>NC_068969.1:57868895-59211751 GCF_026419915.1 Harpia harpyja
TCTCCCAGGACGAAGGTGCCAGCCCTGAAAGCTGTTGCTGGTCTTCAACTTCCCTCGGCAGCCTATGCACAGGAACAACAACATTGAGAATACCTGCTTTCCCAGAGACGTAACTTCTCATCGCTCTCGTTCTCGGCAGAGCCTCTTTCTGAAATAGCAAACGTCGGGCTGTTTCTCCCAGGACGAAGGTGCCAGCCCTGAAAGCCGTTGCTGCTCTTCACCTTCCCTCCACAGCCTATGCAACGAAAAAACAACACTGCAGATACCTGCTTTCCCAGAGACGTAACTTCTCATCGCTCTCGTTCTCGGCAGAGGGTGTTTCTGAAATAGCAAACGTCGGGCTGTTTCTCCCAGGACGAAGGTGCCAGCCCTGAAAGCTGTTGCTGGTCTTCACCTTCCCTCGGCAGCCTATGCACAGGAACAACAACATTGAGAATACCTGCTTTCCTGGAGACGTAACTTCTCATCGCTCTCGTTCTCGGCAGAGCCTCTTTCTGAAATAGCAAACGTCTTGCAGTTTCTCCCAGGACGAAGGTGCCAGCCCTGAAAGCTGTTGCTGGTCTTCAACTTCCCTCGGCAGCCTATGCATAGGAACAACAACACTGGGGATACCTGCTTCCCCAGAGCCGTAAATTCTCATCGCTCTCGTTCTCGGCAGAGCCTCTTTCTGAAATAGCAAACGTCAGGCTATTTCTCCCAGGACGAAGGTGCCAGCCCTGAAAGCTGTTGCTGCTCTTCACCTTCCCTCGGCAGCCTATGAAACGAAACAACAGCACTGGGGATACCTGCTTTCCGAGAGATGTAACTTCTCATCGCTCTCGTTCTCGGCAGAGCCTCTTTCTGAAATAGCAAACGTCGAGCTGTTTCTCCCAGAACGAAGGTGACAGCCCTGAAAGCTGTTGCTGCTCTTCACCTTCCCTCGGCAGCCTATGCATAGGAACAACAACACTGGGGATACCTGCTTCCCCATAGACGTAACTTCTCATCGCTCTCGTTCTCGGCAGAGGGTTTTTCTGAAATAGCAAACGTCGGGCTGTTTCTCCCAGGACGAAGGTGCCAGCCCTGAAAGCTGTTGCTGCTCTTCACCTTCCCTCGGCAGCCTATGCATAGGAACAACAGCACTGCGGATACCTGCTTTCCCAGAGCCGTAAATTCTCATCGCTCTCGTTCTCGGCAGAGCCTCTTTCTGAAATAGCAAACGTCAGGCTGTTTCTCCCAGGACGAAGGTGCCAGCCCTGAAAGCTGTTGCTGCTCTTCACCTTCCCTCGGCAGCCTATGCATAGGAGCAACAGCACTGGGGATACCTGCTTTCCTGGAGACGTAACTTCTCATCGCTCTCGTTCTCGGCAGAGCCTCTTTCTGAAATAGCAAACGTCTTGCAGTTTCTCCCAGGACGAAGGTGCCAGCCCTGAAAGCTGTTGCTGGTCTTCAACTTCCCTCGGCAGCCTATGCACAGGAACAACAACATTGAGAATACCTGCTTTCCCAGAGACGTAACTTCTCATCGCTCTCGTTCTCGGCAGAGCCTCTTTCTGAAATAGCAAACGTCGGTCTTTTTCTCCCAGAACGAAGGTGCCAGCCCTGAAAGCTGTTGCTGCTCTTCAACTTCCCTCGGCAGCCTATGCACAGGAACAACAACATTGAGAATACCTGCTTTCCCGGAGACGTAACTTCTCATCGCTCTCGTTCTCGGCAGATCCTGTTTCTGAAATAGCAAACGTCAGGCTGTTTCTCCCAGGACGAAGGTGCCAGCCCTGAAAGCTGCTGCTCTTCACCTTCCTTCGGTAGCCTATGCACAGGAACAACAGCTCTGGGGATACCTGCTTTCCGAGAGATGTAACTTCTCATGGCTCTTGTTCTTGGCAGAGCCTGTTTCTGAAATAGCAAACGTCGGGCTGTTTCTCCCAGGATGAAGGTGCCAGCCCTGAAAGCCGTTGCTGCTCTTCACCTTCCCTCCACAGTCTATGCATAGGAACAACAGCACTGGGGATACCTGCTTTCCCAGAGCCGTAAATTCTCATCGCTCTCGTTCTCGGCAGAGCCTCTTTCTGAAATAGCAAACGTCGGGCTGTTTCTCCCAGGACGAAGGTGCCAGCCCTGAAAGCTGTTGCTGGTCTTCAAGTTCCCTCGGCAGCCTATGCATAGGAACAACAGCACTGCGGATACCTGCTTTCCCAGAGCCGTAAATTCTCATAGCTCTCGTTCTTGGCAGAGCCTGTTTCTGAAGTAGCAAACGTCGGGCTGTTTCTCCCAGGACGAATGTGCCAGCCCTGAAAGCTGTTGCTGATCTTCAACTTCCCTCGGCAGCCTATGCATAGGAACAACAGCACTGCGGATGCCTGCTTTCCCAGAGACGTAACTTCTCATCGCTCTCGTTCTCGGCAGAGCCTCTTTCTGAAATAGCAAACGTCGGGCTGTTTCTCCCAGGACGAAGGTGCCAGCCCTGAAAGCCGTTGCTGCTCTTCACCTTCCCTCCACAGCCTATGCAACGAAAAAACAACACTGGGGATACCTGCTTTCCCAGAGACGTAACTTCTCATCGCTCTCGTTCTCGGCAGAGGGTGTTTCTGAAATAGCAAACGTCGGGCTGTTTCTCCCAGGACGAAGGTGCCAGCCCTGAAAGCTGTTGCTGGTCTTCACCTTCCCTCGGCAGCCTATGCACAGGAACAACAACATTGAGAATACCTGCTTTCCCAGAGACGTAACTTCTCATCGCTCTCGTTCTCGGCAGAGATCTTTCTGAAATAGCAAACGTCTTGCAGTTTCTCCCAGGACGAAGGTGCCAGCCCTGAAAGCTGTTGCTGGTCTTCAACTTCCCTCGGCAGCCTATGCATAGGAACAACAACACTGGGGATACCTGCTTCCCCAGAGCCGTAAATTCTCATCGCTCTCGTTCTCGGCAGAGCCTCTTTCTGAAATAGCAAACGTCAGGCTATTTCTCCCAGGACGAAGGTGCCAGCCCTGAAAGCTGTTGCTGCTCTTCACCTTCCCTCGGCAGCCTATGAAACGAAACAACAGCACTGGGGATACCTGCTTTCCGAGAGATGTAACTTCTCATCGCTCTCGTTCTCGGCAGAGCCTCTTTCTGAAATAGCAAACGTCGAGCTGTTTCTCCCAGAACGAAGGTGACAGCCCTGAAAGCTGTTGCTGCTCTTCACCTTCCCTCGGCAGCCTATGCATAGGAGCAACAGCACTGGGGATACCTGCTTTCCTGGAGACGTAACTTCTCATCGCTCTCGTTCTCGGCAGAGCCTCTTTCTGAAATAGCAAACGTCTTGCAGTTTCTCCCAGGACGAAGGTGCCAGCCCTGAAAGCTGTTGCTGGTCTTCAACTTCCCTCGGCAGCCTATGCACAGGAACAACAACATTGAGAATACCTGCTTTCCCAGAGACGTAACTTCTCATCGCTCTCGTTCTCGGCAGAGCCTGTTTTTGAAGTAGCAAACGTCGGGCTGTTTCTCCGAGGACGAATGTGCCAGCCCTGAAAGCTGTTGCTGGTCTTCAACTTCCCTCGGCAGCCTATGCATAGGAACAACAGCACTGCGGATGCCTGCTTTCCCAGAGACGTAACTTCTCATCGCTCTCGTTCTCGGCAGAGCCTCTTTCTGAAATAGCAAACGTCGGGCTGTTTCTCCCAGGACGAAGGTGCCAGCCCTGAAAGCCGTTGCTGCTCTTCACCTTCCCTCCACAGCCTATGCAACGAAAAAACAACACTGCGGATACCTGCTTTCCCAGAGACGTAACTTCTCATCGCTCTCGTTCTCGGCAGAGCCTCTTTCTGAAATAGCAAACGTCTTGCAGTTTCTCCCAGGACGAAGGTGCCAGCCCTGAAAGCTGTTGCTGCTCTTCACCTTTCCTCGGCAGCCTATGCAACGAAACAACAACACTGGGGATACCTGCTTTCCCAGAGACGTAACTTCTCATCGCTCTCGTTCTCGGCAGAGCCTCTTTCTGAAATAGCAAACGTCGGGCTGTTTCTCCCAGGACGAAGGTGCCAGCCCTGAAAGCTGTTGCTGATCTTCAACTTCCCTCAGCAGCCTATGCATAGGAGCAACAGCACTGGGGATACCTGCTTTCCCAGAGACGTAACTTCTCATCGCTCTCGTTCTCGGCAGAGCCTCTTTCTGAAATAGCAAACGTCTTGCAGTTTCTCCCAGGACGAAGGTGCCAGCCCTGAAAGCTGTTGCTGGTCTTCAACTTCCCTCGGCAGCCTATGCATAGGAACAACAACACTGGGGATACCTGCTTCCCCAGAGACGTAACTTCTCATCGCTCTCGTTCTCGGCAGAGCCTCTTTCTGAAATAGCAAACGTCGGGCTGTTTCTCGCAGGATGAAGGTGCCAGCCCTGAAAGCCGTTGCTGCTCTTCACCTTCCCTCGGCAGCCTATGCAACGAAACAACAACACTGGGGATACCTGCTTTCCCAGAGACGTAAATTCTCATCGCTCTCGTTCTCGGCAGAGCCTCTTTCTGAAATAGCAAACGTCGGGCTGTTTCTCCCAGGACGAAGGTGCCAGCCCTGAAAGCTGTTGCTGGTCTTCAAGTTCCCTCGGCAGCCTATGCATAGGAACAACAGCACTGCGGATACCTGCTTTCCCAGAGCCGTAAATTCTCATAGCTCTCGTTCTTGGCAGAGCCTGTTTCTGAAGTAGCAAACGTCGGGCTGTTTCTCCCAGGACGAATGTGCCAGCCCTGAAAGCTGTTGCTGATCTTCAACTTCCCTCGGCAGCCTATGCATAGGAGCAACAGCACTGCGGATGCCTGCTTTCCCAGAGACGTAACTTCTCATCGCTCTCGTTCTCGGCAGAGCCTCTTTCTGAAATAGCAAACGTCGGGCTGTTTCTCCCAGGACGAAGGTGCCAGCCCTGAAAGCCGTTGCTGCTCTTCACCTTCCCTCCACAGCCTATGCAACGAAAAAACAACACTGCGGATACCTGCTTTCCCAGAGCCGTAAATTCTCATCGCTCTCGTTCTCGGCAGAGGGTGTTTCTGAAATAGCAAACGTCGGGCTGTTTCTCCCAGGACGAAGGTGCCAGCCCTGAAAGCTGTTGCTGGTCTTCACCTTCCCTCGGCAGCCTATGCACAGGAACAACAACATTGAGAATACCTGCTTTCCTGGAGACGTAACTTCTCATCGCTCTCGTTCTCGGCAGAGCCTCTTTCTGAAATAGCAAACGTCTTGCAGTTTCTCCCAGGACGAAGGTACCAGCCCTGAAAGCTGTTGCTGGTCTTCAACTTCCCTCGGCAGCCTATGCATAGTAACAACAACACTGGGGATACCTGCTTCCACAGAGCCGTAAATTCTCATCGCTCTCGTTCTCGGCAGAGCCTCTTTCTGAAATAGCAAACGTCAGGCTATTTCTCCCAGGACGAAGGTGCCAGCCCTGAAAGCTGTTGCTGCTCTTCACCTTCCCTCGGCAGCCTATGAAACGAAACAACAGCACTGGGGATACCTGCTTTCCGAGAGATGTAACTTCTCATCGCTCTCGTTCTCGGCAGAGCCTCTTTCTGAAATAGCAAACGTCGAGCTGTTTCTCCCAGAACGAAGGTGACAGCCCTGAAAGCTGTTGCTGCTCTTCACCTTCCCTCGGCAGCCTATGCATAGGAACAACAACACTGGGGATACCTGCTTCCCCATAGACGTAACTTCTCATCGCTCTCGTTCTCGGCAGAGCCTCTTTCTGAAGTAGCAAACGTCGGGCTGTTTCTCCCAGGATGAAGGTGCCAGCCCTGAAAGCCGTTGCTGCTCTTCACCTTCCCTCGGCAGCCTATGCACAGGAATAACAGCACTGCGGATACCTGCTTTCCCAGAGACGTAACTTCTCATCGCTCTCGTTCTCGGCAGAGCCTCTTTCTGAAATAGCAAACGTCGGGCTGTTTCTCCCAGGACGAAGGTGCCAGCCCTGAAAGCCGTTGCTGCTCTTCACCTTCCCTCCACAGCCTATGCATAGGAACAACAGCACTGCGGATACCTGCTTTCCCAGAGCCGTAAATTCTCATCGCTCTCGTTCTTGGCAGAGCCTGTTTTTGAAGTAGCAAACGTCGGGCTGTTTCTCCCAGGACGAAGGTGCCAGCCCTGAAAGCTGTTGCTGATCTTCAACTTCCCTCGGCAGCCTATGCATAGGAACAACAGCACTGCGGATGCCTGCTTTCCCAGAGATGTAACTTCTCATCGCTCTCGTTCTCGGCAGAGCCTGTTTCTGATATAGCAAACGTCTTGCAGTTTCTCCCAGGACGAAGGTGCCAGCCCTGAAAGCCGTTGCTGCTCTTCACCTTCCCTCCACAGCCTATGCAACGAAAAAACAACACTGCGGATACCTGCTTTCCCAGAGACTTAACTTCTCATCGCTCTCGTTCTCGGCAGAGCCTCTTTCTGAAATAGCAAACGTCTTGCAGTTTCTCCCAGGACGAAGGTGCCAGCCCTGAAAGCTGTTGCTGCTCTTCAAATTCCCTCGGCAGCCTATGCACAGGAACAACAACATTGAGAATACCTGCTTTCCCAGAGACGTAACTTCTCATCGCTCTCGTTCTCGGCAGAGCCTCTTTCTGAAATAGCAAACGTCTTGCAGTTTCTCCCAGGACGAAGGTGCCAGCCCTGAAAGCTGTTGCTGCTCTTCACCTTCCCTCGGCAGCCTATGCAACGAAACAACAACACTGGGGATACCTGCTTTCCCAGAGACGTAACTTCTCATCGTTCTCGTTCTCGGCAGAGCCTCTTTCTGAAATAGCAAACGTCGGGCTGTTTCTCCCAGGACGAAGGTGCCAGCCCTGAAAGCTGTTGCTGCTCTTCACCTTCCCTCCACAGCCTATGCAACGAAAAAACAACACTGCGGATACCTGCTTTCCCAGAGACGTAACTTCTCATCGCTCTCGTTCTCGGCAGAGGGTGTTTCTGAAATAGCAAACGTCGGGCTGTTTCTCCCAGGACGAAGGTGCCAGCCCTGAAAGCTGTTGCTGGTCTTCACCTTCCCTCGGCAGCCTATGCACAGGAACAACAACATTGAGAATACCTGCTTTCCTGGAGACGTAACTTCTCATCGCTCTCGTTCTCGGCAGAGCCTCTTTCTGAAATAGCAAACGTCTTGCAGTTTCTCCCAGGACGAAGGTACCAGCCCTGAAAGCTGTTGCTGGTCTTCAACTTCCCTCGGCAGCCTATGCATAGGAACAACAACACTGGGGATACCTGCTTCCCCAGAGCCGTAAATTCTCATCGCTCTCGTTCTCGGCAGAGCCTCTTTCTGAAATAGCAAACGTCAGGCTATTTCTCCCAGGACGAAGGTGCCAGCCCTGAAAGCTGTTGCTGCTCTTCACCTTCCCTCGGCAGCCTATGAAACGAAACAACAGCACTGGGGATACCTGCTTTCCGAGAGATGTAAATTCTCATCGCTCTCGTTCTCGGCAGAGCCTCTTTCTGAAATAGCAAACGTCGAGCTGTTTCTCCCAGAACGAAGGTGACAGCCCTGAAAGCTGCTGCTGCTCTTCACCTTCCCTCGGCAGCCTATGCATAGGAACAACAACACTGGGGATACCTGCTTCCCCATAGACGTAACTTCTCATCGCTCTCGTTCTCGGCAGAGCCTCTTTCTGAAATAGCAAACGTCGGGCTGTTTCTCCCAGGACGAAGGTGCCAGCCCTGAAAGCCGTTGCTGCTCTTCACCTTCCCTCCACAGCCTATGCATAGGAACAACAGCACTGCGGATACCTGCTTTCCCAGAGCCGTAAATTCTCATCGCTCTCGTTCTTGGCAGAGCCTGTTTTTGAAGTAGCAAACGTCGGGCTGTTTCTCCCAGGACGAAGGTGCCAGCCCTGAAAGCTGTTGCTGATCTTCAACTTCCCTCGGCAGCCTATGCATAGGAACAACAGCACTGCGGATGCCTGCTTTCCCAGAGATGTAACTTCTCATCGCTCTCGTTCTCGGCAGAGCCTGTTTCTGAAATAGCAAACGTCGGGCTGTTTCTCCCAGGACGAAGGTGCCAGCCCTGAAAGCCGTTGCTGCTCTTCACCTTCCCTCCACAGCCTATGCAACGAAAAAACAACACTGCGGATACCTGCTTTCCCAGAGACGTAACTTCTCATCGCTCTCGTTCTCGGCAGAGCCTCTTTCTGAAATAGCAAACGTCTTGCAGTTTCTCCCAGGACGAAGGTGCCAGCCCTGAAAGCTGTTGCTGCTCTTCAAATTCCCTCGGCAGCCTATGCACAGGAACAACAACATTGAGAATACCTGCTTTCCCAGAGACGTAACTTCTCATCGCTCTCGTTCTCGGCAGAGCCTCTTTCTGAAATAGCAAACGTCTTGCAGTTTCTCCCAGGACGAAGGTGCCAGCCCTGAAAGCTGTTGCTGCTCTTCACCTTCCCTCGGCAGCCTATGCAACGAAACAACAACACTGGGGATACCTGCTTTCCCAGAGACGTAACTTCTCATCGTTCTCGTTCTCGGCAGAGCCTCTTTCTGAAATAGCAAACGTCGGGCTGTTTCTCCCAGGACGAAGGTGCCAGCCCTGAAAGCTGTTGCTGATCTTCAACTTCCCTCGGCAGCCTATGCATAGGAGCAACAGCACTGGGGATACCTGCTTTCCCAGAGACGTAACTTCTCATCGCTCTCGTTCTCGGCAGAGCCTCTTTCTGAAATAGCAAACGTCTTGCAGTTTCTCCCAGGACGAAGGTGCCAGCCCTGAAAGCTGTTGCTGGTCTTCAACTTCCCTCGGCAGCCTATGCATAGGAACAACAACACTGGGGATACCTGCTTCCCCAGAGACGTAACTTCTCATCGCTCTCGTTCTCGGCAGAGCCTCTTTCTGAAGTAGCAAACGTCGGGCTGTTTCTCCCAGGATGAAGGTGCCAGCCCTGAAAGCTGTTGCTGATCTTCAACTTCCCTCGGCAGCCTATGCATAGGAACAACAGCACTGCGGATGCCTGCTTTCCCAGAGATGTAACTTCTCATCGCTCTCGTTCTCGGCAGAGCCTCTTTCTGAAATAGCAAACGTCGGGCTGTTTCTCCCAGGACGAAGGTGCCAGCCCTGAAAGCCGTTGCTGCTCTTCACCTTCCTCCACAGCCTATGCAACGAAAAAACAACACTGCGGATACCTGCTTTCCCAGAGACGTAACTTCTCATCGCTCTCGTTCTCGGCAGAGCCTCTTTCTGAAATAGCAAACGTCTTGCAGTTTCTCCCAGGACGAAGGTGCCAGCCCTGAAAGCTGTTGCTGCTCTTCAAATTCCCTCGGCAGCCTATGCACAGGAACAACAACATTGAGAATACCTGCTTTCCCAGAGACGTAACTTCTCATCGCTCTCGTTCTCGGCAGAGCCTCTTTCTGAAATAGCAAACGTCTTGCAGTTTCTCCCAGGACGAAGGTGCCAGCCCTGAAAGCTGTTGCTGCTCTTCACCTTCCCTCGGCAGCCTATGCAACGAAACAACAACACTGGGGATACCTGCTTTCCCAGAGACGTAACTTCTCATCGTTCTCGTTCTCGGCAGAGCCTCTTTCTGAAATAGCAAACGTCGGGCTGTTTCTCCCAGGACGAAGGTGCCAGCCCTGAAAGCTGTTGCTGATCTTCAACTTCCCTCGGCAGCCTATGCATAGGAGCAACAGCACTGGGGATACCTGCTTTCCCAGAGACGTAACTTCTCATCGCTCTCGTTCTCGGCAGAGCCTCTTTCTGAAATAGCAAACGTCTTGCAGTTTCTCCCAGGACGAAGGTGCCAGCCCTGAAAGCTGTTGCTGGTCTTCAACTTCCCTCGGCAGCCTATGCATAGGAACAACAACACTGGGGATACCTGCTTTCCCAGAGACGTAACTTCTCATCGCTCTCGTTCTCGGCAGAGCCTCTTTCTGAAATAGCAAACGTCAGGCTATTTCTCCCAGGACGAAGGTGCCAGCCCTGAAAGCTGTTGCTGCTCTTCACCTTCCCTCGGCAGCCTATGAAACGAAACAACAGCACTGGGGATACCTGCTTTCCGAGAGATGTAACTTCTCATCGCTCTCGTTCTCGGCAGAGCCTCTTTCTGAAATAGCAAACGTCGAGCTGTTTCTCCCAGAACGAAGGTGACAGCCCTGAAAGCTGTTGCTGCTCTTCACCTTCCCTCGGCAGCCTATGCATAGGAACAACAACACTGGGGATACCTGCTTCCCCATAGACGTAAATTCTCATCGCTCTCGTTCTCGGCAGAGCCTCTTTCTGAAGTAGCAAACGTCGGGCTGTTTCTCCCAGGATGAAGGTGCCAGCCCTGAAAGCCGTTGCTGCTCTTCACCTTCCCTCGGCAGCCTATGCACAGGAATAACAGCACTGCGGATACCTGCTTTCCCAGAGACGTAACTTCTCATCGCTGTCGTTCTCGGCAGAGCCTCTTTCTGAAATAGCAAACGTCGGGCTGTTTCTCCCAGGACGAAGGTGCCAGCCCTGAAAGCCGTTGCTGCTCTTCACCTTCCCTCCACAGCCTATGCATAGGAACAACAGCACTGCGGATACCTGCTTTCCCAGAGCCGTAAATTCTCATCGCTCTCGTTCTTGGCAGAGCCTGTTTTTGAAGTAGCAAACGTCGGGCTGTTTCTCCCAGGACGAAGGTGCCAGCCCTGAAAGCTGTTGCTGATCTTCACCTTCCCTCGGCAGCCTATGCATAGGAACAACAGCACTGCGGATGCCTGCTTTCCCAGAGATGTAACTTCTCA
Source organism: Harpia harpyja (assembly GCF_026419915.1). Taxonomy (NCBI): domain Eukaryota; kingdom Metazoa; phylum Chordata; class Aves; order Accipitriformes; family Accipitridae; genus Harpia; species Harpia harpyja. The sequence goes on from NC_068969.1 coordinate 57,879,564, forward strand.
TCGCTCTCGTTCTCGGCAGAGCCTGTTTCTGAAATAGCAAACGTCGGGCTGTTTCTCCCAGGACGAAGGTGCCAGCCCTGAAAGCCGTTGCTGCTCTTCACCTTCCCTCCACAGCCTATGCAACGAAAAAACAACACTGCGGATACCTGCTTTCCCAGAGACGTAACTTCTCATCGCTCTCGTTCTCGGCAGAGCCTCTTTCTGAAATAGCAAACGTCTTGCAGTTTCTCCCAGGACGAAGGTGCCAGCCCTGAAAGCTGTTGCTGCTCTTCAAATTCCCTCGGCAGCCTATGCACAGGAACAACAACATTGAGAATACCTGCTTTCCCAGAGACGTAACTTCTCATCGCTCTCGTTCTCGGCAGAGCCTCTTTCTGAAATAACAAACGTCGGGCTGTTTCTCCCAGGACGAAGGTGCCAGCCCTGAAAGCTGTTGCTGCTCTTCACCTTCCCTCGGCAGCCTATGCAACGAAACAACAACACTGGGGATACCTGCTTTCCCAGAGACGTAACTTCTCATCGTTCTCGTTCTCGGCAGAGCCTCTTTCTGAAATAGCAAACGTCGGGCTGTTTCTCCCAGGACGAAGGTGCCAGCCCTGAAAGCTGTTGCTGATCTTCAACTTCCCTCGGCAGCCTATGCATAGGAGCAACAGCACTGGGGATACCTGCTTTCCCAGAGACGTAACTTCTCATCGCTCTCGTTCTCGGCAGAGCCTCTTTCTGAAATAGCAAACGTCTTGCAGTTTCTCCCAGGACGAAGGTGCCAGCCCTGAAAGCTGTTGCTGGTCTTCAACTTCCCTCGGCAGCTTATGCATAGGAACAACAACACTGGGGATACCTGCTTCCCCAGAGACGTAACTTCTCATCGCTCTCGTTCTCGGCAGAGCCTCTTTCTGAAATAGCAAACGTCGGGCTGTTTCTCCCAGGATGAAGGTGCCAGCCCTGAAAGCCGTTGCTGCTCTTCACCTTCCCTCGGCAGCCTATGCATAGGAACAACAGCACTGGGGATACCTGCTTTCCCAGAGCCTTAAATTCTCATCGCTCTCGTTCTCGGCAGAGCCTCTTTCTGAAATAGAAAACGTCGGTCTGTTTCTCCCAGGACGAAGGTGCCAGCCCTGAAAGCCGTTGCTGCTCTTCACCTTCCCTCCACAGCCTATGCGTAGGAACAACAGCACTGCGGATACCTGCTTTCCCAGAGCCGTAAATTCTCATCGCTCTCGTTCTTGGCAGAGCCTGTTTCTGAAGTAGCAAACGTCAGGCTGTTTCTCCCAGGACGAATGTGCCAGCCCTGAAAGCTGTTGCTGATCTTCAACTTCCCTCGGCAGCCTATGCATAGGAACAACAGCACTGCGGATACCTGCTTTCCCAGAGACGTAACTTCTCATCGCTCTCGTTCTCGGCAGAGCCTCTTTCTGAAATAGCAAACGTCGGGCTCTTTCTCCCAGGACGAAGGTGCCAGCCCTGAAAGCCGTTGCTGCTCTTCACCTTCCCTCCACAGACTAGGCATAGGAACAACAGCACTGCGGATACCTGCTTTCCCAGAGCCGTAAATTCTCATCGCTCTCGTTCTTGTCAGAGCCTGTTTCTGAAGTAGCAAACGTCGGGCTGTTTCTCCCAGGACGAATGTGCCAGCCCTGAAAGCTGTTGCTGATCTTCACCTTCCCTCGGCAGCCTATGCATAGGAACAACAGCACTGGGGATACCTGCTTTCCCAGAGACGTAACTTCTCATTGCTCTCGTTCTCGGCAGAGCCTGTTTCTGAAATAGCAAACGTCAGGCTGTTTCTCCCAGGACAGCCCTGAAAGCTGTTGCTGCTCTTCACCTTCCCTCGGCAGCCTATGAAACGAAACAACAGCACTGGGGATACCTGCTTTCCCAGAGACGTAACTTCTCATCGCTCTCGTTCTTGGCAGAGCCTGTATCTGAAGTAGCAAACGTCAGGCTGTTTCTCCCAGGACGAATGTGCCAGCCCTGAAAGCTGTTGCTGCTCTTCACCTTCCCTCGGCAGCCTATGCACAGGAACAACAACACTGAGAACACCTGCTTTCCTAGAGACGTAACTTCTCATCGCTCTCGTTCTCGGCAGAGCCTCTTTCTGAAATAGCAAAGGTCTTGCAGTTTCTCCCAGGACGAAGGTGCCAGCCCTGAAAGCTGTTGCTGCTCTTCACCTTCCCTAGGCAGCCTATGCAACGAGACAACAACACTGGGGATACCTGCTTTCCCAGAGACGTAACTTCTCATCGCTCTCGTTCTCGGCAGAGCCTCTTTCTGAAATAGCAAACGTCGAGCTGTTTCTCCCAGAACGAAGGTGACAGCCCTGAAAGCTGTTGCTGCTCTTCACCTTCCCTCGGCAGCCTATGCATAGGAGCAACAGCACTGGGGATACCTGCTTTCCTGGAGACGTAACTTCTCATCGCTCTCGTTCTCGGCAGAGCCTCTTTCTGAAATAGCAAACGTCTTGCAGTTTCTCCCAGGACGAAGGTGCCAGCCCTGAAAGCTGCTGCTGGTCTTCAACTTCCCTCGGCAGCCTATGCATAGGAACAACAACACTGGGGATACCTGCTTTCCCAGAGACGTAACTTCTCATCGCTCTCGTTCTCGGCAGAGCCTCTTTCTGAAATAGCGAACGCCAGGCTGTTTCTCCCAGGACGAAGGTGCCAGCCTTGAAAGCTGTTGCTGCTCTTCACCTTCCCTCGGCACCCTATGCATAGGAACAACAGCACTGCGGATACCTGCTTTCCCAGAGACGTAACTTCTCATCGCTCTCGTTCTTGGCAGAGCCTGTATCTGAAGTAGCAAACGTCAGGCTGTTTCTCCCAGGACGAATGTGCCAGCCCTGAAAGCTGTTGCTGCTCTTCACCTTCCCTCGGCAGCTTATGCACAGGAATAACAGCACTGCGGATACCTGCTTTCCCAGAGACGTAACTTCTCATCGCTCTCGTTCTCGGCAGAGCCTGTTTCTGAAATAGCAAACGTCGGGCTGTTTCTCCCAGGACGAAGGTGCCAGCCCTGAAAGCTGTTGCTGCTCTTCACCTTCCCTCGGCAGCCTATGCATAGGAGCAACAACACTGGGGATACCTGCTTTCCTGGAGACGTAACTTCTCATCGCTCTCGTTCTCGGCAGAGCCTCTTTCTGAAATAGCAAACGTCTTGCAGTTTCTCCCAGGACGAAGGTGCCAGCCCTGAAAGCTGTTGCTGGTCTTCAGCTTCCTTCGGCAGCCTATGCACAGGAACAACAACATTGAGAATACCTGCTTTCCTGGAGACGTAACTTCTCATCGCTCTCGTTCTCGGCAGAGCCTCTTTCTGAAATAGCAAACGACGGGCTGTTTCTCCCAGGACGAAGGTGCCAGCCCTGAATGCTGTTGCTGCTCTTCACCTTCCCTCGGCAGCCTACGCATGGGAACAACAGCACTGGGGATACCTGCTTTCCCAGAGCCGTAAATTCTCATCGCTCTCGTTCTTGGCAGAGCCTGTTTTGAAGTAGCAAACGTCGGTCTGTTTCTCCCAGGACGAAGGTGCCAGCCCTGAAAGCCGTTGCTGCTCTTCACCTTCCCTCCACAGCCTATGCATAGGAACAACAGCACTGCGGATACCTGCTTTCCCAGAGCCGTAAATTCTCATAGCTCTCGTTCTTGGCAGAGCCTGTATCTGAAGTAGCAAACGTCGGTCTGTTTCTCCCAGGACGAAGGTGCCAGCCCTGAAAGCCGTTGCTGCTCTTCACCTTCCCTCCACAGCCTATGCATAGGAACAACAGCACTGCGGATACCTGCTTTCCCAGAGCCGTAAATTCTCATAGCTCTCGTTCTTGGCAGAGCCTGTATCTGAAGTAGCAAACGTCAGGCTGTTTCTCCCAGGACGAATGTGCCAGCCCTGAAAGCTGTTGCTGCTCTTCACCTTCCCTCGGCAGCCTATGCACAGGAACAACAACATTGAGAACACCTGCTTTCCTAGAGACGTAACTTCTCATCGCTCTCGTTCTCGGCAGAGCCTCTTTCTGAAATAGCAAACGTCTTGCAGTTTCTCCCAGGACGAAGGTGCCAGCCCTGAAAGCTGTTGCTGCTCTTCACCTTCCCTCGGCAGCCTATGCAACGAAACAACAACACTGGGGATACCTGCTTTCCCAGAGACGTAACTTCTCATCGCTCTCGTTCTCGGCAGAGCCTCTTTCTGAAATAGCGAACGCCAGGCTGTTTCTCCCAGGACGAAGGTGCCAGCCTTGAAAGCTGTTGCTGCTCTTCACCTTCCCTCGGCAGCCTATGCAACGAAACAACAACACTGGGGATACCTGCTTTCCCAGAGACGTAACTTCTCATCGCTCTCGTTCTCGGCAGAGCCTCTTTCTGAAATAGCAAACGTCGAGCTGTTTCTCCCAGAACGAAGGTGACAGCCCTGAAAGCTGTTGCTGCTCTTCACCTTCCCTCGGCAGCCTATGCATAGGAGCAACAGCACTGGGGATACCTGCTTTCCTGGAGACGTAACTTCTCATCGCTCTCGTTCTCGGCAGAGCCTCTTTCTGAAATAGCAAACGTCTTGCAGTTTCTCCCAGGACGAAGGTGCCAGCCCTGAAAGCTGCTGCTGGTCTTCAACTTCCCTCGGCAGCCTATGCATAGGAACAACAACACTGGGGATACCTGCTTTCCCAGAGACGTAACTTCTCATCGCTCTCGTTCTCGGCAGAGCCTCTTTCTGAAATAGCGAACGCCAGGCTGTTTCTCCCAGGACGAAGGTGCCAGCCTTGAAAGCTGTTGCTGCTCTTCACCTTCCCTCGGCACCCTATGCATAGGAACAACAGCACTGCGGATACCTGCTTTCCCAGAGACGTAAATTCTCATAGCTCTCGTTCTTGGCAGAGCCTGTATCTGAAGTAGCAAACGTCAGGCTGTTTCTCCCAGGACGAATGTGCCAGCCCTGAAAGCTGTTGCTGCTCTTCACCTTCCCTCGGCAGCTTATGCACAGGAATAACAGCACTGCGGATACCTGCTTTCCCAGAGACGTAACTTCTCATCGCTCTCGTTCTCGGCAGAGCCTGTTTCTGAAATAGCAAACGTCGGGCTGTTTCTCCCAGGACGAAGGTGCCAGCCCTGAAAGCTGTTGCTGCTCTTCACCTTCCCTCGGCAGCCTATGCATAGGAGCAACAACACTGGGGATACCTGCTTTCCTGGAGACGTAACTTCTCATCGCTCTCGTTCTCGGCAGAGCCTCTTTCTGAAATAGCAAACGTCTTGCAGTTTCTCCCAGGACGAAGGTGCCAGCCCTGAAAGCTGTTGCTGGTCTTCAGCTTCCCTCGGCAGCCTATGCACAGGAACAACAACATTGAGAATACCTGCTTTCCTGGAGACGTAACTTCTCATCGCTCTCGTTCTCGGCAGAGCCTCTTTCTGAAATAGCAAACGACGGGCTGTTTCTCCCAGGACGAAGGTGCCAGCCCTGAATGCTGTTGCTGCTCTTCACCTTCCCTCGGCAGCCTACGCATGGGAACAACAGCACTGGGGATACCTGCTTTCCCAGAGCCGTAAATTCTCATCGCTCTCGTTCTTGGCAGAGCCTGTTTTGAAGTAGCAAACGTCGGTCTGTTTCTCCCAGGACGAAGGTGCCAGCCCTGAAAGCCGTTGCTGCTCTTCACCTTCCCTCCACAGCCTATGCATAGGAACAACAGCACTGCGGATACCTGCTTTCCCAGAGCCGTAAATTCTCATAGCTCTCGTTCTTGGCAGAGCCTGTATCTGAAGTAGCAAACGTCGGTCTGTTTCTCCCAGGACGAAGGTGCCAGCCCTGAAAGCCGTTGCTGCTCTTCACCTTCCCTCCACAGCCTATGCATAGGAACAACAGCACTGCGGATACCTGCTTTCCCAGAGCCGTAAATTCTCATAGCTCTCGTTCTTGGCAGAGCCTGTATCTGAAGTAGCAAACGTCAGGCTGTTTCTCCCAGGACGAATGTGCCAGCCCTGAAAGCTGTTGCTGCTCTTCACCTTCCCTCGGCAGCCTATGCACAGGAACAACAACATTGAGAACACCTGCTTTCCTAGAGACGTAACTTCTCATCGCTCTCGTTCTCGGCAGAGCCTCTTTCTGAAATAGCAAACGTCTTGCAGTTTCTCCCAGGACGAAGGTGCCAGCCCTGAAAGCTGTTGCTGCTCTTCACCTTCCCTCGGCAGCCTATGCAACGAAACAACAACACTGGGGATACCTGCTTTCCCAGAGACGTAACTTCTCATCGCTCTCGTTCTCGGCAGAGCCTCTTTCTGAAATAGCAAACGTCGAGCTGTTTCTCCCAGAACGAAGGTGACAGCCCTGAAAGCTGTTGCTGCTCTTCACCTTCCCTCGGCAGCCTATGCATAGGAGCAACAGCACTGAGGATACCTGCTTTCCTGGAGACGTAACTTCTCATCGCTCTCGTTCTCGGCAGAGCCTCTTTCTGAAATAGCAAACGTCTTGCAGTTTCTCCCAGGACGAAGGTGCCAGCCCTGAAAGCTGCTGCTGGTCTTCAACTTCCCTCGGCAGCCTATGCATAGGAACAACAACACTGGGGATACCTGCTTTCCCAGAGACGTAACTTCTCATCGCTCTCGTTCTCGGCAGAGCCTCTTTCTGAAATAGCGAACGCCAGGCTGTTTCTCCCAGGACGAAGGTGCCAGCCTTGAAAGCTGTTGCTGCTCTTCACCTTCCCTCGGCACCCTATGCATAGGAACAACAGCACTGCGGATACATGCTTTCCCAGAGACGTAAATTCTCATAGCTCTCGTTCTTGGCAGAGCCTGTATCTGAAGTAGCAAACGTCAGGCTGTTTCTCCCAGGACGAATGTGCCAGCCCTGAAAGCTGTTGCTGCTCTTCACCTTCCCTCGGCAGCTTATGCACAGGAATAACAGCACTGCGGATACCTGCTTTCCTGGAGACGTAACTTCTCATCGCTCTCGTTCTCGGCAGAGCCTGTTTCTGAAATAGCAAACGTCGGGCTGTTTCTCCCAGGACGAAGGTGCCAGCCCTGAAAGCTGTTGCTGCTCTTCACCTTCCCTCGGCAGCCTATGCATAGGAGCAACAACACTGGGGATACCTGCTTTCCTGGAGACGTAACTTCTCATCGCTCTCGTTCTCGGCAGAGCCTCTTTCTGAAATAGCAAACGTCTTGCAGTTTCTCCCAGGACGAAGGTGCCAGCCCTGAAAGCTGTTGCTGGTCTTCAGCTTCCCTCGGCAGCCTATGCACAGGAACAACAACATTGAGAATACCTGCTTTCCTGGAGACGTAACTTCTCATCGCTCTCGTTCTCGGCAGAGCCTCTTTCTGAAATAGCAAACGACGGGCTGTTTCTCCCAGGACGAAGGTGCCAGCCCTGAAAGCTGTTGCTGCTCTTCACCTTCCCTCGGCAGCCTACGCATGGGAACAACAGCACTGGGGATACCTGCTTTCCCAGAGCCGTAAATTCTCATCGCTCTCGTTCTTGGCAGAGCCTGTTTTGAAGTAGCAAACGTCGGTCTGTTTCTCCCAGGACGAAGGTGCCAGCCCTGAAAGCCGTTGCTGCTCTTCACCTTCCCTCGGCAGCCTATGCATAGGAACAACAGCACTGCGGATACCTGCTTTCCCAGAGCCGTAAATTCTCATAGCTCTCGTTCTTGGCAGAGCCTGTATCTGAAGTAGCAAACGTCAGGCTGTTTCTCCCAGGACGAATGTGCCAGCCCTGAAAGCTGTTGCTGCTCTTCACCTTCCCTCGGCAGCCTATGCACAGGAACAACAACATTGAGAATACCTGCTTTCCTGGAGACGTAACTTCTCATCGCTCTCGTTCTCGGCAGAGCCTCTTTCTGAAATAGCAAACGTCTTGCAGTTTCTCCCAGGACGAAGGTGCCAGCCCTGAAAGCTGTTGCTGCTCTTCACCTTCCCTCGGCAGCCTATGCAACGAAACAACAACACTGGGGATACCTGCTTTCCTTGAGACGTAACTTCTCATCGCTCTCGTTCTCGGCAGAGCCTCTTTCTGAAATAGCAAACGTCGGGCTGTTTCTCCCAGGACGAAGGTGCCAGCCCTGAAAGCTGTTGCTGGTCTTCAACTTCCCTCGGCAGCCTATGCATAGGAACAACAACACTGGGGATACCTGCTTCCCCAGAGCCGTAAATTCTCATCGCTCTCGTTCTCGGCAGAGCCTCTTTCTGAAATAGCAAACGTCAGGCTATTTCTCCCAGGACGAAGGTGCCAGCCCTGAAAGCTGTTGCTGCTCTTCACCTTCCCTCGGCAGCCTATGAAACGAAACAACAGCACTGGGGATACCTGCTTTCCGAGAGATGTAACTTCTCATCGCTCTCGTTCTCGGCAGAGCCTCTTTCTGAAATAGCAAACGTCTTGCAGTTTCTCCCAGGACGAAGGTGCCAGCCCTGAAAGCTGTTGCTGGTCTTCACCTTCCCTCGGCAGCCTATGCATAGGAACAACAACACTGGGGATACCTGCTTCCCCATAGACGTAACTTCTCATCGCTCTCGTTCTCGGCAGAGCCTCTTTCTGAAGTAGCAAACGTCGGGCTGTTTCTCCCAGGATGAAGGTTCCAGCCCTGAAAGCCGTTGCTGCTCTTCACCTTCCCTCGGCAGCCTATGCACAGGAATAACAGCACTGCGGATACCTGCTTTCCCAGAGACGTAACTTCTCATCGCTCTCGTTCTCGGCAGAGCCTCTTTCTGAAATAGCAAACGTCGGGCTGTTTCTCCCAGGACGAAGGTGCCAGCCCTGAAAGCCGTTGCTGCTCTTCACCTTCCCTCCACAGCCTATGCATAGGAACAACAGCACTGCGGATACCTGCTTTCCCAGAGCCGTAAATTCTCATAGCTCTCGTTCTTGGCAGAGCCTGTATCTGAAGTAGCAAACGTCAGGCTGTTTCTCCCAGGACGAATGTGCCAGCCCTGAAAGCTGTTGCTGCTCTTCACCTTCCCTCGGCAGCCTATGCACAGGAACAACAACATTGAGAACACCTGCTTTCCTAGAGACGTAACTTCTCATCGCTCTCGTTCTCGGCAGAGCCTCTTTCTGAAATAGCAAACGTCTTGCAGTTTCTCCCAGGACGAAGGTGCCAGCCCTGAAAGCTGTTGCTGCTCTTCACCTTCCCTCGGCAGCCTATGCAACGAAACAACAACACTGGGGATACCTGCTTTCCCAGAGACGTAACTTCTCATCGCTCTCGTTCTCGGCAGAGCCTCTTTCTGAAATAGCAAACGTCGAGCTGTTTCTCCCAGAACGAAGGTGACAGCCCTGAAAGCTGTTGCTGCTCTTCACCTTCCCTCGGCAGCCTATGCATAGGAGCAACAGCACTGAGGATACCTGCTTTCCTGGAGACGTAACTTCTCATCGCTCTCGTTCTCGGCAGAGCCTCTTTCTGAAATAGCAAACGTCTTGCAGTTTCTCCCAGGACGAAGGTGCCAGCCCTGAAAGCTGCTGCTGGTCTTCAACTTCCCTCGGCAGCCTATGCATAGGAACAACAACACTGGGGATACCTGCTTTCCCAGAGACGTAACTTCTCATCGCTCTCGTTCTCGGCAGAGCCTCTTTCTGAAATAGCGAACGCCAGGCTGTTTCTCCCAGGACGAAGGTGCCAGCCTTGAAAGCTGTTGCTGCTCTTCACCTTCCCTCGGCACCCTATGCATAGGAACAACAGCACTGCGGATACATGCTTTCCCAGAGACGTAAATTCTCATAGCTCTCGTTCTTGGCAGAGCCTGTATCTGAAGTAGCAAACGTCAGGCTGTTTCTCCCAGGACGAATGTGCCAGCCCTGAAAGCTGTTGCTGCTCTTCACCTTCCCTCGGCAGCTTATGCACAGGAATAACAGCACTGCGGATACCTGCTTTCCTGGAGACGTAACTTCTCATCGCTCTCGTTCTCGGCAGAGCCTGTTTCTGAAATAGCAAACGTCGGGCTGTTTCTCCCAGGACGAAGGTGCCAGCCCTGAAAGCTGTTGCTGCTCTTCACCTTCCCTCGGCAGCCTATGCATAGGAGCAACAACACTGGGGATACCTGCTTTCCTGGAGACGTAACTTCTCATCGCTCTCGTTCTCGGCAGAGCCTCTTTCTGAAATAGCAAACGACGGGCTGTTTCTCCCAGGACGAAGGTGCCAGCCCTGAAAGCTGTTGCTGCTCTTCACCTTCCCTCGGCAGCCTACGCATGGGAACAACAGCACTGGGGATACCTGCTTTCCCAGAGCCGTAAATTCTCATCGCTCTCGTTCTTGGCAGAGCCTGTTTTGAAGTAGCAAACGTCGGTCTGTTTCTCCCAGGACGAAGGTGCCAGCCCTGAAAGCCGTTGCTGCTCTTCACCTTCCCTCGGCAGCCTATGCATAGGAACAACAGCACTGCGGATACCTGCTTTCCCAGAGCCGTAAATTCTCATAGCTCTCGTTCTTGGCAGAGCCTGTATCTGAAGTAGCAAACGTCAGGCTGTTTCTCCCAGGACGAATGTGCCAGCCCTGAAAGCTGTTGCTGCTCTTCACCTTCCCTCGGCAGCCTATGCACAGGAACAACAACATTGAGAATACCTGCTTTCCTGGAGACGTAACTTCTCATCGCTCTCGTTCTCGGCAGAGCCTCTTTCTGAAATAGCAAACGTCTTGCAGTTTCTCCCAGGACGAAGGTGCCAGCCCTGAAAGCTGTTGCTGCTCTTCACCTTCCCTCGGCAGCCTATGCAACGAAACAACAACACTGGGGATACCTGCTTTCCTTGAGACGTAACTTCTCATCGCTCTCGTTCTCGGCAGAGCCTCTTTCTGAAATAGCAAACGTCGGGCTGTTTCTCCCAGGACGAAGGTGCCAGCCCTGAAAGCTGTTGCTGGTCTTCAACTTCCCTCGGCAGCCTATGCATAGGAACAACAACACTGGGGATACCTGCTTCCCCAGAGCCGTAAATTCTCATCGCTCTCGTTCTCGGCAGAGCCTCTTTCTGAAATAGCAAACGTCAGGCTATTTCTCCCAGGACGAAGGTGCCAGCCCTGAAAGCTGTTGCTGCTCTTCACCTTCCCTCGGCAGCCTATGAAACGAAACAACAGCACTGGGGATACCTGCTTTCCGAGAGATGTAACTTCTCATCGCTCTCGTTCTCGGCAGAGCCTCTTTCTGAAATAGCAAACGTCTTGCAGTTTCTCCCAGGACGAAGGTGCCAGCCCTGAAAGCTGTTGCTGGTCTTCACCTTCCCTCGGCAGCCTATGCATAGGAACAACAACACTGGGGATACCTGCTTCCCCATAGACGTAACTTCTCATCGCTCTCGTTCTCGGCAGAGCCTCTTTCTGAAGTAGCAAACGTCGGGCTGTTTCTCCCAGGATGAAGGTTCCAGCCCTGAAAGCCGTTGCTGCTCTTCACCTTCCCTCGGCAGCCTATGCACAGGAATAACAGCACTGCGGATACCTGCTTTCCCAGAGACGTAACTTCTCATCGCTCTCGTTCTCGGCAGAGCCTCTTTCTGAAATAGCAAACGTCGGGCTGTTTCTCCCAGGACGAAGGTGCCAGCCCTGAAAGCCGTTGCTGCTCTTCACCTTCCCTCCACAGCCTATGCAACGAAAAAACAACACTGCGGATACCTGCTTTCCCAGAGACGTAACTTCTCATCGCTCTCGTTCTCGGCAGAGCCTCTTTCTGAAATAGCAAACGTCGGGCTGTTTCTCCCAGGATGAAGGTGCCAGCCCTGAAAGCTGTTGCTGCTCTTCAACTTCCCTCGGCAGCCTATGCACAGGAACAACAACATTGAGAATACCTGCTTTCCCAGAGACGTAACTTCTCATCGCTCTCGTTCTCGGCAGAGCCTCTTTCTGAAATAGCAAACGTCGGGCTGTTTCTCCCAGAACGAAGGTGACAGCCCTGAAAGCTGTTGCTGCTCTTCACCTTCCCTCGGCAGCCTATGCACAGGAACAACAACATTGAGAATACCTGCTTTCCCAGAGACGTAACTTCTCATCGCTCTCGTTCTCGGCAGAGCCTCTTTCTGAAATAGCAAACGTCTTGCAGTTTCTCCCAGGACGAAGGTGCCAGCCCTGAAAGCTGTTGCTGCTCTTCACCTTCCCTCGGCAGCCTATGCAACGAAACAACAACACTGGGGATACCTGCTTTCCCAGAGACGTAACTTCTCATCGCTCTCGTTCTCGGCAGAGCCTCTTTCTGAAATAGCAAACGTCGGGCTGTTTCTCCCAGAACGAAGGTGCCAGCCCTGAAAGCTGTTGCTGATCTTCAACTTCCCTCGGCAGCCTATGCATAGGAGCAACAGCACTGGGGATACCTGCTTTCCCAGAGACGTAACTTCTCATCGCTCTCGTACTTGGCAGAGCCTCTTTCTGAAATAGCAAACGTCTTGCAGTTTCTCCCAGGACGAAGGTGCCAGCCCTGAAAGCTGTTGCTGGTCTTCAACTTCCCTCGGCAGCCTATGCATAGGAACAACAACACTGGGGATACCTGCTTCCCCAGAGACGTAACTTCTCATCGCTCTCGTTCTCGGCAGAGCCTCTTTATGAAATAGCAAACGTCGGGCTGTTTCTCCCAGGATGAAGGTGCCAGCCCTGAAAGCCGTTGCTGCTCTTCACCTTCCCTCGGCAGCCTATGCATAGGAACAACAGCACTGGGGATACCTGCTTTCCCAGAGCCTTAAATTCTCATCGCTCTCGTTCTCGGCAGAGCCTCTTTCTGAAATAGAAAACGTCGGTCTGTTTCTCCCAGGACGAAGGTGCCAGCCCTGAAAGCTGTTGCTGATCTTCACCTTCCCTCGGCAGCCTATGCATAGGAACAACAGCACTGGGGATACCTGCTTTCCCAGAGACGTAACTTCTCATTGCTCTCGTTCTCGGCAGAGCCTGTTTCTGAAATAGCAAACGTCAGGCTGTTTCTCCCAGGACGAAGGTGCCAGCCCTGAAAGCTGTTGCTGATCTTCACCTTCCCTCGGCAGCCTATGAAACGAAACAACAGCACTGGGGATACCTGCTTTCCGAGAGATGTAACTTCTCATCGCTCTCGTTCTCGGCAGAGCCTCTTTCTGAAATAGCAAACGTCGAGCTGTTTCTCCCAGAACGAAGGTGACAGCCCTGAAAGCTGTTGCTGCTCTTCACCTTCCCTCGGCAGCCTATGCATAGGAACAACAACACTGGGGATGCCTGCTTCCCCAGAGACGTAAATTCTCATAGCTCTCGTTCTTGGCAGAGCCTGTATCTGAAGTAGCAAACGTCAGGCTGTTTCTCCCAGGACGAATGTGCCAGCCCTGAAAGCTGTTGCTGCTCTTCACCTTCCCTCGGCAGCCTATGCACAGGAACAACAACATTGAGAACACCTGCTTTCCTGGAGACGTAACTTCTCATCGCTCTCGTTCTCGGCAGAGCCTCTTTCTGAAATAGCAAACGTCTTGCAGTTTCTCCCAGGACGAAGGTGCCAGCCCTGAAAGCTGTTGCTGGTCTTCAACTTCCCTCAGCAGCCTATGCATAGGAACAACAACACTGGGGATACCTGCTTTCCCAGAGACGTAACTTCTCATCGCTCTCGTTCTCGGCAGAGCCTCTTTCTGAAATAGCAAACGCCAGGCTGTTTCTCCCAGGACGAAGGTGCCAGCCTTGAAAGCTGTTGCTGCTCTTCACCTTCCCTCGGCACCCTATGCATAGGAACAACAGCACTGCGGATACCTGCTTTCCCAGAGCCGTAAATTCTCATAGCTCTCGTTCTTGGCAGAGCCTGTATCTGAAGTAGCAAACGTCAGGCTGTTTCTCCCAGGACGAATGTGCCAGCCCTGAAAGCTGTTGCTGATCTTCAACTTCCCTCGGCAGCTTATGCACAGGAATAACAGCACTGCGGATACCTGCTTTCCCAGAGACGTAACTTCTCATCGCTCTCGTTCTCGGCAGAGCCTGTTTCTGAAATAGCAAACGTCGGGCTGTTTCTCCCAGGACGAAGGTGCCAGCCCTGAAAGCCGTTGCTGCTCTTCACCTTCCCTCGGCAGCCTATGCATAGGAACAACAACACTGCGGATACCTGCTTTCCCAGAGCCATAAATTCTCATCGCTCTCGTTCTCGGCAGAGCCTCTTTCTGAAATAGCAAACGCCAGGCTGTTTCTCCCAGGACGAAGGTGCCAGCCTTGAAAGCTGTTGCTGCTCTTCACCTTCCCTCGGCAGCCTATGCATAGGAGCAACAACACTGGGGATACCTGCTTTCCTGGAGACGTAACTTCTCATCGCTCTCGTTCTCGGCAGAGCCTCTTTCTGAAATAGCAAACGTCTTGCAGTTTCTCCCAGGACGAAGGTGCCAGCCCTGAAAGCTGTTGCTGGTCTTCAGCTTCCCTCGGCAGCCTATGCACAGGAACAACAACATTGAGAATACCTGCTTTCCCAGAGACGTAACTTCTCATCGCTCTCGTTCTCGGCAGAGCCTCTTTCTGAAATAGCAAACGTCGGGCTGTTTCTCCCAGAACGAAGGTGACAGCCCTGAAAGCTGTTGCTGGTCTTCACCTTCCCTCAGCAGCCTATGCACAGGAACAACAACATTGAGAATACCTGCTTTCCTGGAGACGTAACTTCTCATCGCTCTCGTTCTCGGCAGAGCCTCTTTCTGAAATAGCAAACGACGGGCTGTTTCTCCCAGGACGAAGGTGCCAGCCCTGAAAGCTGTTGCTGCTCTTCACCTTCCCTCGGCAGCCTATGCATGGGAACAACAGCACTGGGGATACCTGCTTTCCCAGAGCCGTAAATTCTCATCGCTCTCGTTCTTGGCAGAGCCTGTTTCTGAAGTAGCAAACGTCGGTCTGTTTCTCCCAGGACGAAGGTGCCAGCCCTGAAAGCCGTTGCTGCTCTTCACCTTCCCTCCACAGCCTATGCATAGGAACAACAGCACTGCGGATACCTGCTTTCCCAGAGCCGTAAATTCTCATAGCTCTCGTTCTTGGCAGAGCCTGTATCTGAAGTAGCAAACGTCAGGCTGTTTCTCCCAGGACGAATGTGCCAGCCCTGAAAGCTGTTGCTGCTCTTCACCTTCCCTCGGCAGCCTATGCACAGGAACAACAACATTGAGAATACCTGCTTTCCTGGAGACGTAACTTCTCATCGCTCTCGTTCTCGGCAGAGCCTCTTTCTGAAATAGCAAACGTCTTGCAGTTTCTCCCAGGACGAAGGTGCCAGCCCTGAAAGCTGTTGCTGCTCTTCACCTTCCCTCGGCAGCCTATGCAACGAAACAACAACACTGGGGATACCTGCTTTCCCAGAGACGTAACTTCTCATCGCTCTCGTTCTCGGCAGAGCCTCTTTCTGAAATAGCAAACGTCGGGCTGTTTCTCCCAGGACGAAGGTGCCAGCCCTGAAAGCTGTTGCTGATCTTCAACTTCCCTCGGCAGCCTATGCATAGGAGCAACAGCACTGGGGATACCTGCTTTCCCAGAGACGTAACTTCTCATCGCTCTCGTTCTCGGCAGAGCCTCTTTCTGAAATAGCAAACGTCTTGCAGTTTCTCCCAGGACGAAGGTGCCAGCCCTGAAAGCTGTTGCTGGTCTTCAACTTCCCTCGGCAGCCTATGCATAGGAACAACAACACTGGGGATACCTGCTTCCCCAGAGACGTAACTTCTCATCGCTCTCGTTCTCGGCAGAGCCTCTTTCTGAAATAGCAAACGTCGGGCTGTTTCTCCCAGGATGAAGGTGCCAGCCCTGAAAGCCGTTGCTGCTCTTCACCTTCCCTCGGCAGCCTATGCATAGGAACAACAGCACTGGGGATACCTGCTTTCCCAGAGCCATAAATTCTCATCGCTCTCGTTCTCGGCAGAGCCTCTTTCTGAAATAGCAAACGCCAGGCTGTTTCTCCCAGGACGAAGGTGCCAGCCTTGAAAGCTGTTGCTGCTCTTCACCTTCCCTCGGCAGCCTATGCATAGGAGCAACAACACTGGGGATACCTGCTTTCCTGGAGACGTAACTTCTCATCGCTCTCGTTCTCGGCAGAGCCTCTTTCTGAAATAGCAAACGTCTTGCAGTTTCTCCCAGGACGAAGGTGCCAGCCCTGAAAGCTGTTGCTGGTCTTCAGCTTCCCTCGGCAGCCTATGCACAGGAACAAAAACATTGAGAATACCTGCTTTCCCAGAGACGTAACTTCTCATCGCTCTCGTTCTCGGCAGAGCCTCTTTCTGAAATAGCAAACGTCGGGCTGTTTCTCCCAGAACGAAGGTGACAGCCCTGAAAGGTGTTGCTGGTCTTCACCTTCCCTCAGCAGCCTATGCACAGGAACAACAACATTGAGAATACCTGCTTTCCTGGAGACGTAACTTCTCATCGCTCTCGTTCTCGGCAGAGCCTCTTTCTGAAATAGCAAACGACGGGCTGTTTCTCCCAGGACGAAGGTGCCAGCCCTGAAAGCTGTTGCTGCTCTTCACCTTCCCTCGGCAGCCTATGCATGGGAACAACAGCACTGGGGATACCTGCTTTCCCAGAGCCGTAAATTCTCATCGCTCTCGTTCTTGGCAGAGCCTGTTTCTGAAGTAGCAAACGTCGGTCTGTTTCTCCCAGGACGAAGGTGCCAGCCCTGAAAGCCGTTGCTGCTCTTCACCTTCCCTCCACAGCCTATGCATAGGAACAACAGCACTGCGGATACCTGCTTTCCCAGAGCCGTAAATTCTCATAGCTCTCGTTCTTGGCAGAGCCTGTATCTGAAGTAGCAAACGTCAGGCTGTTTCTCCCAGGACGAATGTGCCAGCCCTGAAAGCTGTTGCTGCTCTTCACCTTCCCTCGGCAGCCTATGCACAGGAACAACAACATTGAGAATACCTGCTTTCCTGGAGACGTAACTTCTCATCGCTCTCGTTCTCGGCAGAGCCTCTTTCTGAAATAGCAAACGTCGGGCTGTTTCTCCCAGGACGAAGGTGCCAGCCCTGAAAGCTGTTGCTGCTCTTCACCTTCCCTCGGCAGCCTATGCAACGAAACAACAACACTGGGGATACCTGCTTTCCCAGAGACGTAACTTCTCATCGCTCTCGTTCTCGGCAGAGCCTCTTTCTGAAATAGCAAACGTCGGGCTGTTTCTCCCAGGACGAATGTGCCAGCCCTGAAAGCTGTTGCTGATCTTCAACTTCCCTCGGCAGCCTATGCATAGGAGCAACAGCACTGGGGATACCTGCTTTCCCAGAGACGTAACTTCTCATCGCTCTCGTTCTCGGCAGAGCCTCTTTCTGAAATAGCAAACGTCTTGCAGTTTCTCCCAGGACGAAGGTGCCAGCCCTGAAAGCTGTTGCTGGTCTTCAACTTCCCTCGGCAGCCTATGCATAGGAACAACAACACTGGGGATACCTGATTCCCCAGAGACGTAACTTCTCATCGCTCTCGTTCTCGGCAGAGCCTCTTTCTGAAATAGCAAACGTCGGGCTGTTTCTCCCAGGATGAAGGTGCCAGCCCTGAAAGCCGTTGCTGCTCTTCACCTTCCCTCGGCAGCCTATGCATAGGAACAACAGCACTGGGGATACCTGCTTTCCCACAGCCGTAAATTCTCATCGCTCTCGTTCTCGGCAGAGCCTCTTTCTGAAATAGCAAACGTCGAGCTGTTTCTCCCAGAACGAAGGTGCCAGCCCTGAAAGCCGTTGCTGCTCTTCACCTTCCCTCGGCAGCCTATGCATAGGAACAACAGCACTGCGGATACCTGCTTTCCCAGAGCCGTAAATTCTCATCGCTCTCGTTCTTGGCAGAGCCTGTTTCTGAAGTAGCAAACGTCGGGCTGTTTCTCCCAGGACGAATGTGACAGCCCTGAAAGCTGTTGCTGCTCTTCACCTTCCCTCGGCAGCCTATGCATAGCAACAACAGCACTGGGGATACCTGCTTTCCCAGAGACGTAACTTCTCATCGCTCTCGTTCTCGGCAGAGCCTGTTTCTGAAATAGCAAACGTCTTGCAGTTTCTCCCAGGACGAAGGTACCAGCCCTGAAAGCTGTTGCTGCTCTTCACCTTCCCTCGGCAGCCTATGCATAGGAACAACAGCACTGCGGATACCTGCTTTCCCAGAGCCGTAAATTCTCATCGCTCTCGTTCTCGGCAGAGCCTCTTTCTGAAATAGCAAACGTCAGGCTGTTTCTCCCAGGACGAAGGTGCCAGCCCTGAAAGCTGTTGCTGCTCTTCACCCTCCCTCGGCAGCCTATGAAACGAAACAACAGCACTGGGGATACCTGCTTTCCGAGAGATGTAACTTCTCATCGCTCTCGTTCTCGGCAGAGCCTCTTTCTGAAATAGCAAACGTCGAGCTGTTTCTCCCAGAACGAAGGTGACAGCCCTGAAAGCTGTTGCTGCTCTTCACCTTCCCTCGGCAGCCTATGCACAGGAATAACAGCACTGCGGATACCTGCTTTCCCAGAGACGTAACTTCTCATCGCTCTCGTTCTCGGCAGAGCCTGTTTCTGAAATAGCAAACGTCGGGATGTTTCTCCCAGGACGAAGGTGCCAGCCCTGAAAGCTGTTGCTGCTCTTCACCTTCCCTCGGCAGCCTATGCATAGGAACAACAGCACTGGGGATACCTGCTTTCCCAGAGCCGTTAATTCTCATCGCTCTCGTTCTTGGCAGAGCCTGTTTCTGAAGTAGCAAACGTCGGTCTGTTTCTCCCAGGACGAAGGTGCCAGCCCTGAAAGCCGTTGCTGCTCTTCACCTTCCCTCCACAGCCTATGCATAGGAACAACAGCACTGCGGATACCTGCTTTCCCAGAGCCTTAAATTCTCATAGCTCTCGTTCTTGGCAGAGCCTGTATCTGAAGTAGCAAACGTCTTGCAGTTTCTCCCAGGACGAAGGTGCCAGCCCTGAAAGCTGTTGCTGCTCTTCACCTTCCCTCGGCAGCCTATGCAACGAAACAACAACACTGGGGATACCTGCTTTCCCAGAGACGTAACTTGTCATCGCTCTCGTTCTCGGCAGAGCCTCTTTCTGAAATAGCAAACGCCAGGCTGTTTCTCCCAGGACGAAGGTGCCAGCCTTGAAAGCTGTTGCTGCTCTTCACCTTCCCTCGGCACCCTATGCATAGGAACAACAGCACTGCGGATACCTGCTTTCCCAGAGCCGTAAATTCTCATAGCTCTCGTTCTTGGCAGAGCCTGTATCTGAAGTAGCAAACGTCAGGCTGTTTCTCCCAGGACGAATGTGCCAGCCCTGAAAGCTGTTGCTGATCTTCACCTTCCCTCGGCAGCCTATGCATAGGAACAACAGCACTGGGGATACCTGCTTTCCCAGAGACGTAACTTCTCATTGCTCTCGTTCTCGGCAGAGCCTGTTTCTGAAATAGCAAACGTCAGGCTGTTTCTCCCAGGACGAAGGTGCCAGCCCTGAAAGCTGTTGCTGATCTTCACCTTCCCTCGGCAGCCTATGAAACGAAACAACAGCACTGGGGATACCTGCTTTCCGAGAGATGTAACTTCTCATCGCTCTCGTTCTCGGCAGAGCCTCTTTCTGAAATAGCAAACGTCGAGCTGTTTCTCCCAGAACGAAGGTGACAGCCCTGAAAGCTGTTGCTGCTCTTCACCTTCCCTCGGCAGCCTATGCATAGGAACAACAACACTGGGGATGCCTGCTTCCCCAGAGACGTAAATTCTCATAGCTCTCGTTCTTGGCAGAGCCTGTATCTGAAGTAGCAAACGTCAGGCTGTTTCTCCCAGGACGAATGTGCCAGCCCTGAAAGCTGTTGCTGCTCTTCACCTTCCCTCGGCAGCCTATGCACAGGAACAACAACATTGAGAACACCTGCTTTCCTGGAGACGTAACTTCTCATCGCTCTCGTTCTCGGCAGAGCCTCTTTCTGAAATAGCAAACGTCTTGCAGTTTCTCCCAGGACGAAGGTGCCAGCCCTGAAAGCTGTTGCTGCTCTTCACCTTCCCTCGGCAGCCTATGCAACGAAACAACAACACTGGGGATACCTGCTTTCCCAGAGACGTAACTTCTCATCGCTCTCGTTCTCGGCAGAGCCTCTTTCTGAAATAGCAAACGTCGAGCTGTTTCTCCCAGAACGAAGGTGACAGCCCTGAAAGCTGTTGCTGCTCTTCACCTTCCCTCGGCAGCCTATGCATAGGAGCAACAGCACTGGGGATACCTGCTTTCCTGGAGACGTAACTTCTCATCGCTCTCGTTCTCGGCAGAGCCTCTTTCTGAAATAGCAAACGTCTTGCAGTTTCTCCCAGGACGAAGGTGCCAGCCCTGAAAGCTGTTGCTGGTCTTCAACTTCCCTCAGCAGCCTATGCATAGGAACAACAACACTGGGGATACCTGCTTTCCCAGAGACGTAACTTCTCATCGCTCTCGTTCTCGGCAGAGCCTCTTTCTGAAATAGCAAACGCCAGGCTGTTTCTCCCAGGACGAAGGTGCCAGCCTTGAAAGCTGTTGCTGCTCTTCACCTTCCCTCGGCACCCTATGCATAGGAACAACAGCACTGCGGATACCTGCTTTCCCAGAGCCGTAAATTCTCATAGCTCTCGTTCTTGGCAGAGCCTGTATCTGAAGTAGCAAACGTCAGGCTGTTTCTCCCAGGACGAATGTGCCAGCCCTGAAAGCTGTTGCTGATCTTCAACTTCCCTCGGCAGCTTATGCACAGGAATAACAGCACTGCGGATACCTGCTTTCCCAGAGACGTAACTTCTCATCGCTCTCGTTCTCGGCAGAGCCTGTTTCTGAAATAGCAAACGTCGGGCTGTTTCTCCCAGGACGAAGGTGCCAGCCCTGAAAGCCGTTGCTGCTCTTCACCTTCCCTCGGCAGCCTATGCATAGGAACAACAACACTGCGGATACCTGCTTTCCCAGAGCCATAAATTCTCATCGCTCTCGTTCTCGGCAGAGCCTCTTTCTGAAATAGCAAACGCCAGGCTGTTTCTCCCAGGACGAAGGTGCCAGCCTTGAAAGCTGTTGCTGCTCTTCACCTTCCCTCGGCAGCCTATGCATAGGAGCAACAACACTGGGGATACCTGCTTTCCTGGAGACGTAACTTCTCATCGCTCTCGTTCTCGGCAGAGCCTCTTTCTGAAATAGCAAACGTCTTGCAGTTTCTCCCAGGACGAAGGTGCCAGCCCTGAAAGCTGTTGCTGGTCTTCAGCTTCCCTCGGCAGCCTATGCACAGGAACAACAACATTGAGAATACCTGCTTTCCCAGAGACGTAACTTCTCATCGCTCTCGTTCTCGGCAGAGCCTCTTTCTGAAATAGCAAACGTCGGGCTGTTTCTCCCAGAACGAAGGTGACAGCCCTGAAAGCTGTTGCTGGTCTTCACCTTCCCTCAGCAGCCTATGCACAGGAACAACAACATTGAGAATACCTGCTTTCCTGGAGACGTAACTTCTCATCGCTCTCGTTCTCGGCAGAGCCTCTTTCTGAAATAGCAAACGACGGGCTGTTTCTCCCAGGACGAAGGTGCCAGCCCTGAAAGCTGTTGCTGCTCTTCACCTTCCCTCGGCAGCCTATGCATGGGAACAACAGCACTGGGGATACCTGCTTTCCCAGAGCCGTAAATTCTCATCGCTCTCGTTCTTGGCAGAGCCTGTTTCTGAAGTAGCAAACGTCGGTCTGTTTCTCCCAGGACGAAGGTGCCAGCCCTGAAAGCCGTTGCTGCTCTTCACCTTCCCTCCACAGCCTATGCATAGGAACAACAGCACTGCGGATACCTGCTTTCCCAGAGCCGTAAATTCTCATAGCTCTCGTTCTTGGCAGAGCCTGTATCTGAAGTAGCAAACGTCAGGCTGTTTCTCCCAGGACGAATGTGCCAGCCCTGAAAGCTGTTGCTGCTCTTCACCTTCCCTCGGCAGCCTATGCACAGGAACAACAACATTGAGAATACCTGCTTTCCTGGAGACGTAACTTCTCATCGCTCTCGTTCTCGGCAGAGCCTCTTTCTGAAATAGCAAACGTCTTGCAGTTTCTCCCAGGACGAAGGTGCCAGCCCTGAAAGCTGTTGCTGCTCTTCACCTTCCCTCGGCAGCCTATGCAACGAAACAACAACACTGGGGATACCTGCTTTCCCAGAGACGTAACTTCTCATCGTTCTCGTTCTCGGCAGAGCCTCTTTCTGAAATAGCAAACGTCGGGCTGTTTCTCCCAGGACGAAGGTGCCAGCCCTGAAAGCTGTTGCTGATCTTCAACTTCCCTCGGCAGCCTATGCATAGGAGCAACAGCACTGGGGATACCTGCTTTCCCAGAGACGTAACTTCTCATCGCTCTCGTTCTCGGCAGAGCCTCTTTCTGAAATAGCAAACGTCTTGCAGTTTCTCCCAGGACGAAGGTGCCAGCCCTGAAAGCTGTTGCTGGTCTTCAACTTCCCTCGGCAGCCTATGCATAGGAACAACAACACTGGGGATACCTGCTTCCCCAGAGACGTAACTTCTCATCGCTCTCGTTCTCGGCAGAGCCTCTTTCTGAAATAGCAAACGTCGGGCTGTTTCTCCCAGGATGAAGGTGCCAGCCCTGAAAGCCGTTGCTGCTCTTCACCTTCCCTCGGCAGCCTATGCATAGGAACAACAGCACTGGGGATACCTGCTTTCCCAGAGCCATAAATTCTCATCGCTCTCGTTCTCGGCAGAGCCTCTTTCTGAAATAGCAAACGCCAGGCTGTTTCTCCCAGGACGAAGGTGCCAGCCTTGAAAGCTGTTGCTGCTCTTCACCTTCCCTCGGCAGCCTATGCATAGGAGCAACAACACTGGGGATACCTGCTTTCCTGGAGACGTAACTTCTCATCGCTCTCGTTCTCGGCAGAGCCTCTTTCTGAAATAGCAAACGTCTTGCAGTTTCTCCCAGGACGAAGGTGCCAGCCCTGAAAGCTGTTGCTGGTCTTCAGCTTCCCTCGGCAGCCTATGCACAGGAACAAAAACATTGAGAATACCTGCTTTCCCAGAGACGTAACTTCTCATCGCTCTCGTTCTCGGCAGAGCCTCTTTCTGAAATAGCAAACGTCGGGCTGTTTCTCCCAGAACGAAGGTGACAGCCCTGAAAGGTGTTGCTGGTCTTCACCTTCCCTCAGCAGCCTATGCACAGGAACAACAACATTGAGAATACCTGCTTTCCTGGAGACGTAACTTCTCATCGCTCTCGTTCTCGGCAGAGCCTCTTTCTGAAATAGCAAACGACGGGCTGTTTCTCCCAGGACGAAGGTGCCAGCCCTGAAAGCTGTTGCTGCTCTTCACCTTCCCTCGGCAGCCTATGCATGGGAACAACAGCACTGGGGATACCTGCTTTCCCAGAGCCGTAAATTCTCATCGCTCTCGTTCTTGGCAGAGCCTGTTTCTGAAGTAGCAAACGTCGGTCTGTTTCTCCCAGGACGAAGGTGCCAGCCCTGAAAGCCGTTGCTGCTCTTCACCTTCCCTCCACAGCCTATGCATAGGAACAACAGCACTGCGGATACCTGCTTTCCCAGAGCCGTAAATTCTCATAGCTCTCGTTCTTGGCAGAGCCTGTATCTGAAGTAGCAAACGTCAGGCTGTTTCTCCCAGGACGAATGTGCCAGCCCTGAAAGCTGTTGCTGCTCTTCACCTTCCCTCGGCAGCCTATGCACAGGAACAACAACATTGAGAATACCTGCTTTCCTGGAGACGTAACTTCTCATCGCTCTCGTTCTCGGCAGAGCCTCTTTCTGAAATAGCAAACGTCGGGCTGTTTCTCCCAGGACGAAGGTGCCAGCCCTGAAAGCTGTTGCTGCTCTTCACCTTCCCTCGGCAGCCTATGCAACGAAACAACAACACTGGGGATACCTGCTTTCCCAGAGACGTAACTTCTCATCGCTCTCGTTCTCGGCAGAGCCTCTTTCTGAAATAGCAAACGTCGGGCTGTTTCTCCCAGGACGAATGTGCCAGCCCTGAAAGCTGTTGCTGATCTTCAACTTCCCTCGGCAGCCTATGCATAGGAGCAACAGCACTGGGGATACCTGCTTTCCCAGAGACGTAACTTCTCATCGCTCTCGTTCTCGGCAGAGCCTCTTTCTGAAATAGCAAACGTCTTGCAGTTTCTCCCAGGACGAAGGTGCCAGCCCTGAAAGCTGTTGCTGGTCTTCAACTTCCCTCGGCAGCCTATGCATAGGAACAACAACACTGGGGATACCTGCTTCCCCAGAGACGTAACTTCTCATCGCTCTCGTTCTCGGCAGAGCCTCTTTCTGAAATAGCAAACGTCGGGCTGTTTCTCCCAGGATGAAGGTGCCAGCCCTGAAAGCCGTTGCTGCTCTTCACCTTCCCTCGGCAGCCTATGCATAGGAACAACAGCACTGGGGATACCTGCTTTCCCACAGCCGTAAATTCTCATCGCTCTCGTTCTCGGCAGAGCCTCTTTCTGAAATAGCAAACGTCGAGCTGTTTCTCCCAGAACGAAGGTGCCAGCCCTGAAAGCCGTTGCTGCTCTTCACCTTCCCTCGGCAGCCTATGCATAGGAACAACAGCACTGCGGATACCTGCTTTCCCAGAGCCGTAAATTCTCATCGCTCTCGTTCTTGGCAGAGCCTGTTTCTGAAGTAGCAAACGTCGGGCTGTTTCTCCCAGGACGAATGTGACAGCCCTGAAAGCTGTTGCTGCTCTTCACCTTCCCTCGGCAGCCTATGCATAGGAACAACAGCACTGCGGATACCTGCTTTCCCAGAGACGTAACTTCTCATCGCTCTCGTTCTCGGCAGAGCCTGTTTCTGAAATAGCAAACGTCTTGCAGTTTCTCCCAGGACGAAGGTACCAGCCCTGAAAGCTGTTGCTGCTCTTCACCTTCCCTCGGCAGCCTATGCATAGGAACAACAGCACTGCGGATACCTGCTTTCCCAGAGCCGTAAATTCTCATCGCTCTCGTTCTCGGCAGAGCCTCTTTCTGAAATAGCAAACGTCAGGCTGTTTCTCCCAGGACGAAGGTGCCAGCCCTGAAAGCTGTTGCTGCTCTTCACCCTCCCTCGGCAGCCTATGAAACGAAACAACAGCACTGGGGATACCTGCTTTCCGAGAGATGTAACTTCTCATCGCTCTCGTTCTCGGCAGAGCCTCTTTCTGAAATAGCAAACGTCGAGCTGTTTCTCCCAGAACGAAGGTGACAGCCCTGAAAGCTGTTGCTGCTCTTCACCTTCCCTCGGCAGCCTATGCACAGGAATAACAGCACTGCGGATACCTGCTTTCCCAGAGACGTAACTTCTCATCGCTCTCGTTCTCGGCAGAGCCTGTTTCTGAAATAGCAAACGTCGGGATGTTTCTCCCAGGACGAAGGTGCCAGCCCTGAAAGCTGTTGCTGCTCTTCACCTTCCCTCGGCAGCCTATGCATAGGAACAACAGCACTGGGGATACCTGCTTTCCCAGAGCCGTTAATTCTCATCGCTCTCGTTCTTGGCAGAGCCTGTTTCTGAAGTAGCAAACGTCGGTCTGTTTCTCCCAGGACGAAGGTGCCAGCCCTGAAAGCCGTTGCTGCTCTTCACCTTCCCTCCACAGCCTATGCATAGGAACAACAGCACTGCGGATACCTGCTTTCCCAGAGCCTTAAATTCTCATAGCTCTCGTTCTTGGCAGAGCCTGTATCTGAAGTAGCAAACGTCTTGCAGTTTCTCCCAGGACGAAGGTGCCAGCCCTGAAAGCTGTTGCTGCTCTTCACCTTCCCTCGGCAGCCTATGCAACGAAACAACAACACTGGGGATACCTGCTTTCCCAGAGACGTAACTTGTCATCGCTCTCGTTCTCGGCAGAGCCTCTTTCTGAAATAGCAAACGCCAGGCTGTTTCTCCCAGGACGAAGGTGCCAGCCTTGAAAGCTGTTGCTGCTCTTCACCTTCCCTCGGCACCCTATGCATAGGAACAACAGCACTGCGGATACCTGCTTTCCCAGAGCCGTAAATTCTCATAGCTCTCGTTCTTGGCAGAGCCTGTATCTGAAGTAGCAAACGTCAGGCTGTTTCTCCCAGGACGAATGTGCCAGCCCTGAAAGCTGTTGCTGATCTTCAACTTCCCTCGGCAGCTTATGCACAGGAATAACAGCACTGCGGATACCTGCTTTCCCAGAGACGTAACTTCTCATCGCTCTCGTTCTCGGCAGAGCCTGTTTCTGAAATAGCAAACGTCGGGCTGTTTCTCCCAGGACGAAGGTGCCAGGCTTGAAAGCCGTTGCTGCTCTTCACCTTCCCTCGTCAGCCTATGCATAGGAACAACAACACTGCGGATACCTGCTTTCCCAGAGCCATAAATTCTCATCGCTCTCGTTCTCGGCAGAGCCTCTTTCTGAAATAGCAAACGCCAGGCTGTTTCTCCCAGGACGAAGGTGCCAGCCTTGAAAGCTGTTGCTGCTCTTCACCTTCCCTCGGCAGCCTATGCATAGGAGCAACAACACTGGGGATACCTGCTTTCCTGGATACGTAACTTCTCATCGCTCTCGTTCTCGGCAGAGCCTCTTTCTGAAATAGCAAACGTCTTGCAGTTTCTCCCAGGACGAAGGTGCCAGCCCTGAAAGCTGTTGCTGCTCTTCAACTTCCCTCGGCAGCCTATGAACAGGAACAACAACATTGAGAATACTTGCTTTCCCAGAGACGTAACTTCTCATCGCTCTCGTTCTCGGCAGAGCCTCTTTCTGAAATAGCAAATGTCGGGCTGTTTCTCCCAGAACGAAGGTGACAGCCCTGAAAGCTGTTGCTGCTCTTCACCTTCCCTCAGCAGCCTATGCACAGGAACAACAACATTGAGAATACCTGCTTTCCTGGAGACGTAACTTCTCATCGCTCTCGTTCTCGGCAGAGCCTGTTTCTGAAATAGCAAACGACGGGCTGTTTCTCCCAGGACGAAGGTGCCAGCCCTGAAAGCTGTTGCTGCTCTTCACCTTCCCTCGGCAGCCTATGCATAGGAACAACAGCAGTGGGGATACCTGCTTTCCCAGAGCCGTAAATTCTCATCGCTCTCGTTCTCGGCAGAGCCTCTTTCTGAAATAGCAAACGCCAGGCTGTTTCTCCCAGGACGAAGGTGCCAGCCCTGAAAGCTGTTGCTGCTCTTCACCTTCCCTCGGCAGCCTATGCACAGGAACAACAACATTGAGAATACCTGCTTTCCCGGAGACGTAACTTCTCATCGCTCTCGTTCTCGGCAGAGCCTCTTTCTGAAATAGCAAACGTCGGGCTGTTTCTCCCAGAACGAAGGTGACAGCCCTGAAAGCTGTTGCTGCTTTTCACCTTCCCTCGGCAGCCTATGCAACGAAACAACAACACTGGGGATACCTGCTTTCCCAGAGACGTAACTTCTCATCGTTCTCGTTCTCGGCAGATCCTGTTTCTGAAATAGCAAACGTCAGGCTGTTTCTCCCAGGACGAAGGTGTCAGCCCTGAAAGCTGCTGCTCTTCCCCTTCCTTCGGTAGCCTATGCACAGGAACAACAGCTCTGGGGATACCTGCTTTCCGAGAGATGTAACTTCTCATGGCTCTTGTTCTTGGCAGAGCCTGTTTCTGAAATAGCAAACGTCGGGCTGTTTCTCCCAGGACGAAGGTGCCAGCCCTGAAAGCCGTTGCTGCTCTTCACCTTCCCTCCACAGTCTATGCATAGGAACAACAGCACTGCGGATACCTGCTTTCCGAGAGATGTAACTTCTCATGGCTCTTGTTCTTGGCAGAGCCTGTTTCTGAAATAGCAAACGTCGGGCTGTTTCTCCCAGGATGAAGGTGCCAGCCCTGAAAGCTGTTGCTGCTCTTCACCTTCCCTCGGCAGCCTATGCATAGGAACAACAGCACTGGGGATACCTGCTTTCCCAGAGCCGTAAATTCTCATCGCTCTCGTTCTCGGCAGAGCCTCTTTCCGAAATAGCAAACGTCTTGCAGTTTCTCCCAGGACGAAGGTGCCAGCCCTGAAAGCTGTTGCTGGTCTTCAACTTCCCTCGGCAGCCTATGCACAGGAACAACAACATTGAGAATACCTGCTTTCCCAGAGACGTAACTTCTCATCGCTCTCGTTCTCGGCAGAGCCTCTTTCTGAAATAGCAAACGTCGGGCTGTTTCTCCCAGAACGAAGGTGACAGCCCTGAAAGCTGTTGCTGCTCTTCACCTTCCCTCGGCAGCCTATGCACAGGAACAACAACATTGAGAATACCTGCTTTCCTGGAGATGTAACTTCTCATCGCTCTCGTTCTCGGCAGAGCCTGTTTCTGAAATAGCAAACGTCGGGCTGTTTCTCCCAGGACGAATGTGCCAGCCCTGAAAGCTGTTGCTGATCTTCACCTTCCCTCGGCAGCCTGTGCATAGGAACAACAGCACTGCGGATGCCTGCTTTCCCAGAGACGTAACTTCTCATCGCTCTCGTTCTCGGCAGAGCCTGTTTCTGAAATAGCAAACGTCGGGCTGTTTCTCCCAGGACGAAGGTGCCAGCCCTGAAAGCCGTTGCTGCTCTTCACCTTCCCTCGGCAGCCTATGCAACGAAACAACAACACTGCGGATACCTGCTTTCCCAGAGACGTAACTTCTCATTGCTCTCGTTCTCGGCAGAGCCTGTTTCCGAAATAGCAAACGTCGGGCTGTTTCTCCCAGGACGAAGATGCCAGCCCTGAAAGCTGTTGCTGCTCTTCACCTTCCCTCGGCAGCCTATGCATAGGAACAACAGCACTGGGGATACCTGCTTTCCCAGAGCCGTAAATTCTCATCGCTCTCGTTCTCGGCAGAGCCTCTTTCTGAAATAGCAAACGCCAGGCTGTTTCTCCCAGGACGAAGGTGCCAGCCTTGAAAGCTGTTGCTGCTCTTCACCTTCCCTCGGCAGCCTATGCATAGGAGCAACAGCACTGGGGATACCTGCTTTCCTGGAGACGTAACTTCTCATCGCTCTCGTTCTCGGCAGAGCCTCTTTCTGAAATAGCAAACGTCTTGCAGTTTCTCCCAGGACGAAGGTGCCAGCCCTGAAAGCTGTTGCTGCTCTTCACCTTCCCTCGGCAGCCTATGCACAGGAATAACAGCACTGCGGATACCTGCTTTCCCAGAGACGTAACTTCTCATCGCTCTCGTTCTCGGCAGAGCCTGTTTCTGAAATAGCAAACGTCGGGATGTTTCTCCCAGGACGAAGGTGCCAGCCCTGAAAGCTGTTGCTGCTCTTCACCTTCCCTCGGCAGCCTATGCATAGGAACAACAGCACTGGGGATACCTGCTTTCCCAGAGCCGTTAATTCTCATCGCTCTCGTTCTTGGCAGAGCCTGTTTCTGAAGTAGCAAACGTCGGTCTGTTTCTCCCAGGACGAAGGTGCCAGCCCTGAAAGCCGTTGCTGCTCTTCACCTTCCCTCCACAGCCTATGCATAGGAACAACAGCACTGCGGATACCTGCTTTCCCAGAGCCTTAAATTCTCATAGCTCTCGTTCTTGGCAGAGCCTGTATCTGAAGTAGCAAACGTCAGGCTGTTTCTCCCAGGACGAATGTGCCAGCCCTGAAAGCTGTTGCTGCTCTTCACCTTCCCTCGGCAGCCTATGCACAGGAACAACAACATTGAGAATACCTGCTTTCCTGGAGACGTAACTTCTCATCGCTCTCGTTCTCGGCAGAGCCTCTTTCTGAAATAGCAAACGTCTTGCAGTTTCTCCCAGGACGAAGGTGCCAGCCCTGAAAGCTGTTGCTGCTCTTCACCTTCCCTCGGCAGCCTATGCAACGAAACAACAACACTGGGGATACCTGCTTTCCCAGAGACGTAACTTGTCATCGCTCTCGTTCTCGGCAGAGCCTCTTTCTGAAATAGCAAACGCCAGGCTGTTTCTCCCAGGACGAAGGTGCCAGCCTTGAAAGCTGTTGCTGCTCTTCACCTTCCCTCGGCACCCTATGCATAGGAACAACAGCACTGCGGATACCTGCTTTCCCAGAGCCGTAAATTCTCATAGCTCTCGTTCTTGGCAGAGCCTGTATCTGAAGTAGCAAACGTCAGGCTGTTTCTCCCAGGACGAATGTGCCAGCCCTGAAAGCTGTTGCTGATCTTCAACTTCCCTCGGCAGCTTATGCACAGGAATAACAGCACTGCGGATACCTGCTTTCCCAGAGACGTAACTTCTCATCGCTCTCGTTCTCGGCAGAGCCTGTTTCTGAAATAGCAAACGTCGGGCTGTTTCTCCCAGGACGAAGGTGCCAGGCTTGAACGCCGTTGCTGCTCTTCACCTTCCCTCGGCAGCCTATGCATAGGAACAACAACACTGCGGATACCTGCTTTCCCAGAGCCATAAATTCTCATCGCTCTCGTTCTCGGCAGAGACTCTTTCGGAAATAGCAAACGCCAGGCTGTTTCTCCCAGGACGAAGGTGCCAGCCCTGAAAGCTGTTGCTGCTCTTCACCTTCCCTCGGCAGCCTATGCATAGGAGCAACAACACTGGGGATACCTGCTTTCCTGGAGACGTAACTTCTCATCGCTCTCGTTCTCGGCAGAGCCTCTTTCTGAAATAGCAAACGTCTTGCAGTTTCTCCCAGGACGAAGGTGCCAGCCCTGAAAGCTGTTGCTGCTCTTCAACTTCCCTCGGCAGCCTATGAACAGGAACAACAACATTGAGAATACTTGCTTTCCCAGAGACGTAACTTCTCATCGCTCTCGTTCTCGGCAGAGCCTCTTTCTGAAATAGCAAATGTCGGGCTGTTTCTCCCAGAACGAAGGTGACAGCCCTGAAAGCTGTTGCTGCTCTTCACCTTCCCTCAGCAGCCTATGCACAGGAACAACAACATTGAGAATACCTGCTTTCCTGGAGACGTAACTTCTCATCGCTCTCGTTCTCGGCAGAGCCTGTTTCTGAAATAGCAAACGACGGGCTGTTTCTCCCAGGACGAAGGTGCCAGCCCTGAAAGCTGTTGCTGCTCTTCACCTTCCCTCGGCAGCCTATACATAGAAACAACAGCAGTGGGGATACCTGCTTTCCCAGAGCCGTAAATTCTCATCGCTCTCGTTCTCGGCAGAGCCTCTTTCTGAAATAGCAAACGCCAGGCTGTTTCTCCCAGGACGAAGGTGCCAGCCCTGAAAGCTGTTGCTGGTCTTCAACTTCCCTCGGCAGCCTATGCACAGGAACAACAACATTGAGAATACCTGCTTTCCCGGAGACGTAACTTCTCATCGCTCTCGTTCTCGGCAGAGCCTCTTTCTGAAATAGCAAACGTCGGGCTGTTTCTCCCAGAACGAAGGTGACAGCCCTGAAAGCTGTTGCTGCTTTTCACCTTCCCTCGGCAGCCTATGCAACGAAACAACAACACTGGGGATACCTGCTTTCCCAGAGACGTAACTTCTCATCGTTCTCGTTCTCGGCAGATCCTGTTTCTGAAATAGCAAACGTCAGGCTGTTTCTCCCAGGACGAAGGTGTCAGCCCTGAAAGCTGCTGCTCTTCCCCTTCCTTCGGTAGCCTATGCATAGGAACAACAGCTCTGGGGATACCTGCTTTCTGAGAGATGTAACTTCTCATGGCTCTTGTTCTTGGCAGAGCCTGTTTCTGAAATAGCAAACGTCGGGCTGTTTCTCCCAGGACGAAGGTGCCAGCCCTGAAAGCCGTTGCTGCTCTTCACCTTCCCTCCACAGTCTATGCATAGGAACAACAGCACTGCGGATACCTGCTTTCCGAGAGATGTAACTTCTCATGGCTCTTGTTCTTGGCAGAGCCTGTTTCTGAAATAGCAAACGTCGGGCTGTTTCTCCCAGGATGAAGGTGCCAGCCCTGAAAGCCGTTGCTGCTCTTCACCTTCCCTCGGCAGCCTATGCATAGGAACAACAACACTGCGGATACCTGCTTTCCCAGAGCCGTAAATTCTCATCGCTCTCGTTCTCGGCAGAGCCTCTTTCCGAAATAGCAAACGTCTTGCAGTTTCTCCCAGGACGAAGGTGCCAGCCCTGAAAGCTGTTGCTGGTCTTCAACTTCCCTCGGCAGCCTATGCACAGGAACAACAACATTGAGAATACCTGCTTTCCCAGAGACGTAACTTCTCATCGCTCTCGTTCTCGGCAGAGCCTCTTTCTGAAATAGCAAACGTCGGGCTGTTTCTCCCAGAACGAAGGTGACAGCCCTGAAAGCTGTTGCTGCTCTTCACCTTCCCTCGGCAGCCTATGCACAGGAACAACAACATTGAGAATACCTGCTTTCCTGGAGATGTAACTTCTCATCGCTCTCGTTCTCGGCAGAGCCTGTTTCTGAAATAGCAAACGTCGGGCTGTTTCTCCCAGGACGAATGTGCCAGCCCTGAAAGCTGTTGCTGATCTTCACCTTCCCTCGGCAGCCTGTGCATAGGAACAACAGCACTGCGGATGCCTGCTTTCCCAGAGACGTAACTTCTCATCGCTCTCGTTCTCGGCAGAGCCTGTTTCTGAAATAGCAAACGTCGGGCTGTTTCTCCCAGGACGAAGGTGCCAGCCCTGAAAGCCGTTGCTGCTCTTCACCTTCCCTCGGCAGCCTATGCAACGAAACAACAACACTGCGGATACCTGCTTTCCCAGAGACGTAACTTCTCATTGCTCTCGTTCTCGGCAGAGCCTGTTTCCGAAATAGCAAACGTCGGGCTGTTTCTCCCAGGACGAAGATGCCAGCCCTGAAAGCTGTTGCTGCTCTTCACCTTCCCTCGGCAGCCTATGCATAGGAACAACAGCACTGGGGATACCTGCTTTCCCAGAGCCGTAAATTCTCATCGCTCTCGTTCTCGGCAGAGCCTCTTTCTGAAATAGCAAACGCCAGGCTGTTTCTCCCAGGACGAAGGTGCCAGCCTTGAAAGCTGTTGCTGCTCTTCACCTTCCCTCGGCAGCCTATGCATAGGAGCAACAGCACTGGGGATACCTGCTTTCCTGGAGACGTAACTTCTCATCGCTCTCGTTCTCGGCAGAGCCTCTTTCTGAAATAGCAAACGTCTTGCAGTTTCTCCCAGGACGAAGGTGCCAGCCCTGAAAGCTGTTGCTGGTCTTCAACTTCCCTCGGCAGCCTATGCACAGGAACAACAACATTGAGAATACCTGCTTTCCCAGAGACGTAACTTCTCATCGCTCTCGTTCTCGGCAGAGCCTCTTTCTGAAATAGCAAACGTCGGGCTGTTTCTCCCAGAACGAAGGTGACAGCCCTGAAAGCTGTTGCTGCTCTTCACCTTCCCTCGGCAGCCTATGCACAGGAACAACAACATTGAGAATACCTGCTTTCCTGGAGACGTAACTTCTCATCGCTCTCGTTCTCGGCAGAGCCTGTTTCTGAAATAGCAAACGACGGGCTGTTTCTCCCAGGACGAAGGTGCCAGCCCTGAAAGCTGCTGCTGCTCTTCACCTTCCCTCGGCAGCCTATGCATAGGAACAACAGCACTGGGGATACCTGCTTTCCCAGAGCCGTAAATTCTCATGGCTCTTGTTCTTGGCAGAGCCTGTTTCTGAAATAGCAAACGTCGGGCTGTTTCTCCCAGGACGAAGGTGCCAGCCCTGAAAGCCGTTGCTGCTCTTCACCTTCCCTCGGCAGCCTATGCATAGGAACAACAGCACTGCGGATACCTGCTTTCCGAGAGCCGTAAATTCTCATCGCTCTCGTTCTCGGCAGAGCCTCTTTCTGAAATAGCAAACGTCGGGCTGTTTCTCCCAGGACGGAGGTGCCAGCCCTGAAAGCCGTTGCTGCTCTTCACCTTCCCTTGGCAGCCTATGCATAGGAACAACAGCACTGCGGATACCTGCTTTCCCAGAGCCGTAAATTCTCATCGCTCTCGTTCTTGGCAGAGCCTGTTTCTGAAGTAGCAAACGTCGGGCTGTTTCTCCCAGGACGAAGGTGCCAGCCCTGAAAGCCGTTGCTGCTCTTCACCTTCCCTCGGCAGCCTATGCATAGGAACAACAGCCCTGCGGATGCCTGCTTTCCCAGAGACGTAACTTCTCATCGCTCTCGTTCTCGGCAGAGCCTGTTTCTGAAATAGCAAACGTCGGGCTGTTTCTCCCAGGACGAAGGTGCCAGCCCTGAAAGCCGTTGCTGCTCTTCACCTTCCCTCGGCAGCCTATGCAACGAAACAACAACACTGCGGATACCTGCTTTCCCAGAGACGTAACTTCTCATCGCTCTCGTTCTCGGCAGAGCCTCTTTCTGAAATAGCAAACGTCGGGCTGTTTCTCCCAGGACGAAGGTGGCAGCCCTGAAAGCTGTTGCTGCTCTTCACCTTCCCTCGGCAGCCTATGCATAGGAACAACAACACTGCGGATACCTGCTTTCCCAGAGACGTAACTTCTCATTGCTCTCGTTCTCGGCAGAGCCTGTTTCCGAAATAGCAAACGTCGGGCTGTTTCTCCCAGGACGAAGATGCCAGCCCTGAAAGCTGTTGCTGCTCTTCACCTTCCCTCGGCAGCCTATGCATAGGAACAACAGCACTGGGGATACCTGCTTTCCCAGAGCCGTAAATTCTCATCGCTCTCGTTCTCGGCAGAGCCTCTTTCTGAAATAGCAAACGCCAGGCTGTTTCTCCCAGGACGAAGGTGCCAGCCTTGAAAGCTGTTGCTGCTCTTCACCTTCCCTCGGCAGCCTATGCATAGGAGCAACAGCACTGGGGATACCTGCTTTCCTGGAGACGTAACTTCTCATCGCTCTCGTTCTCGGCAGAGCCTCTTTCTGAAATAGCAAACGTCTTGCAGTTTCTCCCAGGACGAAGGTGCCAGCCCTGAAAGCTGTTGCTGCTCTTCACCTTCCCTCGGCAGCCTATGCACAGGAATAACAGCACTGCGGATACCTGCTTTCCCAGAGACGTAACTTCTCATCGCTCTCGTTCTCGGCAGAGCCTGTTTCTGAAATAGCAAACGTCGGGATGTTTCTCCCAGGACGAAGGTGCCAGCCCTGAAAGCTGTTGCTGCTCTTCACCTTCCCTCGGCAGCCTATGCATAGGAACAACAGCACTGGGGATACCTGCTTTCCCAGAGCCGTTAATTCTCATCGCTCTCGTTCTTGGCAGAGCCTGTTTCTGAAGTAGCAAACGTCGGTCTGTTTCTCCCAGGACGAAGGTGCCAGCCCTGAAAGCCGTTGCTGCTCTTCACCTTCCCTCCACAGCCTATGCATAGGAACAACAGCACTGCGGATACCTGCTTTCCCAGAGCCTTAAATTCTCATAGCTCTCGTTCTTGGCAGAGCCTGTATCTGAAGTAGCAAACGTCAGGCTGTTTCTCCCAGGACGAATGTGCCAGCCCTGAAAGCTGTTGCTGCTCTTCACCTTCCCTCGGCAGCCTATGCACAGGAACAACAACATTGAGAATACCTGCTTTCCTGGAGACGTAACTTCTCATCGCTCTCGTTCTCGGCAGAGCCTCTTTCTGAAATAGCAAACGTCTTGCAGTTTCTCCCAGGACGAAGGTGCCAGCCCTGAAAGCCGTTGCTGCTCTTCACCTTCCCTCCACAGTCTATGCATAGGAACAACAGCACTGCGGATACCTGCTTTCCGAGAGATGTAACTTCTCATGGCTCTTGTTCTTGGCAGAGCCTGTTTCTGAAATAGCAAACGTCGGGCTGTTTCTCCCAGGATGAAGGTGCCAGCCCTGAAAGCTGTTGCTGCTCTTCACCTTCCCTCGGCAGCCTATGCATAGGAACAACAGCACTGGGGATACCTGCTTTCCCAGAGCCGTAAATTCTCATCGCTCTCGTTCTCGGCAGAGCCTCTTTCCGAAATAGCAAACGTCTTGCAGTTTCTCCCAGGACGAAGGTGCCAGCCCTGAAAGCTGTTGCTGGTCTTCAACTTCCCTCGGCAGCCTATGCACAGGAACAACAACATTGAGAATACCTGCTTTCCCAGAGACGTAACTTCTCATCACTCTCGTTCTCGGCAGAGCCTCTTTCTGAAATAGCAAACGTCGGGCTGTTTCTCCCAGAACGAAGGTGACAGCCCTGAAAGCTGTTGCTGCTCTTCACCTTCCCTCGGCAGCCTATGCACAGGAACAACAACATTGAGAATACCTGCTTTCCTGGAGATGTAACTTCTCATCGCTCTCGTTCTCGGCAGAGCCTGTTTCTGAAATAGCAAACGTCGGGCTGTTTCTCCCAGGACGAATGTGCCAGCCCTGAAAGCTGTTGCTGATCTTCACCTTCCCTCGGCAGCCTGTGCATAGGAACAACAGCACTGCGGATGCCTGCTTTCCCAGAGACGTAACTTCTCATCGCTCTCGTTCTCGGCAGAGCCTGTTTCTGAAATAGCAAACGTCGGGCTGTTTCTCCCAGGACGAAGGTGCCAGCCCTGAAAGCTGTTGCTGCTCTTCACCTTCCCTCGGCAGCCTATGCATAGGAACAACAGCACTGGGGATACCTGCTTTCCCAGAGACGTAAATTCTCATCGCTCTCGTTCTCGGCAGAGCCTCTTTCTGAAATAGCAAACGTCTTGCAGTTTCTCCCAGGACGAAGGTGCCAGCCCTGAAAGCTGTTGCTGCTCTTCACCTTCCCTCGGCAGCCTATGCACAGGAGCAACAGCACTGGGGATACCTGCTTTCCTGGAGACGTAACTTCTCATCGCTCTCGTTCTCGGCAGAGCCTCTTTCTGAAATAGCAAACGTCTTGCAGTTTCTCCCAGGACGAAGGTGCCAGCCCTGAAAGCTGTTGCTGCTCTTCACCTTCCCTCGGCAGCCTATGCACAGGAATAACAGCACTGCGGATACCTGCTTTCCCAGAGACGTAACTTCTCATCGCTCTCGTTCTCGGCAGAGCCTGTTTCTGAAATAGCAAACGTCGGGATGTTTCTCCCAGGACGAAGGTGCCAGCCCTGAAAGCTGTTGCTGCTCTTCACCTTCCCTCGGCAGCCTATGCATAGGAACAACAGCACTGGGGATACCTGCTTTCCCAGAGCCGTTAATTCTCATCGCTCTCGTTCTTGGCAGAGCCTGTTTCTGAAGTAGCAAACGTCGGTCTGTTTCTCCCAGGACGAAGGTGCCAGCCCTGAAAGCCGTTGCTGCTCTTCACCTTCCCTCCACAGCCTATGCATAGGAACAACAGCACTGCGGATACCTGCTTTCCCAGAGCCGTAAATTCTCATAGCTCTCGTTCTTGGCAGAGCCTGTATCTGAAGTAGCAAACGTCAGGCTGTTTCTCCCAGGACGAATGTGCCAGCCCTGAAAGCTGTTGCTGATCTTCAACTTCCCTCGGCAGCTTATGCACAGGAATAACAGCACTGCGGATACCTGCTTTCCCAGAGACGTAACTTCTCATCGCTCTCGTTCTCGGCAGAGCCTGTTTCTGAAATAGCAAACGTCGGGCTGTTTCTCCCAGGACGAAGGTGCCAGGCTTGAACGCCGTTGCTGCTCTTCACCTTCCCTCGGCAGCCTATGCATAGGAACAACAACACTGCGGATACCTGCTTTCCCAGAGCCATAAATTCTCATCGCTCTCGTTCTCGGCAGAGCCTCTTTCTGAAATAGCAAACGCCAGGCTGTTTCTCCCAGGACGAAGGTGCCAGCCTTGAAAGCTGTTGCTGCTCTTCACCTTCCCTCGGCAGCCTATGCATAGGAGCAACAACACTGGGGATACCTGCTTTCCTGGAGACGTAACTTCTCATCGCTCTCGTTCTCGGCAGAGCCTCTTTCTGAAATAGCAAACGTCTTGCAGTTTCTCCCAGGACGAAGGTGCCAGCCCTGAAAGCTGTTGCTGCTCTTCAACTTCCCTCGGCAGCCTATGAACAGGAACAACAACATTGAGAATACCTGCTTTCCCGGAGACGTAACTTCTCATCGCTCTCGTTCTCGGCAGAGCCTCTTTCTGAAATAGCAAACGTCGGGCTGTTTCTCCCAGAACGAAGGTGACAGCCCTGAAAGCTGTTGCTGCTTTTCACCTTCCCTCGGCAGCCTATGCAACGAAACAACAACACTGGGGATACCTGCTTTCCCAGAGACGTAACTTCTCATCGTTCTCGTTCTCGGCAGATCCTGTTTCTGAAATAGCAAACGTCAGGCTGTTTCTCCCAGGACGAAGGTGTCAGCCCTGAAAGCTGCTGCTCTTCCCCTTCCTTCGGTAGCCTATGCACAGGAACAACAGCTCTGGGGATACCTGCTTTCCGAGAGATGTAACTTCTCATGGCTCTTGTTCTTGGCAGAGCCTGTTTCTGAAATAGCAAACGTCGGGCTGTTTCTCCCAGGACGAAGGTGCCAGCCCTGAAAGCCGTTGCTGCTCTTCACCTTCCCTCCACAGTCTATGCATAGGAACAACAGCACTGCGGATACCTGCTTTCCGAGAGATGTAACTTCTCATGGCTCTTGTTCTTGGCAGAGCCTGTTTCTGAAATAGCAAACGTCGGGCTGTTTCTCCCAGGATGAAGGTGCCAGCCCTGAAAGCTGTTGCTGCTCTTCACCTTCCCTCGGCAGCCTATGCATAGGAACAACAGCACTGGGGATACCTGCTTTCCCAGAGCCGTAAATTCTCATCGCTCTCGTTCTCGGCAGAGCCTCTTTCCGAAATAGCAAACGTCTTGCAGTTTCTCCCAGGACGAAGGTGCCAGCCCTGAAAGCTGTTGCTGGTCTTCAACTTCCCTCGGCAGCCTATGCACAGGAACAACAACATTGAGAATACCTGCTTTCCCAGAGACGTAACTTCTCATCGCTCTCGTTCTCGGCAGAGCCTCTTTCTGAAATAGCAAACGTCGGGCTGTTTCTCCCAGAACGAAGGTGACAGCCCTGAAAGCTGTTGCTGCTCTTCACCTTCCCTCGGCAGCCTATGCACAGGAACAACAACATTGAGAATACCTGCTTTCCTGGAGATGTAACTTCTCATCGCTCTCGTTCTCGGCAGAGCCTGTTTCTGAAATAGCAAACGTCGGGCTGTTTCTCCCAGGACGAATGTGCCAGCCCTGAAAGCTGTTGCTGATCTTCACCTTCCCTCGGCAGCCTGTGCATAGGAACAACAGCACTGCGGATGCCTGCTTTCCCAGAGACGTAACTTCTCATCGCTCTCGTTCTCGGCAGAGCCTGTTTCTGAAATAGCAAACGTCGGGCTGTTTCTCCCAGGACGAAGGTGCCAGCCCTGAAAGCCGTTGCTGCTCTTCACCTTCCCTCGGCAGCCTATGCAACGAAACAACAACACTGCGGATACCTGCTTTCCCAGAGACGTAACTTCTCATTGCTCTCGTTCTCGGCAGAGCCTGTTTCCGAAATAGCAAACGTCGGGCTGTTTCTCCCAGGACGAAGATGCCAGCCCTGAAAGCTGTTGCTGCTCTTCACCTTCCCTCGGCAGCCTATGCATAGGAACAACAGCACTGGGGATACCTGCTTTCCCAGAGCCGTAAATTCTCATCGCTCTCGTTCTCGGCAGAGCCTCTTTCTGAAATAGCAAACGACGGGCTGTTTCTCCCAGGACGAAGGTGCCAGCCTTGAAAGCTGTTGCTGCTCTTCACCTTCCCTCGGCAGCCTATGCATAGGAGCAACAGCACTGGGGATACCTGCTTTCCTGGAGACGTAACTTCTCATCGCTCTCGTTCTCGGCAGAGCCTCTTTCTGAAATAGCAAACGTCTTGCAGTTTCTCCCAGGACGAAGGTGCCAGCCCTGAAAGCTGTTGCTGGTCTTCAACTTCCCTCGGCAGCCTATGCACAGGAACAACAACATTGAGAATACCTGCTTTCCCAGAGACGTAACTTCTCATCGCTCTCGTTCTCGGCAGAGCCTCTTTCTGAAATAGCAAACGTCGGGCTGTTTCTCCCAGAACGAAGGTGACAGCCCTGAAAGCTGTTGCTGCTCTTCACCTTCCCTCGGCAGCCTATGCACAGGAACAACAACATTGAGAATACCTGCTTTCCTGGAGACGTAACTTCTCATCGCTCTCGTTCTCGGCAGAGCCTGTTTCTGAAATAGCAAACGACGGGCTGTTTCTCCCAGGACGAAGGTGCCAGCCCTGAAAGCTGCTGCTGCTCTTCACCTTCCCTCGGCAGCCTATGCATAGGAACAACAGCACTGGGGATACCTGCTTTCCGAGAGCCGTAAATTCTCATCGCTCTCGTTCTCGGCAGAGCCTCTTTCTGAAATAGCAAACGTCGGGCTGTTTCTCCCAGGACGAAGGTGCCAGCCCTGAAAGCCGTTGCTGCTCTTCACCTTCCCTCGGCAGCCTATGCATAGGAACAACAGCACTGCGGATACCTGCTTTCCCAGAGCCGTAAATTCTCATCGCTCTCGTTCTTGGCAGAGCCTGTTTCTGAAGTAGCAAACGTCGGGCTGTTTCTCCCAGGACGAAGGTGCCAGCCCTGAAAGCCGTTGCTGCTCTTCACCTTCCCTCGGCAGCCTATGCATAGGAACAACAGCCCTGCGGATGCCTGCTTTCCCAGAGACGTAACTTCTCATCGCACTCGTTCTCGGCAGAGCCTGTTTCTGAAATAGCAAACGTCGGGCTGTTTCTCCCAGGACGAAGGTGCCAGCCCTGAAAGCCGTTGCTGCTCTTCACCTTCCCTCGGCAGCCTATGCAACGAAACAACAACACTGCGGATACCTGCTTTCCCAGAGACGTAACTTCTCATCGCTCTCGTTCTCGGCAGAGCCTCTTTCTGAAATAGCAAACGTCGGGCTGTTTCTCCCAGGACGAAGGTGGCAGCCCTGAAAGCTGTTGCTGCTCTTCACCTTCCCTCGGCAGCCTATGCATAGGAACAACAGCACTGCGGATACCTGCTTTCCTGGAGACGTAACTTCTCATCGCTCTCGTTCTTGGCAGAGCCTCTTTCTGAAATAGCAAACGTCTTGCAGTTTCTCCCAGGACGAAGGTGCCAGCCCTGAAAGCTGTTGCTGCTCTTCAAATTCCCTCGGCAGCCTATGCACAGGAACAACAACATTGAGAATACCTGCTTTCCCAGAGACGTAACTTCTCATCGCTCTCGTTCTCGGCAGAGCCTCTTTCTGAAATAGCAAACGTCGGGCTGTTTCTCCCAGAACGAAGGTGACAGCCCTGAAAGCTGTTGCTGCTCTTCACCTTCCCTCGGCAGCCTATGCACAGGAACAACAACATTGAGAATACCTGCTTTCCTGGAGATGTAACTTCTCATCGCTCTCGTTCTTGGCAGAGCCTGTTTCTGAAATAGCAAACGTCGGGCTGTTTCTCCCAGGACGAAGGTGCCAGCCCTGAAAGCTGTTGCTGATCTTCACCTTCCCTCGGCAGCCTATGCAACGAAACAACAGCACTGGGGATACCTGCTTTCCCAGAGACGTAAATTCTCATCGCTCTCGTTCTTGGCAGAGCCTGTTTCTGAAGTAGCAAACGTCGGGCTGTTTCTCCCAGGACGAATGTGCCAGCCCTGAAAGCTGTTGCTGATCTTCACCTTCCCTTGGCAGCCTGTGCATAGGAACAACAGCACTGCGGATGCCTGCTTTCCCAGAGACGTAACTTCTCATCGCTCTCGTTCTCGGCAGAGCCTGTTTCTGAAATAGCAAACGTCGGGCTGTTTCTCCCAGGACGAAGGTGCCAGCCCTGAAAGCCGTTGCTGCTCTTCACCTTCCCTCGGCAGCCTATGCAACGAAACAACAACACTGCGGATACCTGCTTTCCCAGAGACGTAACTTCTCATTGCTCTCGTTCTCGGCAGAGGGTGTTTCTGAAATAGCAAACGTCGGGCTGTTTCTCCCAGGACGAAGGTGCCAGCCCTTAAAGCTGTTGCTGCTCTTC
Source organism: Harpia harpyja (assembly GCF_026419915.1). Classification (NCBI taxonomy): domain Eukaryota; kingdom Metazoa; phylum Chordata; class Aves; order Accipitriformes; family Accipitridae; genus Harpia; species Harpia harpyja. Next base: position 57,920,988 of record NC_068969.1, read on the forward strand.
ACCTTCCCTCGGCAGCCTATGCATAGGAACAACAGCACTGGGGATGCCTGCTTTCCCAGAGCCGTAAATTCTCATCGCTCTCGTTCTCGGCAGAGCCTCTTTCTGAAATAGCAAACGCCAGGCTGTTTCTCCCAGGACGAAGGTGCCAGCCTTGAAAGCTGTTGCTGCTCTTCACCTTCCCTCGGCAGCCTATGCATAGGAGCAACAGCACTGGGGATACCTGCTTTCCTGGAGACGTAACTTCTCATCGCTCTCGTTCTCGGCAGAGCCTCTTTCTGAAATAGCAAACGTCGGGCTGTTTCTCCCAGGACGAAGGTGGCAGCCCTGAAAGCTGTTGCTGCTCTTCACCTTCCCTCGGCAGCCTATGCATAGGAACAACAGCACTGCGGATACCTGCTTTCCTGGAGACGTAACTTCTCATCGCTCTCGTTCTTGGCAGAGCCTCTTTCTGAAATAGCAAACGTCTTGCAGTTTCTCCCAGGACGAAGGTGCCAGCCCTGAAAGCTGTTGCTGCTCTTCAAATTCCCTCGGCAGCCTATGCACAGGAACAACAACATTGAGAATACCTGCTTTCCCAGAGACGTAACTTCTCATCGCTCTCGTTCTCGGCAGAGCCTCTTTCTGAAATAGCAAACGTCGGGCTGTTTCTCCCAGAACGAAGGTGACAGCCCTGAAAGCTGTTGCTGCTCTTCACCTTCCCTCGGCAGCCTATGCACAGGAACAACAACATTGAGAATACCTGCTTTCCTGGAGATGTAACTTCTCATCGCTCTCGTTCTCGGCAGAGCCTGTTTCTGAAATAGCAAACGTCGGGCTGTTTCTCCCAGGACGAAGGTGCCAGCCCTGAAAGCTGTTGCTGCTCTTCACCTTCCCTCGGCAGCCTATGCAACGAAACAACAGCACTGGGGATACCTGCTTTCCCAGAGACGTAAATTCTCATCGCTCTCGTTCTTGGCAGAGCCTGTTTCTGAAGTAGCAAACGTCGGGCTGTTTCTCCCAGGACGAAGGTGCCAGCCCTGAAAGCCGTTGCTGCTCTTCACCTTCCCTCGGCAGCCTATGCATAGGAACAACAGCCCTGCGGATGCCTGCTTTCCCAGAGACGTAACTTCTCATCGCTCTCGTTCTCGGCAGAGCCTCTTTCTGAAATAGCAAACGCCAGGCTGTTTCTCCCAGGACGAAGGTGCCAGCCTTGAAAGCTGTTGCTGCTCTTCACCTTCCCTCGGCAGCCTATGCATAGGAACAACAACACTGCGGATACCTGCTTTCCCAGAGCCATAAATTCTCATCGCTCTCGTTCTCGGCAGAGCCTCTTTCTGAAATAGCAAACGCCGGGCTGTTTCTCCCAGGACGAAGGTGCCAGCCTTGAAAGCTGTTGCTGCTCTTCACCTTCCCTCGGCAGCCTATGCATAGGAGCAACAACACTGGGGATACCTGCTTTCCTGGAGACGTAACTTCTCATCGCTCTCGTTCTCGGCAGAGCCTCTTTCTGAAATAGCAAACGTCTTGCAGTTTCTCCCAGGACGAAGGTGCCAGCCCTGAAAGCTGTTGCTGGTCTTCAACTTCCCTCGGCAGCCTATGCACAGGAACAACAACATTGAGAATACCTGCTTTCCCAGAGACGTAACTTCTCATCGCTCTCGTTCTCGGCAGAGCCTCTTTCTGAAATAGCAAACGTCGGGCTGTTTCTCCCAGAACGAAGGTGACAGCCCTGAAAGCTGTTGCTGCTCTTCACCTTCCCTCGGCAGCCTATGCACAGGAACAACAACATTGAGAATACCTGCTTTCCTGGAGACGTAACTTCTCATCGCTCTCGTTCTCGGCAGAGCCTGTTTCTGAAATAGCAAACGACGGGCTGTTTCTCCCAGGACGAAGGTGCCAGCCCTGAAAGCTGCTGCTGCTCTTCACCTTCCCTCGGCAGCCTATGCATAGGAACAACAGCACTGGGGATACCTGCTTTCCGAGAGCCGTAAATTCTCATCGCTCTCGTTCTCGGCAGAGCCTCTTTCTGAAATAGCAAACGTCGGGCTGTTTCTCCCAGGACGAAGGTGCCAGCCCTGAAAGCCGTTGCTGCTCTTCACCTTCCCTCGGCAGCCTATGCATAGGAACAACAGCACTGCGGATACCTGCTTTCCCAGAGCCGTAAATTCTCATCGCTCTCGTTCTTGGCAGAGCCTGTTTCTGAAGTAGCAAACGTCGGGCTGTTTCTCCCAGGACGAAGGTGCCAGCCCTGAAAGCCGTTGCTGCTCTTCACCTTCCCTCGGCAGCCTATGCATAGGAACAACAGCCCTGCGGATGCCTGCTTTCCCAGAGACGTAACTTCTCATCGCACTCGTTCTCGGCAGAGCCTGTTTCTGAAATAGCAAACGTCGGGCTGTTTCTCCCAGGACGAAGGTGCCAGCCCTGAAAGCCGTTGCTGCTCTTCACCTTCCCTCGGCAGCCTATGCAACGAAACAACAACACTGCGGATACCTGCTTTCCCAGAGACGTAACTTCTCATCGCTCTCGTTCTCGGCAGAGCCTCTTTCTGAAATAGCAAACGTCGGGCTGTTTCTCCCAGGACGAAGGTGGCAGCCCTGAAAGCTGTTGCTGCTCTTCACCTTCCCTCGGCAGCCTATGCATAGGAACAACAGCACTGCGGATACCTGCTTTCCTGGAGACGTAACTTCTCATCGCTCTCGTTCTTGGCAGAGCCTCTTTCTGAAATAGCAAACGTCTTGCAGTTTCTCCCAGGACGAAGGTGCCAGCCCTGAAAGCTGTTGCTGCTCTTCAAATTCCCTCGGCAGCCTATGCACAGGAACAACAACATTGAGAATACCTGCTTTCCCAGAGACGTAACTTCTCATCGCTCTCGTTCTCGGCAGAGCCTCTTTCTGAAATAGCAAACGTCGGGCTGTTTCTCCCAGAACGAAGGTGACAGCCCTGAAAGCTGTTGCTGCTCTTCACCTTCCCTCGGCAGCCTATGCACAGGAACAACAACATTGAGAATACCTGCTTTCCTGGAGATGTAACTTCTCATCGCTCTCGTTCTTGGCAGAGCCTGTTTCTGAAATAGCAAACGTCGGGCTGTTTCTCCCAGGACGAAGGTGCCAGCCCTGAAAGCTGTTGCTGATCTTCACCTTCCCTCGGCAGCCTATGCAACGAAACAACAGCACTGGGGATACCTGCTTTCCCAGAGACGTAAATTCTCATCGCTCTCGTTCTTGGCAGAGCCTGTTTCTGAAGTAGCAAACGTCGGGCTGTTTCTCCCAGGACGAATGTGCCAGCCCTGAAAGCTGTTGCTGATCTTCACCTTCCCTTGGCAGCCTGTGCATAGGAACAACAGCACTGCGGATGCCTGCTTTCCCAGAGACGTAACTTCTCATCGCTCTCGTTCTCGGCAGAGCCTGTTTCTGAAATAGCAAACGTCGGGCTGTTTCTCCCAGGACGAAGGTGCCAGCCCTGAAAGCCGTTGCTGCTCTTCACCTTCCCTCGGCAGCCTATGCAACGAAACAACAACACTGCGGATACCTGCTTTCCCAGAGACGTAACTTCTCATTGCTCTCGTTCTCGGCAGAGGGTGTTTCTGAAATAGCAAACGTCGGGCTGTTTCTCCCAGGACGAAGGTGCCAGCCCTTAAAGCTGTTGCTGCTCTTCACCTTCCCTCGGCAGCCTATGCATAGGAACAACAGCACTGGGGATGCCTGCTTTCCCAGAGCCGTAAATTCTCATCGCTCTCGTTCTCGGCAGAGCCTCTTTCTGAAATAGCAAACGCCAGGCTGTTTCTCCCAGGACGAAGGTGCCAGCCTTGAAAGCTGTTGCTGCTCTTCACCTTCCCTCGGCAGCCTATGCATAGGAGCAACAGCACTGGGGATACCTGCTTTCCTGGAGACGTAACTTCTCATCGCTCTCGTTCTCGGCAGAGCCTCTTTCTGAAATAGCAAACGTCGGGCTGTTTCTCCCAGGACGAAGGTGGCAGCCCTGAAAGCTGTTGCTGCTCTTCACCTTCCCTCGGCAGCCTATGCATAGGAACAACAGCACTGCGGATACCTGCTTTCCTGGAGACGTAACTTCTCATCGCTCTCGTTCTTGGCAGAGCCTCTTTCTGAAATAGCAAACGTCTTGCAGTTTCTCCCAGGACGAAGGTGCCAGCCCTGAAAGCTGTTGCTGCTCTTCAAATTCCCTCGGCAGCCTATGCACAGGAACAACAACATTGAGAATACCTGCTTTCCCAGAGACGTAACTTCTCATCGCTCTCGTTCTCGGCAGAGCCTCTTTCTGAAATAGCAAACGTCGGGCTGTTTCTCCCAGAACGAAGGTGACAGCCCTGAAAGCTGTTGCTGCTCTTCACCTTCCCTCGGCAGCCTATGCACAGGAACAACAACATTGAGAATACCTGCTTTCCTGGAGATGTAACTTCTCATCGCTCTCGTTCTCGGCAGAGCCTGTTTCTGAAATAGCAAACGTCGGGCTGTTTCTCCCAGGACGAAGGTGCCAGCCCTGAAAGCTGTTGCTGCTCTTCACCTTCCCTCGGCAGCCTATGCAATGAAACAACAGCACTGGGGATACCTGCTTTCCCAGAGACGTAAATTCTCATCGCTCTCGTTCTTGGCAGAGCCTGTTTCTGAAGTAGCAAACGTCGGGCTGTTTCTCCCAGGACGAAGGTGCCAGCCCTGAAAGCCGTTGCTGCTCTTCACCTTCCCTCGGCAGCCTATGCATAGGAACAACAGCCCTGCGGATGCCTGCTTTCCCAGAGACGTAACTTCTCATCGCTCTCGTTCTCGGCAGAGCCTCTTTCTGAAATAGCAAACGCCAGGCTGTTTCTCCCAGGACGAAGGTGCCAGCCTTGAAAGCTGTTGCTGCTCTTCACCTTCCCTCGGCAGCCTATGCATAGGAACAACAACACTGCGGATACCTGCTTTCCCAGAGCCATAAATTCTCATCGCTCTCGTTCTCGGCAGAGCCTCTTTCTGAAATAGCAAACGCCAGGCTGTTTCTCCCAGGACGAAGGTGCCAGCCTTGAAAGCTGTTGCTGCTCTTCACCTTCCCTCGGCAGCCTATGCATAGGAGCAACAACACTGGGGATACCTGCTTTCCTGGAGACGTAACTTCTCATCGCTCTCGTTCTCGGCAGAGCCTCTTTCTGAAATAGCAAACGTCTTGCAGTTTCTCCCAGGACGAAGGTGCCAGCCCTGAAAGCTGTTGCTGCTCTTCAACTTCCCTCGGCAGCCTATGAACAGGAACAACAACATTGAGAATACTTGCTTTCCCAGAGACGTAACTTCTCATCGCTCTCGTTCTCGGCAGAGCCTCTTTCTGAAATAGCAAATGTCGGGCTGTTTCTCCCAGAACGAAGGTGACAGCCCTGAAAGCTGTTGCTGCTCTTCACCTTACCTCAGCAGCCTATGCATAGGAACAACAACATTGAGAATACCTGCTTTCCTGGAGACGTAACTTCTCATCGCTCTCGTTCTCGGCAGAGCCTGTTTCTGAAATAGCAAACGACGGGCTGTTTCTCCCAGGACGAAGGTGCCAGCCCTGAAAGCTGTTGCTGCTCTTCACCTTCCCTCGGCAGCCTATACATAGGAACAACAGCAGTGGGGATACCTGCTTTCCCAGAGCCGTAAATTCTCATCGCTCTCGTTCTCGGCAGAGCCTCTTTCTGAAATAGCAAACGCCAGGCTGTTTCTCCCAGGACGAAGGTGCCAGCCCTGAAAGCTGTTGCTGGTCTTCAACTTCCCTCGGCAGCCTATGCACAGGAACAACAACATTGAGAATACCTGCTTTCCCGGAGACGTAACTTCTCATCGCTCTCGTTCTCGGCAGAGCCTCTTTCTGAAATAGCAAACGTCGGGCTGTTTCTCCCAGAACGAAGGTGACAGCCCTGAAAGCTGTTGCTGCTTTTCACCTTCCCTCGGCAGCCTATGCAACGAAACAACAACACTGGGGATACCTGCTTTCCCAGAGACGTAACTTCTCATCGTTCTCGTTCTCGGCAGATCCTGTTTCTGAAATAGCAAACGTCAGGCTGTTTCTCCCAGGACGAAGGTGTCAGCCCTGAAAGCTGCTGCTCTTCCCCTTCCTTCGGTAGCCTATGCACAGGAACAACAGCTCTGGGGATACCTGCTTTCCGAGAGATGTAACTTCTCATGGCTCTTGTTCTTGGCAGAGCCTGTTTCTGAAATAGCAAACGTCGGGCTGTTTCTCCCAGGACGAAGGTGCCAGCCCTGAAAGCCGTTGCTGCTCTTCACCTTCCCTCCACAGTCTATGCATAGGAACAACAGCACTGCGGATACCTGCTTTCCGAGAGATGTAACTTCTCATGGCTCTTGTTCTTGGCAGAGCCTGTTTCTGAAATAGCAAACGTCGGGCTGTTTCTCCCAGGATGAAGGTGCCAGCCCTGAAAGCTGTTGCTGCTCTTCACCTTCCCTCGGCAGCCTATGCATAGGAACAACAGCACTGGGGATACCTGCTTTCCCAGAGCCGTAAATTCTCATCGCTCTCGTTCTCAGCAGAGCCTCTTTCCGAAATAGCAAACGTCTTGCAGTTTCTCCCAGGACGAAGGTGCCAGCCCTGAAAGCTGTTGCTGGTCTTCAACTTCCCTCGGCAGCCTATGCACAGGAACAACAACATTGAGAATACCTGCTTTCCCAGAGACGTAACTTCTCATCGCTCTCGTTCTCGGCAGAGCCTCTTTCTGAAATAGCAAACGTCGGGCTGTTTCTCCCAGAACGAAGGTGACAGCCCTGAAAGCTGTTGCTGCTCTTCACCTTCCCTCGGCAGCCTATGCACAGGAACAACAACATTGAGAATACCTGCTTTCCTGGAGATGTAACTTCTCATCGCTCTCGTTCTCGGCAGAGCCTGTTTCTGAAATAGCAAACGTCGGGCTGTTTCTCCCAGGACGAATGTGCCAGCCCTGAAAGCTGTTGCTGATCTTCACCTTCCCTCGGCAGCCTGTGCATAGGAACAACAGCACTGCGGATGCCTGCTTTCCCAGAGACGTAACTTCTCATCGCTCTCGTTCTCGGCAGAGCCTGTTTCTGAAATAGCAAACGTCGGGCTGTTTCTCCCAGGACGAAGGTGCCAGCCCTGAAAGCCGTTGCTGCTCTTCACCTTCCCTCGGCAGCCTATGCAACGAAACAACAACACTGCGGATACCTGCTTTCCCAGAGACGTAACTTCTCATTGCTCTCGTTCTCGGCAGAGCCTGTTTCCGAAATAGCAAACGTCGGGCTGTTTCTCCCAGGACGAAGATGCCAGCCCTGAAAGCTGTTGCTGCTCTTCACCTTCCCTCGGCAGCCTATGCATAGGAACAACAGCACTGGGGATACCTGCTTTCCCAGAGCCGTAAATTCTCATCGCTCTCGTTCTCGGCAGAGCCTCTTTCTGAAATAGCAAACGCCAGGCTGTTTCTCCCAGGACGAAGGTGCCAGCCTTGAAAGCTGTTGCTGCTCTTCACCTTCCCTCGGCAGCCTATGCATAGGAGCAACAGCACTGGGGATACCTGCTTTCCTGGAGACGTAACTTCTCATCGCTCTCGTTCTCGGCAGAGCCTCTTTCTGAAATAGCAAACGTCTTGCAGTTTCTCCCAGGACGAAGGTGCCAGCCCTGAAAGCTGTTGCTGGTCTTCAACTTCCCTCGGCAGCCTATGCACAGGAACAACAACATTGAGAATACCTGCTTTCCCAGAGACGTAACTTCTCATCGCTCTCGTTCTCGGCAGAGCCTCTTTCTGAAATAGCAAACGTCGGGCTGTTTCTCCCAGAACGAAGGTGCCAGCCCTGAAAGCTGTTGCTGCTCTTCACCTTCCCTCGGCAGCCTATGCACAGGAACAACAACATTGAGAATACCTGCTTTCCTGGAGACGTAACTTCTCATCGCTCTCGTTCTCGGCAGAGCCTGTTTCTGAAATAGCAAACGACGGGCTGTTTCTCCCAGGACGAAGGTGCCAGCCCTGAAAGCTGCTGCTGCTCTTCACCTTCCCTCGGCAGCCTATGCATAGGAACAACAGCACTGGGGATACCTGCTTTCCCAGAGCCGTAAATTCTCATGGCTCTTGTTCTTGGCAGAGCCTGTTTCTGAAATAGCAAACGTCGGGCTGTTTCTCCCAGGACGAAGGTGCCAGCCCTGAAAGCCGTTGCTGCTCTTCACCTTCCCTCGGCAGCCTATGCATAGGAACAACAGCACTGCGGATACCTGCTTTCCGAGAGCCGTAAATTCTCATCGCTCTCGTTCTCGGCAGAGCCTCTTTCTGAAATAGCAAACGTCGGGCTGTTTCTCCCAGGACGAAGGTGCCAGCCCTGAAAGCCGTTGCTGCTCTTCACCTTCCCTCGGCAGCCTATGCATAGGAACAACAGCACTGCGGATACCTGCTTTCCCAGAGCCGTAAATTCTCATCGCTCTCGTTCTTGGCAGAGCCTGTTTCTGAAGTAGCAAACGTCGGGCTGTTTCTCCCAGGACGAAGGTGCCAGCCCTGAAAGCCGTTGCTGCTCTTCACCTTCCCTCGGCAGCCTATGCATAGGAACAACAGCCCTGCGGATGCCTGCTTTCCCAGAGACGTAACTTCTCATCGCACTCGTTCTCGGCAGAGCCTGTTTCTGAAATAGCAAACGTCGGGCTGTTTCTCCCAGGACGAAGGTGCCAGCCCTGAAAGCCGTTGCTGCTCTTCACCTTCCCTCGGCAGCCTATGCAACGAAACAACAACACTGCGGATACCTGCTTTCCCAGAGACGTAACTTCTCATCGCTCTCGTTCTCGGCAGAGCCTCTTTCTGAAATAGCAAACGTCGGGCTGTTTCTCCCAGGACGAAGGTGGCAGCCCTGAAAGCTGTTGCTGCTCTTCACCTTCCCTCGGCAGCCTATGCATAGGAACAACAGCACTGCGGATACCTGCTTTCCTGGAGACGTAACTTCTCATCGCTCTCGTTCTTGGCAGAGCCTCTTTCTGAAATAGCAAACGTCTTGCAGTTTCTCCCAGGACGAAGGTGCCAGCCCTGAAAGCTGTTGCTGGTCTTCAACTTCCCTCGGCAGCCTATGCACAGGAACAACAACATTGAGAATACCTGCTTTCCCAGAGACGTAACTTCTCATCGCTCTCGTTCTCGGCAGAGCCTCTTTCTGAAATAGCAAACGTCGGGCTGTTTCTCACAGAACGAAGGTGACAGCCCTGAAAGCTGTTGCTGCTCTTCACCTTCCCTCGGCAGCCTATGCACAGGAACAACAACATTGAGAATACCTGCTTTCCTGGAGATGTAACTTCTCATCGCTCTCGTTCTTGGCAGAGCCTGTTTCTGAAATAGCAAACGTCGGGCTGTTTCTCCCAGGACGAAGGTGCCAGCCCTGAAAGCTGTTGCTGATCTTCACCTTCCCTCGGCAGCCTATGCAACGAAACAACAGCACTGGGGATACCTGCTTTCCCAGAGACGTAAATTCTCATCGCTCTCGTTCTTGGCAGAGCCTGTTTCTGAAGTAGCAAACGTCGGGCTGTTTCTCCCAGGACGAATGTGCCAGCCCTGAAAGCTGTTGCTGATCTTCACCTTCCCTTGGCAGCCTGTGCATAGGAACAACAGCACTGCGGATGCCTGCTTTCCCAGAGACGTAACTTCTCATCGCTCTCGTTCTCGGCAGAGCCTGTTTCTGAAATAGCAAACGTCGGGCTGTTTCTCCCAGGACGAAGGTGCCAGCCCTGAAAGCCGTTGCTGCTCTTCACCTTCCCTCGGCAGCCTATGCAACGAAAAAACAACACTGCGGATACCTGCTTTCCCAGAGACGTAACTTCTCATTGCTCTCGTTCTCGGCAGAGGGTGTTTCTGAAATAGCAAACGTCGGGCTGTTTCTCCCAGGACGAAGGTGCCAGCCCTTAAAGCTGTTGCTGCTCTTCACCTTCCCTCGGCAGCCTATGCATAGGAACAACAGCACTGGGGATGCCTGCTTTCCCAGAGCCGTAAATTCTCATCGCTCTCGTTCTCGGCAGAGCCTCTTTCTGAAATAGCAAACGCCAGGCTGTTTCTCCCAGGACGAAGGTGCCAGCCTTGAAAGCTGTTGCTGCTCTTCACCTTCCCTCGGCAGCCTATGCATAGGAGCAACAGCACTGGGGATACCTGCTTTCCTGGAGACGTAACTTCTCATCGCTCTCGTTCTCGGCAGAGCCTCTTTCTGAAATAGCAAACGTCGGGCTGTTTCTCCCAGGACGAAGGTGGCAGCCCTGAAAGCTGTTGCTGCTCTTCACCTTCCCTCGGCAGCCTATGCATAGGAACAACAGCACTGCGGATACCTGCTTTCCTGGAGACGTAACTTCTCATCGCTCTCGTTCTTGGCAGAGCCTCTTTCTGAAATAGCAAACGTCTTGCAGTTTCTCCCAGGACGAAGGTGCCAGCCCTGAAAGCTGTTGCTGCTCTTCAAATTCCCTCGGCAGCCTATGCACAGGAACAACAACATTGAGAATACCTGCTTTCCCAGAGACGTAACTTCTCATCGCTCTCGTTCTCGGCAGAGCCTCTTTCTGAAATAGCAAACGTCGGGCTGTTTCTCCCAGAACGAAGGTGACAGCCCTGAAAGCTGTTGCTGCTCTTCACCTTCCCTCGGCAGCCTATGCACAGGAACAACAACATTGAGAATACCTGCTTTCCTGGAGATGTAACTTCTCATCGCTCTCGTTCTCGGCAGAGCCTGTTTCTGAAATAGCAAACGTCGGGCTGTTTCTCCCAGGACGAAGGTGCCAGCCCTGAAAGCTGTTGCTGCTCTTCACCTTCCCTCGGCAGCCTATGCAACGAAACAACAGCACTGGGGATACCTGCTTTCCCAGAGACGTAAATTCTCATCGCTCTCGTTCTTGGCAGAGCCTGTTTCTGAAGTAGCAAACGTCGGGCTGTTTCTCCCAGGACGAATGTGCCAGCCCTGAAAGCTGTTGGTGATCTTCACCTTCCCTTGGCAGCCTGTGCATAGGAACAACAGCACTGCGGATGCCTGCTTTCCCAGAGACGTAACTTCTCATCGCTCTCGTTCTCGGCAGAGCCTGTTTCTGAAATAGCAAACGTCGGGCTGTTTCTCCCAGGACGAAGGTGCCAGCCCTGAAAGCCGTTGCTGCTCTTCACCTTCCCTCGGCAGCCTATGCAACGAAACAACAACACTGCGGATACCTGCTTTCCCAGAGACGTAACTTCTCATTGCTCTCGTTCTCGGCAGAGGGTGTTTCTGAAATAGCAAACGTCGGGCTGTTTCTCCCAGGACGAAGGTGCCAGCCCTTAAAGCTGTTGCTGCTCTTCACCTTCCCTCGGCAGCCTATGCATAGGAGCAACAGCACTGGGGATACCTGCTTTCCTGGAGACGTAACTTCTCATCGCTCTCGTTCTCGGCAGAGCCTCTTTCTGAAATAGCAAACGTCTTGCAGTTTCTCCCAGGACGAAGGTGCCAGCCCTGAAAGCTGTTGCTGGTCTTCAACTTCCCTCGGCAGCCTATGCACAGGAACAACAACATTGAGAATACCTGCTTTCCCAGAGACGTAACTTCTCATCGCTCTCGTTCTCGGCAGAGCCTGTTTCTGAAATAGCAAACGTCGGGCTGTTTCTCCCAGGACGAAGGTGCCAGCCCTGAAAGCTGTTGCTGCTCTTCACCTACCCTCGGCAGCCTATGCATAGGAACAACAGCACTGGGGATACCTGCTTTCCCAGAGCCGTAAATTCTCATCGCTCTCGTTCTCGGCAGAGCCTCTTTCCGAAATAGCAAACGTCTTGCAGTTTCTCCCAGGACGAAGGTGCCAGCCCTGAAAGCTGTTGCTGGTCTTCAACTTCCCTCGGCAGCCTATGCACAGGAACAACAGCACTGGGGATACCTGCTTTCCTGGAGACGTAACTTCTCATCGCTCTCGTTCTCGGCAGAGCCTCTTTCTGAAATAGCAAACGTCGGGCTGTTTCTCCCAGAACGAAGGTGCCAGCCCTGAACGCTGTTGCTGATCTTCACCTTCCCTCGACAGCCTATGCACAGGAACAACAACATTGAGAATACCTGCTTTCCTGGAGATGTAACTTCTCATCGCTCTCGTTCTTGGCAGAGCCTGTTTCTGAAATAGCAAACGTCAGGCTGTTTCTCCCAGGACGAAGGTGCCAGCCCTGAAAGCTGCTGCTCTTCACCTTCCTTCGGTAGCCTATGCACAGGAACAACAGCTCTGGGGATACCTGCTTTCCGAGAGATGTAACTTCTCATGGCTCTTGTTCTTGGCAGAGCCTGTTTCTGAAATAGCAAACGTCGGGCTGTTTCTCCCAGGACGAAGGTGCCAGCCCTGAAAGCCGTTGCTGCTCTTCACCTTCCCTCCACAGACTATGCATAGGAACAACAGCACTGCGGATACCTGCTTTCCGAGAGCCGTAAATTCTCATCGCTCTCGTTCTCGGCAGAGCCTCTTTCTGAAATAGCAAACGTCGGGCTGTTTCTCCCAGGACGAAGGTGCCAGCCCTGAAAGCTGTTGCTTCTCTTCACCTTCCCTCGGCAGCCTATGCACAGGAATAACAGCACTGCGGATACCTGCTTTCCCAGAGACGTAACTTCTCATCGCTCTCGTTCTCGGCAGAGGGTGTTTCCGAAATAGCAAACGTCGGGCTGTTTCTCCCAGGACGAAGATGCCAGCCCTGAAAGCCGTTGCTGCTCTTCACCTTCCCTCGGCAGCCTATGCATAGGAACAACAGCACTGGGGATACCTGCTTTCCCAGAGCCGTAAATTCTCATCGCTCTCGTTCTCGGCAGAGCCTCTTTCTGAAATAGCAAACGCCAGGCTGTTTCTCCCAGGACGAAGGTGCCAGCCTTGAAAGCTGTTGCTGCTCTTCACCTTCCCTCGGCAGCCTATGCATAGGAGCAACAGCACTGGGGATACCTGCTTTCCTGGAGATGTAACTTCTCATCGCTCTCGTTCTCGGCAGAGCCTCTTTCTGAAATAGCAAACGTCTTGCAGTTTCTCCCAGGACGAAGGTGCCAGCCCTGAAAGCTGTTGCTGGTCTTCAACTTCCCTCGGCAGCCTATGCACAGGAACAACAACATTGAGAATACCTGCTTTCCCAGAGACGTAACTTCTCATCGCTCTCGTTCTCGGCAGAGCCTCTTTCTGAAATAGCAAACGTCGGGCTGTTTCTCCCAGAACGAAGGTGACAGCCCTGAAAGCTGTTGCTGCTCTTCACCTTCCCTCGGCAGCCTATGCATAGGAACAACAGCACTGGGGATACCTGCTTTCCCAGAGCCGTAAATTCTCATGGCTCTTGTTCTTGGCAGAGCCTGTTTCTGAAATAGCAAACGTCGGGCTGTTTCTCCCAGGACGAAGGTGCCAGCCCTGAAAGCCGTTGCTGCTCTTCACCTTCCCTCCACAGACTATGCATAGGAACAACAGCACTGCGGATACCTGCTTTCCGAGAGCCGTAAATTCTCATCGCTCTCGTTCTCGGCAGAGCCTCTTTCTGAAATAGCAAACGTCGGGCTGTTTCTCCCAGGACGAAGGTGCCACCCCTGAAAGCTGTTGCTTCTCTTCACCTTCCCTCGGCAGCCTATGCACAGGAATAACAGCACTGCGGATACCTGCTTTCCCAGAGACGTAACTTCTCATCGCTCTCGTTCTCGGCAGAGCCTCTTTCTGAAATAGCAAACGTCGGGCTGTTTCTCCCAGGACGAAGGTGCCAGCCCTGAAAGCCGTTGCTGCTCTTCACCTTCCCTCGGCAGCCTATGCATAGGAACAACAGCACTGCGGATACCTGCTTTCCCAGAGCCGTAAATTCTCATCGCTCTCGTTCTTGGCAGAGCCTGTTTCTGAAGTAGCAAACGTCGGGCTGTTTCTCCCAGGACGAAGGTGCCAGCCCTGAAAGCCGTTGCTGCTCTTCACCTTCCCTCGGCAGCCTATGCATAGGAACAACAGCCCTGCGGATGCCTGCTTTCCCAGAGACGTAACTTCTCATCGCTCTCGTTCTCGGCAGAGCCTGTTTCTGAAATAGCAAACGTCGGGCTGTTTCTCCCAGGACGAAGGTGCCAGCCCTGAAAGCCGTTGCTGCTCTTCACCTTCCCTCGGCAGCCTATGCAACGAAACAACAACACTGCGGATACCTGCTTTCCCAGAGACGTAACTTCTCATCGCTCTCGTTCTCGGCAGAGCCTCTTTCTGAAATAGCAAACGTCGGGCTGTTTCTCCCAGGACGAAGGTGGCAGCCCTGAAAGCTGTTGCTGCTCTTCACCTTCCCTCGGCAGCCTATGCATAGGAACAACAGCACTGCGGATACCTGCTTTCCTGGAGACGTAACTTCTCATCGCTCTCGTTCTTGGCAGAGCCTCTTTCTGAAATAGCAAACGTCTTGCAGTTTCTCCCAGGACGAAGGTGCCAGCCCTGAAAGCTGTTGCTGGTCTTCAACTTCCCTCGGCAGCCTATGCACAGGAACAACAACATTGAGAATACCTGCTTTCCCAGAGACGTAACTTCTCATCGCTCTCGTTCTCGGCAGAGCCTCTTTCTGAAATAGCAAACGTCGGGCTGTTTCTCCCAGAACGAAGGTGACAGCCCTGAAAGCTGTTGCTGCTCTTCACCTTCCCTCGGCAGCCTATGAAACGAAACAACAGCACTGGGGATACCTGCTTTCCGAGAGATGTAACTTCTCATCGCTCTCGTTCTCGGCAGAGCCTCTTTCTGAAATAGCAAACATCGGGCTGTTTCTCCCAGGATGAAGGTGCCAGCCCTGAAAGCTGTTGCTGGTCTTCAACTTCCCTCGGCAGCCTATGCATAGGAACAACAACACTGGGGATACCTGCTTCCCAAGAGACGTAACTTCTCATCACTCTCGTTCTCGGCAGAGCCTCTTTCTGAATTAGCAAACGTCGGGCTGTTTCTCCCAGGATGAAGGTGCCAGCCCTGAAAGCCGTTGCTGCTCTTCACCTTCCCTCGGCAGCCTATGCATAGGAACAACAACACTGGGGATACCTGCTTTCCCAGAGCCGTAAATTCTCATCGCTCTCGTTCTCGGCAGAGCCTCTTTCTGAAATAGAAAACGTCGGTCTGTTTCTCCCAGGACGAAGGTGCCAGCCCTGAAAGCCGTTGCTGCTCTTCACCTTCCCTTCACAGCCTATGCATAGGAACAACAGCACTGCGGATACCTGCTTTCCCAGAGCCGTAAATTCTCATCGCTCTCGTTCTTGGCAGAGCCTGTTTCTGAAGTAGCAAACGTCGGGCTGTTTCAACAAGGACGAATGTGCCAGCCCTGAAAGCTGTTGCTGATCTTCAACTTCCCTCCACAGCCTATGCATAGGAACAACAGCACTGCGGATGCCTGCTTTCCCAGAGACGTAACTTCTCATCGCTCTCGTTCTCGGCAGAGCCTGTTTCTGAAATAGCAAACGTCGAGCTGTTTCTCCCAGAACGAAGGTGACAGCCCTGAAAGCTGTTGCTGCTCTTCACCTTCCCTCGGCAGCCTATGAAACGAAACAACAGCACTGGGGATACCTGCTTTCCGAGAGATGTAACTTCTCATCGCTCTCGTTCTCGGCAGAGCCTCTTTCTGAAATAGCAAACGTCGAGCTGTTTCTCCCAGAACGAAGGTGCCAGCCCTGAAAGCTGTTGCTGCTCTTCACCTTCCCTCGGCAGCCTATGCATAGGAGCAACAGCACTGGGCATACCTGCTTTCCTGGAGACGTAACTTCTCATCGCTCTCGTTCTCGGCAGAGCCTCTTTCTGAAATAGCAAACGTCTTGCAGTTTCTCCCAGGACGAAGGTGCCAGCCCTGAAAGCTGTTGCTGGTCTTCAACTTCCCTCGGCAGCCTATGCATAGGAGCAACAGCACTGGGGATACCTGCTTTCCTGGAGACGTAACTTCTCATCGCTCTCGTTCTCGGCAGAGCCTCTTTCTGAAATAGCAAACGTCGGGCTGTTTCTCCCAGGACGAAGGTGGCAGCCCTGAAAGCTGTTGCTGCTCTTCACCTTCCCTCGGCAGCCTATGCATAGGAACAACAGCACTGGGGATACCTGCTTTCCTGGAGACGTAACTTCTCATCGCTCTCGTTCTCGGCAGAGCCTCTTTCTGAAATAGCAAACGTCGGGCTGTTTCTCCCAGGACGAAGGTGGCAGCCCTGAAAGCTGTTGCTGCTCTTCACCTTCCCTCGGCAGCCTATGCATAGGAACAACAGCACTGCGGATACCTGCTTTCCTGGAGACGTAACTTCTCATCGCTCTCGTTCTTGGCAGAGCCTCTTTCTGAAATAGCAAACGTCTTGCAGTTTCTCCCAGGACGAAGGTGCCAGCCCTGAAAGCTGTTGCTGCTCTTCAAATTCCCTCGGCAGCCTATGCACAGGAACAACAACATTGAGAATACCTGCTTTCCCAGAGACGTAACTTCTCATCGCTCTCGTTCTCGGCAGAGCCTCTTTCTGAAATAGCAAACGTCGGGCTGTTTCTCCCAGAACGAAGGTGACAGCCCTGAAAGCTGTTGCTGCTCTTCACCTTCCCTCGGCAGCCTATGCACAGGAACAACAACATTGAGAATACCTGCTTTCCTGGAGATGTAACTTCTCATCGCTCTCGTTCTCGGCAGAGCCTGTTTCTGAAATAGCAAACGTCGGGCTGTTTCTCCCAGGACGAAGGTGCCAGCCCTGAAAGCTGTTGCTGCTCTTCACCTTACCTCGGCAGCCTATGCAACGAAACAACAGCACTGGGGATACCTGCTTTCCCAGAGACGTAAATTCTCATCGCTCTCGTTCTTGGCAGAGCCTGTTTCTGAAGTAGCAAACGTCGGGCTGTTTCTCCCAGGACGAATGTGCCAGCCCTGAAAGCTGTTGGTGATCTTCACCTTCCCTTGGCAGCCTGTGCATAGGAACAACAGCACTGCGGATGCCTGCTTTCCCAGAGACGTAACTTCTCATCGCTCTCGTTCTCGGCAGAGCCTGTTTCTGAAATAGCAAACGTCGGGCTGTTTCTCCCAGGACGAAGGTGCCAGCCCTGAAAGCCGTTGCTGCTCTTCACCTTCCCTCGGCAGCCTATGCAACGAAACAACAACACTGCGGATACCTGCTTTCCCAGAGACGTAACTTCTCATTGCTCTCGTTCTCGGCAGAGGGTGTTTCTGAAATAGCAAACGTCGGGCTGTTTCTCCCAGGACGAAGGTGCCAGCCCTTAAAGCTGTTGCTGCTCTTCACCTTCCCTCGGCAGCCTATGCATAGGAACAACAGCACTGGGGACGCCTGCTTTCCCAGATACGTAACTTCTCATCGCTCTCGTTCTCGGCAGAGCCTCTTTCTGAAATAGCAAACGTCTTGCAGTTTCTCCCAGGACGAAGGTGCCAGCCCTGAAAGCTGTTGCTGGTCTTCAACTTCCCTCGGCAGCCTATGCACAGGAACAACAACATTGAGAATACCTGCTTTCCCAGAGACGTAACTTCTCATCGCTCTCGTTCTCGGCAGAGCCTCTTTCTGAAATAGCAAACGTCGGGCTGTTTCTCCCAGGACGAAGGTGCCAGCCCTGAAAGCTGTTGCTGCTCTTCACCTACCCTCGGCAGCCTATGCATAGGAACAACAGCACTGGGGATACCTGCTTTCCCAGAGCCGTAAATTCTCATCGCTCTCGTTCTCGGCAGAGCCTCTTTCCGAAATAGCAAACGTCTTGCAGTTTCTCCCAGGACGAAGGTGCCAGCCCTGAAAGCTGTTGCTGGTCTTCAACTTCCCTCGGCAGCCTATGCACAGGAACAACAGCACTGGGGATACCTGCTTTCCTGGAGACGTAACTTCTCATCGCTCTCGTTCTCGGCAGAGCCTCTTTCTGAAATAGCAAACGTCGGGCTGTTTCTCCCAGAACGAAGGTGCCAGCCCTGAACGCTGTTGCTGATCTTCACCTTCCCTCGGCAGCCTATGCACAGGAACAACAACATTGAGAATACCTGCTTTCCTGGAGATGTAACTTCTCATCGCTCTCGTTCTTGGCAGAGCCTGTTTCTGAAATAGCAAACGTCAGGCTGTTTCTCCCAGGACGAAGGTGCCAGCCCTGAAAGCTGCTGCTCTTCACCTTCCTTCGGTAGCCTATGCACAGGAACAACAGCTCTGGGGATACCTGCTTTCCGAGAGATGTAACTTCTCATGGCTCTTGTTCTTGGCAGAGCCTGTTTCTGAAATAGCAAACGTCGGGCTGTTTCTCCCAGGACGAAGGTGCCAGCCCTGAAAGCCGTTGCTGCTCTTCACCTTCCCTCCACAGATTATGCATAGGAACAACAGCACTGCGGATACCTGCTTTCCGAGAGCCGTAAATTCTCATCGCTCTCGTTCTCGGCAGAGCCTCTTTCTGAAATAGCAAACGTCGGGCTGTTTCTCCCAGGACGAAGGTGCCAGCCCTGAAAGCTGTTGCTTCTCTTCACCTTCCCTCGGCAGCCTATGCACAGGAATAACAGCACTGCGGATACCTGCTTTCCAGGAGACGTAACTTCTCATCGCTCTCGTTCTCGGCAGAGGGTGTTTCCGAAATAGCAAACGTCGGGCTGTTTCTCCCAGGACGAAGATACCAGCCCTGAAAGCTGTTGCTGCTCTTCACCTTCCCTCGGCAGCCTATGCATAGGAACAACAGCACTGGGGATACCTGCTTTCCCAGAGCCGTAAATTCTCATCGCTCTCGTTCTCGGCAGAGCCTCTTTCTGAAATAGCAAACGCCAGGCTGTTTCTCCCAGGACGAAGGTGCCAGCCTTGAAAGCTGTTGCTGCTCTTCACCTTCCCTCGGCAGCCTATGCATAGGAGCAACAGCACTGGGGATACCTGCTTTCCTGGAGACGTAACTTCTCATCGCTCTCGTTCTCGGCAGAGCCTCTTTCTGAAATAGCAAACGTCTTGCAGTTTCTCCCAGGACGAAGGTGCCAGCCCTGAAAGCTGTTGCTGGTCTTCAACTTCCCTCGGCAGCCTATGCACAGGAACAACAACATTGAGAATACCTGCTTTCCCAGAGACGTAACTTCTCATCGCTCTCGTTCTCGGCAGAGCCTCTTTCTGAAATAGCAAACGTCGGGCTGTTTCTCCCAGAACGAAGGTGACAGCCCTGAAAGCTGTTGCTGCTCTTCACCTTCCCTCGGCAGCCTATGCACAGGAACAACAACATTGAGAATACCTGCTTTCCTGGAGACGTAACTTCTCATCGCTCTCGTTCTCGGCAGAGCCTGTTTCTGAAATAGCAAACGACGGGCTGTTTCTCCCAGGACGAAGGTGCCAGCCCTGAAAGCTGTTGCTGCTCTTCACCTTCCCTCGGCAGCCTATGCATAGGAACAACAGCACTGGGGATACCTGCTTTCCCAGAGCCGTAAATTCTCATGGCTCTTGTTCTTGGCAGAGCCTGTTTCTGAAATAGCAAACGTCGGGCTGTTTCTCCCAGGACGAAGGTGCCAGCCCTGAAAGCCGTTGCTGCTCTTCACCTTCCCTCCACAGACTATGCATAGGAACAACAGCACTGCGGATACCTGCTTTCCGAGAGCCGTAAATTCTCATCGCTCTCGTTCTCGGCAGAGCCTCTTTCTGAAATAGCAAACGTCGGGCTGTTTCTCCCAGGACGAAGGTGCCACCCCTGAAAGCTGTTGCTTCTCTTCACCTTCCCTCGGCAGCCTATGCACAGGAATAACAGCACTGCGGATACCTGCTTTCCCAGAGACGTAACTTCTCATCACTCTCGTTCTCGGCAGAGCCTCTTTCTGAAATAGCAAACGTCGGGCTGTTTCTCCCAGGACGAAGGTGCCAGCCCTGAAAGCCGTTGCTGCTCTTCACCTTCCCTCGGCAGCCTATGCATAGGAACAACAGCACTGCGGATACCTGCTTTCCCAGAGCCGTAAATTCTCATCGCTCTCGTTCTTGGCAGAGCCTGTTTCTGAAGTAGCAAACGTCGGGCTGTTTCTCCCAGGACGAAGGTGCCAGCCCTGAAAGCCGTTGCTGCTCTTCACCTTCCCTCGGCAGCCTATGCATAGGAACAACAGCCCTGCGGATGCCTGCTTTCCCAGAGACGTAACTTCTCATCGCTCTCGTTCTCGGCAGAGCCTGTTTCTGAAATAGCAAACGTCGGGCTGTTTCTCCCAGGACGAAGGTGCCAGCCCTGAAAGCCGTTGCTGCTCTTCACCTTCCCTCGGCAGCCTATGCATAGGAACAACAGCCCTGCGGATGCCTGCTTTCCCAGAGACGTAACTTCTCATCGCTCTCGTTCTCGGCAGAGCCTGTTTCTGAAATAGCAAACGTCGGGCTGTTTCTCCCAGGACGAAGGTGCCAGCCCTGAAAGCCGTTGCTGCTCTTCACCTTCCCTCGGCAGCCTATGCAACGAAACAACAACACTGCGGATACCTGCTTTCCCAGAGACGTAACTTCTCATCGCTCTCGTTCTCGGCAGAGCCTCTTTCTGAAATAGCAAACGTCGGGCTGTTTCTCCCAGGACGAAGGTGGCAGCCCTGAAAGCTGTTGCTGCTCTTCACCTTCCCTCGGCAGCCTATGCATAGGAACAACAGCACTGCGGATACCTGCTTTCCTGGAGACGTAACTTCTCATCGCTCTCGTTCTTGGCAGAGCCTCTTTCTGAAATAGCAAACGTCTTGCAGTTTCTCCCAGGACGAAGGTGCCAGCCCTGAAAGCTGTTGCTGGTCTTCAACTTCCCTCGGCAGCCTATGCACAGGAACAACAACATTGAGAATACCTGCTTTCCCAGAGACGTAACTTCTCATCGCTCTCGTTCTCGGCAGAGCCTCTTTCTGAAATAGCAAACGTCGGGCTGTTTCTCCCAGAACGAAGGTGACAGCCCTGAAAGCTGTTGCTGCTCTTCACCTTCCCTCGGCAGCCTATGAAACGAAACAACAGCACTGGGGATACCTGCTTTCCGAGAGATGTAACTTCTCATCGCTCTCGTTCTCGGCAGAGCCTCTTTCTGAAATAGCAAACGTCGGGCTGTTTCTCCCAGGATGAAGGTGCCAGCCCTGAAAGCTGTTGCTGGTCTTCAACTTCCCTCGGCAGCCTATGCATAGGAACAACAACACTGGGGATACCTGCTTCCCAAGAGACGTAACTTCTCATCACTCTCGTTCTCGGCAGAGCCTCTTTCTGAATTAGCAAACGTCGGGCTGTTTCTCCCAGGATGAAGGTGCCAGCCCTGAAAGCCGTTGCTGCTCTTCACCTTCCCTCGGCAGCCTATGCATAGGAACAACAGCACTGCGGATACCTGCTTTCCCAGAGCCGTAAATTCTCATCGCTCTCGTTCTTGGCAGAGCCTGTTTCTGAAGTAGCAAACGTCGGGCTGTTTCAACAAGGACGAATGTGCCAGCCCTGAAAGCTGTTGCTGATCTTCAACTTCCCTCCACAGCCTATGCATAGGAACAACAGCACTGCGGATGCCTGCTTTCCCAGAGACGTAACTTCTCATCGCTCTCGTTCTCGGCAGAGCCTGTTTCTGAAATAGCAAACGTCGAGCTGTTTCTCCCAGAACGAAGGTGACAGCCCTGAAAGCTGTTGCTGCTCTTCACCTTCCCTCGGCAGCCTATGAAACGAAACAACAGCACTGGGGATACCTGCTTTCCGAGAGATGTAACTTCTCATCGCTCTCGTTCTCGGCAGAGCCTCTTTCTGAAATAGCAAACGTCGAGCTGTTTCTCCCAGAACGAAGGTGCCAGACCTGAAAGCTGTTGCTGCTCTTCACCTTCCCTCGGCAGCCTATGCATAGGAGCAACAGCACTGGGCATACCTGCTTTCCTGGAGACGTAACTTCTCATCGCTCTCGTTCTCGGCAGAGCCTCTTTCTGAAATAGCAAACGTCGGGCTGTTTCTCCCAGGATGAAGGTGTCAGCCCTGAAAGCCGTTGCTGCTCTTCACCTTCCCTCGGCAGCCTATGCACAGGAACAACAGCTCTGGGGATACCTGCTTTCCGAGAGATGTAACTTCTCATCGCACTCGTTCTCGGCAGAGCCTGTTTCTGAAATAGCAAACGTCGAGCTGTTTCTCCCAGGCCGAAGGTGGCAGCCCTGAAAGCTGTTGCTGCTCTTCACCTTCCCTCGGCAACCTATGCATAGGAACAACAGCACTGCGGATGCCTGCTTTCCCAGAGACGTAACTTCTCATCGCTCTCGTTCTCGGCAGAGCTTCTTTCTGAAATAGCAAACGTCGGGCTGTTTCTCCCAGGACGAAGGTGCCAGCCCTGAAAGCCGTTGCTGCTCTTCACCTTCCCTCGGCAGCCTATGCAACGAAACAACAACACTGCGGATACCTGCTTTCCCAGAGACGTAACTTCTCATCGCTCTCGTTCTCGGCAGAGCCTCTTTCTGAAATAGCAAACGTCTTGCAGTTTCTCCCAGGACGAAGGTGCCAGCCCTGAAAGCTGTTGCTGGTCTTCAACTTCCCTCGGCAGCCTATGCACAGGAACAACAACATTGAGAATACCTGCTTTCCCAGAGACGTAACTTCTCATCGCTCTCGTTCTCGGCAGAGCCTCTTTCTGAAATAGCAAACGTCGGGCTGTTTCTCCCAGGACGAAGGTGCCAGCCCTGAAAGCTGTTGCTGCTCTTCACCTACCTTCGGCAGCCTATGCATAGGAACAACAGCACTGGGGATACCTGCTTTCCCAGAGCCGTAAATTCTCATCGCTCTCGTTCTCGGCAGAGCCTCTTTCCGAAATAGCAAACGTCTTGCAGTTTCTCCCAGGACGAAGGTGCCAGCCCTGAAAGCTGTTGCTGGTCTTCAACTTCCCTCGGCAGCCTATGCACAGGAACAACAACATTGAGAATACCTGCTTCCCCAGAGACGTAACTTCTCATCGCTCTCGTTCTCGGCAGAGCCTCTTTCTGAAATAGCAAACGTCGGGCTGTTTCTCCCAGGACGAAGGTGCCAGCCCTGAAAGCTGCTGCTCTTCACCTTCCTTCGGTAGCCTATGCACAGGAACAACAGCTCTGGGGATACCTGCTTTCCGAGAGATGTAACTTCTCATGGCTCTTGTTCTTGGCAGAGCCTGTTTCTGAAATAGCAAACGTCGGGCTGTTTCTCCCAGGACGAAGGTGCCAGCCCTGAAAGCCGTTGCTGCTCTTCACCTTCCCTCCACAGACTATGCATAGGAACAACAGCACTGCGGATACCTGCTTTCCGAGAGCCGTAAATTCTCATCGCTCTCGTTCTCGGCAGAGCCTCTTTCTGAAATAGCAAACGTCGGGCTGTTTCTCCCAGGACGAAGGTGCCAGCCCTGAAAGCTGTTGCTTCTCTTCACCTTCCCTCGGCAGCCTATGCACAGGAATAACAGCACTGCGGATACCTGCTTTCCCAGAGACGTAACTTCTCATCGCTCTCGTTCTCGGCAGAGGGTGTTTCCGAAATAGCAAACGTCGGGCTGTTTCTCCCAGGACGAAGATGCCAGCCCTGAAAGCTGTTGCTGCTCTTCACCTTCCCTCGGCAGCCTATGCATAGGAACAACAGCACTGGGGATACCTGCTTTCCCAGAGCCGTAAATTCTCATCGCTCTCGTTCTCGGCAGAGCCTCTTTCTGAAATAGCAAACGCCAGGCTGTTTCTCCCAGGACGAAGGTGCCAGCCTTGAAAGCTGTTGCTGCTCTTCACCTTCCCTCGGCAGCCTATGCATAGGAGCAACAGCACTGGGGATACCTGCTTTCCTGGAGACGTAACTTCTCATCGCTCTCGTTCTCGGCAGAGCCTCTTTCTGAAATAGCAAACGTCTTGCAGTTTCTCCCAGGACGAAGGTGCCAGCCCTGAAAGCTGTTGCTGGTCTTCAACTTCCCTCGGCAGCCTATGCACAGGAACAACAACATTGAGAATACCTGCTTTCCCAGAGACGTAACTTCTCATCGCTCTCGTTCTCGGCAGAGCCTCTTTCTGAAATAGCAAACGTCGGGCTGTTTCTCCCAGAACAAAGGTGACAGCCCTGAAAGCTGTTGCTGCTCTTCACCTTCCCTCGGCAGCCTATGCACAGGAACAACAACATTGAGAATACCTGCTTTCCTGGAGACGTAACTTCTCATCGCTCTCGTTCTCGGCAGAGCCTGTTTCTGAAATAGCAAACGACGGGCTGTTTCTCCCAGGACGAAGGTGCCAGCCCTGAAAGCTGTTGCTGCTCTTCACCTTCCCTCGGCAGCCTATGCATAGGAACAACAGCACTGGGGATACCTGCTTTCCCAGAGCCGTAAATTCTCATGGCTCTTGTTCTTGGCAGAGCCTGTTTCTGAAATAGCAAACGTCGGGCTGTTTCTCCCAGGACGAAGGTGCCAGCCCTGAAAGCCGTTGCTGCTCTTCACCTTCCCTCCACAGACTATGCATAGGAACAACAGCACTGCAGATACCTGCTTTCCGAGAGCCGTAAATTCTCATCGCTCTCGTTCTCGGCAGAGCCTCTTTCTGAAATAGCAAACGTCGGGCTGTTTCTCCCAGGACGAAGGTGCCACCCCTGAAAGCTGTTGCTTCTCTTCACCTTCCCTCGGCAGCCTATGCACAGGAATAACAGCACTGCGGATACCTGCTTTCCCAGAGACGTAACTTCTCATCGCTCTCGTTCTCGGCAGAGCCTCTTTCTGAAATAGCAAACGTCGGGCTGTTTCTCCCAGGACGAAGGTGCCAGCCCTGAAAGCCGTTGCTGCTCTTCACCTTCCCTCGGCAGCCTATGCATAGGAACAACAGCACTGCGGATACCTGCTTTCCCAGAGCCGTAAATTCTCATCGCTCTCGTTCTTGGCAGAGCCTGTTTCTGAAGTAGCAAACGTCGGGCTGTTTCTCCCAGGACGAAGGTGCCAGCCCTGAAAGCCGTTGCTGCTCTTCACCTTCCCTCGGCAGCCTATGCATAGGAACAACAGCCCTGCGGATGCCTGCTTTCCCAGAGACGTAACTTCTCATCGCTCTCGTTCTCGGCAGAGCCTGTTTCTGAAATAGCAAACGTCGGGCTGTTTCTCCCAGGACGAAGGTGCCAGCCCTGAAAGCCGTTGCTGCTCTTCACCTTCCCTCGGCAGCCTATGCAACGAAACAACAACACTGCGGATACCTGCTTTCCCAGAGACGTAACTTCTCATCGCTCTCGTTCTCGGCAGAGCCTCTTTCTGAAATAGCAAACGTCGGGCTGTTTCTCCCAGGACGAAGGTGCCAGCCCTGAAAGCTGTTGCTGGTCTTCAACTTCCCTCGGCAGCCTATGCACAGGAACAACAACATTGAGAATACCTGCTTTCCCAGAGACGTAACTTCTCATCGCTCTCGTTCTCGGCAGAGCCTCTTTCTGAAATAGCAAACGTCGGGCTGTTTCTCCCAGAACAAAGGTGACAGCCCTGAAAGCTGTTGCTGCTCTTCACCTTCCCTCGGCAGCCTATGCACAGGAACAACAACATTGAGAATACCTGCTTTCCTGGAGACGTAACTTCTCATCGCTCTCGTTCTCGGCAGAGCCTGTTTCTGAAATAGCAAACGACGGGCTGTTTCTCCCAGGACGAAGGTGCCAGCCCTGAAAGCTGTTGCTGCTCTTCACCTTCCCTCGGCAGCCTATGCATAGGAACAACAGCACTGGGGATACCTGCTTTCCCAGAGCCGTAAATTCTCATGGCTCTTGTTCTTGGCAGAGCCTGTTTCTGAAATAGCAAACGTCGGGCTGTTTCTCCCAGGACGAAGGTGCCAGCCCTGAAAGCCGTTGCTGCTCTTCACCTTCCCTCCACAGACTATGCATAGGAACAACAGCACTGCGGATACCTGCTTTCCGAGAGCCGTAAATTCTCATCGCTCTCGTTCTCGGCAGAGCCTCTTTCTGAAATAGCAAACGTCGGGCTGTTTCTCCCAGGACGAAGGTGCCACCCCTGAAAGCTGTTGCTTCTCTTCACCTTCCCTCGGCAGCCTATGCACAGGAATAACAGCACTGCGGATACCTGCTTTCCCAGAGACGTAACTTCTCATCGCTCTCGTTCTCGGCAGAGCCTCTTTCTGAAATAGCAAACGTCGGGCTGTTTCTCCCAGGACGAAGGTGCCAGCCCTGAAAGCCGTTGCTGCTCTTCACCTTCCCTCGGCAGCCTATGCATAGGAACAACAGCACTGCGGATACCTGCTTTCCCAGAGCCGTAAATTCTCATCGCTCTCGTTCTTGGCAGAGCCTGTTTCTGAAGTAGCAAACGTCGGGCTGTTTCTCCCAGGACGAAGGTGCCAGCCCTGAAAGCCGTTGCTGCTCTTCACCTTCCCTCGGCAGCCTATGCATAGGAACAACAGCCCTGCGGATGCCTGCTTTCCCAGAGACGTAACTTCTCATCGCTCTCGTTCTCGGCAGAGCCTGTTTCTGAAATAGCAAACGTCGGGCTGTTTCTCCCAGGACGAAGGTGCCAGCCCTGAAAGCCGTTGCTGCTCTTCACCTTCCCTCGGCAGCCTATGCAACGAAACAACAACACTGCGGATACCTGCTTTCCCAGAGACGTAACTTCTCATCGCTCTCGTTCTCGGCAGAGCCTCTTTCTGAAATAGCAAACGTCGGGCTGTTTCTCCCAGGACGAAGGTGGCAGCCCTGAAAGCTGTTGCTGCTCTTCACCTTCCCTCGGCAGCCTATGCATAGGAACAACAGCACTGCGGATACCTGCTTTCCTGGAGACGTAACTTCTCATCGCTCTCGTTCTTGGCAGAGCCTCTTTCTGAAATAGCAAACGTCTTGCAGTTTCTCCCAGGACGAAGGTGCCAGCCCTGAAAGCTGTTGCTGGTCTTCAACTTCCCTCGGCAGCCTATGCACAGGAACAACAACATTGAGAATACCTGCTTTCCCAGAGACGTAACTTCTCATCGCTCTCGTTCTCGGCAGAGCCTCTTTCTGAAATAGCAAACGTCGGGCTGTTTCTCCCAGAACGAAGGTGACAGCCCTGAAAGCTGTTGCTGCTCTTCACCTTCCCTCGGCAGCCTATGAAACGAAACAACAGCACTGGGGATACCTGCTTTCCGAGAGATGTAACTTCTCATCGCTCTCGTTCTCGGCAGAGCCTCTTTCTGAAATAGCAAACGTCGGGCTGTTTCTCCCAGGATGAAGGTGCCAGCCCTGAAAGCTGTTGCTGGTCTTCACCTTCCCTCGGCAGCCTATGCATAGGAACAACAACACTGGGGATACCTGCTTTCCCAGAGCCGTAAATTCTCATCGCTCTCGTTCTCGGCAGAGCCTCTTTCTGAAATAGAAAACGTCGGTCTGTTTCTCCCAGGACGAAGGTGCCAGCCCTGAAAGCCGTTGCTGCTCTTCACCTTCCCTCCACAGCCTATGCATAGGAACAACAGCACTGCGGATACCTGCTTTCCCAGAGCCGTAAATTCTCATCGCTCTCGTTCTTGGCAGAGCCTGTTTCTGAAGTAGCAAACGTCGGGCTGTTTCAACAAGGACGAATGTGCCAGCCCTGAAAGCTGTTGCTGATCTTCAACTTCCCTCCACAGCCTATGCATAGGAACAACAGCACTGCGGATGCCTGCTTTCCCAGAGACGTAACTTCTCATCGCTCTCGTTCTCGGCAGAGCCTGTTTCTGAAATAGCAAACGTCGAGCTGTTTCTCCCAGGCCGAAGGTGACAGCCCTGAAAGCTGTTGCTGCTCTTCACCTTCCCTCGGCAACCTATGCATAGGAACAACAGCACTGCGGATGCCTGCTTTCCCAGAGACGTAACTTCTCATCGCTCTCGTTCTCGGCAGAGCCTCTTTCTGAAATAGCAAACGTCGAGCTGTTTCTCCCAGAACGAAGGTGCCAGCCCTGAAAGCTGTTGCTGCTCTTCACCTTCCCTCGGCAGCCTATGCATAGGAGCAACAGCACTGGGCATACCTGCTTTCCTGGAGACGTAACTTCTCATCGCTCTCGTTCTCGGCAGAGCCTCTTTCTGAAATAGCAAACGTCTTGCAGTTTCTCCCAGGACGAAGGTGCCAGCCCTGAAAGCTGTTGCTGGTCTTCAACTTCCCTCGGCAGCCTATGCATAGGAACAACAACACTGGGGATACCTGCTTCCCCAGAGACGTAACTTCACATCGCTCTCGTTCTCGGCAGAGCCTCTTTCTGAAGTAGCAAACGTCGGGCTGTTTCTCCCAGGATGAAGGTGTCAGCCCTGAAAGCCATTGCTGCTCTTCACCTTCCCTCGGCAGCCTATGCACAGGAACAACAGCTCTGGGGATACCTGCTTTCCGAGAGATGTAACTTCTCATCGCACTCGTTCTCGGCAGAGCCTGTTTCTGAAATAGCAAACGTCGAGCTGTTTCTCCCAGGCCGAAGGTGACAGCCCTGAAAGCTGTTGCTGCTCTTCACCTTCCCTCGGCAACCTATGCATAGGAACAACAGCACTGCGGATGCCTGCTTTCCCAGAGACGTAACTTCTCATCGCTCTCGTTCTCGGCAGAGCTTCTTTCTGAAATAGCAAACGTCGGGCTGTTTCTCCCAGGACGAAGGTGCCAGCCCTGAAAGCCGTTGCTGCTCTTCACCTTCCCTCGGCAGCCTATGCAACGAAACAACAACACTGCGGATACCTGCTTTCCCAGAGACGTAACTTCTCATCGCTCTCGTTCTCGGCAGAGCCTCTTTCTGAAATAGCAAACGTCTTGCAGTTTCTCCCAGGACGAAGGTGCCAGCCCTGAAAGCTGTTGCTGGTCTTCAACTTCCCTCGGCAGCCTATGCACAGGAACAACAACATTGAGAATACCTGCTTTCCCAGAGACGTAACTTCTCATCGCTCTCGTTCTCGGCAGAGCCTCTTTCTGAAATAGCAAACGTCGGGCTGTTTCTCCCAGGACGAAGGTGCCAGCCCTGAAAGCTGTTGCTGCTCTTCACCTACCTTCGGCAGCCTATGCATAGGAACAACAGCACTGGGGATACCTGCTTTCCCAGAGCCGTAAATTCTCATCGCTCTCGTTCTCGGCAGAGCCTCTTTCTGAAATAGCAAACGTCGGGCTGTTTCTCCCAGGATGAAGGTGCCAGCCCTGAAAGCTGTTGCTGGTCTTCAACTTCCCTCGGCAGCCTATGCATAGGAACAACAACACTGGGGATACCTGCTTCCCAAGAGACGTAACTTCTCATCACTCTCGTTCTCGGCAGAGCCTCTTTCTGAATTAGCAAACGTCGGGCTGTTTCTCCCAGGATGAAGGTGCCAGCCCTGAAAGCCGTTGCTGCTCTTCACCTTCCCTCGGCAGCCTATGCATAGGAACAACAACACTGGGGATACCTGCTTTCCCAGAGCCGTAAATTCTCATCGCTCTCGTTCTCGGCAGAGCCTCTTTCTGAAATAGAAAACGTCGGTCTGTTTCTCCCAGGACGAAGGTGCCAGCCCTGAAAGCCGTTGCTGCTCTTCACCTTCCCTCCACAGCCTATGCATAGGAACAACAGCACTGCGGATACCTGCTTTCCCAGAGCCGTAAATTCTCATCGCTCTCGTTCTTGGCAGAGCCTGTTTCTGAAGTAGCAAACGTCGGGCTGTTTCAACAAGGACGAATGTGCCAGCCCTGAAAGCTGTTGCTGATCTTCAACTTCCCTCCACAGCCTATGCATAGGAACAACAGCACTGCGGATGCCTGCTTTCCCAGAGACGTAACTTCTCATCGCTCTCGTTCTCGGCAGAGCCTGTTTCTGAAATAGCAAACGTCGAGCTGTTTCTCCCAGAACGAAGGTGACAGCCCTGAAAGCTGTTGCTGCTCTTCACCTTCCCTCGGCAGCCTATGAAACGAAACAACAGCACTGGGGATACCTGCTTTCCGAGAGATGTAACTTCTCATCGCTCTCGTTCTCGGCAGAGCCTCTTTCTGAAATAGCAAACGTCGAGCTGTTTCTCCCAGAACGAAGGTGCCAGCCCTGAAAGCTGTTGCTGCTCTTCACCTTCCCTCGGCAGCCTATGCATAGGAGCAACAGCACTGGGCATACCTGCTTTCCTGGAGACGTAACTTCTCATCGCTCTCGTTCTCGGCAGAGCCTCTTTCTGAAATAGCAAACGTCTTGCAGTTTCTCCCAGGACGAAGGTGCCAGCCCTGAAAGCTGTTGCTGGTCTTCAACTTCCCTCGGCAGCCTATGCATAGGAACAACAACACTGGGGATACCTGCTTCCCCAGAGACGTAACTTCACATCGCTCTCGTTCTCGGCAGAGCCTCTTTCTGAAGTAGCAAACGTCGGGCTGTTTCTCCCAGGATGAAGGTGTCAGCCCTGAAAGCCGTTGCTGCTCTTCACCTTCCCTCGGCAGCCTATGCACAGGAACAACAGCTCTGGGGATACCTGCTTTCCGAGAGATGTAACTTCTCATCGCACTCGTTCTCGGCAGAGCCTGTTTCTGAAATAGCAAACGTCGAGCTGTTTCTCCCAGGCCGAAGGTGACAGCCCTGAAAGCTGTTGCTGCTCTTCACCTTCCCTCGGCAACCTATGCATAGGAACAACAGCACTGCGGATGCCTGCTTTCCCAGAGACGTAACTTCTCATCGCTCTCGTTCTCGGCAGAGCTTCTTTCTGAAATAGCAAACGTCGGGCTGTTTCTCCCAGGACGAAGGTGCCAGCCCTGAAAGCCGTTGCTGCTCTTCACCTTCCCTCGGCAGCCTATGCAACGAAACAACAACACTGCGGATACCTGCTTTCCCAGAGACGTAACTTCTCATCGCTCTCGTTCTCGGCAGAGCCTCTTTCTGAAATAGCAAACGTCTTGCAGTTTCTCCCAGGACGAAGGTGCCAGCCCTGAAAGCTGTTGCTGGTCTTCAACTTCCCTCGGCAGCCTATGCACAGGAACAACAACATTGAGAATACCTGCTTTCCCAGAGACGTAACTTCTCATCGCTCTCGTTCTCGGCAGAGCCTCTTTCTGAAATAGCAAACGTCGGGCTGTTTCTCCCAGGACGAAGGTGCCAGCCCTGAAAGCTGTTGCTGCTCTTCACCTACCTTCGGCAGCCTATGCATAGGAACAACAGCACTGGGGATACCTGCTTTCCCAGAGCCGTAAATTCTCATCGCTCTCGTTCTCGGCAGAGCCTCTTTCCGAAATAGCAAACGTCTTGCAGTTTCTCCCAGGACGAAGGTGCCAGCCCTGAAAGCTGTTGCTGGTCTTCAACTTCCCTCGGCAGCCTATGCACAGGAACAACAACATTGAGAATACCTGCTTCCCCAGAGACGTAACTTCTCATCGCTCTCGTTCTCGGCAGAGCCTCTTTCTGAAATAGCAAACGTCGGGCTGTTTCTCCCAGAACGAAGGTGCCAGCCCTGAACGCTGTTGCTGATCTTCACCTTCCCTCGGCAGCCTATGCACAGGAACAACAACATTGAGAATACCTGCTTTCCTGGAGATGTAACTTCTCATCGCTCTCGTTCTCGGCAGAGCCTGTTTCTGAAATAGCAAACGTCAGGCTGTTTCTCCCAGGACGAAGGTGCCAGCCCTGAAAGCTGCTGCTCTTCACCTTCCTTCGGTAGCCTATGCACAGGAACAACAGCTCTGGGGATACCTGCTTTCCGAGAGATGTAAATTCTCATGGCTCTTGTTCTTGGCAGAGCCTGTTTCTGAAATAGCAAACGTCGGGCTGTTTCTCCCAGGACGAAGGTGCCAGCCCTGAAAGCCGTTGCTGCTCTTCACCTTCCCTCCACAGACTATGCATAGGAACAACAGCACTGCGGATACCTGCTTTCCGAGAGCCGTAAATTCTCATCGCTCTCGTTCTCGGCAGAGCCTCTTTCTGAAATAGCAAACGTCGGGCTGTTTCTCCCAGGACGAAGGTGCCAGCCCTGAAAGCTGTTGCTTCTCTTCACCTTCCCTCGGCAGCCTATGCACAGGAATAACAGCACTGCGGATACCTGCTTTCCCAGAGACGTAACTTCTCATCGCTCTCGTTCTCGGCAGAGGGTGTTTCCGAAATAGCAAACGTCGGGCTGTTTCTCCCAGGACGAAGATGCCAGCCCTGAAAGCTGTTGCTGCTCTTCACCTTCCCTCGGCAGCCTATGCATAGGAACAACAGCACTGGGGATACCTGCTTTCCCAGAGCCGTAAATTCTCATCGCTCTCGTTCTCGGCAGAGCCTCTTTCTGAAATAGCAAACGCCAGGCTGTTTCTCCCAGGACGAAGGTGCCAGCCTTGAAAGCTGTTGCTGCTCTTCACCTTCCCTCGGCAGCCTATGCATAGGAGCAACAGCACTGGGGATACCTGCTTTCCTGGAGACGTAACTTCTCATCGCTCTCGTTCTCGGCAGAGCCTCTTTCTGAAATAGCAAACGTCTTGCAGTTTCTCCCAGGACGAAGGTGCCAGCCCTGAAAGCTGTTGCTGGTCTTCAACTTCCCTCGGCAGCCTATGCACAGGAACAACAACATTGAGAATACCTGCTTTCCCAGAGACGTAACTTCTCATCGCTCTCGTTCTCGGCAGAGCCTCTTTCTGAAATAGCAAACGTCGGGCTGTTTCTCCCAGAACGAAGGTGACAGCCCTGAAAGCTGTTGCTGCTCTTCACCTTCCCTCGGCAGCCTATGCACAGGAACAACAACATTGAGAATACCTGCTTTCCTGGAGACGTAACTTCTCATCGCTCTCGTTCTCGGCAGAGCCTGTTTCTGAAATAGCAAACGACGGGCTGTTTCTCCCAGGACGAAGGTGCCAGCCCTGAAAGCTGTTGCTGCTCTTCACCTTCCCTCGGCAGCCTATGCATAGGAACAACAGCACTGGGGATACCTGCTTTCCCAGAGCCGTAAATTCTCATGGCTCTTGTTCTTGGCAGAGCCTGTTTCTGAAATAGCAAACGTCGGGCTGTTTCTCCCAGGACGAAGGTGCCAGCCCTGAAAGCCGTTGCTGCTCTTCACCTTCCCTCCACAGACTATGCATAGGAACAACAGCACTGCGGATACCTGCTTTCCGAGAGCCGTAAATTCTCATCGCTCTCGTTCTCGGCAGAGCCTCTTTCTGAAATAGCAAACGTCGGGCTGTTTCTCCCAGGACGAAGGTGCCACCCCTGAAAGCTGTTGCTTCTCTTCACCTTCCCTCGGCAGCCTATGCACAGGAATAACAGCACTGCGGATACCTGCTTTCCCAGAGACGTAACTTCTCATCGCTCTCGTTCTCGGCAGAGCCTCTTTCTGAAATAGCAAACGTCGGGCTGTTTCTCCCAGGACGAAGGTGCCAGCCCTGAAAGCCGTTGCTGCTCTTCACCTTCCCTCGGCAGCCTATGCACAGGAACAACAGCACTGCGGATACCTGCTTTCCCAGAGCCGTAAATTCTCATCGCTCTCGTTCTTGGCAGAGCCTGTTTCTGAAGTAGCAAACGTCGGGCTGTTTCTCCCAGGACGAAGGTGCCAGCCCTGAAAGCCGTTGCTGCTCTTCACCTTCCCTCGGCAGCCTATGCATAGGAACAACAGCCCTGCGGATGCCTGCTTTCCCAGAGACGTAACTTCTCATCGCTCTCGTTCTCGGCAGAGCCTGTTTCTGAAATAGCAAACGTCGGGCTGTTTCTCCCAGGACGAAGGTGCCAGCCCTGAAAGCCGTTGCTGCTCTTCACCTTCCCTCGGCAGCCTATGCAACGAAACAACAACACTGCGGATACCTGCTTTCCCAGAGACGTAACTTCTCATCGCTCTCGTTCTCGGCAGAGCCTCTTTCTGAAATAGCAAACGTCGGGCTGTTTCTCCCAGGACGAAGGTGGCAGCCCTGAAAGCTGTTGCTGCTCTTCACCTTCCCTCGGCAGCCTATGCATAGGAACAACAGCACTGCGGATACCTGCTTTCCTGGAGACGTAACTTCTCATCGCTCTCGTTCTTGGCAGAGCCTCTTTCTGAAATAGCAAACGTCTTGCAGTTTCTCCCAGGACGAAGGTGCCAGCCCTGAAAGCTGTTGCTGGTCTTCAACTTCCCTCGGCAGCCTATGCACAGGAACAACAACATTGAGAATACCTGCTTTCCCAGAGACGTAACTTCTCATCGCTCTCGCTCTCGGAAGAGCCTCTTTCTGAAATTGCTAACGTCAGGCTGTTTCTCCCAGAACGAAGGTGACAGCCCTGAAAGCTGTTGCTGCTCTTCACCTTCCCTCGGCAGCCTATGAAACGAAACAACAGCACTGGGGATACCTGCTTTCCGAGAGATGTAACTTCTCATCGCTCTCGTTCTCGGCAGAGCCTCTTTCTGAAATAGCAAACGTCGGGCTGTTTCTCCCAGGATGAAGGTGCCAGCCCTGAAAGCTGTTGCTGGTCTTCAACTTCCCTCGGCAGCCTATGCATAGGAACAACAACACTGGGGATACCTGCTTCCCAAGAGACGTAACTTCTCATCACTCTCGTTCTCGGCAGAGCCTCTTTCTGAATTAGCAAACGTCGGGCTGTTTCTCCCAGGATGAAGGTGCCAGCCCTGAAAGCCGTTGCTGCTCTTCACCTTCCCTCGGCAGCCTATGCATAGGAACAACAACACTGGGGATACCTGCTTTCCCAGAGCCGTAAATTCTCATCGCTCTCGTTCTCGGCAGAGCCTCTTTCTGAAATAGAAAACGTCGGTCTGTTTCTCCCAGGACGAAGGTGCCAGCCCTGAAAGCCGTTGCTGCTCTTCACCTTCCCTCCACAGCCTATGCATAGGAACAACAGCACTGCGGATACCTGCTTTCCCAGAGCCGTAAATTCTCATCGCTCTCGTTCTTGGCAGAGCCTGTTTCTGAAGTAGCAAACGTCGGGCTGTTTCAACAAGGACGAATGTGCCAGCCCTGAAAGCTGTTGCTGATCTTCAACTTCCCTCCACAGCCTATGCATAGGAACAACAGCACTGCGGATGCCTGCTTTCCCAGAGACGTAACTTCTCATCGCTCTCGTTCTCGGCAGAGCCTGTTTCTGAAATAGCAAACGTCGAGCTGTTTCTCCCAGAACGAAGGTGACAGCCCTGAAAGCTGTTGCTGCTCTTCACCTTCCCTCGGCAGCCTATGAAACGAAACAACAGCACTGGGGATACCTGCTTTCCGAGAGATGTAACTTCTCATCGCTCTCGTTCTCGGCAGAGCCTCTTTCTGAAATAGCAAACGTCGAGCTGTTTCTCCCAGAACGAAGGTGACAGCCCTGAAAGCTGTTGCTGCTCTTCACCTTCCCTCGGCAGCCTATGCATAGGAGCAACAGCACTGGGCATACCTGCTTTCCTGGAGACGTAACTTCTCATCGCTCTCGTTCTCGGCAGAGCCTCTTTCTGAAATAGCAAACGTCTTGCAGTTTCTCCCAGGACGAAGGTGCCAGCCCTGAAAGCTGTTGCTGGTCTTCAACTTCCCTCGGCAGCCTATGCATAGGAACAACAACACTGGGGATACCTGCTTCCCCAGAGACGTAACTTCTCATCGCTCTCGTTCTCGGCAGAGCCTCTTTCTGAAGTAGCAAACGTCGGGCTGTTTCTCCCAGGATGAAGGTGTCAGCCCTGAAAGCCGTTGCTGCTCTTCACCTTCCCTCGGCAGCCTATGCACAGGAACAACAGCTCTGGGGATACCTGCTTTCCGAGAGATGTAACTTCTCATCGCACTCGTTCTCGGCAGAGCCTGTTTCTGAAATAGCAAACGTCGAGCTGTTTCTCCCAGGCCGAAGGTGACAGCCCTGAAAGCTGTTGCTGCTCTTCACCTTCCCTCGGCAGCCTATGCATAGGAACAACAGCACTGCGGATGCCTGCTTTCCCAGAGACGTAACTTCTCATCGCTCTCGTTCTCGGCAGATCCTGTTTCTGAAATAGCAAACGTCAGGCTGTTTCTCCCAGGACGAAGGTGCCAGCCCTGAAAGCCGTTGCTGCTCTTCACCTTCCCTCGGCAGCCTATGCAACGAAACAACAACACTGCGGATACCTGCTTTCCCAGAGACGTAACTTCTCATCGCTCTCGTTCTCGGCAGAGGGTGTTTCTGAAATAGCAAACGTCGAGCTGTTTCTCCCAGAACGGAGGTGACAGCCCTGAAAGCTGTTGCTGCTCTTCACCTTCCCTCGGCAGCCTATTCACAGGAACAACAGCACCTGGGATACCTGCTTTCCCAGAGACGTAAGGTCTCACCGCTCTTGTTCTTGGCAAAGCCTGTTTCTGAAATAGCAAACGTCGGGCTGTTTCTCCCAGGATGAAGGTGCCAGCCCTGAAAGCCGTTGCTGATCTTCAACTTCCCTCGGCAGCCTATGCAACGAAACAACAACACTGCGGATACCTGCTTTCCCAGAGACGTAACTTCTCATCGCTCTCGTTCTCGTCAGAGGGTGTTTCTGAAATAGCAAACGTCGGGCTGTTTCTCCCAGGATGAAGGTGCCAGCCCTGAAAGCCGTTGCTGCTCTTCACCTTCCCTCGGCAGCCTATGCACAGGAACAACAACATTGAGAATACCTGCTTTCCTGGAGATGTAACTTCTCATCGCTCTCGTTCTCGGCAGAGCCTCTTTCTGAAATAGCAAACGTCGGGCTGTTTCTCCCAGGACGAAGATGCCACCCCTGAAAGCTGTTGCTTCTCTTCACCTTCCCTCGGCAGCCTATGCACAGGAATAACAGCACTGCGGATACCTGCTTTCCCAGGGACGTAACTTCTCATCGCTCTCGTTCTCGGCAGAGCCTCTTTCTGAAATAGCAAACGTCGGTCTTTTTCTCCCAGGACGAAGGTGCCAGCCCTGAAAGCCGTTGCTGCTCTTCACCTTCCCTCCACAGCCTATGCATAGGAACAACAGCACTGCGGATACCTGCTTTCCCAGAGACATAACTTCTCATCGCTCTCGTTCTCGGCAGAGCCTCTTTCTGAAATAACAGACGTCGAGCTGTTTCTCCCAGAACGAAGGTGACAGCCCTGAAAGCTGCTGCTGCTCTTCACCTTCCCTCAGCAGCCTATGCATAGGAGCAACAGCACTGGGGATACCTGCTTTCCAGGAGACATAACTTCTCATCGCTCTCGTTCTCGGCAGAGCCTCTTTCTGAAATAGCAAACGTCTTGCAGTTTCTTCCAGGACGAAGGTGCCAGCCCTGAAAGCTGTTGCTGGTCTTCAACGTCCCTCGGCAGCCTATGCATAGGAACAACAACACTGGGGATACCTGCTTTCCCAGAGCCGTAAATTGTCATCGCTCTCGTTCTTGGCACAGCCAGTTTCTCAAGTAGCAAACGTCAGGCTGTTTCTCCCAGGACGAATGTGCCAGCCCTGAAAGCTGTTGCTGATCTTCAACTTCCCTCGGCAGCCTATGAATAGGAACAACAGCACTGCGGATGCCTGCTTTCCCAGAGACGTAACTTCTCATTGCTCTCGTTCTCGGCAGAGGGTGTTTCTGAAATAGCAAACGTCGGGCTGTTTCTCCCAGGACGAAGGTGCCAGCCCTGAAAGCTGTTGCTGCTCTTCACCTTCCCTCGGCAGCCTATGAAACGAAACAACAGCACTGGGGATACCTGCTTTCCCAGAGCCGTAAATTCTCATCGCTCTCGTTCTTGGCAGAGCCTGTTTCTGAAGTAGCAAACGTCGGGCTGTTTCTCCCAGGACGAAGGTGCCAGCCCTGAAAGCCGTTGCTGCTCTTCACCTTCCCTCGGCAGCCTATGCATAGGAACAACAGCCCTGCGGATGCCTGCTTTCCCAGAGACGTAACTTCTCATCGCTCTCGTTCTCGGCAGAGCCTGTTTCTTAAATAGCAAACGTCGGGCTGTTTCTCCCAGGACGAAGGTGCCAGCCCTGAAAGCCGTTGCTGCTCTTCACCTTCCCTCGGCAGCCTATGCAACGAAACAACAACACTGCGGATACCTGCTTTCCCAGAGACGTAACTTCTCATCGCTCTCGTTCTCGGCAGAGCCTCTTTCTGAAATAGCAAACGTCGGGCTGTTTCTCCCAGGACGAAGGTGGCAGCCCTGAAAGCTGTTGCTGCTCTTCACCTTCCCTCGGCAGCCTATGCATAGGAACAACAGCACTGCGGATACCTGATTTCCTGGAGACGTAACTTCTCATCGCTCTCGTTCTTGGCAGAGCCTCTTTCTGAAATAGCAAACGTCTTGCAGTTTCTCCCAGGACGAAGGTGCCAGCCCTGAAAGCTGTTGCTGGTCTTCAACTTCCCTCGGCAGCCTATGCACAGGAACAACAACATTGAGAATACCTGCTTTCCCAGAGACGTAACTTCTCATCGCTCTCGCTCTCGGAAGAGCCTCTTTCTGAAATTGCTAACGTCAGGCTGTTTCTCCCAGAACGAAGGTGACAGCCCTGAAAGCTGTTGCTGCTCTTCACCTTCCCTCGGCAGCCTATGAAACGAAACAACAGCACTGGGGATACCTGCTTTCCGAGAGATGTAACTTCTCATCGCTCTCGTTCTCGGCAGAGCCTCTTTCTGAAATAGCAAACGTCGGGCTGTTTCTCCCAGGATGAAGGTGCCAGCCCTGAAAGCTGTTGCTGGTCTTCAACTTCCCTCGGCAGCCTATGCATAGGAACAACAACACTGGGGATACCTGCTTCCCAAGAGACGTAACTTCTCATCACTCTCGTTCTCGGCAGAGCCTCTTTCTGAATTAGCAAACGTCGGGCTGTTTCTCCCAGGATGAAGGTGCCAGCCCTGAAAGCCGTTGCTGCTCTTCACCTTCCCTCGGCAGCCTATGCATAGGAACAACAACACTGGGGATACCTGCTTTCCCAGAGCCGTAAATTCTCATCGCTCTCGTTCTCGGCAGAGCCTCTTTCTGAAATAGAAAACGTCGGTCTGTTTCTCCCAGGACGAAGGTGCCAGCCCTGAAAGCCGTTGCTGCTCTTCACCTTCCCTCCACAGCCTATGCATAGGAACAACAGCACTGCGGATACCTGCTTTCCCAGAGCCGTAAATTCTCATCGCTCTCGTTCTTGGCAGAGCCTGTTTCTGAAGTAGCAAACGTCGGGCTGTTTCAACAAGGACGAATGTGCCAGCCCTGAAAGCTGTTGCTGATCTTCAACTTCCCTCCACAGCCTATGCATAGGAACAACAGCACTGCGGATGCCTGCTTTCCCAGAGACGTAACTTCTCATCGCTCTCGTTCTCGGCAGAGCCTGTTTCTGAAATAGCAAACGTCGAGCTGTTTCTCCCAGAACGAAGGTGACAGCCCTGAAAGCTGTTGCTGCTCTTCACCTTCCCTCGGCAGCCTATGAAACGAAACAACAGCACTGGGGATACCTGCTTTCCGAGAGATGTAACTTCTCATCGCTCTCGTTCTCGGCAGAGCCTCTTTCTGAAATAGCAAACGTCGAGCTGTTTCTCCCAGAACGAAGGTGACAGCCCTGAAAGCTGTTGCTGCTCTTCACCTTCCCTCGGCAGCCTATGCATAGGAGCAACAGCACTGGGCATACCTGCTTTCCTGGAGACGTAACTTCTCATCGCTCTCGTTCTCGGCAGAGCCTCTTTCTGAAATAGCAAACGTCTTGCAGTTTCTCCCAGGACGAAGGTGCCAGCCCTGAAAGCTGTTGCTGGTCTTCAACTTCCCTCGGCAGCCTATGCATAGGAACAACAACACTGGGGATACCTGCTTCCCCAGAGACGTAACTTCTCATCGCTCTCGTTCTCGGCAGAGCCTCTTTCTGAAGTAGCAAACGTCGGGCTGTTTCTCCCAGGATGAAGGTGTCAGCCCTGAAAGCCGTTGCTGCTCTTCACCTTCCCTCGGCAGCCTATGCACAGGAACAACAGCTCTGGGGATACCTGCTTTCCGAGAGATGTAACTTCTCATCGCACTCGTTCTCGGCAGAGCCTGTTTCTGAAATAGCAAACGTCGAGCTGTTTCTCCCAGGCCGAAGGTGACAGCCCTGAAAGCTGTTGCTGCTCTTCACCTTCCCTCGGCAACCTATGCATAGGAACAACAGCACTGCGGATGCCTGCTTTCCCAGAGACGTAACTTCTCATCGCTCTCGTTCTCGGCAGAGCTTCTTTCTGAAATAGCAAACGTCGGGCTGTTTCTCCCAGGACGAAGGTGCCAGCCCTGAAAGCCGTTGCTGCTCTTCACCTTCCCTCGGCAGCCTATGCAACGAAACAACAACACTGCGGATACCTGCTTTCCCAGAGACGTAACTTCTCATCGCTCTCGTTCTCGGCAGAGGGTGTTTCTGAAATAGCAAACGTCGAGCTGTTTCTCCCAGAACGGAGGTGACAGCCCTGAAAGCTGTTGCTGCTCTTCACCTTCCCTCGGCAGCCTATTCACAGGAACAACAGCACCTGGGATACCTGCTTTCCCAGAGACGTAAGGTCTCACCGCTCTTGTTCTTGGCAAAGCCTGTTTCTGAAATAGCAAACGTCGGGCTGTTTCTCCCAGGATGAAGGTGCCAGCCCTGAAAGCCGTTGCTGATCTTCAACTTCCCTCGGCAGCCTATGCAACGAAACAACAACACTGCGGATACCTGCTTTCCCAGAGACGTAACTTCTCATCGCTCTCGTTCTCGTCAGAGGGTGTTTCTGAAATAGCAAACGTCGGGCTGTTTCTCCCAGGATGAAGGTGCCAGCCCTGAAAGCCGTTGCTGCTCTTCACCTTCCCTCGGCAGCCTATGCACAGGAACAACAACATTGAGAATACCTGCTTTCCTGGAGATGTAACTTCTCATCGCTCTCGTTCTCGGCAGAGCCTCTTTCTGAAATAGCAAACGTCGGGCTGTTTCTCCCAGGACGAAGATGCCACCCCTGAAAGCTGTTGCTTCTCTTCACCTTCCCTCGGCAGCCTATGCACAGGAATAACAGCACTGCGGATACCTGCTTTCCCAGGGACGTAACTTCTCATCGCTCTCGTTCTCGGCAGAGCCTCTTTCTGAAATAGCAAACGTCGGTCTTTTTCTCCCAGGACGAAGGTGCCAGCCCTGAAAGCCGTTGCTGCTCTTCACCTTCCCTCCACAGCCTATGCATAGGAACAACAGCACTGCGGATACCTGCTTTCCCAGAGACATAACTTCTCATCGCTCTCGTTCTCGGCAGAGCCTCTTTCTGAAATAACAGACGTCGAGCTGTTTCTCCCAGAACGAAGGTGACAGCCCTGAAAGCTGCTGCTGCTCTTCACCTTCCCTCAGCAGCCTATGCATAGGAGCAACAGCACTGGGGATACCTGCTTTCCAGGAGACATAACTTCTCATCGCTCTCGTTCTCGGCAGAGCCTCTTTCTGAAATAGCAAACGTCTTGCAGTTTCTTCCAGGACGAAGGTGCCAGCCCTGAAAGCTGTTGCTGGTCTTCAACGTCCCTCGGCAGCCTATGCATAGGAACAACAACACTGGGGATACCTGCTTTCCCAGAGCCGTAAATTGTCATCGCTCTCGTTCTTGGCACAGCCAGTTTCTCAAGTAGCAAACGTCAGGCTGTTTCTCCCAGGACGAATGTGCCAGCCCTGAAAGCTGTTGCTGATCTTCAACTTCCCTCGGCAGCCTATGAATAGGAACAACAGCACTGCGGATGCCTGCTTTCCCAGAGACGTAACTTCTCATTGCTCTCGTTCTCGGCAGAGGGTGTTTCTGAAATAGCAAACGTCGGGCTGTTTCTCCCAGGACGAAGGTGCCAGCCCTGAAAGCTGTTGCTGCTCTTCACCTTCCCTCGGCAGCCTATGAAACGAAACAACAGCACTGGGGATACCTGCTTTCCCAGAGCCGTAAATTCTCATCGCTCTCGTTCTTGGCAGAGCCTGTTTCTGAAGTAGCAAACGTCGGGCTGTTTCTCCCAGGACGAAGGTGCCAGCCCTGAAAGCCGTTGCTGCTCTTCACCTTCCCTCGGCAGCCTATGCATAGGAACAACAGCCCTGCGGATGCCTGCTTTCCCAGAGACGTAACTTCTCATCGCTCTCGTTCTCGGCAGAGCCTGTTTCTTAAATAGCAAACGTCGGGCTGTTTCTCCCAGGACGAAGGTGCCAGCCCTGAAAGCCGTTGCTGCTCTTCACCTTCCCTCGGCAGCCTATGCAACGAAACAACAACACTGCGGATACCTGCTTTCCCAGAGACGTAACTTCTCATCGCTCTCGTTCTCGGCAGAGCCTCTTTCTGAAATAGCAAACGTCGGGCTGTTTCTCCCAGGACGAAGGTGGCAGCCCTGAAAGCTGTTGCTGCTCTTCACCTTCCCTCGGCAGCCTATGCATAGGAACAACAGCACTGCGGATACCTGATTTCCTGGAGACGTAACTTCTCATCGCTCTCGTTCTTGGCAGAGCCTCTTTCTGAAATAGCAAACGTCTTGCAGTTTCTCCCAGGACGAAGGTGCCAGCCCTGAAAGCTGTTGCTGGTCTTCAACTTCCCTCGGCAGCCTATGCACAGGAACAACAACATTGAGAATACCTGCTTTCCCAGAGACGTAACTTCTCATCGCTCTCGCTCTCGGAAGAGCCTCTTTCTGAAATTGCTAACGTCAGGCTGTTTCTCCCAGAACGAAGGTGACAGCCCTGAAAGCTGTTGCTGCTCTTCACCTTCCCTCGGCAGCCTATGAAACGAAACAACAGCACTGGGGATACCTGCTTTCCGAGAGATGTAACTTCTCATCGCTCTCGTTCTCGGCAGAGCCTCTTTCTGAAATAGCAAACGTCGGGCTGTTTCTCCCAGGATGAAGGTGCCAGCCCTGAAAGCTGTTGCTGGTCTTCAACTTCCCTCGGCAGCCTATGCATAGGAACAACAACACTGGGGATACCTGCTTCCCAAGAGACGTAACTTCTCATCACTCTCGTTCTCGGCAGAGCCTCTTTCTGAATTAGCAAACGTCGGGCTGTTTCTCCCAGGATGAAGGTGCCAGCCCTGAAAGCCGTTGCTGCTCTTCACCTTCCCTCGGCAGCCTATGCATAGGAACAACAACACTGGGGATACCTGCTTTCCCAGAGCCGTAAATTCTCATCGCTCTCGTTCTCGGCAGAGCCTCTTTCTGAAATAGAAAACGTCGGTCTGTTTCTCCCAGGACGAAGGTGCCAGCCCTGAAAGCCGTTGCTGCTCTTCACCTTCCCTCCACAGCCTATGCATAGGAACAACAGCACTGCGGATACCTGCTTTCCCAGAGCCGTAAATTCTCATCGCTCTCGTTCTTGGCAGAGCCTGTTTCTGAAGTAGCAAACGTCGGGCTGTTTCAACAAGGACGAATGTGCCAGCCCTGAAAGCTGTTGCTGATCTTCAACTTCCCTCCACAGCCTATGCATAGGAACAACAGCACTGCGGATGCCTGCTTTCCCAGAGACGTAACTTCTCATCGCTCTCGTTCTCGGCAGAGCCTGTTTCTGAAATAGCAAACGTCGAGCTGTTTCTCCCAGAACGAAGGTGACAGCCCTGAAAGCTGTTGCTGCTCTTCACCTTCCCTCGGCAGCCTATGAAACGAAACAACAGCACTGGGGATACCTGCTTTCCGAGAGATGTAACTTCTCATCGCTCTCGTTCTCGGCAGAGCCTCTTTCTGAAATAGCAAACGTCGAGCTGTTTCTCCCAGAACGAAGGTGACAGCCCTGAAAGCTGTTGCTGCTCTTCACCTTCCCTCGGCAGCCTATGCATAGGAGCAACAGCACTGGGCATACCTGCTTTCCTGGAGACGTAACTTCTCATCGCTCTCGTTCTCGGCAGAGCCTCTTTCTGAAATAGCAAACGTCTTGCAGTTTCTCCCAGGACGAAGGTGCCAGCCCTGAAAGCTGTTGCTGGTCTTCAACTTCCCTCGGCAGCCTATGCATAGGAACAACAACACTGGGGATACCTGCTTCCCCAGAGACGTAACTTCTCATCGCTCTCGTTCTCGGCAGAGCCTCTTTCTGAAGTAGCAAACGTCGGGCTGTTTCTCCCAGGACGAAGGTGGCAGCCCTGAAAGCTGTTGCTGCTCTTCACCTTCCCTCGGCAGCCTATGCATAGGAACAACAGCACTGCGGATGCCTGCTTTCCCAGAGACGTAACTTCTCATCGCTCTCGTTCTTGGCAGAGCCTCTTTCTGAAATAGCAAACGTCTTGCAGTTTCTCCCAGGACGAAGGTGCCAGCCCTGAAAGCTGTTGCTGGTCTTCAACTTCCCTCGGCAGCCTATGCACAGGAACAACAACATTGAGAATACCTGCTTTCCCAGAGACGTAACTTCTCATCGCTCTCGCTCTCGGAAGAGCCTCTTTCTGAAATTGCTAACGTCAGGCTGTTTCTCCCAGAACGAAGGTGACAGCCCTGAAAGCTGTTGCTGCTCTTCACCTTCCCTCGGCAGCCTATGAAACGAAACAACAGCACTGGGGATACCTGCTTTCCGAGAGATGTAACTTCTCATCGCTCTCGTTCTCGGCAGAGCCTCTTTCTGAAATAGCAAACGTCGGGCTGTTTCTCCCAGGATGAAGGTGCCAGCCCTGAAAGCTGTTGCTGGTCTTCAACTTCCCTCGGCAGCCTATGCATAGGAACAACAACACTGGGGATACCTGCTTCCCAAGAGACGTAACTTCTCATCACTCTCGTTCTCGGCAGAGCCTCTTTCTGAATTAGCAAACGTCGGGCTGTTTCTCCCAGGATGAAGGTGCCAGCCCTGAAAGCCGTTGCTGCTCTTCACCTTCCCTCGGCAGCCTATGCATAGGAACAACAACACTGGGGATACCTGCTTTCCCAGAGCCGTAAATTCTCATCGCTCTCGTTCTCGGCAGAGCCTCTTTCTGAAATAGAAAACGTCGGTCTGTTTCTCCCAGGACGAAGGTGCCAGCCCTGAAAGCCGTTGCTGCTCTTCACCTTCCCTCCACAGCCTATGCATAGGAACAACAGCACTGCGGATACCTGCTTTCCCAGAGCCGTAAATTCTCATCGCTCTCGTTCTTGGCAGAGCCTGTTTCTGAAGTAGCAAACGTCGGGCTGTTTCAACAAGGACGAATGTGCCAGCCCTGAAAGCTGTTGCTGATCTTCAACTTCCCTCCACAGCCTATGCATAGGAACAACAGCACTGCGGATGCCTGCTTTCCCAGAGACGTAACTTCTCATCGCTCTCGTTCTCGGCAGAGCCTGTTTCTGAAATAGCAAACGTCGAGCTGTTTCTCCCAGAACGAAGGTGACAGCCCTGAAAGCTGTTGCTGCTCTTCACCTTCCCTCGGCAGCCTATGAAACGAAACAACAGCACTGGGGATACCTGCTTTCCGAGAGATGTAACTTCTCATCGCTCTCGTTCTCGGCAGAGCCTCTTTCTGAAATAGCAAACGTCGAGCTGTTTCTCCCAGAACGAAGGTGACAGCC
The DNA here is from genome assembly GCF_026419915.1 of Harpia harpyja. Taxonomy (NCBI): domain Eukaryota; kingdom Metazoa; phylum Chordata; class Aves; order Accipitriformes; family Accipitridae; genus Harpia; species Harpia harpyja. Next base: position 57,965,931 of record NC_068969.1, read on the forward strand.
CTGAAAGCTGTTGCTGCTCTTCACCTTCCCTCGGCAGCCTATGCATAGGAGCAACAGCACTGGGCATACCTGCTTTCCTGGAGACGTAACTTCTCATCGCTCTCGTTCTCGGCAGAGCCTCTTTCTGAAATAGCAAACGTCTTGCAGTTTCTCCCAGGACGAAGGTGCCAGCCCTGAAAGCTGTTGCTGGTCTTCAACTTCCCTCGGCAGCCTATGCATAGGAACAACAACACTGGGGATACCTGCTTCCCCAGAGACGTAACTTCTCATCGCTCTCGTTCTCGGCAGAGCCTCTTTCTGAAGTAGCAAACGTCGGGCTGTTTCTCCCAGGATGAAGGTGTCAGCCCTGAAAGCCGTTGCTGCTCTTCACCTTCCCTCGGCAGCCTATGCACAGGAACAACAGCTCTGGGGATACCTGCTTTCCGAGAGATGTAACTTCTCATCGCACTCGTTCTCGGCAGAGCCTGTTTCTGAAATAGCAAACGTCGAGCTGTTTCTCCCAGGCCGAAGGTGACAGCCCTGAAAGCTGTTGCTGCTCTTCACCTTCCCTCGGCAACCTATGCATAGGAACAACAGCACTGCGGATGCCTGCTTTCCCAGAGACGTAACTTCTCATCGCTCTCGTTCTCGGCAGAGCTTCTTTCTGAAATAGCAAACGTCGGGCTGTTTCTCCCAGGACGAAGGTGCCAGCCCTGAAAGCCGTTGCTGCTCTTCACCTTCCCTCGGCAGCCTATGCAACGAAACAACAACACTGCGGATACCTGCTTTCCCAGAGACGTAACTTCTCATCGCTCTCGTTCTCGGCAGAGGGTGTTTCTGAAATAGCAAACGTCGAGCTGTTTCTCCCAGAACGGAGGTGACAGCCCTGAAAGCTGTTGCTGCTCTTCACCTTCCCTCGGCAGCCTATTCACAGGAACAACAGCACCTGGGATACCTGCTTTCCCAGAGACGTAAGGTCTCACCGCTCTTGTTCTTGGCAAAGCCTGTTTCTGAAATAGCAAACGTCGGGCTGTTTCTCCCAGGATGAAGGTGCCAGCCCTGAAAGCCGTTGCTGATCTTCAACTTCCCTCGGCAGCCTATGCAACGAAACAACAACACTGCGGATACCTGCTTTCCCAGAGACGTAACTTCTCATCGCTCTCGTTCTCGTCAGAGGGTGTTTCTGAAATAGCAAACGTCGGGCTGTTTCTCCCAGGATGAAGGTGCCAGCCCTGAAAGCCGTTGCTGCTCTTCACCTTCCCTCGGCAGCCTATGCACAGGAACAACAACATTGAGAATACCTGCTTTCCTGGAGATGTAACTTCTCATCGCTCTCGTTCTCGGCAGAGCCTCTTTCTGAAATAGCAAACGTCGGGCTGTTTCTCCCAGGACGAAGATGCCACCCCTGAAAGCTGTTGCTTCTCTTCACCTTCCCTCGGCAGCCTATGCACAGGAATAACAGCACTGCGGATACCTGCTTTCCCAGGGACGTAACTTCTCATCGCTCTCGTTCTCGGCAGAGCCTCTTTCTGAAATAGCAAACGTCGGTCTTTTTCTCCCAGGACGAAGGTGCCAGCCCTGAAAGCCGTTGCTGCTCTTCACCTTCCCTCCACAGCCTATGCATAAAAACAACAGCACTGCGGATACCTGCTTTCCCAGAGACATAACTTCTCATCGCTCTCGTTCTCGGCAGAGCCTCTTTCTGAAATAACAGACGTCGAGCTGTTTCTCCCAGAACGAAGGTGACAGCCCTGAAAGCTGCTGCTGCTCTTCACCTTCCCTCAGCAGCCTATGCATAGGAGCAACAGCACTGGGGATACCTGCTTTCCAGGAGACATAACTTCTCATCGCTCTCGTTCTCGGCAGAGCCTCTTTCTGAAATAGCAAACGTCTTGCAGTTTCTTCCAGGACGAAGGTGCCAGCCCTGAAAGCTGTTGCTGGTCTTCAACGTCCCTCGGCAGCCTATGCATAGGAACAACAACACTGGGGATACCTGCTTTCCCAGAGCCGTAAATTGTCATCGCTCTCGTTCTTGGCACAGCCAGTTTCTCAAGTAGCAAACGTCAGGCTGTTTCTCCCAGGACGAATGTGCCAGCCCTGAAAGCTGTTGCTGATCTTCAACTTCCCTCGGCAGCCTATGAATAGGAACAACAGCACTGCGGATGCCTGCTTTCCCAGAGACGTAACTTCTCATTGCTCTCGTTCTCGGCAGAGGGTGTTTCTGAAATAGCAAACGTCGGGCTGTTTCTCCCAGGACGAAGGTGCCAGCCCTTAAAGCTGTTGCTGCTCTTCACCTTCCCTCGGCAGCCTATGCATAGGAACAACAGCACTGGGGATACCTGCTTTCCCAGAGCCGTAAATTCTCATCGCTCTCGTTCTCGGCAGAGCCTCTTTCTGAAATAGCAAACGCCAGGCTGTTTCTCCCAGGACGAAGGTGGCAGCCCTGAAAGCTGTTGCTGCTCTTCACCTTCCCTCGGCAGCCTATGCATAGGAACAACAGCACTGCGGATACCTGCTTTCCTGGAGACGTAACTTCTCATCGCTCTCGTTCTTGGCAGAGCCTCTTTCTGAAATAGCAAACGTCTTGCAGTTTCTCCCAGGACGAAGGTGCCAGCCCTGAAAGCTGTTGCTGGTCTTCAACTTCCCTCGGCAGCCTATGCACAGGAACAACAACATTGAGAATACCTGCTTTCCCAGAGACGTAACTTCTCATCGCTCTCGCTCTCGGAAGAGCCTCTTTCTGAAATTGCTAACGTCAGGCTGTTTCTCCCAGAACGAAGGTGACAGCCCTGAAAGCTGTTGCTGCTCTTCACCTTCCCTCGGCAGCCTATGAAACGAAACAACAGCACTGGGGATACCTGCTTTCCGAGAGATGTAACTTCTCATCGCTCTCGTTCTCGGCAGAGCCTCTTTCTGAAATAGCAAACGTCGGGCTGTTTCTCCCAGGATGAAGGTGCCAGCCCTGAAAGCTGTTGCTGGTCTTCAACTTCCCTCGGCAGCCTATGCATAGGAACAACAACACTGGGGATACCTGCTTCCCAAGAGACGTAACTTCTCATCACTCTCGTTCTCGGCAGAGCCTCTTTCTGAATTAGCAAACGTCGGGCTGTTTCTCCCAGGATGAAGGTGCCAGCCCTGAAAGCCGTTGCTGCTCTTCACCTTCCCTCGGCAGCCTATGCATAGGAACAACAACACTGGGGATACCTGCTTTCCCAGAGCCGTAAATTCTCATCGCTCTCGTTCTCGGCAGAGCCTCTTTCTGAAATAGAAAACGTCGGTCTGTTTCTCCCAGGACGAAGGTGCCAGCCCTGAAAGCCGTTGCTGCTCTTCACCTTCCCTCCACAGCCTATGCATAGGAACAACAGCACTGCGGATACCTGCTTTCCCAGAGCCGTAAATTCTCATCGCTCTCGTTCTTGGCAGAGCCTGTTTCTCAAGTAGCAAACGTCGGGCTGTTTCAACAAGGACGAATGTGCCAGCCCTGAAAGCTGTTGCTGATCTTCAACTTCCCTCCACAGCCTATGCATAGGAACAACAGCACTGCGGATGCCTGCTTTCCCAGAGACGTAACTTCTCATCGCTCTCGTTCTCGGCAGAGCCTGTTTCTGAAATAGCAAACGTCGAGCTGTTTCTCCCAGAACGAAGGTGACAGCCCTGAAAGCTGTTGCTGCTCTTCACCTTCCCTCGGCAGCCTATGAAACGAAACAACAGCACTGGGGATACCTGCTTTCCGAGAGATGTAACTTCTCATCGCTCTCGTTCTCGGCAGAGCCTCTTTCTGAAATAGCAAACGTCGAGCTGTTTCTCCCAGAACGAAGGTGACAGCCCTGAAAGCTGTTGCTGCTCTTCACCTTCCCTCGGCAGCCTATGCATAGGAGCAACAGCACTGGGCATACCTGCTTTCCTGGAGACGTAACTTCTCATCGCTCTCGTTCTCGGCAGAGCCTCTTTCTGAAATAGCAAACGTCTTGCAGTTTCTCCCAGGACGAAGGTGCCAGCCCTGAAAGCTGTTGCTGGTCTTCAACTTCCCTCGGCAGCCTATGCATAGGAACAACAACACTGGGGATACCTGCTTCCCCAGAGACGTAACTTCTCATCGCTCTCGTTCTCGGCAGAGCCTCTTTCTGAAGTAGCAAACGTCGGGCTGTTTCTCCCAGGATGAAGGTGTCAGCCCTGAAAGCCGTTGCTGCTCTTCACCTTCCCTCGGCAGCCTATGCACAGGAACAACAGCTCTGGGGATACCTGCTTTCCGAGAGATGTAACTTCTCATCGCACTCGTTCTCGGCAGAGCCTGTTTCTGAAATAGCAAACGTCGAGCTGTTTCTCCCAGGCCGAAGGTGACAGCCCTGAAAGCTGTTGCTGCTCTTCACCTTCCCTCGGCAACCTATGCATAGGAACAACAGCACTGCGGATGCCTGCTTTCCCAGAGACGTAACTTCTCATCGCTCTCGTTCTCGGCAGAGCTTCTTTCTGAAATAGCAAACGTCGGGCTGTTTCTCCCAGGACGAAGGTGCCAGCCCTGAAAGCCGTTGCTGCTCTTCACCTTCCCTCGGCAGCCTATGCAACGAAACAACAACACTGCGGATACCTGCTTTCCCAGAGACGTAACTTCTCATCGCTCTCGTTCTCGGCAGAGGGTGTTTCTGAAATAGCAAACGTCGAGCTGTTTCTCCCAGAACGGAGGTGACAGCCCTGAAAGCTGTTGCTGCTCTTCACCTTCCCTCGGCAGCCTATTCACAGGAACAACAGCACCTGGGATACCTGCTTTCCCAGAGACGTAAGGTCTCACCGCTCTTGTTCTTGGCAAAGCCTGTTTCTGAAATAGCAAACGTCGGGCTGTTTCTCCCAGGATGAAGGTGCCAGCCCTGAAAGCCGTTGCTGATCTTCAACTTCCCTCGGCAGCCTATGCAACGAAACAACAACACTGCGGATACCTGCTTTCCCAGAGACGTAACTTCTCATCGCTCTCGTTCTCGTCAGAGGGTGTTTCTGAAATAGCAAACGTCGGGCTGTTTCTCCCAGGATGAAGGTGCCAGCCCTGAAAGCCGTTGCTGCTCTTCACCTTCCCTCGGCAGCCTATGCACAGGAACAACAACATTGAGAATACCTGCTTTCCTGGAGATGTAACTTCTCATCGCTCTCGTTCTCGGCAGAGCCTCTTTCTGAAATAGCAAACGTCGGGCTGTTTCTCCCAGGACGAAGATGCCACCCCTGAAAGCTGTTGCTTCTCTTCACCTTCCCTCGGCAGCCTATGCACAGGAATAACAGCACTGCGGATACCTGCTTTCCCAGGGACGTAACTTCTCATCGCTCTCGTTCTCGGCAGAGCCTCTTTCTGAAATAGCAAACGTCTTGCAGTTTCTTCCAGGACGAAGGTGCCAGCCCTGAAAGCTGTTGCTGGTCTTCAACGTCCCTCGGCAGCCTATGCATAGGAACAACAACACTGGGGATACCTGCTTTCCCAGAGCCGTAAATTGTCATCGCTCTCGTTCTTGGCACAGCCAGTTTCTCAAGTAGCAAACGTCAGGCTGTTTCTCCCAGGACGAATGTGCCAGCCCTGAAAGCTGTTGCTGATCTTCAACTTCCCTCGGCAGCCTATGAATAGGAACAACAGCACTGCGGATGCCTGCTTTCCCAGAGACGTAACTTCTCATTGCTCTCGTTCTCGGCAGAGGGTGTTTCTGAAATAGCAAACGTCGGGCTGTTTCTCCCAGGACGAAGGTGCCAGCCCTTAAAGCTGTTGCTGCTCTTCACCTTCCCTCGGCAGCCTATGCATAGGAACAACAGCACTGGGGATACCTGCTTTCCCAGAGCCGTAAATTCTCATCGCTCTCGTTCTCGGCAGAGCCTCTTTCTGAAATAGCAAACGCCAGGCTGTTTCTCCCAGGACGAAGGTGCCAGCCTTGAAAGCTGTTGCTGCTCTTCACCTTCCCTCGGCAGCCTATGCATAGGAGCAACAGCACTGGGGATACCTGCTTTCCTGGAGACGTAACTTCTCATCGCTCTCGTTCTCGGCAGAGCCTCTTTCTGAAATAGCAAACGTCTTGCAGTTTCTCCCAGGACGAAGGTGCCAGCCCTGAAAGCTGTTGCTGGTCTTCAACTTCCCTCGGCAGCCTATGCACAGGAACAACAACATTGAGAATACCTGCTTTCCCAGAGACGTAACTTCTCATCGCTCTCGTTCTCGGCAGAGCCTCTTTCTGAAATAGCAAACGTCGGGCTGTTTCTCCCAGGACGAAGGTGCCAGCCCTGAAAGCTGTTGCTGCTCTTCACCTTCCCTCGGCAGCCTATGCATAGGAACAACAGCACTGGGGATGCCTGCTTTCCCAGAGACGTAACTTCTCATCGCTCTCGTTCTCGGCAGAGCCTGTTTCTGAAATAGCAAACGTCGAGCTGTTTCTCCCAGAACGAAGGTGACAGCCCTGAAAGCTGTTGCTGCTCTTCACCTTCCCTCGGCAGCCTATGAAACGAAACAACAGCACTGGGGATACCTGCTTTCCGAGAGATGTAACTTCTCATCGCTCTCGTTCTCGGCAGAGCCTCTTTCTGAAATAGCAAACGTCGAGCTGTTTCTCCCAGAACGAAGGTGACAGCCCTGAAAGCTGTTGCTGCTCTTCACCTTCCCTCGGCAGCCTATGCATAGGAGCAACAGCACTGGGCATACCTGCTTTCCTGGAGACGTAACTTCTCATCGCTCTCGTTCTCGGCAGAGCCTCTTTCTGAAGTAGCAAACGTCGGGCTGTTTCTCCCAGGATGAAGGTGCCAGCCCTGAAAGCCGTTGCTGCTCTTCACCTTCCCTCGGCAGCCTATGCACAGGAACAACAGCTCTGGGGATACCTGCTTTCCGAGAGATGTAACTTCTCATCGCTCTCGTTCTCGGCAGAGCCTGTTTCTGAAATAGCAAACGTCGAGCTGTTTCTCCCAGACCGAAGGTGACAGCCCTGAAAGCTGTTGCTGCTCTTCACCTTCCCTCGGCAGCCTATGCATAGGAACAACAGCACTGCGGATGCCTGCTTTCCCAGAGACGTAACTTCTCATCGCTCTCGTTCTCGGCAGATCCTGTTTCTGAAATAGCAAACGTCAGGCTGTTTCTCCCAGGACGAAGGTGCCAGCCCTGAAAGCCGTTGCTGCTCTTCACCTTCCCTCGGCAGCCTATGCAACGAAACAACAACACTGCGGATACCTGCTTTCCCAGAGACGTAACTTCTCATCGCTCTCGTTCTCGGCAGAGGGTGTTTCTGAAATAGCAAACGTCGAGCTGTTTCTCCCAGAACGGAGGTGACAGCCCTGAAAGCTGTTGCTGCTCTTCACCTTCCCTCGGCAGCCTATTCACAGGAACAACAGCACCTGGGATACCTGCTTTCCCAGAGACGTAAGGTCTCACCGCTCTTGTTCTTGGCAAAGCCTGTTTCTGAAATAGCAAACGTCGGGCTGTTTCTCCCAGGATGAAGGTGCCAGCCCTGAAAGCCGTTGCTGATCTTCAACTTCCCTCGGCAGCCTATGCAACGAAACAACAACACTGCGGATACCTGCTTTCCCAGAGACGTAACTTCTCATCGCTCTCGTTCTCGTCAGAGGGTGTTTCTGAAATAGCAAACGTCGGGCTGTTTCTCCCAGGATGAAGGTGCCAGCCCTGAAAGCCGTTGCTGCTCTTCACCTTCCCTCGGCAGCCTATGCACAGGAATAACAGCACTGCGGATACCTGCTTTCCCAGGGACGTAACTTCTCATCGCTCTCGTTCTCGGCAGAGCCTCTTTCTGAAATAGCAAACGTCGGTCTTTTTCTCCCAGGACGAAGGTGCCAGCCCTGAAAGCCGTTGCTGCTCTTCACCTTCCCTCCACAGCCTATGCATAGGAACAACAGCACTGCGGATACCTGCTTTCCCAGAGACATAACTTCTCATCGCTCTCGTTCTCGGCAGAGCCTCTTTCTGAAATAACAAACGTCGAGCTGTTTCTCCCAGAACGAAGGTGACAGCCCTGAAAGCTGCTGCTGCTCTTCACCTTCCCTCAGCAGCCTATGCATAGGAGCAACAGCACTGGGGATACCTGCTTTCCCAGAGCCGTAAATTGTCATCGCTCTCGTTCTTGGCACAGCCAGTTTCTCAAGTAGCAAACGTCAGGCTGTTTCTCCCAGGACGAATGTGCCAGCCCTGAAAGCTGTTGCTGATCTTCAACTTCCCTCGGCAGCCTATGAATAGGAACAACAGCACTGCGGATGCCTGCTTTCCCAGAGACGTAACTTCTCATTGCTCTCGTTCTCGGCAGAGGGTGTTTCTGAAATAGAAAACGTCGGGCTGTTTCTCCCAGAACGAAGGTGACAGCCCTGAAAGCTGTTGCTGCTCTTCACCTTCCCTCGGCAGCCTATGCATAGGAGCAACAGCACTGGGCATACCTGCTTTCCTGGAGACGTAACTTCTCATCGCTCTCGTTCTCGGCAGAGCCTCTTTCTGAAATAGCAAACGTCTTGCAGTTTCTCCCAGGACGAAGGTGCCAGCCCTGAAAGCTGTTGCTGGTCTTCAACTTCCCTCGGCAGCCTATGCATAGGAACAACAACACTGGGGATACCTGCTTCCCCAGAGACGTAACTTCTCATCGCTCTCGTTCTCGGCAGAGCCTCTTTCTGAAGTAGCAAACGTCGGGCTGTTTCTCCCAGGATGAAGGTGCCAGCCCTGAAAGCCGTTGCTGCTCTTCACCTTCCCTCGGCAGCCTATGCACAGGAACAACAGCTCTGGGGATACCTGCTTTCCGAGAGATGTAACTTCTCATCGCTCTCGTTCTCGGCAGAGCCTGTTTCTGAAATAGCAAACGTCGAGCTGTTTCTCCCAGACCGAAGGTGACAGCCCTGAAAGCTGTTGCTGCTCTTCACCTTCCCTCGGCAGCCTATGCATAGGAACAACAGCACTGCGGATGCCTGCTTTCCCAGAGACGTAACTTCTCATCGCTCTCGTTCTCGGCAGATCCTGTTTCTGAAATAGCAAACGTCAGGCTGTTTCTCCCAGGACGAAGGTGCCAGCCCTGAAAGCCGTTGCTGCTCTTCACCTTCCCTCGGCAGCCTATGCAACGAAACAACAACACTGCGGATACCTGCTTTCCCAGAGACGTAACTTCTCATCGCTCTCGTTCTCGGCAGAGGGTGTTTCTGAAATAGCAAACGTCGAGCTGTTTCTCCCAGAACGGAGGTGACAGCCCTGAAAGCTGTTGCTGCTCTTCACCTTCCCTCGGCAGCCTATTCACAGGAACAACAGCACCTGGGATACCTGCTTTCCCAGAGACGTAAGGTCTCACCGCTCTTGTTCTTGGCAAAGCCTGTTTCTGAAATAGCAAACGTCGGGCTGTTTCTCCCAGGATGAAGGTGCCAGCCCTGAAAGCCGTTGCTGATCTTCAACTTCCCTCGGCAGCCTATGCAACGAAACAACAACACTGCGGATACCTGCTTTCCCAGAGACGTAACTTCTCATCGCTCTCGTTCTCGTCAGAGGGTGTTTCTGAAATAGCAAACGTCGGGCTGTTTCTCCCAGGATGAAGGTGCCAGCCCTGAAAGCCGTTGCTGCTCTTCACCTTCCCTCGGCAGCCTATGCACAGGAATAACAGCACTGCGGATACCTGCTTTCCCAGGGACGTAACTTCTCATCGCTCTCGTTCTCGGCAGAGCCTCTTTCTGAAATAGCAAACGTCGGTCTTTTTCTCCCAGGACGAAGGTGCCAGCCCTGAAAGCCGTTGCTGCTCTTCACCTTCCCTCCACAGCCTATGCATAGGAACAACAGCACTGCGGATACCTGCTTTCCCAGAGACATAACTTCTCATCGCTCTCGTTCTCGGCAGAGCCTCTTTCTGAAATAACAAACGTCGAGCTGTTTCTCCCAGAACGAAGGTGACAGCCCTGAAAGCTGCTGCTGCTCTTCACCTTCCCTCAGCAGCCTATGCATAGGAGCAACAGCACTGGGGATACCTGCTTTCCCAGAGCCGTAAATTGTCATCGCTCTCGTTCTTGGCACAGCCAGTTTCTCAAGTAGCAAACGTCAGGCTGTTTCTCCCAGGACGAATGTGCCAGCCCTGAAAGCTGTTGCTGATCTTCAACTTCCCTCGGCAGCCTATGAATAGGAACAACAGCACTGCGGATGCCTGCTTTCCCAGAGACGTAACTTCTCATTGCTCTCGTTCTCGGCAGAGGGTGTTTCTGAAATAGAAAACGTCGGGCTGTTTCTCCCAGGACGAAGGTGCCAGCCCTTAAAGCTGTTGCTGCTCTTCACCTTCCCTCGGCAGCCTATGCATAGGAACAACAGCACTGGGGATACCTGCTTTCCCAGAGCCGTAAATTCTCATCGCTCTCGTTCTCGGCAGAGCCTCTTTCTGAAATAGCAAACGCCAGGCTGTTTCTCCCAGGACGAAGGTGCCAGCCTTGAAAGCTGTTGCTGCTCTTCACCTTCCCTCGGCAGCCTATGCATAGGAGCAACAGCACTGGGGATACCTGCTTTCCTGGAGACGTAACTTCTCATCGCTCTCGTTCTCGGCAGAGCCTCTTTCTGAAATAGCAAACGTCTTGCAGTTTCTCCCAGGACGAAGGTGCCAGCCCTGAAAGCTGTTGCTGCTCTTCAACTTCCCTCGGCAGCCTATGCACAGGAACAACAACATTGAGAATACCTGCTTTCCCAGAGACGTAACTTCTCATCGCTCTCGTTCTCGGCAGAGCCTCTTTCTGAAATAGCAAACGTCGGGCTGTTTCTCCCAGGACGAAGGTGCCAGCCCTGAAAGCTGTTGCTGCTCTTCACCTTCCCTCGGCAGCCTATGCATAGGAACAACAGCACTGGGGATACCTGCTTTCCCAGAGCCGTAAATTCTCATCGCTCTCGTTCTCGGCAGAGCCTCTTTCCGAAATAGCAAACGTCTTGCAGTTTCTCCCAGGACGAAGGTGCCAGCCCTGAAAGCTGTTGCTGGTCTTCAACTTCCCTCGGCAGCCTATGCACAGGAACAACAACATTGAGAATACCTGCTTCCCCAGAGACGTAACTTCTCATCGCTCTCGTTCTCGGCAGAGCCTCTTTCTGAAATAGCAAACGTCGGGCTGTTTCTCCCAGAACGAAGGTGCCAGCCCTGAACGCTGTTGCTGATCTTCACCTTCCCTCGGCAGCCTATGCACAGGAACAACAACATTGAGAATACCTGCTTTCCTGGAGATGTAACTTCTCATCGCTCTCGTTCTCGGCAGATCCTGTTTCTGAAATAGCAAACGTCAGGCTGTTTCTCCCAGGACGAAGGTGCCAGCCCTGAAAGCTGCTGCTCTTCACCTTCCTTCGGTAGCCTATGCACAGGAACAACAGCTCTGGGGATACCTGCTTTCCGAGAGATGTAACTTCTCATGGCTCTTGTTCTTGGCAGAGCCTGTTTCTGAAATAGCAAACGTCGGGCTGTTTCTCCCAGGACGAAGGTGCCAGCCCTGAAAGCCGTTGCTGCTCTTCACCTTCCCTCCACAGACTATGCATAGGAACAACAGCACTGCGGATACCTGCTTTCCGAGAGCCGTAAATTCTCATCGCTCTCGTTCTCGGCAGAGCCTCTTTCTGAAATAGCAAACGTCGGGCTGTTTCTCCCAGGACGAAGGTGCCAGCCCTGAAAGCTGTTGCTTCTCTTCACCTTCCCTCGGCAGCCAATGAACGAAACAACAGCACTGCGGATACCTGCTTTCCCAGAGACGTAACTTCTCATCACTCTCGTTCTCGGCAGAGCCTCTTTCTGAATTAGCAAACGTCGGGCTGTTTCTCCCAGGATGAAGGTGCCAGCCCTGAAAGCCGTTGCTGCTCTTCACCTTCCCTCGGCAGCCTATGCATAGGAACAACAACACTGGGGATACCTGCTTTCCCAGAGCCGTAAATTCTCATCGCTCTCGTTCTCGGCAGAGCCTCTTTCTGAAATAGAAAACGTCGGTCTGTTTCTCCCAGGACGAAGGTGCCAGCCCTGAAAGCCGTTGCTGCTCTTCACCTTCCCTCCACAGCCTATGCATAGGAACAACAGCACTGCGGATACCTGCTTTCCCAGAGCCGTAAATTCTCATCGCTCTCGTTCTTGGCAGAGCCTGTTTCTGAAGTAGCAAACGTCGGGCTGTTTCAACAAGGACGAATGTGCCAGCCCTGAAAGCTGTTGCTGATCTTCAACTTCCCTCCACAGCCTATGCATAGGAACAACAGCACTGCGGATGCCTGCTTTCCCAGAGACGTAACTTCTCATCGCTCTCGTTCTCGGCAGAGCCTGTTTCTGAAATAGCAAACGTCGAGCTGTTTCTCCCAGAACGAAGGTGACAGCCCTGAAAGCTGTTGCTGCTCTTCACCTTCCCTCGGCAGCCTATGAAACGAAACAACAGCACTGGGGATACCTGCTTTCCGAGAGATGTAACTTCTCATCGCTCTCGTTCTCGGCAGAGCCTCTTTCTGAAATAGCAAACGTCGAGCTGTTTCTCCCAGAACGAAGGTGACAGCCCTGAAAGCTGTTGCTGCTCTTCACCTTCCCTCGGCAGCCTATGCATAGGAGCAACAGCACTGGGCATACCTGCTTTCCTGGAGACGTAACTTCTCATCGCTCTCGTTCTCGGCAGAGCCTCTTTCTGAAATAGCAAACGTCGGGCTGTTTCTCCCAGGACGAAGGTGCCAGCCCTGAAAGCTGTTGCTGGTCTTCAACTTCCCTCGGCAGCCTATGCATAGGAACAACAACACTGGGGATACCTGCTTCCCCAGAGACGTAACTTCTCATCGCTCTCGTTCTCGGCAGAGCCTCTTTCTGAAGTAGCAAACGTCGGGCTGTTTCTCCCAGGATGAAGGTGTCAGCCCTGAAAGCCGTTGCTGCTCTTCACCTTCCCTCGGCAGCCTATGCACAGGAACAACAGCTCTGGGGATACCTGCTTTCCGAGAGATGTAACTTCTCATCGCACTCGTTCTCGGCAGAGCCTGTTTCTGAAATAGCAAACGTCGAGCTGTTTCTCCCAGGCCGAAGGTGACAGCCCTGAAAGCTGTTGCTGCTCTTCACCTTCCCTCGGCAACCTATGCATAGGAACAACAGCACTGCGGATGCCTGCTTTCCCAGAGACGTAACTTCTCATCGCTCTCGTTCTCGGCAGAGCTTCTTTCTGAAATAGCAAACGTCGGGCTGTTTCTCCCAGGACGAAGGTGCCAGCCCTGAAAGCCGTTGCTGCTCTTCACCTTCCCTCGGCAGCCTATGCAACGAAACAACAACACTGCGGATACCTGCTTTCCCAGAGACGTAACTTCTCATCGCTCTCGTTCTCGGCAGAGGGTGTTTCTGAAATAGCAAACGTCGAGCTGTTTCTCCCAGAACGGAGGTGACAGCCCTGAAAGCTGTTGCTGCTCTTCACCTTCCCTCGGCAGCCTATTCACAGGAACAACAGCACCTGGGATACCTGCTTTCCCAGAGACGTAAGGTCTCACCGCTCTTGTTCTTGGCAAAGCCTGTTTCTGAAATAGCAAACGTCGGGCTGTTTCTCCCAGGATGAAGGTGCCAGCCCTGAAAGCCGTTGCTGATCTTCAACTTCCCTCGGCAGCCTATGCAACGAAACAACAACACTGCGGATACCTGCTTTCCCAGAGACGTAACTTCTCATCGCTCTCGTTCTCGTCAGAGGGTGTTTCTGAAATAGCAAACGTCGGGCTGTTTCTCCCAGGATGAAGGTGCCAGCCCTGAAAGCCGTTGCTGCTCTTCACCTTCCCTCGGCAGCCTATGCACAGGAACAACAACATTGAGAATACCTGCTTTCCTGGAGATGTAACTTCTCATCGCTCTCGTTCTCGGCAGAGCCTCTTTCTGAAATAGCAAACGTCGGGCTGTTTCTCCCAGGACGAAGATGCCACCCCTGAAAGCTGTTGCTTCTCTTCACCTTCCCTCGGCAGCCTATGCACAGGAATAACAGCACTGCGGATACCTGCTTTCCCAGGGACGTAACTTCTCATCGCTCTCGTTCTCGGCAGAGCCTCTTTCTGAAATAGCAAACGTCGGTCTTTTTCTCCCAGGACGAAGGTGCCAGCCCTGAAAGCCGTTGCTGCTCTTCACCTTCCCTCCACAGCCTATGCATAGGAACAACAGCACTGCGGATACCTGCTTTCCCAGAGACATAACTTCTCATCGCTCTCGTTCTCGGCAGAGCCTCTTTCTGAAATAACAGACGTCGAGCTGTTTCTCCCAGAACGAAGGTGACAGCCCTGAAAGCTGCTGCTGCTCTTCACCTTCCCTCAGCAGCCTATGCATAGGAGCAACAGCACTGGGGATACCTGCTTTCCAGGAGACATAACTTCTCATCGCTCTCGTTCTCGGCAGAGCCTCTTTCTGAAATAGCAAACGTCTTGCAGTTTCTTCCAGGACGAAGGTGCCAGCCCTGAAAGCTGTTGCTGGTCTTCAACGTCCCTCGGCAGCCTATGCATAGGAACAACAACACTGGGGATACCTGCTTTCCCAGAGACGTAAATTGTCATCGCTCTCGTTCTTGGCACAGCCAGTTTCTCAAGTAGCAAACGTCAGGCTGTTTCTCCCAGGACGAATGTGCCAGCCCTGAAAGCTGTTGCTGATCTTCAACTTCCCTCGGCAGCCTATGAATAGGAACAACAGCACTGCGGATGCCTGCTTTCCCAGAGACGTAACTTCTCATTGCTCTCGTTCTCGGCAGAGGGTGTTTCTGAAATAGCAAACGTCGGGCTGTTTCTCCCAGGACGAAGGTGCCAGCCCTTAAAGCTGTTGCTGCTCTTCACCTTCCCTCGGCAGCCTATGCATAGGAACAACAGCACTGGGGATACCTGCTTTCCCAGAGCCGTAAATTCTCATCGCTCTCGTTCTCGGCAGAGCCTCTTTCTGAAATAGCAAACGCCAGGCTGTTTCTCCCAGGACGAAGGTGCCAGCCTTGAAAGCTGTTGCTGCTCTTCACCTTCCCTCGGCAGCCTATGCATAGGAGCAACAGCACTGGGGATACCTGCTTTCCTGGAGACGTAACTTCTCATCGCTCTCGTTCTCGGCAGAGCCTCTTTCTGAAATAGCAAACGTCTTGCAGTTTCTCCCAGGACGAAGGTGCCAGCCCTGAAAGCTGTTGCTGGTCTTCAACTTCCCTCGGCAGCCTATGCACAGGAACAACAACATTGAGAATACCTGCTTTCCCAGAGACGTAACTTCTCATCGCTCTCGTTCTCGGCAGAGCCTCTTTCTGAAATAGCAAACGTCGGGCTGTTTCTCCCAGGACGAAGGTGCCAGCCCTGAAAGCTGTTGCTGCTCTTCACCTTCCCTCGGCAGCCTATGCATAGGAACAACAGCACTGGGGATGCCTGCTTTCCCAGAGACGTAACTTCTCATCGCTCTCGTTCTCGGCAGAGCCTGTTTCTGAAATAGCAAACGTCGAGCTGTTTCTCCCAGAACGAAGGTGACAGCCCTGAAAGCTGTTGCTGCTCTTCACCTTCCCTCGGCAGCCTATGAAACGAAACAACAGCACTGGGGATACCTGCTTTCCCAGAGCCGTAAATTCTCATCGCTCTCGTTCTTGGCAGAGCCTGTTTCTGAAGTAGCAAACGTCGGGCTGTTTCTCCCAGGACGAAGGTGCCAGCCCTGAAAGCCGTTGCTGCTCTTCACCTTCCCTCGGCAGCCTATGCATAGGAACAACAGCCCTGCGGATGCCTGCTTTCCCAGAGACGTAACTTCTCATCGCTCTCGTTCTCGGCAGAGCCTGTTTCTTAAATAGCAAACGTCGGGCTGTTTCTCCCAGGACGAAGGTGCCAGCCCTGAAAGCCGTTGCTGCTCTTCACCTTCCCTCGGCAGCCTATGCAACGAAACAACAACACTGCGGATACCTGCTTTCCCAGAGACGTAACTTCTCATCGCTCTCGTTCTCGGCAGAGCCTCTTTCTGAAATAGCAAACGTCGGGCTGTTTCTCCCAGGACGAAGGTGGCAGCCCTGAAAGCTGTTGCTGCTCTTCACCTTCCCTCGGCAGCCTATGCATAGGAACAACAGCACTGCGGATACCTGCTTTCCTGGAGACGTAACTTCTCATCGCTCTCGTTCTTGGCAGAGCCTCTTTCTGAAATAGCAAACGTCTTGCAGTTTCTCCCAGGACGAAGGTGCCAGCCCTGAAAGCTGTTGCTGGTCTTCAACTTCCCTCGGCAGCCTATGCACAGGAACAACAACATTGAGAATACCTGCTTTCCCAGAGACGTAACTTCTCATCGCTCTCGCTCTCGGAAGAGCCTCTTTCTGAAATTGCTAACGTCAGGCTGTTTCTCCCAGAACGAAGGTGACAGCCCTGAAAGCTGTTGCTGCTCTTCACCTTCCCTCGGCAGCCTATGAAACGAAACAACAGCACTGGGGATACCTGCTTTCCGAGAGATGTAACTTCTCATCGCTCTCGTTCTCGGCAGAGCCTCTTTCTGAAATAGCAAACGTCGGGCTGTTTCTCCCAGGATGAAGGTGCCAGCCCTGAAAGCTGTTGCTGGTCTTCAACTTCCCTCGGCAGCCTATGCATAGGAACAACAACACTGGGGATACCTGCTTCCCAAGAGACGTAACTTCTCATCACTCTCGTTCTCGGCAGAGCCTCTTTCTGAATTAGCAAACGTCGGGCTGTTTCTCCCAGGATGAAGGTGCCAGCCCTGAAAGCCGTTGCTGCTCTTCACCTTCCCTCGGCAGCCTATGCATAGGAACAACAACACTGGGGATACCTGCTTTCCCAGAGCCGTAAATTCTCATCGCTCTCGTTCTCGGCAGAGCCTCTTTCTGAAATAGAAAACGTCGGTCTGTTTCTCCCAGGACGAAGGTGCCAGCCCTGAAAGCCGTTGCTGCTCTTCACCTTCCCTCCACAGCCTATGCATAGGAACAACAGCACTGCGGATACCTGCTTTCCCAGAGCCGTAAATTCTCATCGCTCTCGTTCTTGGCAGAGCCTGTTTCTGAAGTAGCAAACGTCGGGCTGTTTCAACAAGGACGAAGGTGCCAGCCCTGAAAGCCGTTGCTGGTCTTCAACTTCCCTCGGCAGCCTATGCATAGGAACAACAGCCCTGCGGATGCCTGCTTTCCCAGAGACGTAACTTCTCATCGCTCTCGTTCTCGGCAGAGCCTGTTTCTGAAATAGCAAACGTCGGGCTGTTTCTCCCAGGACGAAGGTGCCAGCCCTGAAAGCCGTTGCTGCTCTTCACCTTCCCTCGGCAGCCTATGCAACGAAACAACAACACTGCGGATACCTGCTTTCCCAGAGACGTAACTTCTCATCGCTCTCGTTCTCGGCAGAGCCTCTTTCTGAAATAGCAAACGTCGGGCTGTTTCTCCCAGGACGAAGGTGGCAGCCCTGAAAGCTGTTGCTGCTCTTCACCTTCCCTCGGCAGCCTATGCATAGGAACAACAGCACTGCGGATACCTGCTTTCCTGGAGACGTAACTTCTCATCGCTCTCGTTCTTGGCAGAGCCTCTTTCTGAAATAGCAAACGTCTTGCAGTTTCTCCCAGGACGAAGGTGCCAGCCCTGAAAGCTGTTGCTGGTCTTCAACTTCCCTCGGCAGCCTATGCACAGGAACAACAACATTGAGAATACCTGCTTTCCCAGAGACGTAACTTCTCATCGCTCTCGCTCTCGGAAGAGCCTCTTTCTGAAATTGCTAACGTCAGGCTGTTTCTCCCAGAACGAAGGTGACAGCCCTGAAAGCTGTTGCTGCTCTTCACCTTCCCTCGGCAGCCTATGAAACGAAACAACAGCACTGGGGATACCTGCTTTCCGAGAGATGTAACTTCTCATCGCTCTCGTTCTCGGCAGAGCCTCTTTCTGAAATAGCAAACGTCGGGCTGTTTCTCCCAGGATGAAGGTGCCAGCCCTGAAAGCTGTTGCTGGTCTTCAACTTCCCTCGGCAGCCTATGCATAGGAACAACAACACTGGGGATACCTGCTTCCCAAGAGACGTAACTTCTCATCACTCTCGTTCTCGGCAGAGCCTCTTTCTGAATTAGCAAACGTCGGGCTGTTTCTCCCAGGATGAAGGTGCCAGCCCTGAAAGCCGTTGCTGCTCTTCACCTTCCCTCGGCAGCCTATGCATAGGAACAACAACACTGGGGATACCTGCTTTCCCAGAGCCGTAAATTCTCATCGCTCTCGTTCTCGGCAGAGCCTCTTTCTGAAATAGAAAACGTCGGTCTGTTTCTCCCAGGACGAAGGTGCCAGCCCTGAAAGCCGTTGCTGCTCTTCACCTTCCCTCCACAGCCTATGCATAGGAACAACAGCACTGCGGATACCTGCTTTCCCAGAGCCGTAAATTCTCATCGCTCTCGTTCTTGGCAGAGCCTGTTTCTCAAGTAGCAAACGTCGGGCTGTTTCAACAAGGACGAATGTGCCAGCCCTGAAAGCTGTTGCTGATCTTCAACTTCCCTCCACAGCCTATGCATAGGAACAACAGCACTGCGGATGCCTGCTTTCCCAGAGACGTAACTTCTCATCGCTCTCGTTCTCGGCAGAGCCTGTTTCTGAAATAGCAAACGTCGAGCTGTTTCTCCCAGAACGAAGGTGACAGCCCTGAAAGCTGTTGCTGCTCTTCACCTTCCCTCGGCAGCCTATGAAACGAAACAACAGCACTGGGGATACCTGCTTTCCGAGAGATGTAACTTCTCATCGCTCTCGTTCTCGGCAGAGCCTCTTTCTGAAATAGCAAACGTCGAGCTGTTTCTCCCAGAACGAAGGTGACAGCCCTGAAAGCTGTTGCTGCTCTTCACCTTCCCTCGGCAGCCTATGCATAGGAGCAACAGCACTGGGCATACCTGCTTTCCTGGAGACGTAACTTCTCATCGCTCTCGTTCTCGGCAGAGCCTCTTTCTGAAATAGCAAACGTCTTGCAGTTTCTCCCAGGACGAAGGTGCCAGCCCTGAAAGCTGTTGCTGGTCTTCAACTTCCCTCGGCAGCCTATGCATAGGAACAACAACACTGGGGATACCTGCTTCCCCAGAGACGTAACTTCTCATCGCTCTCGTTCTCGGCAGAGCCTCTTTCTGAAGTAGCAAACGTCGGGCTGTTTCTCCCAGGATGAAGGTGTCAGCCCTGAAAGCCGTTGCTGCTCTTCACCTTCCCTCGGCAGCCTATGCACAGGAACAACAGCTCTGGGGATACCTGCTTTCCGAGAGATGTAACTTCTCATCGCACTCGTTCTCGGCAGAGCCTGTTTCTGAAATAGCAAACGTCGAGCTGTTTCTCCCAGGCCGAAGGTGACAGCCCTGAAAGCTGTTGCTGCTCTTCACCTTCCCTCGGCAACCTATGCATAGGAACAACAGCACTGCGGATGCCTGCTTTCCCAGAGACGTAACTTCTCATCGCTCTCGTTCTCGGCAGAGCTTCTTTCTGAAATAGCAAACGTCGGGCTGTTTCTCCCAGGACGAAGGTGCCAGCCCTGAAAGCCGTTGCTGCTCTTCACCTTCCCTCGGCAGCCTATGCAACGAAACAACAACACTGCGGATACCTGCTTTCCCAGAGACGTAACTTCTCATCGCTCTCGTTCTCGGCAGAGGGTGTTTCTGAAATAGCAAACGTCGAGCTGTTTCTCCCAGAACGGAGGTGACAGCCCTGAAAGCTGTTGCTGCTCTTCACCTTCCCTCGGCAGCCTATTCACAGGAACAACAGCACCTGGGATACCTGCTTTCCCAGAGACGTAAGGTCTCACCGCTCTTGTTCTTGGCAAAGCCTGTTTCTGAAATAGCAAACGTCGGGCTGTTTCTCCCAGGATGAAGGTGCCAGCCCTGAAAGCCGTTGCTGATCTTCAACTTCCCTCGGCAGCCTATGCAACGAAACAACAACACTGCGGATACCTGCTTTCCCAGAGACGTAACTTCTCATCGCTCTCGTTCTCGTCAGAGGGTGTTTCTGAAATAGCAAACGTCGGGCTGTTTCTCCCAGGATGAAGGTGCCAGCCCTGAAAGCCGTTGCTGCTCTTCACCTTCCCTCGGCAGCCTATGCACAGGAACAACAACATTGAGAATACCTGCTTTCCTGGAGATGTAACTTCTCATCGCTCTCGTTCTCGGCAGAGCCTCTTTCTGAAATAGCAAACGTCGGGCTGTTTCTCCCAGGACGAAGATGCCACCCCTGAAAGCTGTTGCTTCTCTTCACCTTCCCTCGGCAGCCTATGCACAGGAATAACAGCACTGCGGATACCTGCTTTCCCAGGGACGTAACTTCTCATCGCTCTCGTTCTCGGCAGAGCCTCTTTCTGAAATAGCAAACGTCTTGCAGTTTCTTCCAGGACGAAGGTGCCAGCCCTGAAAGCTGTTGCTGGTCTTCAACGTCCCTCGGCAGCCTATGCATAGGAACAACAACACTGGGGATACCTGCTTTCCCAGAGCCGTAAATTGTCATCGCTCTCGTTCTTGGCACAGCCAGTTTCTCAAGTAGCAAACGTCAGGCTGTTTCTCCCAGGACGAATGTGCCAGCCCTGAAAGCTGTTGCTGATCTTCAACTTCCCTCGGCAGCCTATGAATAGGAACAACAGCACTGCGGATGCCTGCTTTCCCAGAGACGTAACTTCTCATTGCTCTCGTTCTCGGCAGAGGGTGTTTCTGAAATAGCAAACGTCGGGCTGTTTCTCCCAGGACGAAGGTGCCAGCCCTTAAAGCTGTTGCTGCTCTTCACCTTCCCTCGGCAGCCTATGCATAGGAACAACAGCACTGGGGATACCTGCTTTCCCAGAGCCGTAAATTCTCATCGCTCTCGTTCTCGGCAGAGCCTCTTTCTGAAATAGCAAACGCCAGGCTGTTTCTCCCAGGACGAAGGTGCCAGCCTTGAAAGCTGTTGCTGCTCTTCACCTTCCCTCGGCAGCCTATGCA
The DNA here is from genome assembly GCF_026419915.1 of Harpia harpyja. Taxonomy (NCBI): domain Eukaryota; kingdom Metazoa; phylum Chordata; class Aves; order Accipitriformes; family Accipitridae; genus Harpia; species Harpia harpyja. Next base: position 57,986,732 of record NC_068969.1, read on the forward strand.
TAGGAGCAACAGCACTGGGGATACCTGCTTTCCTGGAGACGTAACTTCTCATCGCTCTCGTTCTCGGCAGAGCCTCTTTCTGAAATAGCAAACGTCTTGCAGTTTCTCCCAGGACGAAGGTGCCAGCCCTGAAAGCTGTTGCTGGTCTTCAACTTCCCTCGGCAGCCTATGCACAGGAACAACAACATTGAGAATACCTGCTTTCCCAGAGACGTAACTTCTCATCGCTCTCGTTCTCGGCAGAGCCTCTTTCTGAAATAGCAAACGTCGGGCTGTTTCTCCCAGGACGAAGGTGCCAGCCCTGAAAGCTGTTGCTGCTCTTCACCTTCCCTCGGCAGCCTATGCATAGGAACAACAGCACTGGGGATGCCTGCTTTCCCAGAGACGTAACTTCTCATCGCTCTCGTTCTCGGCAGAGCCTGTTTCTGAAATAGCAAACGTCGAGCTGTTTCTCCCAGAACGAAGGTGACAGCCCTGAAAGCTGTTGCTGCTCTTCACCTTCCCTCGGCAGCCTATGAAACGAAACAACAGCACTGGGGATACCTGCTTTCCGAGAGATGTAACTTCTCATCGCTCTCGTTCTCGGCAGAGCCTCTTTCTGAAATAGCAAACGTCGAGCTGTTTCTCCCAGAACGAAGGTGACAGCCCTGAAAGCTGTTGCTGCTCTTCACCTTCCCTCGGCAGCCTATGCATAGGAGCAACAGCACTGGGCATACCTGCTTTCCTGGAGACGTAACTTCTCATCGCTCTCGTTCTCGGCAGAGCCTCTTTCTGAAATAGCAAACGTCTTGCAGTTTCTCCCAGGACGAAGGTGCCAGCCCTGAAAGCTGTTGCTGGTCTTCAACTTCCCTCGGCAGCCTATGCATAGGAACAACAACACTGGGGATACCTGCTTCCCCAGAGACGTAACTTCTCATCGCTCTCGTTCTCGGCAGAGCCTCTTTCTGAAGTAGCAAACGTCGGGCTGTTTCTCCCAGGATGAAGGTGCCAGCCCTGAAAGCCGTTGCTGCTCTTCACCTTCCCTCGGCAGCCTATGCACAGGAACAACAGCTCTGGGGATACCTGCTTTCCGAGAGATGTAACTTCTCATCGCTCTCGTTCTCGGCAGAGCCTGTTTCTGAAATAGCAAACGTCGAGCTGTTTCTCCCAGACCGAAGGTGACAGCCCTGAAAGCTGTTGCTGCTCTTCACCTTCCCTCGGCAGCCTATGCATAGGAACAACAGCACTGCGGATGCCTGCTTTCCCAGAGACGTAACTTCTCATCGCTCTCGTTCTCGGCAGATCCTGTTTCTGAAATAGCAAACGTCAGGCTGTTTCTCCCAGGACGAAGGTGCCAGCCCTGAAAGCCGTTGCTGCTCTTCACCTTCCCTCGGCAGCCTATGCAACGAAACAACAACACTGCGGATACCTGCTTTCCCAGAGACGTAACTTCTCATCGCTCTCGTTCTCGGCAGAGGGTGTTTCTGAAATAGCAAACGTCGAGCTGTTTCTCCCAGAACGGAGGTGACAGCCCTGAAAGCTGTTGCTGCTCTTCACCTTCCCTCGGCAGCCTATTCACAGGAACAACAGCACCTGGGATACCTGCTTTCCCAGAGACGTAAGGTCTCACCGCTCTTGTTCTTGGCAAAGCCTGTTTCTGAAATAGCAAACGTCGGGCTGTTTCTCCCAGGATGAAGGTGCCAGCCCTGAAAGCCGTTGCTGATCTTCAACTTCCCTCGGCAGCCTATGCAACGAAACAACAACACTGCGGATACCTGCTTTCCCAGAGACGTAACTTCTCATCGCTCTCGTTCTCGTCAGAGGGTGTTTCTGAAATAGCAAACGTCGGGCTGTTTCTCCCAGGATGAAGGTGCCAGCCCTGAAAGCCGTTGCTGCTCTTCACCTTCCCTCGGCAGCCTATGCACAGGAATAACAGCACTGCGGATACCTGCTTTCCCAGGGACGTAACTTCTCATCGCTCTCGTTCTCGGCAGAGCCTCTTTCTGAAATAGCAAACGTCGGTCTTTTTCTCCCAGGACGAAGGTGCCAGCCCTGAAAGCCGTTGCTGCTCTTCACCTTCCCTCCACAGCCTATGCATAGGAACAACAGCACTGCGGATACCTGCTTTCCCAGAGACATAACTTCTCATCGCTCTCGTTCTCGGCAGAGCCTCTTTCTGAAATAACAAACGTCGAGCTGTTTCTCCCAGAACGAAGGTGACAGCCCTGAAAGCTGCTGCTGCTCTTCACCTTCCCTCAGCAGCCTATGCATAGGAGCAACAGCACTGGGGATACCTGCTTTCCCAGAGCCGTAAATTGTCATCGCTCTCGTTCTTGGCACAGCCAGTTTCTCAAGTAGCAAACGTCAGGCTGTTTCTCCCAGGACGAATGTGCCAGCCCTGAAAGCTGTTGCTGATCTTCAACTTCCCTCGGCAGCCTATGAATAGGAACAACAGCACTGCGGATGCCTGCTTTCCCAGAGACGTAACTTCTCATTGCTCTCGTTCTCGGCAGAGGGTGTTTCTGAAATAGAAAACGTCGGGCTGTTTCTCCCAGAACGAAGGTGACAGCCCTGAAAGCTGTTGCTGCTCTTCACCTTCCCTCGGCAGCCTATGCATAGGAGCAACAGCACTGGGCATACCTGCTTTCCTGGAGACGTAACTTCTCATCGCTCTCGTTCTCGGCAGAGCCTCTTTCTGAAATAGCAAACGTCTTGCAGTTTCTCCCAGGACGAAGGTGCCAGCCCTGAAAGCTGTTGCTGGTCTTCAACTTCCCTCGGCAGCCTATGCATAGGAACAACAACACTGGGGATACCTGCTTCCCCAGAGACGTAACTTCTCATCGCTCTCGTTCTCGGCAGAGCCTCTTTCTGAAGTAGCAAACGTCGGGCTGTTTCTCCCAGGATGAAGGTGCCAGCCCTGAAAGCCGTTGCTGCTCTTCACCTTCCCTCGGCAGCCTATGCACAGGAACAACAGCTCTGGGGATACCTGCTTTCCGAGAGATGTAACTTCTCATCGCTCTCGTTCTCGGCAGAGCCTGTTTCTGAAATAGCAAACGTCGAGCTGTTTCTCCCAGACCGAAGGTGACAGCCCTGAAAGCTGTTGCTGCTCTTCACCTTCCCTCGGCAGCCTATGCATAGGAACAACAGCACTGCGGATGCCTGCTTTCCCAGAGACGTAACTTCTCATCGCTCTCGTTCTCGGCAGATCCTGTTTCTGAAATAGCAAACGTCAGGCTGTTTCTCCCAGGACGAAGGTGCCAGCCCTGAAAGCCGTTGCTGCTCTTCACCTTCCCTCGGCAGCCTATGCAACGAAACAACAACACTGCGGATACCTGCTTTCCCAGAGACGTAACTTCTCATCGCTCTCGTTCTCGGCAGAGGGTGTTTCTGAAATAGCAAACGTCGAGCTGTTTCTCCCAGAACGGAGGTGACAGCCCTGAAAGCTGTTGCTGCTCTTCACCTTCCCTCGGCAGCCTATTCACAGGAACAACAGCACCTGGGATACCTGCTTTCCCAGAGACGTAAGGTCTCACCGCTCTTGTTCTTGGCAAAGCCTGTTTCTGAAATAGCAAACGTCGGGCTGTTTCTCCCAGGATGAAGGTGCCAGCCCTGAAAGCCGTTGCTGATCTTCAACTTCCCTCGGCAGCCTATGCAACGAAACAACAACACTGCGGATACCTGCTTTCCCAGAGACGTAACTTCTCATCGCTCTCGTTCTCGTCAGAGGGTGTTTCTGAAATAGCAAACGTCGGGCTGTTTCTCCCAGGATGAAGGTGCCAGCCCTGAAAGCCGTTGCTGCTCTTCACCTTCCCTCGGCAGCCTATGCACAGGAATAACAGCACTGCGGATACCTGCTTTCCCAGGGACGTAACTTCTCATCGCTCTCGTTCTCGGCAGAGCCTCTTTCTGAAATAGCAAACGTCGGTCTTTTTCTCCCAGGACGAAGGTGCCAGCCCTGAAAGCCGTTGCTGCTCTTCACCTTCCCTCCACAGCCTATGCATAGGAACAACAGCACTGCGGATACCTGCTTTCCCAGAGACATAACTTCTCATCGCTCTCGTTCTCGGCAGAGCCTCTTTCTGAAATAACAAACGTCGAGCTGTTTCTCCCAGAACGAAGGTGACAGCCCTGAAAGCTGCTGCTGCTCTTCACCTTCCCTCAGCAGCCTATGCATAGGAGCAACAGCACTGGGGATACCTGCTTTCCCAGAGCCGTAAATTGTCATCGCTCTCGTTCTTGGCACAGCCAGTTTCTCAAGTAGCAAACGTCAGGCTGTTTCTCCCAGGACGAATGTGCCAGCCCTGAAAGCTGTTGCTGATCTTCAACTTCCCTCGGCAGCCTATGAATAGGAACAACAGCACTGCGGATGCCTGCTTTCCCAGAGACGTAACTTCTCATTGCTCTCGTTCTCGGCAGAGGGTGTTTCTGAAATAGAAAACGTCGGGCTGTTTCTCCCAGGACGAAGGTGCCAGCCCTTAAAGCTGTTGCTGCTCTTCACCTTCCCTCGGCAGCCTATGCATAGGAACAACAGCACTGGGGATACCTGCTTTCCCAGAGCCGTAAATTCTCATCGCTCTCGTTCTCGGCAGAGCCTCTTTCTGAAATAGCAAACGCCAGGCTGTTTCTCCCAGGACGAAGGTGCCAGCCTTGAAAGCTGTTGCTGCTCTTCACCTTCCCTCGGCAGCCTATGCATAGGAGCAACAGCACTGGGGATACCTGCTTTCCTGGAGACGTAACTTCTCATCGCTCTCGTTCTCGGCAGAGCCTCTTTCTGAAATAGCAAACGTCTTGCAGTTTCTCCCAGGACGAAGGTGCCAGCCCTGAAAGCTGTTGCTGCTCTTCAACTTCCCTCGGCAGCCTATGCACAGGAACAACAACATTGAGAATACCTGCTTTCCCAGAGACGTAACTTCTCATCGCTCTCGTTCTCGGCAGAGCCTCTTTCTGAAATAGCAAACGTCGGGCTGTTTCTCCCAGGACGAAGGTGCCAGCCCTGAAAGCTGTTGCTGCTCTTCACCTTCCCTCGGCAGCCTATGCATAGGAACAACAGCACTGGGGATACCTGCTTTCCCAGAGCCGTAAATTCTCATCGCTCTCGTTCTCGGCAGAGCCTCTTTCCGAAATAGCAAACGTCTTGCAGTTTCTCCCAGGACGAAGGTGCCAGCCCTGAAAGCTGTTGCTGGTCTTCAACTTCCCTCGGCAGCCTATGCACAGGAACAACAACATTGAGAATACCTGCTTCCCCAGAGACGTAACTTCTCATCGCTCTCGTTCTCGGCAGAGCCTCTTTCTGAAATAGCAAACGTCGGGCTGTTTCTCCCAGAACGAAGGTGCCAGCCCTGAACGCTGTTGCTGATCTTCACCTTCCCTCGGCAGCCTATGCACAGGAACAACAACATTGAGAATACCTGCTTTCCTGGAGATGTAACTTCTCATCGCTCTCGTTCTCGGCAGATCCTGTTTCTGAAATAGCAAACGTCAGGCTGTTTCTCCCAGGACGAAGGTGCCAGCCCTGAAAGCTGCTGCTCTTCACCTTCCTTCGGTAGCCTATGCACAGGAACAACAGCTCTGGGGATACCTGCTTTCCGAGAGATGTAACTTCTCATGGCTCTTGTTCTTGGCAGAGCCTGTTTCTGAAATAGCAAACGTCGGGCTGTTTCTCCCAGGACGAAGGTGCCAGCCCTGAAAGCCGTTGCTGCTCTTCACCTTCCCTCCACAGACTATGCATAGGAACAACAGCACTGCGGATACCTGCTTTCCGAGAGCCGTAAATTCTCATCGCTCTCGTTCTCGGCAGAGCCTCTTTCTGAAATAGCAAACGTCGGGCTGTTTCTCCCAGGACGAAGGTGCCAGCCCTGAAAGCTGTTGCTTCTCTTCACCTTCCCTCGGCAGCCAATGAACGAAACAACAGCACTGCGGATACCTGCTTTCCCAGAGACGTAACTTCTCATCGCTCTCGTTCTCGGCAGAGCCTCTTCCTGAAATAGCAAACGTCGGGCTGTTTCTCCCAGGACGAAGGTGCCAGCCCTGAAAGCCGTTGCTGCTCTTCACCTTCCCTCGGCAGCCTATGCAACGAAACAACAACACTGCGGATACCTGCTTTCCCAGAGACGTAACTTCTCATTGCTCTCGTTCTCGGCAGAGGGTGTTTCCGAAATAGCAAACGTCGGGCTGTTTCTCCCAGGACGAAGATGCCAGCCCTGAAAGCTGTTGCTGCTCTTCACCTTCCCTCGGCAGCCTATGCATAGGAACAACAGCACTGGGGATACCTGCTTTCCCAGAGCCGTAAATTCTCATCGCTCTCGTTCTCGGCAGAGCCTCTTTCTGAAATAGCAAACGCCAGGCTGTTTCTCCCAGGACGAAGGTGCCAGCCTTGAAAGCTGTTGCTGCTCTTCACCTTCCCTCGGCAGCCTATGCATAGGAGCAACAGCACTGGGGATACCTGCTTTCCTGGAGACGTAACTTCTCATCGCTCTCGTTCTCGGCAGAGCCTCTTTCTGAAATAGCAAACGTCTTGCAGTTTCTCCCAGGACGAAGGTGCCAGCCCTGAAAGCTGTTGCTGGTCTTCAACTTCCCTCGGCAGCCTATGCACAGGAACAACAACATTGAGAATACCTGCTTTCCCAGAGCCGTAAATTCTCATGGCTCTTGTTCTTGGCAGAGCCTGTTTCTGAAATAGCAAACGTCGGGCTGTTTCTCCCAGGACGAAGGTGCCACCCCTGAAAGCCGTTGCTGCTCTTCACCTTCCCTCCACAGACTATGCATAGGAACAACAGCACTGCGGATACCTGCTTTCCGAGAGCCGTAAATTCTCATCGCTCTCGTTCTCGGCAGAGCCTCTTTCTGAAATAGCAAACGTCGGGCTGTTTCTCCCAGGACGAAGGTGCCACCCCTGAAAGCTGTTGCTTCTCTTCACCTTCCCTCGGCAGCCTATGCACAGGAATAACAGCACTGCGGATACCTGCTTTCCCAGAGACGTAACTTCTCATCGCTCTCGTTCTCGGCAGAGCCTCTTTCTGAAATAGCAAACGTCGGGCTGTTTCTCCCAGGACGAAGGTGCCAGCCCTGAAAGCCGTTGCTGCTCTTCACCTTCCCTCGGCAGCCTATGCATAGGAACAACAGCACTGCGGATACCTGCTTTCCCAGAGACGTAAATTCTCATCGCTCTCGTTCTTGGCAGAGCCTCTTTCTGAAGTAGCAAACGTCGGGCTGTTTCTCCCAGGACGAAGGTGCCAGCCCTGAAAGCCGTTGCTGCTCTTCACCTTCCCTCGGCAGCCTATGCATAGGAACAACAGCCCTGCGGATACCTGCTTTCCCAGAGACGTAACTTCTCATCGCTCTCGTTCTCGTCAGAGGGTGTTTCTGAAATAGCAAACGTCGGGCTGTTTCTCCCAGGATGAAGGTGCCAGCCCTGAAAGCCGTTGCTGCTCTTCACCTTCCCTCGGCAGCCTATGCACAGGAACAACAACATTGAGAATACCTGCTTTCCTGGAGATGTAACTTCTCATCGCTCTCGTTCTCGGCAGAGCCTCTTTCTGAAATAGCAAACGTCGGGCTGTTTCTCCCAGGACGAAGGTGCCACCCCTGAAAGCTGTTGCTTCTCTTCACCTTCCCTCGGCAGCCTATGCACAGGAATAACAGCACTGCGGATACCTGCTTTCCCAGGGACGTAACTTCTCATCGCTCTCGTTCTCGGCAGAGCCTCTTTCTGAAATAGCAAACGTCGGTCTTTTTCTCCCAGGACGAAGGTGCCAGCCCTGAAAGCCGTTGCTGCTCTTCACCTTCCCTCCACAGCCTATGCATAGGAACAACAGCACTGCGGATACCTGCTTTCCCAGAGACATAACTTCTCATCGCTCTCGTTCTCGGCAGAGCCTCTTTCTGAAATAACAAACGTCGAGCTGTTTCTCCCAGAACGAAGGTGCCAGCCCTGAAAGCTGCTGCTGCTCTTCACCTTCCCTCAGCAGCCTATGCATAGGAGCAACAGCACTGGGGATACCTGCTTTCCAGGAGACATAACTTCTCATCGCTCTCGTTCTCGGCAGAGCCTCTTTCTGAAATAGCAAACGTCTTGCAGTTTCTTCCAGGACGAAGGTGCCAGCCCTGAAAGCTGTTGCTGGTCTTCAACGTCCCTCGGCAGCCTATGCATAGGAACAACAACACTGGGGATACCTGCTTTCCCAGAGCCGTAAATTGTCATCGCTCTCGTTCTTGGCACAGCCAGTTTCTCAAGTAGCAAACGTCAGGCTGTTTCTCCCAGGACGAATGTGCCAGCCCTGAAAGCTGTTGCTGATCTTCAACTTCCCTCGGCAGCCTATGAATAGGAACAACAGCACTGCGGATGCCTGCTTTCCCAGAGACGTAACTTCTCATTGCTCTCGTTCTCGGCAGAGGGTGTTTCTGAAATAGCAAACGTCGGGCTGTTTCTCCCAGGACGAAGGTGCCAGCCCTTAAAGCTGTTGCTGCTCTTCACCTTCCCTCGGCAGCCTATGCATAGGAACAACAGCACTGGGGATACCTGCTTTCCCAGAGCCGTAAATTCTCATCGCTCTCGTTCTCGGCAGAGCCTCTTTCTGAAATAGCAAACGCCAGGCTGTTTCTCCCAGGACGAAGGTGCCAGCCTTGAAAGCTGTTGCTGCTCTTCACCTTCCCTCGGCAGCCTATGCATAGGAGCAACAGCACTGGGGATACCTGCTTTCCTGGAGACGTAACTTCTCATCGCTCTCGTTCTCGGCAGAGCCTCTTTCTGAAATAGCAAACGTCTTGCAGTTTCTCCCAGGACGAAGGTGCCAGCCCTGAAAGCTGTTGCTGGTCTTCAACTTCCCTCGGCAGCCTATGCACAGGAACAACAACATTGAGAATACCTGCTTTCCCAGAGACGTAACTTCTCATCGCTCTCGTTCTCGGCAGAGCCTCTTTCTGAAATAGCAAACGTCGGGCTGTTTCTCCCAGGACGAAGGTGCCAGCCCTGAAAGCTGTTGCTGCTCTTCACCTTCCCTCGGCAGCCTATGAAACGAAACAACAGCACTGGGGATACCTGCTTTCCGAGAGATGTAACTTCTCATCGCTCTCGTTCTCGGCAGAGCCTCTTTCTGAAATAGCAAACGTCGAGCTGTTTCTCCCAGAACGAAGGTGACAGCCCTGAAAGCTGTTGCTGCTCTTCACCTTCCCTCGGCAGCCTATGCATAGGAGCAACAGCACTGGGCATACCTGCTTTCCTGGAGACGTAACTTCTCATCGCTCTCGTTCTCGGCAGAGCCTCTTTCTGAAATAGCAAACGTCTTGCAGTTTCTCCCAGGACGAAGGTGCCAGCCCTGAAAGCTGTTGCTGGTCTTCAACTTCCCTCGGCAGCCTATGCATAGGAACAACAACACTGGGGATACCTGCTTCCCCAGAGACGTAACTTCTCATCGCTCTCGTTCTCGGCAGAGCCTCTTTCTGAAGTAGCAAACGTCGGGCTGTTTCTCCCAGGATGAAGGTGCCAGCCCTGAAAGCCGTTGCTGCTCTTCACATTCCCTCGGCAGCCTATGCACAGGAACAACAGCTCTGGGGATACCTGCTTTCCGAGAGATGTAACTTCTCATCGCTCTCGTTCTCGGCAGAGCCTGTTTCTGAAATAGCAAACGTCGAGCTGTTTCTCCCAGACCGAAGGTGACAGCCCTGAAAGCTGTTGCTGCTCTTCACCTTCCCTCGGCAGCCTATGCATAGGAACAACAGCACTGCGGATGCCTGCTTTCCCAGAGACGTAACTTCTCATCGCTCTCGTTCTCGGCAGATCCTGTTTCTGAAATAGCAAACGTCAGGCTGTTTCTCCCAGGACGAAGGTGCCAGCCCTGAAAGCCGTTGCTGCTCTTCACCTTCCCTCGGCAGCCTATGCAACGAAACAACAACACTGCGGATACCTGCTTTCCCAGAGACGTAACTTCTCATCGCTCTCGTTCTCGGCAGAGGGTGTTTCTGAAATAGCAAACGTCGAGCTGTTTCTCCCAGAACGGAGGTGACAGCCCTGAAAGCTGTTGCTGCTCTTCACCTTCCCTCGGCAGCCTATTCACAGGAACAACAGCACCTGGGATACCTGCTTTCCCAGAGACGTAAGGTCTCACCGCTCTTGTTCTTGGCAAAGCCTGTTTCTGAAATAGCAAACGTCGGGCTGTTTCTCCCAGGATGAAGGTGCCAGCCCTGAAAGCCGTTGCTGATCTTCAACTTCCCTCGGCAGCCTATGCAACGAAACAACAACACTGCGGATACCTGCTTTCCCAGAGACGTAACTTCTCATCGCTCTCGTTCTCGTCAGAGGGTGTTTCTGAAATAGCAAACGTCGGGCTGTTTCTCCCAGGATGAAGGTGCCAGCCCTGAAAGCCGTTGCTGCTCTTCACCTTCCCTCGGCAGCCTATGCACAGGAATAACAGCACTGCGGATACCTGCTTTCCCAGGGACGTAACTTCTCATCGCTCTCGTTCTCGGCAGAGCCTCTTTCTGAAATAGCAAACGTCGGTCTTTTTCTCCCAGGACGAAGGTGCCAGCCCTGAAAGCCGTTGCTGCTCTTCACCTTCCCTCCACAGCCTATGCATAGGAACAACAGCACTGCGGATACCTGCTTTCCCAGAGACATAACTTCTCATCGCTCTCGTTCTCGGCAGAGCCTCTTTCTGAAATAACAAACGTCGAGCTGTTTCTCCCAGAACGAAGGTGACAGCCCTGAAAGCTGCTGCTGCTCTTCACCTTCCCTCAGCAGCCTATGCATAGGAGCAACAGCACTGGGGATACCTGCTTTCCCAGAGCCGTAAATTCTCATCGCTCTCGTTCTCGGCAGAGCCTCTTTCTGAAATAGCAAACGCCAGGCTGTTTCTCCCAGGACGAAGGTGCCAGCCTTGAAAGCTGTTGCTGCTCTTCACCTTCCCTCGGCAGCCTATGCATAGGAGCAACAGCACTGGGGATACCTGCTTTCCTGGAGACGTAACTTCTCATCGCTCTCGTTCTCGGCAGAGCCTCTTTCTGAAATAGCAAACGTCTTGCAGTTTCTCCCAGGACGAAGGTGCCAGCCCTGAAAGCTGTTGCTGCTCTTCAACTTCCCTCGGCAGCCTATGCACAGGAACAACAACATTGAGAATACCTGCTTTCCCAGAGCCGTAAATTCTCATGGCTCTTGTTCTTGGCAGAGCCTGTTTCTGAAATAGCAAACGTCGGGCTGTTTCTCCCAGGACGAAGGTGCCACCCCTGAAAGCCGTTGCTGCTCTTCACCTTCCCTCCACAGACTATGCATAGGAACAACAGCACTGCGGATACCTGCTTTCCGAGAGCCGTAAATTCTCATCGCTCTCGTTCTCGGCAGAGCCTCTTTCTGAAATAGCAAACGTCGGGCTGTTTCTCCCAGGACGAAGGTGCCAGCCCTGAAAGCCGTTGCTGCTCTTCACCTTCCCTCGGCAGCCTATGCAACGAAACAACAACACTGCGGATACCTGCTTTCCCAGAGACGTAACTTCTCATCGCTCTCGTTCTCGGCAGAGCCTCTTTCTGAAATAGCAAACGTCGGGCTGTTTCTCCCAGGACGAAGGTGGCAGCCCTGAAAGCTGTTGCTGCTCTTCACCTTCCCTCGGCAGCCTATGCACAGGAACAACAGCACTGGGGATACCTGCTTTCCCAGAGCCGTAAATTCTCATCGCTCTCGTTCTCGGCAGAGCCTCTTTCTGAAATAGCAAACGCCAGGCTGTTTCTCCCAGGACGAAGGTGCCAGCCTTGAAAGCTGTTGCTGCTCTTCACCTTCCCTCGGCAGCCTATGCATAGGAGCAACAGCACTGGGGATACCTGCTTTCCTGGAGACGTAACTTCTCATCGCTCTCGTTCTCGGCAGAGCCTCTTTCTGAAATAGCAAACGTCTTGCAGTTTCTCCCAGGACGAAGGTGCCAGCCCTGAAAGCTGTTGCTGGTCTTCAACTTCCCTCGGCAGCCTATGCACAGGAACAACAACATTGAGAATACCTGCTTTCCCAGAGCCGTAAATTCTCATGGCTCTTGTTCTTGGCAGAGCCTGTTTCTGAAATAGCAAACGTCGGGCTGTTTCTCCCAGGACGAAGGTGCCACCCCTGAAAGCCGTTGCTGCTCTTCACCTTCCCTCCACAGACTATGCATAGGAACAACAGCACTGCGGATACCTGCTTTCCGAGAGCCGTAAATTCTCATCGCTCTCGTTCTCGGCAGAGCCTCTTTCTGAAATAGCAAACGTCGGGCTGTTTCTCCCAGGACGAAGGTGCCACCCCTGAAAGCTGTTGCTTCTCTTCACCTTCCCTCGGCAGCCTATGCACAGGAATAACAGCACTGCGGATACCTGCTTTCCCAGAGACGTAACTTCTCATCGCTCTCGTTCTCGGCAGAGCCTCTTTCTGAAATAGCAAACGTCGGGCTGTTTCTCCCAGGACGAAGGTGCCAGCCCTGAAAGCCGTTGCTGCTCTTCACCTTCCCTCGGCAGCCTATGCATAGGAACAACAGCACTGCGGATACCTGCTTTCCCAGAGCCGTAAATTCTCATCGCTCTCGTTCTTGGCAGAGCCTGTTTCTGAAGTAGCAAACGTCGGGCTGTTTCTCCCAGGACGAAGGTGCCAGCCCTGAAAGCCGTTGCTGCTCTTCACCTTCCCTCGGCAGCCTATGCATAGGAACAACAGCCCTGCGGATACCTGCTTTCCCAGAGACGTAACTTCTCATCGCTCTCGTTCTCGTCAGAGGGTGTTTCTGAAATAGCAAACGTCGGGCTGTTTCTCCCAGGATGAAGGTGCCAGCCCTGAAAGCCGTTGCTGCTCTTCACCTTCCCTCGGCAGCCTATGCACAGGAACAACAACATTGAGAATACCTGCTTTCCTGGAGATGTAACTTCTCATCGCTCTCGTTCTCGGCAGAGCCTCTTTCTGAAATAGCAAACGTCGGGCTGTTTCTCCCAGGACGAAGGTGCCACCCCTGAAAGCTGTTGCTTCTCTTCACCTTCCCTCCACAGCCTATGCACAGGAATAACAGCACTGCGGATACCTGCTTTCCCAGGGACGTAACTTCTCATCGCTCTCGTTCTCGGCAGAGCCTCTTTCTGAAATAGCAAACGTCGGTCTTTTTCTCCCAGGACGAAGGTGCCAGCCCTGAAAGCCGTTGCTGCTCTTCACCTTCCCTCCACAGCCTATGCATAGGAACAACAGCACTGCGGATACCTGCTTTCCCAGAGACATAACTTCTCATCGCTCTCGTTCTCGGCAGAGCCTCTTTCTGAAATAACAAACGTCGAGCTGTTTCTCCCAGAACGAAGGTGCCAGCCCTGAAAGCTGCTGCTGCTCTTCACCTTCCCTCAGCAGCCTATGCATAGGAGCAACAGCACTGGGGATACCTGCTTTCCAGGAGACATAACTTCTCATCGCTCTCGTTCTCGGCAGAGCCTCTTTCTGAAATAGCAAACGTCTTGCAGTTTCTTCCAGGACGAAGGTGCCAGCCCTGAAAGCTGTTGCTGGTCTTCAACGTCCCTCGGCAGCCTATGCATAGGAACAACAACACTGGGGATACCTGCTTTCCCAGAGCCGTAAATTGTCATCGCTCTCGTTCTTGGCACAGCCAGTTTCTCAAGTAGCAAACGTCAGGCTGTTTCTCCCAGGACGAATGTGCCAGCCCTGAAAGCTGTTGCTGATCTTCAACTTCCCTCGGCAGCCTATGAATAGGAACAACAGCACTGCGGATGCCTGCTTTCCCAGAGACGTAACTTCTCATTGCTCTCGTTCTCGGCAGAGGGTGTTTCTGAAATAGCAAACGTCGGGCTGATTCTCCCAGGACGAAGGTGCCAGCCCTTAAAGCTGTTGCTGCTCTTCACCTTCCCTCGGCAGCCTATGCATAGGAACAACAGCACTGGGGATACCTGCTTTCCTGGAGACGTAACTTCTCATCGCTCTCGTTCTCGGCAGAGCCTCTTTCTGAAATAGCAAACGTCTTGCAGTTTCTCCCAGGACGAAGGTGCCAGCCCTGAAAGCTGTTGCTGGTCTTCAACTTCCCTCGGCAGCCTATGCACAGGAACAACAACATTGAGAATACCTGCTTTCCCAGAGACGTAACTTCTCATCGCTCTCGTTCTCGGCAGAGCCTCTTTCTGAAATAGCAAACGTCGGGCTGTTTCTCCCAGGACGAAGGTGCCAGCCCTGAAAGCTGTTGCTGCTCTTCACCTTCCCTCGGCAGCCTATGCATAGGAACAACAGCACTGGGGATGCCTGCTTTCCCAGAGACGTAACTTCTCATCGCTCTCGTTCTCGGCAGAGCCTGTTTCTGAAATAGCAAACGTCGAGCTGTTTCTCCCAGAACGAAGGTGACAGCCCTGAAAGCTGTTGCTGCTCTTCACCTTCCCTCGGCAGCCTATGAAACGAAACAACAGCAATGGGGATACCTGCTTTCCGAGAGATGTAACTTCTCATCGCTCTCGTTCTCGGCAGAGCCTGTTTCTGAAATAGCAAACGTCGAGCTGTTTCTCCCAGAACGAAGGTGACAGCCCTGAAAGCTGTTGCTGCTCTTCACCTTCCCTCGGCAGCCTATGCATAGGAGCAACAGCACTGGGCATACCTGCTTTCCTGGAGACGTAACTTCTCATCGCTCTCGTTCTCGGCAGAGCCTCTTTCTGAAATAGCAAACGTCTTGCAGTTTCTCCCAGGACGAAGGTGCCAGCCCTGAAAGCTGTTGCTGGTCTTCAACTTCCCTCGGCAGCCTATGCATAGGAACAACAACACTGGGGATACCTGCTTCCCCAGAGACGTAACTTCTCATCGCTCTCGTTCTCGGCAGAGCCTCTTTCTGAAGTAGCAAACGTCGGGCTGTTTCTCCCAGGATGAAGGTGCCAGCCCTGAAAGCCGTTGCTGCTCTTCACCTTCCCTCGGCAGCCTATGCACAGGAACAACAGCTCTGGGGATACCTGCTTTCCGAGAGATGTAACTTCTCATCGCTCTCGTTCTCGGCAGAGCCTGTTTCTGAAATAGCAAACGTCGAGCTGTTTCTCCCAGACCGAAGGTGACAGCCCTGAAAGCTGTTGCTGCTCTTCACCTTCCCTCGGCAGCCTATGCATAGGAACAACAGCACTGCGGATGCCTGCTTTCCCAGAGACGTAACTTCTCATCGCTCTCGTTCTCGGCAGATCCTGTTTCTGAAATAGCAAACGTCAGGCTGTTTCTCCCAGGACGAAGGTGCCAGCCCTGAAAGCCGTTGCTGCTCTTCACCTTCCCTCGGCAGCCTATGCAACGAAACAACAACACTGCGGATACCTGCTTTCCCAGAGACGTAACTTCTCATCGCTCTCGTTCTCGGCAGAGGGTGTTTCTGAAATAGCAAACGTCGAGCTGTTTCTCCCAGAACGGAGGTGACAGCCCTGAAAGCTGTTGCTGCTCTTCACCTTCCCTCGGCAGCCTATTCACAGGAACAACAGCACCTGGGATACCTGCTTTCCCAGAGACGTAAGGTCTCACCGCTCTTGTTCTTGGCAAAGCCTGTTTCTGAAATAGCAAACGTCGGTCTTTTTCTCCCAGGATGAAGGTGCCAGCCCTGAAAGCCGTTGCTGATCTTCAACTTCCCTCGGCAGCCTATGCAACGAAACAACAACACTGCGGATACCTGCTTTCCCAGAGACGTAACTTCTCATCGCTCTCGTTCTCGTCAGAGGGTGTTTCTGAAATAGCAAACGTCGGGCTGTTTCTCCCAGGATGAAGGTGCCAGCCCTGAAAGCCGTTGCTGCTCTTCACCTTCCCTCGGCAGCCTATGCACAGGAATAACAGCACTGCGGATACCTGCTTTCCCAGGGACGTAACTTCTCATCGCTCTCGTTCTCGGCAGAGCCTCTTTCTGAAATAGCAAACGTCGGTCTTTTTCTCCCAGGACGAAGGTGCCAGCCCTGAAAGCCGTTGCTGCTCTTCACCTTCCCTCCACAGCCTATGCATAGGAACAACAGCACTGCGGATACCTGCTTTCCCAGAGACATAACTTCTCATCGCTCTCGTTCTCGGCAGAGCCTCTTTCTGAAATAACAAACGTCGAGCTGTTTCTCCCAGAACGAAGGTGACAGCCCTGAAAGCTGCTGCTGCTCTTCACCTTCCCTCAGCAGCCTATGCATAGGAGCAACAGCACTGGGGATACCTGCTTTCCCAGAGCCGTAAATTCTCATCGCTCTCGTTCTCGGCAGAGCCTCTTTCTGAAATAGCAAACGCCAGGCTGTTTCTCCCAGGACGAAGGTGCCAGCCTTGAAAGCTGTTGCTGCTCTTCACCTTCCCTCGGCAGCCTATGCATAGGAGCAACAGCACTGGGGATACCTGCTTTCCTGGAGACATAACTTCTCATCGCTCTCGTTCTCGGCAGAGCCTCTTTCTGAAATAGCAAACGTCTTGCAGTTTCTCCCAGGACGAAGGTGCCAGCCCTGAAAGCTGTTGCTGCTCTTCAACTTCCCTCGGCAGCCTATGCACAGGAACAACAACATTGAGAATACCTGCTTTCCCAGAGCCGTAAATTCTCATGGCTCTTGTTCTTGGCAGAGCCTGTTTCTGAAATAGCAAACGTCGGGCTGTTTCTCCCAGGACGAAGGTGCCACCCCTGAAAGCCGTTGCTGCTCTTCACCTTCCCTCCACAGACTATGCATAGGAACAACAGCACTGCGGATACCTGCTTTCCGAGAGCCGTAAATTCTCATCGCTCTCGTTCTCGGCAGAGCCTCTTTCTGAAATAGCAAACGTCGGGCTGTTTCTCCCAGGACGAAGGTGCCACCCCTGAAAGCTGTTGCTTCTCTTCACCTTCCCTCCACAGCCTATGCACAGGAATAACAGCACTGCGGATACCTGCTTTCCCAGAGACGTAACTTCTCATCGCTCTCGTTCTCGGCAGAGCCTCTTTCTGAAATAGCAAACGTCGGGCTGTTTCTCCCAGGACGAAGGTGCCAGCCCTGAAAGCCGTTGCTGCTCTTCACCTTCCCTCGGCAGCCTATGCATAGGAACAACAGCACTGCGGATACCTGCTTTCCCAGAGCCGTAAATTCTCATCGCTCTCGTTCTTGGCAGAGCCTGTTTCTGAAGTAGCAAACGTCGGGCTGTTTCTCCCAGGACGAAGGTGCCAGCCCTGAAAGCCGTTGCTGCTCTTCACCTTCCCTCGGCAGCCTATGCATAGGAACAACAGCCCTGCGGATGCCTGCTTTCCCAGAGACGTAACTTCTCATCGCTCTCGTTCTCGGCAGAGCCTGTTTCTGAAATAGCAAACGTCGGGCTGTTTCTCCCAGGACGAAGGTGCCAGCCCTGAAAGCCGTTGCTGCTCTTCACCTTCCCTCGGCAGCCTATGCAACGAAACAACAACACTGCGGATACCTGCTTTCCCAGAGACGTAACTTCTCATCGCTCTCGTTCTCGGCAGAGCCTCTTTCTGAAATAGCAAACGTCGGGCTGTTTCTCCCAGGACGAAGGTGGCAGCCCTGAAAGCTGTTGCTGCTCTTCACCTTCCCTCGGCAGCCTATGCACAGGAACAACAGCACTGCGGATACCTGCTTTCCTGGAGACGTAACTTCTCATCGCTCTCGTTCTCGGCAGAGCCTGTTTCTGAAATAGCAAACGTCGGGCTGTTTCTCCCAGGACGAAGGTGCCAGCCCTGAAAGCTGTTGCTGCTCTTCACCTTCCCTCGGCAGCCTATGCAACGAAACAACAGCACTGGGGATACCTGCTTTCCCAGAGACGTAAATTCTCATCGCTCTCGTTCTTGGCAGAGCCTGTTTCTGAAGTAGCAAACGTCGGGCTGTTTCTCCCAGGACGAATGTGCCAGCCCTGAAAGCTGTTGCTGATCTTCACCTTCCCTCGGCAGCCTGTGCATAGGAACAACAGCACTGCGGATGCCTGCTTTCCCAGAGACGTAACTTCTCACCGCTCTTGTTCTTGGCAAAGCCTGTTTCTGAAATAGCAAACGTCGGGCTGTTTCTCCCAGGATGAAGGTGCCAGCCCTGAAAGCCGTTGCTGATCTTCAACTTCCCTCGGCAGCCTATGCAACGAAACAACAACACTGCGGATACCTGCTTTCCCAGAGACGTAACTTCTCATTGCTCTCGTTCTCGGCAGAGGGTGTTTCTGAAATAGCAAACGTCGGGCTGTTTCTCCCAGGACGAAGGTGCCAGCCCTTAAAGCTGTTGCTGCTCTTCACCTTCCCTCGGCAGCCTATGCATAGGAACAACAGCACTGGGGATACCTGCTTTCCCAGAGCCGTAAATTCTCATCGCTCTCGTTCTCGGCAGAGCCTCTTTCTGAAATAGCAAACGCCAGGCTGTTTCTCCCAGGACGAAGGTGCCAGCCTTGAAAGCTGTTGCTGCTCTTCACCTTCCCTCGGCAGCCTATGCATAGGAGCAACAGCACTGGGGATACCTGCTTTCCTGGAGACGTAACTTCTCATCGCTCTCGTTCTCGGCAGAGCCTCTTTCTGAAATAGCAAACGTCTTGCAGTTTCTCCCAGGACGAAGGTGCCAGCCCTGAAAGCTGTTGCTGCTCTTCAACTTCCCTCGGCAGCCTATGCACAGGAACAACAACATTGAGAATACCTGCTTTCCCAGAGACGTAACTTCTCATCGCTCTCGTTCTCGGCAGAGCCTCTTTCTGAAGTAGCAAACGTCGGGCTGTTTCTCCCAGGACGAAGGTGCCAGCCCTGAAAGCTGTTGCTGCTCTTCACCTTCCCTCGGCAGCCTATGCATAGGAACAACAGCACTGGGGATACCTGCTTTCCCAGAGCCGTAAATTCTCATCGCTCTCGTTCTCGGCAGAGCCTCTTTCCGAAATAGCAAACGTCTTGCAGTTTCTCCCAGGACGAAGGTGCCAGCCCTGAAAGCTGTTGCTGGTCTTCAACTTCCCTCGGCAGCCTATGCACAGGAACAACAACATTGAGAATACCTGCTTCCCCAGAGACGTAACTTCTCATCGCTCTCGTTCTCGGCAGAGCCTCTTTCTGAAATAGCAAACGTCGGGCTGTTTCTCCCAGAACGAAGGTGCCAGCCCTGAACGCTGTTGCTGATCTTCACCTTCCCTCGGCAGCCTATGCACAGGAACAACAACATTGAGAATACCTGCTTTCCTGGAGATGTAACTTCTCATCGCTCTCGTTCTCGGCAGATCCTGTTTCTGAAATAGCAAACGTCAGGCTGTTTCTCCCAGGACGAAGGTGCCAGCCCTGAAAGCTGCTGCTCTTCACCTTCCTTCGGTAGCCTATGCACAGGAACAACAGCTCTGGGGATACCTGCTTTCCGAGAGATGTAACTTCTCATGGCTCTTGTTCTTGGCAGAGCCTGTTTCTGAAATAGCAAACGTCGGGCTGTTTCTCCCAGGACGAAGGTGCCAGCCCTGAAAGCCGTTGCTGCTCTTCACCTTCCCTCCACAGACTATGCATAGGAACAACAGCACTGCGGATACCTGCTTTCCGAGAGCCGTAAATTCTCATCGCTCTCGTTCTCGGCAGAGCCTCTTTCTGAAATAGCAAACGTCGGGCTGTTTCTCCCAGGACGAAGGTGCCAGCCCTGAAAGCTGTTGCTTCTCTTCACCTTCCCTCGGCAGCCTATGCACAGGAATAACAGCACTGCGGATACCTGCTTTCCCAGAGACGTAACTTCTCATCGCTCTCGTTCTCGGCAGAGCCTCTTTCTGAAATAGCAAACGTCGGGCTGTTTCTCCCAGGACGAAGGTGCCAGCCCTGAAAGCTGTTGCTTCTCTTCACCTTCCCTTGGCAGCCTATGCACAGGAATAACAGCACTGCGGATACCTGCTTTCCCAGAGACGTAACTTCTCATTGCTCTCGTTCTCGGCAGAGGGTGTTTCCGAAATAGCAAACGTCGGGCTGTTTCTCCCAGGACGAAGATGCCAGCCCTGAAAGCTGTTGCTGCTCTTCACCTTCCCTCGGCAGCCTATGCATAGGAACAACAGCACTGGGGATACCTGCTTTCCCAGAGCCGTAAATTCTCATCGCTCTCGTTCTCGGCAGAGCCTCTTTCTGAAATAGCAAACGCCAGGCTGTTTCTCCCTGGACGAAGGTGCCAGCCTTGAAAGCTGTTGCTGCTCTTCACCTTCCCTCGGCAGCCTATGCATAGGAGCAACAGCACTGGGGATACCTGCTTTCCTGGAGACGTAACTTCTCATCGCTCTCGTTCTCGGCAGAGCCTCTTTCTGAAATAGCAAACGTCTTGCAGTTTCTCCCAGGACGAAGGTGCCAGCCCTGAAAGCTGTTGCTGGTCTTCAACTTCCCTCGGCAGCCTATGCACAGGAACAACAACATTGAGAATACCTGCTTTCCCAGAGCCGTAAATTCTCATGGCTCTTGTTCTTGGCAGAGCCTGTTTCTGAAATAGCAAACGTCGGGCTGTTTCTCCCAGGACGAAGGTGCCACCCCTGAAAGCCGTTGCTGCTCTTCACCTTCCCTCCACAGACTATGCATAGGAACAACAGCACTGCGGATACCTGCTTTCCGAGAGCCGTAAATTCTCATCGCTCTCGTTCTCGGCAGAGCCTCTTTCTGAAATAGCAAACGTCGGGCTGTTTCTCCCAGGACGAAGGTGCCACCCCTGAAAGCTGTTGCTTCTCTTCACCTTCCCTCGGCAGCCTATGCACAGGAATAACAGCACTGCGGATACCTGCTTTCCCAGAGACGTAACTTCTCATCGCTCTCGTTCTCGGCAGAGCCTCTTTCTGAAATAGCAAACGTCGGGCTGTTTCTCCCAGGACGAAGGTGCCAGCCCTGAAAGCCGTTGCTGCTCTTCACCTTCCCTCGGCAGCCTATGCATAGGAACAACAGCACTGCGGATACCTGCTTTCCCAGAGCCGTAAATTCTCATCGCTCTCGTTCTTGGCAGAGCCTGTTTCTGAAGTAGCAAACGTCGGGCTGTTTCTCCCAGGACGAAGGTGCCAGCCCTGAAAGCCGTTGCTGCTCTTCACCTTCCCTCGGCAGCCTATGCATAGGAACAACAGCCCTGC
Organism: Harpia harpyja; assembly: GCF_026419915.1. Classification (NCBI taxonomy): domain Eukaryota; kingdom Metazoa; phylum Chordata; class Aves; order Accipitriformes; family Accipitridae; genus Harpia; species Harpia harpyja. The sequence continues at coordinate 58,007,676 of NC_068969.1, forward strand.
GGATACCTGCTTTCCCAGAGACGTAACTTCTCATCGCTCTCGTTCTCGTCAGAGGGTGTTTCTGAAATAGCAAACGTCGGGCTGTTTCTCCCAGGATGAAGGTGCCAGCCCTGAAAGCCGTTGCTGCTCTTCACCTTCCCTCGGCAGCCTATGCACAGGAACAACAACATTGAGAATACCTGCTTTCCTGGAGATGTAACTTCTCATCGCTCTCGTTCTCGGCAGAGCCTCTTTCTGAAATAGCAAACGTCGGGCTGTTTCTCCCAGGACGAAGGTGCCACCCCTGAAAGCTGTTGCTTCTCTTCACCTTCCCTCGGCAGCCTATGCACAGGAATAACAGCACTGCGGATACCTGCTTTCCCAGGGACGTAACTTCTCATCGCTCTCGTTCTCGGCAGAGCCTCTTTCTGAAATAGCAAACGTCGGTCTTTTTCTCCCAGGACGAAGGTGCCAGCCCTGAAAGCCGTTGCTGCTCTTCACCTTCCCTCCACAGCCTATGCATAGGAACAACAGCACTGCGGATACCTGCTTTCCCAGAGACATAACTTCTCATCGCTCTCGTTCTCGGCAGAGCCTCTTTCTGAAATAACAAACGTCGAGCTGTTTCTCCCAGAACGAAGGTGACAGCCCTGAAAGCTGCTGCTGCTCTTCACCTTCCCTCAGCAGCCTATGCATAGGAGCAACAGCACTGGGGATACCTGCTTTCCAGGAGACATAACTTCTCATCGCTCTCGTTCTCGGCAGAGCCTCTTTCTGAAATAGCAAACGTCTTGCAGTTTCTTCCAGGACGAAGGTGCCAGCCCTGAAAGCTGTTGCTGGTCTTCAACGTCCCTCGGCAGCCTATGCATAGGAACAACAACACTGGGGATACCTGCTTTCCCAGAGCCGTAAATTGTCATCGCTCTCGTTCTTGGCACAGCCAGTTTCTCAAGTAGCAAACGTCAGGCTGTTTCTCCCAGGACGAATGTGCCAGCCCTGAAAGCTGTTGCTGATCTTCAACTTCCCTCGGCAGCCTATGAATAGGAACAACAGCACTGCGGATGCCTGCTTTCCCAGAGACGTAACTTCTCATTGCTCTCGTTCTCGGCAGAGGGTGTTTCTGAAATAGCAAACGTCGGGCTGTTTCTCCCAGGACGAAGGTGCCAGCCCTTAAAGCTGTTGCTGCTCTTCACCTTCCCTCGGCAGCCTATGCATAGGAACAACAGCACTGGGGATACCTGCTTTCCCAGAGCCGTAAATTCTCATCGCTCTCGTTCTCGGCAGAGCCTCTTTCTGAAATAGCAAACGCCAGGCTGTTTCTCCCAGGACGAAGGTGCCAGCCTTGAAAGCTGTTGCTGCTCTTCACCTTCCCTCGGCAGCCTATGCATAGGAGCAACAGCACTGGGGATACCTGCTTTCCTGGAGACGTAACTTCTCATCGCTCTCGTTCTCGGCAGAGCCTCTTTCTGAAATAGCAAACGTCGGGCTGTTTCTCCCAGGACGAAGGTGCCAGCCCTGAAAGCCGTTGCTGCTCTTCACCTTCCCTCGGCAGCCTATGCATAGGAACAACAGCCCTGCGGATACCTGCTTTCCCAGAGACGTAACTTCTCATCGCTCTCGTTCTCGTCAGAGGGTGTTTCTGAAATAGCAAACGTCGGGCTGTTTCTCCCAGGATGAAGGTGCCAGCCCTGAAAGCCGTTGCTGCTCTTCACCTTCCCTCGGCAGCCTATGCACAGGAACAACAACATTGAGAATACCTGCTTTCCTGGAGATGTAACTTCTCATCGCTCTCGTTCTCGGCAGAGCCTCTTTCTGAAATAGCAAACGTCGGGCTGTTTCTCCCAGGACGAAGGTGCCACCCCTGAAAGCTGTTGCTTCTCTTCACCTTCCCTCGGCAGCCTATGCACAGGAATAACAGCACTGCGGATACCTGCTTTCCCAGGGACGTAACTTCTCATCGCTCTCGTTCTCGGCAGAGCCTCTTTCTGAAATAGCAAACGTCGGTCTTTTTCTCCCAGGACGAAGGTGCCAGCCCTGAAAGCCGTTGCTGCTCTTCACCTTCCCTCCACAGCCTATGCATAGGAACAACAGCACTGCGGATACCTGCTTTCCCAGAGACATAACTTCTCATCGCTCTCGTTCTCGGCAGAGCCTCTTTCTGAAATAACAAACGTCGAGCTGTTTCTCCCAGAACGAAGGTGACAGCCCTGAAAGCTGCTGCTGCTCTTCACCTTCCCTCAGCAGCCTATGCATAGGAGCAACAGCACTGGGGATACCTGCTTTCCAGGAGACATAACTTCTCATCGCTCTCGTTCTCGGCAGAGCCTCTTTCTGAAATAGCAAACGTCTTGCAGTTTCTTCCAGGACGAAGGTGCCAGCCCTGAAAGCTGTTGCTGGTCTTCAACGTCCCTCGGCAGCCTATGCATAGGAACAACAACACTGGGGATACCTGCTTTCCCAGAGCCGTAAATTGTCATCGCTCTCGTTCTTGGCACAGCCAGTTTCTCAAGTAGCAAACGTCAGGCTGTTTCTCCCAGGACGAATGTGCCAGCCCTGAAAGCTGTTGCTGATCTTCAACTTCCCTCGGCAGCCTATGAATAGGAACAACAGCACTGCGGATGCCTGCTTTCCCAGAGACGTAACTTCTCATTGCTCTCGTTCTCGGCAGAGGGTGTTTCTGAAATAGCAAACGTCGGGCTGTTTCTCCCAGGACGAAGGTGCCAGCCCTTAAAGCTGTTGCTGCTCTTCACCTTCCCTCGGCAGCCTATGCATAGGAACAACAGCACTGGGGATACCTGCTTTCCCAGAGCCGTAAATTCTCATCGCTCTCGTTCTCAGCAGAGCCTCTTTCTGAAATAGCAAACGCCAGGCTGTTTCTCCCAGGACGAAGGTGCCAGCCTTGAAAGCTGTTGCTGCTCTTCACCTTCCCTCGGCAGCCTATGCATAGGAGCAACAGCACTGGGGATACCTGCTTTCCTGGAGACGTAACTTCTCATCGCTCTCGTTCTCGGCAGAGCCTCTTTCTGAAATAGCAAACGTCTTGCAGTTTCTCCCAGGACGAAGGTGCCAGCCCTGAAAGCTGTTGCTGGTCTTCAACTTCCCTCGGCAGCCTATGCACAGGAACAACAACATTGAGAATACCTGCTTTCCCAGAGACGTAACTTCTCATCGCTCTCGTTCTCGGCAGAGCCTCTTTCTGAAATAGCAAACGTCGGGCTGTTTCTCCCAGGACGAAGGTGCCAGCCCTGAAAGCTGTTGCTGCTCTTCACCTTCCCTCGGCAGCCTATGCATAGGAACAACAGCACTGGGGATGCCTGCTTTCCCAGAGACGTAACTTCTCATCGCTCTCGTTCTCGGCAGAGCCTGTTTCTGAAATAGCAAACGTCGAGCTGTTTCTCCCAGAACGAAGGTGACAGCCCTGAAAGCTGTTGCTGCTCTTCACCTTCCCTCGGCAGCCTATGAAACGAAACAACAGCACCGGGGATACCTGCTTTCCGAGAGATGTAACTTCTCATCGCTCTCGTTCTCGGCAGAGCCTCTTTCTGAAATAGCAAACGTCGAGCTGTTTCTCCCAGAACGAAGGTGACAGCCCTGAAAGCTGTTGCTGCTCTTCACCTTCCCTCGGCAGCCTATGCATAGGAGCAACAGCACTGGGCATACCTGCTTTCCTGGAGACGTAACTTCTCATCGCTCTCGTTCTCGGCAGAGCCTCTTTCTGAAATAGCAAACGTCTTGCAGTTTCTCCCAGGACGAAGGTGCCAGCCCTGAAAGCTGTTGCTGGTCTTCAACTTCCCTCGGCAGCCTATGCATAGGAACAACAACACTGGGGATACCTGCTTCCCCAGAGACGTAACTTCTCATCGCTCTCGTTCTCGGCAGAGCCTCTTTCTGAAGTAGCAAACGTCGGGCTGTTTCTCCCAGGATGAAGGTGCCAGCCCTGAAAGCCGTTGCTGCTCTTCACCTTCCCTCGGCAGCCTATGCACAGGAACAACAGCTCTGGGGATACCTGCTTTCCGAGAGATGTAACTTCTCATCGCTCTCGTTCTCGGCAGAGCCTGTTTCTGAAATAGCAAACGTCGAGCTGTTTCTCCCAGACCGAAGGTGACAGCCCTGAAAGCTGTTGCTGCTCTTCACCTTCCCTCGGCAGCCTATGCATAGGAACAACAGCACTGCGGATGCCTGCTTTCCCAGAGACGTAACTTCTCATCGCTCTCGTTCTCGCCAGATCCTGATTCTGAAATAGCAAACGTCAGGCTGTTTCTCCCAGGACGAAGGTGCCAGCCCTGAAAGCCGTTGCTGCTCTTCACCTTCCCTCGGCAGCCTATGCAACGAAACAACAACACTGCGGATACCTGCTTTCCCAGAGACGTAACTTCTCATCGCTCTCGTTCTCGGCAGAGGGTGTTTCTGAAATAGCAAACGTCGAGCTGTTTCTCCCAGAACGGAGGTGACAGCCCTGAAAGCTGTTGCTGCTCTTCACCTTCCCTCGGCAGCCTATTCACAGGAACAACAGCACCTGGGATACCTGCTTTCCCAGAGACGTAAGGTCTCACCGCTCTTGTTCTTGGCAAAGCCTGTTTCTGAAATAGCAAACGTCGGGCTGTTTCTCCCAGGATGAAGGTGCCAGCCCTGAAAGCCGTTGCTGATCTTCAACTTCCCTCGGCAGCCTATGCAACGAAACAACAACACTGCGGATACCTGCTTTCCCAGAGACGTAACTTCTCATCGCTCTCGTTCTCGTCAGAGGGTGTTTCTGAAATAGCAAACGTCGGGCTGTTTCTCCCAGGATGAAGGTGCCAGCCCTGAAAGCCGTTGCTGCTCTTCACCTTCCCTCGGCAGCCTATGCACAGGAATAACAGCACTGCGGATACCTGCTTTCCCAGAGACATAACTTCTCATCGCTCTCGTTCTCGGCAGAGCCTCTTTCTGAAATAACAAACGTCGAGCTGTTTCTCCCAGAACGAAGGTGACAGCCCTGAAAGCTGCTGCTGCTCTTCACCTTCCCTCAGCAGCCTATGCATAGGAGCAACAGCACTGGGGATACCTGCTTTCCCAGAGCCGTAAATTGTCATCGCTCTCGTTCTTGGCACAGCCAGTTTCTCAAGTAGCAAACGTCAGGCTGTTTCTCCCAGGACGAATGTGCCAGCCCTGAAAGCTGTTGCTGATCTTCAACTTCCCTCGGCAGCCTATGAATAGGAACAACAGCACTGCGGATGCCTGCTTTCCCAGAGACGTAACTTCTCATTGCTCTCGTTCTCGGCAGAGGGTGTTTCTGAAATAGCAAACGTCGGGCTGTTTCTCCCAGGACGAAGGTGCCAGCCCTTAAAGCTGTTGCTGCTCTTCACCTTCCCTCGGCAGCCTATGCATAGGAGCAACAGCACTGGGGATACCTGCTTTCCTGGAGACGTAACTTCTCATCGCTCTCGTTCTCGGCAGAGCCTCTTTCTGAAATAGCAAACGTCTTGCAGTTTCTCCCAGGACGAAGGTGCCAGCCCTGAAAGCTGTTGCTGGTCTTCAACTTCCCTCGGCAGCCTATGCACAGGAACAACAACATTGAGAATACCTGCTTTCCCAGAGACGTAACTTCTCATCGCTCTCGTTCTCGGCAGAGCCTCTTTCTGAAATAGCAAACGTCGGGCTGTTTCTCCCAGGACGAAGGTGCCAGCCCTGAAAGCTGTTGCTGCTCTTCACCTTCCCTCGGCAGCCTATGCATAGGAACAACAGCACTGGGGATGCCTGCTTTCCCAGAGACGTAACTTCTCATCGCTCTCGTTCTCGGCAGAGCCTGTTTCTGAAATAGCAAACGTCGAGCTGTTTCTCCCAGAACGAAGGTGACAGCCCTGAAAGCTGTTGCTGCTCTTCACCTTCCCTCGGCAGCCTATGAAACGAAACAACAGCACCGGGGATACCTGCTTTCCGAGAGATGTAACTTCTCATCGCTCTCGTTCTCGGCAGAGCCTCTTTCTGAAATAGCAAACGTCGAGCTGTTTCTCCCAGAACGAAGGTGACAGCCCTGAAAGCTGTTGCTGCTCTTCACCTTCCCTCGGCAGCCTATGCATAGGAGCAACAGCACTGGGCATACCTGCTTTCCTGGAGACGTAACTTCTCATCGCTCTCGTTCTCGGCAGAGCCTCTTTCTGAAATAGCAAACGTCTTGCAGTTTCTCCCAGGACGAAGGTGCCAGCCCTGAAAGCTGTTGCTGGTCTTCAACTTCCCTCGGCAGCCTATGCATAGGAACAACAACACTGGGGATACCTGCTTCCCCAGAGACGTAACTTCTCATCGCTCTCGTTCTCGGCAGAGCCTCTTTCTGAAGTAGCAAACGTCGGGCTGTTTCTCCCAGGATGAAGGTGCCAGCCCTGAAAGCCGTTGCTGCTCTTCACCTTCCCTCGGCAGCCTATGCACAGGAACAACAGCTCTGGGGATACCTGCTTTCCGAGAGATGTAACTTCTCATCGCTCTCGTTCTCGGCAGAGCCTGTTTCTGAAATAGCAAACGTCGAGCTGTTTCTCCCAGACCGAAGGTGACAGCCCTGAAAGCTGTTGCTGCTCTTCACCTTCCCTCGGCAGCCTATGCATAGGAACAACAGCACTGCGGATGCCTGCTTTCCCAGAGACGTAACTTCTCATCGCTCTCGTTCTCGGCAGATCCTGTTTCTGAAATAGCAAACGTCAGGCTGTTTCTCCCAGGACGAAGGTGCCAGCCCTGAAAGCCGTTGCTGCTCTTCACCTTCCCTCGGCAGCCTATGCAACGAAACAACAACACTGCGGATACCTGCTTTCCCAGAGACGTAACTTCTCATCGCTCTCGTTCTCGGCAGAGGGTGTTTCTGAAATAGCAAACGTCGAGCTGTTTCTCCCAGAACGGAGGTGACAGCCCTGAAAGCTGTTGCTGCTCTTCACCTTCCCTCGGCAGCCTATTCACAGGAACAACAGCACCTGGGATACCTGCTTTCCCAGAGACGTAAGGTCTCACCGCTCTTGTTCTTGGCAAAGCCTGTTTCTGAAATAGCAAACGTCGGGCTGTTTCTCCCAGGATGAAGGTGCCAGCCCTGAAAGCCGTTGCTGATCTTCAACTTCCCTCGGCAGCCTATGCAACGAAACAACAACACTGCGGATACCTGCTTTCCCAGAGACGTAACTTCTCATCGCTCTCGTTCTCGTCAGAGGGTGTTTCTGAAATAGCAAACGTCGGGCTGTTTCTCCCAGGATGAAGGTGCCAGCCCTGAAAGCCGTTGCTGCTCTTCACCTTCCCTCGGCAGCCTATGCACAGGAATAACAGCACTGCGGATACCTGCTTTCCCAGAGACATAACTTCTCATCGCTCTCGTTCTCGGCAGAGCCTCTTTCTGAAATAACAAACGTCGAGCTGTTTCTCCCAGAACGAAGGTGACAGCCCTGAAAGCTGCTGCTGCTCTTCACCTTCCCTCAGCAGCCTATGCATAGGAGCAACAGCACTGGGGATACCTGCTTTCCCAGAGCCGTAAATTGTCATCGCTCTCGTTCTTGGCACAGCCAGTTTCTCAAGTAGCAAACGTCAGGCTGTTTCTCCCAGGACGAATGTGCCAGCCCTGAAAGCTGTTGCTGATCTTCAACTTCCCTCGGCAGCCTATGAATAGGAACAACAGCACTGCGGATGCCTGCTTTCCCAGAGACGTAACTTCTCATTGCTCTCGTTCTCGGCAGAGGGTGTTTCTGAAATAGCAAACGTCGGGCTGTTTCTCCCAGGACGAAGGTGCCAGCCCTTAAAGCTGTTGCTGCTCTTCACCTTCCCTCGGCAGCCTATGCATAGGAACAACAGCACTGGGGATACCTGCTTTCCCAGAGCCGTAAATTCTCATCGCTCTCGTTCTCGGCAGAGCCTCTTTCTGAAATAGCAAACGCCAGGCTGTTTCTCCCAGGACGAAGGTGCCAGCCTTGAAAGCTGTTGCTGCTCTTCACCTTCCCTCGGCAGCCTATGCATAGGAGCAACAGCACTGGGGATACCTGCTTTCCTGGAGACGTAACTTCTCATCGCTCTCGTTCTCGGCAGAGCCTCTTTCTGAAATAGCAAACGTCTTGCAGTTTCTCCCAGGACGAAGGTGCCAGCCCTGAAAGCTGTTGCTGCTCTTCAACTTCCCTCGGCAGCCTATGAATAGGAACAACAACATTGAGAATACCTGCTTTCCCAGAGCCGTAAATTCTCATGGCTCTTGTTCTTGGCAGAGCCTGTTTCTGAAATAGCAAACGTCGGGCTGTTTCTCCCAGGACGAAGGTGCCACCCCTGAAAGCCGTTGCTGCTCTTCACCTTCCCTCGGCAGACTATGCATAGGAACAACAGCACTGCGGATACCTGCTTTCCGAGAGCCGTAAATTCTCATCGCTCTCGTTCTCGGCAGAGCCTCTTTCTGAAATAGCAAACGTCGGGCTGTTTCTCCCAGGACGAAGGTGCCACCCCTGAAAGCTGTTGCTTCTCTTCACCTTCCCTCGGCAGCCTATGCACAGGAATAACAGCACTGCGGATACCTGCTTTCCCAGAGACGTAACTTCTCATCGCTCTCGTTCTCGGCAGAGCCTCTTTCTGAAATAGCAAACGTCGGGCTGTTTCTCCCAGGACGAAGGTGCCAGCCCTGAAAGCCGTTGCTGCTCTTCACCTTCCCTCGGCAGCCTATGCATAGGAACAACAGCACTGCGGATACCTGCTTTCCCAGAGCCGTAAATTCTCATCGCTCTCGTTCTTGGCAGAGCCTGTTTCTGAAGTAGCAAACGTCGGGCTGTTTCTCCCAGGACGAAGGTGCCAGCCCTGAAAGCCGTTGCTGCTCTTCACCTTCCCTCGGCAGCCTATGCATAGGAACAACAGCCCTGCGGATGCCTGCTTTCCCAGAGACGTAACTTCTCATCGCTCTCGTTCTCGGCAGAGCCTGTTTCTGAAATAGCAAACGTCGGGCTGTTTCTCCCAGGACGAAGGTGCCAGCCCTGAAAGCCGTTGCTGCTCTTCACCTTCCCTCGGCAGCCTATGCAACGAAACAACAACACTGCGGATACCTGCTTTCCCAGAGACGTAACTTCTCATCGCTCTCGTTCTCGGCAGAGCCTCTTTCTGAAATAGCAAACATCGGGCTGTTTCTCCCAGGACGAAGGTGGCAGCCCTGAAAGCTGTTGCTGCTCTTCACCTTCCCTCGGCAGCCTATGCATAGGAACAACAGCACTGCGGATACCTGCTTTCCTGGAGACGTAACTTCTCATCGCTCTCGTTCTTGGCAGAGCCTCTTTCTGAAATAGCAAACGTCTTGCAGTTTCTCCAAGGACGAAGGTGCCAGCCCTGAAAGCTGTTGCTGCTCTTCAAATTCCCTCGGCAGCCTATGCACAGGAACAACAACATTGAGAATACCTGCTTTCCCAGAGACGTAACTTCTCATCGCTCTCGTTCTCGGCAGAGCCTCTTTCTGAAATAGCAAACGTCGGGCTGTTTCTCCCAGAACGAAGGTGACAGCCCTGAAAGCTGTTGCTGCTCTTCACCTTCCCTCGGCAGCCTATGCACAGGAACAACAACATTGAGAATACCTGCTTTCCTGGAGCCGTAAATTCTCATCGCTCTCGTTCTCGGCAGAGCCTCTTTCTGAAATAGCAAACGCCAGGCTGTTTCTCCCAGGACGAAGGTGCCAGCCTTGAAAGCTGTTGCTGCTCTTCACCTTCCCTCGGCAGCCTATGCATAGGAGCAACAGCACTGGGGATACCTGCTTTCCTGGAGACGTAACTTCTCATCGCTCTCGTTCTCGGCAGAGCCTCTTTCTGAAATAGCAAACGTCTTGCAGTTTCTCCCAGGACGAAGGTGCCAGCCCTGAAAGCTGTTGCTGCTCTTCACCTTCCCTCGGCAGCCTATGCAACGAAACAACAGCACTGGGGATACCTGCTTTCCCAGAGACGTAAATTCTCATCGCTCTCGTTCTTGGCAGAGCCTGTTTCTGAAGTAGCAAACGTCGGGCTGTTTCTCCCAGGACGAATGTGCCAGCCCTGAAAGCTGTTGCTGATCTTCAACTTCCCTCGGCAGCCTGTGCATAGGAACAACAGCACTGCGGATGCCTGCTTTCCCAGAGACGTAACTTCTCATCGCTCTCGTTCTCGGCAGAGCCTGTTTCTGAAATAGCAAACGTCGGGCTGTTTCTCCCAGGACGAAGGTGCCAGCCCTGAAAGCCGTTGCTGCTCTTCACCTTCCCTCGGCAGCCTATGCAACGAAACAACAACACTGCGGATACCTGCTTTCCCAGAGACGTAACTTCTCATTGCTCTCGTTCTCGGCAGAGGGTGTTTCTGAAATAGCAAACGTCGGGCTGTTTCTCCCAGGACGAAGGTGCCAGCCCTTAAAGCTGTTGCTGCTCTTCACCTTCCCTCGGCAGCCTATGCATAGGAACAACAGCACTGGGGATACCTGCTTTCCCAGAGCCGTAAATTCTCATCGCTCTCGTTCTCGGCAGAGCCTCTTTCTGAAATAGCAAACGCCAGGCTGTTTCTCCCAGGACGAAGGTGCCAGCCTTGAAAGCTGTTGCTGCTCTTCACCTTCCCTCGGCAGCCTATGCATAGGAGCAACAGCACTGGGGATACCTGCTTTCCTGGAGACGTAACTTCTCATCGCTCTCGTTCTCGGCAGAGCCTCTTTCTGAAATAGCAAACGTCTTGCAGTTTCTCCCAGGACGAAGGTGCCAGCCCTGAAAGCTGTTGCTGGTCTTCAACTTCCCTCGGCAGCCTATGCACAGGAACAACAACATTGAGAATACCTGCTTTCCCAGAGATGTAACTTCTCATCGCTCTCGTTCTCGGCAGAGCCTCTTTCTGAAATAGCAAACGTCGGGCTGTTTCTCCCAGGACGAAGGTGCCAGCCCTGAAAGCTGTTGCTGCTCTTCACCTTCCCTCGGCAGCCTATGCATAGGAACAACAGCACTGGGGATACCTGCTTTCCCAGAGCCGTAAATTCTCATCGCTCTCGTTCTCGGCAGAGCCTCTTTCCGAAATAGAAAACGTCTTGCAGTTTCTCCCAGGACGAAGGTGCCAGCCCTGAAAGCTGTTGCTGGTCTTCAACTTCCCTCGGCAGCCTATGCACAGGAACAACAACATTGAGAATACCTGCTTCCCCAGAGACGTAACTTCTCATCGCTCTCGTTCTCGGCAGAGCCTCTTTCTGAAATAGCAAACGTCGGGCTGTTTCTCCCAGAACGAAGGTGCCAGCCCTGAACGCTGTTGCTGCTCTTCACCTTCCCTCGGCAGCCTATGCACAGGAACAACAACATTGAGAATACCTGCTTTCCTGGAGATGTAACTTCTCATCGCTCTCGTTCTCGGCAGATCCTCTTTCTGAAATAGCAAACGTCAGGCTGTTTCTCCCAGGACGAAGGTGCCAGCCCTGGAAGCCGTTGCTGCTCTTCACCTTCCCTCGGCAGCCTATGCAACGAAACAACAACACTGCGGATACCTGCTTTCCCAGAGACGTAACTTCTCATTGCTCTCGTTCTCGGCAGAGGGTGTTTCCGAAATAGCAAACGTCGGGCTGTTTCTCCCAGGACGAAGATGCCAGCCCTGAAAGCTGTTGCTGCTCTTCACCTTCCCTCGGCAGCCTATGCATAGGAACAACAGCACTGGGGATACCTGCTTTCCCAGAGCCGTAAATTCTCATCGCTCTCGTTCTCGGCAGAGCCTCTTTCTGAAATAGCAAACGCCAGGCTGTTTCTCCCAGGATGAAGGTGCCAGCCTTGAAAGCTGTTGCTGCTCTTCACCTTCCCTCGGCAGCCTATGCATAGGAGCAACAGCACTGGGGATACCTGCTTTCCTGGAGACGTAACTTCTCATCGCTCTCGTTCTCGGCAGAGCCTCTTTCTGAAATAGCAAACGTCTTGCAGTTTCTCCCAGGACGAAGGTGCCAGCCCTGAAAGCTGTTGCTGGTCTTCAACTTCCCTCGGCAGCCTATGCACAGGAACAACAACATTGAGAATACCTGCTTTCCCAGAGACGTAACTTCTCATCGCTCTCGTTCTCGGCAGAGCCTGTTTCTGAAATAGCAAACGTCGGGCTGTTTCTCCCAGAACGAAGGTGACAGCCCTGAAAGCTGTTGCTGCTCTTCACCTTCCCTCGGCAGCCTATGCACAGGAACAACAACATTGAGAATACCTGCTTTCCTGGAGACGTAACTTCTCATCGCTCTCGTTCTCGGCAGAGCCTGTTTCTGAAATAGCAAACGATGGGCTGTTTCTCCCAGGACGAAGGTGCCAGCCCTGAAAGCTGTTGCTGCTCTTCACCTTCCCTCGGCAGCCTATGCATAGGAACAACAGCACTGGGGATACCTGCTTTCCCAGAGCCGTAAATTCTCATGGCTCTTGTTCTTGGCAGAGCCTGTTTCTGAAATAGCAAACGTCGGGCTGTTTCTCCCAGGACGAAGGTGCCAGCCCTGAAAGCCGTTGCTGCTCTTCACCTTCCCTCCACAGACTATGCATAGGAACAACAGCACTGCGGATACCTGCTTTCCGAGAGCCGTAAATTCTCATCGCTCTCGTTCTCGGCAGAGCCTCTTTCTGAAATAGCAAACGTCGGGCTGTTTCTCCCAGGACGAAGGTGCCACCCCTGAAAGCTGTTGCTTCTCTTCACCTTCCCTCGGCAGCCTATGCACAGGAATAACAGCACTGCGGATACCTGCTTTCGCAGAGCCGTAAATTCTCATCGCTCTCGTTCTTGGCAGAGCCTGTTTCTGAAGTAGCAAACGTCGGGCTGTTTCTCCCAGGACGAAGGTGCCAGCCCTGAAAGCCGTTGCTGCTCTTCACCTTCCCTCGGCAGCCTATGCATAGGAACAACAGCCCTGCGGATGCCTGCTTTCCCAGAGACGTAACTTCTCATCGCTCTCGTTCTCGGCAGAGCCTGTTTCTGAAATAGCAAACGTCGGGCTGTTTCTCCCAGGACGAAGGTGCCAGCCCTGAAAGCCGTTGCTGCACTTCACCTTCCCTCGGCAGCCTATGCAACGAAACAACAACACTGCGGATACCTGCTTTCCCAGAGACGTAACTTCTCATCGCTCTCGTTCTCGGCAGAGCCTCTTTCTGAAATAGCAAACGTCGGGCTGTTTCTCCCAGGACGAAGGTGGCAGCCCTGAAAGCTGTTGCTGCTCTTCACCTTCCCTCGGCAGCCTATGCATAGGAACAACAGCACTGCGGATACCTGCTTTCCTGGAGACGTAACTTCTCATCGCTCTCGTTCTTGGCAGAGCCTCTTTCTGAAATAGCAAACGTCTTGCAGTTTCTCCCAGGACGAAGGTGCCAGCCCTGAAAGCTGTTGCTGGTCTTCAACTTCCCTCGGCAGCCTATGCACAGGAACAACAACATTGAGAATACCTGCTTTCCCAGAGACGTAACTTCTCATCGCTCTCGTTCTCGGCAGAGCCTCTTTCTGAAATAGCAAACGTCGGGCTGTTTCTCCCAGAACGAAGGTGACAGCCCTGAAAGCTGTTGCTGCTCTTCACCTTCCCTCGGCAGCCTATGCACAAGAACAACAACATTGAGAATACCTGCTTTCCTGGAGATGTAAGTTCTCATCGCTCTCGTTCTCGGCAGAGCCTCTTTCTGAAATAGCAAACGTCGGGCTGTTTCTCCCAGGACGAAGGTGCCAGCCCTGAAAGCTGTTGCTGCTCTTCACCTTCCCTCGGCAGCCTATGCATAGGAACAACAGCACTGGGGATACCTGCTTTCCCAGAGACGTAACTTCTCATCGCTCTCGTTCTCGGCAGAGCCTCGTTCTGAAATAGCAAACGTCAGGCTGTTTCTCCCAGGACGAAGGTGCCAGCCCTGAAAGCTGTTGCTGCTCTTCACCTTCCCTCGGCAGCCTATGAAACGAAACAACAGCACTGGGGATACCTGCTTTCCGAGAGATGTAACTTCTCATCGCTCTCGTTCTCGGCAGAGCCTCTTTCTGAAATAGCAAACGTCGGGCTGTTTCTCCCAGGATGAAGGTGCCAGCACTGAAAGCTGTTGCTGGTCTTCAACTTCCCTCGGCAGCCTATGCATAGGAACAACAGCACTGGGGATACCTGCTTCCCAAGAGACGTAACTTCTCATCACTCTCGTTCTCGGCAGAGCCTCTTTCTGAATTAGCAAACGTCGGGCTGTTTCTCCCAGGATGAAGGTGCCAGCCCTGAAAGCCGTTGCTGCTCTTCACCTTCCCTCGGCAGCCTATGCATAGGAACAACAGCACTGCAGATGCCTGCTTTCCCAGAGCCGTAAATTCTCATCGCTCTCGTTCTCGGCAGAGCCTCTTTCTGAAATAGCAAACGTCGGGCTGTTTCTCCCAGGACGAAGGTGCCACCCCTGAAAGCTGTTGCTTCTCTTCACCTTCCCTCGGCAGCCTATGCACAGGAATAACAGCACTGCGGATACCTGCTTTCCCAGGGACGTAAATTCTCATCGCTCTCGTTCTCGGCAGAGCCTCTTTCTGAAATAGAAAACGTCGGTCTGTTTCTCCCAGGACGAAGGTGCCAGCCCTGAAAGCCGTTGCTGCTCTTCACCTTCCCTCCACAGCCTATGCATAGGAACAACAGCACTGCGGATACCTGCTTTCCCAGAGCCGTAAATTCTCATCGCTCTCGTTCTCGGCAGAGCCTCTTTCTGAAATAGCAAACGTCTTGCAGTTTCTTCCAGGACGAAGGTGCCAGCCCTGAAAGCTGTTGCTGGTCTTCAACGTCCCTCGGCAGCCTATGCATAGGAACAACAACACTGGGGATACCTGCTTTCCCAGAGCCGTAAATTGTCATCGCTCTCGTTCTTGGCACAGCCAGTTTCTCAAGTAGCAAACGTCAGGCTGTTTCTCCCAGGACGAATGTGCCAGCCCTGAAAGCTGTTGCTGATCTTCAACTTCCCTCGGCAGCCTATGAATAGGAACAACAGCACTGCGGATGCCTGCTTTCCCAGAGACGTAACTTCTCATTGCTCTCGTTCTCGGCAGAGGGTGTTACTGAAATAGCAAACGTCGGGCTGTTTCTCCCAGGACGAAGGTGCCAGCCCTGAAAGCTGTTGCTGCTCTTCACCTTCCCTCGGCAGCCTATGCATAGGAACAACAGCACTGGGGATACCTGCTTTCCCAGAGCCGTAAATTCTCATCGCTCTCGTTCTCGGCAGAGCCTCTTTCTGAAATAGCAAACGCCAGGCTGTTTCTCCCAGGACGAAGGTGCCAGCCTTGAAAGCTGTTGCTGCTCTTCACCTTCCCTCGGCAGCCTATGCACAGGAACAACAACATTGAGAATACCTGCTTTCCCAGAGACGTAACTTCTCATCGCTCTCGTTCTCGGCAGAGCCTCTTTCTGAAATAGCAAACGTCGGGCTGTTTCTCCCAGAACGAAGGTGACAGCCCTGAAAGCTGTTGCTGCTCTTCACCTTCCCTCGGCAGCCTATGCACAAGAACAACAACATTGAGAATACCTGCTTTCCTGGAGATGTAAGTTCTCATCGCTCTCGTTCTCGGCAGAGCCTCTTTCTGAAATAGCAAACGTCGGTCTGTTTCTCCCAGGACGAAGGTGCCAGCCCTGAAAGCTGTTGCTGCTCTTCACCTTCCCTCGGCAGCCTATGCATAGGAACAACAGCACTGGGGATACCTGCTTTCCCAGAGACGTAACTTCTCATCGCTCTCGTTCTCGGCAGAGCCTCGTTCTGAAATAGCAAACGTCAGGCTGTTTCTCCCAGGACGAAGGTGCCAGCCCTGAAAGCTGTTGCTGCTCTTCACCTTCCCTCGGCAGCCTATGAAACGAAACAACAGCACTGGGGATACCTGCTTTCCGAGAGATGTAAGTTCTCATCGCTCTCGTTCTCGGCAGAGCCTCTTTCTGAAATAGCAAACGTCGGGCTGTTTCTCCCAGGACGAAGGTGCCAGCCCTGAAAGCTGTTGCTGCTCTTCACCTTCCCTCGGCAGCCTATGCATAGGAACAACAGCACTGGGGATACCTGCTTTCCCAGAGACGTAACTTCTCATCGCTCTCGTTCTCGGCAGAGCCTCGTTCTGAAATAGCAAACGTCAGGCTGTTTCTCCCAGGACGAAGGTGCCAGCCCTGAAAGCTGTTGCTGCTCTTCACCTTCCCTCGGCAGCCTATGAAACGAAACAACAGCACTGGGGATACCTGCTTTCCGAGAGATGTAACTTCTCATCGCTCTCGTTCTCGGCAGAGCCTCTTTCTGAAATAGCAAACGTCGGGCTGTTTCTCCCAGGATGAAGGTGCCAGCACTGAAAGCTGTTGCTGGTCTTCAACTTCCCTCGGCAGCCTATGCATAGGAACAACAACACTGGGGATACCTGCTTCCCAAGAGACGTAACTTCTCATCACTCTCGTTCTCGGCAGAGCCTCTTTCTGAATTAGCAAACGTCGGGCTGTTTCTCCCAGGATGAAGGTGCCAGCCCTGAAAGCCGTTGCTGCTCTTCACCTTCCCTCGGCAGCCTATGCATAGGAACAACAACACTGGGGATACCTGCTTTCCCAGAGCCGTAAATTCTCATCGCTCTCGTTCTCGGCAGAGCCTCTTTCTGAAATAGCAAACGTCGGGCTGTTTCTCCCAGGACGAAGGTGCCACCCCTGAAAGCTGTTGCTTCTCTTCACCTTCCCTCGGCAGCCTATGCACAGGAATAACAGCACTGCGGATACCTGCTTTCCCAGGGACGTAAATTCTCATCGCTCTCGTTCTCGGCAGAGCCTCTTTCTGAAATAGAAAACGTCGGTCTGTTTCTCCCAGGACGAAGGTGCCAGCCCTGAAAGCCGTTGCTGCTCTTCACCTTCCCTCCACAGCCTATGCATAGGAACAACAGCACTGCGGATACCTGCTTTCCCAGAGCCGTAAATTCTCATCGCTCTCGTTCTCGGCAGAGCCTCTTTCTGAAATAGCAAACGTCTTGCAGTTTCTTCCAGGACGAAGGTGCCAGCCCTGAAAGCTGTTGCTGGTCTTCAACGTCCCTCGGCAGCCTATGCATAGGAACAACAACACTGGGGATACCTGCTTTCCCAGAGCCGTAAATTGTCATCGCTCTCGTTCTTGGCACAGCCAGTTTCTCAAGTAGCAAACGTCAGGCTGTTTCTCCCAGGACGAATGTGCCAGCCCTGAAAGCTGTTGCTGATCTTCAACTTCCCTCGGCAGCCTATGAATAGGAACAACAGCACTGCGGATGCCTGCTTTCCCAGAGACGTAACTTCTCATTGCTCTCGTTCTCGGCAGAGGGTGTTTCTGAAATAGCAAACGTCGGGCTGTTTCTCCCAGGACGAAGGTGCCAGCCCTGAAAGCTGTTGCTGCTCTTCACCTTCCCTCGGCAGCCTATGCATAGGAACAACAGCACTGGGGATACCTGCTTTCCCAGAGCCGTAAATTCTCATCGCTCTCGTTCTCGGCAGAGCCTCTTTCTGAAATAGCAAACGCCAGGCTGTTTCTCCCAGGACGAAGGTGCCAGCCTTGAAAGCTGTTGCTGCTCTTCACCTTCCCTCGGCAGCCTATGCATAGGAGCAACAGCACTGGGGATACCTGCTTTCCTGGAGACGTAACTTCTCATCGCTCTCGTTCTCGGCAGAGCCTCTTTCTGAAATAGCAAACGTCTTGCAGTTTCTCCCAGGACGAAGGTGCCAGCCCTGAAAGCTGTTGCTGGTCTTCAACTTCCCTCGGCAGCCTATGCACAGGAACAACAACATTGAGAATACCTGCTTTCCCAGAGACGTAACTTCTCATCGCTCTCGTTCTCGGCAGAGCCTCTTTCTGAAATAGCAAACGTCGGGCTGTTTCTCCCAGGACGAAGGTGCCAGCCCTGAAAGCTGTTGCTGCTCTTCACCTTCCCTCGGCAGCCTATGCATAGGAGCAACAGCACTGGGGATACCTGCTTTCCTGGAGACGTAACTTCTCATCGCTCTCGTTCTCGGCAGAGCCTCTTTCTGAAATAGCAAACGTCTTGCAGTTTCTCCCAGGACGAAGGTGCCAGCCCTGAAAGCTGTTGCTGGTCTTCAACTTCCCTCGGCAGCCTATGCACAGGAACAACAACATTGAGAATACCTGCTTTCCCAGAGACGTAACTTCTCATCGCTCTCGTTCTCGGCAGAGCCTCTTTCTGAAATAGCAAACGTCGGGCTGTTTCTCCCAGGACGAAGGTGCCAGCCCTGAAAGCTGTTGCTGCTCTTCACCTTCCCTCGGCAGCCTATGAAACGAAACAACAGCACTGGGGATACCTGCTTTCCGAGAGATGTAACTTCTCATCGCTCTCGTTCTCGGCAGAGCCTCTTTCTGAAATAGCAAACGTCGGGCTGTTTCTCCCAGGATGAAGGTGCCAGCCCTGAAAGCTGTTGCTGGTCTTCAACTTCCCTCGGCAGCCTATGCATAGGAACAACAACACTGGGGATACCTGCTTCCCAAGAGACGTAACTTCTCATCACTCTCGTTCTCGGCAGAGCCTCTTTCTGAATTAGCAAACGTCGGGCTGTTTCTCCCAGGATGAAGGTGCCAGCCCTGAAAGCCGTTGCTGCTCTTCACCTTCCCTCGGCAGCCTATGCATAGGAACAACAACACTGGGGATACCTGCTTTCCCAGAGCCGTAAATTCTCATCGCTCTCGTTCTCGGCAGAGCCTCTTTCTGAAATAGAAAACGTCGGTCTGTTTCTCCCAGGACGAAGGTGCCAGCCCTGAAAGCCGTTGCTGCTCTTCACCTTCCCTCCACAGCCTATGCATAGGAACAACAGCACTGCGGATACCTGCTTTCCCAGAGCCGTAAATTCTCATCGCTCTCGTTCTTGGCAGAGCCTGTTTCTGAAGTAGCAAACGTCGGGCTGTTTCAACAAGGACGAATGTGCCAGCCCTGAAAGCTGTTGCTGATCTTCAACTTCCCTCCACAGCCTATGCATAGGAACAACAGCACTGCGGATGCCTGCTTTCCCAGAGACGTAACTTCTCATCGCTCTCGTTCTCGGCAGAGCCTGTTTCTGAAATAGCAAACGTCGAGCTGTTTCTCCCAGAACGAAGGTGACAGCACTGAAAGCTGTTGCTGCTCTTCACCTTCCCTCGGCAGCCTATGAAACGAAACAACAGCACTGGGGATACCTGCTTTCCGAGAGATGTAACTTCTCATCGCTCTCGTTCTCGGCAGAGCCTCTTTCTGAAATAGCAAACGTCGAGCTGTTTCTCCCAGAACGAAGGTGACAGCCCTGAAAGCTGTTGCTGCTCTTCACCTTCCCTCGGCAGCCTATGCATAGGAGCAACAGCACTGGGCATACCTGCTTTCCTGGAGACGTAACTTCTCATCGCTCTCGTTCTCGGCAGAGCCTGTTTCTGAAATAGCAAACGTCAGGCTGTTTCTCCCAGGACGAAGGTGCCAGCCCTGAAAGCCGTTGCTGCTCTTCACCTTCCCTCGGCAGCCTATGCAACGAAACAACAACACTGCGGATACCTGCTTTCCCAGAGACGTAACTTCTCATCGCTCTCGTTCTCGGCAGAGGGTGTTTCTGAAATAGCAAACGTCGAGCTGTTTCTCCCAGAACGGAGGTTACAGCCCTGAAAGCTGTTGCTGCTCTTCACCTTCCCTCGGCAGCCTATTCACAGGAACAACAGCACCTGGGATACCTGCTTTCCCAGAGACGTAAGGTCTCACCGCTCTTGTTCTTGGCAAAGACTGTTTCTGAAATAGCAAACGTCGGGCTGTTTCTCCCAGGATGAAGGTGCCAGCCCTGAAAGCCGTTGCTGATCTTCAACTTCCCTCGGCAGCCTATGCAACGAAACAACAACACTGCGGATACCTGCTTTCCCAGAGACGTAACTTCTCATCGCTCTCGTTCTCGTCAGAGGGTGTTTCTGAAATAGCAAACGTCGGGCTGTTTCTCCCAGGATGAAGGTGCCAGCCCTGAAAGCCGTTGCTGATCTTCACCTTCCCTCGGCAGCCTATGCACAGGAATAACAGCACTGCGGATACCTGCTTTCCCAGGGACGTAACTTCTCATCGCTCTCGTTCTCGGCAGAGCCTCTTTCTGAAATAGCAAACGTCGGTCTTTTTCTCCCAGGACGAAGGTGCCAGCCCTGAAAGCCGTTGCTGCTCTTCACCTTCCCTCCACAGCCTATGCATAGGAACAACAGCACTGCGGATACCTGCTTTCCCAGAGACATAACTTCTCATCGCTCTCGTTCTCGGCAGAGCCTCTTTCTGAAATAACAAACGTCGAGCTGTTTCTCCCAGAACGAAGGTGACAGCCCTGAAAGCTGCTGCTGCTCTTCACCTTCCCTCAGCAGCCTATGCATAGGAGCAACAGCACTGGGGATACCTGCTTTCCCAGAGCCGTAAATTGTCATCGCTCTCGTTCTTGGCACAGCCAGTTTCTCAAGTAGCAAACGTCAGGCTGTTTCTCCCAGGACGAATGTGCCAGCCCTGCAAGCTGTTGCTGATCTTCAACTTCCCTCGGCAGCCTATGAATAGGAACAACAGCACTGCGGATGCCTGCTTTCCCAGAGCCGTAAATTCTCATCGCTCTCGTTCTCGGCAGAGCCTCTTTCTGAAATAGCAAACGCCAGGCTGTTTCTCCCAGGACGAAGGTGCCAGCCTTGAAAGCTGTTGCTGCTCTTCACCTTCCCTCGGCAGCCTATGCATAGGAGCAACAGCACTGGGTATACCTGCTTTCCTGGAGACGTAACTTCTCATCGCTCTCGTTCTCGGCAGAGCCTCTTTCTGAAATAGCAAACGTCTTGCAGTTTCTCCCAGGACGAAGGTGCCAGCCCTGAAAGCTGTTGCTGCTCTTCAACTTCCCTCGGCAGCCTATGCACAGGAACAACAACATTGAGAATACCTGCTTTCCCAGAGACGTAACTTCTCATCGCTCTCGTTCTCGGCAGAGCCTCTTTCTGAAATAGCAAATGTCGGGCTGTTTCTCCCAGGACGAAGGTGCCAGCCCTGAAAGCTGTTGCTGCTCTTCACCTTCCCTCGGCAGCCTATGCATAGGAACAACAGCACTGGGGATACCTGCTTTCCCAGAGCCGTAAATTCTCATCGCTCTCGTTCTCGGCAGAGCCTCTTTCCGAAATAGCAAACGTCTTGCAGTTTCTCCCAGGACGAAGGTGCCAGCCCTGAAAGCTGTTGCTGGTCTTCAACTTCCCTCGGCAGCCTATGCACAGGAACAACAACATTGAGAATACCTGCTTCCCCAGAGACGTAACTTCTCATCGCTCTCGTTCTCGGCAGAGCCTCTTTCTGAAATAGCAAACGTCGGGCTGTTTCTCCCAGAACGAAGGTGCCAGCCCTGAACGCTGTTGCTGATCTTCACCTTCCCTCGGCAGCCTATGCACAGGAACAACAACATTGAGAATACCTGCTTTCCTGGAGATGTAACTTCTCATCGCTCTCGTTCTCGGCAGATCCTGTTTCTGAAATAGCAAACGTCAGGCTGTTTCTCCCAGGACGAAGGTGCCAGCCCTGAAAGCTGCTGCTCTTCACCTTCCTTCGGTAGCCTATGCACAGGAACAACAGCACTGCGGATACCTGCTTTCCGAGAGCCGTAAATTCTCATCGCTCTCGTTCTCGGCAGAGCCTCTTTCTGAAATAGCAAACGTCGGGCTGTTTCTCCCAGGACGAAGGTGCCACCCCTGAAAGCTGTTGCTTCTCTTCACCTTCCCTCGGCAGCCTATGCACAGGAATAACAGCACTGCGGATACCTGCTTTCCCAGAGACGTAACTTCTCATCGCTCTCGTTCTCGGCAGAGCCTCTTTCTGAAATAGCAAACGTCGGGCTGTTTCTCCCAGGACGAAGGTGCCAGCCCTGAAAGCCGTTGCTGCTCTTCACCTTCCCTCGGCAGCCTATGCATAGGAACAACAGCACTGCGGATACCTGCTTTCCCAGAGCCGTAAATTCTCATCGCTCTCGTTCTTGGCAGAGCCTGTTTCTGAAGTAGCAAACGTCGGGCTGTTTCTCCCAGGACGAAGGTGCCAGCCCTGAAAGCCGTTGCTGCTCTTCACCTTCCCTCGGCAGCCTATGCATAGGAACAACAGCCCTGCGGATGCCTGCTTTCCCAGAGACGTAACTTCTCATCGCTCTCGTTCTCGGCAGAGCCTGTTTCTGAAATAGCAAACGTCGGGCTGTTTCTCCCAGGACGAAGGTGCCAGCCCTGAAAGCCGTTGCTGCTCTTCACCTTCCCTCGGCAGCCTATGCAACGAAACAACAACACTGCGGATACCTGCTTTCCCAGAGACGTAACTTCTCATCGCTCTCGTTCTCGGCAGAGCCTCTTTCTGAAATAGCAAACGTCGGGCTGTTTCTCCCAGGACGAAGGTGGCAGCCTTGAAAGCTGTTGCTGCTCTTCACCTTCCCTCGGCAGCCTATGCATAGGAACAACAGCACTGCGGATACCTGCTTTCCTGGAGACGTAACTTCTCATCGCTCTCGTTCTTGGCAGAGCCTCTTTCTGAAATAGCAAACGTCTTGCAATTTCTCCCAGGACGAAGGTGCCAGCCCTGAAAGCTGTTGCTGCTCTTCAAATTCCCTCGGCAGCCTATGCACAGGAACAACAACATTGAGAATACCTGCTTTCCCAGAGACGTAACTTCTCATCGCTCTCGTTCTCGGCAGAGCCTCTTTCTGAAATAGCAAACGTCGGGCTGTTTCTCCCAGAACGAAGGTGACAGCCCTGAAAGCTGTTGCTGCTCTTCACCTTCCCTCGGCAGCCTATGCACAGGAACAACAACATTGAGAATACCTGCTTTCCTGGAGATGTAACTTCTCATCGCTCTCGTTCTCGGCAGAGCCTGTTTCTGAAATAGCAAACGTCGGGCTGTTTCTCCCAGGACGAAGGTGCCAGCCCTGAAAGCT
Source organism: Harpia harpyja (assembly GCF_026419915.1). Taxonomy (NCBI): domain Eukaryota; kingdom Metazoa; phylum Chordata; class Aves; order Accipitriformes; family Accipitridae; genus Harpia; species Harpia harpyja. The sequence continues at coordinate 58,030,455 of NC_068969.1, forward strand.
GTTGCTGCTCTTCACCTTCCCTCAGCAGCCTATGCAACGAAACAACAGCACTGGGGATACCTGCTTTCCCAGAGATGTAAATTCTCATCGCTCTCGTTCTTGGCAGAGCCTGTTTCTGAAGTAGCAAACGTCGGGCTGTTTCTCCCAGGACGAATGTGCCAGCCCTGAAAGCTGTTGCTGATCTTCACCTTCCCTCGGCAGCCTGTGCATAGGAACAACAGCACTGCGGATGCCTGCTTTCCCAGAGACATAACTTCTCATCGCTCTCGTTCTCGGCAGAGCCTGTTTCTGAAATAGCAAACGTCGGGCTGTTTCTCCCAGGACGAAGGTGCCAGCCCTGAAAGCCGTTGCTGCTCTTCACCTTCCCTCGGCAGCCTATGCAACGAAACAACAACACTGCGAATACCTGCTTTCCCAGAGACGTAACTTCTCATTGCTCTCGTTCTCGGCAGAGGGTGTTTCTGAAATAGCAAACGTCGGGCTGTTTCTCCCAGGACGAAGGTGCCAGCCCTTAAAGCTGTTGCTGCTCTTCACCTTCCCTCGGCAGCCTATGCATAGGAACAACAGCACTGGGGATACCTGCTTTCCCAGAGCCGTAAATTCTCATCGCTCTCGTTCTCGGCAGAGCCTCTTTCTGAAATAGCAAACGCCAGGCTGTTTCTCCCAGGACGAAGGTGCCAGCCTTGAAAGCTGTTGCTGCTCTTCACCTTCCCTCGGCAGCCTATGCATAGGAGCAACAGCACTGGGGATACCTGCTTTCCTGGAGACGTAACTTCTCATCGCTCTCGTTCTCGGCAGAGCCTCTTTCTGAAATAGCAAACGTCTTGCAGTTTCTCCCAGGACGAAGGTGCCAGCCCTGAAAGCTGTTGCTGGTCTTCAACTTCCCTCGGCAGCCTATGCACAGGAACAACAACATTGAGAATACCTGCTTTCCCAGAGATGTAACTTCTCATCGCTCTCGTTCTCGGCAGAGCCTCTTTCTGAAATAGCAAACGTCGGGCTGTTTCTCCCAGGACGAAGGTGCCAGCCCTGAAAGCTGTTGCTGCTCTTCACCTTCCCTCGGCAGCCTATGCATAGGAACAACAGCACTGGGGATACCTGCTTTCCCAGGGCCGTAAATTCTCATCGCTCTCGTTCTCGGCAGAGCCTCTTTCTGAAATAGCAAACGTCGGGCTGTTTCTCCCAGAACGAAGGTGCCAGCCCTGAACGCTGTTGCTGCTCTTCACCTTCCCTCGGCAGCCTATGCACAGGAACAACAACATTGAGAATACCTGCTTTCCTGGAGATGTAACTTCTCATCGCTCTCGTTCTCGGCAGATCCTCTTTCTGAAATAGCAAACGTCAGGCTGTTTCTCCCAGGACGAAGGTGCCAGCCCTGAAAGCTGTTGCTGCTCTTCACCTTCCCTCGGCAGCCTATGCACAGGAACAACAACATTGAGAATACCTGCTTTCCTGGAGACGTAACTTCTCATCGCTCTCGTTCTCGGCAGAGCCTGTTTCTGAAATAGCAAACGACGGGCTGTTTCTCCCAGGACGAAGGTGCCAGCCCTGAAAGCTGTTGCTGCTCTTCACCTTCCCTCGGCAGCCTATGCATAGGAACAACAGCACTGGGGATACCTGCTTTCCCAGAGCCGTAAATTCTCATGGCTCTTGTTCTTGGCAGAGCCTGTTTCTGAAATAGCAAACGTCGGGCTGTTTCTCCCAGGACGAAGGTGCCAGCCCTGAAAGCCGTTGCTGCTCTTCACCTTCCCTCCACAGACTATGCATTGGAACAACAGCACTGCGGATACCTGCTTTCCGAGAGCCGTAAATTCTCATCGCTCTCGTTCTCGGCAGAGCCTCTTTCTGAAATAGCAAACGTCGGGCTGTTTCTCCCAGGACGAAGGTGCCACCCCTGAAAGCTGTTGCTTCTCTTCACCTTCCCTCGGCAGCCTATGCACAGGAATAACAGCACTGCGGATACCTGCTTTCCTAGAGCCGTAAATTCTCATCGCTCTCGTTCTTGGCAGAGCCTGTTTCTGAAGTAGCAAACGTCGGGCTGTTTCTCCCAGGACGAAGGTGCCAGCCCTGAAAGCCGTTGCTGCTCTTCACCTTCCCTCGGCAGCCTATGCATAGGAACAACAGCCCTGCGGATGCCTGCTTTCCCAGAGACGTAACTTCTCATCGCTCTCGTTCTCGGCAGAGCCTGTTTCTGAAATAGCAAACGTCGGGCTGTTTCTCCCAGGACGAAGGTGCCAGCCCTGAAAGCCGTTGCTGCTCTTCACCTTCCCTCGGCAGCCTATGCAACGAAACAACAACACTGCGGATACCTGCTTTCCCAGAGACGTAACTTCTCATCGCTCTCGTTCTCGGCAGAGCCTCTTTCTGAAATAGCAAACGTCGGGCTGTTTCTCCCAGGACGAAGGTGCCAGCCCTGAAAGCTGTTGCTGCTTTTCACCTTCCCTCGGCAGCCTATGCATAGGAACAACAGCACTGCGGATACCTGCTTTCCTGGAGACGTAACTTCTCATCGCTCTCGTTCTTGGCAGAGCCTCTTTCTGAAATAGCAAACGTCTTGCAGTTTCTCCCAGGACGAAGGTGCCAGCCCTGAAAGCTGTTGCTGGTCTTCAACTTCCCTCGGCAGCCTATGCACAGGAACAACAACATTGAGAATACCTGCTTTCCCAGAGACGTAACTTCTCATCGCTCTCGTTCTCGGCAGAGCCTCTTTCTGAAATAGCAAACGTCGGGCTGTTTCTCCCAGAACGAAGGTGACAGCCCTGAAAGCTGTTGCTGCTCTTCACCTTCCCTCGGCAGCCTATGCACAAGAACAACAACATTGAGAATACCTGCTTTCCCAGAGACGTAACTTCTCATCGCTCTCGTTCTCGGCAGAGCCTCGTTCTGAAATAGCAAACGTCAGGCTGTTTCTCCCAGGACGAAGGTGCCAGCCCTGAAAGCTGTTGCTGCTCTTCACCTTCCCTCGGCAGCCTATGAAACGAAACAACAGCACTGGGGATACCTGCTTTCCGAGAGATGTAACTTCTCATCGCTCTCGTTCTCGGCAGAGCCTCTTTCTGAAATAGCAAACGTCGGGCTGTTTCTCCCAGGATGAAGGTGCCAGCACTGAAAGCTGTTGCTGGTCTTCAACTTCCCTCGGCAGCCTATGCATAGGAACAACAACACTGGGGATACCTGCTTCCCAAGAGACGTAACTTCTCATCACTCTCGTTCTCGGCAGAGCCTCTTTCTGAATTAGCAAACGTCGGGCTGTTTCTCCCAGGATGAAGGTGCCAGCCCTGAAAGCCGTTGCTGCTCTTCACCTTCCCTCGGCAGACTATGCATAGGAACAACAACACTGGGGATACCTGCTTTCCCAGAGCCGTAAATTCTCATCGCTCTCGTTCTCGGCAGAGCCTCTTTCTGAAATAGAAAACGTCGGTCTGTTTCTCCCAGGACGAAGGTGCCAGCCCTGAAAGCCGTTGCTGCTCTTCACCTTCCCTCCACAGCCTATGCATAGGAACAACAGCACTGCGGATACCTGCTTTCCCAGAGCCGTAAATTCTCATCGCTCTCGTTCTTGGCAGAGCCTGTTTCTGAAGTAGCAAACGTCGGGCTGTTTCAACAAGGACGAATGTGCCAGCCCTGAAAGCTGTTGCTGATCTTCAACTTCCCTCCACAGCCTATGCATAGGAACAACAGCACTGCGGATGCCTGCTTTCCCAGAGACGTAACTTCTCATCGCTCTCGTTCTCGGCAGAGCCTCTTTCTGAAATAGCAAACGTCGAGCTGTTTCTCCCAGACCGAAGGTGACAGCCCTGAAAGCTGTTGCTGCTCTTCACCTTCCCTCGGCAGCCTATGCATAGGAACAACAGCACTGCGGATGCCTGCTTTCCCAGAGACGTAACTTCTCATCGCTCTCGTTCTCGGCAGAGCTTCTTTCTGAAATAGCAAACGTCGAGCTGTTTCTCCCAGAACGGAGGTGACAGCCCTGAAAGCTGTTGCTGCTCTTCACCTTCCCTCGGCAGCCTATTCACAGGAACAACAGCACCTGGGATACCTGCTTTCCCAGAGACGTAAGGTCTCACCGCTCTTGTTCTTGGCAAAGCCTGTTTCTGAAATAGCAAACGTCGGGCTGTTTCTCCCAGGATGAAGGTGCCAGCCCTGAAAGCCGTTGCTGATCTTCAACTTCCCTCGGCAGCCTATGCAACGAAACAACAACACTGCGGATACCTGCTTTCCCAGAGACGTAACTTCTCATCGCTCTCGTTCTCGTCAGAGGGTGTTTCTGAAATAGCAAACGTCGGGCTGTTTCTCCCAGGATGAAGGTGCCAGCCCTGAAAGCCGTTGCTGCTCTTCACCTTCCCTCGGCAGCCTATGCACAGGAACAACAACATTGAGAATACCTGCTTTCCTGGAGATGTAACTTCTCATCGCTCTCGTTCTCGGCAGAGCCTCTTTCTGAAATAGCAAACGTCGGGCTGTTTCTCCCAGGACGAAGGTGCCACCCCTGAAAGCTGTTGCTTCTGTTCACCTTCCCTCGGCAGCCTATGCACAGGAATAACAGCACTGCGGATACCTGCTTTCCCAGGGACGTAACTTCTCATCGCTCTCGTTCTCGGCAGAGCCTCTTTCTGAAATAGCAAACGTCGGTCTTTTTCTCCCAGGACGAAGGTGCCAGCCCTGAAAGCCGTTGCTGCTCTTCACCTTCCCTCCACAGCCTATGCATAGGAACAACAGCACTGCGGATACCTGCTTTCCCAGAGACATAACTTCTCATCGCTCTCGTTCTCGGCAGAGCCTCTTTCTGAAATAACAAACGTCGAGCTGTTTCTCCCAGAACGAAGGTGACAGCCCTGAAAGCTGCTGCTGCTCTTCACCTTCCCTCAGCAGCCTATGCATAGGAGCAACAGCACTGGGGATACCTGCTTTCCAGGAGACATAACTTCTCATCGCTCTCGTTCTCGGCAGAGCCTCTTTCTGAAATAGCAAACGTCTTGCAGTTTCTTCCAGGACGAAGGTGCCAGCCCTGAAAGCTGTTGCTGGTCTTCAACGTCCCTCGGCAGCCTATGCATAGGAACAACAACACTGGGGATACCTGCTTTCCCAGAGCCGTAAATTGTCATCGCTCTCGTTCTTGGCAGAGCCAGTTTCTCAAGTAGCAAACGTCAGGCTGTTTCTCCCAGGACGAATGTGCCAGGCCTGAAAGCTGTTGCTGATCTTCAACTTCCCTCGGCAGCCTATGAATAGGAACAACAGCACTGCGGATGCCTGCTTTCCCAGAGACGTAACTTCTCATCGCTCTCGTTCTCGGCAGAGCCTGTTTCTGAAATAGCAAACGTCGGGCTGTTTCTCCCAGGATGAAGGTGCCAGCCCTGAAAGCCGTTGCTGCTCTTCACCTTCCCTCGGCAGCCTATGCACAGGAACAACAACATTGAGAATACCTGCTTTCCCAGAGACGTAACTTCTCATCGCTCTCGTTCTCGGCAGAGCCTCTTTCTGAAATAGCAAACGTCGGGCTGTTTCTCCCAGGACGAAGGTGCCACCCCTGAAAGCTGTTGCTGTTCTTCACCTTCCCTCGGCAGCCTATTCACAGGAACAACAGCACCTGGGATACCTGCTTTCCCAGAGACGTAAGGTCTCACCGCTCTTGTTCTTGGCAAAGCCTGTTTCTGAAATAGCAAACGTCGGGCTGTTTCTCCCTGGATGAAGGTGCCAGCCCTGAAAGCCGTTGCTGATCTTCACCTTCCCTCGGCAGCCTATGCAACGAAACAACAGCACTGCAGATACCTGCTTTCCCAGAGACGTAACTTCTCATCGCTCTCGTTCTCGGCAGAGCCTCTTTCTGAAGTAGCAAACGTCGGGCTGTTTCTCCCAGGACGAAGGTGACAGCCCTGAAAGCTGTTGCTGCTCTTCACCTTCCCTCGGCAGACTATGCATAGGAACAACAGCACTGGGGATGCCTGCTTTCCCAGAGACGTAACTTCTCATCGCTCTTGTTCCTGTCAAAGCCTCTTTCTGAAATAGCAAACGTCGGGCTGTTTCTCCCAGGATGAAGGTGCCAGCCCTGAAAGCTGTTGCTGCTCTTCACCTTCCCTCGGCAGCCTATGCAACGAAACAACAGCACTGGGGATACCTGCTTTCCCAGAGACGTAACTTCTCATCGCTCTTGTTCCTGTCAAAGCCTCTTTCTGAAGTAGCAAACGTCGGGCTGTTTCTCCCAGGACGAAGGTGCCAGCCCTGAAAGCTGTTGCTGCTCTTCACCTTCCCTCGGCAGCCTATGAAACGAAACAACAGCACTGGGGATACCTGCTTTCCCAGAGACGTAACTTCTCATGGCTCTTGCTCTTGGCAAAGCCTCTTTCTGAAATAGCAAACGTCGGGCTGTTTCTCCCAGGACGAATGTGCCAGCCCTGAAAGCTGTTGCTGATCTTCAACTTCCCTCGGCAGCCTATGCATAGGAAAAACAGCACTGCGGATGCCTGCTTTCGCAGAGACGTAACTTCTCATCGCTCTCGTTCTCGGCAGAGCCTGTTTCTGAAGTAGCAAACGTCTTGCAGTTTCTTCCAGGACGAAGGTGCCAGCCCTGAAAGCTGTTGCTGGTCTTCAACGTCCCTCGGCAGCCTATGCATAGGAACAACAACACTGGGGATACCTGCTTTCCCAGAGCCGTAAATTGTCATCGCTCTCGTTCTTGGCAGAGCCAGTTTCTCAAGTAGCAAACGTCAGGCTGTTTCTCCCAGGACGAATGTGCCAGCCCTGAAAGCTGTTGCTGATCTTCAACTTCCCTCGGCAGCCTATGAATAGGAACAACAGCACTGCGGATGCCTGCTTTCCCAGAGACGTAACTTCTCATCGCTCTCGTTCTCGGCAGAGCCTGTTTCTGAAATAGCAAACATCGGGCTGTTTCTCCCAGGATGAAGGTGCCAGCCCTGAAAGCCGTTGCTGCTCTTCACCTTCCCTCGGCAGCCTATGCACAAGAACAACAACATTGAGAATACCTGCTTTCCTGGAGATGTAAGTTCTCATCGCTCTCGTTCTCGGCAGAGCCTCTTTCTGAAATAGCAAACGTCGGGCTGTTTCTCCCAGGACGAAGGTGCCAGCCCTGAAAGCTGTTGCTGCTCTTCACCTTCCCTCGGCAGCCTATGCATAGGAACAACAGCACTGGGGATACCTGCTTTCCCAGAGACGTAACTTCTCATCGCTCTCGTTCTCGGCAGAGCCTCGTTCTGAAATAGCAAACGTCAGGCTGTTTCTCCCAGGACGAAGGTGCCAGCCCTGAAAGCTGTTGCTGCTCTTCACCTTCCCTCGGCAGCCTATGAAACGAAACAACAGCACTGGGGATACCTGCTTTCCGAGAGATGTAACTTCTCATCGCTCTCGTTCTCGGCAGAGCCTCTTTCTGAAATAGCAAACGTCGGGCTGTTTCTCCCAGGATGAAGGTGCCAGCACTGAAAGCTGTTGCTGGTCTTCAACTTCCCTCGGCAGCCTATGCATAGGAACAACAACACTGGGGATACCTGCTTCCCAAGAGACGTAACTTCTCATCACTCTCGTTCTCGGCAGAGCCTCTTTCTGAATTAGCAAACGTCGGGCTGTTTCTCCCAGGATGAAGGTGCCAGCCCTGAAAGCCGTTGCTGCTCTTCACCTTCCCTCGGCAGCCTATGCATAGGAACAACAACACTGGGGATACCTGCTTTCCCAGAGCCGTAAATTCTCATCGCTCTCGTTCTCGGCAGAGCCTCTTTCTGAAATAGAAAACGTCGGTCTGTTTCTCCCAGGACGAAGGTGCCAGCCCTGAAAGCCGTTGCTGCTCTTCACCTTCCCTCCACAGCCTATGCATAGGAACAACAGCACTGCGGATACCTGCTTTCCCAGAGCCGTAAATTCTCATCGCTCTCGTTCTTGGCAGAGCCTGTTTCTGAAGTAGCAAACGTCGGGCTGTTTCAACAAGGACGAATGTGCCAGCCCTGAAAGCTGTTGCTGATCTTCAACTTCCCTCCACAGCCTATGCATAGGAACAACAGCACTGCGGATGCCTGCTTTCCCAGAGACGTAACTTATCATCGCTCTCGTTCTCGGCAGAGCCTCTTTCTGAAATAGCAAACGTCGAGCTGTTTCTCCCAGACCGAAGGTGACAGCCCTGAAAGCTGTTGCTGCTCTTCACCTTCCCTCGGCAGCCTATGCATAGGAACAACAGCACTGCGGATGCCTGCTTTCCCAGAGACGTAACTTCTCATCGCTCTCGTTCTCGGCAGAGCTTCTTTCTGAAATAGCAAACGTCGAGCTGTTTCTCCCAGAACGGAGGTGACAGCCCTGAAAGCTGTTGCTGCTCTTCACCTTCCCTCGGCAGCCTATTCACAGGAACAACAGCACCTGGGATACCTGCTTTCCCAGAGACGTAAGGTCTCACCGCTCTTGTTCTTGGCAAAGCCTGTTTCTGAAATAGCAAACGTCGGGCTGTTTCTCCCAGGATGAAGGTGCCAGCCCTGAAAGCCGTTGCTGATCTTCAACTTCCCTCGGCAGCCTATGCAACGAAACAACAACACTGCGGATACCTGCTTTCCCAGAGACGTAACTTCTCATCGCTCTCGTTCTCGTCAGAGGGTGTTTCTGAAATAGCAAACGTCGGGCTGTTTCTCCCAGGATGAAGGTGCCAGCCCTGAAAGCCGTTGCTGCTCTTCACCTTCCCTCGGCAGCCAATGCACAGGAACAACAACATTGAGAATACCTGCTTTCCTGGAGATGTAACTTCTCATCGCTCTCGTTCTCGGCAGAGCCTCTTTCTGAAATAGCAAACGTCGGGCTGTTTCTCCCAGGACGAAGGTGCCACCCCTGAAAGCTGTTGCTTCTGTTCACCTTCCCTCGGCAGCCTATGCACAGGAATAACAGCACTGCGGATACCTGCTTTCCCAGGGACGTAACTTCTCATCGCTCTCGTTCTCGGCAGAGCCTCTTTCTGAAATAGCAAACGTCGGTCTTTTTCTCCCAGGACGAAGGTGCCAGCCCTGAAAGCCGTTGCTGCTCTTCACCTTCCCTCCACAGCCTATGCATAGGAACAACAGCACTGCGGATACCTGCTTTCCCAGAGACATAACTTCTCATCGCTCTCGTTCTCGGCAGAGCCTCTTTCTGAAATAACAAACGTCGAGCTGTTTCTCCCAGAACGAAGGTGACAGCCCTGAAAGCTGCTGCTGCTCTTCACCTTCCCTCAGCAGCCTATGCATAGGAGCAACAGCACTGGGGATACCTGCTTTCCAGGAGACATAACTTCTCATCGCTCTCGTTCTCGGCAGAGCCTCTTTCTGAAATAGCAAACGTCTTGCAGTTTCTTCCAGGACGAAGGTGCCAGCCCTGAAAGCTGTTGCTGGTCTTCAACGTCCCTCGGCAGCCTATGCATAGGAACAACAACACTGGGGATACCTGCTTTCCCAGAGCCGTAAATTGTCATCGCTCTCGTTCTTGGCAGAGCCAGTTTCTCAAGTAGCAAACGTCAGGCTGTTTCTCCCAGGACGAATGTGCCAGCCCTGAAAGCTGTTGCTGATCTTCAACTTCCCTCGGCAGCCTATGAATAGGAACAACAGCACTGCGGATGCCTGCTTTCCCAGAGACGTAACTTCTCATCGCTCTCGTTCTCGGCAGAGCCTGTTTCTGAAATAGCAAACGTCGGGCTGTTTCTCCCAGGATGAAGGTGCCAGCCCTGAAAGCCGTTGCTGCTCTTCACCTTCCCTCGGCAGACTATGCATAGGAACAACAGCACTGGGGATGCCTGCTTTCCCAGAGACGTAAGGTCTCACCGCTCTTGTTCTTGGCAAAGCCTGTTTCTGAAATAGCAAACGTCGGGCTGTTTCTCCCTGGATGAAGGTGCCAGCCCTGAAAGCCGTTGCTGATCTTCACCTTCCCTCGGCAGCCTATGCAACGAAACAACAGCACTGCAGATACCTGCTTTCCCAGAGACGTAACTTCTCATCGCTCTTGTTCCTGTCAAAGCCTCTTTCTGAAATAGCAAACGTCGGGCTGTTTCTCCCAGGATGAAGGTGCCAGCCCTGAAAGCTGTTGCTGCTCTTCACCTTCCCTCGGCAGCCTATGCAACGAAACAACAGCACTGTGGATACCTGCTTTCCCAGAGACGTAACTTCTCATCGCTCTTGTTCCTGTCAAAGCCTCTTTCTGAAGTAGCAAACGTCGGGCTGTTTCTCCCAGGACGAAGGTGCCAGCCCTGAAAGCTGTTGCTGCTCTTCACCTTCCCTCGGCAGCCTATGAAACGAAACAACAGCACTGGGGATACCTGCTTTCCCAGAGACGTAAATTCTCATGGCTCTTGCTCTTGGCAAAGCCTCTTTCTGAAATAGCAAACGTCGGGCTGTTTCTCCCAGGACGAATGTGCCAGCCCTGAAAGCTGTTGCTGATCTTCAACTTCCCTCGGCAGCCTATGCATAGGAAAAACAGCACTGCGGATGCCTGCTTTCGCAGAGACGTAACTTCTCATCGCTCTCGTTCTCGGCAGAGCCTGTTTCTGAAGTAGCAAACGTCGGGCTGTTTCTCCCAGAACGAAGGTGACAGCCCTGAAAGCTGTTGCTGCTCTTCACCTTCCCTCAGCAGCCTATGCATAGGAGCAACAGCACTGGGGATACCTGCTTTCCAGGAGACATAACTTCTCATCGCTCTCGTTCTCGGCAGAGCCTCTTTCTGAAATAGCAAACGTCTTGCAGTTTCTTCCAGGACGAAGGTGCCAGCCCTGAAAGCTGTTGCTGGTCTTCAACGTCCCTCGGCAGCCTATGCATAGGAACAACAACACTGGGGATACCTGCTTTCCCAGAGCCTTAAATTGTCATCGCTCTCGTTCTTGGCAGAGCCAGTTTCTCAAGTAGCAAACGTCAGGCTGTTTCTCCCAGGACGAATGTGCCAGCCCTGAAAGCTGTTGCTGATCTTCAACTTCCCTCGGCAGCCTATGAATAGGAACAACAGCACTGCGGATGCCTGCTTTCCCAGAGACGTAACTTCTCATCGCTCTCGTTCTCGGCAGAGCCTGTTTCTGAAATAGCAAACATCGGGCTGTTTCTCCCAGGATGAAGGTGCCAGCCCTGAAAGCCGTTGCTGCTCTTCACCTTCCCTCGGCAGCCTATGCACAGGAACAACAACATTGAGAATACCTGCTTTCCCAGAGACGTAACTTCTCATCGCTCTCGTTCTCGGCAGAGCCTCTTTCTGAAATAGCAAACGTCGGTCTGTTTCACACAGAACGAAGGTGCCAGCCTTGAAAGCTGTTGCTGTTCTTCACCTTCCCTCGGCAGCCTATTCACAGGAACAACAGCACCTGGGATACCTGCTTTCCCAGAGACGTAAGGTCTCACCGCTCTTGTTCTTGGCAAAGCCTGTTTCTGAAATAGCAAACGTCGGGCTGTTTCTCCCAGGATGAAGGTGCCAGCCCTGAAAGCCGTTGCTGATCTTCACCTTCCCTCGGCAGCCTATGCAACGAAACAACAGCACTGCAGATACCTGCTTTCCCAGAGACGTAAGGTCTCACCGCTCTTGTTCTCGGCAGAGCCTCTTTCTGAAGTAGCAAACGTCGGGCTGTTTCTCCCAGGACGAAGGTGACAGCCCTGAAAGCTGTTGCTGCTCTTCACCTTCCCTCGGCAGCCTATGCAACGAAACATCAACACTGGGAATACCTGCTTTCCCAGAGACGTAACTTGTCATCGCTCTTGTTCTCGGCAGAGCCTCTTCTGAAATAGCAAACGTCGGACTGTTTCTCCCAGAACGAACGTGCCAGCCCTGAAAGCTGTTGCTGCTCTTCACCTTCCCTCGGCAGACTATGCATAGGAACAACAGCACTGGGGATGCCTGCTTTCCCAGAGACGTAACTTCTCATCGCTCTTGTTCCTGTCAAAGCCTCTTTCTGAAATAGCAAACGTCGGGCTGTTTCTCCCAGGATGAAGGTGCCAGCCCTGAAAGCTGTTGCTGCTCTTCACCTTCCCTCGGCAGCCTATGCATAGGAACAACAGCACTGCGGATACCTGCTTTCCCAGAGACGTAACTTCTCATCGCTCTTGTTCCTGTCAAAGCCTCTTTCTGAAGTAGCAAACGTCGGGCTGTTTCTCCCAGGACGAAGGTGCCAGCCCTGAAAGCTGTTGCTGCTCTTCACCTTCCCTCGGCAGCCTATGAAACGAAACAACAGCACTGGGGATACCTGCTTTCCCAGAGACGTAACTTCTCATGGCTCTTGCTCTTGGCAAATCCTCTTTCTGAAATAGCAAACGTCGGGCTGTTTCTCCCAGGACGAATGTGCCAGCCCTGAAAGCTGTTGCTGATCTTCAACTTCCCTCGGCAGCCTATGCATAGGAAAAACAGCACTGCGGATGCCTGCATTCGCAGAGACGTAACTTCTCATCGCTCTCGTTCTCGGCAGAGCCTGTTTCTGAAATAGCAAACGTCGGGCTGTTTCTCCCAGGACGAAGGTGGCAGCCCTGAAAGCTGTTGCTGCTCTTCACCTTCCCTCGGCAGCCTATGCATAGGAACAACAGCACTGCGGATACCTGCTTTCCTGGAGACGTAACTTCTCATCGCTCTCGTTCTCGGCAGAGCCTCTTTCTGAAATAGCAAACGTCTTGCAGTTTCTCCCAGGACGAAGGTGCCAGCCCTGAAAGCTGTTGCTGGTCTTCAACTTCCCTCGGCAGCCTATGCACAGGAACAACAACATTGAGAATACCTGCTTTCCCAGAGACGTAACTTCTCATCGCTCTCGTTCTTGGCAGAGCCAGTTTCTCAAGTAGCAAACGTCAGGCTGTTTCTCCCAGGACGAATGTGCCAGCCCTGAAAGCTGTTGCTGATCTTCAACTTCCCTCGGCAGCCTATGAATAGGAACAACAGCACTGCGGATGCCTGCTTTCCCAGAGACGTAACTTCTCATCGCTCTCGTTCTTGGCAGAGCCTGTTTCTGAAATAGCAAACGTCGGGCTGTTTCTCCCAGGATGAAGGTGCCAGCCCTGAAAGCCGTTGCTGCTCTTCACCTTCCCTCGGCAGCCTATGCACAGGAACAACAACATTGAGAATACCTGCTTTCCCAGAGACGTAACTTCTCATCGCTCTCGTTCTCGGCAGAGCCTCTTTCTGAAATAGCAAAAGTCGGTCTGTTTCACACAGAACGAAGGTGCCAGCCTTGAAAGCTGTTGCTGTTCTTCACCTTCCCTCGGCAGCCTATTCACAGGAACAACAGCACCTGGGATACCTGCTTTCCCAGAGACGTAAGGTCTCACCGCTCTTGTTCTTGGCAAAGCCTGTTTCTGAAATAGCAAACGTCGGGCTGTTTCTCCCAGGATGAAGGTGCCAGCCCTGAAAGCCGTTGCTGATCTTCACCTTCCCTCGGCAGCCTATGCAACGAAACAACAGCACTGCAGATACCTGCTTTCCCAGAGACGTAAGGTCTCACCGCTCTTGTTCTCGGCAGAGCCTCTTTCTGAAGTAGCAAACGTCGGGCTGTTTCTCCCAGGACGAAGGTGACAGCCCTGAAAGCTGTTGCTGCTCTTCACCTTCCCTCGGCAGCCTATGCAACGAAACATCAACACTGGGAATACCTGCTTTCCCAGAGACGTAACTTGTCATCGCTCTTGTTCTCGGCAGAGCCTCTTCTGAAATAGCAAACGTCGGACTGTTACTCCCAGAACGAACGTGCCAGCCCTGAAAGCTGTTGCTGCTCTTCACCTTCCCTCGGCAGACTATGCATAGGAACAACAGCACTGGGGATGCCTGCTTTCCCAGAGACGTAACTTCTCATCGCTCTTGTTCCTGTCAAAGCCTCTTTCTGAAATAGCAAACGTCGGGCTGTTTCTCCCAGGATGAAGGTGCCAGCCCTGAAAGCTGTTGCTGCTCTTCACCTTCCCTCGGCAGCCTATGCAACGAAACAACAGCACTGGGGATACCTGCTTTCCCAGAGACGTAACTTCTCATCGCTCTTGTTCCTGTCAAAGCCTCTTTCTGAAGTAGCAAACGTCGGGCTGTTTCTCCCAGGACGAAGGTGCCAGCCCTGAAAGCTGTTGCTGCTCTTCACCTTCCCTCGGCAGCCTATGAAACGAAACAACAGCACTGGGGATACCTGCTTTCCCAGAGACGTAACTTCTCATGGCTCTTGCTCTTGGCAAAGCCTCTTTCTGAAATAGCAAGCGTCGGGCTGTTTCTCCCAGGACGAATGTGCCAGCCCTGAAAGCTGTTGCTGATCTTCAACTTCCCTCGGCAGCCTATGCATAGGAAAAACAGCACTGCGGATGCCTGCTTTCGCAGAGACGTAACTTCTCATCGCTCTCGTTCTCGGCAGAGCCTCTTTCTGAAATAGCAAACGTCGGGCTGTTTCTCCCAGGACGAAGGTGGCAGCCCTGAAAGCTGTTGCTGCTCTTCACCTTCCCTCGGCAGCCTATGCATAGGAACAACAGCACTGCGGATACCTGCTTTCCTGGAGACGTAACTTCTCATCGCTCTCGTTCTCGGCAGAGCCTCTTTCTGAAATAGCAAACGTCTTGCAGTTTCTCCCAGGACGAAGGTGCCAGCCCTGAAAGCTGTTGCTGGTCTTCAACTTCCCTCGGCAGCCTATGCACAGGAACAACAACATTGAGAATACCTGCTTTCCCAGAGACGTAACTTCTCATCGCTCTCGTTCTCGGCAGAGCCTCTTTCTGAAATAGCAAACGTCGGGCTGTTTCTCCCAGAACGAAGGTGACAGCCCTGAAAGCTGTTGCTGCTCTTCACCTTCCCTCGGCAGCCTATGCATAGGAACAACAGCACTGCGGATACCTGCTTTCCCAGAGACGTAACTTCTCATCGCTCTTGTTCCTGTCAAAGCCTCTTTCTGAAGTAGCAAACGTCGGGCTGTTTCTCCCAGGACGAAGGTGCCAGCCCTGAAAGCTGTTGCTGCTCTTCACCTTCCCTCGGCAGCCTATGAAACGAAACAACAGCACTGGGGATACCTGCTTTCCCAGAGACGTAACTTCTCATGGCTCTTGCTCTTGGCAAAGCCTCTTTCTGAAATAGCAAACGTCGGGCTGTTTCTCCCAGGACGAATGTGCCAGCCCTGAAAGCTGTTGCTGATCTTCAACTTCCCTCGGCAGCCTATGCATAGGAAAAACAGCACTGCGGATGCCTGCTTTCGCAGAGACGTAACTTCTCATCGCTCTCGTTCTCGGCAGAGCCTCTTTCTGAAATAGCAAACGTCTTGCAGTTTCTCCCAGGACGAAGGTGCCAGCCCTGAAAGCTGTTGCTGGTCTTCAACTTCCCTCGGCAGCCTATGCACAGGAACAACAACATTGAGAATACCTGCTTTCCCAGAGACGTAACTTCTCATCGCTCTCGTTCTTGGCAGAGCCAGTTTCTCAAGTAGCAAACGTCAGGCTGTTTCTCCCAGGACGAATGTGCCAGCCCTGAAAGCTGTTGCTGATCTTCAACTTCCCTCGGCAGCCTATGAATAGGAACAACAGCACTGCGGATGCCTGCTTTCCCAGAGACGTAACTTCTCATCGCTCTCGTTCTCGGCAGAGCCTGTTTCTGAAATAGCAAACGTCGGGCTGTTTCTCCCAGGATGAAGGTGCCAGCCCTGAAAGCCGTTGCTGCTCTTCACCTTCCCTCGGCAGCCTATGCACAGGAACAACAACATTGAGAATACCTGCTTTCCCAGAGACGTAACTTCTCATCGCTCTCGTTCTCGGCAGAGCCTCTTTCTGAAATAGCAAAAGTCGGTCTGTTTCACACAGAACGAAGGTGCCAGCCTTGAAAGCTGTTGCTGTTCTTCACCTTCCCTCGGCAGCCTATTCACAGGAACAACAGCACCTGGGATACCTGCTTTCCCAGAGACGTAAGGTCTCACCGCTCTTGTTCTTGGCAAAGCCTGTTTCTGAAATAGCAAACGTCGGGCTGTTTCTCCCAGGATGAAGGTGCCAGCCCTGAAAGCCGTTGCTGATCTTCACCTTCCCTCGGCAGCCTATGCAACGAAACAACAACACTGCAGATACCTGCTTTCCCAGAGACGTAACTTCTCATCGCTCTCGTTCTCGGCAGAGCCTCTTTCTGAAGTAGCAAACGTCGGGCTGTTTCTCCCAGGACGAAGGTGACAGCCCTGAAAGCTGTTGCTGCTCTTCACCTTCCCTCGGCAGCCTATGCAACGAAACATCAACACTGGGAATACCTGCTTTCCCAGAGACGTAACTTGTCATCGCTCTTGTTCTCGGCAGAGCCTCTTCTGAAATAGCAAACGTCGGACTGTTTCTCCCAGAACGAACGTGCCAGCCCTGAAAGCTGTTGCTGCTCTTCACCTTCCCTCGGCAGACTATGCATAGGAACAACAGCACTGGGGATGCCTGCTTTCCCAGAGACGTAACTTCTCATCGCTCTTGTTCCTGTCAAAGCCTCTTTCTGAAATAGCAAACGTCGGGCTGTTTCTCCCAGGATGAAGGTGCCAGCCCTGAAAGCTGTTGCTGCTCTTCACCTTCCCTCGGCAGCCTATGCAACGAAACAACAGCACTGGGGATACCTGCTTTCCCAGAGACGTAACTTCTCATCGCTCTTGTTCCTGTCAAAGCCTCTTTCTGAAGTAGCAAACGTCGGGCTGTTTCTCCCAGGACGAAGGTGCCAGCCCTGAAAGCTGTTGCTGCTCTTCACCTTCCCTCGGCAGCCTATGAAACGAAACAACAGCACTGGGGATACCTGCTTTCCCAGAGACGTAACTTCTCATGGCTCTTGCTCTTGGCAAAGCCTCTTTCTGAAATAGCAAACGTCGGGCTGTTTCTCCCAGGACGAATGTGCCAGCCCTGAAAGCTGTTGCTGATCTTCAACTTCCCTCGGCAGCCTATGCATAGGAAAAACAGCACTGCGGATGCCTGCTTTTGCAGAGACGTAACTTCTCATCGCTCTCGTTCTCGGCAGAGCCTGTTTCTGAAATAGCAAACGTCGGGCTGTTTCTCCCAGGACGAAGGTGCCAGCCCTGAAAGCTGTTGCTGCTCTTCACCTTCCCTCGGCAGCCTATGCAACGAAACAACAGCACCTGGGATACCTGCTTTCCCAGAGACGTAAGGTCTCACCGCTCTTGTTCTTGGCAAAGCCTGTTTCTGAAATAGCAAACGTCGGGCTGTTTCTCCCAGGATGAAGGTGCCAGCCCTGAAAGCCGTTGCTGCTCTTCACCTTCCCTCCACAGCCTATGCACAGGAACAACAACATTGAGAATACCTGCTTTCCTGGAGATGTAACTTCTCATCGCTCTCGTTCTCGGCAGAGCCTCTTTCTGAAATAGCAAACGTCGGGCTGTTTCTCCCAGGACGAAGGTGCCACCCCTGAAAGCTGTTGCTTCTCTTCACCTTCCCTCGGCAGCCTATGCACAGGAATAACAGCACTGCGGATACCTGCTTTCCCAGAGACGTAAATTCTCATCGCTCTCGTTCTCGGCAGAGCCTCTTTCTGAAATAGCAAACGTCGGTCTTTTTCTCCCAGGACGAAGGTGCCAGCCCTGAAAGCCGTTGCTGCTCTTCACCTTCCCTCCACAGCCTATGCATAGGAACAACAGCACTGCGGATACCTGCTTTCCCAGAGCCGTAAATTCTCATCGCTCTCGTTCTTGGCAGAGCCTGTTTCTGAAATAGCAAACGTCGGGCTGTTTCTCCCAGGACGAATGTGCCAGCCCTGAAAGCTGTTGCTGATCTTCAACTTCCCTCGGCAGCCTATGCATAGGAACAACAGCACTGCAGATGCCTGCTTTCCCAGAGACGTAACTTCTCATCGCTCTCGTTCTCGGCAGAGCCTGTTTCTGAAATAGCAAACAACGGGCTGTTTCTCCCAGGACGAAGTTGCCAGCCCTGAAAGCCGTTGCTGCTCTTCACCTTCCCTCGGCAGCCTATGCAACGAAACAAAAACACTGCGGATACCTGCTTTCCCAGAGACGTAACTTCTCATCGCTCTCGTTCTCGGCAGAGCCTCTTTCTGAAGTAGCAAACGTCGGGCTGTTTCTCCCAGGACGAAGGTGCCACCCCTGAAAGCTGTTGCTGCTCTTCACCTCCCCTCCACAGCCTATGCATAGGAACAACAGCACTGGGGATACCTGCTTTCCCAGAGACGTAACTTCTCATCGCTCTCGTTCTCGGCAGAGCCTGTTTCTGAAATAGCAAACGTCGGGCTGTTTCTCCCAGGATGAAGGTGCCAGCCCTGAAAGCCGTTGCTGCTCTTCACCTTCCCTCGGCAGCCTATGCACAGGAACAACAACATTGAGAATACCTGCTTTCCTGGAGACGTAACTTCTCATCGCTCTCGTTCTCGGCAGAGCCTCTTTCTGAAATAGCAAACGTCGGTCTGTTTCACACAGAACGAAGGTGCCAGCCTTGAAAGCTGTTGCTGCTCTTCACCTTCCCTCGGCAGCCTATTCACAGGAACAACAGCACCTGGGATACCTGCTTTCCCAGAGACGTAAGGTCTCACCGCTCTTGTTCATGGCAAAGCCTGTTTCTGAAATAGCAAACGTCGGGCTGTTTCTCCCAGGATGAAGGTGCCAGCCCTGAAAGCCGTTGCTGATCTTCACCTTCCCTCGGCAGCCTATGCAACGAAACAACAACACTGCAGATACCTGCTTTCCCAGAGACGTAACTTCTCATGGCTCTTGTTCTTATCAAAGCCTCTTTCTGAATTAGCAAACGTCGGGCTGTTTCTCCCAGGACTACTGTTCCACCCCTGAAAGCCGTTGCTGCTCTTCACCTTCCCTCGGCAGCCCATGCAACGAAAGAACAACACTGGGGATACCTGCTTTCCCAGAAACGTAACTTCAGATTGCTCTTGTTCTCGGCAGAGCCTCTTTCTGAAATAGCAAACGTCGGGCTGTTTCTCGCAGGACGAAGGTGCCAGCCCTGAAAGCTGTTGCTGCTCTTCACCTTCCCTCGGCAGCCTATGAAACGAAACAACAGCACTGGGGATACCTGCTTTCCCAGAGACGTAACTTCTCATGGCTCTTGTTCTTGGCAAACCCTATTTCTGAAATAGCATACGTCGGGCTGTTTCTCCCAGGACGAAGGTGCCAGCCCTGAAAGCTGTTGCTGCTCTTCACCTTCCCTCGGCAGCCGATGCATAGGAACAACAGCACTGCGGATACCTGCTTTCCAGGAGACGTAACTTCTCATGGCTCTTGTTCTTAGCAAAGCCTCTTTCTGAAATAGCAAATGTCGGGCTGTTTCTCCCAGGACGAAGGTGCCAGCCCTGAAAGCTGTTGCTGCTCTTCACCTTCCCTCGGCAGCCTATGAAACGAAACAACAGCACTGGGGATACCTGCTTTCCCAGAGACGTAACTTCTCATGGCTCTTGTTCTTGGCAAACCCTCTTTCTGAAATAGCAAACGTCGGGCTGTTTCTCCCAGGACGAAGGTGCCAGCCCTGAAAGCTGTTGCTGCTCTTCACCTTCCCTCGGCAGCCTATGCACAGGAATAACAGCACTGCGGATACCTGCTTTCCCAGAGACGTAAATTCTCATCGCTCTCGTTCTCGGCAGAGCCTCTTTCTGAAATAGCAAACGTCGGTCTTTTTCTCCCAGGACGAAGGTGCCAGCCCTGAAAGCCGTTGCTGCTCTTCACCTTCCCTCCACAGCCTATGCATAGGAACAACAGCACTGCGGATACCTGCTTTCCCAGAGCCGTAAATTCTCATCGCTCTCGTTCTTGGCAGAGCCTGTTTCTGAAATAGCAAACGTCGGGCTGTTTCTCCCAGGACGAATGTGCCAGCCCTGAAAGCTGTTGCTGATCTTCAACTTCCCTCGGCAGCCTATGCATAGGAACAACAGCACTGCGGATACCTGCTTTCCCAGAGACGTAACTTCTCATCGCTCTCGTTCTCGGCAGAGCCTCTTTCTGAAATAGCAAACGTCGGGCTGTTTCTCCCAGGACGAAGGTGCCACCCCTGAAAGCTGTTGCTGCTCTTCACCTTCCCTCCACAGCCTATGCATAGGAACAACAGCATTGGGGATACCTGCTTTCCCAGAGACGTAACTTCTCATCGCTCTCGTTCTCGGCAGAGCCTCTTTCTGAAATAGAAAACGTCGGTCTTTTTCTCCCAGGACGAAGGTGCCAGTCCTGAAAGCCGTTGCTGCTCTTCACCTTCCCTCCACAGCCTATGCATAGGAACAACAGCACTGCAGATGCCTGCTTTCCCAGAGACATAACTTCTCATCGCTCTCGTTCTCGGCAGAGCCTGTTTCTGAAATAGAAAACGTTGGGCTGTTTCTCCCAGGACGAAGGTGCCAGCCCTGAAAGCCGTTGCTGCTCTTCACCTTCCCTCGGCAGCCTATGCAACGAAACAAAAACACTGCGGATACCTGCTTTCCCAGAGACGTAACTTCTCATCACTCTCGTTCTCGGCAGAGCCTCTTTCTGAAATAGCAAACGTCGGGCTGTTTCTCCCAGGACGAAGGTGCCAGCCCTGAAAGCTGTTGCTGCTCTTCACCTTCCCTCGGCAGCCTATGCATAGGAACAACAGCACTGGGGATACCTGCTTTCCCAGAGACGTAACTTCTCATCGCTCTCGTTCTCGGCAGAGCCTCTTTCTGAAATAGCAAACGTCGGGCTGTTTCTCCCAGGACGAAGGTGCCAGCCCTGAAAGCCGTTGGTGCTCTTCACCTTCCCTCCACAGCCTATGCATAGGAACAACAGCAGTGCGGATACCTGCTTTCCCAGAGCCGTAAATTCTCATCGCTCTCGTTCTCGGCAGAGCCTCTTTCTGAAATAACAAACGTCGAGCTGTTTCTCCCAGAACGAAGGTGACAGCCCTGAAAGCTGTTGCTGCTCTTCACCTTCCCTCAGCAGCCTATGCATAGGAGCAACAGCACTGGGGATACCTGCTTTCCAGGAGACATAACTTCTCATCGCTCTCGTTCTCGGCAGAGCCTCTTTCTGAAATAGCAAACGTCGGGCTGTTTCTCCCAGGACGAAGGTGCCAGCCCTGAAAGCTGTTGCTGGTCTTCAACGTCCCTCGGCAGCCTATGCATAGGAACAACAACACTGGGGATACCTGCTTTCCCAGAGCCGTAAATTCTCATCGCTCTCGTTCTTGGCAGAGCCAGTTTCTCAAGTAGCAAACGTCAGGCTGTTTCTCCCAGGACGAATGTGCCAGCCCTGAAAGCTGTTGCTGATCTTCAACTTCCCTCGGCAGCCTATGAATAGGAACAACAGCACTGCGGATGCCTGCTTTCCCAGAGACGTAACTTCTCATCGCTCTCGTTCTCGGCAGAGCCTGTTTCTGAAATAGCAAACGTCGGGCTGTTTCTCCCAGGATGAAGGTGCCAGCCCGGAAAGCCGTTGCTGCTCTTCACCTTCCCTCGGCAGCCTATGCAACGAAACATCAACACTGGGAATACCTGCTTTCCCAGAGACGTAACTTGTCATCGCTCTTGTTCTCGGCAGAGCCTCTTCTGAAATAGCAAACGTCGGACTGTTTCTCCCAGAACGAACGTGCCAGCCCTGAAAGCTGTTGCTGCTCTTCACCTTCCCTCGGCAGCCTATGCATAGGAACAACAGCACTGGGGATGCCTGCTTTCCCAGAGACGTAACTTCTCATCGCTCTTGTTCCTGTCAAAGCCTCTTTCTGAAATAGCAAACGTCGGGCTGTTTCTCCCAGGATGAAGGTGCCAGCCCTGAAAGCTGTTGCTGCTCTTCACCTTCCCTCGGCAGCCTATGCAACGAAACAACAGCACTAGGGATACCTGCTTTCCCAGAGACGTAACTTCTCATCGCTCTTGTTCCTGTCAAAGCCTCTTTCTGAAGTAGCAAACGTCGGGCTGTTTCTCCCAGGACGAAGGTGCCAGCCCTGAAAGCTGTTGCTGCTCTTCACCTTCCCTCGGCAGCCTATGAAACGAAACAACAGCACTGGGGATACCTGCTTTCCCAGAGACGTAACTTCTCATGGCTCTTGCTCTTGGCAAAGCCTCTTTCTGAAACAGCAAACGTCGGGCTGTTTCTCCCAGGACGAATGTGCCAGCCCTGAAAGCTGTTGCTGATCTTCAACTTCCCTCGGCAGCCTATTCACAGGAACAACAGCACCTGGGATACCTGCTTTCCCAGAGACGTAAGGTCTCACCGCTCTTGTTCTTGGCAAAGCCTGTTTCTGAAATAGCAAACGTCGGGCTGTTTCTCCCAGGATGAAGGTGCCAGCCCTGAAAGCCGTTGCTGATCTTCACCTTCCCTCGGCAGCCTATGCAACGAAACAACAACACTGCAGATACCTGCTTTCCCAGAGACGTAACTTCTCATCGCTCTCGTTCTCGGCAGAGCCTCTTTCTGAAGTAGCAAACGTCGGGCTGTTTCTCCCAGGACGAAGGTGACAGCCCTGAAAGCTGTTGCTGCTCTTCACCTTCCCTCGGCAGCCTATGCAACGAAACATCAACACTGGGAATACCTGCTTTCCCAGAGACGTAACTTGTCATCGCTCTTGTTCTCGGCAGAGCCTCTTCTGAAATAACAAACGTCGGACTGTTTCTCCCAGAACGAACGTGCCAGCCCTGAAAGCTGTTGCTGCTCTTCACCTTCCCTCGGCAGACTATGCATAGGAACAACAGCACTGGGGATGCCTGCTTTCCCAGAGACGTAACTTCTCATCGCTCTTGTTCCTGTCAAAGCCTCTTTCTGAAATAGCAAACGTCGGGCTGTTTCTCCCAGGATGAAGGTGCCAGCCCTGAAAGCTGTTGCTGCTCTTCACCTTCCCTCGGCAGCCTATGCAACGAAACAACAGCACTGGGGATACCTGCTTTCCCAGAGACGTAACTTCTCATCGCTCTTGTTCCTGTCAAAGCCTCTTTCTGAAGTAGCAAACGTCGGGCTGTTTCTCCCAGGACGAAGGTGCCAGCCCTGAAAGCTGTTGCTGCTCTTCACCTTCCCTCGGCAGCCTATGAAACGAAACAACAGCACTGGGGATACCTGCTTTCCCAGAGACGTAACTTCTCATGGCTCTTGCTCTTGGCAAAGCCTCTTTCTGAAATAGCAAACGTCGGGCTGTTTCTCCCAGGACGAATGTGCCAGCCCTGAAAGCTGTTGCTGATCTTCAACTTCCCTCGGCAGCCTATTCACAGGAACAACAGCACCTGGGATACCTGCTTTCCCAGACACGTAAGGTCTCACCGCTCTTGTTCTTGGCAAAGCCTGTTTCTGAAATAGCAAACGTCGGGCTGTTTCTCCCAGGATGAAGGTGCCAGCCCTGAAAGCCGTTGCTGATCTTCACCTTCCCTCGGCAGCCTATGCAACGAAACAACAACACTGCAGATACCTGCTTTCCCAGAGACGTAACTTCTCATCGCTCTCGTTCTCGGCAGAGCCTCTTTCTGAAGTAGCAAACGTCGGGCTGTTTCTCCCAGGACGAAGGTGACAGCCCTGAAAGCTGTTGCTGCTCTTCACCTTCCCTCGGCAGCCTATGCAACGAAACATCAACACTGGGAATACCTGCTTTCCCAGAGACGTAACTTGTCATCGCTCTTGTTCTCGGCAGAGCCTCTTCTGAAATAGCAAACGTCGGACTGTTTCTCCCAGAACGAACGTGCCAGCCCTGAAAGCTGTTGCTGCTCTTCACCTTCCCTCGGCAGACTATGCATAGGAACAACAGCACTGGGGATGCCTGCTTTCCCAGAGACGTAACTTCTCATCGCTCTTGTTCCTGTCAAAGCCTCTTTCTGAAATAGCAAACGTCGGGCTGTTTCTCCCAGGATGAAGGTGCCAGCCCTGAAAGCTGTTGCTGCTCTTCACCTTCCCTCGGCAGCCTATGCAACGAAACAACAGCACTGGGGATACCTGCTTTCCCAGAGACGTAACTTCTCATCGCTCTTGTTCCTGTCAAAGCCTCTTTCTGAAGTAGCAAACGTCGGGCTGTTTCTCCCAGGACGAAGGTGCCAGCCCTGAAAGCTGTTGCTGCTCTTCACCTTCCCTCGGCAGCCTATGAAACGAAACAACAGCACTGGGGATACCTGCTTTCCCAGAGACGTAACTTCTCATGGCTCTTGCTCTTGGCAAAGCCTCTTTCTGAAATAGCAAACGTCGGGCTGTTTCTCCCAGGACGAATGTGCCAGCCCTGAAAGCTGTTGCTGATCTTCAACTTCCCTCGGCAGCCTATGCATAGGAAAAACAGCACTGCGGATGCCTGCTTTTGCAGAGACGTAACTTCTCATCGCTCTCGTTCTCGGCAGAGCCTGTTTCTGAAATAGCAAACGTCGGGCTGTTTCTCCCAGGACGAAGGTGCCAGCCCTGAAAGCTGTTGCTGCTCTTCACCTTCCCTCGGCAGCCTATGCAACGAAACAACAGCACCTGGGATACCTGCTTTCCCAGAGACGTAAGGTCTCACCGCTCTTGTTCTTGGCAAAGCCTGTTTCTGAAATAGCAAACGTCGGGCTGTTTCTCCCAGGATGAAGGTGCCAGCCCTGAAAGCCGTTGCTGCTCTTCACCTTCCCTCCACAGCCTATGCACAGGAACAACAACATTGAGAATACCTGCTTTCCTGGAGATGTAACTTCTCATCGCTCTCGTTCTCGGCAGAGCCTCTTTCTGAAATAGCAAACGTCGGGCTGTTTCTCCCAGGACGAAGGTGCCACCCCTGAAAGCTGTTGCTTCTCTTCACCTTCCCTCGGCAGCCTATGCACAGGAATAACAGCACTGCGGATACCTGCTTTCCCAGAGACGTAAATTCTCATCGCTCTCGTTCTCGGCAGAGCCTCTTTCTGAAATAGCAAACGTCGGTCTTTTTCTCCCAGGACGAAGGTGCCAGCCCTGAAAGCCGTTGCTGCTCTTCACCTTCCCTCCACAGCCTATGCATAGGAACAACAGCACTGCGGATACCTGCTTTCCCAGAGCCGTAAATTCTCATCGCTCTCGTTCTTGGCAGAGCCTGTTTCTGAAATAGCAAACGTCGGGCTGTTTCTCCCAGGACGAATGTGCCAGCCCTGAAAGCTGTTGCTGATCTTCAACTTCCCTCGGCAGCCTATGCATAGGAACAACAGCACTGCAGATGCCTGCTTTCCCAGAGACGTAACTTCTCATCGCTCTCGTTCTCGGCAGAGCCTGTTTCTGAAATAGCAAACAACGGGCTGTTTCTCCCAGGACGAAGTTGCCAGCCCTGAAAGCCGTTGCTGCTCTTCACCTTCCCTCGGCAGCCTATGCAACGAAACAAAAACACTGCGGATACCTGCTTTCCCAGAGACGTAACTTCTCATCGCTCTCGTTCTCGGCAGAGCCTCTTTCTGAAGTAGCAAACGTCGGGCTGTTTCTCCCAGGACGAAGGTGCCACCCCTGAAAGCTGTTGCTGCTCTTCACCTCCCCTCCACAGCCTATGCATAGGAACAACAGCACTGGGGATACCTGCTTTCCCAGAGACGTAACTTCTCATTGTTACATTTTAAAAGAAATCAAATCTGATTACAACTGAAATATTAGGAATATAGAGTTGTGGGGTGTAACCATAGTAGATAAAGAACTTAAAGAATGTGCAGTACTGTACTTTTAGCTGATTATCGTTGGCTTGTATTTTCTTTTAAGAAGCCAAGAAGATTCGCTTCTTGAAAACTCCCTACCTTTCCCATTTTTGATAACAAACTGAAAGACCAATCATTGAAAAGGTTGGATTTCAAAAGAGGACATAGTATACATTTTTATGCAAACTAATATAGATAGTGATGAGAATCATACTGCGCAGAATCAGCTAAAGGAGGTCAAGAAGCGGACAAGTGAGGAAGACTATGAAAGACCACCAGAGGGCTTCTGAAGACCACCAGAGACCTTTGCTGCGCCTGCGTGAAGAGACATATACATATGCTAATGATTTACTGGAAAGTTGATGATTATGTATAATATTTCCCAGAAACTTAATGAATATGTATAACAGGTGTGTATTTAACTGTATCGTTAGACAAGACAGGTGCACACGATAGGTGGAGCGATCCCCCGTGTGCCCAGCGCTGCAATAAAGGAGTGCCTGCTTCTTAACTTCTCATTGCTGTTAAGGAGTTTTATTCCGGATTTCGGCAACAGTTTTGGCGACCCAGATGGGACCTTGCGAGTGAGACTGGACGAGATCGAGTGGTGATCGAACTCCAGCCGGCACCGAGGGATTCTCGGGGGGGAACCATCGCTCTCGACTCGCAAAGCTCCTCGCAACGTTCCCTGGAGAAAGGGTAAGGCACTTCTTCTCTGGAATCTGTTCGGATAGCCTGCCCGTAAGGCGCGGCGAAAGCTTCGCAGGGTTGGGGCTCAGAGGGTACCCGTCTGTGGAGAAGCCTAGGCGTCTGCCCGTAAGTCATAAGCGAAAGCTATTGCTGGGTTGGACATCTGTGTATCTGGGATAAGTCTGCCCGTAAGTCATAAGCGAAAGCTATTGCTGGGTTGGACATCTGTGTATCAGGGACAATTGTCATTTGTATTTATTTGGTATTTGATATTTGATATTTGGTATTTGATATTTGATATTTTTAATATTTGGTTATTAATATTTGGAACTTTAATAATTGATATTTGGTGTATTTGGTAATTGATATATAAGCATAATGGCATTAGCCAAATTATTTAAGAGTAAGAGTATGGGAAATATAACCACTGATGAAAAGATACCAAAAACATCACCATTGGGATGTTTATTGGCACATTGGAGTGAATTACATGATGATTTACGTAAAAGTCAAATGATTGAATATTGCAATCATTGGTGGCCTTTGTATGTTTTGGAAGATCAAGAAAAATGGCCAACAAATGGAACTTTAAGTTATAATACTATATTACAGTTAATGTTATTTTGTAGGAGAGAGGGTAAATGGAGTGAAGTGCCATATGTGGATCTGTTTTTTTATTTGAGGCAGAGAACGGATTGGCAAAAAGAATGCAAGTTAATAAGTCGAGACAATTTGGTGATGACATTGACTTCAGAAAATAAGAAAGTTAAGAGCTGTTGTTCAGCTTGTGATGTTGGAAGGAGGTGCATTAGATGTACGGTGCCAAAGGAGGATGAAATGGGACTAGAATTAGAAATAGCCCCACCAAGGGAGGAACAGGATCTCTCTCCCTCACATCCACGAGAGAGGAGTATTGAGTCAGAGAGAATAATAGAACCGGACAGTACTAGAATGAGGGAAGAAGCTGATGAGACACCAGAAGTAGTAGTTCATACCCCAGTGTCTCGGAGAACTCGTCAGCAAACTCAATTGTTGGCTCCCTTGAGACAGGGAGTGGGACAGCATGGGCCAGTATATGTCAAGGTGCCATTTTCTATTATGGATTTGATGGCATGGAAACAGGCAGCAGGAGTTTATAGAGAAGATCCGGAGAGAGTAGGAAGGGTTGTAGAAACAATTATTAGAACTCAGGATCCCGATTGGAATGATTTACAAGTAATATTGGATAATTTATTGGATAGTACTGAGAAACAGATGGTATTAAAAACTGGAAAAGCACAAGCAGAGGCAGCACTTCTGAATGAAACGCTTTCTGGGACTTTGGAACAGAGTTTTCCTTCAGGGGATCCCCAGTGGGATCCAAATGACACTGTACACAGGAGAAGGTTAACTCGATATCAAAAATGGGTATTGTATGGAGTAAAACATGCAATGCCGAAAGCTTTGAATTGGTCTAAATTATATGAGATAAAGCAAGATAAAAATGAATCTCCCTCTGTGTTTTTAGAAAGATTGAAGGAAACCGCTAGAAAATATACTGATTTGAAATTGGAAACAGAAGCAGAACAACAACAATTGGCTTCGATTTTTATGGGACAGTCGGCGCCTGATATAAGGCGGAAACTCCAAAAATTGGAGGGAGAGGATTCAAGAAATTTAAATAAAATGTTAGAGGCAGCATGGAAAGTCTATAATAATCGAGAGAAAGAAGAAGAGCAAAGAAAAGAAAAGAAAGAAAAGATTAGAGACAGTAGATTAATAGCTGTCTTAACAGGGAATGCAGCAAGAGGAAGAGGACGAGCTCGGGGAAGAGGAGGTTTTAGAAACTTTGGTAACCGGGAACCTAATGCACCTCTAGGAATAAATCAATGTGCATATTGTAAGGAGGATGGACATTGGAAAAGGGATTGCCCTAAAAGGCAAATAAGTCAGCAAGAGGCTGCAAAAATGATGACTTTAAATGAATGAAGGGGACCGGAGGGGAACCCAGCTGAACCTCTGGTTACAATTAAGCTGGGAAATGATAAAGTTGAATTTTTAGTTGATACGGGAGCAGTATATTCTGTTTTGAATACTTATAAAGGAAAATTGGGAAACAAAACAGCGAACATAATTGGAGCGACTGGGAAACAGGAGAATAGACCATTCTTTCAACCCCTTGATTTAAAATTTGGAAATAAAGCAATTACACATGAATTTTTGTATGTACCAGAATGTCCGATACCCCTGTTGGGTCGAGATTTGTTATCCAAATTGAATGCACAGATAGCTTTTGAGGGAGGAGAAATTCTTTTAAAAATACCAGAATCAAAGACAGGGGAAATACTGATGATACAGGAGAAGGTTAAGATTCAGGAGATGCCACAAGAAGTTGATGATGCTGTGATCCCTACAGTTTGGAACACAGAGATACCTGGAAAATCTAAAATGGCACAGCCTGTAAAAGTAGAACTGAAGGAAAATGTGAAACCAGTGAGATTAAAACAGTATCCAGTTAAACCTGAAGCTAGATTGAGAATCAAGAAATTAATTGATAAATTTTTGGAATATGGAATCTTAGAGGAGTGTGAATCTGAATATAATACTCCAATTTTACCAGTGAAAAAGCCATCAGGAGAATATAGATTAGTACAGGATCTGAGGGCAATAAATCAGATAGTGAAAGACATACATCCTGTAGTGGCCAATCCATATACACTTTTAACAGCTCTAGGGGAGAATCACCAGTGGTTTACAGTGCTTGATTTAAAAGATGCTTTCTTTTGTATACCCCTGGAAGAAGGAAGTCGAAAATTATTTGCTTTCGAGTGGGAAAATCCAAAAACAGGACGAAAAACACAATTGACATGGACAAGATTGCCACAAGGATTCAAGAACAGTCCAACAATATTTGGGAGCCAATTAGCAAAAGAACTTGAGATGTGGAAACGAGATGGTCCCAAACCTGGACATTTACTCCTACAGTATGTAGACGACATATTGATAACAACAGAGGAGAGACCAGCGTGTATAAAGGTAACAATTGATCTTTTAAACTTTTTGGGGTTAAGCGGATACAAAGTCTCTAGAACTAAGGCCCATATACCAAAACAGACTGTGATATATCTGGGTTTTGAAATCTCACAAGGGCAAAGACAGTTGGGAACAGACCGCAAAGAAACAATTTGCAGTATCCCGGAGCCGAGAAATACCCACGAATTGAGAACCTTCTTGGGAATGACTGGGTGGTGTCGGCTATGGATAATGAACTATAGTCTGTTGACTAAACCTTTATATGAAGCTCTTAAAGGTCCACCATTTGAATGGGGTCCAGATCAGCAGAGAGCTTTCAAGAATCTAAAACAGGCCCTGATGACAGCACCAGCCCTGGGACTTCCGGATCTGACTAAAGACTTCCAGTTATTTGTACATGAGAAACAACACCTTGCACTGGGAGTGCTGACTCAGAAGATGGGAAGTTGGAAGTGACCGGTTGGATACTTTTCCAAACAATTAGACTTTGTAAGTAAAGGCTGACCTGCTTGTTTGAGAGCAGTAGCAGCCACTGTGATGATAATACAGGAGGCCCGAAAATTGACTTTGGGAAGGATGATGGTGGTATATGTACCACATATGGTGATATCAGTGTTAGAACAAAAGGGGGACCATTGACTCTCCCCAAACAGAATGATGAAATATCAGGTAATTTTGATGGAGCAAGATGATGTACTTTTGAAAACCACTAATTTGACTAATCCTGCAGTCTTTTTAAGTTCTATACAGGAAGAAGGACAACTGGAACATGATTGCCTGACTACCATTGAGTATGTATATTCCAGTCAAGAGGATCTGAAGGATGTACCTATGGACAATCCAGACTGGGAATTGTACACAGATGGTAGCAGCTTTGTTGAAAATGGAATCCGCTATGCAGGATATACGGTAACAACTGAAAAATCAGTTATAGAAGCCAATGCTTTACCAAACACAGCTTCAGCTCAGAAGGCTGAACTAGTGGCTTTGACAAGGGCTCTAGAATTGAGTGAAGAAAAGAAAGTGAATATTTGGACTGATTCGAAATATGCATTTGGCGTGGTCCATGTCCATGGGATTTTATGGAAGGAAAGAGGACTATTATCCTCTCAGGGGTCCAACATTAAATATAAAGAGGAGATTTTACATTTACTACAAGCAGTTCGGAAACCAACTGCAGTAACAATCATGCACTGTAAAACACATCAATCAGGGAATATAAAAGAGATTGTAGGGAACAGATTAACAGATAAATCAGCTAAGGAAACAGCCAAAAGGAATACCTTACAAATGGCATTAATTCTTACAAAAACTATTGTAATACCAAAGGAAAAAACCTAAATATTCAGAAGAGGATGAGAAATTGGGAAGATTATTAAATGCAAGGAAAAATTTGAAAGAATGGTCAGTGACATACAATTTTACTAAGATTGTAAGATGTGACTTTTCCTATTCGGCCCCGGTCACGTCTCACCAACTTTTGCAATCTAACTACATGTTGATTCATGAATTACTAC
Source organism: Harpia harpyja (assembly GCF_026419915.1). Lineage (NCBI taxonomy): Eukaryota > Metazoa > Chordata > Aves > Accipitriformes > Accipitridae > Harpia > Harpia harpyja. The sequence continues at coordinate 58,061,099 of NC_068969.1, forward strand.
CTATACCCATCGGAATGAATCTCGCTTTGGTAAAACAGTTACTACAACACAAGGATCTAGTTGAGATTTTAGAAAAAATTAGGGAAAATGGACAAAAAAACCCCCCTTAATAACTGTTCATAACAATGTGAAAGAAATACACCGAATTTTTGAAAGAGTGCAAAAAGATGTAGAACATAAATGGTGGGACACACTTTTCGGATGGTCACCTACTGCTACAGGCATCCTGAACAAGTTGTGTCACCCCATCGTGGTTCTTTTGATATTGGTTTTGATCAGTTTGACTCTGTCAGCAATATTATATATCCTAACTTGGAGAATGATGAATCGGCTAACACGTTTGACTCGTGAAACTTCTTTTAATCACATGATCGTCCAAGCTGTTGCAAAACAACAAAATGAACAAAGAAACCCAGAACCTCCTCCAATATATAGTAACTGATCAGTAGAATTATAGTGAAAGTATTGAAGTGATTTTCAAAACTTTCAAAGGGGGGAAATGTTACATTTTAAAAGAAATCAAATCTGATTACAACTGAAATATTAGGAATATAGAGTTGTGGGGTGTAACCATAGTAGATAAAGAACTTAAAGAATGTGCAGTACTGTACTTTTAGCTGATTATCGTTGGCTTGTATTTTCTTTTAAGAAGCCAAGAAGATTCGCTTCTTGAAAACTCCCTACCTTTCCCATTTTTGATAACAAACTGAAAGACCAATCATTGAAAAGGTTGGATTTCAAAAGAGGACATAGTATACATTTTTATGCAAACTAATATAGATAGTGATGAGAATCATACTGCGCAGAATCAGCTAAAGGAGGTCAAGAAGCGGACAAGTGAGGAAGACTATGAAAGACCACCAGAGGGCTTCTGAAGACCACCAGAGACCTTTGCTGCGCCTGCGTGAAGAGACATATACATATGCTAATGATTTACTGGAAAGTTGATGATTATGTATAATATTTCCCAGAAACTTAATGAATATGTATAACAGGTGTGTATTTAACTGTATCGTTAGACAAGACAGGTGCACACGATAGGTGGAGCGATCCCCCGTGTGCCCAGCGCTGCAATAAAGGAGTGCCTGCTTCTTAACTTCTCATTGCTGTTAAGGAGTTTTATTCCGGATTTCGGCAACATCATCGCTCTCGTTCTCGGCAGAGCCTCTTTCTGAAATAGAAAACGTCGGTCTTTTTCTCCCAGGACGAAGGTGCCAGCCCTGAAAGCCGTTGCTGCTCTTCACCTTCCCTCCACAGCCTATGCATAGGAACAACAGCACTGCAGATGCCTGCTTTCCCAGAGACGTAACTACTCATCACTCTCGTTCTCGGCAGAGTCTCTTTCTGAAATAGCAAACGTCGGGCTGTTTCTCCCAGGATGAAGGTGCCAGCCCTGAAAGCCGTTGCTGCTCTTCACCTTCCCTCCACAGCCTATGCATAGGAACAACAGCAGTGCGGATACCTGCTTTCTCAGAGCCGTAAATTCTCATCGCTCTCGTTCTAGGCAGAGCCTCTTTCTGAAATAGCAAACGCCAGGCTGTTTCTCCCAGGACGAAGGTGCCAGCCCTGAAAGCTGTTGCTGCTCTTCACCTTCCCTCGGCAGCCTATGCAACGAATCAACAACACTGGGAATACCTGCTTTCCCAGAGACGTAACTTGTCATCGCTGTCGTTCTCGGCAGAGCCTCCTTCTTAAATAGCAAACGTCAGGCTGTTTCTCCCAGGACGAAGGTGCCAGCCCTGAAAGCTGTTGCTGCTCTTCACCTTCCCTCGGCAGCCTATGAAACGAAACAATAGCACTGCGGATACCTGCTTTCCAGGAGACGTAACTTCTCATGGCTCTCGTTCTCATCAGAGCCTCTTTCTGAAATAGCAAACGTTGGGCTGTTTCTCCCAGGACGACGGTTCCACCCCTGAAAGCTGCTGCTGCTCTTCACCTTCCCTCGGCAGCCTATGCATAGGAACAACAGCACTGCGGATACCTTCTCTCCAGGAGACGTAACTTCTCATGGCTCTTGTTCTTATCAAAGCCTCTTTCTGAAATAGCAAACGTCGGGCTGTTTCTCCCAGGACGAAGGTGCCAGCCCTGAAAGCCGTTGCTGCTCTTCACCTTCCCTCGGCAGCCCATGCAACGAAAGAACAACACTGGGGATACCTGCTTTCCCAGAAACGTAACTTCAGATTGCTCTCGCTCTCGGCAGAGCCTCTTTCTGAAATAGCAAACGTCGGGCTGTTTCTCCCAGGACGAAGGTGCCAGCCCTGAAAGCTGTTGCTGCTCTTCACCTTCCCTCGGCAGCCTATGAAACGAAACAACAGCACTGGCGATATTTGCTTTCCCAGAGACGTAACTTCTCATGGCTCTTGTTCTTGGCAAACCCTCTTTCTGAAATAGCAAACGTCGGGCTGTTTCTCCCAGGACAAAGGTGCCAGCCCTGAAAGCTCTTGTGCTCTTCACCTTCCCTCGGCAACCTATGCAATGAAACAACAACACTGGGGATACCTGCTTTCCCAGAGACGTAACTTCTCATGGCTCTTGTTCTTGGCAAAGCCTCTTTCTGAAATAGCAAACGTCGGGCTGTTTCTACCAGAACGAAGGTGCCAGCCCTGAAAGCTGCTGCTGCTCTTCACCTTCCCTCGGCAGCCTATGCATCTGAAAAACAGCACATGGGATACCTGCTTTCCCAGAGATGTAACTTCTCATCGCTCTCGTTCTCGGCAGAGCCTGTTTCTGAAATAGCAAACGTCGGGCTGTTTCTCACAGGATGAAGGTGCCAGCCCTGAAAGCTGTTGCTGCTCTTCACCTTCCCTCGGCAGCCTATCCAACGAAACAACAACACTGGGGATACCTGCTTTCCCAGAGATGTAATTTCTCATGGCTCTTGTTCTTGGCAAAGCCTCTTTCTGAAATAGCAAACGTCGCGCTGTTTCACCCAGAACGAAGGTGCCAGCCCTGAAAGCTGCTGCTGCTCTTCACCTTCCCTCGGCAGCCTATGAACAGGAACAACACTACCTGGGATACCTGCTTTCCTGGAGACGTAACTTCTCATCGCTCTAGTTCTCGGCAGAGCCTCTTTCTGAAATAGCAAACATCGGGCTGTTTCTCCCAGGATGAAGGTGCCAGCCCTGAAAGCTGTTGCTGCTCTTCACCTTGCCTCGGCAGCCTATGCAGCTGAACAACAACACTGGGGATACCTGCTTTCCCAGAGACGTAACTTCTCATGGCTCTTGTTCTTGGCAAAGCCTCTTTCTGAAATAGCAAACATCGGGCTGTTTCACCCAGAACGAAGGTTCCAGCCCTGAAAGCTGCTGCTGCTCTTCACCTTACCTCGGCAGCCTATGCACAGGAACAACACTACCTGGGGTACCTGCTTTCCTGGAGACGTAACTTCTCATCGCTCTCGTTCTCGGCAGAGCCTCTTTCTTAAATAGCAAACGTCAGGCTGTTTCACACACAACAAAGGTGCCAGCCCTGAAAGCTGTTGCTGCTCTTCACCTTCCCTCGGCAGCCTATGCAGCTGAACAACAACACTGGGGATACCTGCTTTCCCAGAGACGTAACTTCTCATTGCTCTTTTTCTTGGCAAAGCCTCTTTCTGAAATAGCAAACATCGGGCTGTTTCTCCCAGGACAAAGGTGCCAGCCCTGAAAGCTGTTGTGCTCTTCACCTTCCCTCGGCAACCTATGCAATGAAACAACAACACTGTGGATACCTGCTTTCCCAGAGACGTAACTTCTCATGGCTCTTGTTCTTGGCAAACCCTATTTCTGAAATAGCAAACGTCGGGCTATTTCTCCCAGAACGAAGGTGCCAGCCCTGAAAGCCGTTGCTGCTCTTCACCTTCCCTCGGCAGCCTATGCAATGAAACCACTACACTGGGGATACCTGTTTTCCCGGAGATGTAAATTCTCATCGCTCTCGTTCTCGGTAGAGCCTTTTTCTTAAAATACAATTGTCGGGCTGTTTCTCCCAGGATCAAGGTGCCAGCCCTGAAAGCTGTTGCTGCTCTTCACCTTCCCTCGGCAGCCTATGCAACGAAACAACAACACTGGGGATACCTGCTTTCCCAGAGACGTAACTTCTCATGGCTCTTGTTCTTGGCAAAGCCTCTTTCTGAAATAGCAAACGTCGGGTTATTTCTCCCAGAACGAAGGTGCCAGCCCTGAAAGCTGTTGCTGCTCTTCACCTTCCCTCGGCAGCCTATGCAACGAAACAACAACACTGGGGATACCTGCTTTCCCAGAGACGTAAATTCTCATGGCTCTTGTTCTTGGCAAAGCCTCTTTCTGAAATAGCAAACGTCGGGCTGTTTCTCCCAGGACGAAGGTGCCAGCCCTGAAAGCTGCTGCTGCTCTTCACCTTACCTCGGCAGCCTATGCACATGAACAACACTACCTGGGGTACCTGCTTTCCTGGAGACGTAACTTCTCATCGCTCTCGTTCTCGGCAGAGCCTCTTTCTTAAATAGCAAACGTCGGGCTGTTTCTCCCAGGATGAAGGTGCTAGCCCTGAAAGCTGTTGCTGCTCTTCACCTTCCCTCGGCAGCCTATGCTGCTGAACAACAACACTGGGGATACCTGTTTTCCCGGAGATGTAAATTCTCATCGCTCTCGTTCTCGGTAGAGCCTTTTTCTGAAAATAAAATTGTCGGGCTGTATCGCGCAGGATGAAGGTGCCAGCCCTGAAAGCTGTTGCTGCTCTTCACCTTCCCTCGGCAGCCTATCCAACGAAACAACAACACTGGGGATACCTGCTTTCCCAGAGACGTAACTTCTCATGGGTCTTGTTCTTGGCAAAGCTTCTTTCTGAAATAGCAAACGACGGGCTGTTTCTCCCAGGATCGAGGTGCCAGCCCTGAAAGCTGTTGCTGCTCTTCACCTTCCCTCGGCAGCCTATGCAGCTGAACAAAAACACTGGGGATACCTGCTTTCCCAGAGACGTAACTTCTCATGGCTCTTGTTCTTGGCAAAGCCTCTTTCTGAAACAGCAAACGTCGGGCTGTTTCTCCCAGGATGAAGGTGCCAGCCCTGAAAGCTGTTGCTGCTCTTCACCTTCCCTCGGCAGGCTATGACGTAACTTCTCCTCGATCTCGTTCTCGTCAGAGCCTCTTTCTGAAATAGCAAACGTCGGGCTGTTCCTCCCCGAACCAAGGCGCCAGCCCTGAATGCTGCTGCTGTTCTTCAACTTCCCTCAGCAGCCTATGCAACGAAACAACAACACTGGGGATACCTGCTTTCCCAGAGACGTAACTTCTCATCGCTCTCGTTCTCGGCAGATCCTCTTTCTGAAATAGCAAACGTCGGGCTGTTTCTCCCATAACAAAGGTGCCAGCCCTGAAAGCCGTTCCTGCTCTTCACCTTCCCTCGGTAGCCAATGGAATGAAACAACAACACTGGGGATACCTGCTTTCCCAGAGACGTAACTTCTCATCGCTCTCGTTCTCTGCAGAGCCTCCTTCTTAAATAGCAAACGTCGGGCTGTTTCTCCCAGGACGAAGGTGCCAGCCCTGAAAGCTGTTGCTGCTCTTCACCTTCCCTCGGCAGCCTATGCAACGAAACAACAACACTGGGGATACCTGCTTTCCCAGAGACGTAACTTCTCATGGATCTTGTTCTTGGCAAAGCCGCTTTCTGAAATAGCAAACATCGGGCTGTTTCTCCCAGGACGAAGGTGCCAGCCCTGAAAGCTGTTGCTGCTCTTCACCTTCCCTCGGCAGCCTATGCACCTGAACAACAGAACTGTGAATACCTGCTTTCCTGGAGACGTAACTTCTCATCGCTCTCATTCTCGGCAGACCCTCTTTCAGAAATAGCAAACGTCGGGCTGTTTCTCCCAGGACGAAGGTGCCAGCCCTGAAAGCCGTTCCTGCTCTTCACCTTCCCTCGGCAGCCTATGCAGCTGAACAACAACACTGGGGATACCTGCTTTCCAGGAGACGTAACTTCTCATGGCTCTTGTTCTTGGCAAGCCTCTTTCTGAAATAGCAAACGTCGGGCTGTTTCTCCCAGGATGAAGGTGCCAGCCCTGAAAGCCGTTGCTGCTCTTCACCTTCCCTCGGCAGCCTATGCATAGGAACAACAGCACTGCGGATACCTGCTTTCCAGGAGACGTAACTTCTCATGCCTCTCGTTCTCGTCAGAGCCTCTTTCTGAAATAGCAAACGTCGGGCTGTTTCTCCCAGGACGAAGGTGCCAGCCCTGAAAGCTGTTGCTGCTCTTCACCTTCCCTCGGCAGCCTATGCAACGAAACAACAACACTGGGGATACCTGCTTTCCCAGAGACGTAACTTCTCATGGCTCTTGTTCTTGGCAAAGCCTCTTTCTGAAATAGCAAACGTCGGGCTGTTTCTCCCAGGACGACTGTTCCACCCCTGAAAGCTGCTGCTGCTCTTCACCTTCCCTCGGCAGCCTATGCATAGGAACAACAGCACTGCGGATACCTGCTTTCCAGGAGACGTAACTTCTCATGGCTCTTGTTCTTGGCAAAGCCTCTTTCTGAAATAGCAAACGTCGGGCTGTTTCTCCCAGGACGAAGGTGCCAGCCCTGAAAGCTGTTGCTGCTCTTCACCTTCCCTCGGCAGCTTATGAAACGAAACAACAGCACTGGGGATACCTGCTTTCCCAGAGACGTAACTTCTCATGGCTCTTGTTCTTGGCAAACCCTATTTCTGAAATAGCAAACGTCGGGCTGTTTCTCCCAGGACGAAGGTGCCAGCCCTGAAAGCTGTTGCTGCTCTTCACCTTCCCTCCACAGCCTATGAAATGAAACAACAGCACTGGGGATACCTGCTTTCCCAGAGACGTAACTTCTCATGGCTCTTGTTCTTGGCAAACCCTCTTTCTGAAATAGCAAACGTCGGGCTGTTTCTCCCAGGACGAAGGTGCCAGCCCTGAAAACCGTTGCTGCACTTCACCTTCCCTCGGCAGCCTATGAAACGAAACAACAGCACTGCGGATACCTGCTTTCCAGGAGACGTAACTTCTCATGGCTCTCGTTCTCGTCAGAACCTCTTTCTGAAATAGCAAACGTCGGGTTGTTTCTCCCAGGACGACTGTTCCACCCCTGAAAGCTGCTGCTGCTCTTCACCTTCCCTCGGCAGCCTATGCATAGGAACAACAGCACTGGGGATACCTGCTTTCCCAGAGACGTAACTTCTCATGGCTCTCGTTCTCATCAGAGCCTCTTTCTGAAATAGCAAACGTTGGGCTGTTTCTCCCAGGACGACGGTTCCACCCCTGAAAGCTGCTGCTGCTCTTCACCTTCCCTCGGCAGCCTATGCATAGGAACAGCAGCACTGGGGATACCTGCTTTCCCAGAGACGTAAGTTCTCATGGCTCTTGTTCTTGGCAAACCCTCTTTCTGAAATAGCAAACGTCGGTCTGTTTCTCCCAGGACGAAGGTGCCAGCCCTGAAAGCTGTTGCTGCTCTTCACCTTCCCTCGGCAGCCTATGAAACGAAACAACAGCACTGGGGATACCTGCTTTCCCAGAGACGTAACTTCTCATGGCTCTTGTTCTTGGCAAAGCCTCTTTCTGAAATAGCAAACGTCGGGCTGTTTCTCCCAGGACGAAGGTGCCAGCCCTGAAAGCCGTTCCTGCTCTTCACCTTCCCTCGGCAGCCTATGCAGCTGAACAACAACACTGGGGATACCTGCTTTCCCAGAGATGTAATTTCTCATGGCTCTTGTTCTTGGCAAAGCCTCTTTCTGAAATAGCAAACGTCGCGCTGTTTCACCCAGAACGAAGGTGCCAGCCCTGAAAGCTGCTGCTGCTCTTCACCTTCCCTCGGCAGCCTATGAACAGGAACAACACTACCTGGGATACCTGCTTTCCTGGAGACGTAACTTCTCATCGCTCTAGTTCTCGGCAGAGCCTCTTTCTGAAATAGCAAACATCGGGCTGTTTCTCCCAGGATGAAGGTGCCAGCCCTGAAAGCTGTTGCTGCTCTTCACCTTCCCTCGGCAGCCTATGCAGCTGAACAACAACACTGGGGATACCTGTTTTCCCGGAGATGTAAATTCTCATCGCTCTCGTTCTCGGTAGAGCCTTTTTCTGAAAATACAATTGTCGGGCTGTATCGCCCAGGATGAAGGTGCCAGCCCTGAAAGCGGTTGCTGCTCTTCACCTTCCCTCGGCAGCCTATGCAGCTGAACAAAAACACTGGGGATACCTGCTTTCCCAGAGACGTAACTTCTCATGGCTCTTGTTCTTGGCAAAGCCTCTTTCTGATACAGCAAACGTCGGGCTGTTTCTCCCAGGATGAAGGTGCCAGCCCTGAAAGCTACTGCTGCTCTTCACCTTCCCGCGGCAGCTTTTGCAAAGAGGAAACAACACTGGGGATACCTGCTTTCCCAGAGACGTAACTTCTCATCGCTCTCGTTCTTGGCAGAGCCTCTTTCTGAAATAGCAAACGTCGGGCTGTTTCTCCCAGGACGAAGGTGCTAGCCCTGAAAGCCGTTCCTGCTCTTCACCTTCCCTCGGCAGCCAATGCAACGAAACAACAACAGTGGGGATACCTGCTTTCCCAGAGACGTAATTTCTCATCGCTCTCGTTCTCGGCAGAGCCTCCTTCTGAAATAGCAAACGTCGGGCTGTTTCTCCCAGAACGAAGGTGCCAGCCCTGAAAGCCGTTGCTGCTCTTCACCTTCCCTAGGCAGCCTATGCAATGAAACCACTACACTGGGGATACCTGCTTTCCCGGAGACGTAACTTCTCATCGCTGTCGTTCTCGGTAGCGCCTTTTTCTGAAAATACAAATGTCGGGCTGTTTCTCCCAGGATGAAGGTGCCAGCCCTGAAAGCTGTTGCTGCTCTTCACCTTCCCTCGGCAGGCTATGACGTAACTTCTCCTCGATCTCGTTCTCGTCAGAGCCTCTTTCTGAAATAGCAAACGTCGGGCTGTTCCTCCCCGAACCAAGGCGCCAGCCCTGAATGCTGCTGCTGTTCTTCAACTTCCCTCAGCAGCCTATGCAACGAAACAACAACACTGGGGATACCTGCTTTCCCAGAGACGTAACTTCTCATGGCTCTCGTTCTCGGCAGATCCTCTTTCTGAAATAGCAAACGTCGGGCTGTTTCTCCCATAACAAAGGTGCCAGCCCTGAAAGCCGTTCCTGCTCTTCACCTTCCCTCGGTAGCCAATGGAATGAAACAACAACACTGGGGATACCTGCTTTCCCAGAGACGTAACTTCTCATCGCTCTCGTTCTCTGCAGAGCCTCCTTCTTAAATAGCAAACGTCGGGCTGTTTCTCCCAGGACGAAGGTGCCAGCCCTGAAAGCTGTTGCTGCTCTTCACCTTCCCTCGGCAGCCTATGCAACGAAACAACAACATTGGGGATACCTGCTTTCCCAGAGACGTAACTTCTCATGAATCTTGTTCTTGGCAAAGCCTCTTTCTGAAATAGCAAACATCGGGCTGTTTCTCCCAGGACGAAGGTGCCAGCCCTGAAAGCTGTTGCTGCTCTTCACCTTCCCTCGGCAGCCTATGCAACGAAACAACAACACTGGGGATACCTGCTTTCCCAGAGACGTAACTTCTCATGGCTCTTGTTCTTGGCAAAGCCTCTTTCTGAAATAGCAAACGTCGGGCTGTTTCTCCCAGGACGACTGTTCCACCCCTGAAAGCTGCTGCTGCTCTTCACCTTTCCTCGGCAGCCTATGCGTAGGAACAACAGCACTGCGGATACCTGCTTTCCAGGAGACGTAACTTCTCATGCCTCTCGTTCTCGTCAGAGCCTGTTTCTGAAATAGCAAACGTCAGGCTGTTTCTCCCAGGACGACTGTTCCACCCCTGAAAGCTGCTGCTGCTCTTCACCTTCCCTCGGCAGCCTATGCATAGGAACAACAGCACTGCGGATACCTGCTTTCCAGGAGACGTAACTTCTCATGGCTCTTGTTCTTGGCAAAGCCTCTTTCTGAAATAGCAAACGTCGGGCTGTTTCTCCCAGGACGAAGGTGCCAGCCCTGAAAGCTGTTGCTGCTCTTCACCTTCCCTCGGCAGCCTATGAAACGAAACAACAGCACTGGGGATACCTGCTTTCCCAGAGACGTAACTTCTCATGGCTCTTGTTCTTGGCAAACCCTATTTCTGAAATAGCAAACGTCGGGCTGTTTCTCCCAGGACGAAGATGCCAGCCCTGAAAGCTGTTGCTGCTCTTCACCTTCCCTCGGCAGCCTATGAAATGAAACAACAGCACTGGGGATACCTGCTTTCCCAGAGACGTAACTTCTCATGGCTCTTGTTCTTGGCAAAGCCTCTTTCTGAAATAGCAAACGTCGGGCTGTTTCTCCCAGGACGAAGGTGCCAGCCCTGAAAGCCGTTCCTGCTCTTCACCTTCCCTCGGCAGCCTATGCAGCTGAACAACAACACTGGGGATACCTGCTTTCCCAGAGATGTAATTTCTCATGGCTCTTGTTCTTGGCAAAACCTCTTTCTGAAATAGCAAACGTCGCGCTGTTTCACCCAGAACGAAGGTGCCAGCCCTGAAAGCTGCTGCTGCTCTTCACCTTCCCTCGGCAGCCTATGAACAGGAACAACACTACCTGGGATACCTGCTTTCCTGGAGACGTAACTTCTCATCGCTCTAGTTCTCGGCAGAGCCTCTTTCTGAAATAGCAAACATCGGGCTGTTTCTCCCAGGATGAAGGTGCCAGCCCTGAAAGCTGTTGCTGCTCTTCACCTTCCCTCGGCAGCCTATGCAGCTGAACAACAACACTGGGGATACCTGCTTTCCCAGAGACGTAACTTCTCATGGCTCTTGTTCTTGGCAAAGCCTCTTTCTGAAATAGCAAACGTCGGGCTGTTTCACCCAGAACGAAGGTGCCAGCCCTGAAAGCTGCTGCTGCTCTTCACCTTCCCTCGGCAGCCTATGCACAGGAACAACACTACCTGGGGTACCTGCTTTCCTGGAGACGTAACTTCTCATCGCTCTCGTTCTCGGCAGATCCTCTTTCTTAAATAGCAAACGTCGGGCTGTTTCACACACAACAAAGGTGCCAGCCCTGAAAGCTGTTGCTGCTCTTCACCTTCCCTCGGCAGCCTATGCAACTGAACAACAACACTGGGGATACCTGCTTTCCCAGAGACGTAACTTCTCATTGCTCTTTTTCTTGGCAAAGCCTCTTTCTGAAATAGCAAACATCGGGCTGTTTCTCCCAGGACAAAGGTGCCAGCCCTGAAAGCTGTTGTGCTCTTCACCTTCCCTCGGCAACCTATGCAATGAAACAACAACACTGGGGATACCTGCTTTCCCAGATAAGTAACTTCTCATGGCTCTTGTTCTTGGCAAAGCCTCTTTCTGAAATAGCAAACGTCGGGCTATTTCTCCCAGGACGAAGGTGCCAGCCCTGAAAGCTGTTGCTGCTCTTCACCTTCCCTCGGCAGCCTATGCAATGAAACCACTAAACTGGGGATACCTGTTTTCCCGGAGATGTAAATTCTCATCGCTCTCGTTCTCAGTAGAGCCTTTTTCTTAAAATACAATTGTCGGGCTGTTTCTCCCAGGATCAAGGTGCCAGCCCTGAAAGCTGTTGCTGCTCTTCACCTTCCCTCGGCAGCCTATCCAACGAAACAACAACACTGGGGATACCTGCTTTCCCAGAGACGTAACTTCTCATGGCTCTTGTTCTTGGCAAAGCCTCTTTCTGAAATAGCAAACGTCGGGTTATTTCTCCCAGAACGAAGGTGCCAGCCCTGAAAGCTGTTGCTGCTCTTCACCTTCCCTCGGCAGCCTATGCAGCTGAACAACAACACTGGGGATACCTGCTTTCAAGGAGACGTAACTTCTCATGGCTCTTGTTCTTGGCAAAGCCTCTTTCTGAAATAGCAAACGTCGGGCTGTTTCTCCCAGGACGAAGGTGCCAGCCCTGAAAGCTGCTGCTGCTCTTCACCTTACCTCGGCAGCCTATGCACATGAACAACACTACCTGGGGTACCTGCTTTCCTGGAGACGTAACTTCTCATCGCTCTCGTTCTCGGCAGAGCCTCTTTCTTAAATAGCAAACGTCGGGCTGTTTCTCCCAGGATGAAGGTGCCAGCCCTGAAAGCTGTTGCTGCTCTTCACCTTCCCTCGGCAGCCTATGCAGCTGAACAACAACACTGGGGATACCTGTTTTCCCGGAGATGTAAATTCTCATCGCTCTCGTTCTCGGTAGAGCCTTTTTCTGAAAATACAAATGTCGGGCTGAATCGCCCAGGATGAAGGTGCCAGCCCTGAAAGCTGTTGCTGCTCTTCACCTTCCCTCGGCAGCCTATCCAACGAAACAACAACACTGGGGATACCTGCTTTCCCAGAGACGTAACTTCTCATGGGTCTTGTTCGTGGCAAAGCTTCTTTCTGAAATAGCAAACGTCGGGCTGTTTCTCCCAGGACGACTCTTCCAGCCCTGAAAGCTGTTGCTGCTCTTCACCTTCCCTCGGCAGCCTATGCAGCTGAACAAAAACACTGGGGATACCTGCTTTCCCAGAGACGTAACTTCTCATGGCTCTTGTTCTTGGCAAAGCCTCTTTCTGAAACAGCAAACGTCGGGCTGTTTCTCCCAGGATGAAGGTGCCAGCCCTGAAAGCTGTTGCTGCTCTTCACCTTCCCGCGGCAGCTTTTGCAAAGAGGAAACAACACTGGGGATACCTGCTTTCCCAGAGACGTAACTTCTCATGGCTCTCGTTCTTGGCAGAGACTCTTTCTGAAATAGCAAACGTCGGGCTGTTTCTCCCAGGACGAAGGTGCCAGCCCTGAAAGCTGCTGCTGCTCTTCACCTTACCTCGGCAGCCTATGCACATGAACAACACTACCTGGGGTACCTGCTTTCCTGGAGACGTAACTTCTCATCGCTCTCGTTCTCGGCAGATCCTCTTTCTTAAATAGCAAACGTCGGGCTGTTTCTCCCAGGATGAAGGTGCCAGCCCTGAAAGCTGTTGCTGCTCTTCACCTTCCCTCGGCAGCCTATGCAGCTGAACAACAACACTGGGGATACCTGTTTTCCCGGAGATGTAAATTCTCATCGCTCTCGTTCTCGGTAGAGCCTTTTTCTGAAAATACAAATGTCGGGCTGAATCGCCCAGGATGAAGGTGCCAGCCCTGAAAGCTGTTGCTGCTCTTCACCTTCCCTCGGCAGCCTATCCAACGAAACAACAACACTGGGGATACCTGCTTTCCCAGAGACGTAACTTCTCATGGGTCTTGTTCGTGGCAAAGCTTCTTTCTGAAATAGCAAACGTCGGGCTGTTTCTCCCAGGACGACTCTTCCAGCCCTGAAAGCTGTTGCTGCTCTTCACCTTCCCTCGGCAGCCTATGCAGCTGAACAAAAACACTGGGGATACCTGCTTTCCCAGAGACGTAACTTCTCATGGCTCTTGTTCTTGGCAAAGCCTCTTTCTGAAACAGCAAACGTCGGGCTGTTTCTCCCAGGATGAAGGTGCCAGCCCTGAAAGCTGTTGCTGCTCTTCACCTTCCCGCGGCAGCTTTTGCAAAGAGGAAACAACACTGGGGATACCTGCTTTCCCAGAGACGTAACTTCTCATGGCTCTTGTTCTTGGCAGAGCCTCTTTCTGAAATAGCAAACGTCGGGCTGTTTCTCCCAGGACGAAGGTGCTAGCCCTGAAAGCCGTTCCTGCTCTTCACCTTCCCTCGGCAGCCAATGCAACGAAACAACAACAGTGGGGATACCTGCTTTCCCAGAGACGTAATTTCTCATCGCTCTCGTTCTCGGCAGAGCCTCCTTCTGAAATAGCAAACTTCGGGCTGTTTCTCCCAGAACGAAGGTGCCAGCCCTGAAAGCCGTTGCTGCTCTTCACCTTCCCTAGGCAGCCTATGCAATGAAACCACTACACTGGGGATACCTGCTTTCCCGGAGACGTAACTTCTCATCGCTGTCGTTCTCGGTAGCGCCTTTTTCTGAAAATACAAATGTCGGGCTGTTTCTCCCAGGATGAAGGTGCCAGCCCTGAAAGCTGTTGCTGCTCTTCACCTTCCCTCGGCAGCCAATGGAATGAAACAACAACACTGGGGATACCTGCTTTCCCAGAGACGTAACTTCTCATCGCTCTCGTTCTCGGCAGAGCCTCCTTCTTAAATAGCAAACGTCGGGCTGTTTCACACAGAACAAAGGTGCCAGCCCTGAAAGCTGTTGCTGCTCTTCACCTTCCCTCGGCAGCCTATGCACCTGAACAACAGAACTGTGAATACCTGCTTTCCTGGAGACGTAACTTCTCATCGCTCTCATTCTCGGCAGAGCCTCTTTCGGAAATAGCAAACGTCGGGCTGTTTCTCCCAGGACGAAGGTGCCAGCCCTGAAAGCCGTTCCTGCTCTTCACCTTCCCTCGGCAGCCTATGCAGCTGAACAACAACACTGGGGATACCTGCTTTCCAGGAGACGTAACTTCTCATGCCTCTCGTTCTCGTCAGAGCCTCTTTCTGAAATAGCAAACGTCAGGCTGTTTCTCCCAGGACGAAGGTGCCAGCCCTGAAAGCTGTTGCTGCTCTTCACCTTCCCTCGGCAGCCTATGCAACGAAACAACAACACTGGGGATACCTGCTTTCCCAGAGACGTAACTTCTCATGGCTCTTGTTCTTGGCAAAGCCTCTTTCTGAAATAGCAAACGTCGGGCTGTTTCTCCCAGGACGACTGTTCCACCCCGAAAGCTGCTGCTGCTCTTCACCTTCCCTCGGCAGCCTATGCATAGGAACAACAGCACTGCGGATACCTGCTTTCCAGGAGACGTAACTTCTCATGGCTCTCGTTCTCGGCAGAGCCTGTTTCTGAAATAGCAAACGTCGGTCTGTTTCTCCCAGGACGAAGGTGCCAGCCCTGAAAGCTGTTGCTGCTCTTCACCTTCCCTCGGCAGCCTATGAAACGAAACAACAGCACTGGGGATACCTGCTTTCCCAGAGACGTAACTTCTCATGGCTCTTGTTCTTGGCAAACCCTATTTCTGAAATAGCAAACGTCGGGCTGTTTCTCCCAGGACGAAGGTGCCAGCCCTGAAAGCTGTTGCTGCTCTTCACCTTCCCTCGGCAGCCTATGAAATGAAACAACAGCACTGGGGATACCTGCTTTCCCAGAGACGTAACTTCTCATGGCTCTTGTTCTTGGCAAACCCTCTTTCTGAAATAGCAAACGTCGGGCTGTTTCTCCCAGGACGAAGGTGCCAGCCCTGAAAACCGTTGCTGCTCTTCACCTTCCCTCGGCAGCCTATGAAACGAAACAACAGCACTGCGGATACCTGCTTTCCAGGAGACGTAACTTCTCATGGCTCTCGTTCTCGTCAGAACCTCTTTCTGAAATAGCAAACGTCGGGTTGTTTCTCCCAGGACGACTGTTCCACCCCTGAAAGCTGCTGCTGCTCTTCACCTTCCCTCGGCAGCCTATGCATAGGAACAACAGCACTGGGGATACCTGCTTTCCCAGAGACGAAACTTCTCATGGCTCTTGTTCTTGGCAAAGCCTCTTTCTGAAATAGCAAACGTCGGGCTGTTTCTCCCAGGACGACTGTTCCACCCCTGAAAGCTGCTGCTGCTCTTCACCTTCCCTCGGCAGCCTATGCATAGGAACAACAGCACTGGGAATACCTGCTTTCCCAGAGACGTAACTTCTCATGGCTCTTGTTCTCGTCAGAGCCTCTTTCTGAAATAGCAAACGTCAGGCTGTTTCTCCCAGGACGAAGGTGCCAGCCCTGAAAGCTGTTGCTGCTCTTCACCTTCCCTCGGCAGCCTATGCAACGAAACAACAACACTGGGGATACCTGCTTTCCCAGAAACGTAACTTCTCATGGCTCTTGTTCTTGGCAAAGCCTCTTTCTGAAATAGCAAACGTCGGGCTGTTTCTCCCAGGACGACTGTTCCACCCCTGAAAGCTGCTGCTGCTCTTCACCTTCCCTCGGCAGCCTATGCATAGGAACAACAGCACTGGGAATACCTGCTTTCCCAGAGACGTAACTTCTCATGGCTCTTGTTCTTGGCAAAGCCTCTTTCTGAAATAGCAAACGTCGGGCTGTTTCTCCCAGGACGAAGGTGCCAGCCCTGAAAGCCGTTCCTGCTCTTCACCTTCCCTCGGCAGCCTATGCAGCTGAACAACAACACTGGGGATACCTGCTTTCCAGGAGACGTAACTTCTCATGGCTCTTGTTCTTGGCAAGCCTCTTTCTGAAATAGCAAACGTCGGGCTGTTTCTCCCAGGATGAAGGTGCCAGCCCTGAAAGCCGTTGCTGCTCTTCACCTTCCCTCGGCAGCCTATGCATAGGAACAACAGCACTGCGGATACCTGCTTTCCAGGAGACGTAACTTCTCATGCCTCTCGTTCTCGTCAGAGCCTCTTTCTGAAATAGCAAACGTCAGGCTGTTTCTCCCAGGACGAAGGTGCCAGCCCTGAAAGCTGTTGCTGCTCTTCACCTTCCCTCGGCAGCCTATGCAACGAAACAACAACACTGGGGATACCTGCTTTCCCAGAAACGTAACTTCTCATGGCTTTTGTTCTTGGCAAACCCTCTTTCTGAAATAGCAAATGTCGGGCTGTTTCTCCCAGGACGACTGTTCCACCCCTGAAAGCTGCTGCTGCTCTTCACCTTCCCTCGGCAGCCTATGCATAGGAACAACAGCACTGGGAATACCTGCTTTCCCAGAGACGTAACTTCTCATGGCTCTTGTTCTTGGCAAAGCCTCTTTCTGAAATAGCAAACGTCGGGCTGTTTCTCCAAGGACGAAGGTGCCAGCCCTGAAAGCTGTTGCTGCTCTTCACCTTCCCTCGGCAGCCTATGCATAGGAACAACAGCACTGCGGATACCTGCTTTCCAGGAGACGTAACTTCTCATGGCTCTTGTTCTTGGCAAAGCCTCTTTCTGAAATAGCAAACGTCGGGCTGTTTCTCCCAGGACGAAGGTGCCAGCCCTGAAAGCTGTTGCTGCTCTTCACCTTCCCTCGGCAGCCTATGAAACGAAACAACAGCACTGGGGATACCTGCTTTCCCAGAGACGTAACTTCTCATGGCTCTTGTTCTTGGCAAAGCCTCTTTCTGAAATAGCAAACGTCGGGCTGTTTCTCCCAGGACGAAGGTGCCAGCCCTGAAAACCGTTGCTGCTCTTCACCTTCCCTCGGTAGCCTATAAAACGAAACAATAGCACTGCGGATACCTGCTTTCCAGGAGACGTAACTTCTCATGGCTCTCGTTCTCATCAGAGCCTCTTTCTGAAATAGCAAACGTTGGGCTGTTTCTCCCAGGACGACGGTTCCACCCCTGAAAGCTGCTGCTGCTCTTCACCTTCCCTCGGCAGCCTATGCATAGGAACAGCAGCACTGGGGATACCTGCTTTCCCAGAGACGTAACTTCTCATGGCTCTTGTTCTTGGCAAACCCTCTTTCTGAAATAGCAAACGTCGGGCTGTTTCTCCCAGGACGAAGGTGCCAGCCCTGAAAGCCGTTCCTGCTCTTCACCTTCCCTCGGCAGCCTATGCAGCTGAACAACAACACTGGGGATACCTGCTTTCAAGGAGACGTAACTTCTCATGGCTCTTGTTGTTGGCAAGCCTCTTTCTGAAATAGCAAACGTCGGGCTGTTTCTCCCAGGATGAAGGTGCCAGCCCTGAAAGCCGTTGCTGCTCTTCACCTTCCCTCGGCAGCCTATGCATAGGAACAACAGCACTGCGGATACCTGCTTTCCAGGAGACGTAACTTCTCATGCCTCTCGTTCTCGTCAGAGCCTCTTTCTGAAATAGCAAACGTCGGTCTGTTTCTCCCAGGACGAAGGTGCCAGCCCTGAAAGCTGTTGCTGCTCTTCACCTTCCCTCGGCAGCCTATGCAACGAAACAACAACACTGGGGATACCTGCTTTCCCAGAAACGTAACTTCTCATGGCTTTTGTTCTTGGCAAAGCCTCTTTCTGAAATAGCAAACGTCGGGCTGTTTCTCCCAGGACGAAGGTGCCAGCCCTGAAAGCCGTTCCTGCTCTTCACCTTCACTCGGCAGCCTATGCAGCTGAACAACAACACTGGGGATACCTGCTTTCAAGGAGACGTAACTTCTCATGGCTCTTGTTCTTGGCAAGCCTCTTTCTGAAATAGCAAATGTCGGGCTGTTTCTCCCAGGATGAAGGTGCCAGCCCTGAAAGCTGTTGCTGCTCTTCACCTTCCCTCGGCAGCCTATGCATAGGAACAACAGCACTGCGGATACCTGCTTTCCAGGAGACGTAACTTCTCATGCCTTTCGTTCTCGTCAGAGCCTCTTTCTGAAATAGCAAACGTCAGGCTGTTTCTCCCAGGACGAAGGTGCCAGCCCTGAAAGCTGTTGCTGCTCTTCACCTTCCCTCGGCAGCCTATGCAACGAAACAACAACACTGGGGATACCTGCTTTCCCAGAAACGTAACTTCTCATGGCTTTTGTTCTTGGCAAAGCCTCTTTCTGAAATAGCAAACGTCGGGCTGTTTCTCCCAGGACGACTGTTCCACCCCTGAAAGCTGCTGCTGCTCTTCACCTTCCCTCGGCAGCCTATGCATAGGAACAACAGCACTGCGGATACCTGCTTTCCAGGAGACGTAACTTCTCATGGCTCTTGTTCTTGGCAAAGCCTCTTTCTGAAATAGCAAACGTCGGGCTGTTTCTCCCAGGACGAAGGTGCCAGCCCTGAAAGCTGTTGCTGCTCTTCACCTTCCCTCGGCAGCCTATGAAACGAAACAACAGCACTGGGGATACCTGCTTTCCCAGAGACGTAACTTCTCATGGCTCTTGTTCTTGGCAAAGCCTCTTTCTGAAATAGCAAACGTCGGGCTGTTTCTCCCAGGACGAAGGTGCCAGCCCTGAAAACCGTTGCTGCTCTTCACCTTCCCTCGGTAGCCTATGAAACGAAACAATAGCACTGCGGATACCTGCTTTCCAGGAGACGTAAATTCTCATGGCTCTCGTTCTCATCAGAGCCTCTTTCTGAAATAGCAAACGTTGGGCTGTTTCTCCCAGGACGACGGTTCCACCCCTGAAAGCTGCTGCTGCTCTTCACCTTCCCTCGGCAGCCTATGCATAGGAACAGCAGCACTGGGGATACCTGCTTTCCCAGAGACGTAAGTTCTCATGGCTCTTGTTCTTGGCAAACCCTCTTTCTGAAATAGCAAACGTCGGGCTGTTTCTCCCAGGACGAAGGTGCCAGCCCTGAAAGCCGTTGCTGCTCTTCACCTTCCCTCGGCAGCCTATGAAACGAAACAACAGCACTGGGGATACCTGCTTTCCCAGAGACGTAACTTATCATGGCTCTTGTTCTTGGCAAACCCTCTTTCTGAAATAGCAAACGTTGGGCTGTTTCTCCCAGGACGAAGGTGCCAGCCCTGAAAGCCGTTGCTGCTCTTCACCTTCCCTCGGCAGCCTATGCATAGGAACAACAGCACTGCGGATACCTGCTTTCCCACAGACGTAACTTCTCATGCCTCTCGTTCTCGTCAGAGCCTCTTTCTGAAATAGCAAACGTCAGGCTGTTTCTCCCAGGACGAAGGTGCCAGCCCTGAAAGCTGTTGCTGCTCTTCACCTTCCCTCGGCAGCCTATGCAACGAAACAACAACACTGGGGATACCTGCTTTCCCAGAAACGTAACTTCTCATGGCTCTTGTTCTTGGCAAAGCCTCTTTCTGAAATAGCAAACGTCGGGCTGTTTCTCCCAGGACGACTGTTCCACCCCTGAAAGCTGTTGCTGCTCTTCACCTTCCCTCGGCAGCCTATGCTTAGGAACAACAGCACTGGGAATACCTGCTTTCCCAGAGACGTAACTTCTCATGGCTCTTTTTCTTGGCAAAGCCTCTTTCTGAAATAGCAAACGTCGGGCTGTTTCTCCCAGGACGAAGGTGCCAGCCCTGAAAGCCGTTCCTGCTCTTCACCTTCCCTCGGCAGCCTATGCAGCTGAACAACAACACTGGGGATACCTGCTTTCAAGGAGACGTAACTTCTCATGGCTCTTGTTCTTGGCAAGCCTCTTTCTGAAATAGCAAACGTCGGGCTGTTTCTCCCATGATGAAGGTGCCAGCCCTGAAAGCCGTTGCTGCTCTTCACCTTCCCTCGGCAGCCCATGCAACGAAAGAACAACACTGGGGATACCTGCTTTCCCAGAGACATAACTTCTCATGGCTCTTGTTCTTGGTAAACCCTCTTTCCGAAATAGCAAACGTCGGGCTGTTTCTCCCAGGACGAAGGTGCCAGCCCTGAAAGCTGTTGCTGCTCTTCACCTTCCCTCGGCAGCCTATGAAACGAAACAACAGCACTGGGGATACCTGCTTTCCAAGAGACGTAACTTCTCATGGCTCTTGTTCTTGCAAACCCTATTTCTGAAATAGCAAACGTCGGGCAGTTTCTCCCAGGACGAAGGTGCCAGCCCTGAAAGCCGTTGCTGCTCTTCACCTTCCCTCGGCAGCCTATGAAATGAAACAACAGCACTGGGGATACCTGCTTTCCCAGAGACGTAACTTCTCATGGCTCTTGTTCTTGGCAAACCCTCTTTCTGAAATAGCAAACGTCGGGCTGTTTCTCCCAGGACGAAGGTGCCAGCCCTGAAAACCGTTGCTGCTCTTCACCTTCCCTCGGCAGCCTATGAAACGAAACAACAGCACTGCGGATACCTGCTTTCCAGGAGACGTAACTTCTCATGGCTCTCGTTCTCATCAGAACCTCTTTCTGAAATAGCAAACGTCGGGCTGTTTCTCCCAGGACGACTGTTCCACCCCTGAAAGCTGCTGCTGCTCTTCACCTTCCCTCGGCAGCCTATGCATAGGAACAACAGCACTGGGAATACCTGCTTTCCCAGAGACGTAACTTCTCATGGCTCTTGTTCTTGGCAAAGCCTCTTTCTGAAATAGCAAACGTCGGGCTGTTTCTCCCAGGACGAAGGTGCCAGCCCTGAAAGCCGTTGCTGCTCTTCACCTTCCCTCGGCAGCCCATGCAACGAAAGAACAACACTGGGGATACCTGCTTTCCCAGAGACATAACTTCTCATGGCTCTTGTTCTTGGCAAAGCCTCTTTCTGAAATAGCAAACGTCGGGCTGTTTCTCCCAGGACGAAGGTGCCAGCCCTGAAAGCTGTTGCTGCTCTTCACCTTCCCTCGGCAGCCTATGCATAGGAACAACAGCACTGCGGATACCTGCTTTCCCGGAGACGTAACTTCTCATGGCTCTTGTTCTTGGCAAAGCCTCTTTCTGAAATAGCAAACGTCGGGCTGTTTCTCCCAGGACGAAGGTGCCAGCCCTGAAAGCTGTTGCTGCTCTTCACCTTCCCTCGGCAGCCTATGAAACGAAACAACAGCACTGGGGATACCTGCTTTCCCAGAGACGTAACTTCTCATGGCTCTTGTTCTTGGAAAACCCTCTTTCTGAAATAGCAAACGTCGGGCTGTTTCTCCCAGGACGAAGGTGCCAGCCCTGAAAGCTGTTGCTGCTCTTCACCTTCCCTCGGCAGCCTATGAAACGAAACAACAGCACTGGGGATACCTGCTTTCCCAGAGACGTAACTTCTCATGGCTCTTGTTCTTGGCAAAGCCTCTTTCTGAAATAGCAAACGTCGGGCTGTTTCTCCCAGGACGAAGGTGCCAGCCCTGAAAACCGTTGCTGCTCTTCACCTTCCCTCGGTAGCCTATGAAACGAAACAATAGCACTGCGGATACCTGCTTTCCAGGAGACGTAACTTCTCATGGCTCTCGTTCTCATCAGAGCCTCTTTCTGAAATAGCAAACGTTGGGCTGTTTCTCCCAGGACGACGGTTCCACCCCTGAAAGCTGCTGCTGCTCTTCACCTTCCCTCGGCAGCCTATGCATAGGAACAGCAGCACTGGGGATACCTGCTTTCCCAGAGACGTAACTTCTCATGGCTCTTGTTCTTGGCAAACCCTCTTTCTGAAATAGCAAACGTCGGGCTGTTTCTCCCAGGACGAAGGTGCCAGCCCTGAAAGCCGTTGCTGCTCTTCACCTTCCCTCGGCAGCCTATGAAATGAAACAACAGCACTGGGGATACCTGCTTTCCCAGAGACGTAACTTATCATGGCTCTTGTTCTTGGCAAACCCTCTTTCTGAAATAGGAAACGTTGGGCTGTTTCTCCCAGGACGAAGGTGCCAGCCCTGAAAGCCGTTGCTGCTCTTCACCTTCCCTCGGCAGCCTATGCATAGGAACAACAGCACTGCGGATACCTGCTTTCCAGGAGACGTAACTTCTCATGCCTCTCGTTCTCGTCAGAGCCTCTTTCTGAAATAGCAAACGTCAGGCTGTTTCTCCCAGGACGAAGGTGCCAGCCCTGAAAGCTGTTGCTGCTCTTCACCTTCCCTCGGCAGCCTATGCAACGAAACAACAACACTGGGGATACCTGCTTTCCCAGAAACGTAACTTCTCATGGCTCTTGTTCTTGGCAAAGCCTCTTTCTGAAATAGCAAACGTCGGGCTGTTTCTCCCAGGACGACTGTTCCACCCCTGAAAGCTGCTGCTGCTCTTCACCTTCCCTCGGCAGCCTATGCATAGGAACAACAGCACTGGGAATACCTGCTTTCCCAGAGACGTAAGTTCTCATGGCTCTTGTTCTTGGCAAAGCCTCTTTCTGAAATAGCAAACGTCGGGCTGTTTCTCCCAGGACGAAGGTGCCAGCCCTGAAAGCCGTTCCTGCTCTTCACCTTCCCTCGGCAGCCTATGCAGCTGAACAACAACACTGGGGATACCTGCTTTCAAGGAGACGTAACTTCTCATGGCTCTTGTTCTTGGCAAGCCTCTTTCTGAAATAGCAAACGTCGGGCTGTTTCTCCCATGATGAAGGTGCCAGCCCTGAAAGCCGTTGCTGCTCTTCACCTTCCCTCGGCAGCCTATGAAATGAAACAACAGCACTGGGGATACCTGCTTTCCCAGAGACGTAACTTATCATGGCTCTTGTTCTTGGCAAACCCTCTTTCTGAAATAGGAAACGTTGGGCTGTTTCTCCCAGGACGAAGGTGCCAGCCCTGAAAGCCGTTGCTGCTCTTAACCTTCCCTCGGCAGCCTATGCATAGGAACAACAGCACTGCGGATACCTGCTTTCCAGGAGACGTAACTTCTCATGGCTCTTGTTCTCGGCAAACCCTCTTTCTGAAATAGAAACTTCGGGTAGTTTCTCCCAGGACGAAGGTGCCAGCCCTGAAAGCCGTTGCTGCTCTTCACCTTCCCACGGCAGCCTATGCAACGAAACAACAGCACTGGGGATACCTGCTTTCCAGGAGACGTAACTTCTCATGGCTCTTGTTCTTGGCAAACCCTCTTTCTGAAATAGCAAACGTCGGGCTGTTTCTCCCAGGACGAAGGTGCCAGCCCTGAAAGCCGTTGCTGCTCTTCACCTTCCCTCGGCAGCCCATGCAACGAAAGAACAACACTGGGGATACCTGCTTTCCCAGAGACATAACTTCTCATGGCTCTTGTTCTTGGCAAACCTTCTTTCTGAAATAGCAAACGTCGGGCTGTTTCTCCCAGGACAAAGGTGCCAGCCCTGAAAGCTGTTACTGCTCTTCACCTTCCCTCGGCAGCCTATGCATAGGAGCAACAGCACTGCAGATACCTGCTTTCCAGGAGACGTAACTTCTCATGGCTCTTGTTCTTGGCAAAGCCTCTTTCTGAAATAGCAAACGTCGGGCTGTTTCTCCCAGGACGAAGGTGCCAGCCCTGAAAGCTGTTGCTGCTCTTCACCTTCCCTCGGCAGCCTATGAAACGAAACAACAGCACTGGGGATACCTGCTTTCCCAGAGACGTAACTTCTCATGGCTCTTGTTCTTGGCAAACCCTCTTTCTGAAATAGCAAACGTCGGGCTGTTTCTCCCAGGACAAAGGTGCCAGCCCTGAAAGCTGTTGCTGCTCTTCACCTTCCCTCGGCAGCCTATGCATAGGAAAAACAGCACTGAGGATACCTGCTTTCCAGGAGACGTAACTTCTCATGGCTCTTGTTCTTGGCAAAGCCTCTTTCTGAAATCGCAAACGTCGGGCTGTTTCTCCCAGGACGAAGGTGCCAGCCCTGAAAGCTGTTGCTGCTCTTCACCTTCCCTCAGCAGCCTATGAAACGAAACAACAGCACTGGGGATACCTGCTTTCCCAGAGACGTAACTTCTCATGGCTCTTGTTCTTGGCAAACCCTCTTTCTGAAATAGCAAACGTCGGGCTGTTTCTCCCAGGACGAAGGTGCCAGTCCTGAAAGCTGTTGCTGCTCTTCACCTTCCCTCGGCAGCCTATGCATAGGAACAACAGCACTGCGGATACCTGCTTTCCCAGAGACGTAACTTCTCATGGCTCTTGTTCTTGGCAAAGCCTCTTTCTGAAATAGCAAACGTCGGGCTGTTTCTCCCCGGACGAAGGTGCCAGCCCTGAAAGCCGTTGCTGCTCTTCACCTTCCCTCGGCAGCCCATGCAACGAAAGAACAACACTGCGGATACCTGCTTTCCCAGAAACGTATCTTCTCATGGCTCTCGTTCTCGGCAGAGCCTCTTTCTGAAATAGCAAACGTCGGGCTGTTTCTCCCAGGACGAAGGTGCCAGCCCTGAAAGCTGTTGCTGCTCTTCACCTTCCCTCGGCAGCCTATGCATAGGAACAACAGCACTGCGGATATCTGCTTTCCAGGAGACGTAACTTCTCATGGCTCTTGTTCTTGGCAAACCCTCTTTCTGAAATAGCAAACGTCGGGCTGTTTCTCCCAGGACAAAGTGCCAGCCCTTAAAGCTGTTGCTGCTCTTCACCTTCCCTCGGCAGACTATGCATAGGAACAACAGCACTGGGGATGCCTGCTTTCCCGGAGACGTAACTTCTCATGGCTCTTGTTCTTGGCAAAGCCTCTTTCTGAAATAGCAAACGTCGGGCTGTTTCTCCCAGGACGACTCTTCCAGCCCTGAAAGCTGTTGCTGCTCTTCACCTTCCCTCGGCAGCCTATGCATAGGAACAACAGCACTGCGGATACCTGCTTTCCCAGCAACGTAACTTCTCATCGCTCTTGTTCTTGGCAAAGCCTCTTTCTGAAATAGCAAACGTCGGGCTCTTTCTCCCAGGACGAAGGTGCCAGCCCTGAAAGCTGTTGCTGCTCTTCACCTTCCCTGCACAGCCTATGCATAGGAACAACAGCACTGCGGATACCTGCTTTCCCAGAGACGTAACTTCTCATGGCTCTTATTCTTGGCAAAGCCTCTTTCTGAAATAGCAAGCGTCGGGCTGTTTCTCCCAGGACGAAGGTGCCAGCCCTGAAAGCTGTTGCTGCTCTTCACCTTCCCTCGGCAGCCTATGCATAGGAACAACAGCACTGCGGATACCTGCTTTCCAGGAGACGTAACTTCTCATGGCTCTTGTTCTTGGCAAACCCTCTTTCTGAAATAGCAAACGTCGGGCTTTTTCTCCCAGGACAAGGTGCCAGCCCTTAAAGCTGCTGCTGCTCTTCACCTTCCCTCGGCAGCCTATGCATAGGAACAACAGCACTGGGGATGCCTGCTTTCCCAGAGACGTAACTTCTCATGGCTCTTGTTCTTGGCAAAGCCTCTTTCTGAAATAGCAAACGTCGGGCTGTTTCTCCCAGGATGAAGGTGCCAGCCCTGAAAGCCGTTGCTGCTCTTCACCTTCCCTCGGCAGCCTATGCATAGGAACAACAGCACTGTGGATACCTGCTTTCCAGGAGACGTAACTTCTCATGGCTCTTGTTCTTGGCAAAGCCTCTTTCTGAAATCGCAAACGTCGGGCTGTTTCTCCCAGGACGAAGGTGCCAGCCCTGAAAGCTGTTGCTGCTCTTCACCTTCCCTCGGCAGCCTATGAAACGAAACAACAGCACTGGCGATATTTGCTTTCCCAGAGACGTAACTTCTCATGGCTCTTGTTCTTGGCAAACCCTCTTTCTGAAATAGCAAACGTCGGGCTGTTTCTCCCAGGACAAAGGTGCCAGCCCTGAAAGCTGTTGCTGCTCTTCACCTTCCCTCGGCAGCCTATGCATAGGAACAACAGCACTGCGGATACCTGCTTTCCAGGAGACGTAACTTCTCATGGCTCTTGTTCTTGGCAAAGCCTCTTTCTGAAATAGCAAACGTCGGGCTGTTTCTCCCAGGACGAAGGTGCCAGCCCTGAAAGCTGTTGCTGCTCTTCAACTTCCCTCGGCAGCCTATGCATAGGAACAACAGCACTGCGGATACCTGCTTTCCAGGAGACGTAACTTCTCATGGCTCTTGTTCTTGGCAAACCCTCTTTCTGAAATAGCAAACGTCGGGCTGTTTCTCCCAGGACAAGGTGCCAGCCCTGAAAGCTGTTGCTGCTCTTCACCTTCCCTCGGCAGCCTATGAAATGAAACAACAGCACTGGGGATACCTGCTTTCCCAGAGACGTAACTTCTCATGGCTCTTGTTCTTGGCAAACCCTCTTTCTGAAATAGCAAACGTCGGGCTGTTTCTCCCAGGACGAAGGTGCCAGCCCTGAAAACCGTTGCTGCTCTTCACCTTCCCTCGGCAGCCTATGAAACGAAACAACAGCACTGCGGATACCTGCTTTCCCACATACGTAACTTCTCATGGCTCTCGTTCTCGTCAGAACCTCTTTCTGAAATAGCAAACGTCGGGCTGTTTCTCCCAGGACGAAGGTGCCAGCCCTGAAAACCGTTGCTGCTCTTCACCTTCCCTCGGCAGCCTATGAAACGAAACAACAGCACTGCGGATACCTGCTTTCCAGGAGACGTAACTTCTCATGGCTCTCGTTCTCGTCAGAACCTCTTTCTGATATAGCAAACGTCGGGCTGTTTCTCCCAGGACGAAGGTGCCGGCCCTAAAGCTGCTGCTGCTCTTCACCTTCCCTCGGCAGACTATGCATAGGAACAACAGCACTGGGGATGCCTGCTTTCCCAGAGACGTAACTTCTCATGGCTCTTGTTCTTGGCAAAGCCTCTTTCTGAAATAGCAAACGTCGGGCTGTTTCTCCCAGGACGACTCTTCCAGCCCTGAAAGCTGTTGCTGCTCTTCACCTTCCCTCGGCAGCCTATGCATAGGAACAACAGCACTGTGGATACCTGCTTTCCAGGAGACGTAACTTCTCATGGCTCTTGTTCTTGGCAAAGCCTCTTTCTGAAATCGCAAACTTCGGGCTGTTTCTCCCAGGACGAAGGTGCCAGCCCTGAAAGCTGTTGCTGCTCTTCACCTTCCCTCGGCAGCCTATGAAACGAAACAACAGCACTGGGGATACCTGCTTTCCCAGAGACGTAACTTCTCATGGCTCTTGTTCTTGGCAAACCCTCTTTCTGAAATAGCAAACGTCGGGCTGTTTCTCCCAGGACGAAGGTGCCAGCCCTGAAAGCTGTTGCTGCTCTTCACCTTCCCTCGGCAGCCTATGCATAGGAACAACAGCACTGCGGATACCTGCTTTCCAGGAGACGTAACTTCTCATGGCTCTTGTTCTTGGCAAAGCCTCTTTCTGAAATAGCAAACGTCGGGCTGTTTCTCCCAGGACGAAGGTGCCAGCCCTGAAAGCTGTTGCTGCTCTTCAACTTCCCTCGGCAGCCTATGCATAGGAACAACAGCACTGCGGATACCTGCTTTCCAGGAGACGTAACTTCTCATGGCTCTTGTTCTTGGCAAACCCTCTTTCTGAAATAGCAAACGTCGGGCTGTTTCTCCCAGGACAAGGTGCCAGCCCTGAAAGCTGTTGCTGCTCTTCACCTTCCCTCGGCAGCCTATGAAATGAAACAACAGCACTGGGGATACCTGCTTTCCCAGAGACGTAACTTCTCATGGCTCTTGTTCTTGGCAAACCCTCTTTCTGAAATAGCAAACGTCGGGCTGTTTCTCCCAGGACGAAGGTGCCAGCCCTGAAAACCGTTGCTGCTCTTCACCTTCCCTCGGCAGCCTATGAAACGAAACAACAGCACTGCAGATACCTGCTTTCCCACATACGTAACTTCTCATGGCTCTCGTTCTCGTCAGAACCTCTTTCTGAAATAGCAAACGTCGGGCTGTTTCTCCCAGGACGAAGGTGCCAGCCCTGAAAACCGTTGCTGCTCTTCACCTTCCCTCGGCAGCCTATGAAACAAAACAACAGCACTGCGGATACCTGCTTTCCAGGAGACGTAACTTCTCATGGCTCTCGTTCTCGTCAGAACCTCTTTCTGATATAGCAAACGTCGGGCTGTTTCTCCCAGGACGAAGGTGCCGGCCCTAAAGCTGCTGCTGCTCTTCACCTTCCCTCGGCAGACTATGCATAGGAACAACAGCACTGGGGATGCCTGCTTTCCCAGAGACGTAACTTCTCATGGCTCTTGTTCTTGGCAAAGCCTCTTTCTGAAATAGCAAACGTCGGGCTGTTTCTCCCAGGACGACTCTTCCAGCCCTGAAAGCTGTTGCTGCTCTTCACCTTCCCTCGGCAGCCTATGCATAGGAACAACAGCACTGCGGATACCTGCTTTCCCAGCAACGTAACTTCTCATCGCTCTTGTTCTTGGCAAAGCCTCTTTCTGAAATTGCAAACGTCGGGCTCTTTCTCCCAGGACGAAGGTGCCAGCCCTGAAAGCTGTTGCTGCTCTTCACCTTCCCTCGGCAGCCTATGAAACGAAACAACAGCACTGGGGATACCTGCTTTCCCAGAGACGTAACTTCTCATGGCTCTTATTCTTGGCAAAGCCTCTTTCTGAAATAGCAAGCGTCGGGCTGTTTCTCCCAGGACGAAGGTGCCAGCCCTGAAAGCTGTTGCTGCTCTTCACCTTCCCTCGGCAGCCTATGCATAGGAACAACAGCACTGCGGATACCTGCTTTCCAGGAGACGTAACTTCTCATGGCTCTTGTTCTTGGCAAACCCTCTTTCTGAAATAGCAAACGTCGGGCTTTTTCTCCCAGGACAAGGTGCCAGCCCTTAAAGCTGCTGCTGCTCTTCACCTTCCCTCGGCAGCCTATGCATAGGAACAACAGCACTGGGGACGCCTGCTTTCCCAGAGACGTAACTTCTCATGGCTCTTGTTCTTGGCAAAGCCTCTTTCTGAAATAGCAAACGTCGGGCTGTTTCTCCCAGGATGAAGGTGCCAGCCCTGAAAGCCGTTGCTGCTCTTCACCTTCCCTCGGCAGCCTATGCATAGGAACAACAGCACTGTGGATACCTGCTTTCCAGGAGACGTAACTTCTCATGGCTCTTGTTCTTGGCAAAGCCTCTTTCTGAAATCGCAAACGTCGGGCTGTTTCTCCCAGGACGAAGGTGCCAGCCCTGAAAGCTGTTGCTGCTCTTCACCTTCCCTCAGCAGCCTATGCATAGGAACAACAGCACTGGGGATACCTGCTTTCCCAGAGACGTAACTTCTCATGGCTCTTGTTCTTGGCAAACCCTCTTTCTGAAATAGCAAACGTCGGGCTGTTTCTCCCAGGACGAAGGTGCCAGCCCTGAAAGCTGTTGCTGCTCTTCACCTTCCCTCGGCAGCCTATGCATAGGAACAACAGCACTGCGGATACCTGCTTTCCAGGAGACGTAACTTCTCATGGCTCTTGTTCTTGGCAAAGCCTCTTTCTGAAATAGCAAACGTCGGGCTGTTTCTCCCAGGACAAAGGTGCCAGCCCTGAAAGCTGTTGCTGCTCTTCAACTTCCCTCGGCAGCCTATGCATAGGAACAACAGCACTGCGGATACCTGCTTTCCCACAGATGTAACTTCTCATGGCTCTTGTTCTTGGCAAACCCTCTTTCTGAAATAGCAAACGTCGGGCTGTTTCTCCCAGGACAAGGTGCCAGCCCTGAAAGCCGTTGCTGCTCTTCACCTTCCCTCGGCAGCCTATGAAATGAAACAACAGCACTGGGGATACCTGCTTTCCCAGAGACGTAACTTCTCATGGCTCTTGTTCTTGGCAAACCCTCTTTCTGAAATAGCAAACGTCGGGCTGTTTCTCCCAGGACGAAGGTGCCAGCCCTGAAAACCGTTGCTGCTCTTCACCTTCCCTCGGCAGCCTATGAAACGAAACAACAGCACTGCGGATACCTGCTTTCCCACATACGTAACTTCTCATGGCTCTCGTTCTCGTCAGAACCTCTTTCTGAAATAGCAAACGTCGGGCTGTTTCTCCCAGGACGAAGGTGCCAGCCCTGAAAACCGTTGCTGCTCTTCACCTTCCCTCGGCAGCCTATGAAACGAAACAACAGCACTGCGGATACCTGCTTTCCAGGAGACGTAACTTCTCATGGCTCTCGTTCTCGTCAGAACCTCTTTCTGATATAGCAAACGTCGGGCTGTTTCTCCCAGGACGAAGGTGCCGGCCCTAAAGCTGCTGCTGCTCTTCACCTTCCCTCGGCAGACTATGCATAGGAACAACAGCACTGGGGATGCCTGCTTTCCCAGAGACGTAACTTCTCATGGCTCTTGTTCTTGGCAAAGCCTCTTTCTGAAATAGCAAACGTCGGGCTGTTTCTCCCAGGACGACTCTTCCAGCCCTGAAAGCTGTTGCTGCTCTTCACCTTCCCTCGGCAGCCTATGCATAGGAACAACAGCACTGCGGATACCTGCTTTCCCAGCAACGTAACTTCTCATCGCTCTTGTTCTTGGCAAAGCCTCTTTCTGAAATAGCAAACGTCGGGCTCTTTCTCCCAGGACGAAGGTGCCAGCCCTGAAAGCTGTTGCT
Organism: Harpia harpyja; assembly: GCF_026419915.1. Lineage (NCBI taxonomy): Eukaryota > Metazoa > Chordata > Aves > Accipitriformes > Accipitridae > Harpia > Harpia harpyja. The sequence goes on from NC_068969.1 coordinate 58,091,643, forward strand.
GCTCTTCACCTTCCCTCGGCAGCCTATGAAACGAAACAACAGCACTGGGGATACCTGCTTTCCCAGAGACGTAACTTCTCATGGCTCTTATTCTTGGCAAAGCCTCTTTCTGAAATAGCAAGCGTCGGGCTGTTTCTCCCAGGACGAAGGTGCCAGCCCTGAAAGCTGTTGCTGCTCTTCACCTTCCCTCGGCAGCCTATGCATAGGAACAACAGCACTGCGGATACCTGCTTTCCAGGAGACGTAACTTCTCATGGCTCTTGTTCTTGGCAAACCCTCTTTCTGAAATAGCAAACGTCGGGCTTTTTCTCCCAGGACAAGGTGCCAGCCCTTAAAGCTGCTGCTGCTCTTCACCTTCCCTCGGCAGCCTATGCATAGGAACAACAGCACTGGGGACGCCTGCTTTCCCAGAGACGTAACTTCTCATGGCTCTTGTTCTTGGCAAAGCCTCTTTCTGAAATAGCAAACGTCGGGCTGTTTCTCCCAGGATGAAGGTGCCAGCCCTGAAAGCCGTTGCTGCTCTTCACCTTCCCTCGGCAGCCTATGCATAGGAACAACAGCACTGTGGATACCTGCTTTCCAGGAGACGTAACTTCTCATGGCTCTTGTTCTTGGCAAAGCCTCTTTCTGAAATCGCAAACGTCGGGCTGTTTCTCCCAGGACGAAGGTGCCAGCCCTGAAAGCTGTTGCTGCTCTTCACCTTCCCTCGGCAGCCTATGAAACGAAACAACAGCACTGGGGATACATGCTTTCCCAGAGACGTAACTTCTCATGGCTCTTGTTCTTGGCAAACCCTCTTTCTGAAATAGCAAACGTCGGGCTGTTTCTCCCAGGACGAAGGTGCCAGCCCTGAAAGCTGTTGCTGCTCTTCACCTTCCCTCGGCAGCCTATGCATAGGAACAACAGCACTGCGGATACCTGCTTTCCAGGAGACGTAACTTCTCATGGCTCTTGTTCTTGGCAAAGCCTCTTTCTGAAATAGCAAACGTCGGGCTGTTTCTCCCAGGACGAAGGTGCCAGCCCTGAAAGCTGTTGCTGCTCTTCAACTTTCCTCGGCAGCCTATGCATAGGAACAACAGCACTGCGGATACCTGCTTTCCCACAGACGTAACTTCTCATGGCTCTTGTTCTTGGCAAACCCTCTTTCTGAAATAGCAAACGTCGGGCTGTTTCTCCCAGGACAAGGTGCCAGCCCTGAAAGCTGTTGCTGCTCTTCACCTTCCCTCGGCAGCCTATGAAATGAAACAACAGCACTGGGGATACCTGCTTTCCCAGAGACGTAACTTCTCATGGCTCTTGTTCTTGGCAAACCCTCTTTCTGAAATAGCAAACGTCGGGCTGTTTCTCCCAGGACGAAGGTGCCAGCCCTGAAAACCGTTGCTGCTCTTCACCTTCCCTCGGCAGCCTATGAAACGAAACAACAGCACTGCGGATACCTGCTTTCCCACATACGTAACTTCTCATGGCTCTCGTTCTCGTCAGAACCTCTTTCTGAAATAGCAAACGTCGGGCTGTTTCTCCCAGGACGAAGGTGCCAGCCCTGAAAGCTGCTGCTGCTCTTCACCTTCCCTCGGCAGCCTATGCATAGGAACAACAGCACTGGGGATACCTGCTTTCCCAGAGACGTAACTTCTCATGGCTCTTGTTCTTGGCAAAGCCTCTTTCTGAAATAGCAAACGTCGGGCTGTTTCTCCCAGGATGAAGGTGCCAGCCCTGAAAGCCGTTGCTGCTCTTCACCTTCCCTCGGCAGCCTATGCATAGGAACAACAGCACTGTGGATACCTGCTTTCCAGGAGACGTAACTTCTCATGGCTCTTGTTCTTGGCAAAGCCTCTTTCTGAAATAGCAAACGTTGGGCTGTTTCTCCCAGGACGAAGGTGCCAGCCCTGAAAGCTGTTGCTGCTCTTCACCTTCCCTCGGCAGCCTATGAAACGAAACAACAGCACTGGGGATACCTGCTTTCCCACAGACGTAACTTCTCATGGATCTTGTTCTTGGCAAACCCTCTTTCTGAAATAGCAAACGTCGGGCTGTTTCTCCCAGGACGAATGTGCCAGCCCTGAAAGCTGTTGCTGCTCTTCACCTTCCCTCGGCAGCCTATGAAACGAAACAACAGCACTGGGGATACCTGCTTTCCCAGAGACGTAACTTCTCATGGCTCTTGTTCTCGGCAAACCCTCTTTCTGAAATAGAAACGTCGGGTAGTTTCTCCCAGGACGAAAGTGCCAGCCCTGAAAGCCGTTGCTGCTCTTCACCTTCCCTTAGCAGCATATGCATAGGAACAACAGCACTGCGGATACCTGCTTTCCAGGAGACGTAACTTCTCATGGCTCTTGTTCTCGGCAAACCCTCTTTCTGAAATAGAAACTTCGGGTAGTTTCTCCCAGGACGAAGGTGCCAGCCCTGAAAGCCGTTGCTGCTCTTCACCTTCCCACGGCAGCCTATGCAACGAAACAACAGCACTGGGGATACCTGCTTTCCAGGAGACGTATGGTCTCACCGCTCTTGTTCTTGGCAAAGCCTCTTTCTGAAATAGCAAACGTCGGGCTGTTTCTCCCAGGACGACTCTTCCAGCCCTGAAAGCTGTTGCTGCTCTTCACCTTCCCTCGGCAGCCTATGCATAGGAACAACAGCACTGCGGATACCTGCTTTCCCAGCAACGTAACTTCTCATCGCTCTTGTTCTTGGCAAAGCCTCTTTCTGAAATAGCAAACGTCGGGCTCTTTCTCCCAGGACGAAGGTGCCAGCCCTGAAAGCTGTTGCTGCTCTTCACCTTCCCTCGGCAGCCTATGAAACGAAACAACAGCACTGGGGATACCTGCTTTCCCACAGACGTAAATTCTCATGGCTCTTGTTCTTGGCAAAGCCTCTTTCTGAAATAGCAAGCGTCGGGCTGTTTCTCCCAGGACGAAGGTGCCAGCCCTGAAAGCTGTTGCTGCTCTTCACCTTCCCTCGGCAGCCTATGCATAGGAACAACAGCACTGCGGATACCTGCTTTCCAGGAGACGTAAATTCTCATGGCTCTTGTTCTTGGCAAACCCTCTTTCTGAAATAGCAAACGTCGGGCTGTTTCTCCCAGGACGAAGGTGCCAGCCCTGAAAACCGTTGCTGCTCTTCACCTTCCCTCGGCAGCCTATGAAACGAAACAACAGCACTGCGGATACCTGCTTTCCAGGAGACGTAACTTCTCATGGCTCTCGTTCTCGTCAGAACCTCTTTCTGATATAGCAAACGTCGGGCTGTTTCTCCCAGGACGAAGGTGCCGGCCCTGAAAGCTGCTGCTGCTCTTCACCTTCCCTCGGCAGCCTATGCATAGGAACAACAGCACTGGGGATGCCTGCTTTCCCAGAGACGTAACTTCTCATGGCTCTTGTTCTTGGCAAAGCCTCTTTCTGAAATAGCAAACGTCGGGCTGTTTCTCCCAGGATGAAGGTGCCAGCCCTGAAAGCCGTTGCTGCTCTTCACCTTCCCTCGGCAGCCTATGCATAGGAACAACAGCACTGGGGATACCTGCTTTCCAGGAGACGTAACTTTTCATGGCTCTTGTTCTTGGCAAAGCCTCTTTCTGAAATCGCAAACGTCGGGCTGTTTCTCCCAGGACGAAGGTGCCAGCCCTGAAAGCTGTTGCTGCTCTTCACCTTCCCTCGGCAGCCTATGAAACGAAACAACAGCACTGGGGATACCTGCTTTCCCAGAGACGTAACTTCTCATGGCTCTTGTTCTTGGCAAACCCTCTTTCTGAAATAGCAAACGTCGGGCTGTTTCTCCCAGGACGAAGGTGCCAGCCCTGAAAGCTGTTGCTGCTCTTCACCTTCCCTCGGCAGCCTATGCATAGGAACAACAGCACTGCGGATACCTGCTTTCCAGGAGACGTAACTTCTCATGGCTCTTGTTCTTGGCAAAGCCTCTTTCTGAAATAGCAAACGTCGGGCTGTTTCTCCCAGGACGAAGGTGCCAGCCCTGAAAGCTGTTGCTGCTCTTCAACTTCCCTCGGCAGCCTATGCATAGGAACAACAGCACTGCGGACACCTGCTTTCCAGGAGACGTAACTTCTCATGGCTCTTGTTCTTGGCAAACCCTCTTTCTGAAATAGCAAACGTCGGGCTGTTTCTCCCAGGACAAGGTGCCAGCCCTTAAAGCTGTTGCTGCTCTTCACCTTCCCTCGGCAGCCTATGAAATGAAACAACAGCACTGGGGATACCTGCTTTCCCAGAGACGTAACTTCTCATGGCTCTTGTTCTTGGCAAACCCTCTTTCTGAAATAGCAAACGTCGGGCTGTTTCTCCCAGGACGAAGGTGCCAGCCCTGAAAACCGTTGCTGCTCTTCACCTTCCCTCGGCTGCCTATGAAACGAAACAACAGCACTGCGGATACCTGCTTTCCCACAGACGTAACTTCTCATGGCTCTCGTTCTCGTCAGAACCTCTTTCTGAAATAGCAAACGTCGGGCTGTTTCTCCCAGGACGAAGGTGCCAGCCCTGAAAGCTGCTGCTGCTCTTCACCTTCCCTCGGCAGCCTATGCATAGGAACAACAGCACTGGGGATACCTGCTTTCCCAGAGACGTAACTTCTCATGGCTCTTGTTCTTGGCAAAGCCTCTTTCTGAAATAGCAAACGTCGGGCTGTTTCTCCCAGGATGAAGGTGCCAGCCCTGAAAGCCGTTGCTGCTCTTCACCTTCCCTCGGCAGCCTATGAAACGAAACAACAGCACTGTGGATACCTGCTTTCCAGGAGACGTAACTTCTCATGGCTCTTGTTCTTGGCAAAGCCTCTTTCTGAAATAGCAAACGTTGGGCTGTTTCTCCCAGGACGACTCTTCCAGCCCTAAAAGCTGTTGCTGCTCTTCACCTTCCCTCGGCAGCCTATGAAACGAAACAACAGCACTGGGGATACCTGCTTTCCCACAGACGTAACTTCTCATGGATCTTGTTCTTGGCAAAGCCTCTTTCTGAAATAGCAAACGTCAAGCTGTTTCTCCCAGGACGAATGTGCCAGCCCTGAAAGCTGTTGCTGCTCTTCACCTTCCCTCGGCAGCCTATGAAACGAAACAACAGCACTGGGGATACCTGCTTTCCCAGAGACGTAACTTCTCATGGCTCTTGTTCTCGGCAAACCCTCTTTCTGAAATAGAAACGTCGGGTAGTTTCTCCCAGGACGAAAGTGCCAGCCCTGAAAGCCGTTGCTGCTCTTCACCTTCCCTTAGCAGCATATGCATAGGAACAACAGCACTGCGGATACCTGCTTTCCAGGAGACGTAACTTCTCATGGCTCTTGTTCTCGGCAAACCCTCTTTCTGAAATAGAAACTTCGGGTAGTTTCTCCCAGGACGAAGGTGCCAGCCCTGAAAGCCGTTGCTGCTCTTCACCTTCCCACGGCAGCCTATGCAACGAAACAACAGCACTGGGGATACCTGCTTTCCAGGAGACGTATGGTCTCACCGCTCTTGTTCTTGGCAAAGCCTCTTTCTGAAATAGCAAACGTCGGGCTGTTTCTCCCAGGACGACTCTTCCAGCCCTGAAAGCTGTTGCTGCTCTTCACCTTCCCTCGGCAGCCTATGCATAGGAACAACAGCACTGCGGATACCTGCTTTCCCAGCAACGTAACTTCTCATCGCTCTTGTTCTTGGCAAAGCCTCTTTCTGAAATAGCAAACGTCGGGCTCTTTCTCCCAGGACGAAGGTGCCAGCCCTGAAAGCTGTTGCTGCTCTTCACCTTCCCTCGGCAGCCTATGAAACGAAACAACAGCACTGGGGATACCTGCTTTCCCACAGACGTAACTTCTCATGGCTCTTGTTCTTGGCAAAGCCTCTTTCTGAAATAGCAAGCGTCGGGCTGTTTCTCCCAGGACGAAGGTGCCAGCCCTGAAAGCTGTTGCTGCTCTTCACCTTCCCTCGGCAGCCTATGCATAGGAACAACAGCACTGCGGATACCTGCTTTCCAGGAGACGTAAATTCTCATGGCTCTTGTTCTTGGCAAACCCTCTTTCTGAAATAGCAAACGTCGGGCTTTTTCTCCCAGGACAAGGTGCCAGCCCTTAAAGCTGTTGCTGCTCTTCACCTTCCCTCGGCAGCCTATGAAATGAAACAACAGCACTGGGGATACCTGCTTTCCCAGAGACGTAACTTCTCATGGCTCTTGTTCTTGGCAAAGCCTCTTTCTGAAATCGCAAACGTCGGGCTGTTTCTCCCAGGACGAAGGTGCCAGCCCTGAAAGCTGTTGCTGCTCTTCACCTTCCCTCGGCAGCCTATGAAACGAAACAACAGCACTGCGGATACCTGCTTTCCCACAGACGTAACTTCTCATGGCTCTCGTTCTCGTCAGAACCTCTTTCTGAAATAGCAAACGTCGGGCTGTTTCTCCCAGGACGAAGGTGCCAGCCCTGAAAGCTGCTGCTGCTCTTCACCTTCCCTCGGCAGCCTATGAAACGAAACAACAGCACTGGCGATATTTGCTTTCCCAGAGACGTAACTTCTCATGGCTCTTGTTCTTGGCAAAGCCTCTTTCTGAAATAGCAAACGTCGGGCTGTTTCTCCCAGGATGAAGGTGCCAGCCCTGAAAGCCGTTGCTGCTCTTCACCTTCCCTCGGCAGCCTATGCATAGGAACAACAGCACTGTGGATACCTGCTTTCCAGGAGACGTAACTTCTCATGGCTCTTGTTCTTGGCAAAGCCTCTTTCTGAAATAGCAAACGTTGGGCTGTTTCTCCCAGGACGAAGGTGCCAGCCCTGAAAGCTGTTGCTGCTCTTCACCTTCCCTCGGCAGCCTATGAAACGAAACAACAGCACTGGGGATACCTGCTTTCCCACAGACGTAACTTCTCATGGATCTTGTTCTTGGCAAACCCTCTTTCTGAAATAGCAAACGTCGGGCTGTTTCTCCCAGGACGAAGGTGCCAGCCCTGAAAGCTGTTGCTGCTCTTCACCTTCCCTCGGCAGCCTATGAAACGAAACAACAGCACTGGGGATACCTGCTTTCCCACAACGTAACTTCTCATGGCTCTCGTTCTCGTCAGAACCTCTTTCTGAAATAGCAAACGTCGGGCTGTTTCTCCCAGGACGAAGGTGCCAGCCCTGAAAGCTGCTGCTGCTCTTCACCTTCCCTCGGCAGCCTATGCATAGGAACAACAGCACTGGGGATACCTGCTTTCCCAGAGACGTAACTTCTCATGGCTCTTGTTCTTGGCAAAGCCTCTTTCTGAAATAGCAAACGTCGGGCTGTTTCTCCCAGGACGAAGGTGCCAGCCCTGAAAGCCGTTGCTGCTCTTCACCTTCCCTCGGCAGCCTATGCATAGGAACAACAGCACTGCGGATACCTGCTTTCCAGGAGACGTAACTTCTCATGGCTCTTGTTCTTGGCAAAGCCTCTTTCTGAAATAGCAAACGTCGGGCTGTTTCTCCCAGGACGAAGGTGCCAGACCTGAAAGCTGTTGCTGCTCTTCACCTTCCCTCGGCAGCCTATGAAACGAAACAACAGCACTGGGGATACATGCTTTCCCACAGACGTAACTTCTCATGGATCTTGTTCTTGGCAAACCCTCTTTCTGAAATAGCAAACGTCGGGCTGTTTCTCCCAGGACGAATGTGCCAGCCCTGAAAGCTGTTGCTGCTCTTCACCTTCCCTCGGCAGCCTATGAAACGAAACAACAGCACTGGGGATACCTGCTTTCCCAGAGACGTAACTTCTCATGGCTCTTGTACTCGGCAAACCCTCTTTCTGAAACAGAAACGTCGGGTAGTTTCTCCCAGGACGAAGGTGCCAGCCCTGAAAGCCGTTGCTGCTCTTCACCTTCCCTCAGCAGCATATGCATAGGAACAACAGCACTGCGGATACCTGCTTTCCAGGAGACGTAACTTCTCATGGCTCTTGTTATCGGCAAACCCTCTTTCTGAAATAGAAACTTCGGGTAGTTTCTCCCAGGACGAAGGTGCCAGCCCTGAAAGCCTTTGCTGCTCTTCACCTTCCCACGGCAGCCTATGCAACGAAACAACAGCACTGGGGATACCTGCTTTCCAGGACACGTAAGGTCTCACCGCTCTTGTTCTTGGCAAAGCCTCTTTCTGAAATAGCAAACGTCGGGCTGTTTCTCCCAGGACGACTCTTCCAGCCCTAAAAGCTGTTGCTGCTCTTCACCTTCCCTCGGCAGCCTATGCATAGGAACAACAGCACTGCGGATACCTGCTTTCCCAGCAACGTAAATTCTCATCGCTCTTGTTCTTGGCAAAGCCTCTTTCTGAAATAGCAAACGTCAGGCTCTTTCTCCCAGGACGAAGGTGCCAGCCTTGAAAAATGTTGCTGCTCTTCACCTTCCCTCGGCAGCCTATGCACAGGAACAACAACATTGAGAATACCTGCTTTCCTGGAGACGTAACTTCTCATCGCTCTCGTTCTCGGCAGATCCTTTTTCTGGAAATAGAAAACGTCGGGCTGTTTCTCCCAGGACGAAGGTGCCTGCCTTGAAAACTGTTGCTGCTCTTCACCTTCCCTCGGCAGCCTATGCACAGGAACAACAGCACCTGGGATACCTGCTTTCCCAGAGACTTAAATTCTAATCGCTCTCGTTCTCGGCAGAGCCTCTTTCTGAAATAGCAAACGTCGGGCTGTTTCTCCCAGGACGACTGTTCCACCTCTGAAAGCTGTTGCTGCTCTTCACCTTCCTCGGCAGCCTATGCATCTGAACAACAACATTGAGAATACCTGCTTTCCGGGAGACGTAACTTCTCATAGCTCTCGTTCTCGGCAGAGACTGTTTCTGAAATAGCAAACGTCGGGCTGTTTCTCCCAGGATGAAGGAGGCAGCCCTGAAAGCTGCTGCTGCTCTTCACCTTCCCTCGGCAGCCTATGCACAGGAACAACAGCACCTGGGATACCTGCTTTCCCAGAGACTTAAATTCTAATCGCTCTCGTTCTCGGCAGAGCCTCTTTCTGAAATAGCAAACGTCGGGCTGTTTCTCCCAGGACGACTCTTCCAGCCCTAAAAGCTGTTGCTGCTCTTCACCTTCCCTCGGCAGCCTATGCATAGGAACAGCAGCACTGCGGATACCTGCTTTCCCAGCAACGTAAATTCCCATCGCTCTTGTTCTTGGCAAAGCCTCTTTCTGAAATAGCAAACGTCAGGCTCTTTCTCCCAGGACGAAGGTGCCAGCCCTGAAAGCTGTTGCTGCTCTTCACCTTCCCTCGGCAGCCTATGAAACGAAACAACAGCACTGGGGATACCTGCTTTCCCACAGACGTAACTTCTCATGGCTCTTGTTCTTGGCAAAGCCTCTTTCTGAAATAGCTAGCGTCGGGCTGTTTCTCCCACGACGAAGGTGCCAGCCCTGAAAGCTGTTGCTGCTCTTCACCTTCCCTCGGCAGCCTATGCATAGGAACAACAGCACTGCGGATACCTGCTTTCCAGGAGACGTAACTTCTCATGGCTCTTGTTCTTGGCAAACCCTCTTTCTGAAATAGCAAACGTCGGGCTTTTTCTCCCAGGACAAGGTGCCAGCCCTTAAAGCTGTTGCTGCTCTTCACCTTCCCTCAGCAGCCTATGAAATGAAACAACAGCACTGGGGATACCTGCTTTCCCAGAGACGTAACTTCTCATGGCTCTTGTTCTTGGCAAACCCTCTTTCTGAAATAGCAAACGTCGGGCTGTTTCTCCCAGGACGAAGGTGCCAGCCCTGAAAACCGTTGCTGCTCTTCACCTTCCCTCGGCAGCCTATGAAACGAAACAACAGCACTGCGGATACCTGCTTTCCCACAGACGTAACTTCTCATGGCTCTCGTTCTCGTCAGAACCTCTTTCTGAAATAGCAAACGTCGGGCTGTTTCTCCCAGGACGACTCTTCCAGCCCTGAAAGCTGTTGCTGCTCTTCACCTTCCCTCGGAAGCCTATGCATAGGAACAACAGCACTGCGGATACCTGCTTTCCCAGAAACGTAACTTCTCATCGCTCTTGTTCTTGGCAAAGCCTCTTTCTGAAATAGCAAACGTCGGGCTCTTTCTCCCAGGACGAAGGTGCCAGCCCTGAAAGCTGTTGCTGCTCTTCACCTTCCCTCGGCAGCCTATGCATAGGAACAACAGCACTGCGGATACCTGCTTTCCCAGAGACGTAACTTCTCATGGCACTTGTTCTTGGCAAACCCTCTTTCTGAAATAGCAAACGTCGGGCTGTTTGTCCCAGGACGAAGGTGCCAGCCCTGAAAGCTGTTGCTGCTCTTCACCTTCCCTCGGCAGCCTATGCATAGGAACAACAGCACTGCGGATACCTGCTTTCCAGGAGACGTAACCTCTCATGGCTCTTGTTCTTGGCAAAGCCTCTTTCTGAAATAGCAAACGTCGGGCTGTTTCTCCCAGGACGAAGGTGCCAGCCCATTAAAACCGTTGTTGCTCTTCACCTTCCCTCGGCAGCCTATGAAACGAAACAACAGCACTGCGGATACCTGCTTTCCAGGAGACGTAACTTCTCATGGCTCTCGTTCTCATCAGAACCTCTTTCTGATATAGCAAACGTCGGGCTGTTTCTCCCAGGACGAAGGTGCCAGCCCTGAAAGCTGCTGCTGGTCTTCACCTTCCCTCGGCAGCCTATGCATAGGAACAACAGCACTGCGGATACCTGCTTTCCAGGAGACGTAACTTCTCATGGCTCTTGTTCTTGGCAAAGCCTCTTTCTGAAATAGCAAACGTTGGGCTGTTTCTCCCAGGACGAAGGTGCCAGCCCTGAAAGCTGTTGCTGCTCTTCACCTTCCCTCGGCAGCCTATGAAACGAAACAACAGCACTGGGGATACCTGCTTTCCCACAGACGTAACTTCTCATGGCTCTTGTTCTTGGCAAAACCTCTTTCTGAAATAGCAAACGTCGGGCTGTTTCTCCCAGGACGAAGGTGCCAGCCCTGAAAGCTGTTGCTGCTCTTCACCTTCCCTCGGCAGCCTATGCATAGGAACAACAGCACTGGGGATACCTGCTTTCCCAGAGACGTAACTTCTCATGGCTCTTGTTCTCGGCAAACCCTCTTTCTGAAATAGAAACGTCGGGTAGTTTCTCCCAGGACGAAGGTGCCAGCCCTGAAAGCCGTTGCTGCTCTTCACCTTCCCACGGCAGCCTATGCAACGAAACAACAGCACTGGGGATACCTGCTTTCCAGGAGACGTAAGGTCTCACCGCTCTTGTTCTTGGCAAAGCCTCTTTCTGAAATAGCAAACGTCGGGCTGTTTCTCCCAGGACGACTCTTCCAGCCCTGAAAGCTGTTGCTGCTCTTCACCTTTCCTCGGCAGCCTATGCATAGGAACAACAGCACTGCGGATACCTGCTTTCCCAGCAACGTAACTTCTCATCGCTCTTGTTCTTGGCAAAGCCTCTTTCTGAAATAGCAAACGTCGGGCTCTTTCTCCCAGGACGAAGGTGCCAGCCCTGAAAGCTGTTGCTGCTCTTCACCTTCCCTCGGCAGCCTATGAAACGAAACAACAGCACTGGGGATACCTGCTTTCCCACAGACGTAACTTCTCATGGCTCTTGTTCTTGGCAAAGCCTCTTTCTGAAATAGCAAACGTTGGGCTGTTTCTCCCAGGACGACGGTTCCACCCCTGAAAGCTGCTGCTTTTCTTCACCTTCCCTCGGCAGCCTATGCATAGGAACAGCAGCACTGGGGATACCTGCTTTCCAGGAGACGTAACTTCTCATGGCTCTTGTTCTTGGCAAAGCCTCTTTCTGAAATAGCAAACATCGGGCTGTTTCTCCCAGGACGAAGGTGCCAGCCCTGAAAGCTGTTGCTGCTCTTCACCTTCCCTCGGCTTCCTATGAAACGAAACAACAGCACTTGGGATACCTGCTTTCCCAGAGACGTAACTTCTCATGGCTCTTGTTCTTGGCAAAGCCTCTTTCTGAAATAGCAAACGTCGGGCTGTTTCTCCCAGGACGAAGGTGCCAGCCCTGAAAGCTGTTGCTGCTCTTCACCTTCCTCGGCAGCCTATGCATCTGAACAACAACATTGAGAGTAGCTGCTTTCTGGAGACGTAACTTCTCATTGCTCTCGTTCTCGATAGAGCCTCTTTCTGAAATAGCAAACGTCGGGCTGTTTCTCCCAGGACGAAGGTGCCAGCCTTGAAAAATGTTGCTGCTCTTCACCTTCCCTCGGCAGCCTATGCACAGGAACAACAACATTGAGAATACCTGCTTTCCTGGAGACGTAACTTCTCATCGCTCTCGTTCTCGGCAGATCCTTTTTCTGGAAATAGAAAACGTCGGGCTGTTTCTCCCAGGACGAAGGTGCCTGCCTTGAAAACTGTTGCTGCTCTTCACCTTCCCTCGGCAGCCTATGCACAGGAACAACAGCACCTGGGATACCTGCTTTCCCAGAGACTTAAATTCTAATCGCTCTCGTTCTCGGCAGAGCCTCTTTCTGAAATAGCAAACGTCGGGCTGTTTCTCCCAGGACGACTGTTCCAACTCTGAAAGCTGTTGCTGCTCTTCACCTTCCTCGGCAGCCTATGCATCTGAACAACAACATTGAGAATACCTGCTTTCCGGGAGACGTAACTTCTCATAGCTCTCGTTCTCGGCAGAGACTGTTTCTGAAATAGCAAACGTCGGGCTGTTTCTCCCAGGATGAAGGAGGCAGCCCTGAAAGCTGCTGCTGCTCTTCACCTTCCTTCGGCAGCCTATGCATAGGAACAACAGCACTGCGGATACCTGCTTTCCAGGAGACGTAACTTCTCATGGCTCTTGTTCTTGGCAAAGCCTCTTTCTGAAATAGCAAACGTTGGGCTGTTTCTCCCAGGACGAAGGTGCCAGCCCTGAAAGCCGTTGCTGCTCTTCACCTTCCCTCGGCAGCCCATGCAACGAAAGAACAACACTGGGGATACCTGCTTTCCCAGAAACGTAAATTCTCATCGCTCTCGTTCTCGGCAGAGCCTCTTTCTGAAATAGCAAACGTCGGGCTGTTTCTCCCAGGACGAAGGTGCCAGCCCTGAAAGCTGTTGCTGCTCTTCACCTTGCCTCGGCAGCCTATGAAACGAAACAACAGCACTGGCGATATTTGCTTTCCCAGAGACGTAACTTCTCATGGCTCTTGTTCTTGGCAAACCCTCTTTCTCAAATAGCAAACGTCGGGCTGTTTGTCCCAGGACGAAGGTGCCAGCCCTGAAAGCTGTTGCTGCTCTTCACCTTCCCTCGGCAGCCTATGAAACGAAAAAACAGCACTGGGGATACCTGCTTTCCCAGAGACGTAACTTCTCATGGCTCTTGTTCTTGGCAAACCCTCTTTCTGAAATAGCAAACGTTGGGCTGTTTCTCCCAGGACGAAGGTGCCAGCCCTGAAAGCTGTTGCTGCTCTTCACCTTCCCTCAGCAGCCTATGCATAGGAACAACAGCACTGCGGATACCTGCTTTCCAGGAGACGTATCTTCTCATGGCTCTTGTTCTTGGCAAAGCCTCTTTCTGAAATAGCAAACGTCGGGCTGTTTCTCCCAGGACGAAGGTGCCAGCCCTGAAAGCTGTTGCTGCTCTTCACCTTCCCTCGGCAGCCTATGAAACGAAACAACAGCACTGGGGATACCTGCTTTCCCGGAGACGTAACTTCTCATGGCTCTTGTTCTTGGCAAAGCCTCTTTCTGAAATAGCAAGCGTCGGGCTGTTTCTCCCAGGACGAAGGTGCCAGCCCTGAAAGCTGTTGCTGCTCTTCACCTTCCCTCAGGAGCCTATGCATAGGAACAACAGCACTGCGGATACCTGCTTTCCAGGAGACGTAACTTCTCATGGCTCTTGTTCTTGGCAAAGCCTCTTTCTGAAATAGCAAACGTCGGGCTGTTTCTCCCAGGACGAAGGTGCCAGCCCTGAAAGCTGTTGCTGCTCTTCACCTTCCCTCGGCAGCCTATGCATAGGAACAACAGCACTGCGGATACCTGCTTTCCAGGAGACGTAACTTCTCATGGCTCTTGTTCTTGGCAAAGCCTCTTTCTGAAATAGCAAACGTCGGGCTGTTTCTCCCAGGACGAAGGTGGCAGCCCTTAAAGCTGTTGCTGCTCTTCACCTTCCCTCGGCAGCCTATGAAATGAAACAACAGCACTGGGGATACCTGCTTCCCAGGAGACTTAACTTCTCATCGCTCTCGTTCTCGGCAGAGCCTCTTTCTGAAATAGCAAACGTCGGGCTGTTTCTCCCAGGACGAAGGTGCCAGCCCTGAAAGCTGTTGCTGCTCTTCACCTTGCCTCGGCAGCCTATGAAACGAAACAACAGCACTGGCGATATTTGCTTTCCCAGAGACGTAACTTCTCATGGCTCTTGTTCTTGGCAAACCCTCTTTCTGAAATAGCAAGCGTCGGGCTGTTTCTCCCAGGACGAAGGTGCCAGCCCTGAAAGCCGTTGCTGCTCTTCACCTTCCCTCGGCAGCCTATGCATAGGAACAACAGCACTGCGGATACCTGCTTTCCAGGAGACGTAACTTCTCATGGCTCTTGTTCTTGGCAAAGCCTCTTTCTGAAATCGCAAACGTCGGGCTGTTTCTCCCAGGACGAAGGTGGCAGCCCTGAAAGCTGTTGCTGCTTTTCACCTTCCCTCGACAGCCTATGAAACGAAACAACAGCACTGGGGATACCTGCTTTCCCAGAGACATAACTTCTCATGGCTCTTGTTCTTGGCAAAGCCTCTTTCTGAAATAGCAAACGTCAGGCTGTTTCTCCCAGGACGAAGGTGCCAGCCCTGAAAGCCGTTGCTGCTCTTCACCTTCCCTCAGCAGCCTATGCATAGGAACAACAGCACTGCGGATACCTGCTTTCCAGGAGACGTAACTTCTCATGGCTCTTGTTCTTGGCAAAGCCTCTTTCTGAAATAGCAAACTTCGGGCTGTTTCTCCCAGGACGAAGGTGCCAGCCCTGAAAGCTGTTGCTGCTCTTCACCTTCCCTCGGCAGCCTATGCATAGGAACAACAGCACTGCGGATACCTGCTTTCCAGGAGACGTAACTTCTCATGGCTCTTGTTCTTGGCAAAGCCTCTTTCTGAAATAGCAAACGTCGGGCTGTTTCTCCCAGGACGAAGGTGGCAGCCCTTAAAGCTGTTGCTGCTCTTCACCTTCCCTCGGCAGCCTATGAAATGTAACAACAGCACTGGGGATACCTGCTTTCCCAGAGACGTAACTTCTCATGGCTCTTGTTCTTGGGAAACCCTCTTTCTGAAATAGCAAACGTCGGGCTGTTTCTCCCAGGACGAAGGTGCCAGCCCTGAAAACCGTTGTTGCTCTTCACCTTCCCTCGGCAGCCTATGAAACGAGACAACAGCACTGCGGATACCTGCTTTCCCAGAGACGTAACTTCTCATCGCTCTCGTTCTCGTCAGAACCTCTTTCTGAAATAGCAAACGTCGGGCTGTTTCTCCCAGGACGACTGTTCCACCCGTGAAAGCTGCTGCTGCTCTTCACCTTCCCTCGGCAGCCTATGCATAGGAACAACAGCACTGGGGATACCTGCTTTCCCAGAGACGTAACTTCTCATCGCTCTTGTTCCTGTCAAAGCCTCTTTCTGAAATAGCAAACGTCGGGCTGTTTCTCCCAGGACGAAGGTGCCAGCCCTGAAAGCTGTTGCTGCTCTTCACCTTCCCTCGGCAGGCTATGCAGCTGAACAACAACACTGGGGATACGTGCTTTCCCAGAGACGTAACTTCTCATGGCTCTTGTTCTTGGCAAAGCCTCTTTCTGAAATAGCAAACGTCGGGCTGTTTCTCCCAGGACGAAGGTGCCAGCCCTGAAAGCTGTTGCTGCTCTTCACCTTCCCTCGGTAGCCTATGCATAGGAACAACAGCACTGGGGATACCTGCTTTCCCAGAAACGTAACTTCTCATGGCTCTTGTTCTTGGCAAAGCCTCTTTCTGAAATAGCAAACGTCGGGCTGTTTCTCCCAGGACGAAGGTGCCAGCCCTGAAAGCTGTTCCTGCTCTTCACCTTCCCTCGGCAGCCTATGAAACGAAACAACAGCACTGCGGATACCTGCTTTCCCACAGACGTAACTTCTCATGGCTCTTGTTCTTGGCAAAGCCTCTTTCTGAAATAGCAAACGTTGGGCTGTTTCTCCCAGGACGACGGTTCCACCCCTGAAAGCTGCTGCTTTTCTTCACCTTCCCTCGGCAGCCTATGCATAGGAACAGCAGCACTGTGGATACCTGCTTTCCCAGAGACGTAACTTCTCATGGCTCTTGTTCTTGGCAAACCCTCTTTCTGAAATAGCAAACGTCAGGCTGTTTCTCCCAGGACGAAGGTGCCAGCCCTGAAAGCCGTTGCTGCTCTTCACCTTCCCTCAGCAGCCTATGCATAGGAACAACAGCACTGCGGATACCTGCTTTCCAGGAGACGTAACTTCTCATGGCTCTTGTTCTTGGCAAAGCCACTTTCTAAAATAGCAAACTTCGGGCTGTTTCTCCCAGGACGAAGGTGCCAGCCCTGAAAGCTGTTGCTGCTCTTCACCTTCCCTCGGCAGCCTATGCATAGGAACAACAGCACTGGGGATACCTGCTTTCCCAGAGACGTAACTTCTCATGGCTCTTGTTCTTGGCAAAGCCTCTTTCTGAAATAGCAAACGTCGGGCTGTTTCTCCCAGGACGAAGGTGGCAGCCCTTAAAGCTGTTGCTGCTCTTCACCTTCCCACGGCAGCCTATGAAATGAAACAACAGCACTGGGGATACCTGCTTTCCTAGAGACGTAACTTCTCATGGCTCTTGTTCTTGGGAAACCCTCTTTCTGAAATAGCAAACGTCGGGCTGTTTCTCCCAGGACGAAGGTGCCAGCCCTGAAAACCGTTGCTGCTCTTCACCTTCCCTCGGCAGCCTATGAAACGAGACAACAGCACTGCGGATACCTGCTTTCCAGGAGACGTAACTTCTCATCGCTCTCGTTCTCGTCAGAACCTCTTTCTGAAATAGCAAACGTCGGGCTGTTTCTCCCAGGACGACGGTTCCACCCCTGAAAGCTGCTGCTGCTCTTCACCTTCCCTCGGCAGCCTATGCATAGGAACAACAGCACTGGGGATACCTGCTTTCCAGGAGACGTAACTTCTCATGGCTCTTGTTCTTGGCAAAGCCTCTTTCTGAAATAGCAAACGTCGGGCTGTTTCTCCCAGGACGAAGGTGCCAGCCCTGAAAGCCGTTGCTGCTCTTCACCTTCCCTCGGCAGCCTATGCATAGGAACAACAGCACTGTGGATACCTGCTTTCCAGGAGACGTAACTTCTCATGGCTCTTGTTCTTGGCAAAGCCTCTTTCTGAAATAGCAAACGTTGGGCTGTTTCTCCCAGGACGAAGGTGCCAGCCCTGAAAGCTGTTGCTGCTCTTCACCTTCCCTCGGCAGCCTATGCATAGGAACAACAGCACTGCGGATACCTGCTTTCCCACAGACGTAACTTCTCATGGCTCTTGTTCTTGGCAAAGCCTCTTTCTGAAATAGCAAACGTTGGGCTGTTTCTCCCAGGACGACGGTTCCACCCCTGAAAGCTGCTGCTTTTCTTCACCTTCCCTCGGCAGCCTATGCATAGGAACAGCAGCACTGTGGATACCTGCTTTCCCAGAGACGTAACTTCTCATGGCTCTTGTTCTTGGCAAACCCTCTTTCTGAAATAGCAAACGTCAGGCTGTTTCTCCCAGGACGAAGGTGCCAGCCCTGAAAGCCGTTGCTGCTCTTCACCTTCCCTCAGCAGCCTATGCATAGGAACAACAGCACTGCGGATACCTGCTTTCCAGGAGACGTAACTTCTCATGGCTCTTGTTCTTGGCAAAGCCACTTTCTAAAATAGCAAACTTCGGGCTGTTTCTCCCAGGACGAAGGTGCCAGCCCTGAAAGCTGTTGCTGCTCTTCACCTTCCCTCGGCAGCCTATGCATAGGAACAACAGCACTGGGGATACCTGCTTTCCCAGAGACGTAACTTCTCATGGCTCTTGTTCTTGGCAAAGCCTCTTTCTGAAATAGCAAACGTCGGGCTGTTTCTCCCAGGACGAAGGTGGCAGCCCTTAAAGCTGTTGCTGCTCTTCACCTTCCCACGGCAGCCTATGAAATGAAACAACAGCACTGGGGATACCTGCTTTCCTAGAGACGTAACTTCTCATGGCTCTTGTTCTTGGGAAACCCTCTTTCTGAAATAGCAAACGTCGGGCTGTTTCTCCCAGGACGAAGGTGCCAGCCCTGAAAACCGTTGCTGCTCTTCACCTTCCCTCGGCAGCCTATGAAACGAGACAACAGCACTGCGGATACCTGCTTTCCAGGAGACGTAACTTCTCATCGCTCTCGTTCTCGTCAGAACCTCTTTCTGAAATAGCAAACGTCGGGCTGTTTCTCCCAGGACGACGGTTCCACCCCTGAAAGCTGCTGCTGCTCTTCACCTTCCCTCGGCAGCCTATGCATAGGAACAACAGCACTGGGGATACCTGCTTTCCAGGAGACGTAACTTCTCATGGCTCTTGTTCTTGGCAAAGCCTCTTTCTGAAATAGCAAACGTCGGGCTGTTTCTCCCAGGACGAAGGTGCCAGCCCTGAAAGCCGTTGCTGCTCTTCACCTTCCCTCGGCAGCCTATGCATAGGAACAACAGCACTGTGGATACCTGCTTTCCAGGAGACGTAACTTCTCATGGCTCTTGTTCTTGGCAAAGCCTCTTTCTGAAATAGCAAACGTTGGGCTGTTTCTCCCAGGACGAAGGTGCCAGCCCTGAAAGCTGTTGCTGCTCTTCACCTTCCCTCGGCAGCCTATGCATAGGAACAACAGCACTGCGGATACCTGCTTTTCCACAGACGTAACTTCTCATGGATCTTGTTCTTGGCAAAGCCTCTTTCTGAAATAGCAAACGTTGGGCTGTTTCTCCCAGGACGACGGTTCCACCCCTGAAAGCTGCTGCTTTTCTTCACCTTCCCTCGGCAGCCTATGCATAGGAACAGCAGCACTGGGGATACCTGCTTTCCCAGAGACGTAACTTCTCATGGCTCTTGTTCTTGGCAAACCCTCTTTCTGAAATAGCAAACGTCGGCCTGTTTCTCCCAGGACGAAGGTGCCAGCCCTGAAAGCCATTGCTGCTCTTCACCTTCCCTCAGCAGCCTATGCATAGGAACAACAGCACTGCGGATACCTGCTTTCCAGGAGACGTAACTTCTCATGGCTCTTGTTCTTGGCAAAGCCTCTTTCTGAAATAGCAAACTTCGGGCTGTTTCTCCCAGGACGAAGGTGCCAGCCCTGAAAGCTGTTGCTGCTCTTCAACTTCCCTCGGCAGCCTATGCATAGGAACAACAGCACTGCGGATACCTGCTTTCCAGGAGACGTAACTTCTCATGGCTCTTGTTCTTGGCAAAGCCTCTTTCTGAAATAGCAAACGTCGGGCTGTTTCTCCCAGGACGAAGGTGCCAGCCCTGAAAGCTGTTGCTGCTCTTCACCTTCCCTCGGCAGCCTATGAAATGAAACAACAGCACTGGGGATACCTGCTTTCCTAGAGACGTAACTTCTCATGGCTCTTGTTCTTGGGAAACCCTCTTTCTGAAATAGCAAACGTCGGGCTGTTTCTCCCAGGACGAAGGTGCCAGCCCTGAAAACCGTTGCTGCTCTTCACCTTCCCTCGGCAGCCTATGAAACGAGACAACAGCACAGCGGATACCTGCTTTCCAGGAGACGTAACTTCTCATCGCTCTCGTTCTCGTCAGAACCTCTTTCTGAAATAGCAAACGTCGGGCTGTTTCTCCCAGGACGACGGTTCCACCCCTGAAAGCTGCTGCTGCTCTTCACCTTCCCTCGGCAGCCTATGCATAGGAACAACAGCACTGCGGATACCTGCTTTCCCAGAGACGTAACTTCTCATGGCTCTTGTTCTTGGCAAAGCCTCTTTCTGAAATAGCAAACGTCGGGCTGTTTCTCCCAGGACGAAGGTGCCAGCCCTGAAAGCCGTTGCTGCTCTTCACCTTCCCTCGGCAGCCTATGCATAGGAAAAACAGCACTGTGGATACCTGCTTTCCAGGAGACGTAACTTCTCATGGCTCTTGTTCTTGGCAAAGCCTCTTTCTGAAATAGCAAACGTTGGGCTGTTTCTCCCAGGACGAAGGTGCCAGCCCTGAAAGCTGTTGCTGCTCTTCACCTTCCCTCAGCAGCCTATGCATAGGAACAAAGCACTGCGGATACCTGCTTTCCCACAGACGTAACTTCTCATGGCTCTTGTTCTTGGCAAAGCCTCTTCCTGAAATAGCAAACGTCGGGCTGTTTCTCCCAGAACGAAGGTGCCAGCCCTGAAAGCTGTTGCTGCTCTTCACCTTCCCTCGGCAGCCTATGCATAGGAACAACAGCACTGCGGATACCTGCTTTCCAGGAGACGTAACTTCTCATGGCTCTTGTTCTTGGCAAAGCCTCTTTCTGAAATAGCAAACGTCGGGCTGTTTCTCCCAGGACGAAGGTGCCAGCCCTGAAAGCCGTTGCTGCTCTTCACCTTCCCTCGGCAGCCCATGCAACGAAAGAACAACACTGGGGATACCTGCTTTCCCAGAAACGTAACTTCTCATCGCTCTTGTTCTCGGCAGATTCTCTTTCTGAAATAGCAAAATCGGGCTGTTTCTCCCAGGACGA
Source organism: Harpia harpyja (assembly GCF_026419915.1). Lineage (NCBI taxonomy): Eukaryota > Metazoa > Chordata > Aves > Accipitriformes > Accipitridae > Harpia > Harpia harpyja. Next base: position 58,112,188 of record NC_068969.1, read on the forward strand.
AGGTGCCAGCCCTGAAAGCTGTTGCTGCTCTTCACCTTCCCTCGGCAGCCTATGCATAGGAACAACAGCACTGCGGATACCTGCTTTCCCAGAAACGTAACTTCTCATCGCTCTTGGTCTTGGCAAAGCCTCTTTCTGAAATAGCAAACGTCAGGCTCTTTCTCCCAGGACGAAGGTGCCAGCCCTGAAAGCTGTTGCTACTCTTCACCTTCCCTCGGCAGCCTATGAAACGAAACAACAGCACTGGGGATACCTGCTTTCCCACAGACGTAACTTCTCATGGCTCTTGTTCTTGGCAAAGCCTCTTTCTGAAATAGCAAACGTCGGGCTGTTTCTCCCAGGACTAAGGTGCCAGCCCTGAAAGCTGTTGCTGCTCTTCACCTTCCCTCGGCAGCCTATGCATAGAAACAACAGCACTGCGGATACCTGCTTTCCAGGAGACGTAATTTCTCATGGCTCTTGTTTTGGCAAAGCCTCTTTCTGAAATAGCAAACGTCGGGCTGTTTCTCCCAGGACGAAGGTGCCAGCCCTGAAAGCTGTTGCTGCTCTTCACCTTCCCTCGGCAGCCTATGAAACGAAACAACAGCACTGGGGATACCTGCTTTCCCACAGACGTAACTTCTCATGGCTCTTGTTCTTGGCAAAGCCTCTTTCTGAAATAGCAAACGTCGGGCTGTTTCTCCCAGGACGAAGGTGCCAGCCCTGAAAGCTGTTGCTGCTCTTCACCTTCCCTCGGCAGCCTATGAAACGAAACAACAGCACTGCGGATACCTGCTTTCCAGGAGACGTAACTTCTCATGGCTCTTGTTCTTGGCAAAGCCTCTTTCTGAAATAGCAAACGTCGGGCTGTTTCTCCCAGGACGAAGGTGCCAGCCCTGAAAGCCGTTGCTGCTCTTCACCTTCCCTCGGCAGCCTATGCATAGGAACAACAGCACTGCGGATACCTGCTTTCCAGGAGACGTAACTTCTCATGGCTCTTGTTCTTGGCAAAGCCTCTTTCTAAAATCGCAAAGGTCGGGCTGTTTCTCCCAGGACGAAGGTGCCAGCCCTGAAAGCTGTTGCTGCTCTTCACCTTCCCTCGGCAGCCTATGAAACGAAACAACAGCACTGGGGATACCTGCTTTCCCAGAGACGTAACTTCTCATGGGTCTTGTTCTTGGCAAAGCCTCTTTCTGAAATAGCAAACGTCGGGCTGTTTCTCCCAGGACGAAGGTGCCAGCCCTGAAAGCTGTTGCTGCTCTTCACCTTCCCTCGGCAGCCTATGAAATGAAAAAACAACACTGGGGATACCTGCTTTGCCAGAGACGTAAGGTCTCACCGCTCTTCTTCTTGACAAAGCCTCTTTCTGAAAAAGCAAACGTCGGACTGTTTCTCCCAGGACGACTGTTCCACCCCTGAAAGCTGTTGCTGCTCTTCACCTTCCCTCGGCACCCTATGCACAGGAACAACAACACTGAGAATACCTGCTTTCCTGGAGACGTAACTTCTCATCGCTCTCATTCTCGGCACAGCCTGTTTCTGAAATAGCAAACGTCGGGCTGTTTCTCCCAGGACGACTGTTCCACCCCTGAAAGCCGTTGCTGCTCTTCACCTTCCCTCGGCAGCCTATGCAACGAAACAACAACACTGGGGATACCTGCTTTCCCAGAGATGTAAGGTCTCACCGCTCTTGTTCTTTGCAAAGCCTCTTTCTGAAAAAGCAAACGTCGGACTGTTTCTCCCAGGACGACTGTTCCACCCCTGAAAGATGTTGCTGCTCTTCACCTTCCTCGGCAGCCTATGCATCTGAACAACAACATTGAGAATACCTGCTTTCTCAGAGACGTAACTTCTCGTTGCTCTCGTTCTTGGCAGAGCCTCTTTCTGAAATAGCAAACGTCGGGCTGTTTCTCCCAGGACGAAAGTGCCAGCCCTGAAAGCTGCTGCTGCTCTTCACCTGCCTTCGGCAGCCTATGCATAGGAACAACAGCACTGCGGATGCCTGCTTTCCCAGAGACGTAACTTCTCATCACTCTCGTTCTAGGCAGAGCCTCTTTGTTAAATAGCAAACGTCGGGCTGTTTCTCACAGGACGACTGTTCCACCCCTGAAAGCTGCTGCTGATCTACACCTTCCCTCGGCAGCCTATGCATAGGAACAACAGCACTGGGGATGCCTGCTTTCCCAGAGACGTAACTTCTCATCGCTCTCGTTCTCGGCAGAGCCTCTTTCTGAAATAGCAAACGTCGGGCTGTTTCTCACAGGACGAAGGTGCCAGCCTTGAAAACTGTTGCTGATCTCCACCTTCCGCCGGCAGCCTATGCACAGGAAGAACAGCACCTGGGATACCTGCTTTCCCAGAGAATTAACTTCTCATCGCTCTCGTTCTCGGCAGAGCCTCTTTCTGAAATAGCAAACGTCGGGCTGTTTCTCCCAGGACGAAGGTGCCAGCCTTGAAAACTGTTGCTGCTCTTCACCTTCCCTCGGCAGCCTATGCACAGGAAGAACAGCACCTGGGACACCTGCTTTCCCAGAGAATTAACTTCTCATCGCTCTCGTTCTCGGCAGAGACTCTTTCTGAAAAAGCAAACGTCGGGCTGTTTCTCCCAGGATGACTGTTCCACCCCTGAAAGCTGTTGCTGCTCTTCATCTTCCCTCGGCACCCTATGCACAGGAACAAAAACACTGAGAATACCTGCTTTCCTGGAGACGTAACTTCTCATTGCTCTCGTTCTCGGCAGAGGCTCTTTCTGAAATAGCAAACGTCGGGCTGTTTCTCCCAGAACGAAGGTGCCAGCGCTGAAAGCTTTTGCTGCTCTTCACCTTCCCTCGGCAGCCTATGAAATGAAAAAACAACACTGGGGATACCTGCTTTGCCAGAGACGTAAGGTCTCACCGCTCTTGTTCTTGACAAAGCCTCTTTCTGAAAAAGCAAACGTCGGGCTGTTTCTCCCAGGACGACTGTTCCACCCCTGAAAGCTGTTGCTGCTCTTCACCTTCCCTCGGCACCCTATGCACAGGAACAACAACACTGAGAATACCTGCTTTCCTGGAGACGTAACTTCTCATCGCTCTCATTCTCGGCACAGCCTGTTTCTGAAATAGCAAACGTCGGGCTGTTTCTCCCAGGACGACTGTTCCACCCCTGAAAGCCGTTGCTGCTCTTCACCTTCCCTCGGCAGCCTATGCAACGAAACAACAACACTGGGGATACCTGCTTTCCCAGAGATGTAAGGTCTCACCGCTCTTGTACTTTGCAAAGCCTCTTTCTGAAAAAGCAAACGTCGGACTGTTTCTCCCAGGACGACTGTTCCACCCCTGAAAGCTGTTGCTGCTCTTCACCTTCCTCGGCAGCCTATGCATCTGAACAACAACATTGAGAATACCTGCTTTCTCAGAGACGTAACTTCTCGTTGCTCTCATTCTTGGCAGAGCCTCTTTCTGAAATAGCAAACGTCGGGCTGTTTCTCCCAGGACGAAGGTGCCAGCCCTGAAAGCTGCTGCTGCTCTTCACCTGCCTTCGGCAGCCTATGCATAGGAACAACAGCACTGCGGATGCCTGCTTTCCCAGAGACGTAACTTCTCATCAATCTCGTTCTAGGCAGAGCCTCTTTGTTAAATAGCAAACGTCGGGCTGTTTCTCACAGGACGACTGTTCCACCCCTGAAAGCTGCTGCTGATCTACACCTTCCCTCGGCAGCCTATGCATAGGAACAACAGCACTGCGGATGCCTGGTTTCCCAGAGACGTAACTTCTCATCGCTCTCGTTATTGGCAGAGCCTCTTTCTGAAATAGCAAACGTCGGGCTGTTTCTCCCAGGACGAAGGTGCCAGCCCTGAAAGCCGTTGCTCCTCTTCACCATCCCTCGGCAGCCTATGCAATGAAACAACAACACTGAGAATACCTGCTTTCCTGGAGACGTAACTTCTCATCGCTGTCGTTATTGGTAGAGCCTCTTTCTGAAAGAGCAAACGTCGGGCTGTTTCTCCCAGTATGAAGGTGCCAGCCCTGAAAGCTGTTGCTGCTCTTCACCTTCCCTCGGCAGCCTATGAAACGAAACAACAGCACTGGGGATACCTGCTTTCCCACAGACGTAACTTCTCGTTGCTCTCATTCTTGGCAGAGCCTGTTTCTGAAATAGCAAACGTCGGGCAGTTTCTCCCAGGACGAAGGTGCCAGCCCTGAAAGCTGTTGCTGCTCTTCACCTTCCCTCGGCAGCCTATGCACAGGAACAACATCAATGGGCATACCTGCTGTTTCAGAGACGTAACTTCTCATCGCTCTCGTTCTCGGCAGAGCCTTTTTCTGGAAATAAAAACGTCGGGCGGTTTCTCCCAGGTCGAAGGTGACAGCCCTGAAAGCTGTTGCTGCTCTTCACCTTCCCTCGGCAGCCTATCCAACGAAACAACAAAACTGGGGATACCTGCTTTCCTAGAGACGTAAGGTCTCACCGCTCTTGTTCTTGGCAAAGCCTCTTTCTGAAAAAGCAAACGTTGGGCTGTTTCTCCCAGGACGACTGTTCCACCCCTGAAAGCGGTTGCTGCTCTTCACCTTCCCTCGGCAGCCTATGCAACGAAACAACAACACTGGGGATACCTGCTTTCCCAGAGACGTAAGGTCTCACCTCTCTTGTTCTTTGCAAAGCCTCTTTCTGAAATAGCAAACGTCAGGCTCTTTCTCCCAGGACGAAGGTGCCAGCCCTGAAAGCTGTTGCTACTCTTTACCTTCCCTCGGCAGCCTATGAAACGAAACAACAGCACTGGGGATACCTGCTTTGCCACAGACGTAACTTCTCATGGCTCTTGTTCTTGGCAAAGCCTCTTTCTGAAATAGCAAACGTTGGGCTGTTTCTCCCAGGACGACGGTTCCACCCCTGAAAGCTGCTGCTTTTCTTCACCTTCCCTCGGCAGCCTATGCATAGGAACAACAGCACTGCGGATACCTGCTTTCCCAGAGACGTAACTTCTCATGGCTCTTGTTCTTGGCAAACCCTCTTTCTGAAATAGCAAACGTCGGGCTGTTTCTCCCAGGACGAAGGTGCCAGCCCTGAAAGCTGTTGCTGCTCTTCACCTTCCCTCGGCAGCCTATGAAACGAAACAACAGCACTGGGGATACCTGCTTCCCCACAGACGTAACTTCTTATGGCTCTTGTTCTTGGCAAAGCCTCTTTCTGAAATAGCAAACGTCGGGCTGTTTCTCCCAGGACGAAGGTGCCAGCCCTGAAAGCTGTTGCTGCTCTTCACCTTCCCTCGGCAGCCTATGCATAGAAACAACAGCACTGCGGATACCTGCTTTCCAGGAGACGTAATTTCTCATGGCTCTTGTTTTGGCAAAGCCTCTTTCTGAAATAGCAAACGTCGGGCTGTTTCTCCCAGGACGAAGGTGCCAGCCCTGAAAGCTGTTGCTGCTCTTCACCTTCCCTCGGCAGCCTATGAAACGAAACAACAGCACTGCGGATACCTGCTTTCCCACAGACGTAACTTCTCATGGCTCTTGTTCTTGGCAAAGCCTCTTTCTGAAATAGCAAACGTCGGGTTGTTTCTCCCAGGACGAAGGTGCCAGCCCTGAAAGCCGTTGCTGCTCTTCACCTTCCCTCGGCAGCCTATGCATAGGAACAACAGCACTGCGGATACCTGCTTTCCAGGAGACGTAACTTCTCATGGCTCTTGTTCTTGGCAAAGCCTCTTTCTAAAATCGCAAACGTCGGGCTGTTTCTCCCAGGACGAAGGTGCCAGCCCTGAAAGCTGTTGCTGCTCTTCACCTTCCTCGGCAGTCTATGCATCTGAACAACAACATTGAGAATACCTGCTTTCCTGGAGACGTAACTTCTCATTGCTCTCGTTGTCGGCAGAGCCTGTTTCTGAAATAGCAAACGTCGGGCTGTTTCTCCCAATATGAAGGTGCCAGCCTTGAAAGCTGTTGCTGCTCGTCACCTTCCCTCGGCAGCCTATGCAATGAAACAACAACACTGGGGACACCTGCTTTCCCAGAGACGTAACTTCTCATCGCTCTCGTTCTCGGCAGAGCCTGTTTCTGAAATAGCAAACGTCGGGCTGTTTCTCCCAGTATGAAGGTGCCATCCCTGAAAACTGTTGCTGCTCTTCACCTTCCTCGGCACCCTATGCATCTGAACAACAACATTGAGAATACCTGCTTTCTTGGAGATGTAACTTCTCATTGATCTCGTTCTCGGCAGAGCCTGTTTCTGAAATAGCACACTTCAGGCAGTTTTTCCCAGGACGAAGGTGCCAGCCTTGAAAGCTGTTCCTGCTCTTCACCTTCCCTCGGCAGCCTACGTACAGGAACAACAGCACTGGGCATACCTGCTTTCTCAGAGACGTAACTTCTCATCGCTCTCGTTCTCGGCAGAGCCTTTTTCTGGAAATACAAACGTCGGGCTGTTTTCCCAGGACGAAGGTGCCAGCCCTGAAAGCCGTTGCTGCTCTTCACCTTCCCTCGGCAGCCTATGCAACGAAACAACAACACTGGGGATACCTGCTTTCCCAGAGACGTAAGGTCTCACCGCTCTTGTTCTTGGCAAAGCCTCTTTCTGAAAAAGCAAACGTCGGACTGTTTCTCCCAGGACGACTGTTCCACCCCTGAAAGCTGCTGCTGATCTACACCTGCCTTCGGCAGCCTATGCATAGGAACAACAGCACTGCGGATGCCGGCTTTCCCAGAGACGTAACTTCTCATCGCTCTCGTTCTCGGCAGAGCCTCTTTCTGAAATAGCAAACGTCGGGCTCTTTCTCCCAGGATGAAGGTGCCAGCCCTGAAAGCTGTTGCTGCTCGTCACCTTCCCTCGGCAGCCTATGCAATGAAACAACAACACTGGGGACACCTGCTTTCCCACAGACGTAACTTCTCATCACTCTCGTTCTCGGCAGAGCCTCTTTCTGAAATAGCAAACGTCGGGCTGTTTCTCCCAGGACGAAGGTGCCAGCCTTGAAAACTGTTGCTGCTCTTCACCTTCCCTCGGCAGCCTATGCACAGGAACAACAGCACCTGGGATACCTGCTTTCCCAGAGACTTAACTTCTCATCGCTCTCGTTCTCGGCAGAGCCGCTTTCTGAAATAGCAAACGTCGGGCTGTTTCTCCCAGGACGAAGGTGCCAGCCCTGAAAGCCGTTGCTGCTCTTCACCTTCCCTCGGCAGCCTATGAAACGAAACAACAGCACTGGGGATACCTGCTTTCCCAGAGACGTAACTTCTCATGGCTCTTGTTCTTGGCAAAGCCTCTTTCTGAAAAAGCAAACGTCGGGCTGTTTCTCACAGGACGACTGTTCCACCCCTGAAAGCTGCTGCTGATCTACACCTTCCCTCGGCAGCCTATGCATAGGAACAACAGCACTGCGGATGCCTGCTTTCCCAGAGACGTAACTTCTCATCGCTCTCGTTCTTGGCAGAGCCTCTTTCTGAAATAGCAAACGTCGGGCTGTTTCTCCCAGGACGAAGGTGCCAGCCTTGAAAACTGTTGCTGCTCTTCACCTTCCCTCGGCAGCCTATGCACAGGAACAACAGCACCTGGGATACCTGCTTTCCCAGAGACTTAACTTCTCATCGCTCTCGTTCTCGGTAGAGCCTCTTTCTGAAATAGTAAACGTCGGGCTGTTTCTCCAAGGACGAAGGTGCCAGCCCGAAAAGGTGTTGCTGCTCTTCACCTTCCCTCGGCAGCCTACGTACAGGAACAACAGCACTGGGCATACCTGCTTTCTCAGAGACGTAACTTCTCATCGCTCTCGTTCTCGGCAGAGCCTTTTTCTGGAAATACAAACGTCGGGCTGTTTCTCCCAGGACGAAGGTGCCAGCCCTGAAAGCTGTTGCTGCTCTTCACCTTCCCTCGGCAGCCTATGAAACGAAACAACAACACTGGGGATACCTGCATTCCCAGAGACGTAAGGTCTCACCGCTCTTGTTCTTTGCAAAGCCTCTTTCTGAAAAAGCAAACGTCGGGCTGTTTCTCCCAGAATGAAGGTGCCAGCCCTGAAAGCTGTTGCTGCTCTTCACCTTCCCTCGGCAGCCTATCCAACGAATCAACAACACTGGGGATACCTGCTTTCCTAGAGACGTAAGGTCTCACCGCTCTTGTTCTTGGCAAAGCCTCTTTCTGAAAAAGCAAACGTCGGGCTGTTTCTCACAGGACGACTGTTCCACCCCTGAAAGCTGCTGCTGATCTACACCTTCCCTCGGCAGCCTATGCATAGGAACAACAGCACTGCGGATGCCTGCTTTCCCAGAGACGTAACTTCTCATCGCTCTCGTTCTTGGCAGAGCCTCTTTCTGAAATAGCAAACGTCGGGCTGTTTCTCCCAGGACGAAGGTGCCACCCTTGAAAACTGTTGCTGCTCTTCACCTTCCCTCGGCAGCCTATGCACAGGAACAACAGCACCTGGGATACCTGCTTTCCCAGAGACTTAACTTCTCATCGCTCTCCTTCTCGGCAGAGCCTCTTTCTGAAATAGCAAACGTCGGGCTGTTTCTCCCAGGACGAAGGTGCCAGCCCGAAAAGCTGTTGCTGCTCTTCACCTTCCCTCGGCAGCCTACGTACAGGAACAACAGCACTGGGCATACCTGCTTTCTCAGAGACGTAACTTCTCATCGCTCTCGTTCTCGGCAGAGCCTTTTTCTGGAAATACAAACGTCGGGATGTTTCTCCCAGGACGAAGGTGACAGCCCTGAAAGCTGTTGCTGCTCTTCACCTTCCCTTGGCAGCCTATGCACAGGAACAACAGCACCTGGGATTCCTGCTTTCCCAGAGACGTTACGTCTCATCGCTCTCGTTCTCGGCAGAGACTGTTTCTGAAATAGCAAACGTCGGGCTGTTTCTCCCAGGACGAAGGTGCCAGCCTTGAAAGCTGTTGCTGCTCTCCACCTTCCCTCGGCAGCCTATGCACAGGAAGAACAGCACCTGGGATACCTGATTTCCCAGAGAATTAACTTCTCATCGCTCTCGTTCTCGGCAGAGACTCTTTCTGAAAAAGCAAACGTCGGGCTGTTTCTCCCAGGATGACTGTTCCACCCCTGAAAGCTGTTGCTGCTCTTCACCTTCCCTCGGCACCCTATGCACAGGAACAAAAACACTGAGAATACCTGCTTTCCTGGAGACGTAACTTCTCATTGCTCTCGTTCTCGGCAGAGCCTCTTTCTGAAATAGCAAACGTCGGGCTGTTTCTCCCAGAACGAAGGTGCCAGCCCTGAAAGCTTTTGCTGCTCTTCACCTTCCCTCGGCAGCCTATCCAACGAAACAACAACACTGGGGATACCTGCTTTCCCAGAGACGTAACTTCTCATCGCTCTCGTTCTCGGCAGAGCCTCTTTCTGAAATAGCAAACGTCGGACTGTTTCTCCCAGGACGAAGGTGCCAGCCCGAAAAGCTGTTGCTGCTCTTCACCTTCCCTCGGCAGCCTACGTACAGGAACAACAGCACTGGGCATACCTGCTTTCTCAGAGACGTAAATTCTCACCGCTCTCGTTCTTGGCAGAGCCTCTTTCTGAAATAGCAAACGTCGGGCTGTTTCTCCCAGAACGAAGGTGCCAGCCCTGAAAGCCGTTGCTGCTCTTCACCCTCCCTCGGCAGCCTATGAAATGAAAAAACAACACTGGGGATACCTGCTTTGCCAGAGACGTAAGGTCTCACCGCTCTTGTTCTTGACAAAGCCTCTTTCTGAAAAAGCAAACGTCGGGCTGTTTCTCCCAGGACGACTGTTCCACCCCTGAAAGCTGTTGCTGCTCTTCACCTTCCCTCGGCACCCTATGCACAGGAACAACAACACTGAGAATACCTGCTTTCCTGAAGACGTAACTTCTCATCGCTCTCATTCTCGGCACAGCCTGTTTCTGAAATAGCAAACGTCGGGCTGTTTCTCCCAGGACGACTGTTCCACCCCTGAAAGCCGTTGCTGCTCTTCACCTTCCCTCGGCAGCCTATGCAACGAAACAACAACACTGGGGATACCTGCTTTCCCAGAGATGTAAGGTCTCACCGCTCTTGTTCTTTGCAAAGCCTCTTTCTGAAAAAGCAAACGTCGGACTGTTTCTCCCAGGACGAAGGTGCCAGCCCTGAAAGCTGCTGCTGCTCTTCACCTTCCTTTGGCAGCCTATGCATAGGAACAACAGCACTGCGGATGCCTGCTTTCCCAGAGACGTAACTTCTCATCACTCTCGTTCTCGGCAGAGCCTCTTTGTTAAATAGCAAACGTCGGGCTGTTTCTCACAGGACGACTGTTCCACCCCTGAAAGCTGCTGCTGATCTACACCTTCCCTCGGCAGCCTATGCATAGGAACAACAGCACTGCGGATGCCTGCTTTCCCAGAGACGTAACTTCTCATCGCTCTCGTTATTGGCAGAGCCTCTTTCTGAAATAGCAAACGTCGGGCTGTTTCTCCCAGGACGAAGGTGCCAGCCCTGAAAGCCGTTGCTCCTCTTCACCATCCCTCGGCAGCCTATGCAATGAAACAACAACACTGAGAATACCTGCTTTCCTGCAGACGTAATTTCTCATCTCTGTCGTTATTGGTAGAGCCTCTTTCTGAAAGAGCAAACGTCGGGCTGTTTCTCCCAGTATGAAGGTGCCAGCCCTGAAAGCTGTTGCTGCTCTTCACCTTCCTCGGCAGCCTATGCATCTGAACAACAACATTGAGAATACCTGCTTTCCTGGAGACGTAACTTCTCATTGCTTTCGTTCTCGGCAGAGCCTGTTTCTGAAATAGGAAACGTCGGGCAGTTTCTCCCAGGACGAAGGTGCCAGCCCTGAAAGCTGTTGCTGCTCTTCACCTTCCCTCGGCAGCCTATGCACAGGAACAACATCACTGGGCATACCTGCTTTTTCAGAGACGTAACTTCTCATCGCTCTCGTTCTCGGCAGAGCCTTTTTCTGGAAATAAAAACGTCGGGCGGTTTCTCCCAGGTCGAAGGTGCCAGCCCTGAAAGCTGTTGCTGCTCTTCACCTTCCCTCGGCAGCCTATCCAACGAAACAACAACACTGGGGATACCTGCTCTCCCAGAGATGTAAGGTCTCACCGCTCTTGTTCTTTGCAAAGCCTCTTTCTGAAAAAGCAAACGTCGGACTGTTTCTCCCAGGACGACTGTTCCACCCCTGAAAGCTGTTGCTTCTCTTCACCTTCCTCGGCAGCCTATGCATCTGAACAACAACATTGAGAATACCTGCTTTCTCAGAGACGTAACTTCTCGTTGCTCTCGTTCTTGGCAGAGCCTCTTTCTGAAATAGCAAACGTCGGGCTGTTTCTCCCAGGACAAAGGTGCCAGCCCTGAAAGCTGCTGCTGCTCTTCACCTTCCTTCGGCAGCCTATGCATAGGAACAACAGCACTGCGGATGCCTGCTTTCCCAGAGACGTAACTTCTCATCACTCTCGTTCTAGGCAGAGCCTCTTTGTTAAATAGCAAACGTCGGGCTGTTTCTCACAGGACGACTGTTCCACCCCTGAAAGCTGCTGCTGATCTACACCTTCCCTCGGCAGCCTATGCATAGGAACAACAGCACTGCGGATGCCTGCTTTCCCAGAGACGTAACTTCTCATCGCTCTCGTTATTGGCAGAGCCTCTTTCTGAAATAGCAAACGTCGGGCTGTTTCTCCCAGGACGAAGGTGCCAGCCCTGAAAGCCGTTGCTCCTCTTCACCATCCCTCGGCAGCCTATGCAATGAAACAACAACACTGAGAATACCTGCTTTCCTGGAGACGTAACTTCTCATCGCTTTCGTTATTGGTAGAGCCTCTTTCTGAAAGAGCAAACGTCGGGCTGTTTCTCCCAGTATGAAGGTGCCAGCCCTGAAAGCTGTTGCTGCTCTTCACCTTCCTCGGCAGCCTATGCATCTGAACAACAACATTGAGAATACCTGCTTTCCTGGAGACGTAACTTCTCATTGCTTTCGTTCTCGGCAGAGCCTGTTTCTGAAATAGCAAACGTCGGGCAGTTTCTCCCAGGACGAAGGTGCCAGCCCTGAAAGCTGTTGCTGCTCTTCACCTTCCCTCGGCAGCCTATGCACAGGAACAACATCACTGGGCATACCTGCTTTTTCAGAGACGTAACTTCTCATCGCTCTCGTTCTCAGCAGAGCCTTTTTCTGGAAATAAAAACGTCGGGCGGTTTCTCCCAGGTCGAAGGTGCCAGCCCTGAAAGCTGTTGCTGCTCTTCACCTTCCCTCGGCAGCCTATCCAACGAAACAACAACACTGGGGATACCTGTTTTCCTAGAGACATAAGGTCTCACCGCTCTTGTTCTTGGCAAAGCCTCTTTCTGAAAAAGCAAACGTCGGACTGTTTCTCCCAGGACGAAGGTGCCACCCCTGAAAGCTGTTGCTGCTCTTCACCTTCCTCGGCAGCCTATGCATCTGAACAACAACATTGAGAATACCTGCTTTCTCAGAGACGTAACTTCTCGTTGCTCTCGTTCTTGGCAGAGCCTCTTTCTGAAATAGCAAACGTCGGGCTGTTTCTCCCAGGACGAAGGTGCCAGCCCTGAAAGCTGCTGCTGCTCTTCACCTGCCTTCGGCAGCCTATGCATAGGAACAACAGCACTGCGGATGCCTGCTTTCCCAGAGACGTAACTTCTCATCACTCTCGTTCTAGGCAGAGCCTCTTTGTTAAATAGCAAACGTCGGGCTGTTTCTCACAGGACGACTGTTCCACCCCTGAAAGCTGCTGCTGATCTACACCTTCCCTCGGCAGCCTATGCATAGGAACAACAGCACTGCGGATGCCTGGTTTCCCAGAGACGTAACTTCTCATCGCTCTCGTTATTGGCAGAGCCTCTTTCTGAAATAGCAAACGTCGGGCTGTTTCTCCCAGGACGAAGGTGCCAGCCCTGAAAGCCGTTGCTCCTCTTCACCATCCCTCGGCAGCCTATGCAATGAAACAACAACACTGAGAATACCTGCTTTCCTGGAGACGTAACTTCTCATCGCTGTCGTTATTGGTAGAGCCTCTTTCTGAAAGAGCAAACGTCGGGCTGTTTCTCCCAGTATGAAGGTGCCAGCCCTGAAAGCTGTTGCTGCTCTTCACCTTCCTCGGCAGCCTGTGCATCTGAACAACAACATTGAGAATACCTGCTTTCCTGGAGACGTAACTTCTCATTGCTTTCGTTCTCGGCAGAGCCTGTTTCTGAAATACAAAACATCGGGCAGTTTCTCCCAGGACGAAGGTGCCAGCCCTGAAAGCTGTTGCTGCTCTTCACCTTCCCTCGGCAGCCTATGCACAGGAACAACATCACTGGGCATACCTGCTTTTTCAGAGACGTAACTTCTCATCGCTCTCGTTCTCGGCAGAGCCTTTTTCTGGAAATAAAAACGTCGGGCGGTTTCTCCCAGGTCGAAGGTGACAGCCCTGAAAGCTGTTGCTGCTCTTCACCTTCCCTCGGCAGCCTATCCAACGAAACAACAACACTGGGGATACCTGCTTTCCTAGAGACGTAAGGTCTCACCGCTCTTGTTCTTGGCAAAGCCTCTTTCTGAAAAAGCAAACGTTGGGCTGTTTCTCCCAGGACGACTGTTCCACCCCTGAAAGCGGTTGCTGCTCTTCACCTTCCCTCGGCAGCCTATGCAACGAAACAACAACACTGGGGATACCTGCTTTCCCAGAGACGTAAGGTCTCACCGCTCTTGTTCTTTGCAAAGCCTCTTTCTGAAAAAGCAAACGTCGGGCTGTTTCTCCCAGGACGAAGGTGCCAGCCCTGAAAGCTGCTGCTGCTCTTCACCTGCCTTCGGCAGCCTATGCATAGGAACAACAGCACTGCGGATGCCTGCTTTCCCAGAGACGTAACTTCTCATCACTCTCGTTCTAGGCAGAGCCTCTTTGTTAAATAGCAAACGTCGGGCTGTTTCTCACAGGACGACTGTTCCACCCCTGAAAGCTGCTGCTGATCTACACCTTCCCTCGGCAGCCTATGCATAGGAACAACAGCACTGGGGATGCCTGCTTTCCCAGAGACGTAACTTCTCATCGCTCTCGTTCTCGGCAGAGCCTCTTTCTGAAATAGCAAACGTCGGGCTGTTTCTCCCAGGATGAAGGTGCCAGCCCTGAAAGCTGTTGCTGCTCGTCACCTTCCCTCGGCAGCCTATGCAATGAAACAACAACACTGGGGACACCTGCTTTCCTGGAGACGTAACTTCTCATCGCTCTCGTTCTCGGCAGAGCCTCTTTCTGAAATAGCAAACGTCGGGCTGTTTCTCCCAGGACGAAGGTGCCAGCCCGAAAAGCTGTTGCTGCTCTTCACCTTCCCTCGGCAGCCTACGTACAGGAACAACAGCACTGGGCATACCTGCTTTCTCAGAGACGTAACTTCTCATCGCTCTCCTTCTCGGCAGAGCCTCTTTCTGAAATAACAAACGTCGGGCTGTTTCTCCCAGGACGAAGGTGCCAGCCCTGAAAGCTGCTGCTGGTCTTCAACTTCCCTCCGCAGCCTATGCATAGGAACAACAGCACTGGGGATACCGGCTTTCTCAGAGAAGTAAGTTCTCATCGCTCTCGTTCTCAGCAGAGCCTCTTTCTGAAATAGCAAACGTCGGTCTTTTTCTCCCAGGACGAAGGAGCCAGCCCTGAAAGCTGTTGCTGATCTTCACCTTCCTCGGCAGCCTATGCATCTGAAGAACAACATTGGAATACCTGCTTTCCTGGAGACGTAACTTCTCATTGCTCTCGTTCTCGGCAGAGCCTCTTTCTGAAATAGCAAACGTTTATCAGTTTCTCCCAGGACGAAGGTGCCAGCCCTGAAAGCTGTTGCTGCACTTCACCTTCCCTGGGCAGTCTACGTACAGGAACAACAGCACTGGGCATACCTGCTTTCCCAGAAACGTATCTTCTCATCGCTCTCGATCTCGGCAGAGCCTCTTTCTGAAATAGCAAACGTCAGGCTGTTTCACACAGAACGAAGGTGCCAGCCCTGAAAGCTGTTGCTGCTCTTCACCTTCCCTCGGCAGCATATCCAACGAAACAATAACACTGGGGATACCTGCTTTCCCAGAGACGTAAGGTCTCACCGCTCTTTTTCTTGGCAAACCCTCTTTCTGAAAAAGCATATATCGGGCTGTTTCTCACAGGACGACTGTTCCAACCCTGAAAGCTGCTGCTGATCTACACCTACCCTCGGCAGCCTATGCATAGGAACAACAGCACTGCGGATGCCTGCTTTCCCACAGACGTAACTTCTCATCGCTGTCGTTCTTGGCAGGGCCTCTTTCTGAAATAGCAAGCGTCGGGCTGTTTCTCCCAGGACGAAGGTGCCAGCCCTGAAAGCTGCTGCTGCTCTTCACCTTCCTTCGGCAGCCTATGCACAGGAACAACAGCACTGCGGATGCCTGCTTTTCCAGAGACGTAACTTCCCATCGCTCTTGTTCTCGGCAGAGCGTCTTTCTGAAATAGGCTGCCGAGGGAAGGTGAAGAGCAGCAACAGCTTTCAGGGCTGGCACCTTCATCCTGGGAGAAACAGCCCGACGTTTGCTATTTCAGAATGAGGCTCTGCCGAGAACAAGAGCGATGAGAAGTTATGTCTCCAGGAAATCAGGTATCGCAGGTATTGTTGTTCCTGTGCATAGGGTGCCGAGGGAAGGTGAAGAGCAGCAGCAGCTTTCAGGGCTGGCACCTTCGTTCTGTGTGAAACAGCCCAAAGTTTGCTATTTCAGAAAGAGGCTTTGCCAAGAACAAGAGCCATGAGAAGTTACGTCTCTGGGAAAGCAGGTATCCCATGTGCTGTTGTTCAGATGCATAGGCTGCCGAGGGAAGGTGAAGAGCAGCAAGAGCTTTCAGGACTGGCACCTTCATCCTGGGAGAAACAGCCCGACATTTGTATTTTCTGAAAAAGTCTCTGCCGAGATCGAGAGCGATGAGAATTTACGTCTCTGCGAAAGCAGGTATCCCCAGTGTTGTTTCCTCTTTGCATAGGCTGCCGAGGGAAGGTGAAGAGCAGCAAGAGCTTCCAGAGTTGGCACCTTCGCCCTGGGAGAAACAGCCCGACTTTTGCTATTTCTGAAAGAGGCTCTACCGAGAACGAGAGCGATGAGAAGTTACGTCTCCAGGAAAGCAGGTATCCCAGGTAGTGTTGTTCCTGTGCATAGGCTGCCGAGGGAAGGTGAAGAGCAGCAACAGTTTTAAGGGCTGGCACCTTCGTCCTGGGAGAAACAGCCCGACGTTTGCTATTTCAGAAAGAGGCTCCGCCGAGAACGAGAGCGATGAGAAGTTTCGTCTCCAGGAAAGCAGGTATTCGCAGTGCTGTTGTTCCTATGCATAGGCTGCCGAGGGAAGGTGAAGAGCAGCAACAGCTTTCAGGGCTGGCACCTTCGTTCTGGGAGAAACAGCCCGACGCTTGCTATTTCAGAAAGAGGCTCTGCCGAGAACGAGAGCGATGAGAAGTTACGTCTCTGGGAAAGCAGGTATCCTCAGTGTTGTTGTTTCGTTGCATAGGCTGCCGAGGGAAGGTGAAGAGCAGGAACGGCTTTCAGGGCTGGCACCTTCGTCCTGGGAGAAACAGCCCGAAGTTTGCTATTTCAGAAAGAGGCTCTGCCGAGAACGAGGGCGAGGAGAAGTTATGTCTCCAGGAAAGCAGGTATCCCAGGTGGTATTGTTCCTGTGCATAGGCTGCCAATGGAAGGTGAAGAGCAGCAGAAGCTCTTAGGGCTGGCACCTTCGTTCTGTGTGAAACAGCCCAACGTTTGCAATTTCAGAAAGAGGCTTTGCCAAGAACAAGAGCCATGAGAAGTTACGTCTCTGGAAAGCAGGTATCCCCAGTGTTGTTGTTTCGTTGCATAGGCTGCCGTGGGAAGGTGAAGACCAGCAACGGCTTTCAGGGCTGGCACCTTCGTCCTCGGAGAAACAGCCTGACGTTTGCTATTTCAGAAAGAGGCTTTGCCAAGAACAAGAGCCATGAGAAGTTACGTCTCCAGGAAAGCAGCTATTCCCAGTGTTGTTGTTCAGCTGCATAGGCTGCCGAGGAAAGGTGAAGAGCAGCAACAGCTTTCAGGGCTGGCACCTTCGTCCTGGGAGAAACAGTCCGACGTTTGCTATTTCAGAAACAGGCTCTGCCGAGAACTAGAGCGATGAGAAGTTACATTTCTGGGAAATCAGGTATCCCAGGTGCTGTTGTTCAGATGCATAGGCTGCCGAGGGAAGGTGAAGAGCAGCAACAGCTTTCAGGGCTGGCACCTTCATCCTGGGAGAAACAGCCCGACGTTTGCTTTTTCAGAAAGAGGCTTTGCCAAGAACAAGAGCGATGAGAACTTACGTCTCTGGGAAAGCAGGTATCCCCAGTGTTGTTTCCTCTTTGCATAGGCTGCAGAGGGAAGGTGAAGAGCAGCAAGATCTTTCAGAGTTGGCACCTTCATCCTGCGAGAAACAGCCCGATGTTTGCTATTTCTGAAAAAGGCTCTGTCGAGAACGAGAGCGATGAGAAGTTACGTCTCCAGGAAAGCAGGTATCCCAGGTAGTGTTGTTCCTGTGCATAGGCTGCCGAGGTAAGTTGAAGAGCAGCAGCAGCTTTTAGGCCTGGCACCTTCGTTCTGTGTGATACAGCCCGAAGTTTGCTATTTTAGAAAGAGGCTTTGCCAAGAACAAGAGCCATGAGAAGTTACATCTCTGGGAAAGCAGGTATGCCCAGTGTTGTTGTTTCGTTGCATAGGATGCCGTAGGAAGGTGAAGACCAGCAACGGCTTTCAGGGCTGGCACCTTCGTCCTGGGAGTATCAGCCCGACGTTTGTATTTTCAGAAAAAGGCTCTGCTGAGAACAAGAGCGATGAGAAGTTACGCCTCCAGGATAGCAGGTATCCCCAGTGCTGTTGTTCCTGTGCATAGGCTGCCGAGGGAAGGTGAAGATCAGCAACAGCTTTCAGGGCTGGCACCTTCGTCCTGGGAGAAACAGCCCGACGTTTGCTATTTCAGAAAGAGGCTCTGCCGAGAACGAGAGCGATGAGAAGCTACGTCTCCAGGAAAGCAGGTATTCCCAGTGTTGTTGTTCAGCTGCATAGGCTGCCGAGGGAAGGTGAAGAGCAGCAACAGCTTTCAGGGCTGGCACCTTCATATTGGGAGAAACAGCCCGAAGTTTGCTATTTCAGAAAGAGGCTTTGCCAAGAACAAGAGCCATGAGAAGTTACATCTCTGGGAAAGCAGGTATCCCCAGTGTTGTTGTTTCTTTGGATAGGCTGCCGAGGGAAGGTGAAGAGCATCAACAGTTTTCAGGGCTGTCACCTTCGTTCTGGGAGAAACAGCCCGACGCTTGCTATTTCAGAAAGACGCTCTGCCGAGAACGAGAGCGATGAGAAGTTACGTCTCTGGGAAAGCAGGTATTCCCAGTGCTGTTGTGCCTGTGAATAGGCTGCCTTGGGAAGTTGAAGAACAGTAGAAGCTTTCAGGGCTGGCACCTTCATCCTGGGAGAAACAGCCCGACGTTTGCTATTTCAGAAAGAGGCTTTGCAAAGAACAAGAGCCATGAGAAGTTAAGTCTCTTGGAAAGCAGGTATCCCCAGTGTTGTTTCCTCTTTACATAGGCTGCCGAGGGAAGGTGAAGAGCAGCAACAGATTTCAGGGCTGGCACCTTCGTTCTGTGTGAAACAGCCCGACGTTTACTATTTCAGAAAGAGGCTTTGCCAAGAAGAAGAGCCATGAGAAGTTACGTCTCTGGGAAAGCAGGTATCCCCAGTGTTGTTTTTTCGTTGGATAGGCTGCCGAGGGAAGGTGAAGAGCATCAACACTTTTCAGGGCTGGCACCTTCGTTCTGGGAGATACAGCCCGACGCTTGCTATTTCAGAAAGAGGATCTGCCGAGAACGAGAGCCATGAGAAGTTACGTCTCTGTGAAAGCAGGTATTCCCAGGTGCTGTTGTGCCTGTGAATAGGCTGCCGAGGGAAGTTGAAGAACAGCAGAAGCTTTCAGGGCTGGCGCCTTCGTTCTGGGAGAAACAGCCCGACGTTTGCTATTTCAGAAAGAGGCTCTGCCAAGAACGAGATCGAGGAGAAGTTACGTCTCTGGGAAAGCAGGTATCCCCAGTGTTGTTTCCTCTTTACATAGGCTGCCGAGGGAAGGTGAAGATCAGCAACAGCTTTCAGGGCTGGCACCTTCGTTCTGTGTGAAACAGCCCGACGTTTGCTATTTCAGAAAGAGGCTTTGCCAAGAACAAGAGCCATGAGAAGTTACGTCTCCGGGAAAGCAGGTATTCCCAGTGTTGTTGTTCCTGTGCATAGGCTGCCGAGGGAAGGTGAAGAGCAGCAACAGCTTTCAGGGCTGGCACCTTCGTTCTGGGAGAAACAGCCCGACATTTGTAATTTCAGAAACACTGTCTGCCGAGAGAGAGAGCGTTGACAACTTACGTCTCTGGGAAAGCAGGTATAACCTAGTGTTGTTGCTTCTGTGATAGGCTGCCGAGAGAAGGTGAAGACCAGCAACAGCTTTCAGAGTTGGCACCTTCATCCTGGGAGAAACAGCCCGATGTTTGCTATTTCTGAAAGAGGCTCTGCCGAGAACGAGAGCGATGAGAAGTTACGTCTCCAGGAAAGCAGGTATCCCAGGTAGTGTTGTTCCTGTGCATAGGCTGCCGAGGGAAGTTGAAGAGCAGCAGCAGCTTTCAGCCCAGGCACCTTCGTTCTGTGTGAAACAGCCCGTCGTTTGCTATTTCAGAAAGAGGCTTTGCCAAGAACAAGAGCCATGAGAAGTTACGCCTCCAGGATAGCAGGTATCCCCAGTGCTGTTGTTCAGCTGCATAGGCTGCCGAGGGAAGGTGAAGAGCAGCAACAGCTTTCAGGGCTGGCACCTTTGTCCTGGGAGAAACAGCCCGAAGTTTGCTATTTCAGAAACAGGCTCTGCCGAGAACGAGAGCGATGAGAAGTTACGTCTCTGGGAAAGCAGGTATCCGTAGTGCTGTTGTGCCTTTGAATAGTGTGCCAGGGGAAGTTGAAGAACAGCAGAATCTTTCAGGGATGGCGCCTTCGTTCTGGGAGAAACAGCCCGACGTTTGCTATTTCAGAAAGAGGCTCTGCCGAGAACGAGAGCGATGAGAAGTTACGTCTCTGGGAAAGCAGGTATCCCCAGTGTTGTTTCCTCTTTGCATAGGCTGCCGAGGGAAGGTGAAGACCAGCAACGGCTTTCAGGGCTGGCACCTTCGTCCTGGGAGAAACAGCCCGACGTTTGCTATTTCAGAAATAGGCTTTGCCAAGAACAAGAGCCATGAGAACTTACGTCTCTGGTAAAGCAGGTATACCCAGTGTTGTTGTTTCGTTGGATAGGCTGCCGAGGGAAGGTGAAGAGCATCAACAGTTTTCAGGGCTATCACCTTCGTTCTGGGAGAAACAGCCCGACGCTTTCTATTTCAGAAAGAGGCTCTGCCGAGAACGAGAGCGATGAGAAGTTACGCCTCCAGGATAGCAGGTATCCCCAGTGCTGTTGTTCCTGTGCATAGGCTGCCGAGGGAAGGTGAAGAGCAGGAATGGCTTTCAGGGCTGGTACCTTCGTCCTCGGAGAAACAGCCTGACGTTTGCTATTTCAGAAAGAGGCTCTGCTGAGAACGAGAGGGATGAGAAGTTACGTCTCCGGGAAAGCAGGTATTCACAGTGCTGTTGTTCAGGTGCATAGGCTGCCGAGGGAAGGTGAAGAGCAGCAACAGCTTTCAGGGCTGGCACCTTCGTCCTGGGAGAAACTGCAAGACGTTTGTTATTTCGGAAACAGGCTCTGCCGAGAACTAGAGGGATGAGAAGTTACGTCTCTGGGAAAGCAGGTATCCCATGTGCTGTTGTTCCTGTTCATAGTCTGCCGAGGGAAGGTGAAGAGCAGCAACAGCTTTCAGGGCTGGCACCTTCGTCCTGGGAGAAACAGCCCGACGTTTGCTGTTTCAGAAACAGGCTCTGCCGAGAGCGAGAGCGATGAGAAGTTACGTCTCCGGGAAAGCAGGTATTCCCAGTGCTGTTGTTTCGTTGCATAGGCTGCCGAGGGAAGGTGAAGAGCAGCAACAGCTTTCAGGGCTGGCACCTTCGTCCTGGGAGAATCAGCCCGAAGTTTGTTATTTCGGAAACAGGCTCTGCCGAGAACTAGAGGGATGAGAAGTTTCGTCTCTGGGAAAGCAGGTATCCCAGGTGCTGTTGTTCCTGTTCATAGGCTGCCGAGAGAAGGTGAAGAGCAGCAACGGCTTTCAGGGCTGGCACCTTCGTCCTGGGAGAAACAGCCCGACGTTTGCTATTTCAGAAAGACGCTCTGCCGAGAACGAGAGCGATGAGAAGTTACATCTCTGGGAAATCAGGTATCCCCAGTGCTGTTGTTCAGATGCAGAGGCTGCCGAGGGAAGGTGAAGAGCAGCAGAAGCTTTCAGGGCTGGCGCCTTCGTCCTGGGAGAAACAGCCCGACGTTTGCTATTTCAGAAAGAGGCTCTGCCAAGAACGAGATCGAGGAGAAGTTACGTCTCTGGGAAAGCAGGTATCCCCAGTGTTGTTTCCTCTTTGCATAGGCTGCCGAGGGAAGGTGAAGAGCAGCAGCAACTTTCAGGGCTGGCACCTTCGTTCTGTGTGAAATAGCCTGACGTTTGCTATTTCAGAAAGAGGCTCTGCCGAGAACGAGAGCCATGAGAAGTTACGTCTCCAGGAAAGCAGGTATTCCCAGTGTTGTTGTTCAACTGCATAGGCTGCCGAGGGAAGGTGAAGAGCAGCAACAGCTTTCAGGGCTGGCACCTTCGTTCTGTGTGAAACAGCCCGACGTTTGCTATTTCAGAAAGAGGCTCTGCAGAGAACGAGAGCGATGAGAATTTACGTCTCCGGGAAAGCAGGTATTCCCAGTGTTGTTCTTCCTGTGCATAGGCTGCCGAGGGAAGGTGAAGAGCAGCAACAGCTTTCAGGGCTGGCACCTTCGTTCTGGGAGATGCAGCCCGACGTTTGCTATTTCAGAAAGAGGCTCTGCCGAGATCGAGAACGATGAGAACTTACATCTGTGGGAAAGCATGTATCCCCAATGCTGTTGTTCAACTGCATAGGCTGCCGAGGGAACGTGAAGAGCAGCAACAGCTTTCAGGGCTGGCACCTTCGTTCAGGGAGAAACAGCCCGACGTTTGTAATTTCAGAAACACTGACTGCCGAGAGAGAGAGCGTTGACAAGTTACGTCTCTGGGAAAGCAGGTATAACCTAGTGTTGTTGCTTCTGTGATAGGCTGCCGAGAGAAGGTGAAGACCAGCAACAGCTTTCAGAGTTGACAACTTCATCCTGGGAGAAACAGCCCGATGTTTGCTATTTCAGAAAGACGCTCTGCCGAGAAGGAGAGCGATGAGAAGTTACGTCTCTGGGAAAGCAGGTAAACCCAGTGCTGTTGTGCCTGTGAATAGGCTGCCGAGGGAAGTTGAAGAACAGCAGAAGCTTTCAGGGCTGGCGCCTTCGTTCTGGGAGAAACAGCCCAACGTTTGCTATTTCAGAAAGAGGCTTTGCCAAGAACAAGAGCCATGAGAAGTTACGTCTCTGGGAAAGCAGGTATCCCCAGTGCTGTTTTTCAGATGCATAGGCTGCCGAGGGAAGGTGAAGATCAGCAAGAGCTTTTAGGACTGGCAACTTCGTCCTGGGAGAAACAGCCCGACATTTGTATTTTCTGAAAAAGGCTCTGCCGAGAACGAGAGCGATGAGAATTTACGTCTCCGGGAAAGCAGGTATTCCCAGGGTTGTTCTTCCTGTGCATAGGCTGCCGAGGGAAGGTGAAGAGCAGCAACAGCTTTCAGGGCTGGCACCTTCGTTCTGGGAGATGCAGCCCCACGTTTGCTATTTCAGAAAGAGGCTCTGCCGAGAACGAGAGCGATGAGAACTTACATCTCTGGGAAAGCATGTATCCCAGGTGCTGTTGTTCAGATGCATAGGCTGCCGAGGGAACGTGAAGAGCAGCAACAGCTTTCAGGGCTGGCACCTTCGTTCAGGGAGAAACAGCGCGACGTTTGTAATTTCAGAAACACTGACTGCCGAGAGAGAGAGCGTTGACAAGTTACGTCTCTGGGAAAGCAGGTATAACCTAGTGTTGTTGCTTCTGTGATAGGCTGCCGAGAGAAGGTGAAGACCAGCAACAGCATTCAGAGTTGGCACCTTCATCCTGGGAGAAACAGCCCGATGTTTGCTATTTCTGAAAGAGGCTCTGCCGAGAACGAGAGCGATGAGAAGTTACATCTCTGGGAAATCAGGTATCCCAGGTGCTGTTGTTCAGATGCATAGGCTGCCGAGGGAAGGTGAAGAGCAGCAACAGCTTTCAGGGCTGGCACCTTCTTCCTGGGAGAAACAGCCCGACGTCTGCTATTTCATAAAGAGGCTCTGCCGAGAACGAGAGAGATGAGAGGTTACTTTTCTGGGAAAGCATGTATCCTCAGTGTTGTTGTTTCGTTGCATAGGCTGCCGTGGGAAGGTGAAGAGTAGGAACGGCTTTCACGGCTGCCACCTTCGTCCTGGGAGAAACAGCCCGACGTTTGCTATTTCAGAAAGAGGCTCTGCCAAGAACGAGATCGAGGTAAAGTTACGTCTCTGGGAAAGCAGGTATCCCAGGTGCTATTGTTCCTGTCCATAGGCTGCCGTGGGAAGGTGAAGAGCAGCAACAGCTTTCAGGGCTGGCACCTTCGTCCTGGGAGAAACAGCCCGACGTTTGCTATTTCAGAAAGAGGCTCTGCCAAGAACGAGATCGAGGAGAAGTTACGTCTCTGGGAAAGCAGGTATCCCCAGTGTTGTTTCCTTTTTGCATAGGCTGCCGAGGGAAGGTGAAGAGCAGCAGCAACTTTCAGGGATGGCACCTCCGTTCTGTGTGAAACAGCCTGACGTTTGCTATTTCAGAAAGAGGCTCTGCCGAGAACGAGATCATGAGAAGTTACGTCTCCGGGAAAGAAGGTATTCACAGATCTGTTGTTCCTGTGCATAGGCTGCCAAGGGAAGGTGAAGAGCAGCAACAGTTTTCAGGGCTGTCACCTTCGTTCTGGGAGAAACAGCCCGACGCTTGCTATTTCAGAAAGAGGCTTTGCCAAGAACAAGAGCCATGAGAAGTTACGTCTCTGGGAAAGCAGGTATCCCCAGTGCTGTTTTTCAGATGCATAGGCTGCCGAGGGAAGGTGAAGAGCAGCAAGAGCTTTTAGGACTGGCACCTTCGTCCTGGGAGAAACAGCCCGACATTTGTATTTTCTGAAAAAGGCTCTGCCGAGAACGAGAGCGATGAGAATTTACGTCTCTGGGAAAGCAGGTATTCCCAGTGTTGTTGTTCCTGTGCATAGGCTGCCGAGGGAAGGTGAAGAGCAGCAACAGCTTTCAGGGCTGGCGCCTTCGTTCTGGGAGATGCAGCCCGACGTTTGCTATTTCAGAAAGACGCTCTGCCGAGAACGAGAGCGATGAGAATTTACGTCTCTGTGAAAGCAGGTATCCCCAGTGTTGTTTCCTCTTTGCATAGGCTGCCGAGGGAAGGTGAAGATCAGCAACAGCTTTCAGGGCTGGCACCTTCTTTCTGTGTGAAACAGCCCGACGTTTGCTATTTCAGAAAGAGGCTCTGCCGAGAACGAGAGCAATGAGAAGTTATGTCTCCAGGAAAGCAGGTATCCCAAGTAGTGTTGTTCCAGTGCATAGGCTGCCGAGGGAAGTTGAAGACCAGCAGCAGCTTTCAGGGCTGGCGCCTTCGTTCTGGGAGATGCAGCCCGACTTTTGCTATTTCAGAAAGAGGCTTTGCCAAGAACAAGAGCCATGAGAAGTTACGTCTCTGGGAAAGCAGGTATTCCCAGTGTTGTTGTTTCGTTGCATAGACTGCCGTTGGAAGGTGAAGACCAGCAACAGCTTTCAGGTCTGGCACCTTCTTCCTGGGATAAACAGCCCGACATTTGTATTTTCAGAAAAAGGGTCTGCCGTGAACGAGAGCGATGAGAAGTTACGCCTCCAGGATAGCAGGTATCCCCAGTGCTGTTGTTCCTGTGCATAGGCTGCCGAGGGAAGGTGAAGATCAGCAACAGCTATCAGGGCTGGCACCTTCATCCTGGGAGAAACAGACCGACATTTGCTATTTCAGAAAGAGGCTCTGCCGAGAACGAGAGCGATGAGAAGTTATGTCTCCAGGAAAGCAGGTATTCCCAGTGTTGTTGTTCAGCTGCATAGGCTGCCAAGGGAAGGTGAAGAGCAGCAAGAGCTTTCAGGACTGGCACCTTCGTTCTGGGAGAAACAGCCCGGCGTTTTCTATTTCAGAAACAGGCTCTGCCGAGAACGAGAGCGAGGAGAAGTTACGTCTCTGGGAAAGAAGGTAACCCAGGTGCTGTTGTTCCTGTGCATAGGCTGCTGAGGGAAGGTGAAGATCAGCAACAGCTTTCAGGGCTGGCACCTTCGTTCAGGGAGAAACAGCGCGACGTTTGTAATTTCAGAAAGAGGCTCTGCCGAGAACGAGAGCGATGAGAAGTTACGTCTCTGGGAAAGCAGGTATCCTCAGTGTTGTTGTTTCGTTGCTTAGGCTGCTGTGGGAAGGTGAAGAGCAGCAACACTTTTCAGGGCTGTCACATTCGTTCTGGGAGAAACAGCCCGACGTTTGCTATTTCAGAAAGAGGCTCTGCCAAGAACAAGAGCCATGAGAAGTTACGTCTCTGGGAAAGCAGGTAACCCAGGTGCTGTTGTGCCTGTGAATAGGCTGCCGAGGGAAGTTGAAGAACAGCAGAAGCTTTCAGGGCTGGCGCCTTCGTTCTGGGAGGAACAGCCCGACGTTTGGTATTTCAGAAAAAGGCTCTGCCAAGAACGAGATCGAGGAGAACTTACGTCTCTGGGAAAGCAGGTATCCCCAGTGTTGTTTCCTCTTTGCATAGGCTGCCGAGGGAAGGTGAAGAGCAGCAGCAACTTTCAGGGCTGGCACCTTCGTTCTGTGTGAAACAGCCTGACGTTTGCTATTTCAGAAAGAGGCTCTGCCGAGAACGAGAGCCATGAGAAGTTGCGTCTCCAGGAAAGCAGGTATTCCCAGTGTTGTTGTTCAACTGCATAGGCTGCCGTGGGAAGGTGAAGAGCAGCAACGGCTTTCAGGGCTGGCACCTTCGTCCTGGGAGTATCAGCCCGACGTTTGTATTTTCGAAAAAGGCTCTGCCGAGAACGAGAGCAATGAGAAGTTAAGTCTCTGGGAAAGCAGGTATTCCGAGTGCTGTTGTTCAGATGCATAGGCTGCCGAGGGAAGGTGAAGAGCAGCAACAGCTTTCAGGGCGGGCACCTTCTTCCTGGGAGAATCAGCCCGACGTTTGTATTTTCAGAAACAGGCTCTGCCGAGAACGAGAGCCATGTGAAGTTACGTCTCTGGGAAAGCAGGTATTCCCAGTGTTGTTGTTCAGCTGCATAGGCTGCCAAGGGAAGGTGAAGAGCAGCAAGAGCTTTCAGGGCTGGCAGCTTCGTTCTGTGTGAAACAGCCTGACGTTTGCTATTTCAGAAAGAGGCTCTGCCGAGAACGAGAGCGATGAGAAGTTACGTTTCTGGGAAAGCAGGTATCCCAGGTGCTGTTGTTCCTGTTCATAGGCTGCCGAGGGAAGGTGAAGAGCAGCAACAGCTTTCAGGGCTGGCACCTTCGTCCTGGGAGAAACAGCCCGACGTTTGCTATTTAAGAAAGAGGCTCTGCCGAGAACGAGATCGATGAGAAGTTACGTCTCCGGGAAAGCAGGTATTCACAGATCTGTTGTTCCTGTGCAGAGGCTGCCGAGGGAAGGTGAAGAGCAGCAACAGCTTTCAGGGCTGGCACCTTCGTTCTGGGAGATGCAGCCCGACGTTTGCTATTTCAGAAAGAGGCTCTGCCGAGAACGAGAGCGATGAGAACTTACATCTCTGGGAAAGCATGTATCCCAGGTGCTGTTGTTCAGATGCATAGGCTGCCGAGGGAACGTGAAGAGCAGCAACAGCTTTCAGGGCTGGCACCTTCGTTCAGGGAGAAACAGCGCGACGTTTGTAATTTCAGAAACACTGACTGCCGAGAGAGAGAGCGTTGACAAGTTACGTCTCTGGGAAAGCAGGTATAACCTAGTGTTGTTGCTTCTGTGATAGGCTGCCGAGAGAAGGTGAAGACCAGCAACAGCATTCAGAGTTGGCACCTTCATCCTGGGAGAAACAGCCCGATGTTTGCTATTTCTGAAAGAGGCTCTGCCGAGAACGAGAGCGATGAGAAGTTACATCTCTGGGAAATCAGGTATCCCAGGTGCTGTTGTTCAGATGCATAGGCTGCCGAGGGAAGGTGAAGAGCAGCAACAGCTTTCAGGGCTGGCACCTTCGTCCTGGGAGAAACAGCCCGACGTCTGCTATTTCATAAAGAGGCTCTGCCGAGAACGAGAGAGATGAGAGGTTACTTTTCTGGGAAAGCATGTATCCTCAGTGTTGTTGTTTCGTTGCATAGGCTGCCGTGGGAAGGTGAAGAGTAGGAACGGCTTTCAGGGCTGCCACCTTCGTCCTGGGAGAAACAGCCCGACGTTTGCTATTTCAGAAAGAGGCTCTGCCAAGAACGAGATCGAGGTAAAGTTACGTCTCTGGGAAAGCAGGTATCCCAGGTGCTATTGTTCCTGTCCATAGGCTGCCGTGGGAAGGTGAAGAGCAGCAACAGCTTTCAGGGCTGGCACCTTCGTCCTGGGAGAAACAGCCCGACGTTTGCTATTTCAGAAAGAGGCTCTGCCAAGAACGAGATCGAGGAGAAGTTACGTCTCTGGGAAAGCAGGTATCCCCAGTGTTGTTTCCTCTTTGCATAGGCTGCCGAGGGAAGGTGAAGAGCAGCAGCAACTTTCAGGGATGGCACCTCCGTTCTGTGTGAAACAGCCTGACGTTTGCTATTTCAGAAAGAGGCTCTGCCGAGAACGAGATCATGAGAAGTTACGTCTCCGGGAAAGAAGGTATTCACAGATCTGTTGTTCCTGTGCATAGGCTGCCAAGGGAAGGTGAAGAGCAGCAACAGTTTTCAGGGCTGTCACCTTCGTTCTGGGAGAAACAGCCCGACGCTTGCTATTTCAGAAAGAGGCTTTGCCAAGAACAAGAGCCATGAGAAGTTACGTCTCTGGGAAAGCAGGTATCCCCAGTGCTGTTTTTCAGATGCATAGGCTGCCGAGGGAAGGTGAAGAGCAGCAAGAGCTTTTAGGACTGGCACCTTCGTCCTGGGAGAAACAGCCCGACATTTGTATTTTCTGAAAAAGGCTCTGCCGAGAACGAGAGCGATGAGAATTTACGTCTCTGGGAAAGCAGGTATTCCCAGTGTTGTTGTTCCTGTGCATAGGCTGCCGAGGGAAGGTGAAGAGCAGCAACAGCTTTCAGGGCTGGCGCCTTCGTTCTGGGAGATGCAGCCCGACGTTTGCTATTTCAGAAAAACGCTCTGCCGAGAACGAGAGCGATGAGAATTTACGTCTCTGTGAAAGCAGGTATCCCCAGTGTTGTTTCCTCTTTGCATAGGCTGCCGAGGGAAGGTGAAGATCAGCAACAGCTTTCAGGGCTGGCACCTTCTTTCTGTGTGAAACAGCCCGACGTTTGCTATTTCAGAAAGAGGCTCTGCCGAGAACGAGAGCAATGAGAAGTTATGTCTCCAGGAAAGCAGGTATCCCAAGTAGTGTTGTTCCAGTGCATAGGCTGCCGAGGGAAGTTGAAGACCAGCAGCAGCTTTCAGGGCTGGCACCTTCGTTCTGTGTGAAACAGCCCGACTTTTGCTATTTCAGAAAGAGGCTTTGCCAAGAACAAGAGCCATGAGAAGTTACGTCTCTGGGAAAGCAGGTATTACAAGTGTTGTTGTTTCGTTGCATAGACTGCCGTTGGAAGGTGAAGAGCAGCAACAGCTTTCAGGGCTGGCACCTTCTTCCTGGGATAAACAGCCCGACATTTGTATTTTCAGAAAAAGGGTCTGCCGTGAACGAGAGCGATGAGAAGTTACGCCTCCAGGATAGCAGGTATCCCCAGTGCTGTTGTTCCTGTGCATAGGCTGCCGAGGGAAGGTGAAGATCAGCAACAGCTATCAGGGCTGGCACCTTCATCGTGGGAGAAACAGACCGACATTTGCTATTTCAGAAAGAGGCTCTGCCGAGAACGAGAGCGATGAGAAGTTATGTCTCCAGGAAAGCAGGTATTCCCAGTGTTGTTGTTCAGCTGCATAGGCTGCCGAGGGAAGGTGAAGAGCAGCAACAGCTTTCAGGGCTGGCACCTTCGTTCTGGGAGAAACAGCCCGGCGTTTTCTATTTCAGAAACAGGCTCTGCCGAGAACGAGAGCGATGAGAAGTTACGTCTCTGGGAAAGCAGGTATCCTCAGTGTTGTTGTTTCGTTGCATAGGCTGCCGAGGGAAGGTGAAGAGCAGGAACGGCTTTCAGGGCTGGCACCTTCGTCCTGGGAGAAACAGCCCGACGTTTGCTATTTCAGAAAGAGGCTTGCCAAGAACAAGAAACATGAGAAGTTACGTCTCCTGGAAAGCAGGTATCCCCAGTGTTGTTGTTCAGGTGCATAGGCTGCCGAGGGAAGGTGAAGAGCAGCAACAGCTTTCAGGACTGGCACCTTTGTCCTGGGAGAAACAGCCCGACGTTTGTTATATCAGAAACAGGCTCTGCCGAGAACGAGAGCCATGAGAAGTTGCGTCTCCAGGAAAGCAGGTATTCCCAGTGTTGCTGTTCAACTGCATAGGCTGCCGTGGGAAGGTGAAGAGCAGCAACGGCTTTCAGGGCTGGCACCTTCGTCCTGGGAGAAACAGCCTGACGTTTGCTATTTCAGAAACAGGCTCTGCCGAGAACGAGAGCGATGAGAAGTTACGTCTCTGGGAAAGCAGGTATCCCAGGTGCTGTTGTTCCTGTTCATAGGCTGCCGAGGGAAGGTGAAGAGCAGCAACAGCTTTCAGGGCTGGCACCTTCGTCCTGGGAGAAACAGCCCGATGTTTGCTATTTCAGAAAGAGGCTCTGCCGAGAACGAGAGCCATGTGAAGTTACGTCTCCGGGAAAGCAGGTATTCCCAGTGTTGTTGTTCAGCTGCATAGGCTGCCAAGGGAAGGTGAAGAGCAGCAAGAGCTTTCAGGACTGGCACCTTCGTTCTCGGAGAAACAGCCCGATGCTTGCTATTTCAGAAAGAGGCTCTGCCGAGAACGAGAGCGATGAGAAGTTACGTCTCTGGGAAAGCAGGTATCCTCAGTGTTGTTGTTTCGTTGCTTAGGCTGCTGTGGGAAGGTGAAGAGCAGCAACACTTTTCAGGGCTGTCACATTCGTTCTGGGAGAAACAGCCCGACGTTTGCTATTTCAGAAAGAGGCTCTGCCAAGAACAAGAGCCATGAGAAGTTACGTCTCTGGGAAAGCAGGTAACCCAGGTGCTGTTGTGCCTGTGAATAGGCTGCCGAGGGAAGTTGAAGAACAGCAGAAGCTTTCAGGGCTGGCGCCTTCGTTCTGGGAGGAACAGCCCGACGTTTGGTATTTCAGAAAAAGGCTCTGCCAAGAACGAGATCGAGGAGAACTTACGTCTCTGGGAAAGCAGGTATCCCCAGTGTTGTTTCCTCTTTGCATAGGCTGCCGAGGGAAGGTGAAGAGCAGCAGCAACTTTCAGGGCTGGCACCTTCGTTCTGTGTGAAACAGCCTGACGTTTGCTATTTCAGAAAGAGGCTCTGCCGAGAACGAGAGCCATGAGAAGTTGCGTCTCCAGGAAAGCAGGTATTCCCAGTGTTGTTGTTCAACTGCATAGGCTGCCGTGGGAAGGTGAAGAGCAGCAACGGCTTTCAGGGCTGGCACCTTCGTCCTGGGAGTATCAGCCCGACGTTTGTATTTTCGAAAAAGGCTCTGCCGAGAACGAGAGCGATGAGAAGTTAAGTCTCTGGGAAAGCAGGTATTCCGAGTGCTGTTGTTCAGATGCATAGGCTGCCGAGGGAAGGTGAAGAGCAGCAACAGCTTTCAGGGCGGGCACCTTCTTCCTGGGAGAATCAGCCCGACGTTTGTATTTTCAGAAACAGGCTCTGCCGAGAACGAGAGCCATGTGAAGTTACGTCTCTGGGAAAGCAGGTATTCCCAGTGTTGTTGTTCAGCTGCATAGGCTGCCAAGGGAAGGTGAAGAGCAGCAAGAGCTTTCAGGGCTGGCAGCTTCGTTCTGTGTGAAACAGCCTGACGTTTGCTATTTCAGAAAGAGGCTCTGCCGAGAACGAGAGCGATGAGAAGTTACGTTTCTGGGAAAGCAGGTATCCCAGGTGCTGTTGTTCCTGTTCATAGGCTGCCGAGGGAAGGTGAAGAGCAGCAACAGCTTTCAGGGCTGGCACCTTCGTCCTGGGAGAAACAGCCCGACGTTTGCTATTTAAGAAAGAGGCTCTGCCGAGAACGAGATCGATGAGAAGTTACGTCTCCGGGAAAGCAGGTATTCACAGATCTGTTGTTCCTGTGCAGAGGCTGCCGAGGGAAGGTGAAGAGCAGCAACAGCTTTCAGGGCTGGCACCTTCGTCCTGGGAGAAACAGCCCGACGTTTGCTATTTCAGAAAGAGGATTTGCCAAGAACAAGAGCCATGAGAAGTTACATTTCTGGGAAAGCATGTATCCCCAGTGCTGTTTTTCAGATGCATAGGCTGCCGAGGGAAGGTGAAGAGCAGCAAGAGCTTTTAGGACTGGCACCTTCGTCCTGGGAGAAACAGCCCGACATTTGTATTTTCTGAAAAAGGCTCTGCCGAGAACGAGAGCGATGAGAATTTACGTCTCTGGGAAAGCAGGTATTCCCAGTGTTGTTGTTCCTGTGCATAGGCTGCCGAGGGAAGGTGAAGAGCAGCAACAGCTTTCAGGGCTGGCGCCTTCGTTCTGGGAGATGCAGCCCGACGTTTGCTATTTCAGAAAGAGGCTCTGCCGAGAACGAGAGCGATGAGAATTTACGTCTCTGTGAAAGCAGGTATCCCCAGTGTTGTTTCCTCTTTGCATAGGCTGCCGAGGGAAGGTGAAGATCAGCAACAGCTTTCAGGGCTGGCACCTTCTTTCTGTGTGAAACAGCCCGACGTTTGCTATTTCAGAAAGAGGCTCTGCCGAGAACGAGAGCGATGAGAAGTTATGTCTCCAGGAAAGCAGGTATCCCAAGTAGTGTTGTTCCAGTGCATAGGCTGCCGAGGGAAGTTGAAGAGCAGCAGCAGCTTTCACGGCTGGCACCTTCGTTCTGTGTGAAACAGCCCGACTTTTGCTATTTCAGAAAGAGGCTTTGCCAAGAACAAGAGCCATGAGAAGTTACGTCTCTGGGAAAGCAGGTATTACCAGTGTTGTTGTTTCGTTGCATAGACTGCCGTGGGAAGGTGAAGACCAGCAACAGCTTTCAGGGCTGGCACCTTCTTCCTGGGATAAACAGCCCGACATTTGTATTTTCAGAAAAAGGGTCTGCCGTGAACGAGAGCGATGAGAAGTTACGCCTCCAGGATAGCAGGTATCCCCAGTGCTGTTGTTCCTGTGCATAGGCTGCCGAGGGAAGGTGAAGATCAGCAACAGCTATCAGGGCTGGCACCTTCATCCTGGGAGAAACAGACCGACGTTTGCTATTTCAGAAAGAGGCTCAGCCGAGAACGAGAGCGATGAGAAGTTATGTCTCCAGGAAAGCAGGTATTCCCAGTGTTGTTGTTCAGCTGCATAGGCTGCCGAGGGAAGGTGAAGAGCAGCAAGAGCTTTCAGGGCTGGCACCTTCGTTCTGGGAGAAACAGCCCGGCGTTTTCTATGTCAGAAACAGGCTCTGCCGAGAACGAGAGCGATGAGAAGTTACGTCTCTGGGAAAGCAGGTATCCTCAGTGTTGTTGTTTCGTTGCATAGGCTGCCGAGGGAAGGTGAAGAGCAGGAACGGCTTTCAGGGCTGGCACCTTCGTCCTGGGAGAAACAGCCCGACGTTTGCTATTTCAGAAAGAGGCTTGCCAAGAACAAGAACCATGAG
The DNA here is from genome assembly GCF_026419915.1 of Harpia harpyja. Taxonomy (NCBI): domain Eukaryota; kingdom Metazoa; phylum Chordata; class Aves; order Accipitriformes; family Accipitridae; genus Harpia; species Harpia harpyja. Next base: position 58,144,955 of record NC_068969.1, read on the forward strand.
AAGTTACGTCTCCTGGAAAGCAGGTATCCCCAGTGTTGTTGTTCAGTTGCATAGGCTGCCGAGGGAAGGTGAAGAGCAGCAACAGCTTTCAGGACTGGCACCTTTGTCCTGGGAGAAACAGCCCGACGTTTGTTATTTCAGAAACAGGCTCTGCCGAGAACGAGAGCCATGAGAAGTTGCGTCTCCAGGAAAGCAGGTATTCCCAGTTTTGCTGTTCAACTGCATAGGCTGCCGTGGGAAGGTGAAGAGCAGCAACGGCTTTCAGGGCTGGCACCTTCGTCCTGGGAGTATCAGTCCGACGTTTGTATTTTCAGAAAGAGGCTCTGCCGAGAACGAGAGCGATGAGAAGTTACGTCTCCGGGAAAGCAGGTATTCCGAGTGCTGTTGTTCAGATGCATAGGCTGCCGAGGGAAGGTGAAGAGCAGCAACAGCTTTCACGGCTGGCACCTTCTTCCTAGGAGAATCAGCCCGACGTTTGTATTTTCAGAAAGAGGCTCTGCCGAGAACGAGAGCGATGAGAAGTTACGTCTCTGGGAAAGCAGGTATCCCCAGTGCTGTTGTTCCTGTGCATAGGCTGCTGAGGGAAGGTGAAGATCAGCAACAGCTTTCAGGGCTGGCACCTTCGTTCTGTGTGAAAGAGCCCGACGTTTGCTATTTCAGAAACAGGCTCTGCTGAGAACGAGAGCGATGAGAAGTTACGTCTCTGGGAAAGCAGGTATCCTCAGTGTTGTTGTTTCGTTGCATAGGCTGCTGTGGGAAGGTGAAGAGCAGGAACGGCTTTCAGGGCTGGCACCTTCGTCCTGGGAGAAACAGCCCGTCGTTTGCTATTTCAGAAAGAGGCTCTGCCGAGAACGAGAGCGATGAGAAGTTACGTCTCTGGGAAAGCAGGTATCCCAGGTGCTGTTTTTCCTGTTCATAGGCTGCCGAGGGAAGGTGAAGAGCAGCAACAGCTTTCAGGGCTGGCACCTTCGTCCTGGGAGAAACAGCCCGATGTTTGCTATTTCTGAAAGAGGCTCTGCCGAGAGCGAGAGCCATGTGAAGTTACGTCTCCGGGAAAGCAGGTATTCCCAGTGTTGTTGTTCAGCTGCATAGGCTGCCAAGGGAAGGTGAAGAGCAGCAAGAGCTTTCAGGACTGGCACCTTCGTTCTCGGAGAAACAGCCCGATGCTTGCTATTTCAGAAAGAGGCTCTGCCGAGAACGAGAGCGATGAGAAGTTACGTCTCTGGGAAAGAAGGTAACCCAGGTGCTGTTGTTCCTGTGCATAGGCTGCTGAGGGAAGGTGAAGATCAGCAACAGCTTTCAGGGCTGGCACCTTCGTCCTGGGAGAAACAGCGCGACGTTTGTAATTTCAGAAAGAGGCTCTGCCGAGAACGAGAGCGATGAGAAGTTACGTCTCTGGGAAAGCAGGTATCCTCAGTGTTGTTGTTTCGTTGCTTAGGCTGCTGTGGGAAGGTGAAGAGCAGCAACAGTTTTCAGGGCTGTCACATTCGTTCTGGGAGAAACAGCCCGACGCTTGCTATTTCAGAAAGAGGCATTGCCGAGAACGAGAGCGGTGAGAAGTTACGTCTCTGGGAAAGCAGGTAACCCAGGTGCTGTTGTGCCTGTGAATAGGCTGCCGAGGGAAGTTGAAGAACAGCAGAAGCTTTCAGGGCTGGCGCCTTCGTTCTGGGAGGAACAGCCCGACGTTTGGTATTTCAGAAAAAGGCTCTGCCAAGAACGAGATCGAGGAGAACTTACGTCTCTGGGAAAGCAGGTATCCCCAGTGTTGTTTCCTCTTTGCATAGGCTGCCGAGGGAAGGTGAAGAGCAGCAGCAACTTTCAGGGCTGGCACCTTCGTTCTGTGTGAAACAGCCTGACGTTTGCTATTTCAGAAAGAGGCTCTGCCGAGAACGAGAGCCATGAGAAGTTGCGTCTCCAGGAAAGCAGGTATTCCCAGTGTTGTTGTTCAACTGCATAGGCTGCCGTGGGAAGGTGAAGAGCAGCAACGGCTTTCAGGGCTGGCACCTTCGTCCTGGGAGTATCAGCCCGACGTTTGTATTTTCGAAAAAGGCTCTACCGAGAACGAGAGCGATGAGAAGTTAAGTCTCTGGGAAAGCAGGTATTCCGAGTGCTGTTGTTCAGATGCATAGGCTGCCGAGGGAAGGTGAAGAGCAGCAACAGCTTTCAGGGCGGGCACCTTCTTCCTGGGAGAATCAGCCCGACGTTTGTATTTTCAGAAACAGGCTCTGCCGAGAACGAGAGCGATGAGAAGTTACGTCTCTGGGAAAGCAGGTATCCCAGGTGCTGTTGTTCCTGTTCATAGGCTGCCGAGGGAAGGTGAAGAGCAGCAACAGCTTTCAGGGCTGGCACCTTCGTCCTGGGAGAAACAGCCCGATGTTTGCTATTTCTGAAAGAGGCTCTGACGAGAACGAGAGCCATGTGAAGTTACGTCTCTGGGAAAGCAGGTATTCCCAGTGTTGTTGTTCAGCTGCATAGGCTGCCAAGGGAAGGTGAAGAGCAGCAAGAGCTTTCAGGGCTGGCACCTTCGTTCTGTGTGAAACAGCCTGACGTTTGCTATTTCAGAAAGAGGCTCTGCCGAGAACTAGAGCGATGAGAAGTTACGTTTCTGGGAAAGCAGGTATCCCAGGTGCTGTTGTTCCTGTTCATAGGCTGCCGAGGGAAGGTGAAGAGCAGCAACAGCTTTCAGGGCTGGCACCTTCGTCCTGGGAGAAACAGCCCGACGTTTGCTATTTAAGAAAGAGGCTCTGCCGAGAACGAGATCGATGAGAAGTTACGTCTCCGGGAAAGCAGGTATTCACAGATCTGTTGTTCCTGTGCAGAGGCTGCCGAGGGAAGGTGAAGAGCAGCAACAGCTTTCAGGGCTGGCACCTTCGTCCTGGGAGAAACAGCCCGACGTTTGCTATTTCAGAAAGAGGATTTGCCAAGAACAAGAGCCATGAGAAGTTACGTCTCTGGGAAAGCATGTATCCCCAGTGCTGTTTTTCAGATGCATAGGCTGCCGAGGGAAGGTGAAGAGCAGTAAGAGCTTTTAGGACTGGCACCTTCGTCCTGGGAGAAACAGCCCGACATTTGTATTTTCTGAAAAAGGCTCTTCCGAGAGCGAGAGCGATGAGAATTTACGTCTCCGGGAAAGCAGGTATTCCCAGTGTTGTTGTTCCTGTGCATAGGCTGCCGAGGGAAGGTGAAGAGCAGCAACAGCTTTCAGGGCTGGTGCCTTCGTTCTGGGAGAAACAGCCCGACGCTTGCTATTTCAGAAAGAGGCTCTGCCGAGAACGAGAGCGATGAGAAGTTACGTCTCTGGGAAAGCAGGTAACCCAGGTGCTGTTGTGCCTGTGAATAGGCTGCCGAGGGAAGTTGAAGAACAGCAGAAGCTTTCAGGGCTGGCGCCTTCGTTCTGGGAGGAACAGCCCGACGTTTGGTATTTCAGAAAAAGGCTCTGCCAAGAACGAGATCGAGGAGAACTTACGTCTCTGGGAAAGCAGGTATCCCCAGTGTTGTTTCCTCTTTGCATAGGCTGCCGAGGGAAGGTGAAGAGCAGCAGCAACTTTCAGGGCTGGCACCTTCGTTCTGTGTGAAACAGCCTGATGTTTGCTATTTCAGAAAGAGGCTCTGCCGAGAACGAGAGCCATGAGAAGTTACGTCTCTGGGAAAGCAGGTATTCCCAGTGTTGTTGTTCCTGTGCATAGGCTGCCGAGGGAAGGTGAAGAGCAGCAACAGCTTTCAGGGCTGGTGCCTTCGTTCTGGGAGATGCAGCCCGACGTTTGCTATTTCAGAAAGAGGCTCTGCCGAGAACGAGAGCGATGAGAATTTACGTCTCTGTGAAAGCAGGTATCCCCAGTGTTGTTTCCTCTTTGCATAGGCTGCCGAGGGAAGGTGAAGATCAGCAACAGCTTTCAGGGCTGGCACCTTCTTTCTGTGTGAAACAGCCCGACGTTTGCTATTTCAGAAAGAGGCTCTGCCGAGAACGAGAGCAATGAGAAGTTATGTCTCCAGGAAAGCAGGTATCCCAAGTAGTGTTGTTCCAGTGCATAGGCTGCCGAGGGAAGTTGAAGACCAGCAGCAGCTTTCAGGGCTGGCACCTTCGTTCTGTGTGAAACAGCCCGACTTTTGCTATTTCAGAAAGAGGCTTTGCCAAGAACAAGAGCCATGAGAAGTTACGTCTCTGGGAAAGCAGGTATTACCAGTGTTGTTGTTTCGTTGCATAGACTGCCGTGGGAAGGTGAAGACCAGCAACAGCTTTCAGGGCTGGCACCTTCTTCCTGGGATAAACAGCCCGACATTTGTATTTTCAGAAAAAGGGTCTGCCGTGAACGAGAGCGATGAGAAGTTACGTCTCTGGGAAAGCAGGTATCCTCAGTGTTGTTGTTTCGTTGCATAGGCTGCCGAGGGAAGGTGAAGAGCAGGAACGGCTTTCAGGGCTGGCACCTTCGTCCTGGGAGAAACAGCCCGACGTTTGCTATTTCAGAAAGAGGCTTGCCAAGAACAAGAACCATGAGAAGTTACGTCTCCTGGAAAGCAGGTATCCCCAGTGTTGTTGTTCAGCTGCATAGGCTGCCGAGGGAAGGTGAAGAGCAGCAACAGCTTTCAGGACTGGCACCTTTGTCCTGGGAGAAACAGCCCGACGTTTGTTATTTCTGAAAGAGGCTCTGCCGAGAACGAGAGCCATGAGAAGTTGCGTCTCCAGGAAAGCAGGTAACCCAGGTGCTGTTGTGCCTGTGAATAGGCTGCCGAGGGAAGTTGAAGAACAGCAGAAGCTTTCAGGGCTGGCGCCTTCGTTCTGGGAGGAACAGCCCGACGTTTGGTATTTCAGAAAAAGGCTCTGCCAAGAACGAGATCGAGGAGAACTTACGTCTCTGGGAAAGCAGGTATCCCCAGTGTTGTTTCCTCTTTGCATAGGCTGCCGAGGGAAGGTGAAGAGCAGCAGCAACTTTCAGGGCTGGCACCTTCGTTCTGTGTGAAACAGCCTGACGTTTGCTATTTCAGAAAGAGGCTCTGCCGAGAACGAGAGCCATGAGAAGTTGCGTCTCCAGGAAAGCAGGTATTCCCAGTGTTGTTGTTCAACTGCATAGGCTGCCGTGGGAAGGTGAAGAGCAGCAACGGCTTTCAGGGCTGGCACCTTCGTCCTGGGAGTATCAGCCCGACGTTTGTATTTTCGAAAAAGGCTCTGCCGAGAACGAGAGCGATGAAAAGTTAAGTCTCTGGGAAAGCAGGTATTCCGAGTGCTGTTGTTCAGATGCATAGGCTGCCGAGGGAAGGTGAAGAGCAGCAACAGCTTTCAGGGCGGGCACCTTCTTCCTGGGAGAATCAGCCCGACGTTTGTATTTTCAGAAACAGGCTCTGCCGAGAACGAGAGCCATGTGAAGTTACGTCTCTGGGAAAGCAGGTATTCCCAGTGTTGTTGTTCAGCTGCATAGGCTGCCAAGGGAAGGTGAAGAGCAGCAAGAGCTTTCAGGGCTGGCACCTTCGTTCTGTGTGAAACAGCCTGACGTTTGCTATTTCAGAAAGAGGCTCTGCCGAGAACTAGAGCGATGAGAAGTTACGTTTCTGGGAAAGCAGGTATCCCAGGTGCTGTTGTTCCTGTTCATAGGCTGCCGAGGGAAGGTGAAGAGCAGCAACAGCTTTCAGGGCTGGCACCTTCGTCCTGGGAGAAACAGCCCGACGTTTGCTATTTAAGAAAGAGGCTCTGCCGAGAACGAGAGCGATGAGAAGTTACGTCTCCGGGAAAGCAGGTATTCACAGATCTGTTGTTCCTGTGCAGAGGCTGCCGAGGGAAGGTGAAGAGCAGCAACAGCTTTCAGGGCTGGCACCTTCGTCCTGGGAGAAACAGCCCGACGTTTGCTATTTCAGAAAGAGGATTTGCCAAGAACAAGAGCCATGAGAAGTTACGTCTCTGGGAAAGCATGTATCCCCAGTGCTGTTTTTCAGATGCATAGGCTGCCGAGGGAAGGTGAAGAGCAGCAAGAGCTTTTAGGACTGGCACCTTCGTCCTGGGAGAAACAGCCCGACATTTGTATTTTCTGAAAAAGGCTCTGCCGAGAACGAGAGCGATGAGAAATTACGTCTCTGGGAAAGCAGGTATTCCCAGTGTTGTTGTTCCTGTGCATAGGCTGCCGAGGGAAGGTGAAGAGCAGCAACAGCTTTCAGGGCTGGCGCCTTCGTTCTGGGAGATGCAGCCCGACGTTTGCTATTTCAGAAAGAGGCTCTGCCGAGAACGAGAGCGATGAGAATTTACGTCTCTGTGAAAGCAGGTATCCCCAGTGTTGTTTCCTCTTTGCATAGGCTGCCGAGGGAAGGTGAAGATCAGCAACAGCTTTCAGGGCTGGCACCTTCATTCTGTGTGAAACAGCCCGACGTTTGTTATTTCAGAAACAGGCTCTGCCGAGAACGAGAGCCATGAGAAGTTGCGTCTCCAGGAAAGCAGGTATTCCCAGTGTTGCTGTTCAACTGCATAGGCTGCCGTGGGAAGGTGAAGACCAGCAACGGCTTTCAGGGCTGGCACCTTCGTCCTGGGAGTATCAGTCCGACGTTTGTATTTTCGAAAAAGGCTCTGCCGAGAACGAGAGCGATGAGAAGTTACGTCTCCGGGAAAGCAGGTATTCCGAGTGCTGTTGTTCAGATGCATAGGCTGCCGAGGGAAGGTGAAGAGCAGCAACAGCTTTCACGGCTGGCACCTTCTTCCTAGGAGAATCAGCCCGACGTTTGTATTTTCAGAAAGAGGCTCTGCCGAGAACGAGAGCGATGAGAAGTTACGTCTCTGGGAAAGCAGGTATCCTCAGTGTTGTTGTTTCGTTGCATAGGCTGCTGTGGGAAGGTGAAGAGCAGGAACGGCTTTCAGGGCTGGCACCTTCGTCCTGGGAGAAACAGCCCGTCGTTTGCTATTTCAGAAAGAGGCTCTGCCGAGAACGAGAGCGATGAGAAGTTACGTCTCTGGGAAAGCAGGTATCCCAGGTGCTGTTGTTCCTGTTCATAGGCTGCCGAGGGAAGGTGAAGAGCAGCAACAGCTTTCAGGGCTGGCACCTTCGTCCTGGGAGAAACAGCCCGATGTTTGCTATTTCTGAAAGAGGCTCTGCCGAGAACGAGAGCCATGTGAAGTTACGTCTCCGGGAAAGCAGGTATTCCCAGTGTTGTTGTTCAGCTGCATAGGCTGCCAAGGGAAGGTGAAGAGCAGCAAGAGCTTTCAGGACTGGCACCTTCGTTCTCGGAGAAACAGCCCGATGCTTGCTATTTCAGAAAGAGGCTCTGCCGAGAACGAGAGCGATGAGAAGTTACGTCTCTGGGAAAGAAGGTAACCCACGTGCTGTTGTTCCTGTGCATAGGCTGCTGAGGGAAGGTGAAGAGCAGCAACAGCTTTCAGGGCGGGCACCTTCTTCCTGGGAGAATCAGCCCGACGTTTGTATTTTCAGAAACAGGCTCTGCCGAGAACGAGAGCGATGAGAAGTTACGTCTCTGGGAAAGCAGGTATCCCAGGTGCTGTTGTTCCTGTTCATAGGCTGCCGAGGGAAGGTGAAGAGCAGCAACAGCTTTCAGGGCTGGCACCTTCGTCCTGGGAGAAACAGCCCGATGTTTGCTATTTCTGAAAGAGGCTCTGACGAGAACGAGAGCCATGTGAAGTTACGTCTCTGGGAAAGCAGGTATTCCCAGTGTTGTTGTTCAGCTGCATAGGCTGCCAAGGGAAGGTGAAGAGCAGCAAGAGCTTTCAGGGCTGGCACCTTCGTTCTGTGTGAAACAGCCTGACGTTTGCTATTTCAGAAAGAGGCTCTGCCGAGAACTAGAGCGATGAGAAGTTACGTTTCTGGGAAAGCAGGTATCCGCAGTGCTGTTGTTCCTGTTCATAGCCTGCCGAGGGAAGCTGAAGAGCAGCAACAGCTTTCAGGGCTGGCACCTTCGTCCTGGGAGAAACAGCCCGACGTTTGCTATTTAAGAAAGAGGCTCTGCCGAGAACGAGATCGATGAGAAGATACGTCTCCGGGAAAGCAGGTATTCACAGATCTGTTGTTCCTGTGCAGAGGCTGCCGAGGGAAGGTGAAGAGCAGCAACAGCTTTCAGGGCTGGCACCTTCGTCCTGGGAGAAACAGCCCGACGTTTGCTATTTCAGAAAGAGGATTTGCCAAGAACAAGAGCCATGAGAAGTTACGTCTCTGGGAAAGCATGTATCCCCAGTGCTGTTTTTCAGATGCATAGGCTGCCGAGGGAAGGTGAAGAGCAGTAAGAGCTTTTAGGACTGGCACCTTCGTCCTGGGAGAAACAGCCCGACATTTGTATTTTCTGAAAAAGGCTCTTCCGAGAACGAGAGCGATGAGAATTTACGTCTCCGGGAAAGCAGGTATTCCCAGTGTTGTTGTTCCTGTGCATAGGCTGCCGAGGGAAGGTGAAGAGCAGCAACAGCTTTCAGGGCTGGCACCTTCGTTCTGGGAGATGCAGCCCGACGTTTGCTATTTCAGAAAGAGGCTCTGCCGAGAACGAGAGCGATGAGAAGTTACTTCTCTGGGAAAGAAGGTAACCCCAGTGCTGTTGTTCCTGTGCATAGGCTGCTGAGGGAAGGTGAAGATCAGCAACAGCTTTCAGGGCTGGCACCTTCGTTCAGGGAGAAACAGCGCGACGTTTGTAATTTCAGAAAGAGGCTCTGCCGAGAACGAGAGCGATGAGAAGTTACGTCTCTGGGAGAGCAGGTATCCTCAGTGTTGTTGTTTCGTTGCTTAGGCTGCTGTGGGAAGGTGAAGAGCAGCAACAGTTTTCAGGGCTGTCACATTCGTTCTGGGAGAAACAGCCCGACGCTTGCTATTTCAGAAAGAGGCATTGCCGAGAACGAGAGCGATGAGAAGTTACGTCTCTGGGAAAGCAGGTAACCCAGGTGCTGTTGTGCCTGTGAATAGGCTGCCGAGGGAAGTTGAAGAACAGCAGAAGCTTTCAGGGCTGGCGCCTTCGTTCTGGGAGGAACAGCCCGACGTTTGGTATTTCAGAAAAAGGCTCTGCCAAGAACGAGATCGAGGAGAACTTACGTCTCTGGGAAAGCAGGTATCCCCAGTGTTGTTTCCTCTTTGCATAGGCTGCCGAGGGAAGGTGAAGAGCAGCAGCAACTTTCAGGGCTGGCACCTTCGTTCTGTGTGAAACAGCCTGATGTTTGCTATTTCAGAAAGAGGCTCTGCCGAGAACGAGAGCCATGAGAAGTTACGTCTCTGGGAAAGCAGGTATTCCCAGTGTTGTTGTTCCTGTGCATAGGCTGCCGAGGGAAGGTGAAGAGCAGCAACAGCTTTCAGGGCTGGCGCCTTCGTTCTGGGAGATGCAGCCCGACGTTTGCTATTTCAGAAAGAGGCTCTGCCGAGAACGAGAGCGATGAGAATTTACGTCTCTGTGAAAGCAGGTATCCCCAGTGTTGTTTCCTCTTTGCATAGGCTGCCGAGGGAAGGTGAAGATCAGCAACAGCTTTCAGGGCTGGCACCTTCTTTCTGTGTGAAACAGCCCGACGTTTGCTATTTCAGAAAGAGGCTCTGCCGAGAACGAGAGCAATGAGAAGTTATGTCTCTGGGAAAGCAGGTATCCCAAGTAGTGTTGTTCCAGTGCATAGGCTGCCGAGGGAAGTTGAAGACCAGCAGCAGCTTTCAGGGCTGGCACCTTCGTTCTGTGTGAAACAGCCCGACTTTTGCTATTTCAGAAAGAGGCTTTGCCAAGAACAAGAGCCATGAGAAGTTACGTCTCTGGGAAAGCAGGTATTACCAGTGTTGTTGTTTCGTTGCATAGACTGCCGTGGGAAGGTGAAGACCAGCAACAGCTTTCAGGGCTGGCACCTTCTTCCTGGGATAAACAGCCCGACATTTGTATTTTCAGAAAAAGGGTCTGCCGTGAACGAGAGCGATGAGAAGTTACGCCTCCAGGATAGCAGGTATCCCCAGTGCTGTTGTTCCTGTGCATAGGCTGCCGAGGGAAGGTGAAGATCAGCAACAGCTATCAGGGCTGGCACCTTCATCCTGGGAGAAACAGACCGACGTTTGCTATTTCAGAAAGAGGCTTGCCAAGAACAAGAACCATGAGAAGTTACGTCTCCTGGAAAGCAGGTATCCCCAGTGTTGTTGTTCAGCTGCATAGGCTGCCGAGGGAAGGTGAAGAGCAGCAACAGCTTTCAGGACTGGCACCTTTGTCCTGGGAGAAACAGCCCGACGTTTGTTATTTCTGAAAGAGGCTCTGCCGAGAACGAGAGCCATGAGAAGTTGCGTCTCCAGGAAAGCAGGTATTCCCAGTGTTGCTGTTCAACTGCATAGGCTGCCGTGGGAAGGTGAAGAGCAGCAACGGCTTTCAGGGCTGGCACCTTCGTCCTGGGAGAAACAGCCTGACGTTTGCTATTTCAGAAACAGGCTCTGCCGAGAACGAGAGCGATGAGAAGTTACGTCTCTGGGAAAGCAGGTATCCCAGGTGCTGTTGTTCCTGTTCATAGGCTGCCGAGGGAAGGTGAAGAGCAGCAACAGCTTTCAGGGCTGGCACCTTCGTCCTGGGAGAAACAGCCCGATGTTTGCTATTTCTGAAAAGGCTCTGCCGAGAACGAGAGCCATGTGAAGTTACGTCTCCGGGAAAGCAGGTATTCCCAGTGTTGTTGTTCAGCTGCATAGGCTGCCAAGGGAAGGTGAAGAGCAGCAAGAGCTTTCAGGACTGGCACCTTCGTTCTCGGAGAAACAGCCCGATGCTTGCTATTTCAGAAAGAGGCTCTGCCGAGAACGAGAGCGAGGAGAAGTTACGTCTCTGGGAAAGAAGTTAACCCAGGTGCTGTTGTTCCTGTGCATAGGCTGCTGAGGGAAGGTGAAGATCAGCAACAGCTTTCAGGGCTGGCACCTTCGTTCAGGGAGAAACAGCGCGACGTTTGTAATTTCAGAAAGAGGCTCTGCCGAGAACGAGAGCGATGAGAAGTTACGTCTCTGGGAAAGCAGGTATCCTCAGTGTTGTTGTTTCGTTGCTTAGGCTGCTGTGGGAAGGTGAAGAGCAGCAACACTTTTCAGGGCTGTCACATTCGTTCTGGGAGAAACAGCCCGACGTTTGCTATTTCAGAAAGAGGCTCTGCCAAGAACAAGAGCCATGAGAAGTTACGTCTCTGGGAAAGCAGGTAACCCAGGTGCTGTTGTGCCTGTGAATAGGCTGCCGAGGGAAGTTGAAGAACAGCAGAAGCTTTCAGGGCTGGCGCCTTCGTTCTGGGAGGAACAGCCCGACGTTTGGTATTTCAGAAAAAGGCTCTGCCAAGAACGAGATCGAGGAGAACTTACGTCTCTGGGAAAGCAGGTATCCCCAGTGTTGTTTCCTCTTTGCATAGGCTGCCGAGGGAAGGTGAAGAGCAGCAGCAACTTTCAGGGCTGGCACCTTCGTTCTGTGTGAAACAGCCTGACGTTTGCTATTTCAGAAAGAGGCTCTGCCGAGAACGAGAGCCATGAGAAGTTACGTCTCTGGGAAAGCAGGTATTCCGAGTGCTGTTGTTCAGATGCATAGGCTGCCGAGGGAAGGTGAAGAGCAGCAACAGCTTTCAGGGCGGGCACCTTCTTCCTGGGAGAATCAGCCCGACGTTTGTATTTTCAGAAACAGGCTCTGCCGAGAACGAGAGCCATGTGAAGTTACGTCTCTGGGAAAGCAGGTATTCCCAGTGTTGTTGTTCAGCTGCATAGGCTGCCAAGGGAAGGTGAAGAGCAGCAAGAGCTTTCAGGGCTGGCACCTTCGTTCTGTGTGAAACAGCCTGACGTTTGCTATTTCAGAAAGAGGCTCTGCCGAGAACTAGAGCGATGAGAAGTTACGTTTCTGGGAAAGCAGGTATCCCAGGTGCTGTTGTTCCTGTTCATAGGCTGCCGAGGGAAGGTGAAGAGCAGCAACAGCTTTCAGGGCTGGCACCTTCGTCCTGGGAGAAACAGCCCGACGTTTGCTATTTAAGAAAGAGGCTCTGCCGAGAACGAGATCGATGAGAAGTTACGTCTCCGGGAAAGCAGGTATTCACAGATCTGTTGTTCCTGTGCAGAGGCTGCCGAGGGAAGGTGAAGAGCAGCAACAGCTTTCAGGGCTGGCACCTTCGTCCTGGGAGAAACAGCCCGACGTTTGCTATTTCAGAAAGAGGATTTCCCAAGAACAAGAGCCATGAGAAGTTACGTCTCTGGGAAAGCATGTATCCCCAGTGCTGTTTTTCAGATGCATAGGCTGCCGAGGGAAGGTGAAGAGCAGCAAGAGCTTTTAGGACTGGCACCTTCGTCCTGGGAGAAACAGCCCGACATTTGTATTTTCTGAAAAAGGCTCTGCCGAGAACGAGAGCGATGAGAATTTACGTCTCTGGGAAAGCAGGTATTCCCAGTGTTGTTGTTCCTGTGCATAGGCTGCCGAGGGAAGGTGAAGAGCAGCAACAGCTTTCAGGGCTGGCGCCTTCGTTCTGGGAGATGCAGCCCGACGTTTGCTATTTCAGAAAGAGGCTCTGCCGAGAACGAGAGCGATGAGAATTTACGTCTCTGTGAAAGCAGGTATCCCCAGTGTTGTTTCCTCTTTGCATAGGCTGCCGAGGGAAGGTGAAGATCAGCAACAGCTTTCAGGGCTGGCACCTTCTTTCTGTGTGAAACAGCCCGACGTTTGCTATTTCAGAAAGAGGATCTGCCGAGAACGAGAGCGATGAGAAGTTATGTCTCCAGGAAAGCAGGTATCCCAAGTAGTGTTGTTCCAGAGCATAGGCTGCCGAGGGAAGTTGAAGAGCAGCAGCAGCTTTCAGGGCTGGCACCTTCGTTCTGTGTGAAACAGCCCGACTTTTGCTATTTCAGAAAGAGGCTTTGCCAAGAACAAGAGCCATGAGAAGTTACGTCTCTGGGAAAGCAGGTATTACCAGTGTTGTTGTTTCGTTGCATAGACTGCCGTGGGAAGGTGAAGACCAGCAACAGCTTTCAGGGCTGGCACCTTCTTCCTGGGATAAACAGCCCGACATTTGTATTTTCAGAAAAAGGGTCTGCCGTGAACGAGAGCGATGAGAAGTTACGCCTCCAGGATAGCAGGTATCCCCAGTGCTGTTGTTCCTGTGCATAGGCTGCCGAGGGAAGGTGAAGATCAGCAACAGCTATCAGGGCTGGCACCTTCATCCTGGGAGAAACAGACCGACGTTTGCTATTTCAGAAAGAGGCTCTGCCGAGAACGAGAGCGATGAGAAGTTATGTCTCCAGGAAAGCAGGTATTCCCAGTGTTGTTGTTCAGCTGCATAGGCTGCCGAGGGAAGGTGAAGAGCAGCAAGAGCTTTCAGGGCTGGCACCTTTGTTCTGGGAGAAACAGCCCGGCGTTTTCTATTTCAGAAACAGGCTCTGCCGAGAACGAGAGCGATGAGAAGTTACGTCTCTGGGAAAGCAGGTATCCTCAGTGTTGTTGTTTCGTTGCATAGGCTGCCGAGGGAAGGTGAAGAGCAGGAACGGCTTTCAGGGCTGGCACCTTCGTCCTGGGAGAAACAGCCCGACGTTTGCTATTTCAGAAAGAGGCTTGCCAAGAACAAGAACCATGAGAAGTTACGTCTCCTGGAAAGCAGGTATCCCCAGTGTTGTTGTTCAGCTGCATAGGCTGCCGAGGGAAGGTGAAGAGCAGCAACAGCTTTCAGGACTGGCACCTTTGTCCTGGGAGAAACAGCCCGACGTTTGTTATTTCAGAAACAGGCTCTGCCGAGAACGAGAGCCATGAGAAGTTGCGTCTCCAGGAAAGCAGGTATTCCCAGTGTTGCTGTTCAACTGCATAGGCTGCCGTGGGAAGGTGAAGAGCAGCAACGGCTTTCAGGGCTGGCACCTTCGTCCTGGGAGTATCAGTCCGACGTTTGTATTTTCGAAAAAGGCTCTGCCGAGAACGAGAGCGATGAGAAGTTACGTCTCCGGGAAAGCAGGTATTCCGAGTGCTGTTGTTCAGATGCATAGGCTGCCGAGGGAAGGTGAAGAGCAGCAACAGCTTTCACGGCTGGCACCTTCTTCCTAGGAGAATCAGCCCGACGTTTGTATTTTCAGAAAGAGGCTCTGCCGAGAACGAGAGCGATGAGAAGTTACGTCTCTGGGAAAGCAGGTATCCCCAGTGCTGTTGTTCCTGTGCATAGGCTGCTGAGGGAAGGTGAAGATCAGCAACAGCTTTCAGGGCTGGCACCTTCGTTCTGTGTGAAAGAGCCCGACGTTTGCTATTTCAGAAACAGGCTCTGCCGAGAACGAGAGCGATGAGAAGTTACGTCTCTGGGAAAGCAGGTATCCTCAGTGTTGTTGTTTCGTTGCAGAGGCTGCTGTGGGAAGGTGAAGAGCAGCAACAGTTTTCAGGGCTGTCACATTCGTTCTGGGAGAAACAGCCCGACGCTTGCTATTTCAGAAAGAGGCATTGCCGAGAACGAGAGCGATGAGAAGTTGCGTCTCCAGGAAAGCAGGTATTCCCAGTGTTGTTGTTCAACTGCATAGGCTGCCGTGGGAAGGTGAAGAGCAGCAACGGCTTTCAGGGCTGGCACCTTCGTCCTGGGAGTATCAGCCCGACGTTTGTATTTTCGAAAAAGGCTCTACCGAGAACGAGAGCGATGAGAAGTTAAGTCTCTGGGAAAGCAGGTATTCCGAGTGCTGTTGTTCAGATGCATAGGCTGCCGAGGGAAGGTGAAGAGCAGCAAGAGCTTTCAGGGCGGGCACCTTCTTCCTGGGAGAATCAGCCCGACGTTTGTATTTTCAGAAACAGGCTCTGCCGAGAACGAGAGCGATGAGAAGTTACGTCTCTGGGAAAGCAGGTATCCCAGGTGCTGTTGTTCCTGTTCATAGGCTGCCGAGGGAAGGTGAAGAGCAGCAACAGCTTTCAGGGCTGGCACCTTCGTCCTGGGAGAAACAGCCCGATGTTTGCTATTTCTGAAAGAGGCTCTGACGAGAACGAGAGCCATGTGATGTTACGTCTCTGGGAAAGCAGGTATTCCCAGTGTTGTTGTTCAGCTGCATAGGCTGCCAAGGGAAGGTGAAGAGCAGCAAGAGCTTTCAGGGCTGGCACCTTCGTTCTGTGTGAAACAGCCTGACGTTTGCTATTTCAGAAAGAGGCTCTGCCGAGAACTAGAGCGATGAGAAGTTACGTTTCTGGGAAAGCAGGTATCCCAGGTGCTGTTGTTCCTGTGCATAGGCTGCCGAGGGAAGGTGAAGAGCAGCAACAGCTTTCAGGGCTGGCACCTTCGTCCTGGGAGAAACAGCCCGACGTTTGCTATTTAAGAAAGAGGCTCTGCCGAGAACGAGATCGATGAGAAGTTACGTCTCCGGGAAAGCAGGTATTCACAGATCTGTTGTTCCTGTGCAGAGGCTGCCGAGGGAAGGTGAAGAGCAGCAACAGCTTTCAGGGCTGGCACCTTCGTCCTGGGAGAAACAGCCCGACGTTTGCTATTTCAGAAAGAGGATTTGCCAAGAACAAGAGCCATGAGAAGTTACGTCTCTGGGAAAGCATGTATCCCCAGTGCTGTTTTTCAGATGCATAGGCTGCCGAGGGAAGGTGAAGAGCAGTAAGAGCTTTTAGGACTGGCACCTTCGTCCTGGGAGAAACAGCCCGACATTTGTATTTTCTGAAAAAGTCTCTGCCGAGAACGAGAGCGATGAGAATTTACGTCTCCGGGAAAGCAGGTATTCCCAGTGTTGTTGTTCCTGTGCATAGGCTGCCGAGGGAAGGTGAAGAGCAGCAACAGCTTTCAGGGCTGGCACCTTCGTTCTGGGAGATGCAGCCCGACGTTTGCTATTTCAGAAAGAGGCTCTGCCGAGAACGAGAGCGATGAGAAGTTACGTCTCTGGGAAAGAAGGTAACCCAGGTGCTGTTGTTCCTGTGCATAGGCTGCTGAGGGAAGGTGAAGATCAGCAACAGCTTTCAGGGCTGGCACCTTCGTTCAGGGAGAAACAGCGCGACGTTTGTAATTTCAGAAAGAGGCTCTGCCGAGAACGAGAGCGATGAGAAGTTACGTCTCTGGGAAAGCAGGTAACCCAGGTGCTGTTGTGCCTGTGAATAGGCTGCCGAGGGAAGTTGAAGAACAGCAGAAGCTTTCAGGGCTGGCGCCTTCGTTCTGGGAGGAACAGCCCGACGTTTGGTATTTCAGAAAAAGGCTCTGCCAAGAACGAGATCGAGGAGAACTTACGTCTCTGGGAAAGCAGGTATCCCCAGTGTTGTTTCCTCTTTGCATAGGCTGCCGAGGGAAGGTGAAGAGCAGCAGCAACTTTCAGGGCTGGCACCTTCGTTCTGTGTGAAACAGCCTGATGTTTGCTATTTCAGAAAGAGGCTCTGCCGAGAACGAGAGCCATGAGAATTTACGTCTCCAGGAAAGCAGGTATTCCCAGTGTTGTTGTTCAACTGCATAGGCTGCCGTGGGAAGGTGAAGAGCAGCAACGGCTTTCAGGGCTGGCACCTTCGTCCTGGGAGTATCAGCCTGACGTTTGTATTTTCAGAAAAAGGCTGTGCCGTGAACGAGAGCGATGAGAAGTTACGCCTCCAGGATAGCAGGTATCCGCAGTGCTGTTGTTCCTGTGCATAGGCTGCCGAGGGAAGGTGAAGATCAGCAACAGCTTTCACGGCTGGCACCTTCGTTCTGTGTGAAACTGTCCGACGTTTGCTATTTCAGAAAGAGGCTCTGCCGAGAACGAGAGCGATGAGAAGTTACGTCTCTGGGAAAGCAGGTATCCTCAGTGTTGTTGTTTCGTTGGATAGGCTGCCGAGGGAAGGTGAAGAGCAGCAACAGCTTTCAGGGCTGGCACCTTCATCCTGTGAGAAACAGACCGATGTTCGCTATTTCAGAAACAGGCTCTGCCGAGAACAAGAGCGATGAGAAGTTACATCTCTGGGAAAGCATGTATCCCAGGTGCTGTTGTTCAGATGCATAGGCTGCCGAGGGAAGGTGAAGAGCAGCAAGAGCTTTCAGGGCTGGCACCTTCGTCCTGGGAGAAACAGCCCGACATTTGCTATTTCAGAAAGAGGCTCTGCCAAGAACGAGATCGAGGAGAACTTACGTCTCTGGGAAAGCAGGTATCCCCAGTGTTGTTTCCTCTTTGCATAGGCTGCCGAGGGAAGGTGAAGAGCAGCAGCAACTTTCAGGGCTGGCACCTTCATCCTGTGAGAAACAG
The DNA here is from genome assembly GCF_026419915.1 of Harpia harpyja. Classification (NCBI taxonomy): domain Eukaryota; kingdom Metazoa; phylum Chordata; class Aves; order Accipitriformes; family Accipitridae; genus Harpia; species Harpia harpyja. The sequence goes on from NC_068969.1 coordinate 58,162,021, forward strand.
ACTGATGTTCGCTATTTCAGAAACAGGCTCTGCCGAGAACAAGAGCGATGAGAAGTTACATCTCTGGGAAAGCATGTATCCCAGGTGCTGTTGTTCAGATGCATAGGCTGCCGAGGGATGGTGAAGAGCAGCAAGAGCTTTCAGGGCTGGCACCTTTGTCCTGGGAGAAACAGCCCGACGTTTGCTATTTCAGAAAGAGCCTCTGCCGAGAACGAGAGCTATGAAAAGTTACGTCTCTGGCAAAGCAGGTATCCACAGTGTTGTTGTTTCATTGCATAGGCTGCCGAGGGAAGGTGAAGAGCAGGAACGGCTTTCAGGGCTGGCACCTTCGTCCCGGGAGAAACAGCCCGACGTTTACTATTTCAGAAAGAGGTTCTGCCGAGAACGAGAGCGATGAGAAGTTACGTCTCTTGGAAAGCAGGTATCCGCAGTGCTGTTTTTCAGATGCATAGGCTGCCGAGGGAAGGTGAAGAGCAGCAAGAGCTTTTAGGACTGGCTCCTTCGTCCTAGGAGAAACAGCCCGACATTTGTATTTTCCTAAAAAGGCTCTGACGAGAACGAGAGCGATGAGAATTTACGTCTCCGGGAAAGCAGGTATTCCCAGTGTTGTTGTTCCTGTGCATAGGCTGCCGAGGGAAGGTGAAGAGCAGCAACAGCTTTCGGGGCTGGCACCTTCGTTCTGGGAGAAACAGACCGACGTTTGTAATTTCAGAAACACTGTCTGCCGAGAGAGAGAGCGTTGACAAGTTACGTCTCTGGGAAAGCAGGTATAACCTAGTGTTGTTGCTTCTGTGATAGGCTGCCGAGAGAAGGTGAAGACCAGCAACAGCTTTCAGAGTTGGCACCTTCATCCTGGGAGAAGCAGCCCTATGTTTGCTGTTTCTGAAAGAGGCTCTGCCGAGAACGAGAGCGATGAGAAGTTACGTCTCCAGGAAAGCAGGTATCCCAGGTAGTGTTATTCCTGTGCATAGGCTGCCGAGGGAAGTTGAAGAGCAGCAGCAGCTTTCAGGGCTGGCACCTTCGTTCTGGGAGAAACAGCCCGACGTTTGCTATTTCAGAAAGAGGCTTTGCCAAGAACAAGAGCCATGAGAAGTTACGTCTCCGGGAAAGCAGGTATTCCTAGTGCTGATGATCAGATGCATAGGCTGCCGTGGGAAGGTGAAGAGCAGCAACGGCTTTCAGGGCTGGCACCTTCGTCCTGGGAGTATCAGCCCGATGTTTGCTATTTCAGAAACAGGCTCTGCCAGAACGAGAGCCATGAGAAGTTACGTCTCCAGGAAAGCAGGTATTCCCAGTGTTGTTGTTCAGTTGCATAGGCTGCCGAGGGAAGGTGAAGAGCAGCAACAGCTTTCAGGGCTGGCACCTTCGTCCTGGGAGAAACAGCCTGACGTTTGTTATTTCAGAAACAGGCTCTGCTGAGAACGAGAGCGATGAGAAGTTACGTCTCTGGGAAAGCAGGTATCCCAGGTGCTGTTGTTCCTGTTCATAGGCTGCCGAGGGAAGGTGAAGAGCAGCAACAGCTTTCAGGGCTGGCACCTTCGTCCTGGGAGTATCAGCCCGACGTTTGTATTTTCAGAAAAAGGCTCTGCCGTGAACGAGAGCGATGAGAAGTTAAGTCTCTGGGAAAGCAGGTATCCCAGGTGCTGTTGTTCCTGTTCCTAGGCTGCCGAGGGAAGGTGAAGAGCAGCAACAGCTTTCAGGGCTTGCACCTTCGTCCTGGGAGAAACAGCCCGACGTTTGCTATTTCAGAAAGAGGCTCTGCCGAGAACGAGAGCGATGAGAACTTACATCTCTGGTAAAGCATGTATCCCAGGTGCTGTTGTTCAGATGCATAGGCTGCCGAGGGAAGGTGAAGAGCAGCAAGAGCTTTCAGGACTGGCACCTTCATCCGGGGAGAAACAGCCCGACGTTTGCTGTTTCTGAAAGAGGCTCTGCCGAGAACGAGAGCGATGAGAAGTTACGTCTCCAGGAAAGCAGGTATTCGCAGTGTTGTTGTTCAACTGCATAGGCTGCCGAGGGAAGTTGAAGAACAGCAGAAGCTTTCAGGGCTGGAGCCTTCGTTCTGGGAGAAACAGCCCGACGTTTTCTATTTCAGAAAGAGGCTCTGCCAAGAAAGAGATCGAGGAGAAGAACGTCTCTGGGAAAGCAGGTATCCCCAGTGTTGTTGTTCAACTGCATAGGCTGCCGAGGGAAGGTGAAGAGCAGCAACAGCTTTCAGGGCTGGCACCTTCGTCCTGGGAGAAACAGCCTGACGTTTGCTATTTCAGAAAGAGTCTCTGCCGAGAACGAGAGCGATGAGAAGATACGTCTCCTGGAAAGCAGTTATTCGCAGTGCTGTTTTTCAGGTGCATAGGCTGCCAAGGGAAGGTGAAGAACAGGAGAAGCTTTCAGGGCTGGCACCTTCGTTCTGGGAGAAACAGCCCGACATTTGCTATTTCAGAAAGAGGCTCTGCCGAGAACGAGAGCGATGAGAAGTTACGTCTCTGTGAAAGCAGGTAACCCAGGTGCTGTTGTGCCTTTGAATAGGCTGCCGAGGGAAGTTGAAGAACAGCAGAAGCTTTCAGGGCTGGCGCCTTTGTTCTGGGAGAAACAGCCCGACGTTTGTATTATCAGAAAAAGGCTCTGCCGAGAACGAGAGCGATGAGAAGTTACGTCTCCAGGAAAGCAGGTATCCCAGGTAGTGTTGTTCCTGTGCATAGGCTGCCGAGGGAAGTTGAAGAGCAGCAGCAGCTTTCAGGCCTGGCACCTTCATGCTGTGTGAAACAGCCCGACGTTTGCTATTTCAGAAAGAGGCTTTGCCAAGAACAAGAGCCATGAGAAGTTACGTCTCCGGGAAAGCAGGTATTCCAGGTGCTGTTGTTCCTGTGCATAGGCTGCCGTGGGAAGGTGAAGAGCAGCAACGGCTTTCAGGGCTGGCACCTTCGTCCTGGGAGAAACAGCCCGACGTTTGCTATTTCAGAAAGACGCTCTGCCGAGAACGATAGCGATGAGAAGTTACATCTCCGGGAAATCAGGTATCCCAGGTGCTGTTGTTCAGATGCATAGGCTGCCGAGGGAAGGTGAAGAGCAGCAAGAGCTTTCAGGACTGGCACCTTCATCCTGGGAGAAACAGCCCGACGTTTGCTATTTCAGAAAGAGGCTCTGCCAAGAACAAGAGCCATGAGGAGTTACGTCTCTGGGAAAGCAGGTAACCCAGGTGCGGTTGTGCCTGTGAATAGGCTGCCGAGGGAAGTTGAAGAACAGGAGAAGCTTTCAGGGCTGGCGCCTTCGTTCTGGGAGAAACAGCCCGACGTTTCCTATTTCAGAAAGAGGCTCTGCCGAGAACGAGAGCGATGAGAAGTTACGTCTCCAGGAAAGCAGGTATTCCCAGTGTTGTTGTTCAGCTGCATAGGCTGCCGAGGGAAGGTGAAGAGCAGCAGCAACTTTCAGGGCTGGCACCTTCGTTCTGTGTGAAACAGCCTGACGTTTGCTATTTCAGAAAGAGGCTCTGCCGAGAACGAGAGCCATGAGAAGTTGCGTCTCCAAAAAAGCAGGTATTCCCAGTGTTGTTGTTCAGCTGCATAGGCTGCCGAGGGAAGGTGAAGAACAGGAGAAGCTTTCAGGGCTGGCACCTTCGTTCTGGGAGAAACAGCCTGACATTTGCTATTTCAGAAAGAGGCTCTGCCGAGAACGAGAGCGATGAGAAGTTACGTCTCTGTGAAAGCAGGTAACCCAGGTGCTGTTGTGCCTTTGAATAGGCTGCCGAGGGAAGTTGAAGAACAGCAGAAGCTTTCAGGGCTGGCGCCTTTGTTCTGGGAGAAACAGCCCGACGTTTGTATTATCAGAAAAAGGCTCTGCCGAGAACGAGAGCGATGAGAAGTTACGTCTCCAGGAAAGCAGGTATCCCAGGTAGTGTTGTTCCTGTGCATAGGCTGCCGAGGGAAGTTGAAGAGCAGCAGCAGCTTTCAGGCCTGGCACCTTCATGCTGTGTGAAACAGCCCGACGTTTGCTATTTCAGAAAGAGGCTTTGCCAAGAACAAGAGCCATGAGAAGTTACGTCTCCGGGAAAGCAGGTATTCCAGGTGCTGTTGTTCCTGTGCATAGGCTGCCGTGGGAAGGTGAAGAGCAGCAACGGCTTTCAGGGCTGGCACCTTCGTCCTGGGAGAAACAGCCCGACGTTTGCTATTTCAGAAAGACGCTCTGCCGAGAACGATAGCGATGAGAAGTTACATCTCCGGGAAATCAGGTATCCCAGGTGCTGTTGTTCAGATGCATAGGCTGCCGAGGGAAGGTGAAGAGCAGCAAGAGCTTTCAGGACTGGCACCTTCATCCTGGGAGAAACAGCCCGACGTTTGCTATTTCAGAAAGAGGCTCTGCCAAGAACAAGAGCCATGAGGAGTTACGTCTCTGGGAAAGCAGGTAACCCAGGTGCGGTTGTGCCTGTGAATAGGCTGCCGAGGGAAGTTGAAGAACAGGAGAAGCTTTCAGGGCTGGCGCCTTCGTTCTGGGAGAAACAGCCCGACGTTTCCTATTTCAGAAAGAGGCTCTGCCGAGAACGAGAGCGATGAGAAGTTACGTCTCCAGGAAAGCAGGTATTCCCAGTGTTGTTGTTCAGCTGCATAGGCTGCCGAGGGAAGGTGAAGAGCAGCAGCAACTTTCAGGGCTGGCACCTTCGTTCTGTGTGAAACAGCCTGACGTTTGCTATTTCAGAAAGAGGCTCTGCCGAGAACGAGAGCCATGAGAAGTTGCGTCTCCAAAAAAGCAGGTATTCCCAGTGTTGTTGTTCAGCTGCATAGGCTGCCGAGGGAAGGTGAAGAACAGGAGAAGCTTTCAGGGCTGGCACCTTCGTTCTGGGAGAAACAGCCTGACATTTGCTATTTCAGAAAGAGGCTCTGCCGAGAACGAGAGCGATGAGAAGTTACGTCTCTGTGAAAGCAGGTAACCCAGGTGCTGTTGTGCCTGTGAATAGGCTGCCGAGGGAAGTTGAAGAACAGCAGAAGCTTTCAGGGCTGGCGCCTTTGTTCTGGGAGAAACAGCCCGACGTTTGCTATTTCAGAAAGAGGCTTTGCCAAGAACAAGAGCCATGAGAAGTTACGTCTCTGGGAAAGCAGGTATCCCCAGTGCTGTTTTTCAGATGCATAGGCTGACGAGGGAAGGTGAAGAGCAGCAAGAACTTTTAGGACTGGCACCTTCGTCCTGGGAGAAACAGCCCGACAGTTGTATTTTCTGAAAAAGGCTCTGCCGAGAACGAGAGCGATGAGAATTTACGTCTCCGGGAAAGCAGGTATCCCAGGTAGTGTTGTTCCTGTGCATAGGCTGCCGAGGGAAGTTGAAGAGCAGCAGCAGCTTTCAGGGCTGGCACCTTCGTTCTGGGAGAAACAGCCCGACGTTTGTAATTTCAGAAACACTGACTGCCGAGAGAGAGAGCATTGACAAGTTACGTCTCTGGGAAAGCAGGTATAACCTAGTGTTGTTGCTTCTGTGATAGGCTGCCGAGAGAAGGTGAAGACCAGCAACAGCTTTCAGAGTTGGCACCTTCATCCTGGGAGAAACAGCCCGATGTTTGCTATTTCTGAAAGAGGCTCTGCCGAGAACGAGAGCGATGAGACGTTACGTCTCCAGGAAAGCAGGTATCCCAGGTAGTGTTGTTCCTGTGCATAGGCTGCCGAGGGAAGTTGAAGAGCAGCAGCAGCTTTCAGGCCTGGCACCTTCGTTCTGTGTGAAACAGCCCGACGTTTGCTATTTCAGAAAGAGGCTTTGCCAAGAACAAGAGCCATGAGAAGTTACGTCTCCGGGAAAGCAGGTATTCCCAGTGCTGCTGATCAGATGCATAGGCTGCCGTGGGAAGGTGAAGAGCAGCAACGGCTTTCAGGGCTGGCACCTTTGTCCTGGGAGTATCAGCCCGACGTTTGCTATTTCAGAAAGAGGCTCTGCCGAGAACGAGAGCCATGAGAAATTACGTCTCCAGGAAAGAAGGTATTCCCAGTGTTGTTGTTCCTATGCATAGGCTGCCGAGGGAAGGTGATGAGCAGCAGCAGCTTTCAGGCCTGGCACCTTCGTTCTGTGTGAAACAGCCTGACGTTTGCTATTTCAGAAAGAGGCTCTGCCGAGAACGAGAGCCATGAGAAGTTGCGTCTCCAGGAAAGCAGGTATTCCCAGTGTTGTTGTTCAACTGCATAGGCTGCCGAGGGAAGGTGAAGAGCAGCAGCAGCTTTCAGGGCTGGCACCTTCGTTCTGGGAGAAACAGCCCGACGTTTGCTATTTCAGAAAGAGGCTCTGCCAGAACGAGAGCCATGAGAAGTTACGTCTCCAGGAAAGCAGGTATTCCCAGTGTTGTTGTTCAGCTGCATAGGCTGCCGAGGGAAGGTGAAGAGCAGCAGCAACTTTCAGGGCTGGCACCTTCGTTCTGTGTGAAACAGCCTGACGTTTGCTATTTCAGAAAGAGGCTCTGCCAAGAAAGATCGAGGAGAAGAACGTCTCTGGGAAAGCAGGTATCCCCAGTGTTGTTGTTCAACTGCATAGGCTGCCGAGGGAAGTTGAAGAACAGCAGAAGCTTTCAGGGCTGGAGCCTTCGTTCTGGGAGAAACAGCCCGACGTTTTCTATTTCAGAAAGAGGCTCTGCCAAGAAAGAGATCGAGGAGAAGAACGTCTCTGGGAAAGCAGGTATCCCCAGTGTTGTTGTTCAACTGCATAGGCTGCCGAGGGAAGGTGAAGAGCAGCAACAGCTTTCAGGGCTGGCACCTTCGTCCTGGGAGAAACAGCCTGACGTTTGCTATTTCAGAAAGAGTCTCTGCCGAGAACGAGAGCGATGAGAAGATACGTCTCCTGGAAAGCAGTTATTCGCAGTGCTGTTTTTCAGGTGCATAGGCTGCCAAGGGAAGGTGAAGAACAGGAGAAGCTTTCAGGGCTGGCACCTTCGTTCTGGGAGAAACAGCCCGACATTTGCTATTTCAGAAAGAGGCTCTGCCGAGAACGAGAGCGATGAGAAGTTACGTCTCTGTGAAAGCAGGTAACCCAGGTGCTGTTGTGCCTTTGAATAGGCTGCCGAGGGAAGTTGAAGAACAGCAGAAGCTTTCAGGGCTGGCGCCTTTGTTCTGGGAGAAACAGCCCGACGTTTGTATTATCAGAAAAAGGCTCTGCCGAGAACGAGAGCGATGAGAAGTTACGTCTCCAGGAAAGCAGGTATCCCAGGTAGTGTTGTTCCTGTGCATAGGCTGCCGAGGGAAGTTGAAGAGCAGCAGCAGCTTTCAGGCCTGGCACCTTCATGCTGTGTGAAACAGCCCGACGTTTGCTATTTCAGAAAGAGGCTTTGCCAAGAACAAGAGCCATGAGAAGTTACGTCTCCGGGAAAGCAGGTATTCCAGGTGCTGTTGTTCCTGTGCATAGGCTGCCGTGGGAAGGTGAAGAGCAGCAACGGCTTTCAGGGCTGGCACCTTCGTCCTGGGAGAAACAGCCCGACGTTTGCTATTTCAGAAAGACGCTCTGCCGAGAACGATAGCGATGAGAAGTTACATCTCCGGGAAATCAGGTATCCCAGGAGCTGTTGTTCAGATGCATAGGCTGCCGAGGGAAGGTGAAGAGCAGCAAGAGCTTTCAGGACTGGCACCTTCATCCTGGGAGAAACAGCCCGACGTTTGCTATTTCAGAAAGAGGCTCTGCCAAGAACAAGAGCCATGAGGAGTTACGTCTCTGGGAAAGCAGGTAACCCAGGTGCGGTTGTGCCTGTGAATAGGCTGCCGAGGGAAGTTGAAGAACAGGAGAAGCTTTCAGGGCTGGCGCCTTCGTTCTGGGAGAAACAGCCCGACGTTTCCTATTTCAGAAAGAGGCTCTGCCGAGAACGAGAGCGATGAGAAGTTACGTCTCCAGGAAAGCAGGTATTCCCAGTGTTGTTGTTCAGCTGCATAGGCTGCCGAGGGAAGGTGAAGAGCAGCAGCAACTTTCAGGGCTGGCACCTTCGTTCTGTGTGAAACAGCCTGACTTTTGCTATTTCAGAAAGAGGCTCTGCCGAGAACGAGAGCCATGAGAAGTTGCGTCTCCAAAAAAGCAGGTATTCCCAGTGTTGTTGTTCAGCTGCATAGGCTGCCGAGGGAAGGTGAAGAACAGGAGAAGCTTTCAGGGCTGGCACCTTCGTTCTGGGAGAAACAGCCTGACATTTGCTATTTCAGAAAGAGTCTCTGCCGAGAACGAGAGCGATGAGAAGTTACGTCTCTGTGAAAGCAGGTAACCCAGGTGCTGTTGTGCCTGTGAATAGGCTGCCGAGGGAAGTTGAAGAACAGCAGAAGCTTTCAGGGCTGGCGCCTTTGTTCTGGGAGAAACAGCCCGACGTTTGCTATTTCAGAAAGAGGCTTTGCCAAGAACAAGAGCCATGAGAAGTTACGTCTCTGGGAAAGCAGGTATCCCCAGTGCTGTTTTTCAGATGCATAGGCTGACGAGGGAAGGTGAAGAGCAGCAAGAACTTTTAGGACTGGCACCTTCGTCCTGGGAGAAACAGCCCGACAGTTGTATTTTCTGAAAAAGGCTCTGCCGAGAACGAGAGCGATGAGAATTTACGTCTCCGGGAAAGCAGGTATCCCAGGTAGTGTTGTTCCTGTGCATAGGCTGCCGAGGGAAGTTGAAGAGCAGCAGCAGCTTTCAGGGCTGGCACCTTCGTTCTGGGAGAAACAGCCCGACGTTTGTAATTTCAGAAACACTGACTGCCGAGAGAGAGAGCATTGACAAGTTACGTCTCTGGGAAAGCAGGTATAACCTAGTGTTGTTGCTTCTGTGATAGGCTGCCGAGAGAAGGTGAAGACCAGCAACAGCTTTCAGAGTTGGCACCTTCATCCTGGGAGAAACAGCCCGATGTTTGCTATTTCTGAAAGAGGCTCTGCCGAGAACGAGAGCGATGAGACGTTACGTCTCCAGGAAAGCAGGTATCCCAGGTAGTGTTGTTCCTGTGCATAGGCTGCCGAGGGAAGTTGAAGAGCAGCAGCAGCTTTCAGGCCTGGCACCTTCGTTCTGTGTGAAACAGCCCGACGTTTGCTATTTCAGAAAGAGGCTTTGCCAAGAACAAGAGCCATGAGAAGTTACGTCTCCGGGAAAGCAGGTATTCCCAGTGCTGCTGATCAGATGCATAGGCTGCCGTGGGAAGGTGAAGAGCAGCAACGGCTTTCAGGGCTGGCACCTTTGTCCTGGGAGTATCAGCCCGACGTTTGCTATTTCAGAAAGAGGCTCTGACGAGAACGATAGCGATGAGAAATTACGTCTCCAGGAAAGAAGGTATTCCCAGTGTTGTTGTTCCTATGCATAGGCTGCCGAGGGAAGGTGATGAGCAGCAGCAGCTTTCAGGCCTGGCACCTTCGTTCTGTGTGAAACAGCCTGACGTTTGCTATTTCAGAAAGAGGCTCTGCCGAGAACGAGAGCCATGAGAAGTTGCGTCTCCAGGAAAGCAGGTATTCCCAGTGTTGTTGTTCAACTGCATAGGCTGCCGAGGGAAGGTGAAGAGCAGCAACAGCTTTCAGGGCTGGCACCTTCGTTCTGGGAGAAACAGCCCGACGTTTGCTATTTCAGAAAGAGGCTCTGCCAGAACGAGAGCCATGAGAAGTTACGTCTCCAGGAAAGCAGGTATTCCCAGTGTTGTTGTTCAGCTGCATAGGCTGCCGAGGGAAGGTGAAGAGCAGCAGCAACTTTCAGGGCTGGCACCTTCGTTCTGTGTGAAACAGCCTGACGTTTGCTATTTCAGAAAGAGGCTCTGCCAAGAAAGAGATCGAGGAGAAGAACGTCTCTGGGAAAGCAGGTATCCCCAGTGTTGTTGTTCAACTGCATAGGCTGCCGAGGGAAGGTGAAGAGCAGCAACAGCTTTCAGGGCTGGCACCTTCGTTCTGGGAGAAACAGCCTGACGTTTGCTATTTCAGAAAGAGGCTCTGCCAAGAAAGATCGAGGAGAAGAACGTCTCTGGGAAAGCAGGTATCCCCAGTGTTGTTGTTCAACTGCATAGGCTGCCGAGGGAAGGTGAAGAGCAGCAACAGCTTTCAGGGCTGGCACCTTCGTTCTGGGAGAAACAGCCCGACGTTTGCTATTTCAGAAAGAGGCTCTGCCAGAACGAGAGCCATGAGAAGTTACGTCTCCAGGAAAGCAGGTATTCCCAGTGTTGTTGTTCAGCTGCATAGGCTGCCGAGGGAAGGTGAAGAGCAGCAGCAACTTTCAGGGCTGGCACCTTCGTTCTGTGTGAAACAGCCTGACGTTTGCTATTTCAGAAAGAGTCTCTGCCGAGAACGAGAGCGATGAGAAGATACGTCTCCGGGAAAGCAGTTATTCGCAGTGCTGTTTTTCATGTGCATAGGCTGCGGAGGGAAGGTGAAGAGCAGCAACAGCTTTCAGGGCTGGCACCTTCGTCCTGGGAGAAACAGCCTGACGTTTGTTATTTCAGAAACAGGCTCTGCCGAGAACGAGAGCGATGAGAAGTTACGTCTCTGGGAAAGCAGGTATCCCAGGTGCTGTTGTTCCTGTTCATAGGCTGCCGAGGGAAGGTGAAGAGCAGCAACAGCTTTCAGGTCTGGCAACTTCGTCCTGGGATAAACAGCCCAAAGTTTGCTATTTCAGAAAGAGGCTCTGCCGAGAACGAGAGCCATGAGAAGTTGCGTCTCCAGGAAAGCAGGTATTCCCAGTGTTGTTGTTCAACTGCATAGGCTGCCATGGGAAGGTGAAGAGCAGCAACGGCTTTCAGGGCTGGCACCTTTGTCCTGGGAGTATCAGCCCGACGTTTGCTATTTCAAAAAGAGGCTCTGACGAGAACGATAGCGATGAGAAATTACGTCTCCAGGAAAGAAGGTATTCCCAGTGTTGTTGTTCCTATGCATAGGCTGCCGAGGGAAGGTGATGAGCAGCAGCAGCTTTCAGGCCTGGCACCTTCGTTCTGTGTGAAACAGCCTGACGTTTGCTATTTCAGAAAGAGGCTCTGCCGAGAACGAGAGCCATGAGAAGTTGCGTCTCCAGGAAAGCAGGTATTCCCAGTGTTGTTGTTCAACTGCATAGGCTGCCGAGGGAAGGTGAAGAGCAGCAACAGCTTTCAGGGCTGGCACCTTCGTTCTGGGAGAAACAGCCCGACGTTTGCTATTTCAGAAAGAGGCTCTGCCAGAACGAGAGCCATGAGAAGTTACGTCTCCAGGAAAGCAGGTATTCCCAGTGTTGTTGTTCAGCTGCATAGGCTGCCGAGGGAAGGTGAAGAGCAGCAGCAACTTTCAGGGCTGGCACCTTCGTTCTGTGTGAAACAGCCTGACGTTTGCTATTTCAGAAAGAGGCTCTGCCAAGAAAGAGATCGAGGAGAAGAACGTCTCTGGGAAAGCAGGTATCCCCAGTGTTGTTGTTCAACTGCATAGGCTGCCGAGGGAAGGTGAAGAGCAGCAACAGCTTTCAGGGCTGGCACCTTCGTTCTGGGAGAAACAGCCTGACGTTTGCTATTTCAGAAAGAGTCTCTGCCGAGAACGAGAGCGATGAGAAGATACGTCTCCGGGAAAGCAGTTATTCGCAGTGCTGTTTTTCAGGTGCATAGGCTGCGGAGGGAAGGTGAAGAGCAGCAACAGCTTTCAGGGCTGGCACCTTCGTCCTGGGAGAAACAGCCTGACGTTTGTTATTTCAGAAACAGGCTCTGCCGAGAACGAGAGCGATGAGAAGTTACGTCTCTGTGAAAGCAGGTAACCCAGGTGCTGTTGTGCCTGTGAATAGGCTGCCGAGGGAACTTGAAGAACAGCAGAAGCTTTCAGGGCTGGCGCCTTTGTTCTGGGAGAAACAGCCCGACGTTTGCTATTTCAGAAAGAGGCTTTGCCAAGAACAAGAGCCATGAGAAGTTACGTCTCTGGGAAAGCAGGTATCCCCAGTGCTGTTTTTCAGATGCATAGGCTGACGAGGGAAGGTGAAGAGCAGCAAGAACTTTTAGGACTGGCACCTTCGTCCTGGGAGAAACAGCCCGACAGTTGTATTTTCTGAAAAAGGCTCTGCCGAGAACGAGAGCGATGAGAATTTACGTCTCCGGGAAAGCAGGTATCCCAGGTAGTGTTGTTCCTGTGCATAGGCTGCCGAGGGAAGTTGAAGAGCAGCAGCAGCTTTCAGGGCTGGCACCTTCGTTCTGGGAGAAACAGCCCGACGTTTGTAATTTCAGAAACACTGACTGCCGAGAGAGAGAGCATTGACAAGTTACGTCTCTGGGAAAGCAGGTATAACCTAGTGTTGTTGCTTCTGTGATAGGCTGCCGAGAGAAGGTGAAGACCAGCAACAGCTTTCAGAGTTGGCACCTTCATCCTGGGAGAAACAGCCCGATGTTTGCTATTTCTGAAAGAGGCTCTGCCGAGAACGAGAGCGATGAGACGTTACGTCTCCAGGAAAGCAGGTATCCCAGGTAGTGTTGTTCCTGTGCATAGGCTGCCGAGGGAAGTTGAAGAGCAGCAGCAGCTTTCAGGCCTGGCACCTTCGTTCTGTGTGAAACAGCCCGACGTTTGCTATTTCAGAAAGAGGCTTTGCCAAGAACAAGAGCCATGAGAAGTTACGTCTCCGGGAAAGCAGGTATTCCCAGTGCTGCTGATCAGATGCATAGGCTGCCGTGGGAAGGTGAAGAGCAGCAACGGCTTTCAGGGCTGGCACCTTTGTCCTGGGAGTATCAGCCCGACGTTTGCTATTTCAGAAAGAGGCTCTGACGAGAACGATAGCGATGAGAAATTACGTCTCCAGGAAAGAAGGTATTCCCAGTGTTGTTGTTCCTATGCATAGGCTGCCGAGGGAAGGTGATGAGCAGCAGCAGCTTTCAGGCCTGGCACCTTCGTTCTGTGTGAAACAGCCTGACGTTTGCTATTTCAGAAAGAGGCTCTGCCGAGAACGAGAGCCATGAGAAGTTGCGTCTCCAGGAAAGCAGGTATTCCCAGTGTTGTTGTTCAACTGCATAGGCTGCCGAGGGAAGGTGAAGAGCAGCAACAGCTTTCAGGGCTGGCACCTTCGTTCTGGGAGAAACAGCCCGACGTTTGCTATTTCAGAAAGAGGCTCTGCCAGAACGAGAGCCATGAGAAGTTACGTCTCCAGGAAAGCAGGTATTCCCAGTGTTGTTGTTCAGCTGCATAGGCTGCCGAGGGAAGGTGAAGAGCAGCAGCAACTTTCAGGGCTGGCATCTTCGTTCTGTGTGAAACAGCCTGACGTTTGCTATTTCAGAAAGAGGCTCTGCCAAGAAAGAGATCGAGGAGAAGAACGTCTCTGGGAAAGCAGGTATCCCCAGTGTTGTTGTTCAACTGCATAGGCTGCCGAGGGAAGGTGAAGAGCAGCAACAGCTTTCAGGGCTGGCACCTTCGTTCTGGGAGAAACAGCCTGACGTTTGCTATTTCAGAAAGAGTCTCTGCCGAGAACGAGAGCGATGAGAAGATACGTCTCCGGGAAAGCAGTTATTCGCAGTGCTGTTTTTCAGGTGCATAGGCTGCGGAGGGAAGGTGAAGAGCAGCAACAGCTTTCAGGGCTGGCACCTTCGTCCTGGGAGAAACAGCCTGACGTTTGTTATTTCAGAAACAGGCTCTGCCGAGAACGAGAGCGATGAGAAGTTACGTCTCTGGGAAAGCAGGTATCCCAGGTGCTGTTGTTCCTGTTCATAGGCTGCCGAGGGAAGGTGAAGAGCAGCAACAGCTTTCAGGGCTGGCACCTTCGTCCTGGGATAAACAGCCCAAAGTTTGCTATTTCAGAAAGAGGCTCTGCCGAGAACGAGAGCCATGAGAAGTTGCGTCTCCAGGAAAGCAGGTATTCCCAGTGTTGTTGTTCAACTGCATAGGCTGCCATGGGAAGGTGAAGAGCAGCAACGGCTTTCAGGGCTGGCACCTTCGTCCTGGGAGTATCAGCCCAACGTTTGTATTTTCAGAAAAAGGCTATGCCGAGAACGAGAGCGATGAGAAGTTACGTCTCCAGGAAAGCAGGTATCCCAGGTAGTGTTGTTCCTGTGCATAGGCTGCCGAGGGAAGTTGAAGAGCAGCAGCATCTTTCAGGCCTGGCACCTTGATGCTGTGTGAAACAGGCCGACGTTTGCTATTTCAGAAAGAGGCTTTGCCAAGAACAAGAGCCATGAGAAGTTACGTCTCCGGGAAAGCAAGTATTCCAGGTGCTGTTGTTCCTATGCATAGGCTGCCGTGGGAAGGTGAAGAGCAGCAACGGCTTTCAGGGCTGGCACCTTCGTCCTGGGAGAAACAGCCCGACGTTTGCTATTTCAGAAAGACGCTCTGCCGAGAACGATAGCGATGAGAAGTTACATCTCCGGGAAATCAGGTATCCCAGGTGCTGTTGTTCAGATGCATAGGCTGCCGAGGGAAGGTGAAGAGCAGCAAGAGCTTTCAGGACTGGCACCTTCATCCTGGGAGAAACAGCCCGACGTTTGCTATTTCAGAAAGAGGCTCTGCCAAGAACAAGAGCCATGAGAAGTTACGTCTCTGGGAAAGCAGGTAACCCAGGTGCTGTTGTGCCTGTGAATAGGCTGCCGAGGGAAGTTGAAGAACAGGAGAAGCTTTCAGGGCTGGCGCCTTCGTTCTGGGAGAAACAGCCCGACGTTTGCTATTTCAGAAAGAGGCTCTGCCGAGAACGAGAGCGAAGAGAAGTTACGTCTCCAGGAAAGCAGGTATTCCCAGTGTTGTTGTTCAACTGCATAGGCTGCCGAGGGAAGGTGAAGAGCAGCAGCAACTTTCAGGGCTGGCACCTTCGTTCTGTGTGAAACAGCCTGACGTTTGCTATTTCAGAAAGAGGCTCTGCCGAGAACGAGAGCCATGAGAAGTTGCGTCTCTAAAAAAGCAGGTATTCCCAGTGTTGTTGTTCAGCTGCATAGGCTGCCGAGGGAAGGTGAAGAGCAGCAACAGCTTTCAGGGCTGGCACCTTCGTTCTGGGAGAAACAGCCCGACGTTTGCTATTTCAGAAAGAGGCTCTGCCAGAACGAGCGCCATGAGAAGTTACGTCTCCAGGAAAGCAGGTATTCCCAGTGTTGTTGTTCAGCTGCATAGGCTGCCGAGGGAAGGTGAAGAACAGGAGAAGCTTTCAGGGCTGGCACCTTCGTTCTGGGAGAAACAGCCCGACATTTGCTATTTCAGAAAGAGGCTCTGCCGAGAACGAGAGCGATGAGAAGTTACGTCTCTGTGAAAGCAGGTAACCCAGGTGCTGTTGTGCCTGTGAATAGGCTGCCGAGGGAAGTTGAAGAACAGCAGAAGCTTTCAGGGCTGGCGCCTTTGTTCTGGGAGAAACAGCCCGACGTTTGTATTTTCAGAAAAAGGCTCTGCCGAGAACGAGAGCGATGAGAAGTTACGTCTCCAGGAAAGCAGGTATCCCAGGTAGTGTTGTTCCTGTGCATAGGCTGCCGAGGGAAGTTGAAGAGCAGCAGCAGCTTTCAGGCCTGGCACCTTCATGCTGTGTGAAACAGGCCGACGTTTGCTATTTCAGAAAGAGGCTTTGCCAAGAACAAGAGCCATGAGAAGTTACGTCTCCGGGAAAGCAGGTATTCCAGGTGCTGTTGTTCCTATGCATAGGCTGCCGTGGGAAGGTGAAGAGCAGCAACGGCTTTCAGGGCTGGCACCTTCGTCCTGGGAGAAACAGCCCGACGTTTGCTATTTCAGAAAGACGCTCTGCCGAGAACGATAGCGATGAGAAGTTACATCTCCGGGAAATCAGGTATCCCAGGTGCTGTTGTTCAGATGCATAGGCTGCCGAGGGAAGGTGAAGAGCAGCAAGAGCTTTCAGGACTGGCACCTTCATCCTGGGAGAAACAGCCCGACGTTTGCTATTTCAGAAAGAGGCTCTGGCAAGAACAAGAGCCATGAGAAGTTACGTCTCTGGGAAAGCAGGTAACCCAGGTGCTGTTGTGCCTGTGAATAGGCTGCCGAGGGAAGTTGAAGAACAGGAGAAGCTTTCAGGGCTGGCGCCTTCGTTCTGGGAGAAACAGCCCGACGTTTGCTATTTCAGAAAGAGGCTCTGCCGAGAACGAGAGCGAAGAGAAGTTACGTCTCCAGGAAAGCAGGTATTCCCAGTGTTGTTGTTCAACTGCATAGGCTGCCGAGGGAAGGTGAAGAGCAGCAGCAACTTTCAGGGCTGGCACCTTCGTTCTGTGTGAAACAGCCTGACTTTTGCTATTTCAGAAAGAGGCTCTGCCGAGAACGAGAGCCATGAGAAGTTGCGTCTCCAAAAAAGCAGGTATTCCCAGTGTTGTTGTTCAGCTGCATAGGCTGCCGAGGGAAGGTGAAGAACAGGAGAATCTTTCAGGGCTGGCACCTTCGTTCTGGGAGAAACAGCCCGACATTTGCTATTTCAGAAAGAGGCTCTGCCGAGAACGAGAGCGATGAGAAGTTACGTCTCTGTGAAAGCAGGTAACCCAGGTGCTGTTGTGCCTGTGAATAGGCTGCCGAGGGAAGTTGAAGAACAGCAGAAGCTTTCAGGGCTGGCGCCTTTGTTCTGGGAGAAACAGCCCGACGTTTGCTATTTCAGGAAGAGGCTTTGCCAAGAACAAGAGCCATGAGAAGTTACGTCTCTGGGAAAGCAGGTATCCCCAGTGCTGTTTTTCAGATGCATAGGCTGACGAGGGAAGGTGAAGAGCAGCAAGAACTTTTAGGACTGGCACCTTCGTCCTGGGAGAAACAGCCCGACAGTTGTATTTTCTGAAAAAGGCTCTGCCGAGAACGAGAGCGATGAGAATTTACGTCTCCGGGAAAGCAGGTATCCCAGGTAGTGTTGTTCCTGTGCATAGGCTGCCGAGGGAAGTTGAAGAGCAGCAGCAGCTTTCAGGGCTGGCACCTTCGTTCTGGGAGAAACAGCCCGATGTTTGTAATTTCAGAAACACTGACTGCCGAGAGAGAGAGCGTTGACAAGTTACGTCTCCTGGAAAGCAGGTATAACCTAGTGTTGTTGCTTCTGTGATAGGCTGCCGAGAGAAGGTGAAGACCAGCAAGAGCTTTCAGAGTTGGCACCTTCATCCTGGGAGAAACAGCCCGATGTTTGCTGTTTCTGAAAGAGGCTTTGCCAAGAACAAGAGCCATGAGAAGTTACGTCTCTGGGAAAGCAGGTATTCCCAGTGCTGCTGATCAGATGCATAGGCTGCCGTGGGAAGGTGAAGAGCAGCAACGGCTTTCAGGGCTGGCACCTTTGTCCTGGGAGAAACAGCCCGGTGTTTGCTATTTCAGAAAGAGGCTCTGCCGAGAACGAGAGCGATGAGAAGTTACGACTCCAGGAAAGAAGGTATTCCCAGTGTTGTTGTTCCTATGCATAGGCTGCCGAGGGAAGGTGATGAGCAGCAGCAACTTTCAGGGCTGGCACCTTCGTTCTGTGTGAAACAGCCTGACGTTTGCTATTTCAGAAAGAGGCTCTGCCGAGAACGAGAGCAATGAGAAGTTGCGTCTCCAGGAAAGCAGGTATTCCCAGTGTTGTTGTTCAACTGCATAGGCTGCCGAGGGAAGGTGAAGAGCAGCAACAGCTTTCAGGGCTGGCACCTTCGTTCTGGGTGAAACAGCCCGACGTTTGCTATTTCAGAAAGAGGCTTTGCCAAAAACAAGAGCCATGAGAAGTTACGTTTCTGGGAAAGCAGTAATCCCCAGTGTTTTTGTTTCGTTGCATAGGCTGCCGAGGGAAGGTGATGAGCAGCAGCAACTTTCAGGGCTGGCACCTTCGTTCTGTGTGAAACAGCCTGACGTTTGCTATTTCAGAAAGAGTCTCTGCCGAGAACGAGAGCCATGAGAAGTTACGTCTCCGGGAAAGCAGTTATTCGCAGTGCTGTTTTTCAGGTGCATAGGCTGCGGAGGGAAGGTGAAGAGCAGCAACAGCTTTCAGGGCTGGCACCTTCGTCCTGGGAGAAACAGCCTGACGTTTGTTATTTCAGAAACAGGCTTTGCCGAGAACGAGATCGATGAGAAGTTACGTCTCTATGAAAGCAGGTAACCCAGGTGCTGTTGTGCCTGTGAATAGGCTGCCGAGGGAAGTTGAAGAACAGCAGAAGCTTTCAGGGCTGGCGCCTTTGTTCTGGGAGAAACAGCCCGACGTTTGCTATTTCAGAAAGAGGCTCTGCCAGAACGAGAGCGATGAGAAGTTACGTCTCCAGGAAAGCAGGTATCCCAGGTAGTGTTGTTCCTGTGCATAGGCTGCCGAGGGAAGTTGAAGAGCAGCAGCAGCTTTCAGGCCTGGCACCTTCATGCTGTGTGAAACAGCCCGACGTTTGCTATTTCAGAAAGAGGCTTTGCCAAGAACAAGAGCCATGAGAAGTTACGTCTCCGGGAAAGCAGGTATTCCAGGTGCTGTTGTTCCTGTGCATAGGCTGCCGTGGGAAGGTGAAGAGCAGCAACGGCTTTCAGGGCTGGCACCTTCGTGCTGGGAGAAACAACCCGACGTTTGCTATTTCAGAAAGACGCTCTGCCGAGAACGATAGCCATGAGAAGTTACATCTCCGGGAAATCAGGTATCCCAGGTGCTGTTGTTCAGATGCATAGGCTGCCGAGGGAAGGTGAAGAGCAGCAAGAGCTTTCAGGACTGGCACCTTCATCCTGGGAGAAACAGCCCGACGTTTGCTATTTCAGAAAGAGGTTCCGCCAAGAACAAGAGCCATGAGAAGTTACGTCTCTGGGAAAGCAGGTAACCCAGGTGCTGTTGTGCCTGTGAATAGGCTGCCGAGGGAAGTTGAAGAACAGGAGAAGCTTTCAGGGCTGGCGCCTTCGTTCTGGGAGAAACAGCCCGACGTTTGCTATTTCAGAAAGAGGCTCTGCCGAGAACGAGAGCGATGAGAAGTTACGTCTCCAGGAAAGCAGGTATTCCCAGTGTTGTTGTTCAACTGCATAGGCTGCCGAGGGAAGGTGAAGAGCAGCAGCAACTTTCAGGGCTGGCACCTTCGTTCTGTGTGAAACAGCCTGACGTTTGCTATTTCAGAAAGAGGCTCTGCCGAGAACGAGAGCCATGAGAAGTTGCGTCTCCAAAAAAGCATGTATTCCCAGTGTTGTTGTTCAGCTGCATAGGCTGCCGAGGGAAGGTGAAGAGCAGCAACAGCTTTCAGGGCTGGCACCTTCGTTCTGGGAGAAACAGCCCGACGTTTGCTATTTCAGAAAGAGGCTCTGCCAGAACGAGAGCCATGAGAAGTTACGTCTCCAGGAAAGCAGGTATTCCCAGTGTTGTTGTTCAGCTGCATAGGCTGCCGAGGGAAGGTGAAGAACAGGAGAAGCTTTCAGGGCTGGCACCTTCGTTCTGGGAGAAACAGCCCGACATTTGCTATTTCAGAAAGAGGCTCTGCCGAGAACGAGAGCGATGAGAAGTTACGTCTCTGTGAAAGCAGGTAACCCAGGTGCTGTTGTGCCTGTGAATAGGCTGCCGAGGGAAGTTGAAGAACAGCAGAAGCTTTCAGGGCTGGCGCCTTTGTTCTGGGAGAAACAGCCCGACGTTTGCTATTTCAGAAAGAGGCTTTGCCAAGAACAAGAGCCATGAGAAGTTACGTCTCTGGGAAAGCAGGTATCCCCAGTGCTGTTTTCCAGATGCATAGGCTGCCGAGGGAAGGTGAAGAGCAGCAAGAACTTTTAGGACTGGCACCTTCGTCCTGGGAGAAACAGCCCGACAGTTGTATTTTCTGAAAAAGGCTCTGCCGAGAACGAAAGCGATGAGAATTTACGTCTCCGGGAAAGCAGGTATCCCAGGTAGTGTTGTTCCTGTGCTTAGGCTGCTGAGGGAAGTTGAAGAGCAGCAGCAGCTTTCAGGGCTGGCACCTTCGTTCTGTGTGAAACAGCCCGACGTTTGCTATTTCAGAAAGAGGCTTTGCCAAGAACAAGAGCCATGAGAAGTTACGTCTCCAGGAAAGCAGGTATCCGCAGTGCTGTTGTTCCTGTGCATAGGCTGCCGTGGGAAGGTGAAGAGCAGCAACGGCTTTCAGGGCTGGCACCTTCGTCCTGGGAGAAACAGCCCGACGTTTGCTATTTCAGAAAGACGCTCTGCCGAGAATGAGATTGATGAGAAGTTACATCTCCGGGAAATCAGGTATCCCAGGTGCTGTTGTTCAGATGCATAGGCTGCCGAGGGAAGGTGAAGAGCAGCAAGAGCTTTCAGGACTGGCACCTTCATCCTGGGAGAAACAGCCCGACGTTTGCTCTTTCAGAAAGAGGCTATGCCGAGAACGAGAGCGATGAGAAGTTACGTCTCTGGGAAAGCAGGTAACCCAGGTGCTGTTGTGCCTGTGAATAGGCTGCCGAGGGAAGGTGAAGAACAGGAGAAGCTTTCAGGGCTGGCGCCTTCGTTCTGGGAGAAACAGCCCGACGTTTGCTATTTCAGAAAGAGGCTTTGCCAAGATCAAGACCCATGAGAAGTTACGTCTCTGGGAAAGCAGGTATCCCCAGTGTTGTTGTTCAGCTGCATAGGCTGCCGAGGGAAGGTGAAGAGCAGCAACAGCTTTCAGGGCTGGCACCTTCGTCCTGGGAGAAACAGCCCGACGTTTGCTATTTCAGAAAGAGGCTCTGCCAAGAACGAGAGTGATGAGAAGTTACCTCTCCGGGAAAGCAGGTATTCACAGTTCTGTTGTTCAGGTGCATAGGCTGCCGAGGGAAGGTGAAGAGCAGCAACAGCTTTCAGGGCTGGCACCTTCATCCTGGGAGAAACAGCCCGACGTTTGCTATTTCAGAAAGAGGCTTTGCCAAGAACAAGAGCCATGAGAAGTTACGTCTCCGGGAAAGCAGGTATCCCCAGTGTTGTTGTTCAGGTGCATAGGCTGCCGAGGGAAGGTGAAGAGCAGCAGCAGCTTTCAGGGCTGGCACCTTCATCCTTGAAGAAACAGCCCGACGTTTGCTATTTCAGAAAGAGGCTCTGCCAGAACGAGAGCGATGAGAAGTTACGTATCCAGGAAAGCAGGTACCCCACGTAGTGTTGTTCCTGTGCATAGGCTGCCGAGGTAAGGTGAAGAGCAGCAGCAGCTTTCAGGGCTGGCACCTTCGTTCTGGGTGAAACAGCCCGACGTTTGCTATTTCAGAAAGAGGCTTTGCCAAAAACAAGAGCCATGAGAAGTTACGTTTCTGGGAAAGCATTAATCCCCAGTGTTTTTGTTTCGTTGCATAGGCTGCCGAGGGAAGGTGAAGAGCAGCAACAGCTTTCAGGGATGGCACCTTCATCCTGTGAGAAACAGCCCGACGTTTGCTATTTCAGAAACAGGCTCTGCCAAGAACGAGAGCGATGAGAAGTTACGTCTCTGGGAAAGCAGGTATCCCCAGTGTTGTTTCCTCTTTTCATAAGCTGCCGCGGGAAGGTGAAGAGCAGCAATAGCTTTCAGGGCTGGCAAATTCATCCTGGGAGAAACAGCCCGACATTTGCTGTTTCAGAAAGAGGCTTTGCCAAGAACAAGAGCCATGAGAAGTTACGTCTCTGGGAAAGCAGGTATCCCCAGTATTTTTATTCAGGTGCATAGGCTGCCGAGGGAAGGTGAAGAGCAGCAGCAGCTTTCAGGGCAGGCACCTTCGTCCTGGGAGAAACAGCCCGACGTTTGCTATTTCAGAAAGAGGCTCTGCCAAGAACGAGATCGAGGAGAAGTTACGTCTCTGGGAAAGCAGGTATCCCCAGTGTTGTTTCCTCTTTGCATAAGATGCCGCGGGAAGGTGAAGAGCAGCAATAGCTTTCAGGGCTGGCACCTTCATCCTGGGAGAAACAGCCCGTCGTTTGTTATTTCACAAAGAGGCTTTGCCAAGATCAAGACCCATGACAAGTTACGTCTCTGGGAAAGCAGGTATCCCCAGTGATGTTGTTCAGCTGCATAGGCTGCCGAGGGAAGGTGAAGAGCAGCAACAGCTTTCAGGGCTGGCACATTCATCCTGTGAGAAACAGACCGACGTTTGCTATTTCAGAAACAGGCTCTACTGAGAACAGGAGCGATGAGAAGTTACATCTCTGGGAAAGCAGGTATCCCAGGTGCTGTTTTTCAGATGCATAGGCTGCCGAGGGAAGGTGAAGAGCAGCAACAGCTTTCAGGGCTGGCACCTTCGTCCTGGGACAAACAGCCCGACGTTTGCTATTTCAGAAAGAGGCTTTGCCAAGAACAAGAGCCATGAGAAGTTACGTTTCTGGGAAAGCAGGTATCCCCAGTGTTGTTGTTCAGCTGCATAGGCTGCCGAAGGAAGGTGAAGAGCAGCAACAGCTTTCAGGGCTGGCACCTTCATCCTGGGAGAAATATTCCGACGTTTGCTATTTCAGAAAGACGCTCTGCCGGGTACAAGAGCGATGAGAAGTTACGTCTCCAGGAAAGCAGGTATCCCCAGTGTTGTTGTTTTGTTGCATAGGCTGCCGAGGGAAGGTGAAGAACAGCAACAGCTTTCAGGGCTGGCACCTTTGTTCTGTGTGAAACAGCCCGACGTTTGCTATTTAAGAAAGAGGCTCTGCCGAGAACAAGATCGATGAGAAGATACGTCTCTGGGAAAGCAGGTATCCCCAGTGTTTTGTTTCGTTGCATTGGCTGCTGAGGGAAGGTGAAGAGCAGGAACGGCTTTCAGGGCTGGCACCTTCGTCCTGGGAGAAACAGCCCGACGTTTGCTATTTCAGAAAGAGGCTCTGCCGAGAACGAGAGCGATGAGAAGTTACGTCTCTGGGAAAGCAGGTATCCCAGGTGCTGTTGTGCCTGTGAATAGGCTGCCAAGGGAAGTTGAAGAACAGCAGCAGCTTTCAGGGCTGGCGCCTTCGTTCTGGGAGAAACAGCCCGACGTTTGCTATTTCAGAAAGAGGCTCTGCCAAGAACGAGATCGAGGAAAAGTTACGTGTCTGGGAAAGCAGCTATCCCCAGTGTTGTTACCTCTCTGCATAAGCTGCCGAGGGAAGGTGAAGAGCAGCAATAGCTTTCAGGGCTGGCACCTTCATTCTGTGTGAAACAGCCCGACGTTTGTTATTTCAGAAAGAGGCTTTGCCAAGATCAAGACACATGAGAAGTTACGTCTCTGGGAAAGCAGGTATCCCCAGTGTTGTTGTTCAGCTGCATACGCTGCCGAGGGAAGGTGAAGAGCAGCAACAGCTTTCAGGGCTGGCACCTTCGTCCTGGGAGAAACATTCCGACGTTTGCTATTTCAGAAAGACGCTCTGCCGAGAACAAGAGCGATGAGAAGTTACGTTTCTGGGAAAGCAGGTATCCCAGGTGCTGTTGTTCAGATGCATAGGCTGCCGAGGGAAGGTGAAGAGCAGCAAGAGCTTTCAGGGTTGGCACCTTCATCCTGGGAGAAACAGCCCGACATTTGTATTTTCTGAAAAAGGCTCTGCCGAGAACGAGAGCGATGAGAATTTACGTCTCCGGGAAAGCAAGTATTCCCAGTGTTGTTGTTCCTGTGCATAGGCTGCCGAGGGAAGGTGAAGAGCAGCAACAGCTTTCAGGGCTGGCACCTTCGTCCTGGGAGAAACAGCCCGACGTTTGCTATTTCAGAAAGAGGCTCTGCCGAGAACAAGAGCCATGAGAAGTTACGTCTCTGGGAAAGCAGGTATCCACAGTGTTGTGGTTTCGTTGCATTGGCTGCCGAGGGAAGGTGAAGAGCAGGAACGGCTTTCAGGTCTGGCACCTTCGTCCTGGGAGAAACAGCCCGACGTTTGCTATTTCAGAAAGAGGCTCTGCCAAGAACGAGAGCAATGAGAAGTTACATCTCTGGGAAAGCAGGTATCCCAGGTGTTGTTGTTCAGGTGCATAGGCTGCCGAGGGAAGGGGAAGAGCAGCAGCAGCTTTCAGGGCTGGCACCTTCATCCTTGAAGAAACAGCCCGACGTTTGCTATTTCAGAAAGAGGCTCTGCCAGAACGAGAGCCATGAGAAGTTACGTCTCCGGGAAAGCAGGTACCCCAGGTAGTGTTGTTCCTGTGCATAGGCTGCCGAGGTAAGGTGAAGAGCAGCAGCAGCTTTCAGGGCTGGCACCTTCGTTCTGGGTGAAACAGCCCGACGTCTGCTATTTCAGAAAGAGGCTTTGCCAAAAACAAGAGCCATGAGAAGTTACGTCTCTGGGAAAGCAGTAATCCCCAGTGTTGTTGTTTCGTTGCATAGGCTGCCGAGGGAAGGTGAAGAGCAGCAGCAGCTTTCAGGGCTGGCACCTTCGTTCTGGGTGAAACAGCCCGAAGTTTGCTATTTCAGAAAGAGGCTTTGCCAAGAACAAGAGCCATGAGAAGTTACGTCTCCGGGAAAGCAGGTATCCCCAGTGTTGTTGTTCAGGTGCATAGGCTGCCGAGGGAAGGTGAAGAGCAGCAACAGCTTTCAGGGCTGGCACCTTCATCCTGGGAGAAACAGCCCGACATTTGCTGTTTCAGAAAGAGGCTTTGCCAAGAACAAGAGCCATGAGAAGTTACGTCTCCAGGAAAGCAGGTATCCCCAGTGTTGTTGTTTCGTTGCATAGGCTGCCGAGGGAAGGTGAAGAGCAGCAACAGCTTTCAGGGCTGGCACCTTTGTTCTGTGTGAAACAGCCCGACGTTTGCTATTTCAGAAAGAGGCTCTGCCGAGAACGAGAGCGATGAGAAGTTACATCTCCAGGAAAGCAGGTACCCCAGGTAGTGTTGTTCCTGTGCATAGGCTGCCGAGGTAAGGTGAAGAGCAGCAGCAGCTTTCAGGGCTGGCACCTTCGTTCTGGGTGAAACAGCCCGACGTTTGCTATTTCAGAAAGAGGCTTTGCCAAGAACAAGAGCGAAGAGAAGTTACGTCTCTGGGAAAGCAGTAATCCCCAGTGTTGTTTTTTCGTTGCATAGGCTGCCGATGGAAGGTGAAGAGCAGCAACAGCTTTCAGGGCTGGCACCTTCATCCTGTGAGAAACAGTCCGACGTTTGCTATTTCAGAAAGAGGCTTTGCCAAGAACAAGAGCCATGAGAAGTTACGTCTCCGGGATAGCAGGTATCCCCAGTGTTGTTGTTTCGTTGCATAGGCTGCCGAGGGAAGGTGAAGAGCAGCAATAGCTTTCAGGGCTGGCACCTTCGTTCTGGGTGAAACAGCCCGACGTTTGCTATTTCAGAAAGAGGCTTTGCCAAGAACAAGAGCGATGAGAAGTTACGTCTCCAGGAAAGCAGGTATCCCCAGTGTTGTTGTTTCGTTGCATAGGCTGCCGAGGGAAGGTGAAGAGCAGCAATAGCTTTCAGGGCTGGCATCTTCATCCTGTGAGAAACAGCCCGACGTTTGCTATTTCAGAAAGAGGCTTTGCCAAGAACAGAGCCATGAGAAGTTACGTCTCTGGGAAAGCAGTAATCCCCAGTGTTGTTTCCTCTTTGCATAGGATACTGAGCGAAGGTGAAGAGCAGCAACAGTTTTCAGGGCTGGCACCTTCGTCCTGGGAGAAACAGCCCGACGTTTGCTATTTCAGAAAGAGGCTCTGCTCAGAACGAGAGCAATGAGAAGTTACGTCTCCAGGAAAGCAGGTATTCCCAGTGTTGTTTTTCAGGTGCATAGGCTGCCGAGGGAAGGTGAAGAGCAGCAACAGCTTTCAGAGTTGGCACCTTCATCCTTGGAGAAACAGCCCGACGTTTGCTATTTCAGAAAGAGGCTCTGCCAGAACGAGAGCAATGAGAAGTTACGTCTCCAGGAAAGCAGGTATCCCCAGTGTTGTTGTTTCGTTGCATAGGCTGCCGAGGGAAGGTGAAGAGCAGCAACAGCTTTCAGGGCTGGCACCTTTGTTCTGTGTGAAACAGCCCGACGTTTGCTATTTAAGAAGGAGGCTCTGCCGAGAACGAGAGCGATGAGAAGTTACGTCTCTGGGAAAGCAGGTACCCCAGGTAGTGTTGTTCCTGTGCATAGGCTGCCGAGGTAAGGTGAAGAGCAGCAGCAGCTTTCAGGGCTGGCACCTTTGTCCTGGGAGAAACAGCCCGACGTTTGCTATTTCAGAAAGAGGCTTTGCCAAGAACAAGAGCCATGAAAAATACGTCTCTGGGAAAGCAGGTATCCCCAGTGTTGTTGTTTCGTTGGATAGGCTGCCGAGGGATGGTGAATGGCATTGTCCTGGTTTCAGCTGGGATAGAGTTAACTGTCTTCCTAGTAGCTGGTACCGTGCTATGTTTTGAGTTCAGAGCGAAGAATGTTGATAACACTGATGTTTTCAGTTGTTGCTCAGTAGTGTTTAGACTAATGTCAAGGATTTTTCAGCTTCTCATGCCCAGCCAGTGAGAAAGCTGGAGGGGCACAAGGAGTTGGCACAGGACACAGCCAGGGCACCTGACCCAAACTGGCCAACGGGGTATTCCATACCATGTGACGTCCCATCCAGTACAGAAACGGGGAAGTGGGGGGGCAGGGATTCGCCGCTCGGGGGACTGGCTGGGTGTCGGTCGGCGGGTGGTGAGCAATTGCACTGCGTATCATTTGTACATTCCAATCCTTTCATTATTGCTGTTGTCATTTTATTAGTGTTATCATTATCATTATTAGTTTCTTCTTTTCTGTTCTATTAAACCGTTCTTATCTCAACCCACGGGTTTTGCTTCTTTTCCCAATTTTCTCCCCCATCCCACTGGGTGGGGGGGGAGTGAGTGAGCGGCTGCGTGGTGTTTAGTTGCTGGCTGGGGTTAAACCACGACAGGCATCAACAGCTTTCACGGCTGGCACCTTCATCCTGGGAAAAACAGCCCGACATTTGTATTTTCAGAAAAAGGCGCTACCGAGAACGAGAGCGATGAGAAGTTACGTCTCTGGGAAAGCAGGTATCCCCAGTGTTGTTGTTTCGTTGCATAGGCTGCCGAGGGAAGGTGAAGAGCAGCAACAGCTTTCAGGGCTGGCACCTTCATCCTGGGAGAAACAGCCCGACGTTTGCTATTTCAGAAAGAGGCTTTGCCAAGAACAAGAGCCATGAGAAATTACATCTCTGGGAAAGCAGGTATCCCCAGTGTTGTTGTTTCGTTGGATAGGCTGCCGAGGGAAGGTGAAGAGCAGCAACAGCTTTCAGGGCTGGCACCTTCATCCTATGAGAAACAGACCGACGTTTGCTATTTCAGAAACAGGCACTGCCGAGAACAGGAGCGATGAGAACTTACGTCTCCGGGAAAGCAGGTATCCCCAGTGTTGTTGTTCCTGTGCATAGGCTGCCGAGGGAAGGTGAAGAGCAGCAACAGCTTTCAGAGTTGGCACCTTCATCCTTTGAGAAACAGCCCGACGTTTGCTATTTCAGAAAGAGGCTTTGCCAAGAACAAGAGCCATGAGAAATTACATCTCTTGGAAAGCAGGTATCCCCAGTGTTGTTGTTTCGTTGGATAGGCTGCCGAGGGAAGGTGAAGAGCAGCAAGAGCTTTCAGGGCTGGCACCTTCGTCCTGGGAGAAACAGCCCGACGTTTGCTATTTCAGAAACAGGCTCTGCCGAGATCAGGACCGATGAGAAGTTACATCTCTGGGAAAGCAGGTATCCCCATTGTTGTTGTTTCATTGCATAGTTTGCCGAGGGAAAATGAAGAGCAGCAACTGTTTTCAGGGCTGGCACCTTTGTCCTGGGAGAAACAGCCCGGTGTTTTCTATTTCAGAAAGAGGCTTTGCCAAGAAAAAGAGCAATGAGAAGTTACGTCTCCGGGAAAGCAGGTATCCCCAGTGTTGTTGTTCAGGTGCATAGGCTGCCGAGGGAAGGTGAAGAGCAGCAACAGCTTTCAGAGTTGGCACCTTCATCCTTGGAGAAACAGCCCGACGTTTGCTATTTCAGAAAGAGGCTCTGCCAGAACGAGAGCAATGAGAAGTTACGTCTCCAGGAAAGCAGGTATCCCCAGTGTTGTTGTTTCGTTGCATAGGCTGCCGAGGGAAGGTGAAGAGCAGCAACAGCTTTCAGGGCTGGCACCTTTGTTCTGTGTGAAACAGCCCGACGTTTGCTATTTTAGAAGGAGGCTCTGCCGAGAAAGAGAGCAATGAGAAGTTACGTCTCTGGGAAAGCAGGTACCCCAGGTAGTGTTGTTCCTGTGCATAGGCTGCCGAGGTAAGGTGAAGAGCAGCAGCAGCTTTCAGGGCTGGCATCTTCGTCCTGGGAGAAACAGCCCGACGTTTGCTATTTCAGAAAGAGGCTTTGCCAAGAACAAGAGCCATGAGAAATTACGTCTCTGGGAAAGCAGGTATCCCCAGTGTTGTTGTTTCGTTGGATAGGCTGCTGAGGGATGGTGAATGGCATCAACAGCTTTCAGGGCTGGCACCTTCATCCTGGGAAAAACAGCCCAACATTTGTATTTTCAGAAAAAGGCGCTACCGAGAACGAGAGCGATGAGAAGTTACGTCTCTGGGAAAGCAGGTATCCCCAGTGTTGTGGTTTCATTGCATAGGCTTCCGAGGGAAGGTGAAGAGCAGCAACAGCTTTCAGGGCTGGCACCTTCATCCTATGAGAAACAGACCGACGTTTGCTATTTCAGAAACAGGCACTGCCGAGAACAGGAGCGATGAGAACTTAAGTCTCCGGGAAAGCAGGTATCCCCAGTGTTGTTGTTCAGCTGCATAGGCTGCCGAGGGAAGGTGAAGAGCAGCAACAGCTTTCAGAGTTGGCACCTTCATCCTTTGAGAAACAGCCCGACGTTTGCTATTTCAGAAAGAGGCTCTGCCGAGAACGATAGCGATGAGAAGTTACGTCTCCAGGAAAGCAGGTATTCCCAGTGTTGTTGTTCCGCTGCATAGGTTGCTGAGGGAAGGTGAAGAGCAGCAACAGCTTTCAGGGCTGGCACCTTCATCCTGGGAGAAACAGCCCGACGTTTGCTATTTCAGAAAGAGGCTTTGACAAGAACAAGAGCGGTGAGACCTTACGTCTCTGTGAAAGCAGGTATCCCCAGTGTTGTTTCCTCTTTGCATAGGCTGCCGAGGGAAGGTGAAGAGCAGCAACAGTTTTCAGGGCTGGCACCTTCGTCCTGGGAGAAACAGCCCGACGTTTGCTATTTCAGAAAGAGGCTCTGCCGAGAACAAGAGCCATGAGAAGTTACTTCTCTGGGAAAGCAGGTATCCCCAGTGTTGTGGTTTCATTGCATAGGCTTCCGAGGGAAGGTGAAGAGCAGCAACGGCTTTCAGGGCTGGCACCTTCGTCCTGGGAGAAACAGCCCGACGTTTGCTATTTCAGAAACAGGCTCTGCCGAGATCAGGACCGATGAGAATTTACATCTCTGGGAAAGCAGGTATCCCAGGTGCTGTTGTTCAGATGCATAGGCTGCCGAGGGAAGGTGAAGAGCAGCAAGAGCTTTCAGGGCTGGCACCTTCGTTCTGGTAGAAACAGCCCGACGTTTGCTATTTCAGAAAGAGGCTTTGCCAAGAACAAGAGCCATGAGAATTTACGTCTCTGGGAAAGCAGGTATCCCCATTGTTGTTGTTTCATTGCATAGTTTGCCGAGGGAAAGTGAAGAGCAGCAACTGTTTTCAGGGCTGGCACCTTTGTCCTGGGAGAAACAGCCCGACGTTTGCTATTTCAGAAAGAGGCTTTGCCAAGAAAAAGAGCAATGAGAAGTTAAGTCTCCGGGAAAGCAGGTATCCCCAGTGTTGTTGTTCAGGTGCATAGGCTGCCGAGGGAAGGTGAAGAGCAGCAACAGCTTTCAGAGTTGGCACCTTCATCCTTGGAGAAACAGCCCGACGTTTGCTATTTCAGAAAGAGGCTCTGCCAGAACGAGAGCAATGAGAAGTTACGTCTCCAGGAAAGCAGGTATCCCCAGTGTTGTTGTTTCGTTGCATAGGCTGCCGAGGGAAGGTGAAGAGCAGCAACAGCTTTCAGGGCTGGCACCTTTGTTCTGTGTGAAACAGCCCGACGTTTGCTATTTAAGAAGGAGGCTCTGCCAGAACGAGAGCAATGAGAAGTTACGTCTCCAGGAAAGCAGGTATCCCCAGTGTTGTGTTTTCGTTGCATTGGCTGCCGAGGGAAGGTGTAGAGCAGGAACGGCTTTCAGGGCTGGCACCTTCGTCCTGGGAGAAACAGCCCGACGTTTGCTATTTCAGAAAGAGGCTTTGCCAAGAACAAGAGCCATGAGAAATTACATCTCTGGGAAAGCAGGTATCCCCAGTGTTGTTGTTTCGTTGGATAGGCTGCCGAGGGAAGGTGAAGAGCAGCAACAGCTTTCAGGGCTGGCACCTTCATCCTATGAGAAACAGCCCGACGTTTGCTATTTCAGAAAGAGGCTCTGCCTGAACGAGAGCGATGAGAAGTTACGTCTCCAGGAAAGCAGGTATTCCCAGTGTTGTTGTTCCGCTGCATAGGTTGCTGAGGGAAGGTGAAGAGCAGCAACGGCTTTCAGGGCTGGCACCTTCATCCTGGGAGAAACAGCCCGACGTTTGCTATTTCAGAAAGCGGCTTTGACAAGAACAAGAGCGGTGAGACCTTACGTCTCTGTGAAAGCAGGTATCCCCAGTGTTGTTTCCTCTTTGCATAGGCTGCCGAGGGAAGGTGAAGAGCAGCAATAGTTTTCAGGGCTGGCACCTTCGTCCTGGGAGAAACAGCCCGACGTTTGCTATTTCAGAAAGAGGCTTTGCCAAGAACAAGAGCCATGAGAAGTTACGTCTCTGGGAAAGCAGGTATCCCCATTGTTGTTGTTTCATTGCATAGTTTGCCGAGGGAAAGTGAAGAGCAGCAACTGTTTTCAGAGCTGGCACCTTTGTCCTGGGAGAAACAGCCCGACGTTTGCTATTTCAGAAAGAGGCTTTGCCAAGAAAAAGAGCAATGAGAAGTTACGTCTCCGGGAAAGCAAGTATCCCCAGTGTTGTTGTTCAGCTGCATAGGCTGCCGAGGGAAGGTGAAGAGCAGCAACAGCTTTCAGAGTTGGCACCTTCATCCTTGGAGAAACAGCCCGACGTTTGCTATTTCAGAAAGAGGCTCTGCCAGAACGAGAGCAATGAGAAGTTACGTCTCCAGGAAAGCAGGTATCCCCAGTGTTGTTGTTTCGTTGCATAGGCTGCCGAGGGAAGGTGAAGAGCAGCAACAGCTTTCAGGGCTGGCACCTTTGTTCTGTGTGAAACAGCCCGACGTTTGCTATTTTAGAAGGAGGCTCTGCCGAGAAAGAGAGCAATGAGAAGTTACGTCTCTGGGAAAGCAGGTATCCCCAGTGTTGTTGTTTCGTTGGATAGGCTGCCGAGGGATGGTGAATGGCATCAACAGCTTTCAGGGCTGGCACCTTTGTTCTGTGTGAAACAGCCCGAAGTTTGCTATTTAAGAAGGAGGCTCTGCCGAGAACGAGAGCGATGAGAAGTTACGTCTCTGGAAAAGCAGGTATCCCCAGTGTTGTGGTTTCGTTGCATTGGCTGCCGAGGGAAGGTGAAGAGCAGGAACGGCTTTCAGGTCTGGCACCTTCGTCCTGGGAGAAACAGCCCGACGTTTGCTATTTCAGAAAGAGGCTTTGCCAAGAACAAGAGCCATGAAAAATTACGTCTCTGGGAAAGCAGGTATCCCCAGTGTTGTTGTTTCGTTGGATAGGCTGCCGAGGGATGGTGAATGGCATCAACAGCTTTCAGGGCTGGCACCTTCATCCTGGGAAAAACAGCCCGACACTTGTATTTTCAGAAAAAGGCGCTACCGAGAACGAGAGCGATGTAAGGTACGTCTCTGGGAAAGCAGGTAGCCCCAGTGTTGTTGTTTCGTTGCATAGGCTGCCGAGGGAAGGTGAAGAGCAGCAACAGCTTTCAGGGCTGGCACCTTTGTTCTGTGTGAAACAGCCCGACGTTTGCTATTTAAGAAGGAGGCTCTGCCAGAACGAGAGCGATGAGAAGTTACGTCTCCAGGAAAGCATGTATCCCCAGTGTTGTGTTTTCGTTGCATTGGCTGCCGAGGGAAGGTGAAGAGCAGGAACGGCTTTCAGGGCTGGCACCTTCGTCCTGGGAGAAACAGCCCGACGTTTGCTATTTCAGAAAGAGGCTTTGCCAAGAACAAGAGCCATGAGAAATTACATCTCTGGGAAAGCAGGTATCCCCAGTGTTGTTGTTTCGTTGGATAGGCTGCCGAGGGAAGGTGAAGAGCAGCAACAGCTTTCAGGGCTGGCACCTTCATCCTATGAGAAACAGCCCGACGTTTGCTATTTCAGAAAGAGGCTCTGCCTGAACGAGAGCGATGAGAAGTTACGTCTCCAGGAAAGCAGGTATTCCCAGTGTTGTTGTTCCGCTGCATAGGTTGCTGAGGGAAGGTGAAGAGCAGCAACGGCTTTCAGGGCTGGCACCTTCATCCTGGGAGAAACAGCCCGACGTTTGCTATTTCAGAAAGAGGCTTTGACAAGAACAAGAGCGGTGAGACCTTACGTCTCTGTGAAAGCAGGTATCCCCAGTGTTGTTTCCTCTTTGCATAGGCTGCCGAGGGAAGGTGAAGAGCAGCAACAGTTTTCAGGGCTGGCACCTTCGTCCTGGGAGAAACAGCCCGACGTTTGCTATTTCAGAAAGAGGCTTTGCCAAGAACAAGAGCCATGAGAAGTTACGTCTCTGGGAAAGCAGGTATCCCCATTGTTGTTGTTTCATTGCATAGTTTGCCGAGGGAAAGTGAAGAGCAGCAACTGTTTTCAGGGCTGGCACCTTTGTCCTGGGAGAAACAGCCCGACGTTTGCTATTTCAGAAAGAGGCTTTGCCAAGAAAAAGAGCAATGAGAAGTTACGTCTCCGGGAAAGCAGGTATCCCCAGTGTTGTTGTTCAGCTGCATAGGCTGCCGAGGGAAGGTGAAGAGCAGCAACAGCTTTCAGAGTTGGCACCTTCATCCTTGGAGAAACAGCCCGACGTTTGCTATTTCAGAAAGAGGCTCTGCCAGAACGAGAGCAATGAGAAGTTACGTCTCCAGGAAAGCAGGTATCCCCAGTGTTGTTGTTTCGTTGCATAGGCTGCCGAGGGAAGGTGAAGAGCAGCAACAGCTTTCAGGGCTGGCACCTTTGTTCTGTGTGAAACAGCCCGACGTTTGCTATTTTAGAAGGAGGCTCTGCCGAAAAAGAGAGCAATGAGAAGTTACGTCTCTGGGAAAGCAGGTATCCCCAGTGTTGTTGTTTCGTTGGATAGGCTGCCGAGGGATGGTGAATGGCATCAACAGCTTTCAGGGCTGGCACCTTCATCCTGGGAAAAACAGCCCGACATTTGTATTTTCAGAAAAAGGCGCTACCGAGAATGAGAGCGATGAGAAGTTACGTCTCTGGGAAAGCAGGTATCCCCAGTGTTGTTGTTTCGTTGCATAGGCTGCCGAGGGAAGGTGAAGAGCAGCAACAGCTTTCAGGGCTGACACCTTTGTTCTGTGTGAAACAGCCCGAAGTTTGCTATTTAAGAAGGAGGCTCTGCCGAGAACGAGAGCGATGAGAAGTTATGTCTCTGGGAAAGCAGGTATCCCCAGTGTTGTGGTTTCGTTGCATTGGCTGCCGAGGGAAGGTGAAGAGCAGGAACGGCTTTCAGGGCTGGCACCTTCGTCCTGGGAGAAACAGCCCGACGTTTGCTATTTCAGAAAGAGGCTTTGCCAAGAACAAGAGCCATGAGAAATTACATCTCTGGGAAAGCAGGTATCCCCAGTGTTGTTGTTTCGTTGGATAGGCTGCCGAGGGAAGGTGAAGAGCAGCAACAGCTTTCAGGGCTGGCACCTTCATCCTTTGAGAAACAGCCCGACGTTTGCTATTTCAGAAAGAGGCTCTGCCTGAACGAGAGCGATGAGAAGTTACGTCTCCAGGAAAGCAGGTATTCCCAGTGTTGTTGTTCCGCTGCATAGGTTGCTGAGGGAAGGTGAAGAGCAGCAACAGCTTTCAGGGCTGGCACCTTCGTCCTGGGAGAAACAGCCCGACGTTTGCTATTTCAGAAAGAGGCTTTGACAAGAACAAGAGCGGTGAGACCTTACGTCTCTGTGAAAGCAGGTATCCCCAGTGTTGTTTCCTCTTTGTATAGGCTGCCGAGGGAAGGTGAAGAGCAGCAACAGTTTTCAGGGCTGGCACCTTCGTCCTGGGAGAAACAGCCCGACGTTTGCTATTTCAGAAAGAGGCTCTGCCGAGAACAAGAGCCATGAGAAGTTACTTCTCTGGGAAAGCAGGTATCCCCAGTGTTGTGGTTTCATTGCATAGGCTTCCGAGGGAAGGTGAAGAGCAGCAACGGCTTTCAGGGCTGGCACCTTCGTCCTGGGAGAAACAGCCCGACGTTTGCTATTTCAGAAACAGGCTCTGCCGAGATCAGGACCGATGAGAATTTACATCTCTGGGAAAGCAGGTATCCCCAGTGTTGTTGTTCAGATGCATAGGCTGCCGAGGGAAGGTGAAGAGCAGCAAGAGCTTTCAGGGCTGGCAGCTTCGTTCTGGTAGAAACAGCCCGACGTTTGCTATTTCAGAAAGAGGCTTTGCCAAGAACAAGAGCCATGAGAATTTACGTCTCTGGGAAAGCAGGTATCCCCATTGTTGTTGTTTCATTGCATAGTTTGCCGAGGGAAGGTGAAGAGCAGCAAGAGCTTTCAGGGCTGGCACCTTCGTTCTGGTAGAAACAGCCCGACGTTTGCTATTTCAGAAAGAGGCTTTGCCAAGAAAAAGAGCAATGAGAAGTTACGTCTCCGGGAAAGCAGGTATCCCCAGTGTTGTTGTTCAGGTGCATAGGCTGCCGAGGGAAGGTGAAGAGCAGCAACAGCTTTCAGAGTTGGCACCTTCATCCTTGGAGAAACAGCCCGACGTTTGCTATTTCAGAAAGAGGCTCTGCCAGAACGAGAGCAATGAGAAGTTACGTCTCCTGGAAAGCAGGTATCCCCAGTGTTGTTGTTTCGTTGCATAGGCTGCCGAGGGAAGGTGAAGAGCAGCAACAGCTTTCAGGGCTGGCACCTTTGTGCTGTGTGAAACAGCCCGACGTTTGCTATTTAAGAAGGAGGCTCTGCCGAGAACGAGAGCAATGAGAAGTTACGTCTCTGGGAAAGCAGGTACCCCAGGTAGTGTTGTTCCTGTGCATAGGCTGCCGAGGTAAGGTGAAGAGCAGCAGCAGCTTTCAGGGCTGGCACCTTCGTCCTGGGAGAAACAGCCCGACGTTTGCTATTTCAGAAAGAGGCTTTGCCAAGAACAAGATCCATGATAAATTACGTCTCTGGGAAAGCAGGTATCCCCAGTGTTGTTGTTTCGTTGGATAGGCTGCCGAGGGATGGTGAATGGCATCAACAGCTTTCAGGGCTGGCACCTTCATCCTGGGAAAAACAGCCCGACATTTGTATTTTCAGAAAAAGGCGCTACCGAGAACGAGAGCGATGAGAAGTTACGTCTCTGGGAAAGCAGGTATCCCCAGTGTTGTGGTTTCGTTGCATTGGCTGCCGAGGGAAGGTGAAGAGCAGGAACGGCTTTCAGGGCTGGCACCTTCGTCCTGGGAGAAACAGCCCGACGTTTGCTATTTCAGAAAGAGGCTTTGCCAAGAACAAGAGCCATGAGAAATTACATCTCTGGGAAAGCAGGTATCCCCAGTGTTGTTGTTTCGTTGGATAGGCTGCCGAGGGAAGGTGAAGAGCAGCAACAGCTTTCAGGCCTGGCACCTTCATCCTATGAGAAACAGACCGACGTTTGCTATTTCAGAAACAGGCACTGCCGAGAACAGGAGCGATGAGAACTTACGTCTCCGGGAAAGCAGGTATCCCCAGTGTTGTTGTTCAGCTGCATAGGCTGCCGAGGGAAGGTGAAGAGCAGCAACAGCTTTCAGAGTTGGCACCTTCATCCTTTGAGAAACAGCCCGACGTTTGCTATTTCAGAAAGAGGCTCTGCCTGAACGAGAGCGATGAGAAGTTACGTCTCCAGGAAAGCAGGTATTCCCAGTGTTGTTGTTCCGCTGCATAGGTTGCTGAGGGAAGGTGAAGAGCAGCAACAGCTTTCAGGGCTGGCACCTTCATCCTGGGAGAAACAGCCCGACGTTTGCTATTTCAGAAAGAGGCTTTGACAAGAACAAGAGCGGTGAGACCTTACGTCTCTGTGAAAGCAGGTATCCCCAGTGTTGTTTCCTCTTTGCATAGGCTGCCGAGGGAAGGTGAAGAGCAGCAACGGCTTTCAGGGCTGGCACCTTCGTCCTGGGAGAAACAGCCCGACGTTTGCTATTTCAGAAAGAGGCTCTGCCGAGATCAGGACCGATGAGAATTTACATCTCTGGGAAAGCAGGTATCCCAGGTGCTGTTGTTCAGATGCATAGGCTGCCGAGGGAAGGTGAAGAGCAGCAAGAGCTTTCAGGGCTGGCACCTTCGTCCTGGTAGAAACAGCCCGACGTTTGCTATTTCAGAAAGAGGCTTTGCCAAGAACAAGAGCCATGAGAATTTACGTCTCTGGGAAAGCAGGTATCCCCATTGTTGTTGTTTCATTGCATAGTTTGCCAAGGGAAAGTGAAGAGCAGCAACTGTTTTCAGGGGTGGCACCTTTGTCCTGGGAGAAACAGCCCGGTGTTTGCTATTTCAGAAAGAGGCTTTGCCAAGAAAAAGAGCAATGAGAAGTTACGTCTCCGGGAAAGCAGGTTTCCCCAGTGTTGTTGTTCAGGTGCATAGGCTGCCGAGGGAAGGTGAAGAGCAGCAACAGCTTTCAGAGTTGGCACCTTCATCCTTGGAGAAACAGCCCGACGTTTGCTATTTCAGAAAGAGGCTCTGCCAGAACGAGAGCAATGAGAAGTTACGTCTCCTGGAAAGCAGGTATCCCCAGTGTTGTTGTTTCGTTGCATAGGCTGCCGAGGGAAGGTGAAGAGCAGCAACAGCTTTCAGGGCTGGCACCTTTGTGCTGTGTGAAACAGCCCGACGTTTGCTATTTAAGAAGGAGGCTCTGCCGAGAACGAGAGCAATGAGAAGTTACGTCTCTGGGAAAGCAGGTACCCCAGGTAGTGTTGTTCCTGTGCATAGGCTGCCGAGGTAAGGTGAAGAGCAGCAGCAGCTTTCAGGGCTGGCACCTTCGTCCTGGGAGAAACAGCCCGACGTTTGCTATTTCAGAAAGAGGCTTTGCCAAGAACAAGAGCCATGAGAAATTACGTCTCTGGGAAAGCAGGTATCCCCAGTGTTGTTGTTTCGTTGGATAGGCTGCCGAGGGATGGTGAATGGCATCAACAGCTTTCAGGGCTGGCACCTTCATCCTGGGAAAAACAGCCCGACATTTGTATTTTCAGAAAAAGGCGCTACCGAGAACGAGAGCGATGAGAAGTTACGTCTCTGGGAAAGCAGGTATCCCCAGTGTTGTGGTTTCGTTGCATTGGCTGCCGAGGGAAGGTGAAGAGCAGGAACGGCTTTCAGGGCTGGCACCTTCGTCCTGGGAGAAACAGCCCGACGTTTGCTATTTCAGAAAGAGGCTTTGCCAAGAACAAGAGCCATGAGAAATTACATCTCTGGGAAAGCAGGTATCCCCAGTGTTGTTGTTTCGTTGGATAGGCTGCCGAGGGAAGGTGAAGAGCAGCAACAGCTTTCAGGCCTGGCACCTTCATCCTATGAGAAACAGACCGACGTTTGCTATTTCAGAAACAGGCACTGCCGAGAACAGGAGCGATGAGAACTTACGTCTCCGGGAAAGCAGGTATCCCCAGTGTTGTTGTTCAGCTGCATAGGCTGCCGAGGGAAGGTGAAGAGCAGCAACAGCTTTCAGAGTTGGCACCTTCATCCTTTGAGAAACAGCCCGACGTTTGCTATTTCAGAAAGAGGCTCTGCCTGAACGAGAGCGATGAGAAGTTACGTCTCCAGGAAAGCAGGTATTCCCAGTGTTGTTGTTCCGCTGCATAGGTTGCTGAGGGAAGGTGAAGAGCAGCAACAGCTTTCAGGGCTGGCACCTTCATCCTGGGAGAAACAGCCCGACGTTTGCTATTTCAGAAAGAGGCTTTGACAAGAACAAGAGCGGTGAGACCTTACGTCTCTGTGAAAGCAGGTATCCCCAGTGTTGTTTCCTCTTTGCATAGGCTGCCGAGGGAAGGTGAAGAGCAGCAACGGCTTTCAGGGCTGGCACCTTCGTCCTGGGAGAAACAGCCCGACGTTTGCTATTTCAGAAACAGGCTCTGCCGAGATCAGGACCGATGAGAATTTACATCTCTGGGAAAGCAGGTATCCCAGGTGCTGTTGTTCAGATGCATAGGCTGCCGAGGGAAGGTGAAGAGCAGCAAGAGCTTTCAGGGCTGGCACCTTCGTCCTGGTAGAAACAGCCCGACGTTTGCTATTTCAGAAAGAGGCTTTGCCAAGAACAAGAGCCATGAGAATTTACGTCTCTGGGAAAGCAGGTATCCCCATTGTTGTTGTTTCATTGCATAGTTTGCCAAGGGAAAGTGAAGAGCAGCAACTGTTTTCAGGGGTGGCACCTTTGTCCTGGGAGAAACAGCCCGGTGTTTGCTATTTCAGAAAGAGGCTTTGCCAAGAAAAAGAGCAATGAGAAGTTACGTCTCCGGGAAAGCAGGTTTCCCCAGTGTTGTTGTTCAGGTGCATAGGCTGCCGAGGGAAGGTGAAGAGCAGCAACAGCTTTCAGAGTTGGCACCTTCATCCTTGGAGAAACAGCCCGACGTTTGCTATTTCAGAAAGAGGCTCTGCCAGAACGAGAGCAATGAGAAGTTACGTCTCCAGGAAAGCAGGTATCCCCAGTGTTGTTGTTTCGTTGCATAGGCTGCCGAGGGAAGGTGAAGAGCAGCAACAGCTTTCAGGGCTGGCACCTTTGTTCTGTGTGAAACAGCCCGACGTTTGCTATTTAAGAAGGAGGCTCTGCCGAGAACGAGAGCGATGAGAAGTTACGTCTCTGGGAAAGCAGGTACCCCAGGTAGTGTTGTTCCTGTGCATAGGCTGCCGAGGTAAGGTGAAGAGCAGCAGCAGCTTTCAGGGCTGGCACCTTCGTCCTGGGAGAAACAGCCCGACGTTTGCTATTTCAGAAAGAGGCTTTGCCAAGAACAAGAGCCATGAGAAATTACGTCTCTGGGAAAGCAGGTATCCCCAGTGTTGTTGTTTCGTTGGATAGGCTGCCGAGGGATGGTGAATGGCATCAACAGCTTTCAGGGCTGGCACCTTCATCCTGGGAAAAACAGCCCGACATTTGTATTTTCAGAAAAAGGCGCTACCGAGAACGAGAGCGATGAGAAGTTACGTCTCTGGGAAAGCAGGTATCCCCAGTGTTGTTGTTTCATTGCATAGGCTGCCGAGGGAAGGTGAAGAGCAGCAACAGCTTTCAGGGCTGGCACCTTTGTTCTGTGTGAAACAGCCCGAAGTTTGCTATTTCAGATGGAGGCTCTGCCAAGAACAAGAGCGGTGAGACCTTACGTCTCTGTGAAAGCAGGTATCCCCAGTGTTGTTTCCTCTTTGCATAGGCTGCCGAGGGAAGGTGAAGAGCAGCAAAATTTTTCAGGGCTGGCGCCTTCATCCTGGGAGAAACAGCCCGACGTTTGCTATTTCAGAAAGAGGCTCTGCTCAGAACGAGAGCGATGAGAAGTTATGTCTCCAAGAAAGCAGGTATTCCCAGTGTTGTTTTTCAGGTGCATAGGCTGCTGAGGGAAGGTGAAGAGCAGCAACAGCTTTCAGGGCTGGCACCTTCGTCCTGGGAGAAACAGCCCGACGTTTGCTATTTCAGAAAGAGGCTTTGCCAAGAACAAGACCAATGAGAAGTTACGTCTCCGGGCAAGCAGGTTTCCCCAGTGTTGTTGTTCAGGTGCATAGGCTGCCGAGGGAAGGTGAAGAGCAGCAACAGCTTTCAGAATTGGCACCTTCATCCTTGGAGAAACAGCCCGACGTTTACTATTTCTGAAAGAGGCTCTGCCGAGAATGAGAGCGATGAGAAGTTACGTCTCCAGGAAAGCAGGTATTCACAGTTCTGTTGTTCAGGTGCATAGGCTGCCGAGGGAAGGTGAAGAGCAGCAACAGCTTTCAGGGCTGGCACCTTCGTCCTGGGAGAAACAGCCCGATGTTTGCTATTTCAGAAAGAGGCTTTGCCAAGAACAAGAGCCATGAGAAGTTACGTCTCTGGGAAAGCAGGTATCCCCAGTGTTGTTGTTCAGCCGCATAGGCTGCCGAGGGAAGGTGAAGAGCAGCAACAGCTTTCAGAGTTGGCACCTTCATCCTTGGAGAAACAGCCCGACGTTTACTATTTCAGAAAGAGGCTCTGCCGAAAACGAGAGCGATGAGAAGTTACGTCTCTGGGAAAGCAGGTATCCCCAGTGTTGTTGTTTTGTTGCATAGGCTGCCGAGGGAAGGTGAAGAGCAGCAACAGCTTTCAGGGCTGGCACCTTTGTTCTGTGTGAAACAGCCCGACGTTTGCTATTTAAGAAGGAGGCTCTGCCGAGAACGAGAGCGATGAGAAGTTACGTCTCTCGGAAAGCAGGTATCCCCAGTGTTGTTGTTTCATTCCATTGGCTGCGGAGAAAAGGTGAAGAGCAGGAACGGCTTTCAGGGGTGGCACCTTTGTCCTGGGAGAAACAGCCCGACGTTTGCTATTTCAGAAAGAGGCTTTGCCAAGAAAAAGAGCAATGAGAAGTTACGTCTCCGGGAAAGCAGGTTTCCCCAGTGTTGTTGTTCAGGTGCATAGGCTGCCGAGGGAAGGTGAAGAGCAGCAACAGCTTTCAGAGTTGGCACCTTCATCCTTGGAGAAACAGCTCGACGTTTGCTATTTCAGAAAGAGGCTCTGCCAGAACGAGAGCAGTGAGAAGTTACGTCTCCAGGAAAGCAGGTATCCCCAGTGTTGTTGTTTCGTTGCATAGGCTGCCGAGGGAAGGTGAAGAGCAGCAACAGCTTTCAGGGCTGGCACCTTTGTTCTGTGTGAAACAGCCCGACGTTTGCTATTTAAGAAGGAGGCTCTGCCGAGAACGAGAGCGATGAGAAGTTACGTCTCTGGGAAAGCAGGTACCCCAGGTAGTGTTGTTCCTGTGCATAGGCTGCCGAGGTAAGGTGAAGAGCAGCAGCAGCTTTCAGGGCTGGCACCTTCGTCCTGGGAGAAACAGCCCGACGTTTGCTATTTCAGAAAGAGGCTTTGCCAAGAACAAGAGCCATGAGAAATTACGTCTCTGGGAAAGCAGGTATCCCCAGTGTTGTTGTTTCGTTGGATAGGCTGCCGAGGGATGGTGAATGGCATCAACAGCTTTCAGGGCTGGCACCTTCATCCTGGGAAAAACAGCCCGACATTTGTATTTTCAGAAAAAGGCGCTACCGAGAACGAGAGCGATGAGAAGTTACGTCTCTGGGAAAGCAGGTATCCCCAGTGTTGTTGTTTCATTGCATAGGCTGCCGAGGGAAGGTGAAGAGCAGCAACAGCTTTCAGGGCTGGCACCTTTGTTCTGTGTGAAACAGCCCGAAGTTTGCTATTTCAGATGGAGGCTCTGCTCAGAACGAGAGCGATGAGAAGTTACGTCTCCAAGAAAGCAGGTATTCCCAGTGTTGTTTTTCAGGTGCATAGGCTGCTGAGGGAAGGTGAAGAGCAGCAACAGCTTTCAGGGCTGGCACCTTCGTCCTGGGAGAAACAGCCCGACGTTTGCTATTTCAGAAAGAGGCTTTGCCAAGAACAAGACCAATGAGAAGTTACGTCTCCGGGCAAGCAGGTTTCCCCAGTGTTGTTGTTCAGGTGCATAGGCTGCCGAGGGAAGGTGAAGAGCAGCAACAGCTTTCAGAATTGGCACCTTCATCCTTGGAGAAACAGCCCGACGTTTACTATTTCTGAAAGAGGCTCTGCCGAGAATGAGAGCGATGAGAAGTTACGTCTCCAGGAAAGCAGGTATTCACAGTTCTGTTGTTCAGGTGCATAGGCTGCCGAGGGAAGGTGAAGAGCAGCAACAGCTTTCAGGGCTGGCACCTTCGTCCTGGGAGAAACAGCCCGATGTTTGCTATTTCAGAAAGAGGCTTTGCCAAGAACAAGAGCCATGAGAAGTTACGTCTCTGGGAAAGCAGGTATCCCCAGTGTTGTTGTTCAGCTGCATAGGCTGCCGAGGGAAGGTGAAGAGCAGCAACAGCTTTCAGAGTTGGCACCTTCATCCTTGGAGAAACAGCCCGACGTTTACTATTTCAGAAAGAGGCTCTGCCGAGAACGAGAGCGATGAGAAGTTACGTCTCTGGGAAAGCAGGTATCCCCAGTGTTGTTGTTTTGTTGCATAGGCTGCCGAGGGAAGGTGAAGAGCAGCAACAGCTTTCAGGGCTGGCACCTTTGTTCTGTGTGAAACAGCCCGACGTTTGCTATTTAAGAAGGAGGCTCTGCCGAGAACGAGAGCGATGAGAAGTTACGTCTCTCGGAAAGCAGGTATCCCCAGTGTTGTTGTTTCATTCCATTGGCTGCGGAGAAAAGGTGAAGAGCAGGAACGGCTTTCAGGGCTGGCACCTTTGTTATGGGAGAAACAGCCCGACGTTTGCTATTTCAGAAAGAGGATCTGCCGAGAACGAGAGCGATGAGAAGTTACGTCTCTGGAAAAGCAGGTATCCCCAGTGTTGTTGTTTTGTTGCATAGGCTGCTGAGGGAAGTTGAAGAACAGCAGCAGCTTTCAGGGCTGGCGCCTTGGTTCGGGGAGGAACAGCCCGACGTTTGCTATTTCAGAAAGAGGCTCTGACGAGAACGAGATCGAGGAGAAGTTACGTCATAGCCTGCCGAGGGAAGGTGAAGAGCAGCAACAGCTTTCAGGGCTGGCACCTTCGTCCTGGGAGAAACAGCCCGACATTTGTATTTTCAGAAAAAGGCGCTACCGAGAACGACAGCGATGAGAAGTTACGTCTCCGGGAAAGCAGGTATCCCCAGTGTAGTGGTTTCATTGCATAGGCTGCCTAGGGAAGGTGAAGAGCAGCAACGGCTTTCAGGGCTGGCACCTTCGTTCTGGGAGAAACAGCCCGACGTTTGCTATTTCAGAAGGAGGCTCTGCCGAGAACTAGAGCGATGAGAAATTACGTCTCTGGGAAAGCAGGTATCCCCACTGTTGTTGTTTCGTTGCATTGGCTGCCGAGGGAAGGTGAAGAGCAGGAACGGCTTTCAGGGCTAGCACCTTCGTCCTGGGAGAAACAGCCCGACGTTTGCTATTTCAGAAAGAGGCTCTGCCAAGAACGAGAGCGATGAGAAGTTACGTCTCTGGGAAAGCAGGTACCCCAGGTAGTGTTGTTCATGTGCATAGGCTGCCGAGGGAAGGTGAAGAGCAGCAGCAGCTTTCCGGGCTGGCACCTTCGTCCTGGGAGAAACAGCCCTACGTTTGCTATTTCAGAAAGAGGCTTTGCCAAGAACAAGAGCCATGAGAAATTACGTCTCTGGGAAAGCAGGTATCCCCAGTGTTGTTGTTCAGCTGCATAGGCTGCCGAGGGAAGGTGAAGAGCAGCAACAGCTTTCAGGACTGGCACCTTCGTTCTGGGAGAAATAACCCGACGTTTGCTATTTCGGAAAGAGGCTTTGCCAAGAACAAGAGCCATGAGAAGTTACGTCTCTGGGAAAGCAGGTATCTCCAGTGTTGTTTTTTCGTTGGATAGGCTGCCGAGGGAAGGTGAAGAGCAGCAACAGCTTTCAGGGCTGGCACCTTGATTCTGGGAGAAACAGCCCGACAATTGTATTTTAAGAAAAAGGCTCTACCGAGAACGAGAGCGATGAGAATTTACATCTCCGGGAAAACAGGTATCCCCAGTGTAGTGGTTTCATTGCATAGGCTGCCGAGGGAAGGTGAAGAGCAGCAACGGCTTTCAGGGCTGGCACCTTCGTTCTGGGAGAAATAGCCCGACGTTTGCTATTTCAGAAAGAGGCTTTGCCAAGAACAAGAGCCATGAGAAGTTACTTCTCTGGGAAAGCAGGTATCCCCAGTGTTGTTGTTTCATTGCATAGGTTGCCGAGGGAAGGTGAAGAGCACAACAGCTTTCAGGGCTGGCACCTTTGTCCTGGGAGAAACAGCCCGATGTTTGCTATTTCAGAAAGAGGCTTTGCCAAGAAAAAGAGCAATGAGAAGTTACGTCTCCGGGAAAGCAGGTATACCCAGTGTTGTTGTTCAGCTGCATAGGCTGCCGAGGGAAGGTGAAGAGCAGCAACAGCTTTCAGGGCTGGCACCTTTGTTGTGTGTGAAACAGCCCGACGTTTGCTATTTAAGAAAGAGGCTCTGCCGAGAACGAGAGCGATGAGAAGTTACATCTCCAGGAAAGCAGGTACCCCAGGTAGTGTTGTTCCTGTGCATAGGCTGCCGAGGTAAGGTGAAGAGCAGCAGCAGCTTTCAGGGCTGGCACCTTCGTTCTGGGTGAAACAGCGCGACGTTTGCTATTTCAGAAAGAGGCTCTGCCGAGAAAAAGAGCCATGAGAAGTTACGTCTCCTGGAAAGCAGGTATCCCCAGTGCTGTTGTTCCTATGCATGGGCTGCCGAGGGAAGGAGAAGAGCAGCAACAGCTTTCAGGGTTGGAACAGTCGTCCTGGGAGAAACAGCCCGACGTTTGCTATTTCAGAAAGAGGCTCTGCCGAGAAAAAGAGCCATGAGAAGTTACGTCTCCGGGCAAGCAGGTATCCCCAGTGTTGTTGTTCAGCTGCATAGGTTGCTGAGGGAAGGTGGACAGCAGCAACAGCTTTCAGGGCTGGCAGCTTCATCCTGGGAGAAACAGCCCGACGTTTTCTATTTCAGAAAGAGGCTTTGCCAAGAACAAGAGCGGTGAGACCTTACGTCTCTGTGAAAGCAGGTATCCCCAGTGTTGTTTCCTCTTTGCATAGGCTGCCGAGGGAAGGTGAAGAGCAGCAACAGCTT
The DNA here is from genome assembly GCF_026419915.1 of Harpia harpyja. NCBI lineage: Eukaryota > Metazoa > Chordata > Aves > Accipitriformes > Accipitridae > Harpia > Harpia harpyja. Next base: position 58,206,432 of record NC_068969.1, read on the forward strand.
TCAGGGCTGGCACCTTCGTCCTGGGAGAAACAGCCCGACATTTGCTATTTCAGAAAGAGGCTTTGCCAAGCACAAGAGCAATGAGAAGTTACGTCTCCGGGCAAGCAGGTTTCCCCAGTGTTGTTGTTCCTGTGCATAGGCTGCCGAGGGAAGGTGAAGATCAGCAACAGCTTTCAGGGCTGGCACCTTCATCCATGGAGAAACAGCCCGACGTTTACTATTTCTGAAAGAGGCTCTGCCGAGAACGAGAGCGATGAGAAGTTACGTCTCCAGGAAAGCAGGTATTCACAGTTCTGTTGTTCAGGTGCATAGGCTGCCGAGGGAAGGTGAAGAGCAGCAACAGCTTTCAGAGTTGGCACCTTCATACTTGGAGAAACAGCCCGACGTTTACTATTTCAGAAGGAGGCTCTGCCGAGAATGAGAGCGATGAGAAGTTACGTCTCTGGGAAAGCAGGTATCCCCAGTGTTGTTGTTTCGTTGCATAGGCTGCCGAGGGAAGGTGAAGAGCAGCAACAGCTTTCAGGGCTGGCACCTTTGTTCTGTGTGAAACAGCCCGACGTTTGCTATTTAAGAAGGAGGCTCTGCCGAGAACGAGAGCGAAGAGAAGTTACGTCTCTGGGAAAGTAGGTATCCCCAGTGTTGTGGTTTCATTGCATTGGCTGCCAAAGGAAGGTGAAGAGCAGGAACGGCTTTCAGGGCTGGCACCTTTGTTCTGGGAGAAACAGCCCGACGTTTGCTATTTCAGAAAGAGGCTCTGCCGAGAACGAGAGCGATGAGAAGTTACGTCATAGCCTGCCGAGGGAAGGTGAAGAGCAGCAACAGCTTTCAGGGCTGGCACCTTCGTCCTGGGAGAAACAGCCCGTCGTTTGCTATTTCAGAAAGAAGCTTTGCCAAGAACAAGACCCATGAGAAGTTACGTCTCTGGGAAAGCAGGTATCCCCAGTGTTGTTGTTTCGTTGGATAGGCTGCCGAGGGAAGGTGAAGAGCAGCAACAGCTTTCAGGGCTGGCACCTTTGTTCTGTGTGAAACAGCCCGACGTTTGCTATTTAAGAAGGAGGCTCTGCCGAGAACAGGAGCGATGAGAAATTACGTCTCTGGGAAAGCAGGTAGCCCCAGTGTTGTTGTTTCGTTGCATTGGCTGCCGAGGGAAGGTGAAGAGCAGCAACAGCTTTCAGGGCTGGCACCTTCATCCTGGGAGAAACAGACCGACGTTTGCTATTTCAGAAACAGGCTCTGCCGAGAACAGGAGCGATGAGAAGTTACATCTCTGGGAAAGCAGGTATCCCAGGTGCTGTTTTTCAGATGCATAGGTTGCTGCGGGAAGGTGAAGAGCACAACAGCTTTCAGGGCTGGCACCTTTGTCCTAGGAGAAACAGCCCGATGTTTGCTATTTCAGAAAGAGGCTTTGCCAAGAAAAAGAGCAATGAGAAGTTACGTCTCCGGGAAAGCAGGTATCCCCAGTGTTGTTGTTTCGTTGCATAGGCTGCCGAGGGAAGGTGAAGAGCAGCAACAGCTTTCAGGGCTGGCACCTTTGTTCTGTGTGAAACAGCCCGAAGTTTGCTATTTAAGAAGGAGGCTCTGCCGAGAACGAGAGCGATGAGAAGTTACGTCTCCAGGAAAGCAGGTATTCACAGTTCTGTTGTTCAGGTGCATAGGCTGCCGAGGGAAGGTGAAGAGCAGCAACAGCTTTCAGAGTTGGCACCTTCATCCTTGGAGAAACAGCCCGACGTTTACTATTTCAGAAAGAGGCTCTGCCGAGAACGAGAGCGATGAGAAGTTACGTCTCTGGGAAAGCAGGTATCCCCAGTGTTGTTGTTTCGTTGCATAGGCTGCCGAGGGAAGGTGAAGAGCAGCAGCAGCTTTCAGGGCTGGCACCTTTGTTCTGTGTGAAACAGCCCGAAGTTTGCTATTTAAGAAGGAGGCTCTGCCGAGAACGAGAGCGATGAGAAGTTACGTCTCTGGGAAAGCAGGTATCCCCAGTGTTGTGGTTTCGTTGCATTGGCTGCCGAGGGAAGGTGAAGAGCAGGAACGGCTTTCAGGGCTGGCACCTTCATCCTATGAGAAACAGACCGACGTTTGCTATTTCAGAAACAGGCACTGCCGAGAATAGGAGCGATGAGAACTTACGTCTCCGGGAAAGCAGGTATCCCCAGTGTTGTTGTTCAGTTGCATAGGCTGCCGAGGGAAGGTGAAGAGCAGCAACAGCTTTCAGAGTTGGCACCTTCATCCTTTGAGAAACAGCCCGACGTTTGCTATTTCAGAAAGAGGCTCTGCCTGAACGAGAGCGATGAGAAGTTACGTCTCCAGGAAAGCAGGTATTCCCAGTGTTGTTGTTCCGCTGCATAGGTTGCTGAGGGAAGGTGAAGAGCAGCAACAGCTTTCAGGGCTGGCACCTTCATCCTGGGAGAAACAGCCCGACGTTTGCTATTTCAGAAAGAGGCTTTGACAAGAACAAGAGCGGTGAGACCTTACGTCTCTGTGAAAGCAGGTATCCCCAGTGTTGTTTCCTCTTTGCATAGGCTGCCGAGGGAAGGTGAAGAGCAGCAACAGCTTTCAGGGCTGGCACCTTCGTCCTGGGAGAAACAGCCCGACATTTGCTATTTCAGAAAGAGGCTTTGCCAAGAACAAGAGCAATGAGAAGTTACGTCTCCGGGCAAGCAGGTTTCCCCAGTGTTGTTGTTCCTGTGCATAGGCTGCCAAGGGAAGGTGAAGATCAGCAACAGCTTTCAGGGCTGGCACCTTCATCCATGGAGAAACAGCCCGACGTTTACTATTTCTGAAAGAGGCTCTGCCGAGAACGAGAGCGATGAGAAGTTACGTCTCCAGGAAAGCAGGTATTCACAGTTCTGTTGTTCAGGTGCATAGGCTGCCGAGGGAAGGTGAAGAGCAGCAACAGCTTTCAGAGTTGGCACCTTCATACTTGGAGAAACAGCCCGACGTTTACTATTTCAGAAAGAGGCTCTGCCGAGAACGAGAGCGATGAGAAGTTACGTCTCTGGGAAAGCAGGTATCCCCAGTGTTGTTGTTTCGTTGCATAGGCTGCCGAGGGAAGGTGAAGAGCAGCAACAGCTTTCAGGGCTGGCACCTTTGTTCTGTGTGAAACAGCCCGACGTTTGCTATTTAAGAAGGAGTCTCTGCCGAGAACGAGAGCGAAGAGAAGTTACGTCTCTGGGAAAGTAGGTATCCCCAGTGTTGTGGTTTCATTGCATTGGCTGCCAAGGGAAGGTGAAGAGCAGGAACGGCTTTCAGGGCTGGCACCTTTGTTCTGGGAGAAACAGCCCGAAGTTTGCTATTTCAGAAAGAGGCTCTGCCGAGAACGAGAGCGATGAGAAGTTACGTCATAGCCTGCCGAGGGAAGGTGAAGAGCAGCAACAGCTTTCAGGGCTGGCACCTTGACCCTGGGAGAAACAGCCCGTCGTTTGCTATTTCAGAAAGAAGCTTTGCCAAGAACAAGACCCATGAGAAGTTACGTCTCTGGGAAAGCAGGTATCCCCAGTGTTGTTGTTTCGTTGGATAGGCTGCCGAGGGAAGGTGAAGAGCAGCAACAGCTTTCAGGGCTGGCACCTTTGTTCTGTGTGAAACAGCCCGACGTTTGCTATTTAAGAAGGAGGCTCTGCCGAGAACAGGAGCGATGAGAAATTACGTCTCTGGGAAAGCAGGTAGCCCCAGTGTTGTTGTTTCGTTGCATTGGCTGCCGAGGGAAGGTGAAGAGCAGCAACAGCTTTCAGGGCTGGCACCTTCATCCTGGGAGAAACAGACCGACGTTTGCTATTTCAGAAACAGGCTCTGCCGAGAACAGGAGCGATGAGAAGTTACATCTCTGGGAAAGCAGGTATCCCAGGTGCTGTTTTTCAGATGCATAGGTTGCTGCGGGAAGGTGAAGAGCAGCAACAGCTTTCAGGGCTGGCACCTTTGTTCTGTGTGAAACAGCCCGAAGTTTGCTATTTAAGAAGGAGGCTCTGCCGAGAACGAGAGCGATGAGAAGTTACGTCTCCAGGAAAGCAGGTATTCACAGTTCTGTTGTTCAGGTGCATAGGCTGCCGAGGGAAGGTGAAGAGCAGCAACAGCTTTCAGAGTTGGCACCTTCATCCTTGGAGAAACAGCCCGACGTTTACTATTTCAGAAAGAGGCTCTGCCGAGAACGAGAGCGATGAGAAGTTACATCTCTGGGAAAGCAGGTATCCCCAGTGTTGTTGTTTCGTTGCATAGGCTGCCGAGGGAAGGTGAAGAGCAGCAACAGCTTTCAGGGCTGGCACCTTTGTTCTGTGTGAAACAGCCCGAAGTTTGCTATTTAAGAAGGAGGCTCTGCCGAGAACGAGAGCGATGAGAAGTTACGTCTCTGGGAAAGCAGGTATCCCCAGTGTTGTGGTTTCGTTGCATTGGCTGCCGAGGGAAGGTGAAGAGCAGGAACGGCTTTCAGGGCTGGCACCTTCATCCTATGAGAAACAGACCGACGTTTGCTATTTCAGAAACAGGCACTGCCGAGAATAGGAGCGATGAGAACTTACGTCTCCGGGAAAGCAGGTATCCCCAGTGTTGTTGTTCAGTTGCATAGGCTGCCGAGGGAAGGTGAAGAGCAGCAACAGCTTTCAGAGTTGGCACCTTCATCCTTTGAGAAACAGCCCGACGTTTGCTATTTCAGAAAGAGGCTCTGCCTGAACGAGAGCGATGAGAAGTTACGTCTCCAGGAAAGCAGGTATTCCCAGTGTTGTTGTTCCGCTGCATAGGTTGCTGAGGGAAGGTGAAGAGCAGCAACAGCTTTCAGGGCTGGCACCTTCATCCTGGGAGAAACAGCCCGACGTTTGCTATTTCAGAAAGAGGCTTTGACAAGAACAAGAGCGGTGAGACCTTACGTCTCTGTGAAAGCAGGTATCCCCAGTGTTGTTTCCTATTTGCATAGGCTGCCGAGGGAAGGTGAAGAGCAGCAACAGCTTTCAGGGCTGGCACCTTCGTCCTGGGAGAAACAGCCCGACATTTGCTATTTCAGAAAGAGGCTTTGCCAAGAACAAGAGCAATGAGAAGTTACGTCTCCGGGCAAGCAGGTTTCCCCAGTGTTGTTGTTCCTGTGCATAGGCTGCCAAGGGAAGGTGAAGATCAGCAACAGCTTTCAGGGCTGGCACCTTCATCCATGGAGAAACAGCCCGACGTTTACTATTTCTGAAAGAGGCTCTGCCGAGAACGAGAGCGATGAGAAGTTACGTCTCCAGGAAAGCAGGTATTCACAGTTCTGTTGTTCAGGTGCATAGGCTGCCGAGGGAAGGTGAAGAGCAGCAACAGCTTTCAGAGTTGGCACCTTCATACTTGGAGAAACAGCCCGACGTTTACTATTTCAGAAAGAGGCTCTGCCGAGAACGAGAGCGATGAGAAGTTACGTCTCTGGGAAAGCAGGTATCCCCAGTGTTGTTGTTTCGTTGCATAGGCTGCCGAGGGAAGGTGAAGAGCAGCAACAGCTTTCAGGGCTGGCACCTTTGTTCTGTGTGAAACAGCCCGACGTTTGCTATTTAAGAAGGAGGCTCTGCCGAGAACGAGAGCGAAGAGAAGTTACGTCTCTGGGAAAGTAGGTATCCCCAGTGTTGTGGTTTCATTGCATTGGCTGCCAAGGGAAGGTGAAGAGCAGGAACGGCTTTCAGGGCTGGCACCTTTGTTCTGGGAGAAACAGCCCGAAGTTTGCTATTTCAGAAAGAGGCTCTGCCGAGAACGAGAGCGATGAGAAGTTACGTCATAGCCTGCCGAGGGAAGGTGAAGAGCAGCAACAGCTTTCAGGGCTGGCACCTTGACCCTGGGAGAAACAGCCCGTCGTTTGCTATCTCAGAAAGAAGCTTTGCCAAGAACAAGACCCATGAGAAGTTACGTCTCTGGGAAAGCAGGTATCCCCAGTGTTGTTGTTTCGTTGGATAGGCTGCCGAGGGAAGGTGAAGAGCAGCAACAGCTTTCAGGGCTGGCACCTTTGTTCTGTGTGAAACAGCCCGACGTTTGCTATTTAAGAAGGAGGCTCTGCCGAGAACAGGAGCGATGAGAAATTACGTCTCTGGGAAAGCAGGTATCCCCAGTGTTGTTGTTTCGTTGCATTGGCTGCCGAGGGAAGGTGAAGAGCAGCAACAGCTTTCAGGGCTGGCACCTTCATCCTGGGAGAAACAGACCGACGTTTGCTATTTCAGAAACAGGCTCTGCCGAGAACAGGAGCGATGAGAAGTTACATCTCTGGGAAAGCAGGTATCCCAGGTGCTGTTTTTCAGATGCATAGGTTGCTGCGGGAAGGTGAAGAGCACAACAGCTTTCAGGGCTGGCACCTTTGTCCTAGGAGAAACAGCCCGATGTTTGCTATTTCAGAAAGAGGCTTTGCCAAGAAAAAGAGCAATGAGAAGTTACGTCTCCGGGAAAGCAGGTATCCCCAGTGTTGTTGTTCAGCTGCATAGGCTGCCGAGGGAAGGTGAAGAGCAGCAACAGCTTTCAGAGTTGGCACCTTCATGCTTTGAGAAACAGCCTGACGTTTGCTATTTCAGAAAGAGGCTCTGCCAGAACGAGAGCCATGAGAAGTTACGTCTCCAGGAAAGCAGGTATTCCCAGTGTTGTTGTTCAGCTGCATAGGTTGCTGAGGGAAGGTGAAGAGCAGCAACAGCTTTCAGGGCTGGCACCTTCGTCCTTGGAGAAACAGCCCGACGTTTGCTATTTCAGAAAGAGGCTTTGCCAAGAACAAGAGCAATGAGAAGTTACGTCTCCAGGCAAGCAGGTTTCCCCAGTGTTGTTGTTCAGGTGCATAGGCTGCCGAGGGAAGGTGAAGAGCAGCAACAGCATTTAGGGCTGGCACCTTCATCCTTGGAGAAACAGCCCGACGTTTACTATTTCTGAAAGAGGCTCTGCCGAGAACAAGAGCGATGAGAAGTTACGTCTCCAGGAAAGCAGGTATTCACAGTTCTGTTGTTCAGGTGCATAGGCTGCCGAGGGAAGGTGAAGAGCAGCAACAGCTTTCAGAGTTGGCACCTTCATCCTTGGAGAAACAGCCCGACGTTTACTATTTCAGAAAGAGGCTCTGCCGAGAACGAGAGCGATGAGAAGTTACGTCTCTGGGAAAGCAGGTATCCCCAGTGTTGTTGTTTCGTTGCATAGGCTGCCGAGGGAAGGTGAAGAGCAGCAACAGCTTTCAGGGCTGGCACCTTTGTTCTGTGTGAAACAGCCCGACGTTTGCTATTTAAGAAGGAGGCTCTGCCGAGAACGAGAGCGATGAGAAGTTACGTCTCTGGGAAAGCAGGTATCCCCAGTGTAGTGGTTTCATTGCATAGGCTGCCGAGGGAAGGTGAAGAGCAGGAACGGCTTTCAGGGCTGGCACCTTCGTTCTGGGAGAAACAGCCCGACGTTTGCTATTTCAGAAGGAGGCTCTGCCGAGAACGAGAGCGATGAGAAGATACGTCATAGCCTGCCGAGGGAAGGTGAACAGCAGCAACAGCTTTCAGGGCTGGCACCTTGACCCTGGGAGAAACAGCCCGTCGTTTGCTATTTCAGAAAGAAGCTTTGCCAAGAACAAGACCCATGAGAAGTTACGTCTCTGGGAAAGCAGGTATCCCCAGTGTTGTTTCGTTGGATAGGCTGCCGTGGGAAGGTGAAGAGCATCAACAGTTTCAGGGCTGGCACCTTCATCCTGGGAGAAACAGCCCGACGTTTGCGATTTCAGAAACAGGCTCTGCCGAGAACAAGAGCGATGAGAAGTTACATCTCTGGGAAAGCAGGTATCCCCAGTGTTGTTGTTTCGTTGGATAGGCTGCCGAGGGATGGTGAATGGCATCAACAGCTTTCAGGGCTGGCACCTTCATCCTGGGAAAAACAGCCCGACATTTGTATTTTCAGAAAAAGGCGCTACCGAGAACGAGAGCGATGAGAAGTTACGTCTCTGGGAAAGCAGGTATCCCCAGTGTTGTTGTTTCGTTGCATAGGCTGCCGAGGGAAGGTGAAGAGCAGCAACAGCTTTCAGGGCTGGCACCTTTGTTCTGTGTGAAACAGCCCGAAGTTTGCTATTTAAGAAGGAGGCTCTGCCGAGAACGAGAGCGATGAGAAGTTACGTCTCTGGGAAAGCAGGTATCCCCAGTGTTGTGGTTTCGTTGCATTGGCTGCCGAGGGAAGGTGAAGAGCAGGAACGGCTTTCAGGGCTGGCACCTTCATACTTTGAGAAACAGCCCGACGTTTGCTATTTCAGAAAGAGGCTCTGCCTGAACGAGAGCGATGAGAAGTTACGTCTCCAGGAAAGCAGGTATTCCCAGTGTTGTTGTTCCGCTGCATAGGTTGCTGAGGGAAGGTGAAGAGCAGCAACAGCTTTCAGGGCTGGCACCTTCATCCTGGGAGAAACAGCCCGACGTTTGCTATTTCAGAAAGAGGCTTTGACAAGAACAAGAGCGGTGAGACCTTACGTCTCTGTGAAAGCAGGTATCCCCAGTGTTGTTTCCTTTTTGCATAGGCTGCCGAGGGAAGGTGAAGAGCAGCAACAGTTTTCAGGGCTGGCACCTTCGTCCTGGGAGAAACAGCCCGACGTTTGCTATTTCAGGAAGAGGCTTTGCCAAGAACAAGAGCCATGAGAATTTACGTCTCTGGGAAAGCAGGTATCCCCATTGTTGTTGTTTCATTGCATAGTTTGCCGAGGGAAAGTGAAGAGCAGCAACTGTTTTCAGGGCTGGCACCTTTGTCCTGGGAGAAACAGCCCGACGTTTGCTATTTCAGAAACAGGCTCTGCCGAGATCAGGACCGATGAGAATTTACATCTCTGGGAAAGCAGGTATCCCAGGTGCTGTTGTTCAGATGCATAGGCTGCCGAGGGAACGTGAAGAGCAGCAAGAGCTTTCAGGGCTGGCACCTTCGTTCTGGTAGAAACAGCCCGACGTTTGCTATTTCAGAAAGAGGCTCTGCCAGAACGAGAGCCATGAGAAGTTACGTCTCCAGGAAAGCAGGTATTCCCAGTGTTGTTGTTCAGCTGCATAGGTTGCTGAGGGAAGGTGAAGAGCAGCAACAGCTTTCAGGGCTGGCACCTTCGTCCTGGGAGAAACAGCCCGACGTTTGCTATTTCAGAAAGAGGCTTTGCCAAGAACAAGAGCAATGAGAAGTTACGTCTCCAGGCAAGCAGGTTTCCCCAGTGTTGTTGTTCAGGTGCATAGGCTGCCGAGGGAAGGTGAAGAGCAGCAACAGCATTTAGGGCTGGCACCTTCATCCTTGGAGAAACAGCCCGACGTTTACTATTTCTGAAAGAGGCTCTGCCGAGAACAAGAGCGATGAGAAGTTACGTCTCCAGGAAAGCAGGTATTCACAGTTCTGTTGTTCAGGTGCATAGGCTGCCGAGGGAAGGTGAAGAGCAGCAACAGCTTTCAGAGTTGGCACCTTCATCCTTGGAGAAACAGCCCGACGTTTACTATTTCAGAAAGAGGCTCTGCCGAGAACGAGAGCGATGAGAAGTTACGTCTCTGGGAAAGCAGGTATCCCCAGTGTTGTTGTTTCGTTGCATAGGCTGCCGAGGGAAGGTGAAGAGCAGCAACAGCTTTCAGGGCTGGCACCTTTGTTCTGTGTGAAACAGCCCGACGTTTGCTATTTAAGAAGGAGGCTCTGCCGAGAACGAGAGCGATGAGAAGTTACGTCTCTGGGAAAGCAGGTATCCCCAGTGTAGTGGTTTCATTGCATAGGCTGCCGAGGGAAGGTGAAGAGCAGGAACGGCTTTCAGGGCTGGCACCTTCGTTCTGGGAGAAACAGCCCGACGTTTGCTATTTCAGAAGGAGGCTCTGCCGAGAACGAGAGCGATGAGAAGATACGTCATAGCCTGCCGAGGGAAGGTGAAGAGCAGCAACAGCTTTCAGGGCTGGCACCTTGATCCTGGGAGAAACAGCCCGTCGTTTGCTATTTCAGAAAGAAGCTTTGCCAAGAACAAGACCCATGAGAAGTTACGTCTCTGGGAAAGCAGGTATCCCCAGTGTTGTTTCGTTGGATAGGCTGCCGTGGGAAGGTGAAGAGCATCAACAGCTTTCAGGGCTGGCACCTTCATCCTGGGAGAAACAGCCCGACGTTTGCGATTTCAGAAACAGGCTCTGCCGAGAACAAGAGCGATGAGAAGTTACATCTCTGGGAAAGCAGGTATCCCCAGTGTTGTTGTTTCGTTGGATAGGCTGCCGAGGGATGGTGAATGGCATCAACAGCTTTCAGGGCTGGCACCTTCATCCTGGGAAAAACAGCCCGACATTTGTATTTTCAGAAAAAGGCGCTACCGAGAACGAGAGCGATGAGAAGTTACGTCTCTGGGAAAGCAGGTATCCCCAGTGTTGTTGTTTCGTTGCATAGGCTGCCGAGGGAAGGTGAAGAGCAGCAACAGCTTTCAGGGCTGGCACCTTTGTTCTGTGTGAAACAGCCCGAAGTTTGCTATTTAAGAAGGAGGCTCTGCCGAGAACGAGAGCGATGAGAAGTTACGTCTCTGGGAAAGCAGGTATCCCCAGTGTTGTGGTTTCGTTGCATTGGCTGCCGAGGGAAGGTGAAGAGCAGGAACGGCTTTCAGGGCTGGCACCTTCATCCTTTGAGAAACAGCCCGACGTTTGCTATTTCAGAAAGAGGCTCTGCCTGAACGAGAGCGATGAGAAGTTACGTCTCCAGGAAAGCAGGTATTCCCAGTGTTGTTGTTCCACTGCATAGGTTGCTGAGGGAAGGTGAAGAGCAGCAACAGCTTTCAGGGCTGGCACCTTCATCCTGGGAGAAACAGCCCGACGTTTGCTATTTCAGAAAGAGGCTTTGACAAGAACAAGAGCGGTGAGACCTTACGTCTCTGTGAAAGCAGGTATCCCCAGTGTTGTTTCCTTTTTGCATAGGCTGCCGAGGGAAGGTGAAGAGCAGCAACAGTTTTCAGGGCTGGCACCTTCGTCCTGGGAGAAACAGCCCGACGTTTGCTATTTCAGGAAGAGGCTTTGCCAAGAACAAGAGCCATGAGAATTTACGTCTCTGGGAAAGCAGGTATCCCCATTGTTGTTGTTTCATTGCATAGTTTGCCGAGGGAAAGTGAAGAGCAGCAACTGTTTTCAGGGCTGGCACCTTTGTCCTGGGAGAAACAGCCCGACGTTTGCTATTTCAGAAAGAGGCTTTGTCAAGAAAAAGAGCAATGAGAAGTTACGTCTCCGGGAAAGCAGGTATCCCCAGTGTTGTTGTTCAGGTGCATAGGCTGCCGAGGGAAGGTGAAGAGCAGCAACAGCTTTCAGAGTTGGCACCTTCATCCTTGGAGAAACAGCCCGACGTTTGCTATTTCAGAAAGAGGCTCTGCCAGAACGAGAGCAATGAGAAGTTACGTCTCCAGGAAAGCAGGTATCCCCAGTGTTGTTGTTTCGTTGCATAGGCTGCCAAGGGAAGGTGAAGAGCAGCAACAGCTTTCAGGGCTGGCACCTTTGTTCTGTGTGAAACAGCCCGACGTTTGCTATTTAAGAAGGAGGCTCTGCCGAGAACGAGAGCGATGAGAAGTTACGTCTCTGGGAAAGCAGGTACCCCAGTTAGTGTTGTTCCTGTGCATAGGCTGCCGAGGTAAGGTGAAGAGCAGCAGCAGCTTTCAAGGCTGGCACCTTCGTCCTGGGAGAAACAGCCCGACGTTTGCTATTTCAGAAAGAGGCTTTGCCAAGAACAAGAGCCATGAGAAATTACGTCTCTGGGAAAGCAGGTATCCCCAGTGTTGTTGTTTCGTTGGATAGGCTGCCGAGGGATGGTGAATGGCATCAACAGCTTTCAGGGCTGGCACCTTCATCCTGGGAAAAACTGCCCGACATTTGTATTTTCAGAAAAAGGCGCTACCGAGAACGAGAGCGATGAGAAGTTACGTCTCTGGGAAAGCAGGTATCCCCAGTGTTGTGGTTTCGTTGCATTGGCTGCCGAGGGAAGGTGAAGAGCAGGAACGGCTTTCAGGGCTGGCACCTTCGTCCTGGGAGAAACAGCCCGACGTTTGCTATTTCAGAAAGAGGCTTTGCCAAGAACAAGAGCCATGAGAAATTACATCTCTGGGAAACCAGATATCCCCAGTGTTGTTGTTTCGTTGGATAGGCTGCCGAGGGAAGGTGAAGAGCAGCAACAGCTTTCAGGGCTGGCACCTTCATCCTATGAGAAACAGACCGACGTTTGCTATTTCAGAAACAGGCACTGCCGAGAACAGGAGCGATGAGAACTTACGTCTCCGGGAAAGCAGGTATCCCCAGTGTTGTTGTTCAGCTGCATAGGCTGCCGAGGGACGGTGAAGAGCAGCAACAGCTTTCAGAGTTGGCACCTTCATCCTTTGAGAAACAGCCCGACGTTTGCTATTTCAGAAAGAGGCTCTGCCGAGAACGAGAGCGATGAGAAGTTACGTCTCCAGGAAAGGAGGTATTCCCAGTGTTGTTGTTCCGCTGCATAGGTTGCTGAGGGAAGGTGAAGAGCAGCAACAGCTTTCAGGGCTGGCACCTTCATCCTGGGAGAAACAGCCCGACGTTTGCTATTTCAGAAAGAGGCTTTGACAAGAACAAGAGCGGTGAGACCTTACGTCTCTGTGAAAGCAGGTATCCCCAGTGTTGTTTCCTCTTTGCATAGGCTGCCGAGGGAAGGTGAAGAGCAGCAACAGTTTTCAGGGCTGGCACCTTCGTCCTGGGAGAAACAGCCCGACGTTTGCTATTTCAGGAAGAGGCTCTGCCGAGAACAAGAGCCATGAGAATTTACTTCTTTGGGAAAGCAGGTATCCCCAGTGTTGTGGTTTCATTGCATAGGCTTCCGAGGGAAGGTGAAGAGCAGGAACGGCTTTCAGGGCTGGCACCTTCGTCCTGGGAGAAACAGCCCGACGTTTGCTATTTCAGAAAGAGGCTTTGCCAAGAACAAGAGCCATGAGAATTTACGTCTCTGGGAAAGCAGGTATCCCCATTGTTGTTGTTTCATTGCATAGTTTGCCGAGGGAAAGTGAAGAGCAGCAACTGTTTTCAGGGCTGGCACCTTTGTCCTGGGAGAAACAGCCCGACGTTTGCTATTTCAGAAAGAGGCTTTGCCAAGAACAAGAGCCATGAGAATTTACGTCTCTGGGAAAGCAGGTATCCCCATTGTTGTTGTTTCATTGCATATTTTGCCGAGGGAAAGTGAAGAGCAGCAACTGTTTTCAGGGCTGGCACCTTTGTCCTGGGAGAAACAGCCCGGTGTTTGCTATTTCAGAAAGAGGCTTTGCCAAGAAAAAGAGCAATGAGAAGTTACGTCTCCGGGAAAGCACGTATCCCCAGTGTTGTTGTTCAGGTGCATAGGCTGCCGAGGGAAGGTGAAGAGCAGCAACAGCTTTCAGAGTTGGCACCTTCATCCTTGGAGAAACAGCCCGACGTTTGCTATTTCAGAAAGAGGCTCTGCCAGAACGAGAGCAATGAGAAGTTACGTCTCCAGGAAAGCAGGTATCCCCAGTGTTGTTGTTTCGTTGCATAGGCTGCCGAGGGAAGGTGAAGAGCAGCAACAGCTTTCAGGGCTGGCACCTTTGTTCTGTGTGAAACAGCCCGACGTTTGCTATTTAAGAAGGAGGCTCTGCCGAGAACGAGAGCGATGAGAAGTTACGTCTCTGGGAAAGCAGGTACCCCAGGTAGTGTTGTTCCTGTGCATAGGCTGCCGAGGTAAGGTGAAGAGCAGCAGCAGCTTTCAGGTCTGGCACCTTCGTCCTGGGAGAAACAGCCCGACGTTTGCTATTTCAGAAAGAGGCTTTGCCAAGAACAAGAGCCATGAGAAATTACGTCTCTGGGAAAGCAGGTATCCCCAGTGTTGCTGTTTCGTTGGATAGGCTGCCGAGGGATGGTGAATGGCATCAACAGCTTTCAGGGCTGGCACCTTCATCCTGGGAAAAACAGCCCGACATTTGTATTTTCAGAAAAAGGCGCTACCGAGAACGAGAGCGATGAGAAGTTACGTCTCTGGGAAAGCAGGTATCCCCAGTGTTGTTGTTTCGTTGCATAGGCTGCCGAGGGAAGGTGAAGAGCAGCAACAGCTTTCAGGGCTGGCACCTTTGTTCTGTGTGAAACAGCCCGAAGTTTGCTATTTCAGAAGGAGGCTCTGCCGAGAACAAGAGCGGTGAGACCTTACGTCTCTGTGAAAGCAGGTATCCCCAGTGTTGTTTCCTCTTTGCATAGGCTGCCGAGGGAAGGTGAAGAGCAGCAAAATTTTTCAGGGCTGGCGCCTTCATCCTGGGAGAAACAGCCCGACGTTTGCTATTTCAGAAAGAGGCTCTGCTCAGAACGAGAGCGATGAGAAGTTACGTCTCCAAGAAAGCAGGTATTCCCAGTGTTGTTTTTCAGGTGCATAGGCTGCTGAGGGAAGGTGAAGAGCAGCAACAGCTTTCAGGGCTGGCACCTTCGTCCTGGGAGAAACAGCCCGACGTTTGCTATTTCAGAAAGAGGCTTTGCCAAGAACAAGACCAATGAGAAGTTACGTCTCCAGGCAAGCAGGTTTCCCCAGTGTTGTTGTTCAGGTGCATAGGCTGCCGAGGGAAGGTGAAGAGCAGCAACAGCTTTCAGAATTGGCACCTTCATCCTTGGAGAAACAGCCCGACGTTTACTATTTCTGAAAGAGGCTCTGCCGAGAATGAGAGCGATGAGAAGTTACGTCTCCAGGAAAGCAGGTATTCACAGTTCTGTTGTTCAGGTGCATAGGCTGCCGAGGGAAGGTGAAGAGCAGCAACAGCTTTCAGGGCTGGCACCTTCGTCCTGGGAGAAACAGCCCGATGTTTGCTATTTCAGAAAGAGGCTTTGCCAAGAACAAGATCCATGACAAGTTACGTCTCTGGGAAAGCAGGTATCCCCAGTGTTGTTGTTCAGCTGCATAGGCTGCCGAGGGAAGGTGAAGAGCAGCAACAGCTTTCAGAGTTGGCACCTTCATCCTTGGAGAAACAGCCCGACGTTTACTATATCAGAAAGAGGCTCTGCCGAGAACGAGAGCGATGAGAAGTTACGTCTCTGGGAAAGCAGGTATCCCCAGTGTTGTTGTTTCGTTGCATAGGCTGCCGAGGGAAGGTGAAGAGCAGCAACAGCTTTCAGGGCTGGCACCTTCGTCCTGGGAGAAACAGCCCGACGTTTGCTATTTAAGAAGGAGGCTCTGCCGAGAACGAGAGCGATGAGAAGTTACTTCTCTGGGAAAGCAGGTATCCCCAGTGTTGTTGTTTCATTCCATTGGCTGCCGAGGGAAGGTGAAGAGCAGGAACGGCTTTCAGGGCTGGCACCTTTGTTATGGGAGAAACAGCCCGACGTTTGCTATTTCAGAAAGAGGATCTGCCGAGAACGAGAGCGATGAGAAGTTACGTCTCTGGGAAAGCAGGTATCCCCAGTGTTGTTGTTTCGTTGCATAGGCTGCTGAGGGAAGTTGAAGAACAGCAGCAGCTTTCAGGGCTGGCGCCTTGGTTCGGGGAGGAACAGCCCGACGTTTGCTATTTCAGAAAGAGGCTCTGACGAGAACGAGATCGAGGAGAAGTTACGTCATAGCCTGCCGAGGGAAGGTGAAGAGCAGCAACAGCTTTCAGGGCTGGCACCTTCATCCTGGGAGAAACAGCCCGACATTTGTATTTTCAGAAAAAGGCGCTACCGAGAACGACAGCGATGAGAAGTTACGTCTCCGGGAAAGCAGGTATCCCCAGTGTAGTGGTTTCATTGCATAGGCTGCCTAGGGAAGGTGAAGAGCAGCAACGGCTTTCAGGGCTGGCACCTTCGTTCTGGGAGAAACAGCCCGACGTTTGCTATTTCAGAAGGAGGCTCTGCCGAGAACGAGAGCGATGAGAAATTACGTCTCTGGGAAAGCAGGTATCCCCACTGTTGTTGGTTCGTTGCATTGGCTGCCGAGGGAAGGTGAAGAGCAGGAACGGCTTTCAGGGCTAGCACCTTCGTCCTGGGAGAAACAGCCCGAAGTTTGCTATTTAAGAAAGAGGCTTTGCCAAGAACAAGAGCCATGAGAAGTTACTTCTCTGGGAAAGAAGGTATCCCCAGTGTTGTTGTTTCATTGCATAGGTTGCCGAGGGAAGGTGAAGAGCACAACAGCTTTCAGGGCTGGCACCTTTGTCCTGGGAGAAACAGCCCGGTGTTTGCTATTTCAGAAAGAGGCTTTGCCAAGAAAAAGAGCAATGAGAAGTTACGTCTCCGGGAAAGCACGTATCCCCAGTGTTGTTGTTCAGGTGCATAGGCTGCCGAGGGAAGGTGAAGAGCAGCAACAGCTTTCAGAGTTGGCACCTTCATCCTTGGAGAAACAGCCCGACGTTTGCTATTTCAGAAAGAGGCTCTGCCAGAACGAGAGCAATGAGAAGTTACGTCTCCAGGAAAGCAGGTATCCCCAGTGTTGTTGTTTCGTTGCATAGGCTGCCGAGGGAAGGTGAAGAGCAGCAACAGCTTTCAGGGCTGGCACCTTCGTTCTGTGTGAAACAGCCCGACGTTTGCTATTTCAGAAAGAGGCTTTGCCAAGAACAAGAGCCATGAGAAGTTACGTCTCTGGGAAAGCAGGTATCCCCAGTGTTGTTGTTCAGCTGCATAGGCTGCCGAGGGAAGGTGAAGAGCAGCAACAGCTTTCAGGACTGGCACCTTCATCCTGTGAGAAACAGCCCGACGTTTGCTATTTCAGAAACAGGCTCTGCCGAGAACAGGAGCAATGAGAAGTTACATCTCTGGGAAAGCAGGTATCCCAGGTGCTGTTTTTCAGATGCATAGGCTGCCGAGGGAAGGTGAAGAGCAGCAGCAGCTTTCAGGGCTGGCACCTTCGTTCTGGTAGAAACAGCCCGACGTTTGCTATTTCAGAAAGAGGCTTTGCCAAGAACAAGAGCCATGAGAAGTTACGTCTCTGGGAAAGCAGGTATCCCCAGTGTTGTTGTTTCATTGCATAGATTGCCGAGGGAAGGTGAAGAGCACAACAGCTTTCAGGGCTGGCACCTTTGTCCTGGGAGAAACAGCCCGACGTTTGCTATTTCAGAAAGAGGCTCTGCCGAGAACAAGAGCCATGAGAAGTTACATCTCTGGGAAAGCAGGTATCCCAGGTGCTGTTGTTCAGATGCATAGGCTGCCGAGGGAAGGTGAAGAGCAGCAACAGCTTTCAGGGCTGGCACCTTCATCCTGGGAGAAACAGCCCGACATTTGTATTTTCAGAAAAATGCTCTGCCGAGAACGAGAGCGATGAGAAGTTACGTCTCCGGGAAAGCAGGTATCCCAGGTAGTGTTGTTCCTGTTCATAGGCTGCCGAGGGAAGGTGAAGAGCAGCAGCAGCTTTCAGGGCTGGCACCTTCGTTCTGGGTGAATGTCGTGGTTTAACCCCAGCCAGCAACTAAACACCACGCAGCCGCTCACTCACTCCCCCCCACCCAGTGGGATGGGGGAGAAAATCGGGAGAAGAAGCAAAACCCGTGGGTTGAGATAAGAACGGTTTAATAGAACAGAAAAGAAGAAACTAATAATGATAATGATAACACTAATAAAATGACAACAGCAATAATGAAAGGATTGGAATGTACAAATGATACGCAGTGCAATTGCTCACCACCCGCCGACCGACACCCAGCCAGTCCCCCGAGCGGCAAATCCCTGCCCCCCACTTCCCCGTTTCTGTACTGGATGGGACGTCACATGGTATGGAATACACCGTTGGCCAGTTTGGGTCAGGTGCCCTGGCTGTGTCCTGTGCCAACTTCTTGTGCCCCTCCAGCTTTCTCACTGGCTGGGCATGAGAAGCTGAAAAATCCTTGACATTAGTCTAAACACTACTGAGCAACAACTGAAAACATCAGTGTTATCAACATTCTTCGCTCTGAACTCAAAACATAGCACGGTACCAGCTACTAGGAAGACAGTTAACTCTATCCCAGCTGAAACCAGGACAGTGAAACAGCCCGACGTTTGCTATTTCAGAAAGAGGCTTTGCCAAGAACAAGAGCCATGAGAAGTTACGTCTCTGGGAAAGCAGGTATCCCCAGTGTTGTTGTTTCGTTGCATAGGCTGCTGGGGGAAGGTGAAGAGCAGCAACAGCTTTCAGGGCTGGCACCTTCATCCTGTGAGAAACAGCCCGACGTTTGCGATTTCAGAAACAGGCTCTGCCGAGAACAAGAGCGATGAGAAGTTACATCTCTTGGAAAGCAGGTATCCCAGGTGCTGTTGTTCAGATGCATAGGCTGCCGAGGAAAGGTGAAGAGCAGCAACAGCTTTCAGGGCTGGCACCTTCGTTCTGGGAGAAACAGCCCGAAGTTTGCTATTTCAGAAAGAGGCTCTGCCAAGAACAAGAGCAATGAGAAGTTACGTCTCCGGGAAAGCAGGTATCCCCAGTGTTGTTGTTCAGCTGCATAGGTTGCTGAGGGAAGGTGAAGAGCAGCAACAGCTTTCAGGGCTGGCACCTTCATCCTGGGAGAAACAGCCCGACGTTTTCTATTTCAGAAAGAGGCTTTGCCAAGAACAAGAGCGGTGAGACCTTACGTCTCTGTGAAAGCAGGTATCCCCAGTGTTGTTTCCTCTTTGCATAGGCTGCCGAGGGAAGGTGAAGAGCAGCAACAGCTTTCAGGGCTGGCACCTTCGTCCTGGGAGAAACAGCCCGACGTTTGCTATTTCAGAAAGAGGCTTTGCCAAGAACAAGAGCCATGAGAAGTTACGTCTCCGGGCAAGCAGGTTTCCCCAGTGTTGTTGTTCCTGTGCATAGGCTGCCGAGGGAAGGTGAAGATCAGCAACAGCTTTCAGGGCTGGCACCTTCATCCTTGGAGAAACAGCCCGACGTTTACTATTTCTGAAAGACGCTCTGCCGAGAACGAGAGCGATGAGAAGTTACGTCTCCAGGAAAGCAGGTATTCACAGTTCTGTTGTTCAGGTGCATAGGCTGCCGAGGGAAGGTGAAGAGCAGCAACAGCTTTCAGAGTTGGCACCTTCATACTTGGAGAATCAGCCCGACGTTTACTATTTCAGAAAGAGGCTCTGCCGAGAACGAGAGCGATGAGAAGTTACGTCTCTGGGAAAGCAGGTATCCCCAGTGTTGTTGTTTCGTTGCATAGGCTGCCGAGGGAAGGTGAAGAGCAGCAACAGCTTTCAGGGCTGGCACCTTTGTTCTGTGTGAAACAGCCCGACGTTTGCTATTTAAGAAGGAGGCTCTGCCGAGAACGAGAGCGATGAGAAGTTACGTCTCTGGGAAAGCAGGTATCCCCAGTGTAGTGGTTTCATTGCATAGGCTGCCGAGGGAAGGTGAAGAGCAGGAACGGCTTTCAGGGCTGGCACCTTCGTTCTGGGAGAAACAGCCCGACGTTTGCTATTTCAGAAGGAGGCTCTGCCGAGAACGAGAGCGATGAGAAGTTACGTCATAGCCTGCCGAGGGAAGGTGAAGAGCAGCAACAGCTTTCAGGGCTGGCACCTTGACCCTGGGAGAAACAGCCCGTCGTTTGCTATTTCAGAAAGAAGCTTTGCCAAGAACAAGACCCATGAGAAGTTACGTCTCTGGGAAAGCAGGTATCCCCAGTGTTGTTGTTTCGTTGGATAGGCTGCCGAGGGAAGGTGAAGAGCATCAACAGCTTTCAGGGCTGGCACCTTCATCCTGGGAGAAACAGCCCGACATTTGTATTTTCAGAAAAAGGCGATACCGAGAACGACAGCGATGAGAAGTTACGTCTGTGGGAATGCAGGTATCCCCAGTGTTGTTTCCATTTTGCATAAGCTGCCGAGGGAAGGTGAAGAGCAGCAACGGCTTTCAGGGCTGGCGCCTTCATCCTGGGAGAAACAGCCCGACGTTTGCTATTTCAGAAAGAGGCTTTGCCAAGAACAAGAGCCATGAGAAGTTACATCTCTGGGAAAGCACGTATCCCCAGTGTTGTTGTTCAGCTGCATAGCCTGCCGAGGGAAGGTGAAGAGCAGCAACAGCTTTCAGGGCTGGCACCTTGACCCTGGGAGAAACAGCCCGACGTTTGCTATTTCAGAAAGAAGCTTTGCCAAGAACAAGACCCATGAGAAGTTAAGTCTCTGGGAAAGCAGGTATCCCCAGTGTTGTTGTTTCGTTGGATAGGCTGCCGAGGGAAGGTGAAGAGCATCAACAGCTTTCAGGGCTGGCACCTTCATCCTGGGAGAAACAGCCCGACATTTGTATTTTCAGAAAAATGCTCTGCCGAGAACGAGAGCGATGAGAAGTTACGTCTCCGGGAAAGCAGGTATCCCAGGTAGTGTTTTTCCTGTTCATAGGCTGCCGAGGGAAGTTGAAGAACAGCAGCAGCTTTCAGGGCTGGCACCTTCATCCTGTGAGAAACAGCCCGACGTTTGCAATTTCAGAAACAGGCTCTGCCGAGAACAAGAGCGATGAGAAGTTACATCTCTGGGAAAGCAGGTATCCCAGGTGCTGTTGTTTAGATGCATAGGCTGCCGAGGGAAGGTGAAGAGCAGCAACAGCTTTCAGGGCTGGCACCTTCGTTCTGGGAGAAACAGCCCGACGTTTGCTATTTCAGAAAGAGGCTCTGCCAAGAACAAGAGCAATGAGAAGTTACGTCAATGGGAAAGCAGGTATCACAGGTGCTGTTGTGCCTGTGAATATTCTGCCGAGGGAAGTTGAAGAACAGCAGCAGCTTTCAGGGCTGGCACTTTGTTCTGGGAGAAACAGCCCGACGTTTGCTGTTTCAGAAAGAGGCTTTGCCGAGAACGAGAGCGATGAGAAGTTACGTTTCTGGGAAAGCAGGTATCCCAGGTGCTGTTGTGCCTGTGAATAGGCTGCCGAGGGAATTTGAAAAACAGCAGAAGCTCTCAGGGCTGGCGCCTTCTTTCTGGGAGAAACAGCCCGACGTAAGTATTTTCAGAAAGAGGCTCTGCCGAGAACGAGAGCGATGAGAATTTACGTCTCCGGGAAAGCAGGTATCCCCAGTGGTGTTGTTTCGTTGGATAGGCTGCCGAGGGAAGCTGAAGAGCAGCAACAGCTTTCAGGGCTGGCACCTTCTTCCTGGGAGAAACAGCCCGACGTAAGTATTTTCAGAAAGAGGCTCTGCCGAGAATGAGAGCGATGAGAAGTTACGTCTCCAGGAAAGCAGGTATTCCCAGTGCTGTTGTTCAGGTGCATAGGCTGCCGAGGGAAGGTGAAGAGCAGCAACAGCTTTCAGGGCTGGCACCTTCGTCCTGGGAGAAACAGCCCGAAGTTTGTATTTTCAGAAACACTCTCTGCCGAGAGCGAGAGCGTTGACAAGTTACGAGTCTAGGAAAGCAGGTATATCCCAGTGTTGTTGCTTCTGTGATAGGCTGCCGAGGGAAGGTGAAGAGCAGCAGCAGCATTCAGAGTTGTCACCTTCGTCCTGGGAGAAACAGTCCGACGTTTGATGTTTCAGAAAGAGGCTCTGCCGAGAACGATAGCGATGAGAAGTTACGTCTCCGGGAAAGCAGGTATTCCCAGTGTAGTGGTTTCATTGCATAGGCTGCCGAGGGAAGGTGAAGAGCAGGAACGGCTTTCAGGGCTGGCACCTTTGTCCTGGGAGAAACAGCCCGACGTTTGCTATTTCAGAAAGAGGCTCTGCCGAGAATGAGAGCCATGAGAAGTTACATCTCTGGGAAAGCAGGTATCCCAGGTGCTGTTGTTCAGATGCATAGGCTGCCGAGGGAAGGTGAAGAGCAGCAACAGCTTTCAGGGCTGGCACCTTCATCCTGGGAGAAACAGCCCGACATTTGTATTTTCAGAAAAATGCTCTGCCGAGAACGAGAGCGATGAGAAGTTACGTCTCCGGGAAAGCAGGTATCCCAGGTAGTGTTGTTCCTGTTCATAGGCTGCCGAGGGAAGGTGAAGAGCAGCAGCAGCTTTCAGGGCTGGCACCTTCGTTCTGGGTGAATGTCGTGGTTTAACCCCAGCCAGCAACTAAACACCACGCAGCCGCTCACTCACTCCCCCCCACCCAGTGGGATGGGGGAGAAAATCGGGAGAAGAAGCAAAACCCGTGGGTTGAGATAAGAACGGTTTAATAGAACAGAAAAGAAGAAACTAATAATGATAATGATAACACTAATAAAATGACAACAGCAATAATGAAAGGATTGGAATGTACAAATGATACGCAGTGCAATTGCTCACCACCCGCCGACCGACACCCAGCCAGTCCCCCGAGCGGCAAATCCCTGCCCCCCACTTCCCCGTTTCTGTACTGGATGGGACGTCACATGGTATGGAATACACCGTTGGCCAGTTTGGGTCAGGTGCCCTGGCTGTGTCCTGTGCCAACTTCTTGTGCCCCTCCAGCTTTCTCACTGGCTGGGCATGAGAAGCTGAAAAATCCTTGACATTAGTCTAAACACTACTGAGCAACAACTGAAAACATCAGTGTTATCAACATTCTTCGCTCTGAACTCAAAACATAGCACTGTACCAGCTACTAGGAAGACAGTTAACTCTATCCCAGCTGAAACCAGGACAGTGAAACAGCCCGACGTTTGCTATTTCAGAAAGAGGCTTTGCCAAGAACAAGAGCCATGAGAAGTTACGTCTCTGGGAAAGCAGGTATCCCCAGTGTTGTTGTTTCGTTGCATAGGCTGCTGGGGGAAGGTGAAGAGCAGCAACAGCTTTCAGGGCTGGCACCTTCATCCTGTGAGAAACAGCCCGACGTTTGCGATTTCAGAAACAGGCTCTGCCGAGAACAAGAGCGATGAGAAGTTACATCTCTTGGAAAGCAGGTATCCCAGGTGCTGTTGTTCAGATGCATAGGCTGCCGAGGAAAGGTGAAGAGCAGCAACAGCTTTCAGGGCTGGCACCTTCGTTCTGGGAGAAACAGCCCGAAGTTTGCTATTTCAGAAAGAGGCTCTGCCAAGAACAAGAGCAATGAGAAGTTACGTCTCCGGGAAAGCAGGTATCCCCAGTGTTGTTGTTCAGCTGCATAGGTTGCTGAGGGAAGGTGAAGAGCAGCAACAGCTTTCAGGGCTGGCACCTTCATCCTGGGAGAAACAGCCCGACGTTTTCTATTTCAGAAAGAGGCTTTGCCAAGAACAAGAGCGGTGAGACCTTACGTCTCTGTGAAAGCAGGTATCCCCAGTGTTGTTTCCTCTTTGCATAGGCTGCCGAGGGAAGGTGAAGAGCAGCAACAGCTTTCAGGGCTGGCACCTTCGTCCTGGGAGAAACAGCCCGACGTTTGCTATTTCAGAAAGAGGCTTTGCCAAGAACAAGAGCCATGAGAAGTTACGTCTCCGGGCAAGCAGGTTTCCCCAGTGTTGTTGTTCCTGTGCATAGGCTGCCGAGGGAAGGTGAAGATCAGCAACAGCTTTCAGGGCTGGCACCTTCATCCTTGGAGAAACAGCCCGACGTTTACTATTTCTGAAAGACGCTCTGCCGAGAACGAGAGCGATGAGAAGTTACGTCTCCAGGAAAGCAGGTATTCACAGTTCTGTTGTTCAGGTGCATAGGCTGCCGAGGGAAGGTGAAGAGCAGCAACAGCTTTCAGAGTTGGCACCTTCATACTTGGAGAATCAGCCCGACGTTTACTATTTCAGAAAGAGGCTCTGCCGAGAACGAGAGCGATGAGAAGTTACGTCTCTGGGAAAGCAGGTATCCCCAGTGTTGTTGTTTCGTTGCATAGGCTGCCGAGGGAAGGTGAAGAGCAGCAACAGCTTTCAGGGCTGGCACCTTTGTTCTGTGTGAAACAGCCCGACGTTTGCTATTTAAGAAGGAGGCTCTGCCGAGAACGAGAGCGATGAGAAGTTACGTCTCTGGGAAAGCAGGTATCCCCAGTGTAGTGGTTTCATTGCATAGGCTGCCGAGGGAAGGTGAAGAGCAGGAACGGCTTTCAGGGCTGGCACCTTCGTTCTGGGAGAAACAGCCCGACGTTTGCTATTTCAGAAGGAGGCTCTGCCGAGAACGAGAGCGATGAGAAGTTACGTCATAGCCTGCCGAGGGAAGGTGAAGAGCAGCAACAGCTTTCAGGGCTGGCACCTTGACCCTGGGAGAAACAGCCCGTCGTTTGCTATTTCAGAAAGAAGCATTGCCAAGAACAAGACCCATGAGAAGTTACGTCTCTGGGAAAGCAGGTATCCCCAGTGTTGTTGTTTCGTTGGATAGGCTGCCGAGGGAAGGTGAAGAGCATCAACAGCTTTCAGGGCTGGCACCTTCATCCTGGGAGAAACAGCCCGACATTTGTATTTTCAGAAAAAGGCGATACCGAGAACGACAGCGATGAGAAGTTACGTCTGTGGGAATGCAGGTATCCCCAGTGTTGTTTCCATTTTGCATAAGCTGCCGAGGGAAGGTGAAGAGCAGCAACGGCTTTCAGGGCTGGCGCCTTCATCCTGGGAGAAACAGCCCGACGTTTGCTATTTCAGAAAGAGGCTTTGCCAAGAACAAGAGCCATGAGAAGTTACATCTCTGGGAAAGCACGTATCCCCAGTGTTGTTGTTCAGCTGCATAGCCTGCCGAGGGAAGGTGAAGAGCAGCAACAGCTTTCAGGGCTGGCACCTTGACCCTGGGAGAAACAGCCCGACGTTTGCTATTTCAGAAAGAAGCTTTGCCAAGAACAAGACCCATGAGAAGTTAAGTCTCTGGGAAAGCAGGTATCCCCAGTGTTGTTGTTTCGTTGGATAGGCTGCCGAGGGAAGGTGAAGAGCATCAACAGCTTTCAGGGCTGGCACCTTCATCCTGGGAGAAACAGCCCGACATTTGTATTTTCAGAAAAATGCTCTGCCGAGAACGAGAGCGATGAGAAGTTACGTCTCCGGGAAAGCAGGTATCCCAGGTAGTGTTTTTCCTGTTCATAGGCTGCCGAGGGAAGTTGAAGAACAGCAGCAGCTTTCAGGGCTGGCACCTTCATCCTGTGAGAAACAGCCCGACGTTTGCAATTTCAGAAACAGGCTCTGCCGAGAACAAGAGCGATGAGAAGTTACATCTCTGGGAAAGCAGGTATCCCAGGTGCTGTTGTTTAGATGCATAGGCTGCCGAGGGAAGGTGAAGAGCAGCAACAGCTTTCAGGGCTGGCACCTTCGTTCTGGGAGAAACAGCCCGACGTTTGCTATTTCAGAAAGAGGCTCTGCCAAGAACAAGAGCAATGAGAAGTTACGTCAATGGGAAAGCAGGTATCACAGGTGCTGTTGTGCCTGTGAATATTCTGCCGAGGGAAGTTGAAGAACAGCAGCAGCTTTCAGGGCTGGCACTTTGTTCTGGGAGAAACAGCCCGACGTTTGCTGTTTCAGAAAGAGGCTTTGCCGAGAACGAGAGCGATGAGAAGTTACGTTTCTGGGAAAGCAGGTATCCCAGGTGCTGTTGTGCCTGTGAATAGGCTGCCGAGGGAATTTGAAAAACAGCAGAAGCTCTCAGGGCTGGCGCCTTCTTTCTGGGAGAAACAGCCCGACGTAAGTATTTTCAGAAAGAGGCTCTGCCGAGAACGAGAGCGATGAGAATTTACGTCTCCGGGAAAGCAGGTATCCCCAGTGGTGTTGTTTCATTGGATAGGCTGCCGAGGGAAGCTGAAGAGCAGCAACAGCTTTCAGGGCTGGCACCTTCTTCCTGGGAGAAACAGCCCGACGTAAGTATTTTCAGAAAGAGGCTCTGCCGAGAATGAGAGCGATGAGAAGTTACGTCTCCAGGAAAGCAGGTATTCCCAGTGCTGTTGTTCAGGTGCATAGGCTGCCGAGGGAAGGTGAAGAGCAGCAACAGCTTTCAGGGCTGGCACCTTCGTCCTGGGAGAAACAGCCCGAAGTTTGTATTTTCAGAAACACTCTCTGCCGAGAGCGAGAGCGTTGACAAGTTACGAGTCTAGGAAAGCAGGTATATCCCAGTGTTGTTGCTTCTGTGATAGGCTGCCGAGGGAAGGTGAAGAGCAGCAGCAGCATTCAGAGTTGTCACCTTCGTCCTGGGAGAAACAGTCCGACGTTTGATGTTTCAGAAAGAGGCTCTGCCGAGAACGATAGCGATGAGAAGTTACGTCTCCGGGAAAGCAGGTATTCCCAGTGTAGTGGTTTCATTGCATAGGCTGCCGAGGGAAGGTGAAGAGCAGGAACGGCTTTCAGGGCTGGCACCTTCGTTCTGGGAGAAACAGCCCGACGTTTGCTATTTCAGAAGGAGGCTCTGCCGAGAACGAGAGCGATGAGAAGTTACGTCATAGCCTGCCGAGGGAAGGTGAAGAGCAGCAACAGCTTTCAGGGCTGGCACCTTGACCCTGGGAGAAACAGCGCGTCGTTTGCTATTTCAGAAAGAAGCTTTGCCAAGAACAAGACCCATGAGAAGTTACGTCTCTGGGAAAGCAGGTATCCCCAGTGTTGTTGTTTCGTTGGATAGGCTGCCGAGGGAAGGTGAAGAGCATCAACAGCTTTCAGGGCTGGCACCTTCATCCTGGGAGAAACAGCCCGACATTTGTATTTTCAGAAAAAGGCGATACCGAGAACGACAGCGATGAGAAGTTACGTCTGTGGGAATGCAGGTATCCCCAGTGTTGTTTCCATTTTGCATAAGCTGCCGAGGGAAGGTGAAGAGCAGCAACGGCTTTCAGGGCTGGCGCCTTCATCCTGGGAGAAACAGCCCGACGTTTGCTATTTCAGAAAGAGGCTTTGCCAAGAACAAGAGCCATGAGAAGTTACATCTCTGGGAAAGCACGTATCCCCAGTGTTGTTGTTCAGCTGCATAGCCTGCCGAGGGAAGGTGAAGAGCAGCAACAGCTTTCAGGGCTGGCACCTTGACCCTGGGAGAAACAGCCCGACGTTTGCTATTTCAGAAAGAAGCTTTGCCAAGAACAAGACCCATGAGAAGTTACGTCTCTGGGAAAGCAGGTATCCCCAGTGTTGTTGTTTCGTTGGATAGGCTGCCGAGGGAAGGTGAAGAGCATCAACAGCTTTCAGGGCTGGCACCTTCATCCTGGGAGAAACAGCCCGACATTTGTATTTTCAGAAAAATGCTCTGCCGAGAACGAGAGCGATGAGAAGTTACGTCTCCGGGAAAGCAGGTATCCCAGGTAGTGTTTTTCCTGTTCATAGGCTGCCGAGGGAAGTTGAAGAACAGCAGCAGCTTTCAGGGCTGGCACCTTCATCCTGTGAGAAACAGCCCGACGTTTGCAATTTCAGAAACAGGCTCTGCCGAGAACAAGAGCGATGAGAAGTTACATCTCTGGGAAAGCAGGTATCCCAGGTGCTGTTGTTTAGATGCATAGGCTGCCGAGGGAAGGTGAAGAGCAGCAACAGCTTTCAGGGCTGGCACCTTCGTTCTGGGAGAAACAGCCCGACGTTTGCTATTTCAGAAAGAGGCTCTGCCAAGAACAAGAGCAATGAGAAGTTACGTCAATGGGAAAGCAGGTATCACAGGTGCTGTTGTGCCTGGAATATTCTGCCGAGGGAAGTTGAAGAACAGCAGCAGCTTTCAGGGCTGGCACTTTGTTCTGGGAGAAACAGCCCGACGTTTGCTGTTTCAGAAAGAGGCTTTGCCGAGAACGAGAGCGATGAGAAGTTACGTTTCTGGGAAAGCAGGTATCCCAGGTGCTGTTGTGCCTGTGAATAGGCTGCCGAGGGAATTTGAAAAACAGCAGAAGCTCTCAGGGCTGGCGCCTTCTTTCTGGGAGAAACAGCCCGACGTAAGTATTTTCAGAAAGAGGCTCTGCCGAGAACGAGAGCGATGAGAATTTACGTCTCCGGGAAAGCAGGTATCCCCAGTGGTGTTGTTTCGTTGGATAGGCTGCCGAGGGAAGCTGAAGAGCAGCAACAGCTTTCAGGGCTGGCACCTTCTTCCTGGGAGAAACAGCCCGACGTAAGTATTTTCAGAAAGAGGCTCTGCCGAGAATGAGAGCGATGAGAAGTTACGTCTCCAGGAAAGCAGGTATTCCCAGTGCTGTTGTTCAGGTGCATAGGCTGCCGAGGGAAGGTGAAGAGCAGCAACAGCTTTCAGGGCTGGCACCTTCGTCCTGGGAGAAACAGCCCGAAGTTTGTATTTTCAGAAACACTCTCTGCCGAGAGCGAGAGCGTTGACAAGTTACGAGTCTAGGAAAGCAGGTATATCCCAGTGTTGTTGCTTCTGTGATAGGCTGCCGAGGGAAGGTGAAGAGCAGCAGCAGCATTCAGAGTTGTCACCTTCGTCCTGGGAGAAACAGTCCGACGTTTGATGTTTCAGAAAGAGGCTCTGCCGAGAACGATAGCGATGAGAAGTTACGTCTCCGGGAAAGCAGGTATTCCCAGTGCTGTTGTTCCTGTGCATAGGCTGCCGAGGGAAGTTGAAAGAGCAGCAACAGCTTTCAGGGCTTCCACCTTCGTCCTGGGAGAAACAGCCCGACGTTTGCTATTTCAGAAAGAGGCTCTGCCAAGAACAAGAGCAATGAGAAGTTACGTCTCCGGGAAAGCAGGTATCCCCAGTGTTGTTTTTCAGCTGCATAGGCTGCCGAGGGAAGGTGAAGAGCAGCAAAAGCTTTCAGAGTTGGCACCTTCATCCTGGGAGAAACAGCCCGACGTATGCTATTTCAGAAAGAGGCTCTGCCGAGAACGAGAGCGGTGAGAAGTTACGTCAATGGGAAAGCAGGTATCACAGGTGCTGTTGTGCCTGTGAATATTCTGCCGAGGGAAGTTGAAGAACAGCAGCAGCTTTCAGGGCTGGCACCTTCGTTCTGGGAGAAACAGCCCGACGTTTGGTATTTCAGAAAGAGGCTCTGCCAAGAACGAGAGCGGTGAGACCTTACGACTCTGGGAAAGCAGGTATCCCCAGTGTTGTTGTTTCATTGCATAGCTTGCCGTGGGAAGGTGAAGAGCAGCAACAGCTTTCAGGGCTGGCACCTTCGTCCTGGGAGAAACAGCCCGACGTTTGTATTTTCAGAAAGAGGCTCTGCCGAGAACGAGAGCGATGAGAAGTTACATCTCTGGGAAAGCAGGTATCCCAGGTGCTGTTGTTTAGATGCATAGGCTGCCGAGGGAAGGTGAAGAGCAGCAACAGCTTTCAGGGCTGGCACCTTCGTTCTGGGAGAAACAGCCCGACGTTTGCTATTTCAGAAAGAGGCTCTGCCAAGAACAAGAGCAATGAGAAGTTACGTCTCCGGGAAAGCAGGTATCCCCAGTGTTGTTGTTCAGCTGCATAGGCTGCCGAGGGAAGGTGAAGAGCAGCAACAGCTTTCAGAGTTGGCACCTTCATCCTGGGAGAAACAGCCCGACCTTTGCTATTTCAGAAAGAGGCTCTGCCGAGAACGAGAGCGGTGAGAAGTTACGTCAATGGGAAAGCAGGTATCACAGGTGCTGTTGTGCCTGTGAATATTCTGCCGAGGGAAGTTGAAGAACAGCAGCAGCTTTCAGGGCTGGCACCTTCGTTCTGGGAGAAACAGCCCGACGTTTGGTATTTCAGAAAGAGGCCCTGCCAAGAACGAGAGCGGTGAGACCTTACGACTCTGGGAAAGCAGGTATCCCCAGTGTTGTTGTTTCATTGCATAGCTTGCCGTGGGAAGGTGAAGAGCAGCAACAGCTTTCAGGGCTGGCACCTTCGTCCTGGGAGAAACAGCCCGACGTTTGCTATTTCAGAAAGAGGCTCTGCCGAGAACGAGAGCGATGAGAAGTTACGTCTCCGGGAAAGCAGGTATTCACAGTTCTGTTGTTCAGGTGTATAGGCTGCCGAGGGAAGGTGAAGAGCAGCAACAGCTTTCAGGGCTGGCACTTTGTTCTGGGAGAAACAGCCCGACGTTTGCTGTTTCAGAAAGAGGCTCTGCCGAGAACGAGAGCGATGAGAAGTTACGTCTCCGGGAAAGCAGGTATCCCCAGTGGTGTTGTTTCGTTGGATAGGCTGCCGAGAGAAGCTGAAGAGCAGCAACAGCTTTCAGGGCTGGCACCTTCTTCCTGGGAGAAACAGCCCGACGTAAGTATTTTCAGAAAGAGGCTCTGCCGAGAATGAGAGCGATGAGAAGTTACGTCTCCAGGAAAGCAGGTATTCCCAGTGCTGTTGTTCAGGTGCATAGGCTGCCGAGGGAAGGTGAAGAGCAGCAACAGCTTTCAGGGCTGGCACCTTCATACTGGGAGAAACAGCCCGACGTTTGCTATTTCAGAAAGAGGCTCTGCCGAGAACGGGAGCAATGAGAAGTTACGTCTCTGGGAAAGCAGCTATCCCAGGTGCTGTTGTTCCTGTGCATAGGCTGCCGAGGGAAGGTGAAGAACAGCAACAGCTTTCAGATTTGGCACCTTCATCCTGGGAGAAACAGCCTGACATTTGCTGTTTCAGAAACAGGCTCTGCCGAGAATGAGAGCGATTAGAAGTTACGTCTCCGGGAAAGCAGGTATTCCAAGTGCTGTTGTTCCTGAACATATGGTGCCGAGGGAACGTGAAGAGCAGCAACAGCTTTCAGGGCTGGCACCTTCGTCCTGGGAGAAACAGCCCGAAGTTTGTATTTTCAGAAACACTCTCTGCCGAGAGCGAGAGCGTTGACAAGTTACGAGTCTAGGAAAGCAGGTATATCCCAGTGTTGTTGCTTCTGTGATAGGCTGCCGAGGGAAGGTGAAGAGCAGCAGCAGCATTCAGAGTTGTCACTTTCGTCCTGGGAGAAACAGTCCGACGTTTGATGTTTCAGAAAGAGGCTCTGCCGAGAACGATAGCGATGAGAAGTTACATCTCCGGGAAAGCAGGTATTCCCAGTGCTGTTGTTCCTGTGCATAGGCTGCCGAGGGAAGTTGAAAGAGCAGCAACAGCTTTCAGGGCTTCCACCTTCGTCCTGGGAGAAACAGCCCGACGTTTGCTATTTCAGAAAGAGGCTCTGCCGAGAACGAGAGCGATGAGAAGTTGCGTCTCCGGGAAAGCAGGTATTCACAGTTCTGTTGTTCAGGTGCATAGGCTGCCGAGGGAAGGTGAAGAGCAGCAACAGCTTTCAGGGCTGGCACTTTGTTCTGGGAGAAACAGCCCGACGTTTGCTGTTTCAGAAAGAGGCTTTGCCGAGAACGAGAGCGATGAGAAGTTACGTTTCTGGGAAAGCAGGTATCCCAGGTGCTGTTGTGCCTGTGAATAGGCTGCCGAGGGAATTTGAAAAACATCAGCAGCTTTCAGGGCTGGCGCCTTCGTTCTGGGAGAAACAGCCCGACGTTTGCTATTTCAGAAAGAGGCTCTGCCGAGAACGAGAGCGATGAGAATTTACGTCTCCAGGAAAGCAGGTATCCCCAGTGCTGTTGTTCAGGTGCATAGGCTGCCGAGGGAAGCTGAAGAGCAGCAACAGCTTTCAGGGCTGGCACCTTCTTCCTGGGAGAAACAGCCCGACGTAAGTATTTTCAGAAAGAGGCTCTGCCGAGAATGAGAGCGATGAGAAGTTACGTCTCCAGGAAAGCAGATATTCCCAGTGCTGTTGTTCAGGTGCATAGGCTGCCGAGGGAAGGTGAAGAGCAGCAACAGCTTTCAGGGCTGGCACCTTCATACTGGGAGAAACAGCCCGACGTATGCTATTTCAGAAAGAGGCTCTGCCGAGAACGAGAGCGGTGAGAAGTTACGTCAATGGGAAAGCAGGTATCACAGGTGCTGTTGTTTAGATGCATAGGCTGCCGAGGGAAGGTGAAGAGCAGCAACAGCTTTCAGGGCTGGCACCTTCGTTCTGGGAGAAACAGCCCGACGTTTGCTATTTCAGAAAGAGGCTCTGCCAAGAACAAGAGCAATGAGAAGTTACGTCTCCGGGAAAGCAGGTATCCCCAGTGTTGTTGTTCAGCTGCATAGGCTGCCGAGGGAAGGTGAAGAGCAGCAACAGCTTTCAGAGTTGGCACCTTCATCCTGGGAGAAACAGCCCGACCTTTGCTATTTCAGAAAGAGGCTCTGCCGAGAACGAGAGCGGTGAGAAGTTACGTCAATGGGAAAGCAGGTATCACAGGTGCTGTTGTGCCTGTGAATATTCTGCCGAGGGAAGTTGAAGAACAGCAGCAGCTTTCAGGGCTGGCACCTTCGTTCTGGGAGAAACAGCCCGACGTTTGGTATTTCAGAAAGAGGCCCTGCCAAGAACGAGAGCGGTGAGACCTTACGACTCTGGGAAAGCAGGTATCCCCAGTGTTGTTGTTTCATTGCATAGCTTGCCGTGGGAAGGTGAAGAGCAGCAACAGCTTTCAGGGCTGGCACCTTCGTCCTGGGAGAAACAGCCCGACGTTTGCTATTTCAGAAAGAGGCTCTGCCGAGAACGAGAGCGATGAGAAGTTACGTCTCCGGGAAAGCAGGTATTCACAGTTCTGTTGTTCAGGTGTATAGGCTGCCGAGGGAAGGTGAAGAGCAGCAACAGCTTTCAGGGCTGGCACTTTGTTCTGGGAGAAACAGCCCGACGTTTGCTGTTTCAGAAAGAGGCTTTGCCGAGAACGAGAGCGATGAGAAGTTACGTTTCTGGGAAAGCAGGTATCCCAGGTGCTGTTGTGCCTGTGAATAGGCTGCCGAGGGAATTTGAAAAACAGCAGCAGCTTTCAGGGCTGGCGCCTTCTTTCTGGGAGAAACAGCCCGACTTTTGCTATTTCAGAAAGAGGCTCTGCCGAGAACGAGAGCGATGAGAATTTACGTCTCCGGGAAAGCAGGTATCCCCAGTGGTGTTGTTTCGTTGGATAGGCTGCCGAGAGAAGCTGAAGAGCAGCAACAGCTTTCAGGGCTGGCACCTTCTTCCTGGGAGAAACAGCCCGACGTAAGTATTTTCAGAAAGAGGCTCTGCCGAGAATGAGAGCGATGAGAAGTTACGTCTCCAGGAAAGCAGGTATTCCCAGTGCTGTTGTTCAGGTGCATAGGCTGCCGAGGGAAGGTGAAGAGCAGCAACAGCTTTCAGGGCTGGCACCTTCATACTGGGAGAAACAGCCCGACGTTTGCTATTTCAGAAAGAGGCTCTGCCGAGAACGGGAGCAATGAGAAGTTACGTCTCTGGGAAAGCAGCTATCCCAGGTGCTGTTGTTCCTGTGCATAGGCTGCCGAGGGAAGGTGAAGAACAGCAACAGCTTTCAGATTTGGCACCTTCATCCTGGGAGAAACAGCCTGACATTTGCTGTTTCAGAAACAGGCTCTGCCGAGAATGAGAGCGATTAGAAGTTACGTCTCCGGGAAAGCAGGTATTCCAAGTGCTGTTGTTCCTGAACATATGGTGCCGAGGGAACGTGAAGAGCAGCAACAGCTTTCAGGGCTGGCACCTTCGTCCTGGGAGAAACAGCCCGAAGTTTGTATTTTCAGAAACACTCTCTGCCGAGAGCGAGAGCGTTGACAAGTTACGAGTCTAGGAAAGCAGGTATATCCCAGTGTTGTTGCTTCTGTGATAGGCTGCCGAGGGAAGGTGAAGAGCAGCAGCAGCATTCAGAGTTGTCACTTTCGTCCTGGGAGAAGCAGTCCGACGTTTGATGTTTCAGAAAGAGGCTCTGCCGAGAACGATAGCGATGAGAAGTTACATCTCCGGGAAAGCAGGTATTCCCAGTGCTGTTGTTCCTGTGCATAGGCTGCCGAGGGAAGTTGAAAGAGCAGCAACAGCTTTCAGGGCTTCCACCTTCGTCCTGGGAGAAACAGCCCGACGTTTGCTATTTCAGAAAGAGGCTCTGCCGAGAACGAGAGCGATGAGAAGTTGCGTCTCCGGGAAAGCAGGTATTCACAGTTCTGTTGTTCAGGTGCATAGGCTGCCGAGGGAAGGTGAAGAGCAGCAACAGCTTTCAGGGCTGGCACTTTGTTCTGGGAGAAACAGCCCGACGTTTGCTATTTCAGAAAGAGGCTTTGCCGAGAACGAGAGCGATGAGAAGTTACGTTTCTGGGAAAGCAGGTATCCCAGGTGCTGTTGTGCCTGTGAATAGGCTGCCGAGGGAATTTGAAAAACAGCAGCAGCTTTCAGGGCTGGCGCCTTCGTTCTGGGAGAAACAGCCCGACGTTTGCTATTTCAGAAAGAGGCTCTGCCGAGAACGAGAGCGATGAGAATTTACGTCTCCGGGAAAGCAGGTATCCCCAGTGCTGTTGTTCAGGTGCATAGGCTGCCGAGGGAAGCTGAAGAGCAGCAACAGCTTTCAGGGCTGGCACCTTCTTCCTGGGAGAAACAGCCCGACGTAAGTATTTTCAGAAAGAGGCTCTGCCGAGAATGAGAGCGATGAGAAGTTACGTCTCCAGGAAAGCAGATATTCCCAGTGCTGTTGTTCAGGTGCATAGGCTGCCGAGGGAAGGTGAAGAGCAGCAACAGCTTTCAGGGCTGGCACCTTCATACTGGGAGAAACAGCCCGACGTTTGCTATTTCAGAAAGAGGCTGTGCCGAGAACAGGAGCAATGAGAAGTTACGTCTCTGGGAAAGCAGATATCCCAGGTGCTGTTGTTCCTGTGCATAGGCTGCCGAGGGAAGGTGAAGAACAGCAACAGCTTTCAGATTTGGCACCTTCATCCTGGGAGAAACAGCCTGACATTTGCTGTTTCAGAAACAGGCTCTGCCGAGAATGAGAGCGATTAGAAGTTACGTCTCCAGGAAAGCAGGTATTCCAAGTGCTGTTGTTCCTGAACATATGGTGCCGAGGGAACGTGAAGAGCAGCAACAGCTTTCAGGGCTGGCACCTTCGTCCTGGGAGAAACAGCCCGAAGTTTGTATTTTCAGAAACACTCTCTGCCGAGAGCGAGAGCATTGACAAGTTACGAGTCTAGGAAAGCAGGTATATCCCAGTGTTGTTGCTTCTGTGATAGGCTGCCGAGGGAAGGTGAAGAGCAGCAGCAGCATTCAGAGTTGTCACCTTCGTCCTGGGAGAAACAGTCCGACGTTTGATGTTTCAGAAAGAGGCTCTGCCGAGAACGATAGCGATGAGAAGTTAAGTCTCCAGGAAAGCAGGTATTCCCAGTGCTGTTGTTCCTGTGCATAGGCTGCCGAGGGAAGTTGAAAGAGCAGCAACAGCTTTCAGGGCTTCCACCTTCGTCCTGGGAGAAACAGCCCGACGTTTGCTATTTCAGAAAGAGGCTCTGCCAAGAACAAGAGCAATGAGAAGTTACGTCTCCGGAAAAGCAGGTATCCCCAGTGTTGTTGTTCAGCTGCATAGGCTGCCGAGGGAAGGTGAAGAGCAGCAAAAGCTTTCAGAGTTGGCACCTTCATCCTGGGAGAAACAGCCCGACGTTTGCTATTTCAGAAAGAGGCTCTGCCGAGAACGAGAGCGGTGAGAAGTTACGTCAATGGGAAAGCAGGTATCACAGGTGCTGTTGTGCCTGTGAATATTCTGCCGAGGGAAGTTGAAGAACAGCAGCAGCTTTCAGGGCTGGCACCTTCGTTCTGGGAGAAACAGCCCGACGTTTGGTATTTCAGAAAGAGGCTCTGCCGAGAACGAGAGCGGTGAGACCTTACGACTCTGGGAAAGCAGGTATCCCCAGTGTTGTTGTTTCATTGCATAGCTTGCCCTGGGAAGGTGAAGAGCAGCAACAGCTTTCAGGGCTGGCACCTTCGTCCTGGGAGAAACAGCCCGACGTTTGCTATTTCAGAAAGAGGCTCTGCCGAGAACGAGAGCGATGAGAAGTTACTTATCCGGGAAAGCAGGTATTCACAGTTCTGTTGTTCAGGTGCATAGGCTGCCGAGGGAAGGTGAAGAGCAGCAACAGCTTTCAGGGCTGGCACTTTGTTCTGGGAGAAACAGCCCGACGTTTGCTGTTTCAGAAAGAGGCTTTGCAGAGAACGAGAGCGATGAGAAGTTACGTTTCTGGGAAAGCAGGTATCCCAGGTGCTGTTGTGCCTGTGAATAGGCTGCCGAGGGAATTTGAAAAACAGCAGCAGCTTTCAGGGCTGGCGCCTTCGTTCTGGGAGAAACAGCCCGACGTTTGCTATTTCAGAAAGAGGCTCTGCCGAGAACGAGAGCGATGAGAATTTACGTCTCCAGGAAAGCAGGTATCCCCAGTGGTGTTGTTTCGTTGGATAGGCTGCCAAGGGAAGCTGAAGAGCAGCAACAGCTTTCAGGGCTGGCACCTTCTTCCTGGGAGAAACAGCCCGACGTAAGTATTTTCAGAAAGAGGCTATGCCGAGAATGAGAGCGATGAGAAGTTACGTCTCCAGGAAAGCAGGTATTCCCAGTGCTGTTGTTCAGGTGCATAGGCTGCTGAGGGAAGGTGAAGAGCAGCAACAGCTTTCAGGGCTGGCACCTTCGTCCTGGGAGAAACA
Source organism: Harpia harpyja (assembly GCF_026419915.1). Classification (NCBI taxonomy): domain Eukaryota; kingdom Metazoa; phylum Chordata; class Aves; order Accipitriformes; family Accipitridae; genus Harpia; species Harpia harpyja. The sequence goes on from NC_068969.1 coordinate 58,242,364, forward strand.
GCCCGACGTTTGTATTTTCAGAAAGAGGCTCTGCCGAGAACGAGAGTGATTAGAAGTTACGTCTCCGGGAAAGCAGGTATTCCAAGTGCTGTTGTTCCTGAACATATGGTGCCGATGGAAGGTGAAGAGCAGCAACAGCTTTCAGGGCTGGCACCTTCGTCCTGGGAGAAACAGCCCGAAGTTTGTATTTTCAGAAACACTCTCTGCCGAGAGCGAGAGCGTTGACAAGTTACGAGTCTAGGAAAGCAGGTATATCCCAGTGTTGTTGCTTCTGTGATAGGCTGCCGAGGGAAGGTGAAGAGCAGCAGCAGCATTCAGAGTTGGCACCTTCGTCTTGGGAGAAACAGTCCGACGTTTGATGTTTCAGAAAGAGGCTCTGCCGAGATCGATAGCGATGAGAAGTTACGTATCCGGGAAAGCAGGTATTCCCAGTGCTGTTGTTCCTGTGCATAGGCTGCCGAGGGAAGTTGAAAGAGCAGCAACAGCTTTCAGGGCTTGCACCTTCGTCCTGGGAGAAACAGCCCGACGTTTGTATTTTCAGAAAGAGTCTCTGCCGAGAACGAGAGCGATGAGAAGTTACGTCTCCGGGAAAGCAGGTATCCCCAGTGCTGTTGTTCCTGTGCATAGGCTGCCGAGGGAAGTTGAAGAGCAGCAACAGCTTTCAGGGCTGGCACCTTCGTCATGGGAGAAACAGCCCGACGTTTGTATTTTCAGAAAGAGGATCTGCCGAAAACGAGAGCGATGAGAACTTACGTCTCTGGGAAAGCAGGTATCCCAGGCGCTATTGTTCAGCTGCATAGGCTGCCGAGGGAAGGTGAAGAGCAGCAACAGCTTTCAGGTTTGGCACCTTCGTCCTGGGAGAAACAGACCGACGTTTGATGTTTCAGAAACAGGCTCTGCGGAGAATTATGAGCGATTAGAAGTTACGTCTCCGGGAAAGCAGGTATTCCCAGTGCTGTTGTTCCTGTTCATAGGCTGCCGAGGGAAGTTGAAGAGCAGCAACAGCTTTCAGGGCTGGCACCTTCGTCCTGGGAGAAACAGCCCGACGTTTGTATTTTCAGAAAGAGGCTCTGCCGAGAACGAGAGTGATTTGAAGTTACGTCTCCGGGAAAGCAGGTATTCCACGTGCTGTTGTTCCTGAACATATGGTGCCGATGGAAGGTGAAGAGCAGCAACAGCTTTCAGGGCTGGCACCTTCGTCCTGGGACAAAGAGCCCGACGTTTGTATTTTCAGAAAGAGGCTCTGCCGAGAATGAGAGTGATTAGAAGTTACGTCTCCAGGAAAGCAGGTATTCCAAGTGCTGTTGTTCCTGAACATATGGTGCCGATGGAAGGTGAAGAGCAGCAACAGCTTTCAGGGCTGGCACCTTCATCCTGGGAGAAACAGCCCGACCTTTGCTATTTCAGAAACACTCTCTGCCGAGAGCGAGAGCGTTGACAATTTACGTGTCTAGGAAAGCAGGTATATCCCAGTGTTGTTGCTTCTGTGATAGGCTGCCGAGGGAAGGTGAAGACCAGCAGCAGCATTCAGAGTTGGCACCTTCGTCCTGGGAGAAACAGTCCGACGTTTGATGTTTCAGAAACAGGCTCTGCCGAGAACGAGAGCAATGAGAAGTTATGTCTCCAGGAAAGCAGGTATTCCAAGAGCTTTTGTTCAGGTGCATAGGCTGCCGAGGGAAGGTGAAGAGCAGCAACAGCTTTCAGGGTTGGAACCTTCGGTCTGGGAGAAACAGCCCGACGTTTGCTGTTTCAGAAACAGGCTCTGCCGAGAATGAGAGCGATTAGAAGTTACGTCTCCGGGAAAGCAGGTATTCCAAGTGCTGTTGTTCCTGAACATATGGTGCCAAGGGAAGGTGAGGAGCAGCAACAGCTTTCAGGGCTGGCACCTTCGTCCTGGGAGAAAAAGCCTGACGTTTGCTGTTTCAGAAAAAGGCTCTGCCGAGAACGAGAGCGATGAGAAGTTACGTCTCTGGGAAAGCAGGAATTCCCAGGGCTGTTGTCCAGGTGAATAGGCTGCCGAGGGAAGTTGAAGAGCAGCAACAGCTTTCAGGGCTGGCACCTTCGTCCTGGGAGAAACAGCCTGACATTTGCTATTTCAGAAAGAGGGTCTGCCAAGAACGAGAACGGTGAGACCTTACGTCTCTGGGAAAGCAGGTATCCCAGGTGCTGTTGTTCCTGTGCATAGGCTGCCGAGGGAAGGTGAAGAGCAGCAACAGCTTTCAGGGCTGGCACCTTCATCCTGGGAGAAACAGCCCAACGTTTGCTGTTTCAAAAAAAGGCTCTGCCGAGAATGAGAGCGATGAGAAGTTACGTCTCCGGGAAAGCAGGTATTCCCAGTCCTGTTGTTCCTGTTCATAGGCTGCCGAGGGAAGGTGAAGAGCAGCAACAGCATTCAGGGCTGGCACCTTCGTCGTGGGAGAAACAGCCCGACGTTTGTATTTTCAGAAACAGGCTCTGCCGAGAATGAGAGTGATTAGAAGTTACGTCTCCGGGAAAGCAGGTATTCCAAGTGCTGTTGTTCCTGAACATATGGTGCCGATGGAAGGTGAAGAGCAGCAACAGCTTTCAGGGTTGGAACCTTCGGTCTGGGAGAAACAGCCCGACGTTTGTATTTTCAGAAACAGGCTCTGCCGATAACGAGAGCGATGAGAAGTTACGTCTCTGGGAAAGTAGGTATCCCCAGTGGAGTTGTTCAGCTGCATAGGCTGCCGAGGGAAGGTGAAGAGCAGCAACAGCTTTCAGGGCTGGCACCTTCGTCCTGGGAGAAACAGCCCGACGTTTGTATTTTCAGAAAGAGGCTCTGCCGAGAACGAGAGCGATGAGAAGTTACGTCTCCGGGAAAGCAGGTATCCCAGGTGCTATTGTTTCGTTGCATAGGCTGCCGAGGGAAGGTGAAGAGCACAACAACTTTCAGAGTTGGCACCTTCGTCCTGGGAGAAACAGCCCGACGTTTGCATTTTCAGAAAAAGGCTCTGCCGAGAATGAGATCGATGAGAAGTTACGTCTCCAGGAAAGCAGGTATTCTCAGTGCTGTTGTTCAGGCGCATAGGCTGCCGAGGGAAGGTGAAAAGCAGCAACAGCTTTCAGGGCTGGCACCTTCGTCCTGGGAGAAAAAGCCTGACGTTTGCTATTTTCAGAAAAAGGCTCTGCCGAGAACGAGAGCGATGAGAAGTTACGTCTCTGGGAAAGCAGGTATCCCAGGTTCTATTGCTCAGCTGCATAGGCTGCCGAGGGAAGGTGAAGAGCACAACAGCTTTCAAAGCTGGCACCTTCGTCCTGGGAGAAACAGCCTGACGTTTGTAATTTCAGAAACACTCTCTGCCGAGAGCGAGAGCGCTGACAATTTACGAGTCTAGGAAAGCAGGTATATCCCAGTGTTGTTGCTTCTGTGATAGGCTGCCGAGGGAAGGTGAAGAGCAGCAACAGCTCTCAGGGTTGGCACCTTCGTCCTGGGAGAAACAGTCCGACGTTTGTATTTTCAGAAACAGGCTCTGCCGAGAATGAGAGCGATGAGAAGTTACTTCTCCGGGAAAGCAGGTATTCCAAGTGCTGTTGTTCCTGAACATATGGTGCCGATGGAAGGTGAAGAGGAGCAACAGGTTTCAGGGCTGGCACCTTCGTCCTGGGAGAAACAGCCCGACGTTTGTATTTTCAGAAAAAGGCTCTGCCGAGAATGAGAGCGATGAGAAGTTACGTCTCCAGGAAAGCAGGTATTCCCAGTGCTGTTGTTCCTGTGCATAGGCTGCCGAGGGAAGGTGAAAGAGCAGCAACAGCTTTCAGGGCTGGCACCTTCGTCCTGGGAGAAACAGCCCGACGTTTGTATTTTCAAAAAAAGGCTCTGCCGAGAACGAGAGCGATGAGAAGTTACGTCTCCGGGAAAGCAGGTATTCCCAGTGCTGTTGTTCCTGAACATAGGCTGCCGAGGGAAGTTGAAGAGCAGCAACAGCTTTCAGGGCTGGCACCTTCGTCATGGGAGAAACAGCCCGACGTTTGTATTTTCAGAAAGAGGATCTGCCGAAAACGAGAGCGATGAGAAGTTACATCTCTGGGAAAGCAGGTATCCCAGGCGCTATTGTTCAGCTGCATAGGCTGCCGAGGGAAGGTGAAGAGCACAACAACTTTTAGAGTTGGCACCTTCGTCCTGGGAGAAACAGCCCGACGTTTGTATTTTCAGAAAGAGGCTCTGCCGAGAACGAGAGCGATGAGAAGTTACGTCTCCGGGAAAGCAGGTATCCCAGGTGCTATTGTTTCGTTGCATAGGCTGCCGAGGGAAGGTGAAGAGCACAACAACTTTCAGAGTTGGCACCTTCGTCCTGGGAGAAACAGCCCGACGTTTGCATTTTCAGAAAAAGGCTCTGCCGAGAATGAGATCGATGAGAAGTTACGTCTCCAGGAAAGCAGGTATTCTCAGTGCTGTTGTTCAGGCGCATAGGCTGCCGAGGGAAGGTGAAAAGCAGCAACAGCTTTCAGGGCTGGCACCTTCGTCCTGGGAGAAAAAGCCTGACGTTTGCTATTTTCAGAAAAAGGCTCTGCCGAGAACGAGAGCGATGAGAAGTTACGTCTCTGGGAAAGCAGGTATCCCAGGTTCTATTGCTCAGCTGCATAGGCTGCCGAGGGAAGGTGAAGAGCACAACAGCTTTCAGGGCTGGCACCTTCGTCCTGGGAGAAACAGCCCGACGTTTGTATTTTCAGAAACAGGCTCTGCCGAGATTGAGAGCGATTAGAAGTTACGTCTCCGGGAAAGCAGGTATTCCCAGTGCTGTTTTTCAGGTGCATAGGCTGCCGAGGGAAGGTGAAGAGCAGCAACAGCTTTCAGGGCTGGCACCTTCGTCCTGGGAGAAACAGCCCGACGTTTGCTATTTCAGAAATAGGCTCTGCCGAGAACGATATCGATGAGAAGTTACGTCTCCGGGAAAGCAGGTATTCCCAGTGCTGTTGTTCCTGTGCATAGGCTGCCGAGGGAAGTTGAAGAGCAGCAACAGCTTTCAGGGCTGGCACATTCGTCCTGGGAGAAACAGCCCAACCTTTGTATTTTCAGAAACAGGCTCTGCCGAGAATGAGAGCCATGAGAAGTTACGTCTTCGGGAAAGCAGGTATTCCCAGAGCTGCTGTTCAGGTGCATAGTCTGCCGAGGGAAGGTGAAGAGCAGCAACAGCTTTCAGGGCTTGCACCTTCGTTCTGGGAGAAACAGCCCGACGTTTGCTATTTCAGAAAGAGGCTCTGCCGAGAACGAGAGTGATGAGAAGTTACGTCTCTGGGAAAGCAGCTATCCGCAGTGCTGTTGTTTCGTTGCATAGGATGCCGAGGGAAGGTGAAGAGCAGCAACAGCTTTCAGATTTGGCACCTTCATCCTGGGAGAAACAGCCTGACATTTGCTCTTTCAGAAACAGGCTCTGCCGAGAATGAGAGCGATTAGAAATTACGTCTCCTGGAAAGCAGGTATCCGCAGTGCTGTTTTTCCTGTGCATAGGCTGCCGAGGGAAGGTGAAGAGCAGCAACAGCTTTCAGGGCTGGCACCTTCATTCTGGGTGAAACAGCCCGACGTTTTCTATTTCAGAAAGAGGCTCTGCCTGTCATAAGTTTGGACAAAGGTCCAGGAGCCGACTGTGGTGAATAATTAGAAGTAATTTATTAAGCAAGTGGTAAATAGGCAAAACAGCGCTGGTCGGCCAGGGAGCCACTGCTCTACCTACGGCTCGCAACCCCCGTTCCTGTAGCCACAGTTATTATAGTCCTCTATTTCCGGTATCTGTGTCATTTTCGGTATACGTATCTTCCTTAGTGTACTCCGTGTCTGCGCCGATCTGTTGCTAAGGGGGTCTTTTTCTGCCTTCTGGTGATTGCTGTGATGAATGCCCCCAAGTCTTCCTCCTGCGACTGCCCTGTGCCCCTCACTTGACACATGCGTGTTTTATTACCTTTTATAGGCCCCAAGTCTTCCTCCCGTGACCACCCTGGGTCCCTCACTTGACACATACATGTTTTATTTCCTTTTGTATAAACACAAGGCTTGCACAAACATTGTTTACATTACCAGTTATCTGTAGTTAATGCAAGACCCCCTCCTTCCTGTTTTAAGGCCGACATCTGGTTGTTTTTTTTTTTACTAACATGAGCAAGATTTGATTAACAAATGCTTATCTATTATCACAATCCCCCCTTTTTCTTTTTCCCATTTTGTTCATCAAATCGTCTCACTGCTTCTTTTGCTCTTTCTAAGATAGGGGCTTCTTCGATTTGCAATTCGCCCTCTCTAAGTTGTTCATATTGACTTCTAATTAGCATCAACTGTGCTGCTTCCAACCTCCCCTTAACTATAGTGATTAATCTATTAAAAATGCATGGTCCAAAAGTAAGTCCTAAAACTAACAAAATGAGTGGCCCGGCTATCGTTGATAATAAGGTGGTGAGCCAAGGGGAGTGATTAAACCACGATTCATACCAACTTTGCTGCATTTCTCTTTCTTTTTTCCTTTTTTCTAATCCCTCCCGGAGTTTAGTCATGGTGTCGCGAACCACCCCGTGTGATCTGCATACACACAACATTCTTCTCGAAGAGCAGCACACAACCCCCCTTGTTGTAAAAACATTAGGTCTAGTCCTCGTCTATTTTGTAGGACCACTTCAGATAATGACCTTAATGAGGACTCTAGAGCACTAAGAGATTTTTCAATCTTTACTAAGTCTTCGTCTACAGCTACCCTCAAGGCTTGGAATTTCTGATCTTGTTGGATCAGTGAGGCAATACCAGTTCCTGTTCCAGCTGCCCCTGCAGCCATTAACAGGCCTATAGTTAACGCTGTAAAAGGCTCTCTTTTTTGTAAGTGATGTTCCCGTACAGTGTGGTAATCGTATACAAAGCTCTCTGGATGGTAAATTATCTTGGGGACGATTATCACTTGTATGCAGTACTCATCTCTTTCATTAAACACCTTTAGAGATAAACAAGGGGTAATTCCAGTTTTAGAACAAATCCATTTAGTATTTCTTGCGGGTATCAGCCAGTCTGCTGGAGGTTTCCCTTTTAGTGAGGTTTTGACTCCACATAAGTGATCTTTTTCTAATGGGATTTTTCCCAGGCATCTACCCTTTCCGGAGACTTGGGATAAAGTTATTCCCTGCTTTTGTCCCATTTCTTTTCCCCATAGGCATTGGGCAGGGTTTGAACCATTGATTCTTTTAAATTTAAAGGTCACTCCCATGGCTTCATAAAACGGGGGTTTGATGCCATAGCAGAGCCAGCAATGTTCAGTTAGGTTTGGACTAGTGGCATTGAGCACTTGGTAGCTTGCTTGAACAAGCTTCCACAGTGAATTATCTTCAATTTTCTCTTGCGGCTCTGTCTCCGGAATAGAGGCGACATTAATTACCCCTGTGGCAGCATTATCCTTTAATTCCTTTAATTCTTTTGTCTCCTTTTCTCCTGCAAGTACTGAGTATGGGCTGACTCCTATGGGATCATTTGGTAAAACTTCTTTCCTGATCAAGATCGGACTCCCTTTATCAGTTCCTGGTTCCCAATATCGCATTCCCCAGGTTCTACCTACTATCCACCCAGGATCTGAAGGGTTGGATACATTTATATATATGTATTCACAACTCCCAAGCCAATAGCCGATTGTCGCACCAGCAGAGTCGCGTTGAGGTGGCGTGCATCCAGGGGGCCCCCAACCTACTGTTATATGAGGATCCTTGCCTCCCCCTGGTTGCCAATCTGAGGCGACAGTTTCACATCCCCAATAAGCACAGTAATATTCATTCGGATAGTTACAGTATCCTTTCCCAGGGTTTGAATTGGGACAAAAATAAAATCCCAGGCTGGGGTGGCATGGTTTTCTGGGGACTAACTGACAGAGAGTGGGAGTAAAACTTGGGGCTCCTGGCATAGTTATGATTTGGATATTTTGTTGGTCCTCCCACTTGCTTAGAGTCCATTTATAGGGTTGATGTGCGTATTTGTGTTCCCCTTGAGAATTTCCCGGATACAATAGCAGCAATAAAAATACCAAAATGCGTCGGGATTGTGGAGTATGCTTTTGGCCAATTGTATTCAATGGATTTGATATCTGTGGTGAAGTGTATGCCATGTTGTTGCCATTTGGGTCAGAATAACAGCTGTAATCACCAGGGGATGTTAAGCTTTTAGCCTGAGAGTCTGGGCTAACTTCGAGGCAAATCATCCAATGCTCTTGTACCATCCCATTCTTTGGGCTCTCGGTTTCTCTTCCGCACCTTTTTACTCCTCTGCCTCGCCCGTCTACTCGGTTGCTTCGAGCAACGGGGTGTGCCATCTTCTCGGCAGCAGGGGTATTCTTCAGGGGTTCTTGTACCGATTTTTTTTTTTTTTTTTTTTTTTTAACTCCTGGTGAGTCGCACGTATTCCCTTTAAGGCTTCACGGCAACACACTTGAGTAATTTCAACTATATAAGGAATGGGTTCATTGGGATAGTAACAATATTTTTCGGGAAGCTAAAGATTTCCCACCACTCTCTGGACCATTCTTTTAGTTGTCCTGTTGAGACTTTTACTTGTAAGGCCAATTCAGTTAAATTCCTCTCCTTTTCCCAGCACTCTCTATACACCTCTCTCGGGGGCTCCCCCATATGGCAATGGGTCCACCACTGTTCCCAACACACTTTGCAAGCATAGCATACAAAAGGGTAACAGTTACAGTCAGGGTTCACACAAGTAATAACTATATCATCAGTGCATGTGTAGTCCAGACCGACTTACGGCCTCACTTATATTGTTTACCCATACAGCAGTTACGTTCTGGTTCATTCGTGTCCTTTTCTCAGGGTGATTTTTAAATCGCCAGGTTGACTTGTCACCTTCAAAGAGGGGTCTGTGATGGGTCCCTTCACTCGGCTAGCGTGGGTCCATCCTCGTTCAGCTGTTCGGACGGCAGTCTCTGTAGTAAGTAAAACAAGAAACGGACCCTCCCAGCGAGGAGTCAAGGATGATTCTTTCCAGGTTTTTATAAGTACTTTGTCTCCGGGTTTTATGGAGTGTATTGAAATGTCCAAAGGGGGTCTTTGGACCACCATTCCCTTTTTCCTAAGTTCTTCTCTCCTTCCCATTAATTGTACAATATACTCCTGTAAATAACCGTCTTCAATTCTAGGATGATCTATAGGGAATTCCAAGTCATAGGGCATCCCATATAGCATTTCGAAAGGAGAGATTCCGATATCTGTTCTAGGTTGGGTCCATATGTTTAGTAATGCTAATGGTAGGCATTTAACCCAAGATGTTTTCGTTTCTAGCATGAGTTTGGTTAATTGTTTTTTTATTTCCCCATTCATTCTCTCAACCCTTCCAGAGCTTTGAGGGTGCCATGGAGTGTGGTATTCCCATTTAGTTCCCATTGGTGCTAACGCTTCTCTGACTACTCGCGAGACAAAATGTGGCCCTCTGTCTGAGTCTATTACTTCTACATTCCCGTACCGAGGGATAATATGTTCTAACAATATTTTTACTACATTGTGTGCTGTGGCTCGAGCAGTCGGGAAGGCCTCCACGTAGTGTGTTAAGTGATCAATTATTACCAACAAATACTTATATCTACCAACTTTGGGTAATTCTGTGAAATCTACTTGAATCTTTGCAAAGGGTCTCTGGGCCATCTTTCGACCCCCTGCAATTCTTTCACGGATGTGTTGTTTATTTACTCGTTGACATGTTAAACAGTCACCTACGATTCTTTTAGCTATATTATAGACTCCAATACATATGTATTTAGTGGCAAACTGATCCACTAAAGCTTGTACTCCCCAATGAGTCATTTGGTGAAATCCCTTCATCACCTTCCATGCCAGGAGCTTAGGTAGCACCTCCCTCCCATCAGGCAGTTCCCATTTGCCTTCCTTCTCATTAATCCCCATTTGGGCCAACTTTATTTTTTCCTGATCTGTAAACCTTAATTCCTGCTGGTTCTTAGGGTGGGGGTCACTCTGTTTACTAACTTTAACTGGCAACAAAGCTGCCCGCTTTGCCTCTTCATCTGCTAAATTATTCCCCCTTATCTTAGATGTTAATCCTTGTTGATGACCCTTCACATGTACTACAGCTATCTTCTCAGGTCCCCTCAAGGCTTGGAGGGTCTGTATAATCAGAGATTCGTGGATTAGTCCCTTTCCTTGAGAGTTTATAAGCCCCCTTTCTTCCCATATTTTTCCAAACGTATGTATTACTCCAAAGGCATACTTCGAGTCCGTGTATATTGTCCCTATTTTTCCTTTCAGGTACTTAAGGGCTTGCAAGACTGCATATAACTCGCAAGCCTGGGCTGACCAGCTGGGACTTAAGGATCCTGACTCCAGAACCCCCAAGGTTTTTCCATTAATTATTGCATACCCTGATTTTCGTTTTCCTTCCATTACCCGAGAGGATCCATCCACAAACAGTCTTTCTCCCTCCCCTAGTTCTTCTTCTTCCAGGTCAGGCCTGATTTTAGTCTGCTCTTCTATACTACGGAGGCAGTCATGGCTTAATTCTTCGCTGGGTTCCCCATATAGGAACTGAGCAGGGTTTTGAAGGCTAGTTGTTTCAATTTCTAGTTTGGGTGAACAGATCAATATGCCTTCATATTTTAAAAGCCTAGCATCCGTTATCCATTTGTCCGCCTTCTGCTGCAGTACCCCTCGAATATTATGGGGGGATAATACTTTTAATTCCCCTCCAAAGGTAACTTTGTTAGCTTCTTCCACTAAGAGAGCCACCGCCACTACTGCTTGGAGACACGTTGGCCATCCCCTGCTCACAGGATCTAATAGTTTGGAGATATATCCCACTGGTTTCTTTTTCCCCGCCCATTCCTGAGTTAGCACCCCAAAGGCAGTTCCTTCTTCTGTACTGACAAACAAGTAGAAAGGTCTTTTTACATCAGGTAAACTTAATACTGGGGCATTTATCAAATCAGTTTTAAGAGCCTCTAATTTATCTTCATCCTCTTGAGTCCATTTTAAGAGGCCTTCTTTGGTTAATTTCTGGTATAAAAATTTAACCTTCTTACTAAAATTTTCGATCCATTGCCTGCAATAGCCCAACAGGCCCAGAAGTTGTCTGATTTGTCTTTTGCTTTTGGGGGCTCTTAAGGATAAAATACCATTTATTCGATCGGGGTCTAGTTTCTTGCTACCCTTACTAAGCCAATGCCCTAAGTACTTGACCTCTTCTTCCACAAACTGCAGTTTTGACTTGGATACTTTTAATCCCTGTAGACTAAGAAAGTTTAGTAACTTAATGCTTTCCTTCCTGACTATCTCCTCATCGTTTCCAGCTAACAACAGGTCATCTACATATTGTACCAAGGTTACCCCTTTGCCCAAGTCATAATTCCTTAAAATTTGCTCTAGGGCCTGACCAAACAAATTGGGAGATTCAGTAAAACCTTGGGGCAATACAGTCCAGCGTAATTGTTGTTTTCTAAAAGTATCAGGGTCTTCCCATTCAAAGGCGAAGTAATCTCTGCATTCCTCCTTAAGAGGACAGGCCCAAAAGGCATCCTTAAGGTCTATTACACTGTACCAGTGATTTTCAGGATTCAGTTGACTAAGCAGGGTATGAGGGTTTGCTACCATGGGAAATCTGGTGACTGTTCTTTTATTTATTTCCCGTAAGTCATGGACCAATCTGTAACTCCCATCAGGCTTCTTTACAGGGAGAATTGGGGTATTAAAGGGAGACATACAAGGTTCTAGTAATCCTTTACTGATTAATCTCTCTATTTCAGATTTAAGTCCCCTTTTCCCTTCTTGCGACAATGGGTACTGTTTTATTCTCACAGGTACTTCAGGGTTCCGAATAGTAACCTCGAAGGGTTCAATATCTAACTTTCCCACCGTCTCTGGAGTGTACCAGACTTCGGGGTTAATCTTTTCTTCATCGGTCACAGTAAGGGGGCACAGTCTTATTTTTATTTCTTTATCTTTTACTTCTAGGTTAATTCCCAATTCCACAATCATATCCCTCCCCAATAGATTATATTCTGCTTCGGGAACTAACAAAAATGATCCAACCCCATATTTGCATTTTGATTCAATCATTACATCTCGTATGACAGGAACCTTGAAGGGTTCACCTTTTGCTCCTATCACATTAACTCTTTCAGGAGATATTTTACATCCTCTAGGTAAAGTTTGTACCGTTGATCTTTCAGCTCCGGAATCCACTAGGAACTCCACTTCTTGTTGCTGAGGACCCACTTTTAAAGTTATCAAGGGCTCTGTTCCTTTTGGGGTCCTCAGCACATAGAGCCCCTGACCCCGCTAATCCTCATTAAACATCTTTTCATCCTCTATCCTCCTTCTACAATCTCGCTTCATGTGTCCTCTCTTCTTACAATAGAAACATTCCACATCCCTTGTGTCTTTCACGGTCTTTCTTTCAGATAGTTGCACAGGGGTCCTTTTAGATCTATCTCTTGGACCTCCCCCCTGGCTTCTCATGGCTGCAAAAGCTCCCTTTTGCCCTTCCCTCACTGCTGCTACCAAAATCCTTGTTTGTCTCTTTTGTGCTTCTTCCTCCCTTCTTACATAAACCTTCTGAGCTTCTCGGAGCAACTCATCTAATCCCCTCTCTTGCCAGTCTTCCATCTTTTCTAATTTCTTTCTAATGTCCATCCAAGATTTTGCCACAAACTGGGTCTTTAATAATGCTTGACCCACAGGAGTTGCAGGGTCCACTCCTGAATATAACTGGAGACTCCTTCTTAATCGCTCTAGCCAATCAGTAGGAGTCTCATCCTTCTTTTGTTGTTCACTAAAGGCTTTATTGATATTCTGACCTTTAGGGACCGATTCTTTAATTTCTTGAATAATAATTGCACGGAGATCAGCCGTATTAGCTCGGTGCTCAGGATTCTGATTATCCCAATTGGGTCTGATTAGGCCACTTTTGGTCTGCTGCCGGGCCCGCCTGATGTTGCTGGTCCCATATTCTCATCCCAGCTCTCCGAATCATGTCCCGCTCTTCTAATGTGAATAATATTCCTAAAATTGCCTGTATTTCATCCCAGGTATAAATGTTGGGCCCCAAAAATTGGTCTAATCTTTCGGCTACTCCGAGGGGATCTTCTAACAGATTTCCCATCTCCTTCTTAAATTTCCGGACATCTCCGGTGTTTAGTGGGACTGAAACGTAGCCGGCTCCCGGTACTCCAGCCTGACCCCCACCCCCAGGGACAAGGACTTCTCGGAGGGGAAATAACTTTTCTTTCCTAGCTTTACTCCTTGTGATCCTTGTGGAAGGGGCCTGAGGAGTCTGAGGGGCATGGGAAGAATTTCCGCTCCCCATGTCCGAATCGGAATCCCCTGGGTCGTCCTGACCCTCGGCAGCGAGAGAGTTGGGGGGTGAATCAGGCGGCTGAGGAGCATAAGGAGGGGGCCACCCGTAAGCATCATTTTCAGGGCATGACTTCCCTCTCTTCTTTTCCTTTAAGACAAGTATAGATACCCTCTCATCCCCTTGCGGTACCCATAAAGCGGCATATCTTCTTTCCTCAGGGTTAGGGGGTCCTTTATCATTTACCCATAAGTTCAGTTGCTGACATACCCAATCCTCAGAAGACCCAAAGACTGGCCATATTATATGGGGATCCTTAAGGGATTTCCCTCCCCAAACTTCTATACAATAGTATACCATTTTCTCCTTACTTTTATTTCGCCTTCGTGGGGAATCATTCCAATATTCAAGCATTAACCCCAGCGGACTATCCGGGGGAATATCCGGCAGTTTCTTCTGGCTGCCACCCATGGGATTAGAGGGCTTGCTCTTCCTCTGTCCCATCTTCCGGAGTGTCTACTCACACACACACACACCCCGCTCCCCTCGGTCGTGACTCGCTCCCTCGCGGGCTACAAGAACTGCAATACTGGAGGGTCCGCACTCACTTGGCCTCCCCGAGACCTCTCAGCCGTTACACTCTGGGATACCCAACCCCAACCAAGTGGATTACCGCAAAATACAAAAATACTTACTCACTCCAGAGTCTTCACTTGGTCTTCATGCACAAAAATTATGGGGTTCTGCAGTTTCTTTTGCCTATTTACCGAATTTGGAGGGGTTCAGGCATCCAGGTCTCGACACGGGAGATTCTCACTCTGGGGCCATCCGGAGATGGGGCGCCTCCCCAGCGTGAGAGTCCTGAGTCGCAGTTGCCTGGATCCGAGTCACGGCACCAAAATTGTCAAAAGTTTGGACAAAGGTCCAGGAGCCGACTGTGGTGAATAATTAGAAGTAATTTATTAAGCAAGCGGTAAATAGGCAAAACAGCGCTGGGCGGCCGGGGTGCCACTCCTCTACCTACGGCTCGCAACCCCCCTTCCTGTAGCCACAGTTCTTATAGTCCTCTATTTCCGGTATCTGTGTCATTTTCGGTATACGTATCTTCCTTAGTGTACTCCGCGTCTGCGCCGATCTGTTGCTAGGGGGGTCTTTTTCTGCCTTCTGGTGATTGCTGTGATGAAGGCCCCCAAGTCTTCCTCCTGCGACTGCCCTGTGCCCCTCACTTGACACATGCGTGTTTTATTACCTTTTATAGGCCCCAAGTCTTCCTCCCGTGACCACCCTGGGTCCCTCACTTGACACATACATGTTTTATTTCCTTTTGTATAAACACAAGGCTTGCACAAACATTGTTTACATTACCAGTTATATGTAGTTAATGCAAGACCCCCTCCTTCCTGTTTTAAGGCCGACATCTGGTTGTTTTTTTTTTTACTAACATGAGCAACATTTGATTAACAAACGCTTATATATTATCACATGCCGAGAACGAGAGCGATGAGAAGTTACGTCTCCAGGAAACAGGTATTCCCAGTGCTGTTGTTCAGGTGCATAGGCTGCCGAGGGAAGGTTAAGAGCAGCAACAGCTTTCAGGGCTTGCACCTTCGTTCTGGGAGAAACAGCCCGACGTTTTCTATTTCAGAAAGAGGGTCTGCCAAGAACGAGAGCGGTGAGACCTTACGTCTCTGGGAAAGCAGGTATCCCCAGTGTTGCTTCCTCTTTGCATAGGCTGCCGAGGGAAGCTGAAGAGCAGCAACAGCTTTCAGGGCTGGCACCTTCGTCCTGGGAGAAACTGACCGACGTTTGTATTTTCAGAAAAAGGCTCTGCCGAGAATGAGAGCGATGAGAAGTTACGTCTCCAGGAAAGCAGGTATTCCCAGTGCTGTTGTTCAGGTGCATAAGCTGCCGAGGGAAGGTGAAGAGCAGCAACAGCTTTCAGGGCTGGCACCTTCATCCTGGCAGAAACAGCCCGACGTCTGTATATTCAGAAAAAGGCTCTGCCTAGAACGAGAGCGATGAGAAGTTACGTCTCTGGGAAAGCAGGTATCCCCAGTGTTGTTGTTTCCGTGCATAGGCTGCCGAGGGAAGGTGAAGAGCAGCAACAGCTTTCAGGGCTGGCACCTTCGTCCTGGGAGAAACAGCCCGACGTTTGTATTTTCAGAAAAAGGCTCTGACGAGAGCGAGACCGATGAGAAGTTACGTCTCTGGGAAAGCAGGTATCACCACTGCTGATGTTCTTGTGCGTAGACTGCCGAGGGAAGGTGAAGAGCAGCAACAGATTTCAGGGCTGGCACCTTCGTTCTGTGATAAACAGCCCGACGTTTGTATTTTCAGAAATAGGCTCTGCCGAGAGCGATGAGAAGTTACGTCTCTGGGAAAGCAGGTATCCCAGGTGCTGTTGTTCCTGTGCATACGCTGCCGAGGGAAGGTGAAGATCATCAAGAGATTTCAGGGCTGCCACATTCATGCTGGGAGAAATAGCCCGACGTTTTTACTTTCAGAAAGAGGCTCTGCCGAGAACGAGAGCGATGAGATGTTACGTCTCTGGGAAAGCAGGTATCCCAGGTACTGTTGTTCCTGTGCATAGGCTGCCGAGGGAAGGTGAAGAGCAGCAACAGCTTTCAAGGTTGGCAACTTCGTTCTGTGTGAAACAGCCTGACGTTTTCTATTTAAGAAACAGGCTCTGCCGAGAACCTGAGCGATGAGAGTTACGACTCTGGGAAAGCAGGTATCCCCAGTGCTGTTGTTCCTGTGCATAGGCTGCCGAGGGAAGGTGAAGAGCAGCAACAGCTTTCAGGGCTGGCACCTTCATCCTGGGAGAAACAGCCCGAAGTTTTCTATTTCAGAAAGAGGCTCTGCCGAGAACGAGAGCGATGAGAAGTTACGTCTCTGGGAAAGCAGGTATCCCCAGTGTTCTTGTTTCGTTGCATAGGCTGCCGAGTGAATGTGAAGAGCAGCAACAGCTTTCAGGGCTGGCACCTTCGTCCTGGGAGAAACAGCGTGACATCTCCTATGTCAGAAAGAGGCTCTGCCAAGAACGAGAGCGGTGAGACCTAACGTCTCTGGGAAAGCAGGTATCCCAGGTACTGTTGTTCCTGTGCATAGGCTGCCGAGGGAAGGTGAAGAGCAGCAACAGCTTTCAGGGCTGGCATCTTCATCCTATGAGAAATAGCCCGACGTTTGCTATTTCAGAAAGAGGACATTCCGAGAGCGAGAGCGATGAGAAGTTACGTCTCTGGGAAAGCAGGTATCCCCAGTGCAGTTGTTCCAGTGCATAGGCTGCCGAGGGAAGGTGAAGAGCAGCAACAGCTTTAAGGGCTGGCACCTTCGTCCTGGGAGAAACAGCCCGACGTTTGTATTTTCAGAAAAAGGCTCTGCCGAGAATGAGAGCGATGAGAAGTTACGTCTCCAGGAAAGCAGGTATTCCCAGTGCTGTTGTTCAGGTGCATAGGCTGCCGAGGGTAGGTGAAGAGCAGCAACAGCTTTCAGGGCTGGCACCTTCATCCTGGGAGAAACAGCCCGACATTTGCTGTTTCAGAAAGAGGATCTGCCGAGAACGAGAGCGATGAGAAATTACGTCTCTGGGAAAGCAGGTATGCCAGGTGCTGTTGTTCCTGTGCATAGGCTGCCGAGGGAAGGTGAAGAGCAGCAACAGCTTTCAGGGCTGGCACCTTCGTCCTGGGAGAAACAGCCCGACATTTGCTATTTCAGAAAGAGTCTCTGCCGAGAACGAGAGCGATGAGAAGTTACGTCTCTGGGAAAGCAGGTATGCCAGGTGCTGTTGTTCCTGTGCATAGGCTGCCGAGGGAAGGTGAAGAGCAGCAACAGCTTTCAGGGCTGGCACCTTCATCCTGGGAGAAACAGCCCGACGTTTTCTATTTCAGAAAGAGGCTCTGCCTAGAATGAGAGCGATGAGAAGTTACGTCTCTGGGAAAGCAGGTATGCCAGGTGCTGTTGTTCCTGTGCATAGGCTGCCGAGGGAAGGTGAAGAGCAGCAACAGCTTTCAGGGCTGGCACCTTCATCCTGGGAGAAACAGCCCGACGTTTTCTATTTCAGAAAGAGGCTCTGCCTAGAATGAGAGCGATGAGAAGTTACGTCTCTGGGAAAGCTGATATTCCCAGTACTGTTGTTCAGATGCATAGGCTTCCGAGGGAAGGAGAAGAGCAGCAACAGCTTTCAGGGCTGGCACCTTCATCCTGGGAGAAACAGCCCGACGTTTGTATTTTCAGAAAGAGGCTGTGCCGAGAACGAGACCGATGAGAAGTTACGTGTCCGGGAAAGCAGGTATTCCCAGTGCTGTTGTTCAGGTGCATAGGCTGCCGAGGGAAGGTGAAGACCAGCAGCAGCTTTCAGGGCTGGCACCTTCGGTCTGTGTGAAACAGCCCGACGTTTTGTATTTTCAGAAAAAGGCTCTGCCGAGAATGAGAGCGATGAGAAGTTACGTCTCCGGGAAAGCAGGTATCCCCAGTGCTGTTCCTGTGCATAGGCTGCCGAGGGAAGGTGAAGAGCAGCAACAGCTTTCAGGGCTGGCACATTCGTTCTGTGTGAAACAGACCGACGTTTTCTATTTCAGAAACAGGCTCTGCCGAGAACGAGAGCGATGAGAATTTACGGCTCTGGGAAAGCAGGTATCCCCAGTGCTGTTGTTCCTATGCATAGGCTGCCGAGGGAAGGTGAAGAGCAGCAGCAGCTTTCAGGGCTGGCACCTTCGTCCTGGGAGAAACAGCGCAACATTTGCTATGTCAGAAAGAGGCTCTGCCAAGAACGAGAGCGGTGAGACCTTACGTCTCTGGGAAAGCAGGTATCCCAGGTACTGTTGTTCCTGTGCATAGGCTGCCGAGGGAGGGTGAAGAGCAGCAACAGCTTTCAAGGTTGGCAACTTCGTTCTGTGTGAAACAGCCTGACGTTTTCTATTTAAGAAACAGGCTGTGCCGAGAACCTGGAGCGATGAGAGTTACGACTCTGGGAAAGCAGGTATCCCCAGTGCTGTTGTTCCTGTGCATAGGCAGCCGAGGGAAGGTGAAGAGCAGCAACAGCTTTCAGGGCTGGCACCTTCATCCTGGGAGAAACAGCCCGACGTTTTGTATTTTCAGAAAAAGGCTCTGCCTAGAGCGAGAGCGATGAGAAGTTACGTCTCCGGGAAAGCAGGTATCCCCAGTGCTGTTGTTCCTGTGCATAGGCTGCCGAGGGAAGGTGAAGAACATCAACAGCTTTAAGGGCTGGCACCTTAATTCTGTGTGAAACAGCCCGACGTTTTCTATTTCAGAAACAGGCTCTGCCGAGAACGAGAGCGATGAGAAGTTACATCTCCGGGAAAGCAGGTATCCCCAGTGCTGTTGTTCCTGTGCATAGGCTGCCGAGGGAATTTGAAGAACAGCAACAGCTTTCAGGGCTGGCACGTTCATGCTGGGAGAAACAGCCCGACGTTTTCTATTTCAGAAACAGGCTGTGCCGAGAACGAGAGCGAAGAGAAGTTACGTCTCTGGGAATGCAGGTATCCCCAGTGCTGTTGTTCAGATGCATAGGCTGCCGAGGGAAGGTGAAGAGCAGCAACAGCTTTCAGGGCTGGCACCTTCATCCTGGGAGAAACAGCCCGACATTTGCTATTTCAGAAAGAGGATCTGCCGAGAACGAGAGCGATGAGAAATTACGTCTCTGGGAAAGCAGGTATGCCAGGTGCTGTTGTTCCTGTGCATAGGCTGCCGAGGGAAGGTGAAGAGCAGCAACAGCTTTCAGGGCTGGCACCTTCGTCCTGGGAGAAACAGCCCGACATTTGCTATTTCAGAAAGAGTCTCTGCCGAGAACGAGAGCGATGAGAAGTTACGTCTCTGGGAAAGCAGGTATGCCAGGTGCTGTTGTTCCTGTGCATAGGCTGCCGAGGGAAGGTGAAGAGCAGCAAGAGCTTTCAGGGCTGGCACATTCATCCTTGGAGAAATAGCTCGACGTTTGTATTTTCAGAAAGAGGCTCTGCCGAGATCGGGAGCAATGAGAAGTTCCGTCTCCAGGAAAGCAGGTATGCCAGGTACTGTAGTTCCTGTGCATAGGCTGCCAAGGGAAGGTGAAGAGCAGCAACAGCTTTCAGGGCTGGCACCTTCGTCCTGGGAGAAATAGCCCGATGTTTGTATATTCAGAAATAGGCTCTGCCAAGAAGGAGAGCGATGTGAAGATACGTCTCTTGGAAAGCTGGTATTCCCAGTACTGTTTTTCAGATGCATAGGCTGCCGAGGGAAGGTGAAGAGCAGCAACAGCTTTCAGGGCTGGCACCTTCGTCCTGGGAGAAACAGCCCGACGTTTGCTGTTTCAGAGACAGGCTCTGCCGAGAATGAGAGCGATGAGAAGTTACGTCTCTGGGAAAGCAGGTATCCCCAGTGTTGTTGTTTCCGTGAATAGGCTGCCGAGTGAATGTGAAGAGCAGCAACAGCTTTCAGGGCTGGCACCTTCATCCTGGGAGAAACAGCCCGACGTTTGTATTTTCAGAAAAAGGCTCTGACGAGAGCGAGACCGATGAGAAGTTACGTCTCTGGGAAAGCAAGTATCACCACTGCTGATGTTCTTGTGCGTAGACTGCCGAGGGAAGGTGAAGAGCAGCAACAGCTTTCAGGGCTGGCACCTTCATCCTGGGAGAAAGAGCCCGACGTTTTTACTTTCAGAAAGAGGCTCTGCCGAGAACGAGATCGATGAGATGTTACGTCTCTGGGAAAGCAGGTATCCCAGGTACTGTTGTTCCTGTGCATAGGCTGCCGAGGGAAGGTGAAGAGCAGCAACAGCTTTCAAGGTTGGCAACTTCGTTCTGTGTGAAACAGCCTGACGTTTTCTATTTAAGAAACAGGCTGTGCCGAGAACGAGAGCGATGAGAAGTTACATCTCCGGGAAAGCAGGTATCCCCAGTGCTGTTGTTCCTGTGCATAGGCTGCCGAGGGAAGGTGAAGAGCAGCAACAGCTTTCAGGGCTGGCACCTTCATCCTGTGAGAAACAGCCCGACGTTTTCTATTTCAGAAGGAGGATCTGCCGAGAATGAGAGCGATGAGAAGTTACGTCTCTGGGAAAGCTGATATTCCCAGTACTGTTGTTCAGATGCATAGGCTTCCGAGGGAAGGAGAAGAGCAGCAACAGCTTTCAGGGCTGGCACATTCATCCTGGGAGAAATAGCCCGACGTTTGTATTTTCAGAAAAAGCCTCTGCCGAGAGCGAGAGCGATGAGAAGTTACGTCTCTGGGAAAGCAGGTATCCCAGGTACTGTTGTTCCTGTGCATAGGCTGCCGAGGGAAGGTGAAGAGCAGCAACAGCTTTCAGATTTGGCACGTTCATCCTGGGAGAAACAGCCTGACGTTTTCTATTTCAGAAACAGGCTCTGCCTAGAATGAGAGCGATGAGAAGTTATGTCTCTGGGAAAGCAGGTATCCCAGGTACTGTTGTTCCTGTGCATAGGCTGCCGAGGGAAGGTGAAGAGCAGCAACAGTTTTCAGGGCTGGCACCTTCATGCTGGGAGAAACAGCCCGACGTTTTCTATTTCAGAAACAGGCTGTGCCGAGAACGAGAGCGAAGAGAAGTTACGTCTCTGGGAATGCAGGTATCCCCAGTGCTGTTGTTCCTGTGCATAGGCTGCCGAGGGAAGGTGAAGAGCAGCAACAGCTTTCAGGGCTGGCACCTTCATCCTGGGAGAAACACCCCGACATTTGCTATTTCAGAAAGAGGATCTGCCGAGAAAGAGAGCGATGAGAAATTACGTCTCTGGGAAAGCAGGTATCCCCAGTGCTGTTGTTCCTGTGCATAGGCTGCCGAGGGAAGGTGAAGAGCAGCAACAGCTTTCAGGGCTGGCACCTTCGTCCTGGGAGAAATAGCCCGATGTTTGTATTTTCAGAAATAGGCTCTGCCAAGAAGGAGAGCGATGAGAAGATACGTCTCTGGGAAAGCTGGTATTCCCAGTACTGTTTTTCAGATGCATAGGCTTCCGAGGGAAGATGAAGAGCAGCAACAGCTTTCAGGGCTGGCACCTTCATCCTGGGAGAAATAGCCCGACGTTAGTATTTTCAGAAACAGGCTCTGCTGAGAATGAGAGCGATGAGAAGTTCCGTCTCCAGGAAAGCAGGTATGCCAGGTGCTGTTTTTCCTGTGCATAGGCAGCCGAGGGAAGGTGAAGAGCAGCAACAGCTTTCAGGGCTGGCACCTTCGTCCTGGGAGAAACAGCCCGACGTTTTGTATTTTCAGAAAAAGTCTCTGCCGAGAATGAGAGCGATGAGAAGTTACATCTCTGGGAAAGCAGGTATCCCCAGTGCTGTTGTTCCTGTGCATAGGCCGCCGAGGGAAGGTGAAGAGCAGCAACAGCTTTCAGGGCTGGCACCTTCGTCCTGGGAGAAACAGCCCGACATTTGCTATTTCAGAAAGAGGCTCTGCCGAGAACAAGAGCCATGAGAAGTTACGTCTCTGGGAAAGCAGGTATGCCAGGTTCTGTTGTTCCTGTGCATAGGCTGCCGAGGGAAGGTGAAGAGCAGCAACAGCTTTCATATTTGGCACTTTCATGCTGGGATAAACAGCCCGACGTTTTCTATTTCAGAAACAGGCTCTGCCTAGAATGAGAGCGATGAGAAGTTACGTCTCTGGGAAAGCAGGTATCCCCAGTGCTGTTGTTCCTGTGCATTGGCAGCCGAGGGAAGGTGAAGAGCAGCAACAGCTTTCAGGGCTGGCACCTTCGTCCTGGGAGAAATAGCCCGATGTTTGTATTTTCAGAAATAGGCTCTGCCAAGAATGAGAGCGATGAGAAGTTACGTCTCTGGGAAAGCTGATATTCCCAGTACTGTTGTTCAGATGCATAGGCTTCCGAGCAAAGGAGAAGAGCAGCAACAGCTTTCAGGCTGGCACATTCATCCTGGGAGAAATACCCGACGTTTGTATTTTCATAATCAGGCTCTGCCGAGAACGACAGCGATGAGAAGTTCCGTCTCCAGGAAAGCAGGTATGCCAGGTACTGTAATTCCTGTGCATAGGCTGCCGAGGGAAGGTGAAGAGCAGCAACAGCTTTCAGGGCTGACACCTTCATCCTGGGAGAAACAGACCGACGTTTTCTATTTCAGAAACAGCCTCTGCCTAGAATGAGAGCGATGAGAAGTTACGTGTCCGGGAAAGCAGGTATCCCCAGAGCTGTTCCTGTGCATAGGCTGCCGAGGGAAGGTGAAGAGCAGCAACAGCTTTCAGGGCTGGCACCTTCGTTCTGTGTGAAACAGCCCGACGTTTTCTATTTCAGGAAGAGGAGCTGCCGAGAACTAGAGCGATGAGAAGTTACGTCTCTGGGAAAGCAGGTATCCCCAGTGCTGTTGTTCCTGTGCATAGGCTGCCGAGTGAATGTGAAGAGCAGCAACAGCTTTCAGGGCTGGCACCTTCGTCCTGGGAGAAACAGCCCGACATTTGCTATTTTCAGAAAGAGGCTCTGCCGAGAACGAGAGTGATGAGAAGTTACATCTCTGGGAATGCAGGTACCCAAGGTACTGTTGTTCCTGTGCATAGGCTGCCGAGGGAAGGTGAAGAGCAGCAACAGCTTTCAGATTTGGCACGTTCATGCTGGGAGAAACAGCCCGACGTTTTCTATTTCAGAAACAGGCTCTGCGTAGAATGAGAGCGATGAGAAGTTACGTCTCCAGGAAAGCTGGTATTCCCAGTGCTGTTGTTCAGATGCATAGGCTTCCGAGGGAAGGAGAAGAGCAGCAACAGCTTACAGGGCTGGCACCTTCGTCCTGGGAGAAATAGCCCGACGTTTATATTTTCAGAAACAGGCTCTGCCGAGAACGAGAGCGATGAGAAGTTCTGTCTCTGGGAAAGCAGGTATCCCAGGTTCTATTGTTCAGCTGCATAGGCTGCCGAGGGAAGGTTAAGAGCAGCAACAGCTTTCAGGGCTGGCACCTTCGTCCTGGGAGAAATAGCCCGACATTTGCTATTTCAGAAACAGGCTCTGCCGAGAACGAGAGCGATGAGAAGTTACATCTCTGGGAAAGCAGGTATGCCAGGTGCTGTTGTTCCTGTGCATAGGCTGCCGAGGGAAGGTGAAGAGCAGCAACAGCTTTCAGATTTGGCACGTTCATCCTGGCAGAAACAGCCTGACGTTTTCTATTTCAGAAACAGGCTCTGCCTAGAATGAGAGCGATGAGAAGTTACGTCTCTGGGAAAGCAGGTATCCCCAGTGCTGTTGTTCCTGTGCATAGGCAGCCGAGGGAAGGTGAAGAGCAGCAACAGCTTTCAGGGCTGGCACCTTCGTCCTGGGAGAAATAGCCCGATGTTTGTATTTTCAGAAATAGGCTCTGACGAGAACGAGAGCGCTGAGAAGTTACGTCTCCGGGAAAGCAGGTATCCCCAGTGCTGTTACTGTGCATAGGCTGCCGAGGGAAGGTGAAGAGCAGCAACAGCTTTCAGGGCTGGCACCTTCGTTCTGTGTGAAACATCCCGACGTTATCTATTTCAGAAAGAGGCTCTGCCGAGAACTAGACCGATGAGAAGTTACGTGTCTGGGAAAGCAGGTATCCCCAGTGTTGTTCCTGTGCATAGGCTGCCAAGGGAAGGTGAAGAGCAGCAACAGCTTTCAGGGCTGGCACCTTCGTCCTGGGATAAATAGCCCGAAGTTTGTATTTTTAGAAACAGGCTCTGCCGAGAACGAGAGCGATGAGATGTTACGTCTCCGGGAAAGCAGGTATTCCCAGTGCTGTTGTTCAGATGCATAGGCTGCCGAGGGAAGGTGAAGAGCAGCAAGAGCTTTCAGGGTTGGCACCTTCATCCTGGGAGAAACAGCCCGACGTTTTGTATTTTCAGAAAAAGGCTCTGCCGAGAACCTGAGCGTTGAGAAGTTACGTCTCTGGGAAAGCACGTATCCCCAGTGCTGTTGTTCCTGTGCATAGGCTGCCGAGGGAAGGTGAAGAGCAGCAACAGCTTTCAAGGCTGGCACCTTCATTCTGGGAGAAACAGCCCGACGTTTTATATTTCAGAAACAGGCTCTGCCGAGAACGAGAGCGATGAGAAGTTACGTCCCTGGGAAAGCATGTATCCCCAGTGCTGTTGTTCCAGTGCATAGGATGCCGAGGGAAGGTGAAGAGCAGCAACAGCTTTCAGGGCTGGCACCTTCGTCCTGGGAGTAACAGCCCGACGTTTGCTATTTCAGAAAGAGGGTTTGCAAAGAACAAGAGCCATGAGAAGTTACGTCTCTGGGAAAGCAGGTATCCCCAGTGCTGTTGTCCCTATGCATAGGCTGCCGAGGGAAGGTGAAGAGCAGCAACAGCTTTCAGGGCTGGCACCTTCGTCCTGGGAGAAACAGCCCGACATTTGCTATTTCAGAAAGAGGCTCTGCCGAGAACGAGAGCGATGAGAAGTTACATCTCTGGGAAAGCAGGTATGCCAGGTGCTGTTGTTCCTGTGCATAGGTTGCCAAGGGAAGTTGAAGAACAGCAACAGCTTTCAGGGCTGGCACATTCATCCTGGGAGAAACAGCCCGACATTTGCTATTTCAGAAAGAGGCTCTGCCGAGAACGAGAGCGATGAGAAGTTACGTCTCTGGGAAAGCAGGTATCCCAGGTACGGTTGTCCCTATGCATAGGCTGCCGAGGGAAGGTGAAGAGCAGCAACAGCTTTCAGGGCTGGCACCTTCGTCCTGGGAGAAACAGCCCGACATTTGCTATTTCAGAAAGAGGCTCTGCCGAGAACGAGAGTGATGAGAAGTTACGTCTCCTGGATAGCAGGTATCCCAGGTGCTGTTGTTCCTGTGCATAGGCTGCCGAGGGAAGGTGAAGAGCAGCAACTCCTTTCAGATTTGGAACGTTCATCCTGGGAGAAACAGCCTGACGTTTTCTATTTCAGAAACAGGCTCTGCCTACAATGAGAGCGAAGAGAAGTTATGTCTCTGGGAAAGCAGGTATCCCCAGTGCTGTTGTTTCTGTGCATAGGCAGCCGAGGGAAGGTGAAGAGCAGCAACAGCTTTCACGGCTGGCACCTTCGTCCTGGGAGAAACAGCCCGATGTTTGTAATTTCAGAAATAGGCTCTGCCGAGAACGAGAGCAATGAGAAGTTACGTCTCTGGGAAAGCAGGTATCCCAGGTACTGTTGTTCCTGTGCATAGGCTGCCGAGGGAAGGTGAAGAGCAGCAACAGCTTTCAGGGCTGGCACCTTCGTCCTGGGATAAATAGCCCGAAGTTTGTATTTTCAGAAAGAGGCTCTGCCGAGAACGAGAGCGATGAGATGTTACGTCTCCGGGAAAGCAGGTATTCCCAGTGTTGTTGTTCAGATGCTTAGGCTGCCGAGGGAAGGTGAAGAGCAGCAAGAGCTTTCAGGGTTGGCACCTTCATCCTGGGAGAAACAGCCCGACGTTTTGTATTTTCAGAAAAAGGCTCTGCCGAGAATGAGAGCGATGAGAAGTTACGTCTCCGGGAAAGCAGGTATCCCCAGTGCTGTTCCTGTGCATAGGCTGCCGAGGGAAGGTGAAGAGCAGCAACAGGTTTCAAGGCTGGCAACTTCGTTCTGTGTGAAACAGCCTGACGTTTTCTATTTAAGAAACAGGCTCTGCCGAGAACCTGAGCGTTGAGAAGTTACGTCTCTGGGAAAGCACGTATCCCCAGTGCTGTTGTTCCTGTGCATAGGCTGCCGAGGGAAGGTGAAGAGCAGCAACAGCTTTCAAGGCTGGCACCTTCATTCTGGGAGAAACAGCCCGACGTTTTCTATTTCAGAAAGAGGCTCTGCCGAGAACGAGAGCGATGAGAAGTTACATATCTGGGAAAGCAGGTATGCAAGGTGCTGTTGTTCCTGTGCATAGGCTGCCGAGGGAAGGTGAAGAGCAGCAACAGCTTTCAGGGCTGGCACCTTTTCCTGGGAGAAACAGCCCGACGATTTCTATTTCAGAAACAGGCTCTGCCGAGAACGAGAGCAATGAGAAGTTACGTCTCTGGGAAAGCAGGTATCCCAGGTACTGTTGTTCCTGTGCATAGGCTGCCGAGGGAAGGTGAAGAGCAGCAACAGCTTTCAGGGCTGGCACCTTCATCCTGGGAGAAATAACCCGACGTTTGTGTTTTCAGAAAGAGGCTCTGCCGAGAACGAGAATGATGAGATGTTACGTCTCCGGGAAAGCAGGTATTCCCAGTGCTGTTGTTCAGATGCATAGGCTGCCGAGGGAAGGTGAAGAGCAGCAACAGTTTTCAGGGCTGTCACCTTCGTCCTGGGAGAAATAGCGCGACATTTGCTATGTCAGAAAGAGGCTCTGCCAAGAACGAGAGCGGTGAGATCTTACGTCTCTGGCAAAGCAGGTATCCCAGGTACTGTTGTTCCTGTGCATAGGCTGCCGAGGGAAGGTGTAGAGCAGCAACAGCTTTCAAGGCTGGCAACTTCGTTCTGTGTGAAACAGCCTGACGTTTTCTATTTAAGAAACAGGCTCTGCCGAGAACCTGAGCGATGAGAAGTTACGTCCCTGGGAAAGCATGTATCCCCAGTGCTGTTGTTCCAGTGCATAGGATGCCGAGGGAAGGTGAAGAACATCAACAGCTTTCAGGGCTGGCACCTTCGTCCTGGGAGAAACAGCCCGACGTTTGCTATTTCAGAAAGAGGGTTTGCCAAGAACAAGAGCCATGAGAAGTTACGTCTCTGGGAAAGCAGGTATCCCCAGTGCTGTTGTCCCTATGCATAGGCTGCCGAGGGAAGGTGAAGAGCAGCAACAGCTTTCA
Source organism: Harpia harpyja (assembly GCF_026419915.1). Lineage (NCBI taxonomy): Eukaryota > Metazoa > Chordata > Aves > Accipitriformes > Accipitridae > Harpia > Harpia harpyja. The sequence continues at coordinate 58,269,335 of NC_068969.1, forward strand.
GGGCTGGCACCTTTGTCCTGGGAGAAACAGCCCGACATTTGCTGTTTCAGAAAGAGGCTCTGCCGAGAACGAGAGCGATGAGAAGTTACATCTCTGGGAAAGCAGGTATGCCAGGTGCTGTTGTTCCTGTGCATAGGTTGCCAAGGGAAGTTGAAGAACAGCAACAGCTTTCAGGGCTGGCACATTCATCCTGGGAGAAACAGCCCGACATTTGCTATTTCAGAAAGAGGCTCTGCCGAGAACGAGAGCGATGAGAAGTTACGTCTCTGGGAAAGCAGGTATCCCAGGTACGGTTGTCCCTATGCATAGGCTGCCGAGGGAAGGTGAAGAGCAGCAACAGCTTTCAGGGCTGGCACCTTCGTCCTGGGAGAAACAGCCCGACATTTGCTATTTCAGAAAGAGGCTCTGCCGAGAACGAGAGTGCTGAGAAGTTACGTCTCCTGGATAGCAGGTATCCCAGGTGCTGTTGTTCCTGTGCATAGGCTGCCGAGGGAAGGTGAAGAACAGCAACAGCTTTCAGGGCTGGCACCTTCGTCCTGGGATAAATAGCCCGACGTTTGTATTTTCAGAAAGAGGCTCTGCCGAGAACGAGAGCGATGATATGTTACGTCTCCAGGAAAGCAGGTATTCCCATTGCTGTTGTTCAGATGCATAGGCTGCTGACGGAAGGTGAAGAGCAGCAACAGCTTTCAGGGCTTGCACCTTCACCCTGGGAGAAACAGCCCGACGTTTTCTATTTCAGAGAGAGGATATTCCGAGAGAGAGAGCGATGAGAAGTTACGTCTCTGGGAAAGCAGGTGTCCCCAGTGCTGTTGTTTCGTTGCATAGGCTGCCGAGGGGAGGTGAAGAACAGCAACATCTTTCAGGGCTTGCACCTTCATCCTGGGAGAAACAGCCCGACATTTGCTATTTCAGAAAGAGGATCTGCCGAGAACGAGAGCGATGAGAAATTACGTCTCTGGGAAAGCAGGTATGCCAGGTGCTGTTGTTCCTGTGCATAGGCTGCCGAGGGAAGGTGAAGAACAGCAACAGCTTTCAGGGCTGGCACCTTCGTTCTGTGTGAGACAGCCCGATGTTTTCTATTTCAGAAACAGGCTCTGCCGAGAACAAGAGCAATGAGAAGTTACGTCTCTGGGAAAGCAGGTATCCCAGGTACTGTTGTTCCTGTGCATACGCTGCTGAGGGAAGGTGAAGAGCATCAAGAGATTGCAGGGCTGGCACATTCATCCTGGGAGAAATAACCCGACGTTTGTATTTTCAGAAAGAGGCTCTGCGGAGAATGAGAGCGATGAGATGTTACGTCTCCGGGAAAGCAGGTATTCCCAGTGCTGTTGTTCAGATGCATAGGCTGCCGAGGGAAGGTGAAGAGCAGCAACAGCTTTCAGGGTTGCCACCTTCATCCTGGGAGAAACAGCCCGACGTTTTGTTTTTTCAGAAAAAGTCTCTGCCGAGAATGAGAGCGATGAGAAGTTGCGTCTCCGGGAAAGCAGGTATCCCCAGTGCTGTTCCTGTGCATAGGCTGCCGAGGGAAGTTGAAGAGCAGCAACAGGTTTCAAGGCTGGCAACTTCGTTCTGTGTGAAACAGCCTGACGTTTTCTATTTAAGAAACAGGCTCTGCCGAGAACCTGAGCGTTGAGAAGTTACGTCTCTGGGAAAGCAGGTATCCCCAGTGCTGTTGTTCCTGTGCATAGGCTGCCGAGGGAAGGTGAAGAGCAGCAACAGCTTTCAAGGCTGGCACCTTCATTCTGGGAGAAACAGCCCGACGTTTTCTATTTCAGAAACAGGCTCTGCCGAGAACGAGAGCGATGAGAATTTACATCTCTGGGAAAGCAGGTATGCAAGTTGCTGTTGTTCCTGTACATAGGCTGCCGAGGGAAGGTGAAGAGCAGCAACAGCTTTCAGGGCAGGCACCTTCGTCCTGAGAGAAACAGCCCGACGTTTGCTATTTCAGAAAGAGGCTCTGCCGAGAACTAGACCGATGAGAAGTTACGTCTCTAGGAAAGCAGGTATACCAGGTACTGTTGTTCCTGTGCATAGGCTGCCGAGGGAAGGTGAAGAGCATCAAGAGATTTCAGGGCTGGCACATTCGCCCTCGGAGAAATAACCCGACGTTTGTATTTTCAGAAAGAGGCTCTGCAGAGAACGAGAGCGATGAGATGTTAACACTCCGGGAAAGCAGGTATTCCCAGTGCTGTTGTTTCAGATGCATAGGCTGCCGAGGGAAGGTGAAGAGCAGCAACAGCTTTCAGGGCTGGCACCTTCATCCTGGGAGAAACATCCCGACGTTTTGTATTTTCAGAAAAAGGCTCTGCCGAGAATGAGAGCGATGAGAAGTTACGTGTCCGGGAAAGCAGGTATCCCCAGTGCTGTTTCTGTGCATAGGCTGCCGAGGGAAGGTGAAGAGCAGCAACAGCTTTCAGGGCTGTCACCTTCGTTCTGTGTGAAACAGCCCGACGTTTTCTATTTCAGAAAGAGGCTCTGCCGAGAACTAGAGCGATGAGAAGTTACGTCTCCAGGAAAGCAGGTATCCCCAGTGTTGTTGTTTCGTTGCATAGGCTGCCGAGGGAAGGTGAAGAGCAGCAACAGCTTTCAGGGCTGGCACCTTCGTCCTGGGAGAAACAGCGCGACATTTGCTATGTCAGAAAGACGCTCTGCCACGAACGAGAGCGGTGAGACCTTACGTCTCTGGGAAAGCAGGTATCCCAGGTACTGTTGTTCCTGTGCATAGGCTGCCGAGGGAAGGTGTAGAGCAGCAACAGCTTTCAAGGCTGGCAACTTCGTTCTGTGTGAAACAGCCTGACGTTTTCTATTTAAGAAACAGGCTCTGCCGAGATCCTGAGCGATGAGAAGTTACGTCTCTGAGAAATCAGGTATCCACAGTGCTGTTGTTCAGATGCATAGGCTGCCGAGGGAAGGTGAAGAGCAGCAACAGCTTTCAGGGCTGGCACCTTCATCCTGGGAGAAACAGCCCGACGTTTGCTATTTCAGAAAGAGGATTTTCCGAGAGCGAGAGCGATGAGAAGTTACGTCTCTGGGAAAGCAGGTATCCCCAGTGTTGTTGTTCCAGTGCATAGGCTGCCGAGGGAAGGTGAAGAACATCAACAGCTTTCAGGGCTGGCACCTTCGTCCTGGGAGAAACAGCCCGATATTTGCTATTTCAGAAAGAGGCTCTGCCGAGAACGAGAGTGATGAGAAGTTACGTCTGTGGGAAAGCAGGTATCCCAGGTGCTGTTGTTCCTGTGCATAGGCTGCCGAGGGAAGGTGAAGAGCGGCAACAGCTTTCAGATTGGGCACGTTCATGCTGGGAGAAACAGCCCGACGTTTTCTATTTCAGAAACAGGCTCTGCCGAGAACAAGAGCCATGAGAAGTTACGTCTCTGGGAAAGCAGGTATCCCCAGTGCTGTTGTTCCTGTGCATAGGCAGCCGAGGGAAGGTGAAGAACAGCAACAGCTTTCAGGGCTGGCACCTACGTTTTGTGTGAGAAAGCTCGGCGTTTTCTATTTCAGAAACAGGCTCTGCCGTGAACGAGAGCGATGAGAAGTTACATCTCTGGGAAAGCAGGTATGCCAGGTGCTGTTGTTCCTGTGCATAGGCTGCCGAGGGAAGTTGAAGAACAGCAACAGCTTTCAGGGCTGGCACATTCATCCTGGGAGAAACAGCCCGACGTTTTCTATTTCAGAAACAGGCTCTGCCGAGAACAAGAGCCATGAGAAGTTACGTCTCTGAGAAAGCAGGTATCCCAGGTACTTTTGTTCCTGTGCATAGGCTGCCGAGGGAAGGTGAAGAGCAGCAACAGCTTTCAGGGCTTGCACCTTCATCCTGGGAGAAACAGCTCGACGTTTGCTATTTCAGAAAGTGGATATTCCGAGAGAGAGAGCGATGAGAAGTTACGTCTCTGGGAAAGCAGGTATCCCCAGTGCTGTTGTTCCTGTGCATAGGCTGCCGAGGGAAGTTGAAGAACACCAACAGCTTTCAGGGCTGCCACATTCATCCTGGGAGAAACAGCCTGACGTTTTGTATTTTCAGAAAAAGGCTCTGCCTACAATGAGAGCGATGAGAAGTTACGTCTCTGGGAAAGCAGGTATTCCCAGTGCTGTTTCTGTGCATAGGCTGCCGAGTGAATGTGAAGAGCAGCAACAGCTTTCAGGGCTGGCACCTTCGTCCTGGGAGAAACAGCCCGACATTTGCTATGTCAGAAAGAGGCTCTGCCACGAACGAGAACGGTGAGATCTTACGTCTCTGGGAAAGCAGGTATCCCAGGTACTGTTGTTCCTGTGCATAGGCTGCCGAGGGAAGGTGAAGAGCAGCAACAGCTTTCAGGGCTGGCACCTTCATCCTGGGAGAAACAGCCCGACGTTTGCTATTTCAGAAAGAGGATTTTCCGAGAGCGAGAGCGATGAGAAGTTACGTCTCTGGGAAAGCAGGTATCCCCAGTGCTGTTGTTCCTGTGCATAGGCAGCCGAGGGAAGGTGAAGAGCAGCAACAGCTTTCAGGGCTGGCACATTCATCCTGGGAGAAACACCCCGACATTTGCTATTTCAGAAAGAGGATCTGCCGAGAAAGAGAGTGATGAGAAGTTACGTCTCTGGGAAAGCAGGTATGCCAGGTACGGTTGTTCCTGTGCATAGGCTGCCGAGGGAAGGTGAAGAGCACCAACAGCTTTCAGATTTGGCACCTTCATCCTGGGAGAAACAGCCCGACGTTTGCTATTTCAGAAAGAGGATTTTCCGAGAGCGAGAGCGATGAGAAGTTACGTCTCCGGGAAAGCAGGTATCCCAGGTACTGTTGTTCCTGTGCATAGGCTGCCGAGGGAAGTTGTAGAGCAGCAACAGCTTTCAAGGCTGGCAACTTCGTTCTGTGTGAATCAGCCTGACATTTTCTATTTAAGAAACAGGCTCTGCTGAGAACGAGAGCGATGAGAAGTTACGTCTCTGAGAAAGCAGGTATCCCCAGTGCTGTTGTTCAGATGCATAGGCTGCCGAGGGAAGGTGAAGAGCAGCAACAGCTTTCAGGGCTGGCACCTTCATCCTGGGAGAAACAGCCCGTTGTTTGCTATTTCAGAAAGAGGATTTTCCGAGAGCGAGAGCGATGAGAAGTTACGTCTCTGGGAAAGCAGGTATCCCCAGTGTTGTTGTTCCAGTGCATAGGCTGCCGAGGGAAGGTGAAGAACATCAACAGCTTTCAGGGCTGGCACCTTCGTCCTTTGAGAAACAGCTTGACGTTTGCTTTTTCAGAAAGAGGCTCTGCCGAGAACGAGAGCGATGAGAAGTTACGTGTCCGGGAAAGCAGGTATCCCCAATGCTGTTGTTCAGATGCATATGCTGCCGAGGGAAGGTGAAGAGCAGCAACAGCTTTCAGGGCTGGCACCTTATTTCTGGGAGAAACAGCCAGACATTTGCTATTTCAGAAAGAGGCTCTGCCGAGAACGAGAGTGATGAGAAGTTATGTCTCTGGGAAAGCAGGTATCCCAGGTGCTGTTGTTCCTGTGCATAGGCTGCCGAGGGAAGGTGAAGAGCAGCAACAGCTTTCAGATTTGGCACGTTCCTGCTGGGAGAAACAGCCCGATGTTTTCTATTTCAGAAACAGGCTCTGCCTAGAATGAGAGCGATGAGAAGTTACGTCTCTGGGAAAGCAGGTATCCCCAGTGCTGTTGTTCCTGTGCATAGGCAGCCGAGGGAAGGTGAAGAGCAGCAACAGCTTTCAGGGCTGGCACCTTCATCCTGGGAGAAACAGCCCGATGTTTGTATTTTCAGAAACAGGCTCTGCCGAGAACGAGAGCAATGAGAAGTTACGTCTCTGGGAAAGCAGGTATCCCAGGTACTGTTGTTCCTGTGCATACGCTGCCGAGGGAAGGTGAAGAGCATCAAGAGATTTCAGGGCTGGCACATTCATCCTGGGAGAAATAACCCGACTTTTGTATTTTCAGAAAGAGGCTCTGCCGAGAACGAGAGCAATGAGAAGTTACGTCTCCGGGAAAGCAGGTATTCCCATTGCTGTTGTTCAGATGCATAGGCTGCTGAGGGAAGGTGAAGAGCAGCAACAGCTTTCAGGGCTTGCACCTTCATCCTGGGAGAAACAGCCCGACGTTTGCTATTTCAGAAAGAGGCTCTGCCGAGAACGAGAGCCATGAGAAGTTACGTGTCCGGGAAAGCAGGTATCCCCAGTGCTGTTGTTCAGATGCATAGGCTGCCGAGGGAAGGTGAAGAGCAGCAACAGCTTTCAGGGCTGGCACCTTCGTTCTGTGTGAAACAGCCTGACGTTTTCTATTTAAGAAACAGGCTCTGCCGAGAACAAGAGCGATGAGAATTTACATCTCTGAGAAAGCAGGTATCCCAGGTACTGTTGTTCCTGTGCATAGGCTGCCGAGGGAAGGTGAAGAGCAGCAACAGCTTTCAGGGCTGGCACCTTCATCCTGGGAGAAACAGCCTGACTTTTGCTATTTCAGAAAGAGGATTTTCCGAGAGCGAGAGCGATGAGAAGTTACATCTCTGGGAAAGCAGGTATGCCAGGTGCTGTTGTTCCTGTGCATAGGTTGCCAAGGGAAGTTGAAGAACAGCAACAGCTTTCAGGGCTGGCACATTCATCCTGGGAGAAACAGCCCGACATTTGCTATTTCAGAAAGAGGCTCTGCCGAGAACGAGAGCGATGAGAAGTTACGTCTCTGGGAAAGCAGGTATCCCAGGTACGGTTGTCCCTATGCATAGGCTGCCGAGGGAAGGTGAAGAGCAGCAACAGCTTTCAGGGCTGGCACCTTCGTCCTGGGAGAAACAGCCCGACATTTGCTATTTCAGAAAGAGGCTCTGCCGAGAACGAGAGTGATGAGAAGTTACGTCTCCTGGATAGCAGGTATCCGCAGTGCTGTTGTTCCTGTGCATAGGCTGCCGAGGGAAGGTGAAGAGCAGCAACTCCTTTCAGATTTGGAACGTTCATCCTGGGAGAAACAGCCTGACGTTTTCTATTTCAGAAACAGGCTCTGCCTACAATGAGAGCGAAGAGAAGTTATGTCTCTGGGAAAGCAGGTATCCCCAGTGCTGTTGTTTCTGTGCATAGGCAGCCGAGGGAAGGTGAAGAGCAGCAACAGCTTTCACGGCTGGCACCTTCGTCCTGGGAGAAACAGCCCGATGTTTGTATTTTCAGAAATAGGCTCTGCCGAGAACGAGAGCAATGAGAAGTTACGTCTCTGGGAAAGCAGGTATCCCAGGTACTGTTGTTCCTGTGCATAGGCTGCCGAGGGAAGGTGAAGAGCAGCAACAGCTTTCAGGGCTGGCACCTTCGTCCTGGGATAAATAGCCCGAAGTTTGTATTTTCAGAAACAGGCTCTGCCTAGAATGAGAGCGATGAGAAATTACGTCTCTGGGAAAGCAGGTATGCCAGGTACGGTTGTCCCTATGCATAGGCTGCCGAGGGAAGGTGAAGAGCAGCAACAGCTTTCAGGGCTGGCACCTTCGTCCTGGGAGAAACAGCCCGACGTTTGCTATTTCAGAAACAGGCTCTGCCGAGAACGAGAGCAATGAGAAGTTACGTCTCTGGGAAAGCAGGTATCCCAGGTACTGTTGTTCCTGTGCATAGGCTGCCGAGGGAAGGTGAAGAGCAGCAACAGCTTTCAGAGTTGGCATCTTCGTCCTGGGAGAAACAGCCTGACGTTTGCTATTTCAGAAAGAGGTTCTGCCGAGAACGAGAGCCATGAGAAGTTACGTGTCCGGGAAAGCAGGTATCCCCAGTGCTGTTGTTCAGATGCATACGCTGCCGAGGGAAGGTGAAGAGCAGCAACAGCTTTCAGGGCTTGAACCTTCGTTCTGGGAGAAACTGCCCGACGTTTGCTATTTCAGAAAGAGGATTTTCCGAGAGCGAGAGCGATGAGAAGTTACGTCTCTGGGAAAGCAGGTATCCCCAGTGTTGTTGTTCCAGTGCATAGGCTGCCGAGGGAAGGTGAAGAACATCAACAGCTTTCAGGGCTGGCACCTTCGTCCTGGGAGAAACAGCCCGACGTTTGCTTTTTCAGAAAGAGACTCTGCCGAGAACGAGAGCGATGAGAAGTTACGTGTCCGGGAAAGCAGGTATCCCCAATGCTGTTGTTCAGATGCATATGCTGACGAGGGAAGGTGAAGAGCAGCAACAGCTTTCAGGGCTGGCACCTTATTTCTGGGAGAAACAGCCAGACATTTGCTATTTCAGAAAGAGGCTCTGCCGAGAACGAGAGTGATGAGAAGTTATGTGTCTGGGAAAGCAGGTATCCCAGTGCTGTTGTTCCTGTGCATAGGCTGCCGAGGGAAGGTGAAGAGCAGCAACAGCTTTCAGATTTGGCACGTTCCTGCTGGGAGAAACAGCCCGATGTTTTCTATTTCAGAAACAGGCTCTGCCTAGAACCTGAGCGATGAGAAGTTACGTCTCTGAGAAAGCAGTTATCCCCAGTGCTGTTGTTCCTGTGCATAGGCAGCCGAGGGAAGGTGAAGAGCAGCAACAGCTTTCAGGGCTGGCACCTTCGTCCTGGGAGAAACAGCCCGATGTTTGTATTTTCAGAAACAGGCTCTGCCGAGAACGAGAGCAATGAGAAGTTACGTCTCTGGGAAAGCAGGTATCCCAGGTACTTTTGTTCCTGTGCATACGCTGCCGAGGGAAGGTGAAGAGCATCAAGAGATTTCAGGGCTGGCACATTCATCCTGGGAGAAATAACCCGACTTTTGTATTTTCAGAAAGAGGCTCTGCCGAGAACGAGAGCAATGAGAAGTTACGTCTCCGGGAAAGCAGGTATTCCCATTGCTGTTGTTCAGATGCATAGGCTGCTGAGGGAAGGTGAAGAGCAGCAACAGCTTTCAGGGCTTGCACCTTCATCCTGGGAGAAACAGCCCGACGTTTGCTATTTCAGAAAGAGGATATTCCGAGAGAGAGAGCGATGAGAAGTTACGTCTCTGGGAAAGCAGGTATTCCAGGTACTGTTGTTCCTGTGCATAGGCTGCCGAGGGAAGTTGAAGAACAGCAACATCTTTCAGGGCTGGCACCTTCATCCTGGGAGAAACAGCCCAACGTTTTGTATTTTAGAAACAGGCTCTGTTGAGAATGAGAGCAATGAGAAGTTACGTCTCCGGGAAAGCAGGTATCCCAGGTACTGTTGTTCCTGTGCATAGGCTGCGGAGGGAAGGTGAAGAGCAGCAACAGCTTTCAGAGTTAGCACCTTCGTCCTGGGAGAAACAGCCCGACGTTTGCTATTTCAGAAAGAGGCTCTGCCGAGAACGAGAGCAATGAGAAGTTACGTGTACGGGAAAGCAGGTATCCCCAGTGCTGTTGTTCAGATGCATAGGCTGCCGAGGGAAGGTGAAGAGCAGCAACAGCTTTCAGGGCTGGCACCTTCGTTCTGTGTGAAACAGCCCGACGTTTTCTATTTCAGAAAGAGGCTCTGCCGAGAACTTGAGCGATGAGAATTTACATCTCTGAGAAAGCAGGTATCCCAGGTACTGTTGTTCCTGTGCATAGGCTGCCGAGGGAAGGTGAAGAGCAGCAACAGCTTTCAGATTTGGCACGTTCGTCCTGGGAGAAACAGCCTGACGTTTTCTATTTCAGAAACAGGCTTGGCCTACAATGAGAGCGAAGAGAAGTTATGTCTCTGGGAAAGCAGGTATCCCCAGTGCTGTTGTTCCTGTGCATAGGCTGCCGAGGGAAGGTGAAGAGCAGCAACAGCTTTCAGGGCTGGCACGTTCATGCTGGGAGAAACAGCCCGACGTTTTCTATTTCAGAAACAGGCTCTGCCGAGAACGAGAGCAATGAGAAGTTACGTCTCTGAGAAAGCAGGTATTCCCATTGCTGTTGTTCAGATGATAGGCTGCTGAGGGAAGGTGAAGAGCAGCAACAGCTTTCAGGGCTTGCACCTTCATCCTGGGAGAAACAGCCCGACGTTTGCTATTTCAGAAAGAGGATATTCCGAGAGAGAGAGCGATGAGAAGTTACGTCTCTGGGAAAGCAGGTATTCCAGGTACTGTTGTTCCTGTGCATAGGCTGCCGAGGGAAGTTGAAGAACAGCAACATCTTTCAGGGCTGGCACCTTCATCCTGGGAGAAACAGCCCAACGTTTTGTATTTTAGAAACAGGCTCTGTTGAGAATGAGAGCAATGAGAAGTTACGTCTCCGGGAAAGCAGGTATCCCAGGTACTGTTGTTCCTGTGCATAGGCTGCGGAGGGAAGGTGAAGAGCAGCAACAGCTTTCAGAGTTAGCACCTTCGTCCTGGGAGAAACAGCCCGACGTTTGCTATTTCAGAAAGAGGCTCTGCCGAGAACGAGAGCAATGAGAAGTTACGTGTACGGGAAAGCAGGTATCCCCAGTGCTGTTGTTCAGATGCATAGGCTGCCGAGGGAAGGTGAAGAGCAGCAACAGCTTTCAGGGCTGGCACCTTCGTTCTGTGTGAAACAGCCCGACGTTTTCTATTTCAGAAAGAGGCTCTGCCGAGAACTTGAGCGATGAGAAGTTACGTCTCCGGGAAAGCAGGTATCCCAGGTACTGTTGTTCCTGTGCATAGGCTGCCGAGGGAAGGTGTAGAGCAGCAACAGCTTTCAGGGCTGGCAACTTCGTTCTGTGTGAAACAGCCTGACGTTTTCTATTTAAGAAACAGGCTCTGCCGAGAACCTGAGCGTTGAGAATTTACATCTCTGAGAAAGCAGGTATCCCAGGTACTGTTGTTCCTCTGCATAGGCTGCCGAGGGAAGGTGAAGAGCAGCAACAGCTTTCAGATTTGGCACGTTCGTCCTGGGAGAAACAGCCTGACGTTTTCTATTTCAGAAACAGGCTTGGCCTACAATGAGAGCGAAGAGAAGTTATGTCTCTGGGAAAGCAGGTATCCCCAGTGCTGTTGTTCCTGTGCATAGGCTGCCGACGGAAGGTGAAGAGCAGCAACAGCTTTCAGGGCTGGCACGTTCATGCTGGGAGAAACAGCCCGACGTTTTCTATTTCAGAAACAGGCTCTGCCGAGAACGAGAGCAATGAGAAGTTACGTCTCTGAGAAAGCAGGTATCCCCAGTGCTGTTGTTCCCGTGCATACGCTGCCGAGGGAAGGTGAAGAGCGGCAACAGCTTTCAGGGCTGGCACCTTCGTCCTGGGAGAAACTGCCCGACGTTTGCTTTTTCAGAAAGAGGCTCTGCCGAGAACGAGAGCGATGAGAAGTTACGTGTCCAGGAAAGCAGGTATCCCAGTGCTGTTGTTCAGATGCATAGGCTGCCGAGGGAAGTTGAAGAACAGCAACAGCTTTCAGGGCTGGCACATTCATCCTGGGAGAAACAGCCCGACGTTTGCTATTTCAGAAACAGGCTCTGACTAGAATGAGAGCGATGAGAAGTTACGTCTCTGGGAAAGCAGGTATGCCAGGTACGGTTGTCCCTATGCATAGGCTGCCGAGGGAAGGTGAAGAGCAGCAACAGCTTTCAGGGCTGGCACCTTCGTCCTGGGAGAAACAGCAAGACGTTTTCTATTTCAGAAATAGGCTCTGCCGAGAACGAGAGCAATGAGAAGTTACGTCTCTGGGAAAGCCGGTATCCCAGGTACTGTTGTTCCTGTGCATAGGCTGCCGACGGAAGGTGTAGAGCAGCAACAGCTTTTAAGGCAGGCAACTTCGTTCTGTGTGAAACAGCCTGACGTTTTCTATTTAAGAAACAGGCTCTGCCGAGAACCTGAGCGATGAGAAGTTACGTCTCTGAGAAAGCAGGTATCCCCAGTGCTGTTGTTCAGATGCATAGGCTGCCGAGGGAAGGTGAAGAGCAGCAACAGCTTTCAGGGCTGGCACCTTCATCCTGGGAGAAACAGCCGGACGTTTGCTATTTCAGAAAGAGGATTTTCCGAGAGCGAGAGCGATGAGAAGTTACGTCTCTGGGAAAGCAGGTATCCCCAGTGCTGTTGTTCGTGTGCATAGGCTGCCGAGGGAAGGTAAAGAACATCAACAGCTTTCAGGGCTTGCACCTTCGTCCTGGGAGAAACAGCCCGACGTTTGCTTTTTCAGAAAGAGTCTCTGCCGAGAACGAGAGCGATGAGAAGTTACGTCTCTGGGAAAGCAGGTATACCAGGTGCTTTTGTTCCTGTGCATAGGCTGCCGAGGGAAGGTGAAGAGCAGCAACAGCTTTCAGATTTGGCACGTTCATGCTGGGAGAAACAGCCCGACGTTTTCTATTTCAGAAATAGGCTCTGCCGAGAACGAGAGCAATGAGAAGTTACGTCTCTGGGAAAGCAGGTATCCCAGGTACTGTTGTTCCTGTGCATACGCTGCCGAGGGAAGGTGAAGAGCATCAAGAGATTTCAGGGCTGGCACATTCATCCTGGGAGAAATAGCCCGACTTTTGTATTTTCAGAAAGAGGCTCTGCCGAGAACGAGAGCAATGAGAAGTTACGTCTCCGGGAAAGCAGGTATTCCCATTGCTGTTGTTCAGATGCATAGGCTGCCGAGGGAAGGTGAAGAACAGCAACAGCTTTCAGGGCTGGCACCTTCATTCTGTGTTAGACAGCCCGGCGTTTTCTATTTCAGAAACAGGCTCTGCCGAGAACGAGAGCGATGAGAAGTTACACCTCTGGGAAAGCAGGTATGCCAGGTGCTGTTGTTCCTGTGCATAGGCTGCCGAGGGAAGTTGAAGAACAGCAACATCTTTCAGGGCTGGCACATTCATCCTGGGAGAAACAGCCCAACGTTTTGTATTTCAGAAACAGGCTGTGTCGAGAATGAGAGCGATGAGATGTTACGTCTCCGGGAAAGCAGGTATCCCAGGTACTGTTGTTCCTGTGCATAGGCTGCCGAGGGAAGGTGAAGAGCAGCAACAGCTTTCAGGGCTGGCACCTTCGTTCTGTGTGAAACAGCCCGACGTTTTCTATTTCAGAAAGAGGCTCTGCCGAGAACTAGAGCGATGAGAAGTAACGTCTCTGGGAAAGCAGGTATCCCCAGTGTTGTTGTTTCGTTGCATAGGCTGCCGAGTGAATGTGAAGAGCAGCAACAGCTTTCAGGGCTGGCACCTTCGTCCTGGGAGAAACAGCGCGACATTTGCTATGTCAGAAAGAGGCTCTGCCACGAACGAGAGCGGTGAGACCTTACGTCTCTGGGAAAGCAGGTATCCCAGGTACTGTTGTTCCTCTGCATAGGCTGCCGAGGGAAGGTGTAGAGCAGCAACAGCTTTCAAGGCTGGCAACTTCGTTCTGTGTGAAACAGCCTGACGTTTTCTATTTCAGAAACAGGCTCTGCCTAGAATGAGAGCGATGAGAAGTTATGTCTCTGAGAAAGCAGGTATCCCCAGTGCTGTTGTTCAGATGCATAGGCTGCCGAGGGAAGGTGAAGGGCAGCAACAGCTTTCAGGGCTGGCACCTTCGTCCTGGGAGAAACTGCCCGACGTTTGCTTTTTCAGAAAGAGGCTCTGCCGAGAACGAGAGCGATGAGAAGTTACGTGTCCAGGAAAGCAGGTATCCCAGTGCTGTTGTTCAGATGCATAGGCTGCCGAGGGAAGTTGAAGAACAGCAACAGCTTTCAGGGCTGGCACATTCATCCTGGGAGAAACAGCCCGACGTTTTCTATTTCAGAAACAGGCTCTGCCTAGAATGAGAGCGATGAGAAGTTACGTCTCTGGGAAAGCAGGTATCCCAGGTACTGTTGTTCCTCTGCATAGGCTGCCGAGGGAAGGTGTAGAGCAGCAACAGCTTTCAAGGCTGGAAACTTCGTTCTGTGTGAAACAGCCTGACGTTTTCTATTTCAGAAACAGGCTCTGCCTAGAATGAGAGCGATGAGAAGTTACGTCTCTGAGAAAGCAGGTATCCCAGGTGCTGTTGTTCAGATACATAGGCTGCCGAGGGAAGGTGAAGAGCACCAACAGCTTTTAGGGCTGGCACCTTCATCCTGGGAGAAACAGCCCGACGTTTTGTTTTTTCAGAAAAAGGCTCTGCGAGAATGAGAGCGATGAGAAGTTACGTCTCCGGGAAAGCAGGTATCCCCAGTGCTGTTTCTGTGCATAGGCTGTCGAGGGAATGTGAAGAGCAGCAACAGCTTTCAGGGCTGGCACCTTTGTCCTGGGAGAAACAGCCCGATGTTTGTATTTTCAGAAATAGGCTCTGCCGAGAACGAGAGCAATGAGAAGTTACATCTCTGGGAAAGCAGGTATCCCAGGTACTGTTGTTCCTGTGCATACGCTGCCGAGGGAATGTGAAGAGCATCAAGAGTTTTCAGGGTTGGCACATTCATCCTGGGAGAAATAGCCCGACTTTTGTATTTTCAGAAAGAGGCTCTGCCGAGAACGAGAGCAATGAGAAGTTACGTCTCCGGGAAAGCAATTATTCCCATTGCTGTTGTTCAGATGCATAGCCTGCCGAGGGAAGGTGAAGAGCAGCAACAGCTTTCAGGGCTGGCACCTTCATCCTGGGAGAAACAGCCCGACGTTTGCTATTTCAGAAAGAGGATATTCCGAGAATGAGAGCGATGAGAAGTTACGTCTCCGGGAAAGCAGGTATCCCCAGTGCTGTTTCTGTGCATAGGCTGCCGAGGGAAGGTGAAGAGCAGCAACAGCTTTCAGGGCTGGCACCTTCGTTCTGTGTGAAACAGCCCGACGTTTTCTATTTCAGAAAGAGGCTCTGCCGAGAACTAGAGCGATGAGAAGTTACATCTCTGGGAAAGCAGGTATCCCCAGTGTTGTTGTTTCGTTGTTTAGGCTGCCGAGTGAATGTTAAGAGCAGCAACAGGTTTCAGGGCTGGCACCTTCGTCCTGGGAGAAACAGCGCGACATTTGCTATGTCAGAAAGAGGCTCTGCCACGAACGAGAGCGGTGAGACCTTACGTCTCTGGGAAAGCAGGTATCCCAGGTACTGTTGTTCCTGTGCATAGGCTGCCGAGGGAAGGTGTAGAGCAGCAACAGCTTTCAAGGCTGGCAACTTCGTTCTGTGTGAAACAGCCTGACGTTCTCTATTTAAGAAACAGGCTCTACCTAGAATGAGAGCGATGAGAAGTTACGTCTCTGAGAAAGCAGGTATCCCCAGTGCTGTTGTTCAGATGCATAGGCTGCCGAGGGAAGGTGAAGAGCACCAACAGCTTTCAGGGCTGGCACCTTCATCCTGGGAGAACCAGCCCGACGTTTGCTATTTCAGAAAGAGGATTTTCCGAGAGCGAGAGCGATGACAAGTTACGTCTCTGGGAAAGCAGGTAACCCCAGTGCTGTTGTTCCAGTGCATAGGCTGCCGAGGGAATGTGAAGAGCAGCAACAGCTTTCAGGGCTGGCACCTTCATCCTGGGAGAAACAGCCCGACGTTTTGTTTTTTCAGAAAAAGGCTCTGCCGAGAATGAGAGCGATGAGAAGTTACGTCTCCGGGAAAGCAGGTATCCCCAGTGCTGTTTCTGTGCATAGGCTGCCGAGGGAAGGTGAAGAGCAGCAACAGCTTTCAGGGCTGGCACCTTCGTTCTGTGTGAAACAGCCCGACGTTTTCTATTTCAGAAAGAGGCTCTGCCGAGAACTAGAGCGATGAGAAGTTACATCTCTGGGAAAGCAGGTATCCCCAGTGTTGTTGTTTCGTTGTTTAGGCTGCCGAGTGAATGTTAAGAGCAGCAACAGGTTTCAGGGCTGGCACCTTCGTCCTGGGAGAAACAGCGCGACATTTGCTATGTCAGAAAGAGGCTCTGCCACGAACGAGAGCGGTGAGACCTTACGTCTCTGGGAAAGCAGGTATCCCAGGTACTGTTGTTCCTGTGCATAGGCTGCCGAGGGAAGGTGTAGAGCAGCAACAGCTTTCAAGGCTGGCAACTTCGTTCTGTGTGAAACAGCCTGACGTTCTCTATTTAAGAAACAGGCTCTGCCGAGAACCTGAGCGATGAGAAGTTACGTCTCTGAGAAAGCAGATATCCGCAGTGCTGTTGTTCAGATGCATAGGCTGCCGAGGGAAGGTGAAGAGCACCAACAGCTTTCAGGGCTGGCACATTCATCCTGGGAGAAACAGCCCGACGTTTTGTATTTTCAGAAAAAGGCTCTGCCGAGAATGAGAGAGATGAGAAGTTACGTCTCTGGGAAAGCAGGTATCCTAAGTGCTGTTTCTGTAAATAGGCTGCCGAGGGAAGGTGAAGAGCAGCAACAGCTTTCAGGGCTGGCACCTTCGTTCTGTGTGAAACAGCCCGATGTTTTCTATTTCAGAAAGAGGCTCTGCCGAGAACCAGAGCGATGAGAAGTTACGTCTCTGGGAAAGCAGGTATCCCCAGTGTTGTTGTTTCGTTGTTTAGGCTGCCGAGTGAATGTTAAGAGCAGCAAGAGCTTTCAGGGCTGGCACCTTCGTCCTGGGAGAAACAGCGCGACATTTGCTATTTCAGAAAGAGGCTCTGCCCCGAACGAGAGCGGTGAGACCTTACGTCTCTGGTAAAGCAGGTATCCCAGGTACTGTTGTTCCTGTGCATAGGCTGCCGAGGGCAGGTGAAGAGCAGCAACAGCTTTCAGGGCTGGCACCTTCGTTCTGTGTGAAACAGCCCGACGTTTGCTGTTTCAGAAACAGGCTCTGCCGAGAATGAGAGCGTTGAGAAGTTACGTCTCTGGCAAAGCAGGTATCCCCAGTGCTGTTCCTGTGCATAGGCTGCCGAGGGAAGGTGAAGAGCAGCAACAGCTTTCAGGGCTGGCATATTCATCCTGGGAGAAATAACCCGACGTTTGTATTTTCAGAAAGAGGCTCTGCCGAGAACGAGAGCGATGAGATGTTAACAATCCAGGAAAGCAGGTATTCCCAGTGCTGTTGTTCAGATGCATAGGCTGCCGAGGGAAGGTGAAGAGCAGCAACAGCTTTCAGGGCTGGCACCTTCATCCTGGGAGAAACAGCCCGACGTTTTATATTTTCAGAAAAAGGCTCTGCCGAGAATGAGAGAGATGAGAAGTTACGTCTCCGGGAAAGCAGGTATCCCCAGTGCTGTTGTTCCTGTGCATAGGCTGCCGAGGGAAGGTGAAGAGCAGCAACAGCTTTCAGATTTGGCATGTTCATCCTGGGAGAAACAGACCGACGTTTTCTATTTCAGAAACATGCTCTGCCAATAACGAGTGCGGTGAGACCTTACGTCTCTGGGAAAGCAGGTACCCCAGTGCTGTTGTTCCTGTGCATAGGCTGCCGAGGGAAGGTGAAGAGCAGCAACAGCTTTCAGGGCTGGCACCTTCATCCTGGGAGAAACAGCCCGACTTTTGCTATTACAGAAAAAGGCTCTGCCGAGAACGAGAGCCATGAGAAGTTACGTGTCCAGGAAAGCAGGTATCCCCAGTGCTGTTGTTCCTGTGCATAGGCTGCCGAGGGAAGTTGAAGATGAGCAGTAGCTGTCAGGGCTGGCAACTTCGTTCTGTGTGAAACAGCCCGACGTATGTATTTTCAGAAAAAGGCTCTGCCGAGAACGAGAGCGATGAGAAGTTACGTCTCTGGGAAAGCACGTATCCCAGGTACTGTTGTTCCTGTGCATAGGCTGCCGAGGGAAGGTGAAGAGCAGCAACAGCTTTCAGGGCTGGCACCTTCATCCTGGGAGAAACAGCCCAACTTTTGTATTTTCAGAAAAAGGCTCTGCCGAGAACGAGAGCAATGAGAAGTTACGTCTCTGGGAAAGCAGGTATCCCAGGTACTGTTTTTCCTGTGCATAGGGTGCTGAGGGAAGGTGAAGAGCAGCAACAGCTTTCAGGGCTGGCACATTCATCCTGGGAGAAACAGCCCGACATTTGCTATTTCAGAAAGAGGATTTTCCGAGACAGAGAGCGATGAGAAGTTACGTCTCTGGGAAAGCAGGTATCCCCAGTGCTGTTGTTCCTGTGCATAGGCTGCCAAGGGAAATTGAAGAACAGCAACAGCTTTCAGGGCTGGCACATTCATCATGGGAGAAACTGTCCGACGTTTGTATTTTCAGAAACAGGCTCTGCCGAGAACGAGATCAATGAGAAGTTCCGTCTCCGGGAAAGCAGGTATTCCCAGTGCTGTTGTTCAGGTGCATAGGCTGCCGAGGGAAGGTGAAGACCAGCAGCAGCTTTCAGGACTGGCACCTTCGGTCTGTGTGAAACAGCCCGACGTTTGCTGTTTCAGAAACAGGCTCTGCCGAGAACGAGAGTGATGAGAAGTTACGTCTCTGGGAAAACTGGTATCCCATGTACTGTTGTTCCTGTGCATAGGCTGCCGAGGGAAGGTGTAGAGCAGCAACAGCTTTCAGATTTGGCATGTTCATCCTGGGAGAAACAGCCCGACGTTTTCTATTTCAGAAACAGGCTCTGCCGAGAATGAGAGCGATGAGAAGTTACGTCTCTGGGAAAGCAGGTATCCCCAGTGCTGTTGTTCCTGTGCATAGGCAGCCGAGGGAAGGTGAAGAGCAGCAACAGCTTTCAGGGCTGGCACCTTCGTTCTGTGTGAAACAGCCCGACGTTTTCTATTTCAGAGAGAGGGTCTGCCGAGGGCGAGATTGATGAGAAGTTACGTCTCTGGAAAAGCAGGTATCCCCAGTGCTGTTGTTCCTGTGCATAGGCAGCCGAGGGAAGGTGAAGAGCAGCAACAGCTTTCAGGGCTGGCACCTTCGTTCTGGGAGAAACAGCCCGACGTTTTCTATTTCAGAAACAGGCTCTGCCGAGAATGAGAGCGATGAGAAGTTACGTCTCCAGGAAAGCAGGTATCCCCACTGCTGTTGTTCTTGTGCGTAGGCTGCTGAGGGAAGGTGAAGAGCAGCAACAGCTTTCAGAGCTGGCATCTTCATCCTGGGAGAAACAGCCCGACGTTTTCTATTTCAGAAAGAGGATATTCCGAGAGAGAGAGCGATGAGAAGTTACGTCTCTGGGAAAGCAGGTATCCCCAGTGTTGTTGTTTCGTTGTTTAGGCTGCCGAGTGAATGTTAAGAGCAGCAAGAGCTTTCAGGGCTGGCACCTTCGTCCTGGGAGAAACAGCGCGACATTTGCTATGTCAGAAAGAGGCTCTGCCCCGAACGAGAGCGGTGAGACCTTACGTCTCTGGTAAAGCAGGTATCCCAGGTACTGTTGTTCCTGTGCATAGGCTGCCGAGGGCAGGTGAAGAGCAGCAACAGCTTTCAGGGGTGGCACCTTCGTTCTGTGTGAAACAGCCCGACGTTTGCTGTTTCAGAAACAGGCTCTGCCGAGAATGAGAGCGTTGAGAAGTTACGTCTCTGGCAAAGCAGGTATCCCCAGTGCTGTTCCTGTGCATAGGCTGCCGAGGGAAGGTGAAGAGCAGCAACAGCTTTCAGTGCTGGCACCTTCGTTCTGGGAGAAACAGCCCGACGTTTTCTATTTCAGAAACAGGCTCTGCCTAGAATGAAAGCGATGAGAAGTTACGTCTCTTGGAAAGCAGGAATCCCCAGTGCTGTTGTTCAGGTGCATATGCAGCCGAGGGAAGGTGAAGAGCAGCAACAGCTTTCAGGGCTGGCACCTTCGTTCTGTGTGAAACAGCCCGACGTTTGCTGTTTCAGAAACAGGCTCTGCCGAGAATGAGAGCGTTGAGAAGTTACGTCTCTGGCAAAGCAGGTATCCCCAGTGCTGTTCCTGTGCATAGGCTGCCGAGGGAAGGTGAAGAGCAGCAACAGCTTTCAGGGCTGGCACATTCATCCTGGGAGAAATAACCCGACGTTTGTATTTTCAGAAAGAGGCTCTGCCGAGAACGAGAGCGATGAGATGTTAACACTCCAGGAAAGCAGGTATTCCCAGTGCTGTTGTTCAGATGCATAGGCTGCCGAGGGAAGGTGAAGAGCAGCAACAGCTTTCAGGGCTGGCACCTTCATCCTGGGAGAAACAGCCCGACGTTTTATATTTTCAGAAAAAGGCTCTGATGAGAATGAGAGAGATGAGAAGTTACGTCTCCGGGAAAGCAGGTATCCCCAGTGCTGTTGTTCCTGTGCATAGGCTGCCGAGGGAAGGTGAAGAGCAGCAACAGCTTTCAGATTTGGCATGTTCATCCTGGGAGAAACAGACCGACGTTTTCTATTTCAGAATCATGCTCTGCCAAGAACGAGTGCGGTGAGACCTTACGTCTCTGGGAAAGCAGGTACCCCAGTGCTGTTGTTCCTGTGCATAGGCTGCCGAGGGAAGGTGAAGAGCAGCAACAGCTTTCAGGGCTGGCACCTTCGTCCTGTGGGAGACAGCCCGACGTTTGCTTTTTCAGAAAGAGGATATTCCGAGAGAGAGAGCGATGAGAAGTTACGTCTCTGGGAAAGCAGGTGTCCCCAGTGCTGTTGTTCCTGTGCATAGGCTGCCGAGGGAAGGTGAAGAGCAGCAACAGCTTTCAGGGCTGGCACCTTCATCCTGGGAGAAACAGCCCGAATTTTGCTATTACAGAAAGAGGCTCTGCCGAGAACGAGAGCCATGAGAAGTTACGTGTCCAGGAAAGCAGGTATCCCCAGTGCTGTTGTTCCTGTGCATAGGCTGCCGAGGGAAGTTGAAGATGCGCAGTAGCTGTCAGGGCTGGCAACTTCGTTCTGTGTGAAACAGCCCGACGTATGTATTTTCAGAAAAAGGCTCTGCCGAGAACGAGAGCGATGAGAAGTTACGTCTCTGGGAAAGCAGGTATCCCAGGTACTGTTGTTCCTGTGCATAGGCTGCCGAGGGAAGGTGAAGAGCAGCAACAGCTTTCAGGGCTGGCACCTTCATCCTGGGAGAAACAGCCCAACTTTTGTATTTTCAGAAAAAGGCTCTGCCGAGAACGAGAGCAATGAGAAGTTACGTCTCTGGGAAAGCAGGTATCCCAGGTACTGTTTTTCCTGTGCATAGGGTGCTGAGGGAAGGTGAAGAGCAGCAACAGCTTTCAGGGCTGGCACATTCATCCTGGGAGAAACAGCCCGACATTTGCTATTTCAGAAAGAGGATTTTCCGAGACAGAGAGCGATGAGAAGTTACGTCTCTGGGAAAGCAGGTATCCCCAGTGCTGTTGTTCCTGTGCATAGGCTGCCAAGGGAAATTGAAGAACAGCAACAGCTTTCAGGGCTGGCACATTCATCATGGGAGAAACTGTCCGACGTTTGTATTTTCAGAAACAGGCTCTGCCGAGAACGAGATCAATGAGAAGTTCCGTCTCCGGGAAAGCAGGTATTCCCAGTGCTGTTGTTCAGGTGCATAGGCTGCCGAGGGAAGGTGAAGACCAGCAGCAGCTTTCAGGACTGGCACCTTCGGTCTGTGTGAAACAGCCCGACGTTTGCTGTTTCAGAAACAGGCTCTGCCGAGAACGAGAGCGATGAGAAGTTACGTCTCTGGGAAAACTGGTATCCCATGTACTGTTGTTCCTGTGCATAGGCTGCCGAGGGAAGGTGTAGAGCAGCAACAGCTTTCAGATTTGGCATGTTCATCCTGGGAGAAACAGCCCGACGTTTTCTATTTCAGAAACAGGCTCTGCCGAGAATGAGAGCGATGAGAAGTTACGTCTCTGGGAAAGCAGGTATCCCCAGTGCTGTTGTTCCTGTGCATAGGCAGCCGAGGGAAGGTGAAGAGCAGCAACAGCTTTCAGGGCTAGCACCTTAGTTTTGGGTGAAACAGCCCGACGTTTTCTATTTCAGAGAGAGGGTCTGCCGAGGGCGAGATTGATGAGAAGTTACGTCTCTGGAAAAGCAGGTATCCCCAGTGCTATTGTTCCTGTGCATAGGCAGACGAGGGAAGGTGAAGAGCAGCAACAGCTTTCAGGGCTGGCACCTTCGTTCTGGGAGAAACAGCCCGACGTTTTCTATTTCAGAAACAGGCTCTGCCGAGAATGAGAGCGATGAGAAGTTACATCTCCAGGAAAGCAGGTATCCCCACTGCTGTTGTTCTTGTGCGTAGGCTGCTGAGGGAAGGTGAAGAGCAGCAACAGCTTTCAGAGCTGGCACCTTCATCCTGGGAGAAACAGCCCGACGTTTTCTATTTCAGAAAGAGGATATTCCGAGAGAGAGAGCGATGAGAAGTTACGTCTCTGGGAAAGCAGGTATCCCCAGTGCTGTTGTTCATGTGCATAGGCTGCCGAGGGAAGGTGAAGAGCAGCAACAGCTTTCAGGGCTGGCACCTTCGTTCTGTGTGAGACAGCCCGACGTTTTCTCCTTCAGAAACAGGCTCTGCCGAGAACGAGAGCGATGAGAAGTTACATCTCTGGGAAAGCAGGTATTCCCAGTGCTGTTGTTCCTGTGCATAGGCTGCCGAGGGTATTTGAAGAACAGCAACAGCTTTCAGGGCTGGCACCTTCGTCCTGGGAGAAACAGCCCGACATTTGCTATTTCAGAAAGAGGCTCTGCCGAGAACGAGAGCAATGAGAAGTTACGTCCTGGGAAAGCAGGTATCCCAGGTACTGCTGTTCCTGTGCATAGGCTGCCGAGGGAAGGTGAAGAGCAGCAACAGCTTTCAGGGCTGGCACCTTCATCCTGGGAGAAACAGCCCGACTTTTGCTATTACAGAAAGAGGCTCTGCCGAGAATGAGAGCGATGAGAAGTTACGTCTCCAGGAAAGCAGGTATCCCCACTGCTGTTGTTCTTGTGCGTAGGCTGCCGAGGGAAGGTGAAGGGCAGCAACAGCTTTCAGGGCTGGCACATTCATCCTGGGAGAAACAGCCCGACATTTGCTATTTCAGAAAGAGGATTTTCCGAGACAGAGAGCGATGAGAAGTTACGTCTCTGGGAAAGCAGGTATCCCCAGTGCTGTTGTTCCTGTGCATAGGCTGCCAAGGGAAATTGAAGAACAGCAACAGCTTTCAGGGCTGTCACATTCATCATGGGAGAAACTGTCCGACGTTTTCTATTTCAGAAACAGGGTCTGTCTAGAATGAGAGCGATGAGAAGTTACGTCTCTGGGAAAGCAGGTATCCCCAGTGCTTTTGTTCAGGTGCATATGCAGCCGAGGGAAGGTGAAGAGCAGCAACAGCTTTCAGGGCTGGCACCTTCATCCTGGGAGAAACAGCCCGACTTTTTCTATTTCAGAAAGAGGCTCTGCCGAGAACGAGAGCAATGAGAAGTTACGTCTCTGGGAAAGAAGGTATCCCAGGTACTGTTGTTCCTGTGCATAGGCTGCCGAGGGAAATTGAAGAACAGCAACAGCTTTCAGGGCTGGCACATTCATCCTGGGAGAAACAGCCCGACGTTTGTATTTTCAGAAAAAGGCTCTGCCGAGAACGAGAGCGATGAGAAGTTACATCTCTGGGAAAGCAGGTATCCCCAGTGCTGTTGTTCCTGTGCATAGGCTGCCGAGGGAAGGTGAAGAGCAGCAACAGCTTTTAGATTTGGCATGTTCATCCTGGGAGAAACAGACCGACGTTTTCTATTTCAGAAACATGCTCTGCCAAGAACGAGTGCGGTGAGACCTTACGTCTCTGGGAAAGCAGGTACCCCAGTGCTGTTGTTCCTGTGCATAGGCTGCCGAGGGAAGGTGAAGAGCAGCAACAGCTTTCAGCTTCGTTCTGTGTGAGACAGCCCGATGTTTTCTATTTCAGAAACAGGCTCTGCCGAGAACGAGAGCGATGAGAAGTTACGTCTCTGGGAAAGCAGGTACCCCAGGTACTGTTGTTCCTGTGCATAGGCTGCCAAGGGAAGGTGAAGAGCAGCAGCAGCTTTCAGGGCTGGCACCTTCATCCTGGGAGAAACAGCCCTACGTTTGCTATTTCAGAAAGAGGATTTGCAAAGAACAAGAGCCATGAGACCTTACGTCTCTGGGAAAGCAGGTATCCCCAGTGCTGTTGTTCCTGTGCATAGGAGGCCGAGGGAAGTTGAAGATGAGCAGTAGCTGTCAGGGCTGGCAACTTCGTTCTCTGTGAAACAGCCCGACGTTTGTATTTTCAGAAAAAGGCTCTGCCGAGAACAAGAGCGATGAGAAGTTACGTCTCTGGGAAAGCAGGTACCCCAGGTACTGTTGTTCCTGTGCATAGTCTGCCAAGGGAAGGTGAAGAGCAGCAGCAGCTTTCAGGGCTGGCACCTTCATCCTGGGAGAAACAGCCCTACGTTTGCTATTACAGAAAGAGGCTCTGCCGAGAACGAGAGCCATGAGAAGTTACGTGTCCAGGAAAGCAGGTATCCCCAGTGCTGTTCTTGCTGTGCATAGGCAGCCGAGGGAAGGTGAAGAGCAGCAACAGCTTTCAGGGCTTGCACCTTCATCCTGGGAGAAACAGCCCGACGTTTGCTATTTCAGAAAGAGGATATTCCGAGAGAGAGAGCGATGAGAAGTTACGTCTCTGGGAAAGCAGGTATCCCCAGTGCTGTTGTTCCTGTGCATAGGCTGCCGAGGGAAGGTGAAGAGCAGCAACAGCTTTCAGGGCTGGCACCTTCGTTCTGTGTGAGACAGCCCGACGTTTTCTCTTTCAGAAACAGGCTCTGCCGAGAACGAGACCGATGAGAAGTTACGTGTCCGGGAAATCAGGTATTCCCAGTGCTGTTGTTCAGGTGCATAGGCTGCCGAGGGAAGGTGAAGACCAGCAGCAGCTTTCAGGGCTGGCACCTTCGGTCTGTGTGAAACAGCCCGACGTTTGCTGTTTCAGAAACAGGCTCTGCCGAGAACGAGAGCGATGAGAAGTTACGTCTCTGGGAAAACTGATATCCCAGGTACTGTTGTTCCTGTGCATAGGCTGCCGAGGGAAGGTGTAGAGCAGCAACAGCTTTCAGATTTGGCATGTTCATCCTGGGAGAAACAGCCCGACGTTTTCTATTTCAGAAACAGGCTCTGCCGAGAATGAGAGCGATGAGAAGTTACGTCTCTGGGAAAGCAGGTATCCCCAGTGCTGTTGTTCCTGTGCATAGGCAGCCGAGGGAAGGTGAAGAGCAGCAACAGCTTTCAGGGCTGGCACCTTCGTTCTGTGTGAAACAGCCCGACGTTTGCTGTTTCAGAAAGAGGATATTCCGAGAGAGAGAGCGATGAGAAGTTACGTCTCTGGCAAAGCAGGTATCCCCAGTGCTGTTTTTCAGGTGCATATGCAGCCGAGGGAAGGTGAAGAGCAGCAACAGCTTTCAGGGCTGGCACCTTCGTTCTGTGTGAGACAGCCCGACGTTTGCTGTTTTAGAAAGAGGATATTCCGAGAGAGAGAGCGATGAGAAGTTACGTCTCTGGCAAAGCAGGTATCCCCAGTGCTGTTGTTCCTGTGCATAGGCTGCCGAGTGAAGGTGAAGAGCAGCAACAGCTTTCAGGGCTGGCACCTTCGTCCTGGGAGAAACAGCCCGAAGTTTTCTATTTCAGAAACAGGCTCTGCCGAGAACGAGAGCAATGAGAAGTTACGTCTCTGGGAAAGCAGGTATCCCAGGTACTGTTGTTCCTGTGCATAGGCTGCCGAGGGAAGGTGAAGAGCATCAACAGCTTTCAGGGCTGGCACCTTCATCCTGGGAAAAACAGCCCGACTTTTGCTATTACAGAAAGAGGCTCTGCCGAGAACGAGAGCCATGAGAAGTTACGTGTCCAGGAAAGCAGGTATCCCCAGTGCTGTTCTTGCTGTGCATAGGCAGCCGAGGGAAGGTGAAGAGCAGCAACAGCTTTCAGGGCTGGCACCTTCATCCTGGGAGAAACAGCCCGACTTTTGTATTTTCAGAACAAGGCTCTGCCGAGAACGAGAGCGATGAGAAGTTACGTCTCTGGGAAAGCAGGTATCCCAGGTACTGTTGTTCCTGTGCATAGGCTGCCGAGGGAAGGTGAAGAGCAGCAACAGCTTTCAGGGCTGGCACATTCATCCTGGGAGAAACAGCCCGACGTTTGCTATTTCAGAAAGAGGATTTTCCGAGACAGAGATCGATGAGAAGTTACGTCTCTGGGAAAGCAGGTATCCCCAGTGCTGTTGTTCCTGTGCATAGGCTGCCGAGGGAAATTGAAGAACAGCAACAGCTTTCAGGGCTGGCACATTCATCCTGGGAGAAGCAGTCCGACGTTTGTATTTTCAGAAACAGGCTCTGCCGAGAACGAGAGCGATGAGAAGTTACGTCTCCGGGAAAGGAGGTATCCCAGGTATTTTTGTTCCTGTGCGTAGGCTGCCGAGGGAAGGTGAAGAGCATCAAAAGATTTCAGGGCTGGCACATTCATCCTTTGAGAAACAGCCCGACGTTTGTATTTTCAGAAAGAGGCTCTGCCGAGAACGAGAGCGATGAGAAGTTACGTGTCCGGGAAAGCAGGTATTCCCAGTGCTGTTGTTCAGGTGCATAGGCTGCCGAGGGAAGGTGAAGACCAGCAGCAGCTTTCAGGGCTGGCACCTTCGGTCTGTGTGAAACAGCCCGACGTTTGCTGTTTCAGAAACAGGCTCTGCCGAGAACGAAAGCGATGAGAAGTTACGTCTCTGGGAAAAATGGTATCCCAGGTACTGTTGTTCCTGTGCATACGCTGCCGAGGGAAGGTGTAGAGCAGCAACAGCTTTCAGATTTGGCATGTTCATCCTGGGAGACACAGCCCGACGTTTTCTATTTCAGAAACAGGCTCTGCCTTGAATGAGAGCGATGAGAAGTTACGTCTCTGGGAAAGCAGGCATCCCCAGTGCTGTTGTTCCTGTGCATAGGCAGCTGAGGGAAGGTGAAGAGCAGCAACAGCTTTCAGGGCTGGCACCTTCATCCTGGGAAAAACAGCCCGACTTTTGCTATTACAGAAAGAGGCTCTGCCGAGAACGAGAGCGATGAGAAGTTACGTCTCTGGCAAAGCAGGTATCCCAGGTACTGTTGTTCCTGTGCATAGGCTGCCGAGGGAAGGTGAAGAGCATCAACAGCTTTCAGGGCTGGCACCTTCATCCTGGGAAAAACAGCCCGACTTTTGCTATTACAGAAAGAGGCTCTGCCGAGAACGAGAGCCATGAGAAGTTACGTGTCCAGGAAAGCAGGTATCCCCAGTGCTGTTCTTCCTGTGCATATCCAGCCGAGGGAAGGTGAAGAGCAGCAACAGCTTTCAGGGCTGGCACCTTCATCCTGGGAGAAACAGCCCGACTTTTGTATTTTCAGAAAAAGGCTCTGCCGAGAACGAGAGCGATGAGAAGTTACGTCTCTGGGAAAGCAGGTATCCCAGGTACTGTTTTTCCTGTGCATACGCTGACGAGGGAAGGTGTAGAGCAGCAACAGCTTTCAGATTTGGCATGTTCATCCTGGGAGAAACAGCCCGACGTTTTCTATTTCAGAAACAGGCTCTGCCGAGAACGAGAGCAATGAGAAGTTACGTCTCTGGGAAAGCAGGTATCCCAGGTACTGTTGTTCCTGTGCATAGGCTGCCGAGGGAAGGTGAAGAGCATCAACAGCTTTCAGGGCTGGCACCTTCATCCTGGGAAAAACAGCCCGACTTTTGCTATTACAGAAAGAGGCTCTGCCGAGAACGAGAGCCATGAGAAGTTACGTGTCCAGGAAAGCAGGTATCCCCAGTGCTGTTCTTGCTGTGCATAGGCAGCCGAGGGAAGGTGAAGAGCAGCAACAGCTTTCAGGGCTTGCACCTTCATCCTGGGAGAAACAGCCCGACTTTTGTATTTTCAGAAAAAGGCTCTGCCGAGAACGAGAGCGATGAGAAGTTACGTCTCTGGGAAAGCAGGTATCCCAGGTACTGTTTTTCCTGTGCATAGGCTGCCGAGGGAAGGTGAAGAGCAGCAACAGCTCACAGGGCTGGCACCTTCGTCCTGGGAGAAACAGCCCGACGTTTGCTATTTCAGAAAGAGGATTTTCCGAGACAGAGATCGATGAGAAGTTACGTCTCTGGGAAAGCAGGTATCCCCAGTGCTGTTGTTCCTGTGCATAGGCTGCCGAGGGAAATTGAAGAACAGCAACAGCTTTCAGGGCTGGCACATTCATCCTGGGAGAAACAGCCCGACGTTTGCTATTTCAGAAAGAGGCTCTGCCGAGAACGAGAGCGATGAGAAGTTACGTGTCCAGGAAAGCAGGTATCCCAGGTACTGTTGTTCCTGTGCATAGGCTGCCGAGGGAAGGTGAAGAGCAGCAACAGCTTTCAGGGCTGGCACCTTCATCCTGGGAGAAACAGCCCGACGTTTGTATTTTCAGAAAAAGGCTCTGCCGAGAACGAGAGCGATGAGAAGTTACATCTCTGGGAAAGCAGGTATCCCCAGTGCTGTTGTTCCTGTGCATAGGCTGCCGAGGGAAGGTGAAGAGCAGCAACAGCTTTCAGATTTGGCATGTTCATCCTGGGAGAAACAGACCGACGTTTTCTATTTCAGAAACATGCTCTGCCAAGAACGAGTGCGGTGAGACCTTACGTCTCTGGGAAAGCAGGTACCCCAGTGCTGTTGTTCCTGTGCATAGGCTGCCGAGGGAAGGTGAAGAGCAGCAACAGCTTTCAGGGCTGGCACCTTCGTTCTGTGTGAGACAGCCCGATGTTTTCTATTTCAGAAACAGGCTCTGCCGAGAACGAGAGCGATGAGAAGTTACGTCTCTGGGAAAGCAGGTACCCCAGGTACTGTTGTTCCTGTGCATAGGCTGCCAAGGGAAGGTGAAGAGCAGCAGCAGCTTTCAGGGCTGGCACCTTCATCCTGGGAGAAACAGCCCTACGTTTGCTATTTCAGAAAGAGGATTTGCAAAGAACAAGAGCCATGAGACCTTACGTCTCTGGGAAAGCAGGTATCCCCAGTGTTGTTGTTTCGTTGCATGGGCTGCCGAGGAAAGGTGAAGACCAGCAAGAGCTTTCAGGGCTGGCACCTTCGTCCTGGGAGAAACAGCCCAACGTTTGCTATTGCAGAGAGAGGGTGTGCCGAGAGCGAGATCGATGAGAAGTTAAGTCTCTGGAAAAGCAGGTATCCCCAGTGCTGTTGTTTCTATGCATAGGCTGCCGAGGGAAGTTGAAGACCAGCAAGATCTTTCAGGGCTAGCACCTTCGTCCTGGGACAAACAGCCCGACGTTTGTATTTCCAGAAAAAGGCTCTGCCGAGAACGAGAGCGATGAGAAGTTATGTCTCCAGGAAAGCAGGTATTCTCAGTGTTGTTCTTCCTGTGCATAGGCTGCCGAGGGAAGGTGAAGAGCAGCAACAGCTTTCAGGGCTGGCACCTTTGTTCTGTGTGAAACAGACCTACGTTTGCTATTTCAGAAAGAGGCTCTGCCGAGAACGAGAGCAATGAGAAGTTACGTCTCTGGGAAAGCAGGTATCCCCAGTGTTGTTGTTTCGTTGCATAGGCTGCCGAGGGAAGGTGAAGAGCAGCAGCAGCTTTCAGGGGTGGAACAGTCGTCCTGGGAGAAACAGCCCGACGTTTGCTATTTCAGAAAGAGGCTTTGCCAAGAACAAGAGCGGTGAGACCTTACGTCTCTGGGAAAGCAGGTATGCCCAGTGCTGTTGTTTCTTTGCATAGGCTGCCGAGGGAAGGTGAAGAGCAGCAGCAGCTTTCAGGGCTGGCACCTTCGTTCTGTGTGAAACAGCCCGACGTTTGCTGTTTCAGAAACAGGCTATGCCGAGAACGAGAGCGATGAGAAGTTACGTCTCTGGGAAAACTGGTATCCCAGGTACTGTTGTTCCTGTGCATAGGCTGCCGAGGGAAGGTGTAGAGCAGCAACAGCTTTCAGATTTGGCATGTTCATCTCGGGAGAAACAGCCCGACGTTTTCTATTTCAGAAACAGGCTCTGCCTAGAATGAGAGCGAAGAGAAGTTACGTCTCTGGGAAAGCAGGTATCCCCAGTGGTGTTGTTCCTGTGCAAAGGCAGCCGAGGGAAGGTGAAGAGCAGCAAGAGCTTTCAGGGCTGGCAACTTCGTCCTGGGAGAAACAGCCCGACGTTTGCTATTTGAGAAAGAGGCTTTGCCAAGAACGAGAGCCATGAGAAGTTACGTCTCTGGGAAAGCAGGTATCCCCAGTGCTGTTGTTCTTGTGCATAGGCTGCCGAGGGAAGGTGAAGAGCAGCAACAGCTTTCAGGGCTGGCACCTTCATCCTGGGACAAACAGCCCGACGTTTGTATTTCCAGAAAAAGGCTCTGCCGAGAACGAGAGCGATGAGAAGTTACGTCTCTGGGAAAGCAGGTATCCCCAGTGTTGTTGTTCCTGTGCATAGGCTGCCGAGGGAAGGTGAAGAGCAGCAGCAGCTTTCAGGGATGGAACAGTCGTCCTGGGAGAAACAGCCCGACGTTTGCTATTTCAGAAAGAGGCTTTGCGAAGAGCAAGAGCGGTGAGACCTTACGTCTCTGGGAAAGCAGGTATCCGCAGTGCTGTTGTACCTATGCATAGGCTGCCGAGGGAAGGTGAAGAGCAGCAACAGCTTTCAGGGCTGGTACCTTCGTCCTGGGAGAAACAGCCCGACGTTTGTATTTCCAGAAAAAGGCTCTGCCGAAAACGAGAGCGATGAGAAGTTACGTCTCCAGGAAAGCAGGTATCCCCAGTGGTGTTGTTCCTGTGCATAGGCTGCCGAGGGAAGGTGAAGAGCAGCAACAGCTTTCAGGGCTGGCACCTTCGTTCTGTGTGAAACAGACCGACGTTTGCTATTTCAGAAAGAGGCTCTGCCGAGAACGAGAGCGATGAGAAGTTACGTCTCTGGGAAAGGAGGTATCCCCAGTGTTGTTGTTTCGTTGGATAGGCTGCCGAGGGAAGGTGAAGAGCAGCAACAGCTTTCAGGGCTGGCACCTTCGTCCTGGGAGAAACAGCCCGACGTTTGCTATTTGATTAAAAGGCTTTGCCAAGAACGAGAGCCATGGGAAGTTACGTCTCCAGGAAAGCAGGTATTCTCACTGTTGTTGTTCAGATGCATAGGCTGCCGAGGAAGGTGAAGAGCAGCAACAGCTTCCAGGGCTGCATCCTTCGTCCTGGGAGAAACAGCCCGACGTTTTCTATTTCAGAAAGAGGCTCTGCCGAGAACGAGATCGATGAGAAGTTACTTCTCTGGGAAAGGAGGTATCCCCAGTGCTGTTGTTTCATTGCATAGGCTGCCGAGGGAAGGTGAAGAGCAGCAACAGCTTTCAGGGCTGGCACCTTCATCCTGGGAGAAACAGGCCGACGTTTGCTATTTCAGAAAGAAGCTCTGCCAAGAACAAGAGCGGTGAGACCTTACGTCTCTGGGAAAGCAGGTATCCCCAGTGCTGTTGTTCCTATGCATAGGCTGCCGAGGGAAGGTGAAGAGCAGCAACAGCTTTCAGGGCTGGCACCTTCATCCTGGGACAAAGAGCCCGACGTTTGTATTTCCAGAAAAAGGCTCTGCCGAGAACGAGAGCGATGAGAAGTTACGTCTCTGGGAAAGCAGGTATCCCCAGTGCTGTTGTTTCGTTGGATAGGCTGCCGAGGGAAGTTGAAGATCAGCAGCAGCTTTCAGGGCTGGCACATTCGTTCTGGGAGAAACAGCCCGACGTTTGCTATTTCAGAAAGAGGCTCTGCTAGAACGAGAGCGATGAGAAGTTACGTCTCTGGGAAAGCAGGTATCCCCAGTGGTGTTGTTCCTATGCATAGGCTGCCGAGGGAAGGTGAAGAGCAGCAACAGCTTTCAGGGATGGAACAGTCGTCCTGGGAGAAACAGCCCGACGTTTGTATTTCCAGAAAAAGGCTCTGCCGAAAACGAGAGCGATGAGAAGTTACGTCTCTGGGAAAGCAGGTATTCTCAGTGTTGTTCTTCCTGTGAATAGGCTGCCGAGGGAAGGTGAAGAGCAGCAACAGCTTTCAGGGCTGGCACCTTCGTTCTGTGTGAAACAGACCGACGTTGGCTATTTCAGAAAGGGGCTCTGCCGAGAATGAGAGCGATGAGAAGTTACGTCTCTGGGAAAGGAGGTATCCCCAGTGTTCTCGTTTCGTTGGATAGGCTGCCGAGGGAAGGTGAAGAGCAGCAACAGCTTTCAGGGCTGGCACCTTCGTCCTGGGAGAAACAGCCCGACGTTTGCTATTTCAGAAAGAGGCTTTGCCAAGAACAAGAGCGGTGAGACCTTACGTCTCTGGGAAAGCAGGTATCCCCAGTGCTGTTGTTCCTATGCATAGGCTGCCGAGGAAAGGTGAAGAGCAGCAACAGCTTTCAGGGCTGGCACCTTCGTTCTGTGTGAAACAGCCCGACGTTTGCTATTTCAGAAAGAGGCTCTGCCGAGAACGAGAGCGATGAGAAGTTACGTCTCTGGGAAAGCAGG
Source organism: Harpia harpyja (assembly GCF_026419915.1). Lineage (NCBI taxonomy): Eukaryota > Metazoa > Chordata > Aves > Accipitriformes > Accipitridae > Harpia > Harpia harpyja. The sequence continues at coordinate 58,301,231 of NC_068969.1, forward strand.
TATCCCCAGTGCTGTTGTTTCGTTGGATAGGCTGCCGAAGGATGTTGAAGATCAGCAGCAGCTTTCAGAGCTGGCACCTTCGTTCTGGGAGAAACAGCCCGACGTTTGCTATTTCAGAAAAAGGCTATGCCGAGAACGAGGGCGATGAGAAGTTACGTCTCTGGGAAAGCAGGTATCCCCAGTGTTGTTGTTTCGTTGCATAGGCTGCCGAGGGAAGGTGAAGAGCAGCAACAGCTTTCAGGGCTGGCACCTTCGTCCTCGGAGAAACTGCCTGACGTTTGCTATTTCAGAAAGAGGCTCTGCCGAGAACGAGAGCGATGAGAAGTTACTTCTCTGGGAAAGGAGGTATCCCAGTGCTGTTGTTCCTGTGCATAGGCTGCCGAGGGAAGGTGACGAGCAGCAACAGCTTTCAGGGCTGGCACCTTCATCCTGGGAGAAACAGCCCGACGTTTGCTATTTCAGAAACAGGCTCTGCCGAGAACGAGAGCGATGAGAAGTTACGTCTCTGAGAATGCAGGTATCCCAGGTGTTGTTGTTTCTTCGCATAGGCTGCCGAGGGAAGGTGAAGAGCAGCAACAGCTTTCAGGGCTGGCACCTTCGTCATGGGAGAAACAGCCCGACATTTGCTATTTCAGAAACAGGCTCTGCCGAGAACGAGAGCGATGAGAAGTTACGTCTCTGGGAATGCAGGCATCTGCAGTGCTGTTGTTCCTACGCATAGGCTGCCGAGGGAAGTTGAAGATCAGCAGCAGCTTTCAGGGCTGGCACCTTCCTTCTGTGTGAAAGAGCCCGACGTTTGCTATTTCAGAAACAGGCTCTGCCGAGAACGAGAGCGATGAGAAGTTAGGTCTCTGGGAAAGCAGGTATGCCCAGTGCTGTTGTTCCTGTCCGTAGGCTGCCGAAGGAAGTTGAAGAGCAGCAACAGCTTTCAGGGCTGGCACCTTCATCCCGGGAGAAACTGCCCGAAGTTTGCTATTTCAGAAAGAGGCTCTGCCGAGAACGAGAGCGATGAGAAGTTACGTCTCTGGGAAAGCAGGCATCACCAGTGCTGTTGTTCCTGTGCATAGGCTGCTGAAGGAAGGTGAAGAACAGCAGCAGCTTTCAGGGCTGGCACCTTCGTCCTGGGAGAAACAGCCCGACGTTTACTATTTCAGAAACAGGCTCTGCCGAGAACGAGAGCGATGAGAAGTTACGTCTCCAGGAAAGCAGGTATTCTCAGTGTTGTTCTTCCTGTGCATAGGCTGCCGAGGGAAGCTGAAGAGCAGCAACAGCTTTCAGGGCTGGCACCTTCGTTCTGTGTGAAACAGCCCGACGTTTGCTATTTCAGAAACAGGCTCTGCCTAGAACGAGAGCGATGAGAAGTTACTTCTCTGGGAAATAGGTATGCCCAGTGATGTTGTTCCTGTGCGTAGGCTGCTGAGGGAAGGTGAAGAGCAGCAACAGCTTTCAGGGCTGGCACCTTCGTCCTGGGAGAAACAGCCCGACGTTTGCTATTCCAGAAAAAGGCTCTGCCGAGAACGAGAGTGATGAGAAGTTACTTCTCTGGGAAAGCAGGTATCCCCAGTGCTGTTGTTCCTATGATAGGATGCGGAGGGAAGTTGAAGACCAGCAACAGCTTTTAGGGCTGCCTGCTTCATCCTGGGAGAAACAGCCAGACGTTTGCTATTTCAGAAAGAGGCTCTGCCGAGAACGAGAGCGATGAGAAGTTACGTCTCTGGGAAAGCAGGCATCCGCAGTGCTGTTGTTCCTGTGCATAGGCTGCCGAAGTAAGGTGAAGAGCAGCAGCTTTCAGGGCTGGCACCTTCGTCCTGGGAGAATCAGCCCGACGTTTGCTATTTCAGAAAGAGGCTTTGCCAAGAACGAGAGCGATGAGAAGTTACATCTCTGGGAAAGCAGGTATCCGCAGTGCTGTTGTTCTTATGCATAGGCTGCCGAGGGAAGTTGAAGATCAGCAAGAGCTTTCAGGGCTGGCACCTTCATCCTGGGAGAAACTGCCCGACGTTTGCTATTTCAGAAACAGGCTCTGCCGAGAACGAGAGCGATGAGAAGTTACGTCTCTGGGAAAGCAGGCATTCGCAGTGCTGTTGTTCCTGTGCATAGGCTTCCGAATGAAGGTGAAGAGCAGCAGCTTTCAGGGCTGGCACCTTCATCCTGGGAGAAACAGCCCGACGTTTGCTATTTCAGAAACAGGCTCTGCCAAGAACGAGAGCGATGAGAAGTTACGTCTCTGAGAAAGCAGGTATCCCAGGTGTTGTTGTTTCGTTGCATAGGCTGCCGAGGGAAGGCGAAGAGCAGCAACAGCTTTCAGGGCTGGCACCTTCATCCTGGGAGAAACAGCCCGACGTTTGCTATTTCAGAAACAGGCTCTGCTGAGAACGAGAGCGATGAGAAGTTACGTCTCTGAGAATGCAGGTATCCCAGGTGTTGTTGATTCTTCGCATAGGCTGCCGAGGGAAGGTGAAGAGCAGCAACAGCTTTCAGGGCTGGCACCTTCGTCCTGGGAGAAACAGCCCGACGTTTGCTATTTCAGAAACAGGCTCTGCCGAGAACGAGAGCGATGAGAAGTTACGTCTCCAGGAAAGCAGGTATTCTCAGTGTTGTTCTTCCTGTGCATAGGCTGCCGAGGGAAGCTGAAGAACAGCAGCAGCTTTCAGGGCTGGCACCTTCGTCCTGGGAGAAACAGCCCGACGTTTGCTATTTCAGAAACAGGCTCTGCCGAGAACGAGAGCGATGAGAATTTACGTCTCTGGGAAAGCAGGCATCCGCAGTGCTGTTGTTTCGTTGCATAGGCTGCCGAGGGAAGTTGAAGAGCAGCAACAGCTTTCAGGGCTGGCACCTTCGTCCTGGGAGAAACAGCCAGACGTTTGCTATTTCAGAAAGAGGCTCTGTCGAGAACGAGAGCGAAGAGAAGTTACGTCTCCAGGAAAGCAGGTATTCTCAGTGTTGTTGTTCCTGTGCATAGGCTGCCGAGGGAAGCTGAAGAGCAGCAACAGCTTTCAGGGGTGGCACCTTCGTTCTGTGTGAAAGAGCCCGACGTTTGCTATTTCAGAAACAGGCTCTGCCGAGAACGAGAGCGATGAGAAGTTACGTCTCTGGGAATGCAGGCATCTGCAGTGCTGTTGTTCCTACGCATAGGCTGCCGAGGGAAGTTGAAGATCAGCAGCAGCTTTCAGGGCTGGCACCTTCCTTCTGTGTGAAAGAGCCCGACGTTTGCTATTTCAGAAACAGGCTCTGCCGAGAACGAGAGCGATGAGAAGTTACGTCTCTGGGAAAGCAGGCATCCGCAGTGCTGTTTTTCCTGTGCATAGGCTGCCGAGGGAAGGTGAAGAGCAGCAACAGCTTTCAGGGGTGGAACAGTCGTCCTGGGAGAAAAAGCCTGACGTTTGCTATTTCAGAAATAGGCTCTGCCGAGAATGAGAGCGATGAGAAGTTACGTCTCCAGGAAAGCAGGTATTCTCAGTGTTGTTCTTCCTGTGCATAGGCTGCCGAGGGAAGCTGAAGAGCAGCAACAGCTTTCAGGGCTGGCACCTTCGTTCTGTGTGAAACAGCCCGACGTTTGCTATTTCAGAAAGAGGCTCTGCCTAGAACGAGAGCGATGAGAAGTTACTTCTCTGGGAAATAGGTATGCCCAGTGCTGTTGTTCCTGTGCGTAGGCTGCCGAGGGAAGGTGAAGAGCAGCAACAGCTTTCAGGGCTGGCACCTTCGTCCTGGGAGAAACAGCCCGACGTTTGCTATTCCAGAAAAAGGCTCTGCCGAGAACGAGAGTGATGAGAAGTTACTTCTCTGGGAAAGCAGGTATCCCCAGTGCTGTTGTTCCTATGATAGGATGCGGAGGGAAGTTGAAGACCAGCAACAGCTTTTAGGGCTGCCTGCTTCATCCTGGGAGAAACAGCCCGACGTTTGCTATTTCAGAAAGAGGCTCTGCCGAGAACGAGAGCGATGAGAAGTTACGTCTCTGGCAAAGCAGGCATCCGCAGTGCTGTTGTTCCTGTGCATAGGCTGCCGAAGTAAGGTGAAGAGCAGCAGCTTTCAGGGCTGGCACCTTCGTCCTGGGAGAATCAGCCCGACGTTTGCTATTACAGAAAGAGTCTTTGCCAAGAACGAGAGCGATGAGAAGTTACGTCTCTGGGAAAGCAGGTATCCCCAGTGCTGTTGTTCTTATGCATAGGCTGCCGAGGGAAGTTGAAGACCAGCAAGAGCTTTCAGGGCTGGCACCTTCATCCTGGGAGAAACTGCCCGACGTTTGCTATTTCAGAAAGAGGCTCTGCCGAGAATGAGAGCGATGAGAAGTTACGTCTCTGGGAAAGCAGGCATCCGCTGTGCTGTTGTTCCTGTGCATAGGCTGCCGAATGAAGGTGAAGAGCAGCAGCTTTCAGGGCTGGCACCTTCGTCCTGGGAGAAACAGCCCGACGTTTGCTATTTCAGAAAGAGGCTCTGCCAAGAACGAGAGCGATGAGAAGTTACTTCTCTGGGAAAGGAGGTATCCCAGTGCTGTTGTTTCATTGCATAGGCTGCCGAGGGAAGGTGACGAGCAGCAACAGCTTTCAGGGCTGGCACCTTCATCCTGGGAGAAACAGCCCGACGTTTGCTATTTCAGAAACAGGCTCTGCCGAGAACGAGAGCGATGAGAAGTTACGTCTCTGAGAATGCAGGTATCCCAGGTGTTGTTGTTTCTTCGCATAGGCTGCCGAGGGAAGGTGAAGAGCAGCAACAGCTTTCAGGGGTGGAACAGTCGTCCTGGGAGAAACAGCCTGACGTTTGCTATTTCAGAAACAGGCTCTGCCGAGAACGAGAGCGATGAGAAGTTTCGTCTCTGGGAATGCAGGCATCTGCAGTGCTGTTGTTCCTACGCATAGGCTGCCGAGGGAAGTTGAAGATCAGCAGCAGCTTTCAGGGCTGGCACCTTCCTTCTGTGTGAAACAGCCCGACGTTTGCTATTTCAGAAACAGGCTCTGCCGAGAACGAGAGCGATGAGAAATTACGTCTCTGGGAAAGCAGGTATGCCCAGTGCTGTTGTTCCTGTCCGTAGGCTGCCGAAGGAAGTTGAAGACCAGCAACAGCTTTCAGGGCTGGCACCTTCATCCCGGGAGAAACTGCCCGAAGTTTGCTATTTCAGAACGAGGCTCTGCCGAGAACAAGAGCGATGAGAAGTTACGTCTCTGGGAAAGCAGGCATCCGCAGTGCTGTTGTTCCTGTGCATAGGCTGCCGAGGTAAGGTGAAGAGCAGCAACAGCTTTCAGGGCAGACACCTTCATCCTGGGAGAAACAGCCTGACGTTTGCTATTTCAGAAAGAGGCTTTGCCAAGAACAATAGCGGTGAGACCTTACGTCTCTGGGAAAGCAGGTATCCCCAGTGTTGTTGTTCCTATGCATAGGCTGCCGAGGGAAGTTGAAATGCAGCAACAGCTTTCAGGGCTGGCACCTTCGTCCTGGGAGAAACAGCCCGACGTTTGCTATTTCAGAAACAGGCTCTGCCGAGAACGAGAGCGATGAGAAGCTACGTCTCTGGGAAAGCAGGCATCCGCAGTGCTGTTGTTCCTATGCATAGGCTGCCGAGGGAAGTTGAAGAGCAGCAACAGCTTTCAGGGCTGCCTCCTTCATCCTGGGGGAAAAAGACTGACGTTTGCTATTTCAGAAACAGGCTCGGCCGAGAACGAGAGCGATGAGAAGTTACGTCTCTGGGAAAGCAGGTATTCTCAGTGTTGTTCTTCCTGTGCATAGGCTGCAGAGGGAGGGTGAAGAGCAGCAACAGCTTTCAGGGGTGGCACCTTCGTTCTGTGTGAAACAGCCTGACGTTTGCTATTTCAGAAACAGGCTCTGCCGAGAACGAGAGCGATAAGAAGTTACGTCTCTGGGAATGCAGGCATCTGCAGTGCTGTTGTTCCTACGCATAGGCTGCTGAGGGAAGTTGAAGATCAGCAGCAGCTTTCAGGGCTGGCACCTTCCTTCTGTGTGAAAGAGCCCGACGTTTGCTATTTCAGAAACAGGCTCTGCCGAGAACGAGAGCGATGAGAAATTACGTCTCTGGGAAAGCAGGTATGCCCAGTGCTGTTGTTCCTGTGCATAGGCTGCCGAAGGAAGTTGAAGACCAACAACAGCTTTCAGGGCTGGCACCTTCATCCCGGGAGAAACAGCCCGACGTTTGCTATTTCAGAAACAGGCTCTGCCGAGAACGAGAGCGATGAGAAGTTACGTCTCTGGGAAAGCAGGCATCCGCAGTGGTGTTGTTCCTGTGCATAGGCTGCCGAGGGAAGGTGAAGAGCAGCAACAGCTTTCAGGGGTGGAACAGTCGTCCTGGGAGAAACAGCCTGACGTTTGCTATTTCAGAAAGAGGTTGTGCCGAGAATGAGAGCGATGAGAAGTTACGTCTCTGGTAAAGCAGGTATCCCCAGTGTTGTTGTTTCGTTGCAAAGGCTGCCGAGGGAAGGTGAAGAGCAGCAACAGCTTTCAGGGCTGGCACCTTCGTTCTGTGTGAAACAGCCCGACGTTTGCTATTTCAGAAACAGGCTCTGCCTAGAACGAGAGCGATGAGAAGTTACTTCTCTGGGAAATAGGTATGCCCAGTGATGTTGTTCCTGTGCGTAGGCTGCCGAGGGAAGCTGAAGAGCAGCAACAGCTTTCAGGGCTGGCACCTTCGTTCTGGGAGAAACAGCCCGACGTTTGCTATTGCAGAAAAAGGCTCTGCCGAGAACGAGAGTGATGAGAAGTTACTTCTCTGGGAAAGCAGGTATCCCCAGTGCTGTTGTTCCTATGATAGGATGCGGAGGGAAGTTGAAGACCAGCAACAGCTTTCAGGGCTGCCTGTTTCATCCTGGGAGGAACAGCCCGACGTTTGCTATTTCAGAAAGAGGCTTTGCCTAGAACGAGAGCGATGGGAAGTTACGTCTCTGAGAAAGCAGGTATGCCCAGTGCTGTTGTTCCTATGCATAGGCTGCCGAGGGAAGTTGAAGACCAGCAACAGCTTTCAGGGCTGGCACCTTCGTCCTGGGAGAAACAGCCCGACGTTTGCTATTTCAGAAACAGGCTCTGCCGAGAACGAGAGCGATGAGAAGTTACGTCTCTGGGAAAGCAGGCATCCCCAGTGCTGTTGTTCCTGTGCATAGGCTGCCGAGGGAAGGTGAAGAGCAGCAACAGCTTTCAGGGGTGGAACAGTCGTCCTGGGAGAAACAGCCCGACATTTGCTATTTCAGAAAGAGGTTCTGCCGAGAATGAGAGCGATGAGAAGTTACGTCTCTGGGAAAGCAGGTATCCCCAGTGTTGTTGTTCCTGTGCATAGGCTGCCGAGGGAAGGTGAAGAGCAGCAACAGCTTTCAGGGCTGGCACCTTCCTTCTGTGTGAAACAGCCCGACGTTTGCTATTACAGAAACAGGCTCTGCCAAGAAGGAGAGCGATGAGAAGTTACGTCTCCGGGAAAGCAGGTATTCTCAGTGTTGTTCTTCCTGTGCATAGGCTGCCGAGGGAAGCTGAAGAGCAGCAACAGCTTTCAAGGCTGGCACCTTCGTTCTGTGTGAAACAGCCCGACGTTTGCTATTTCAGAAACAGGCTATGCCGAGAACGAGAGCGATGAGAAGTTACTTCTCTGGCAAAGCAGGTATGCCCAGTGATGTTGTTCCTGTGCGTAGGCTGCCGAGGGAAGATGAAGAGCAGCAACAGCTTTCAGGGCTGGCACCTTAGTCCTGGGAGAAACAGCCCGACGTTTGCTATTTCAGAAAGAGGCTCTGCCGAGAACGAGAGCGATGAGAAGTTACGTCTCTGGGAAAGCAGGTATCCCCAGTGTTGTTGTTTCGTTGCATAGGCTGCCGAGGGAAGTTGAAGACCAGCAACAGCTTTCAGGGCTGGCACCTTCATCCTGGGAGAAACAGCCCGACGTTTGCTATTTCAGAAAGAGGCTCTGCCGAGAACGAGAGCGATGAGAAGTTACGTCTCCAGGAAAGCAGGTATTCTCAGTGTTGTTCTTCCTCTGCATAGGCTGCCGAGGGAAGGTGAAGAGCAGCAACAGCTTTCAGGGGTGGCACCTTCGTTCTGTGTGAGATAGCTCAACGTTTGCTATTTCAGAAACAGGCTCTGCCTAGAACGAGAGCAATGAGAAGTTACTTCTCTGGCAAAGCAGGTATGCCCAGTGATGTTGTTCCTGTGCGTAGGCTGCCGAGGGAAGTTGAAGATCAGCAGCAGCTTTCAGGGCTGGCACCTTCCTTCTGTGTGAAACAGCCTGACGTTTTCTATTTCAGAAACAGGCTCTGCCGAGAACGAGAGCGATGAGAAGGTACGTCTCTGGGAATGCAGGCATCCGCAGTGCTGTTGTTCCTGTGCATAGGCTGCCGAAGGAAGGTGAAGAGCAGCAGCTTTCAGGGCTGGCACCTTCGTCCTGGGAGAAACAGCCCGACGTTTGCTATTTCAGAAAGAGGCTTTGCCAAGAACGAGAGCGATGAGAAGTTACGTCTCTGGGAAAGCAGGTATCCCCAGTGATGTTCTTCCTGTGCATAGGCTGCAGAGGGAGGGTGAAGAGCAGCAACAGCTTTCAGGGCTGGCACCTTCCTTCTGTGTGAAAGAGCCCGACGTTTGCTATTTCAGAAACAGGCTGTGCCGAGAACGAGAGCGATGAGAAGTTACGTCTCCAGGAAAGCAGGTATGCCCAGTGCTGTTTTTCCTGTCCGTAGGCTGCCGAAGGAAGTTGAAGACCAGCAACAGCTTTCAGGGCTGGCACCTTCATCCCGGGAGAAACTGCCCGAAGTTTGCTATTTCAGAAAGAGGCTCTGCCGAGAACGAGAGCGATGAGAAGTTACGTCTCTGGGAAAGCAGGCATCACCAGTGCTGTTGTTCCTGTGCATAGGCTGCCGAGGGAAGGTGAAGAGCAGCAGCAGCTTTCAGGGCTGGCACCTTCGTCCTGGGAGAAACAGCCCGACGTTTGCTATACCAGAAAAAGGCTCTGCCGAGAACGAGAGTGATGAGAAGTTACTTCTCTGGGAAAGCAGGTATCCCCAGTGCTGTTGTTCCTATGATAGGATGCGGAGGGAAGTTGAAGACCAGCAATAGCTTTCAGGGCTGCCTGCTTCATCCTGGGAGAAACAGCCCGACGTTTGCTATTTCAGAAAGAGGCTCTGCCGAGAACGAGAGCGATGAGAAGTTACGTCTCTGGGAAAGCAGGCATTCGCAGTGCTGCTGTTCCTGTGCATAGGCTTCCAAATGAAGGTGAAGAGCATCAGCTTTCAGGGCTGGCACCTTCATCCTGGGAGAAACAGCCCGACGTTTGCTATTTCAGAAACAGGCTCTGCCGAGAACGAGAGCGATGAGAAGTTACGTCTCTGAGAAAGCAGGTATCCCAGGTGTTGTTGTTTCGTTTCATAGGCTGCCGAGGGAAGGTGAAGAGCAGCAACAGCTTTCAGGGCTGGCACCTTCGTCCTGGGAGAAACAGCCCGAAGTTTGCTATTTCAGAAACAGGCTCTGCCGAGAACGAGAGCGATGAGAAGTTACGTCTCCAGGAAAGCAGGTATTCTCAGAGTTGTTCTTCCTGTGCATAGGCTGCCGAGGGAAGCTGAAGAGCAGCAACAGCTTTCAGGGCTGGCACCTTCGTTCTGTGTGAAACAGCCCGACGTTTGCTATTTCAGAAACAGGCTCTGCTGAGAACGAGAGCGATGAGAAGTAACGTCTCTGGGAATGCAGGCATCTGCAGTGCTGTTTTTCCTACGCATAGGCTGCCGAGGGAATTTGAAGATCAGCAGCAGCTTTCAGGGCTGGCACCTTCCTTCTGTGTGAAAGAGCCCGACGTTTGCTATTTCAGAAACAGGCTCTGCCGAGAATGAGAGCGATGAGAAGTTACGTCTCTGGGAAAGCAGGTATCCCCAGTGGTGTTGTTTCGTTGCATAGGCTGCCGAGTGAAGTTGAAGAGCAGCAACAGCTTTCAGGGGTGGCACCTTCGTTCTGTGTGAAACAGCCCGACGTTTGCTATTTCAGAAACAGGCTCTGCCTAGAACGAGAGCGATGAGAAGTTACTTCTCTGGGAAATAGGTATGCCCAGTGATGTTGTTCCTGTGCGTAGGCTGCCGAGGGAAGGTGAAGAGCAGCAAGAGCTTTCAGGGCTGGCACCTTCGTCCTGGGAGAAACAGCCCGACGTTTGCTATTCCAGAAAAAGGCTCTGCCGAGAACGAGAGTGATGAGAAGTTACGTCTCTGGGAAAGCAGGTATCCCCAGTGCTGTTGTTCTTATGCATAGGCTGCCGAGGGAAGTTGAAGACCAGCAAGAGCTTTCAGGGCTGGCACCTTCATCCTGGGAGAAACTGCCCGACGTTTGCTATTTCAGAAAGAGGCTCTGCCGAGAATGAGAGCGATGAGAAGTTACGTCTCTGGGAAAGCAGGCATCCGCTGTGCTGTTGTTCCTGTGCATAGGCTGCCGAATGAAGGTGAAGAGCAGCAGCTTTCAGGGCTGGCACCTTCGTCCTGGGAGAAACAGCCCGACGTTTGCTATTTCAGAAAGAGGCTCTGCCAAGAACGAGAGCGATGAGAAGTTACTTCTCTGGGAAAGGAGGTATCCCAGTGCTGTTGTTTCATTGCATAGGCTGCCGAGGGAAGGTGACGAGCAGCAACAGCTTTCAGGGCTGGCACCTTCATCCTGGGAGAAACAGCCCGACGTTTGCTATTTCAGAAACAGGCTCTGCCGAGAACGAGAGCGATGAGAAGTTACGTCTCTGAGAATGCAGGTATCCCAGGTGTTGTTGTTTCTTCGCATAGGCTGCCGAGGGAAGGTGAAGAGCAGCAACAGCTTTCAGGGGTGGAACAGTCGTCCTGGGAGAAACAGCCTGACGTTTGCTATTTCAGAAACAGGCTCTGCCGAGAACGAGAGCGATGAGAAGTTTCGTCTCTGGGAATGCAGGCATCTGCAGTGCTGTTGTTCCTACGCATAGGCTGCCGAGGGAAGTTGAAGATCAGCAGCAGCTTTCAGGGCTGGCACCTTCCTTCTGTGTGAAACAGCCCGACGTTTGCTATTTCAGAAACAGGCTCTGCCGAGAACGAGAGCGATGAGAAGTTACGTCTCTGGGAAAGCAGGTATGCCCAGTGCTGTTGTTCCTGTGCGTAGGCTGCCGAAGGAAGTTGAAGACCAGCAACAGCTTTCAGGGCTGGCACCTTCATCCCGGGAGAAACTGCCCGAAGTTTGCTATTTCAGAACGAGGCTCTGCCGAGAACAAGAGCGATGAGAAGTTACGTCTCTGGGAAAGCAGGCATCCGCAGTGCTGTTGTTCCTGTGCATAGGCTGCCGAGGTAAGGTGAAGAGCAGCAACAGCTTTCAGGGCAGACACCTTCATCCTGGGAGAAACAGCCTGACGTTTGCTATTTCAGAAAGAGGCTTTGCCAAGAACAATAGCGGTGAGACCTTACGTCTCTGGGAAAGCAGGTATCCCCAGTGTTGTTGTTCCTATGCATAGGCTGCCGAGGGAAGTTGAAATGCAGCAACAGCTTTCAGGGCTGGCACCTTCGTCCTGGGAGAAACAGCCCGACGTTTGCTATTTCAGAAACAGGCTCTGCCGAGAACGAGAGCGATGAGAAGCTACGTCTCTGGGAAAGCAGGCATCCGCAGTGCTGTTGTTCCTATGCATAGGCTGCCGAGGGAAGTTGAAGAGCAGCAACAGCTTTCAGGGCTGCCTCCTTCATCCTGGGGGAAAAAGACTGACGTTTGCTATTTCAGAAACAGGCTCGGCCGAGAACGAGAGCGATGAGAAGTTACGTCTCTGGGAAAGCAGGTATTCTCAGTGTTGTTCTTCCTGTGCATAGGCTGCAGAGGGAGGGTGAAGAGCAGCAACAGCTTTCAGGGGTGGCACCTTCGTTCTGTGTGAAACAGCCTGACGTTTGCTATTTAAGAAACAGGCTCTGCCGAGAACGAGAGCGATAAGAAGTTACGTCTCTGGGAATGCAGGCATCTGCAGTGCTGTTGTTCCTACGCATAGGCTGCTGAGGGAAGTTGAAGATCAGCAGCAGCTTTCAGGGCTGGCACCTTCCTTCTGTGTGAAAGAGCCCGACGTTTGCTATTTCAGAAACAGGCTCTGCCGAGAACGAGAGCGATGAGAAATTACGTCTCTGGGAAAGCAGGTATGCCCAGTGCTGTTGTTCCTGTGCATAGGCTGCCGAAGGAAGTTGAAGACCAACAACAGCTTTCAGGGCTGGCACCTTCATCCCGGGAGAAACAGCCCGACGTTTGCTATTTCAGAAACAGGCTCTGCCGAGAACGAGAGCGATGAGAAGTTACGTCTCTGGGAAAGCAGGCATCCGCAGTGGTGTTGTTCCTGTGCATAGGCTGCCGAGGGAAGGTGAAGAGCAGCAACAGCTTTCAGGGGTGGAACAGTCGTCCTGGGAGAAACAGCCTGACGTTTGCTATTTCAGAAAGAGGTTGTGCCGAGAATGAGAGCGATGAGAAGTTACGTCTCTGGTAAAGCAGGTATCCCCAGTGTTGTTGTTTCGTTGCAAAGGCTGCCGAGGGAAGGTGAAGAGCAGCAACAGCTTTCAGGGCTGGCACCTTCGTTCTGTGTGAAACAGCCCGACGTTTGCTATTTCAGAAACAGGCTCTGCCTAGAACGAGAGCGATGAGAAGTTACTTCTCTGGGAAATAGGTATGCCCAGTGATGTTGTTCCTGTGCGTAGGCTGCCGAGGGAAGGTGAAGAGCAGCAACAGCTTTCAGGGCTGGCACCTTCGTTCTGGGAGAAACAGCCCGACGTTTGCTATTGCAGAAAAAGGCTCTGCCGAGAACGAGAGTGATGAGAAGTTACTTCTCTGGGAAAGCAGGTATCCCCAGTGCTGTTGTTCCTATGATAGGATGCGGAGGGAAGTTGAAGACCAGCAACAGCTTTTAGGGCTGCCTGTTTCATCCTGGGAGGAACAGCCCGACGTTTGCTATTTCAGAAAGAGGCTTTGCCTAGAACGAGAGCGATGGGAAGTTACGTCTCTGAGAAAGCAGGTATGCCCAGTGCTGTTGTTCCTATGCATAGGCTGCCGAGGGAAGTTGAAGACCAGCAACAGCTTTCAGGGCTGGCACCTTCGTCCTGGGAGAAACAGCCCGACGTTTGTTATTTCAGAAAGAGGCTCTGCCGATAGCGAGAGCGATGAGAAGTTACGTCTCTGGGAAAGCAGGCATCCCCAGTGCTGTTGTTCCTGTGCATAGGCTGCCGAGGGAAGGTGAAGAGCAGCAACAGCTTTCAGGGGTGGAACAGTCGTCCTGGGAGAAACAGCCCGACGTTTGCTATTTCAGAAAGAGGTTCTGCCGAGAATGAGAGCGATGAGAAGTTACGTCTCTGGGAAAGCAGGTATCCCCAGTGTTGTTGTTCCTGTGCATAGGCTGCCGAGGGAAGGTGAAGAGCAGCAACAGCTTTCAGGGCTGGCACCTTCCTTCTGTGTGAAACAGCCCGACGTTTGCTATTACAGAAACAGGCTCTGCCAAGAAGGAGAGCGATGAGAAGTTACGTCTCCGGGAAAGCAGGTATTCTCAGTGTTGTTCTTCCTGTGCATAGGCTGCCGAGGGAAGCTGAAGAGCAGCAACAGCTTTCAAGGCTGGCACCTTCGTTCTGTGTGAAACAGCCCGACGTTTGCTATTTCAGAAACAGGCTATGCCGAGAACGAGAGCGATGAGAAGTTACTTCTCTGGCAAAGCAGGTATGCCCAGTGATGTTGTTCCTGTGCGTAGGCTGCCGAGGGAAGATGAAGAGCAGCAACAGCTTTCAGGGCTGGCACCTTAGTCCTGGGAGAAACAGCCCGACGTTTGCTATTTCAGAAAGAGGCTCTGCCGAGAACGAGAGCGATGAGAAGTTACGTCTCTGGGAATGCAGGCATCTGCAGTGCTGTTGTTCCTACGCATAGGCTGCCGAGGGAAGTTGAAGATCAGCAGCAGCTTTCAGGGCTGGCACCTTCCTTCTGTGTGAAAGAGCCCGACGTTTGCTATTTCAGAAACAGGCTCTGCCGAGAACGAGAGCGATGAGAAATTACGTCTCTGGGAAAGCAGGTATGCCCAGTGCTGTTGTTCCTGTGCATAGGCTGCCGAAGGAAGTTGAAGACCAACAACAGGTTTCAGGGCTGGCACCTTCATCCCGGGAGAAACTGCCCGAAGTTTGCTATTTCAGAAAGAGGCTCTGCCGAGAATGAGAGCGATGAGAAGTTACGTCTCTGGGAAAGCAGGTATCCCCAGTGTTGTTGTTTCGTTGCATAGGCTGCCGAGGGAAGTTGAAGACCAGCAACAGCTTTCAGGGCTGGCACCTTCATCCTGGGAGAAACAGCCCGACGTTTGCTATTTCAGAAAGAGGCTCTGCCGAGAACGAGAGCGATGAGAAGTTACGTCTCCAGGAAAGCAGGTATTCTCAGTGTTGTTCTTCCTGTGCATAGGCTGCCGAGGGAAGGTGAAGAGCAGCAACAGCTTTCAGGGGTGGCACCTTCGTTCTGTGTGAGATAGCTCAACGTTTGCTATTTCAGAAACAGGCTCTGCCTAGAACGAGAGCAATGAGAAGTTACTTCTCTGGCAAAGCAGGTATGCCCAGTGATGTTGTTCCTGTGCGTAGGCTGCCGAGGGAAGTTGAAGATCAGCAGCAGCTTTCAGGGCTGGCACCTTCCTTCTGTGTGAAACAGCCTGACGTTTTCTATTTCAGAAACAGGCTCTGCCGAGAACGAGAGCGATGAGAAGGTACGTCTCTGGGAATGCAGGCATCCGCAGTGCTGTTGTTCCTGTGCATAGGCTGCCGAAGGAAGGTGAAGAGCAGCAGCTTTCAGGGCTGGCACCTTCGTCCTGGGAGAAACAGCCCGACGTTTGCTATTTCAGAAAGAGGCTTTGCCAAGAACGAGAGCGATGAGAAGTTACGTCTCTGGGAAAGCAGGTATCCCCAGTGATGTTCTTCCTGTGCATAGGCTGCAGAGGGAGGGTGAAGAGCAGCAACAGCTTTCAGGGCTGGCACCTTCCTTCTGTGTGAAAGAGCCCGACGTTTGCTATTTCAGAAACAGGCTGTGCCGAGAACGAGAGCGATGAGAAGTTACGTCTCCAGGAAAGCAGGTATGCCCAGTGCTGTTTTTCCTGTCCGTAGGCTGCCGAAGGAAGTTGAAGACCAGCAACAGCTTTCAGGGCTGGCACCTTCATCCCGGGAGAAACTGCCCGAAGTTTGCTATTTCAGAAAGAGGCTCTGCCGAGAACGAGAGCGATGAGAAGTTACGTCTCTGGGAAAGCAGGCATCACCAGTGCTGTTGTTCCTGTGCATAGGCTGCCGAGGGAAGGTGAAGAGCAGCAGCAGCTTTCAGGGCTGGCACCTTCGTCCTGGGAGAAACAGCCCGACGTTTGCTATACCAGAAAAAGGCTCTGCCGAGAACGAGAGTGATGAGAAGTTACTTCTCTGGGAAAGCAGGTATCCCCAGTGCTGTTGTTCCTATGATAGGATGCGGAGGGAAGTTGAAGACCAGCAATAGCTTTCAGGGCTGCCTGCTTCATCCTGGGAGAAACAGCCCGACGTTTGCTATTTCAGAAAGAGGCTCTGCCGAGAACGAGAGCGATGAGAAGTTACGTCTCTGGGAAAGCAGGCATTCGCAGTGCTGCTGTTCCTGTGCATAGGCTTCCAAATGAAGGTGAAGAGCATCAGCTTTCAGGGCTGGCACCTTCATCCTGGGAGAAACAGCCCGACGTTTGCTATTTCAGAAACAGGCTCTGCCGAGAACGAGAGCGATGAGAAGTTACGTCTCTGAGAAAGCAGGTATTCTCAGTGTTGTTGTTTCGTTTCATAGGCTGCCGAGGGAAGGTGAAGAGCAGCAACAGCTTTCAGGGCTGGCACCTTCGTCCTGGGAGAAACAGCCCGAAGTTTGCTATTTCAGAAACAGGGTCTGCCGAGAACGAGAGCGATGAGAAGTTACGTCTCCAGGAAAGCAGGTATTCTCAGAGTTGTTCTTCCTGTGCATAGGCTGCCGAGGGAAGCTGAAGAGCAGCAACAGCTTTCAGGGCTGGCACCTTCGTTCTGTGTGAAACAGCCCGACGTTTGCTATTTCAGAAACAGGCTCTGCTGAGAACGAGAGCGATGAGAAGTAACGTCTCTGGGAATGCAGGCATCTGCAGTGCTGTTTTTCCTACGCATAGGCTGCCGAGGGAATTTGAAGATCAGCAGCAGCTTTCAGGGCTGGCACCTTCCTTCTGTGTGAAAGAGCCCGACGTTTGCTATTTCAGAAACAGGCTCTGCCGAGAATGAGAGCGATGAGAAGTTACGTCTCTGGGAAAGCAGGTATCCCCAGTGGTGTTGTTTCGTTGCATAGGCTGCCGAGTGAAGTTGAAGAGCAGCAACAGCTTTCAGGGGTGGCACCTTCGTTCTGTGTGAAACAGCCCGACGTTTGCTATTTCAGAAACAGGCTCTGCCTAGAACGAGAGCGATGAGAAGTTACTTCTCTGGGAAATAGGTATGCCCAGTGATGTTGTTCCTGTGCGTAGGCTGCCGAGGGAAGGTGAAGAGCAGCAAGAGCTTTCAGGGCTGGCACCTTCGTCCTGGGAGAAACAGCCCGACGTTTGCTATTCCAGAAAAAGGCTCTGCCGAGAACGAGAGTGATGAGAAGTTACTTCTCTGGGAAAGCAGGTATCCCCAGTGCTGTTGTTCCTATGATAGGATGCGGAGGGAAGTTGAAGACCAGCAGCAGCTTTCAGGGCTGCCTGCTTCATCCTGGGAGAAACAGCCCGACGTTTGCTATTTCAGAAAGAGGCTCTGCTGAGAACGAGAGCGATGAGAAGTTACGTCTCTGGGAAAGCAGGCATTCGCAGTGCTGTTGTTCCTGTGCATAGGCTGCCGAAGGAAGGTGAAGAGCAGCAGCTTTCAGGGCTGGCACCTTCGTCCTGGGAGAAACAGCCCGACGTTTGCTATTTCAGAAACAGGCTCTGCCGAGAACGAGAGCGATGAGAAGTTACGTCTCTGGGAATGCAGGCATCTGCAGTGCTGTTGTTCCTACGCATAGGCTGCCGAGGGAAGGTGAAGAGCAGCAGCAGCTTTCAGGGCTGGCACCTTCCTTCTGTGTGAAAGAGCCCGATGTTTGCTATTTCAGAAACAGGCTCTGCCGAGAACGAGAGCGATGAGAAGTTACGTCTCTGGGAAAGCAGGTATTCTCAGTGTTGTTGTTCCTGTCAGTAGGCTGCCGAAGGAAGTTGAAGACCAGCAACAGCTTTCAGGGCTGGAACCTTCGTCCTGGGAGAAACAGCCCGACGTTTGCTATTTCAGAAACAGGCTCTGCCGAGAACGAGAGCGATGAGAAGTTACGTCTCTGGGAAAGCAGGCATCCGCAGTGCGGTTGTTCCTGTGCATAGGCTGCCGAGGTAAGGTGAAGAGCAGAAACAGCTTTCAGGGCAGACACCTTCATCCTGGGAGAAACAGCCTGATGTTTGCTATTTCAGAAAGAGGCTTTGCCAAGAACAATAGCGGTGAGACCTTACGTCTCTGGGAAAGCAGGTATTCTCAGTGTTGTTCTTCCTGTGCATAGGCTGCAGAGGGAGGGTGAAGAGCAGCAACAGCTTTCAGGGGTGGCACCTTCGTTCTGTGTGAAACAGCCTGACGTTTGCTATTTCAGAAACAGGCTCTGCCGAGAACGAGAGCGATGAGAAGTTACGTCTCTGGGAATGCAGGCATCTGCAGTGCTGTTGTTCCTACGCATAGGCTGCTGAGGGAAGTTGAAGATCAGCAGCAGCTTTCAGGGCTGGCACCTTCCTTCTGTGTGAAACAGCCCGACGTTTGCTATTTCAGAAACAGGCTCTGCCGAGAACGAGAGCGATGAGAAATTACGTCTCTGGGAAAGCAGGTATGCCCAGTGCTGTTGTTCCTGTGCATAGGCTGCCGAAGGAAGTTGAAGACCAACAACAGCTTTCAGGGCTGGCACCTTCATCCCGGGAGAAACAGCCCGACGTTTGCTATTTCAGAAACAGGCTCTGCCGAGAACGAGAGCGATGAGAAGTTACGTCTCTGGGAAAGCAGGCATCCGCAGTGCTGTTGTTCCTGTGCATAGGTTGCCGAGGGAAGGTGAAGAGCAGCAACAGCTTTCAGGGGTGGAACAGTCGTCCTGGGAGAAACAGCCCGACGTTTGCTATTTCAGAAACAGGCTCTGCCGAGAACGAGAGCAATGAGAAGTTACGTCTCTGGGAAAGCAAGCATCCCCAGTGCTGTTGTTTCGTTGCATAGGCTGCCGAGGGAAGGTGAAGAGCAGCAACAGCTTTCAGGGGTGGAACAGTCGTCCTGGGAGAAACAGCCCGACGTTTGCTATTTCAGAAAGAGGTTCTGCCGAGAATGAGAGCGATGAGAAGTTACGTCTCTGGGAAAGCAGGTATCCCCAGTGTTGTTGTTTCGTTGCATAGGCTGCCGAGGGAAGGTGAAGAGCAGCAACAGCTTTCAGGGCTGGCACCTTCGTTCTGTGTGAAACAGCCCGACGTTTGCTATTTCAGAAAGAGGCTCTGCCGAGAACGAGAGCGATGAGAAGTTACGTATCTGGGAATGCAGGCATCTGCAGTGCTGTTGTTCCTACGCATAGGCTGCCGAGGGAAGTTGAAGATCAGCAGCAGCTTTCAGGGCTGGCACCTTCCTTCTGTGTGAAACAGCCCGACGTTTGCTATTTCAGAAAGAGGCTCTGCCGAGAACGGGAGCGATGAGAAGTTACGTCTCCAGGAAAGCAGGTATTCTCAGTGTTGTTCTTCCTGTGCATAGGCTGCCGAGGGAAGGTGAAGAGCAGCAACAGCTTTCAGGGGTGGCACCTTCGTTCTGGGAGAAACAGCCCGACGTTTGCTATTCCAGAAAAAGGCTCTGCCGAGAACGAGAGTGATGAGAAGTTACTTCTCTGGGAAAGCAGGTATCCCCAGTGCTGTTGTTCCTATGATAAGATGTGGAGGGAAGTTGAAGACCAGCAACAGCTTTCAGGGCTGCCTGCTTCATCCTGGGAGGAACAGCCCGACGTTTGCTATTTCAGAAAGAGGCTTTGCCTAGAACCAGAGCGATGGGAAGTTACGTCTCTGAGAAAGCAGGTATGCCCAGTGCTGTTGTTCCTATGCATAGGCTGCCGAGGGAAGTTGAAGACCAGCAACAGCTTTCAGGGCTGGCACCTTCGTCCTGGGAGAAACAGCCCGACGTTTGCTATTTCAGAAATAGGCTCTGCCGAGAACGAGAGCGATGAGAAGTTACGTCTCCAGGAAAGCAGGTATTCTCAGTGTTGTTCTTCCTGTGCATAGGCTGCCAAGGGAAGATGAAGAGCAGCAACAGCTTTCAGGACTGGCGCCTTCGTCCTGGGAGAAACAGCCCGACGTTTGCTATTTCAGAAAGAGGCTCTGCCGAGAACGAGAGCGATGAGAAGTTACGTCTCTGGGAATGCAGGCATCTGCAGTGCTGTTGTTCCTACGCATAGGCTGCCGAGGGAGGTTGAAGATCAGCAGCAGCTTTCAGGGCTGGCACCTTCCTTCTGTGTGAAACAGCCTGACGTTTTCTATTTCAGAAACAGGCTCTGCCGAGAACGAGAGCGATGAGAAGTTACGTCTCTGGGAATGCAGGCATCCGCAGTGCTGTTGTTCCTGTGCATAGGCTGCCGAAGGAAGGTGAAGAGCAGCAGCTTTCAGGGCTGGCACCTTCGTCCTGGGAGAAACAGCCCGACGTTTGCTATTTCAGAAAGAGGCTTTGCCAAGAACGAGAGCGATGAGAAGTTACGTCTCTGGGAAAGCAGGCATCACCAGTGCTGTTGTTCCTTTGCATAGGCTGCTGAAGGAAGGTGAAGAGCAGCAGCAGCTTTCAGGGCTGGCACCTTCGTCCTGGGAGAAACAGCCCGACGTTTGCTATTTCAGAAAGAGGCTTTGCCAAGAACAATAGCGGTGAGACCTTACGTCTCTGGGAAAGCAGGTATCCCCAGTGTTGTTGTTCCTATGCATAGGCTGCCGAGGGAAGTTGAAATGCAGCAGCAGCTTTCAGGGCTGGCACCTTCGTCCTGGGGGAAAAAGACTGACGTTTGCTATTTAAGAAACAGGCTCGGCCGAGAACGAGAGCGATGAGAAGTTACGTCTCCAGGAAAGCAGGTATTCTCAGTGTTGTTCTTCCTGTGCATAGGCTGCAGAGGGAGGGTGAAGAGCAGCAACAGCTTTCAGGGGTGGCACCTTCGTTCTGTGTGAAACAGCCCGACGTTTGCTATTTCAGAAAGAGGCTCTGCCGAGAACGAGAGCGATGAGAAGTTACGTCTCTGGGAATGCAGGCATCTACAGTGCTGTTGTTCCTACGCATAGGCTGCCGAGGGAAGTTGAAGATCAGCAGCAGCTTTCAGGGCTGGCACCTTCCTTCTGTGTGAAACAGCCCGACGTTTGCTATTTCAGAAACAGGCTCTGCCAAGAACGAGAGCGATGAGAAATTACGTCTCTGGGAAAGCAGGTATGCCCAGTGCTGTTGTTCCTGTGCATAGGCTGCCGAAGGAAGTTGAAGACCAACAACAGCTTTCAGGGCTGGCACCTTCATCCCGGGAGAAACAGCCCGACGTTTGCTATTTCAGAAACAGGCTCTGCCGAGAACGAGAGCGATGAGAAGTTACGTCTCTGGGAAAGCAGGCATCCCCAGTGCTGTTGTTCCTATGATAGGATGCGGAGGGAAGTTGAAGACCAGCAACAGCTTTCAGGGCTGCCTGCTTCATCCTGGGAGGAACAGCCCGACGTTTGCTATTTCAGAAACAGGCTCTGCCGAGAACGAGAGCAATGAGAAGTTACGTCTCTGGGAAAGCAGGTATGCCCAGTGCTGTTGTTTCTTTGCATAGGCTGCCGAGGGAAGGTGAAGAGCAGCAGCAGCTTTCAGGGCTGGCACCTTCCTTCTGTGTGAAACAGCCCGACGTTCGCTATTTGAGAAACAGGCTCTGCCGAGAAGGAGAGCGATGAGAAGTTACGTCTCCAGGAAAGCAGGTATTCTCAGTGTTGTTGTTTCGTTGCATAGGCTGCCGAGGGAAGCTGAAGAGCAGCAACAGCTTTCAAGGCTGGCACCTTCGTTCTGTGTGAAACAGCCCGACGTTTGCTATTTCAGAAACAGGCTCTGCCTAGAACGAGAGCGATGAGAAGTTACTTCTCTGGCAAAGCAGGTATGCCCAGTAATATTGTTCGTGTGCGTAGGCTGCCGAGGGAAGATGAAGAGCAGCAACAGCTTTCAGGGCTGGCACCTTAGTCCTGGGAGAAACAGCCCGACGTTTGCTATTTCAGAAAGAGTCTCTGCCGAGAACGAGAGCGATGAGAAGTTACGTCTCTGGGAATGCAGGCATCTGCAGTGCTGTTGTTCCTACGCATAGGCTGCCGAGGGAAGTTGAAGATCAGCAGCAGCTTTCAGGGCTGGGACCTTCCTTCTGTGTGAAACAGCCCGACGTATGCTATTTCAGAAACAGGCTCTGCCGAGAACGAGAGCGATGAGAAGTTACTTCTCTGGGAAAGCAGGTATGCCCAGTGATGTTGTTCCTGTGCGTAGGCTGCCGAGGGAAGATGAAGAGCAGCAACAGCATTCAGGGCTGGCACCTTAGTCCTGGGAGAAACAGCCCGACGTTTGCTATTTCAGAAAGAGGCTCTGCCGAGAACGAGAGCGATGAGAAGTTACGTCTCTGGGAATGCAGGCATCTGCAGTGCTGTTGTTCCTACGCATAGGTTGCCGAGGGAAGTTGAAGATCAGCAGCAGCTTTCAGGGCTGGCACCTTCCTTCTTTGTGAAACAGCCCGACGTTTGCTATTTCAGAAACAGGCTCTGCCGAGAACGAGAGCGATGAGAAATTACGTCTCTGGGAAAGCAGGTATGCCCAGTGCTGTTGTGCCTGTGCATAGGCTGCCGAAGGAAGTTGAAGACCAACAACAGCTTTCAGGGCTGGCACCTTCATCCCGGGAGAAACTGCCCGAAGATTGCTATTTCAGAAACAGGCTCTGCCGAGAACGAGAGCGATGAGAAGTTACGTCTCTGGGAAAGCAGGCATCCGCAGTGGTGTTGTTCCTGTGCATAGGCTGCCGAGGGAAGTTGAAGACCAGCAACAGCTTTCAGGGGTGGAACAGTCGTCCTGGGAGAAACAGCCCGACGTTTGCTATTTCAGAAAGAGGTTCTGCCGAGAATGAGAGCGATGAGAAGTTACGTCTCTGGGAAAGCAGGTATCCCCAGTGTTGTTGTTTCGTTGCATAGGCTGCCGAGGGAAGTTGAAGAGCAGCAACAGCTTTCATGGCTGGCACCTTCGTCCTGGGAGAAACAGCCCGATGTTTGCTATTTCAGAAACAGTCTCTGCCGAGAACGAGAGCGATGAGAAGTTACGTCTCCAGGAAAGCAGGTATTCTCAGTGTTGTTCTTCCTGTGCATAGGCTGCCGAGGGAAGATGAAGAGCAGCAACAGATTTCAGGACTGGCGCCTTCGTCCTGGGAGAAACAGCCCGACGTTTGCTATTTCAGAAACATGCTCTGCCGAGAACGAGAGCGATGAGAAGTTACGTCTCTGGGAATGCAGGCATCTGCAGTGCTGTTGTTCCTACGCATAGGCTGCCGAGGGAAGTTGAAGATCAGCAGCAGCTTTCAGGGCTGGCACCTTCCTTCTCTGTGAAACAGCCTGACGTTTTCTATTTCAGAAACAGGCTCTGCCGAGAACGAGAGCGATGAGAAGTTACGTCTCTGGGAATGCAGGAATCCGCCGTGCTGTTGTTCCTGTGCATAGGCTGCCGAAGGAAGGTGAAGAGCAGCAGCTTTCAAGGCTGGCACCTTCGTTCTGTGTGAAACAGCCCGACGTTTGCTATTTCAGAAAGAGGCTTTGCCAAGAACGAGAGCGATGAGAAGTTACGTCTCTGGGAAAGCAGGTATGCCCAGTGCTGTTGTTCCTAAGCATAGGCTGCCGAGGGAAGTTGAAGATCAGCAACAGCTTTCAGGGCTGGCACCTTCGTCCTGGGAGAAACAGCCCGACGTTTGTTATTTCAGAAAGAGGATCTGCCGATAGCGAGAGCGATGAGAAGTTACGTCTCTGGGAAAGCAGGCATCCGCAGTGCTGTTGTTCCTATGCATAGGCTGCCGAAGGAAGTTGAAGACCAGCAACAGCTTTCATGGCTGGCACCTTCGTCCTGGGAGAAACAGCCCGACGTTTGTTATTTCAGAAAGAGGCTCTGCCGAGAACGAGAGCGATGAGAATTTACGGCTCTGGGAAAGCAGGTATGCCCAGTGCTGTTGTTTCTTTGCATAGGCTGCCGAGGGAAGGTGAAGAGCAGCAGCAGCTTTCAGGGCTGGCACCTTCCTTCTGTGTGAAACAGCCCGACGTTTGCTATTTCAGAAACAGGCTCTGCCGAGAAGGAGAGCGATGAGAAGTTACGTCTCCAGGAAAGCAGGTATTCTCAGTGTTGTTGTTTCGTTGCATAGGCTGCCGAGGGAAGCTGAAGAGCAGCAACAGCTTTCAAGGCTGGCACCTTCGTTCTGTGTGAAACAGCCCGACGTTTGCTATTTCAGAAATAGGCTCTGCCTAGAACGAGAGCGATGAGAAGTTACTTCTCTGGCAAAGCAGGTATGCCCAGTGATATTGTTCGTGTGCGTAGGCTGCCGAGGGAAGATGAAGAGCAGCAACAGCTTTCAGGGCTGGCACCTTAGTCCTGGGAGAAACAGCCCGACGTTTGCTATTTCAGAAAGAGTCTCTGCCGAGAACGAGAGCGATGAGAAGTTACGTCTCTGGGAATGCAGGCATCTGCAGTGCTGTTGTTCCTACGCATAGGCTGCCGAGGGAAGTTGAAGATCAGCAGCAGCTTTCAGGGCTGGGACCTTCCTTCTGTGTGAAACAGCCCGATGTTTGCTATTTCAGAAAGAGGCTCTGCCGAGAACGAGAGCGATGAGAAGTTACTTCTCTGGCAAAGCAGGTATGCCCAGTGATGTTGTTCCTGTGCGTAGGCTGCCGAGGGAAGATGAAGAGCAGCAACAGCTTTCAGGGCTGGCACCTTAGTCCTGGGAGAAACAGCCCGACGTTTGCTATTTCAGAAAGAGGCTCTGCCGAGAACGAGAGCGATGAGAAGTTACGTCTCTGGGAATGCAGGCATCTGCAGTGCTGTTGTTCCTACGCATAGGTTGCCGAGGGAAGTTGAAGATCAGCAGCAGCTTTCAGGGCTGGCACCTTCCTTCTTTGTGAAACAGCCCGACGTTTGCTATTTCAGAAACAGGCTCTGCCGAGAACGAGAGCGATGAGAAATTACGTCTCTGGGAAAGCAGGTATGCCCAGTGCTGTTGTTCCTGTGCATAGGCTGCCGAAGGAAGTTGAAGACCAACAACAGCTTTCAGGGCTGGCACCTTCATCCCGGGAGAAACTGCCCGAAGTTTGCTATTTCAGAAACAGGCTCTGCCGAGAACGAGAGCGATGAGAAGTTACGTCTCTGGGAAAGCAGGCATCCCCAGTGCTGTTGTTCCTATGATAGGATGCGGAGGGAAGTTGAAGACCAGCAACAGCTTTCAGGGCTGCCTGCTTCATCCTGGGAGGAACAGCCCGACGTTTGCTATTTCAGAAAGAGGCTTTGCCTAGAACGAGAGCGATGGGAAGATACGTCTCTGAGAAAGCAGGTATGCCCAGTGCTGTTGTTCCTATGCATAGGCTGCCGAGGGAAGGTGAAGAGCAGCAACAGCTTTCAGGGGTGGCACCTTCGTCCTGGGAGAAACAGCCCGACATTTGCTATTTCAGAAACAGTCTCTGCCGAGAACGAGAGCGATGAGAAGTTACGTCTCCAGGAAAGCAGGTATTCTCAGTGTTGTTCTTCCTGTGCATAGGCTGCCGAGGGAAGATGAAGAGCAGCAACAGATTTCAGGACTGGCGCCTTCGTCCTGGGAGAAACAGCCCGACGTTTGCTATTTCAGAAACAGGCTCTGCCGAGAACGAGAGCGATGAGAAGTTACGTCTCTGGGAATGCAGGCATCTGCAGTGCTGTTGTTCCTACGCATAGGCTGCCGAGGGAAGTTGAAGATCAGCAGCAGCTTTCAGGGCTGGCACCTTCCTTCTGTGTGAAACAGCCTGACGTTTTCTATTTCAGAAACAGGCTCTGCCGAGAACGAGAGCGATGAGAAGTTACGTCTCTGGGAATGCAGGCATCCGCAGTGCTGTTGTTCCTGTGCATAGGCTGCCGAAGGAAGGTGAAGAGCAGCAGCTTTCAGGGCTGGCACCTTCGTCCTGGGAGAAACAGCCCGACGTTTGCTATTTCAGAAAGAGGCTTTGCCAAGAACGAGAGCGATGAGAAGTTACGTCTCTGGGAAAGCAGGTATGCCCAGTGCTGTTGTTCCTATGCATAGGCTGCCGAGGGAAGTTGAAGACCAGCAAGAGCTTTCAGGGCTGGCACCTTCATCCTGGGAGAAACTGCCCGACGTTTGCTATTTCATAAAGAGGCTCTTCCGAGAACGAGAGCGATGAGCAGTTACGTCTCTGGGAAAGCAGGCATCCGCAGTGCTGTTGTTCCTATGCATAGGCTGCCGAGGGAAGTTGAAGATCAGCAACAGCTTTCAGGGCTGGCATCTTCGTCCTGGGAGAAACAGCCCGACGTTTGTTATTTCAGAAAGAGGCTCTGCCGATAGCGAGAGCGATGAGAAGTTACGTCTCTGGGAAAGCAGGCATCCGCAGTGCTGTTGTTCCTATGCATAGGCTGCCGAGGGAAGTTGAAGAGCAGCAACAGCTTTCATGGCTGGCACCTTCGTCCTGGGAGAAACAGCCCGACGTTTGCTATTTCAGAAAGAGGCTCTGCCGAGAACGAGAGCGATGAGAAGTTACGTCTCTGGGAAAGCAGGTATGCCCAGTGATGTTGTTCCTGTGCGTAGGCTGCCGAGGGAAGATGAAGAGCAGCAACAGCTTTCAGGGCTGGCACCTTAGTCCTGGGAGAAACAGCCCGACGTTTGCTATTTCAGAAAGAGGCTCTGCCGAGAACGAGAGCGATGAGAAGTTACGTCTCTGGGAATGCAGGCATCTGCAGTGCTGTTGTTCCTACGCATAGGTTGCCGAGGGAAGTTGAAGATCAGCAGCAGCTTTCAGGGCTGGCACCTTCCTTCTTTGTGAAACAGCCCGACGTTTGCTATTTCAGAAACAGGCTCTGCCGAGAACGAGAGCGATGAGAAGTTACGTCTCTGGGAAAGCAGGCATCCGCAGTGCTGTTGTTCCTGTGCATAGGCTGCCGAGGGAAGTTGAAGACCAGCAACAGCTTTCATGGCTGGCACCTTCGTCCTGGGAGAAACAGCCCGACGTTTGTTATTTCAGAAAGAGGCTCTGCCGAGAACGAGAGCAATGAGAAGTTACGTCTCTGGGAAAGCAGGTATGCCCAGTGCTGTTGTTTCTTTGCATAGGCTGCCGAGGGAAGGTGAAGAGCAGCAGCAGCTTTCAGGGCTGGCACCTTCCTTCTGTGTGAAACAGCCCGACGTTTGCTATTTCAGAAACAGGCTCTGCCGAGAAGGAGAGCGATGAGAAGTTACGTCTCCAGGAAAGCAGGTATTCTCAGTGTTGTTGTTACGTTGCATAGGCTGCCGAGGGAAGCTGAAGAGCAGCAACAGCTTTCAAGGCTGGCACCTTCGTTCTGTGTGAAACAGCCCGACGTTTGCTATTTCAGAAACAGGCTCTGCCTAGAACGAGAGCGATGAGAAGTTACTTCTCTGGCAAAGCAGGTATGCCCAGTGATATTGTTCGTGTGCGTAGGCTGCCGAGGGAAGATGAAGAGCAGCAACAGCTTTCAGGGCTGGCACCTTAGTCCTGGGAGAAACAGCCCGACCTTTGCTATTTCAGAAAGAGTCTCTGCCGAGAACGAGAGCGATGAGAAGTTACGTCTCTGGGAATGCAGGCATCTGCAGTGCTGTTGTTCCTACGCATAGGCTGCCGAGGGAAGTTGAAGATCAGCAGCAGCTTTCAGGGCTGGGACCTTCCTTCTGTGTGAAACAGCCCGACGTTTGCTATTGCAGAAACAGGCTCTGCCGAGAACGAGAGCGATGAGAAGTTACTTCTCTGGGAAAGCAGGTATGCCCAGTGATGTTGTTCCTGTGCGTAGGCTGCCGAGGGAAGATGAAGAGCAGCAACAGCTTTCAGGGCTGGCACCTTAGTCCTGGGAGAAACAGCCCGACGTTTGCTATTTCAGAAAGAGGCTCTGCCGAGAACGAGAGCGATGAGAAGTTACGTCTCTGGGAATGCAGGCATCTGCAGTGCTGTTGTTCCTACGCATAGGTTGCCGAGGGAAGTTGAAGATCAGCAGCAGCTTTCAGGGCTGGCACCTTCCTTCTTTGTGAAACAGCCCGACGTTTGCTATTTCAGAAACAGGCTCTGCCGAGAACGAGAGCGATGAGAAATTACGTCTCTGGGAAAGCAGGTATGCCCAGTGCTGTTGTGCCTGTGCATAGGCTGCCGAAGGAAGTTGAAGACCAACAACAGCTTTCAGGGCTGGCACCTTCATACCGGGAGAAACTGCCCGAAGATTGCTATTTCAGAAACAGGCTCTGCCGAGAACGAGAGCGATGAGAAGTTACGTCTCTGGGAAAGCAGGCATCCGCAGTGCTGTTGTTCCTGTGCATAGGCTGCCGAGGGAAGTCGAAGACCAGCAACAGCTTTCAGGGGTGGAACAGTCGTCCTGGGAGAAACAGCCCGACGTTTGCTATTTCAGAAAGAGGTTCTGCCGAGAATGAGAGCGATGAGAAGTTACGTCTCTGGGAAAGCAGGTATCCCCAGTGTTGTTGTTTCGTTGCATAGGCTGCCGAGGGAAGTTGAAGAGCAGCAACAGCTTTCATGGCTGGCACCTTCGTCCTGGGAGAAACAGCCCGATGTTTGCTATTTCAGAAACAGTCTCTGCCGAGAACGAGAGCGATGAGAAGTTACGTCTCCAGGAAAGCAGGTATTCTCAGTGTTGTTCTTCCTGTGCATAGGCTGCCGAGGGAAGATGAAGAGCAGCAACAGATTTCAGGACTGGCGCCTTCGTCCTGGGAGAAACAGCCCGACGTTTGCTATTTCAGAAAGAGGCTCTGCCGAGAACGAGAGCGATGAGAAGTTACGTCTCTGGGAATGCAGGCATCTGCAGTGCTGTTGTTCCTACGCATAGGCTGCCGAGGGAAGTTGAAGATCAGCAGCAGCTTTCAGGGCTGGCACCTTCCTTCTGTGTGAAACAGCCTGACGTTTTCTATTTCAGAAACAGGCTCTGCCGAGAACGAGAGCGATGAGAAGTTACGTCTCTGGGAATGCAGGCATCCGCAGTGCTGTTGTTCCTGTGCATAGGCTGCCGAAGGAAGGTGAAGAGCAGCAGCTTTCAGGGCTGGCACCTTCGTCCTGGGAGAAACAGCCCGACGTTTGCTATTTCAGAAAGAGGCTTTGCCAAGAACGAGAGCGATGAGAAGTTACGTCTCTGGGAAAGCAGGTATCCCCAGTGCTGTTGTTCCTATGCATAGGCTGCCGAGGGAAGTTGAAGATCAGCAACAGCTTTCAGGGCTGGCACCTTCGTCCTGGGAGAAACAGCCCGACGTTTGTTATTTCAGAAAGAGGCTCTGCCGATAGCGAGAGCGATGAGAAGTTACGTCTCTGGGAAAGCAGGCATCCGCAGTGCTGTTGTTCCTATGCATAGGCTGCCGAAGGAAGTTGAAGACCAGCAACAGCTTTCATGGCTGGCACCTTCGTCCTGGGAGAAACAGCCCGACGTTTGTTATTTCAGAAAGAGGCTCTGCCGAGAACGAGAGCAATGAGAAGTTACGTCTCTGGGAAAGCAGGTATGCCCAGTGCTGTTGTTTCTTTGCATAGGCTGCCGAGGGAAGCTGAAGAGCAGCAACAGCTTTCAAGGCTGGCACCTTCCTTCTGTGTGAAACAGCCCGACGTTTGCTATTTCAGAAACAGGCTCTGCCGAGAAGGAGAGCGATGAGAAGTTACGTCTCCAGGAAAGCAGGTATTCTCAGTGTTGTTGTTACGTTGCATAGGCTGCCGAGGGAAGCTGAAGAGCAGCAACAGCTTTCAAGGCTGGCACCTTCGTTCTGTGTGAAACAGCCCGACGTTTGCTAGTTCAGAAACAGGCTCTGCCTAGAATGAGAGCGATGAGAAGTTACTTCTCTGGCAAAGCAGGTATGCCCAGTGATATTGTTCGTGTGCGTAGGCTGCCGAGGGAAGATGAAGAGCAGCAACAGCTTTCAGGGCTGGCACCTTAGTCCTGGGAGAAACAGCCCGACCTTTGCTATTTCAAAAAGAGTCTCTGCCGAGAACGAGAGCGATGAGAAGTTACGTCTCTGGGAATGCAGGCATCTGCAGTGCTGTTGTTCCTACGCATAGGCTGCCGAGGGAAGTTGAAGATCAGCAGCAGCTTTCAGGGCTGGGACCTTCCTTCTGTGTGAAACAGCCCGACGTTTGCTATTGCAGAAACAGGCTCTGCCGAGAACGAGAGCGATGAGAAGTTACTTCTCTGGGAAAGCAGGTATGCCCAGTGATGTTGTTCCTGTGCGTAGGCTGCCGAGGGAAGATGAAGAGCAGCAACAGCTTTCAGGGCTGGCACCTTAGTCCTGGGAGAAACAGCCCGACGTTTGCTATTTCAGAAAGAGGCTCTGCCGAGAACGAGAGCGATGAGAAGTTACGTCTCTGGGAATGCAGGCATCTGCAGTGCTGTTGTTCCTACGCATAGGTTGCCGAGGGAAGTTGAAGATCAGCAGCAGCTTTCAGGGCTGGCACCTTCCTTCTTTGTGAAACAGCCCGACGTTTGCTATTTCAGAAACAGGCTCTGCCGAGAACGAGAGCGATGAGAAGTTACGTCTCTGGGAAAGCAGGCATCCGCAGTGCTGTTGTTCCTGTGCATAGGCTGCCGAGGGAAGTTGAAGACCAGCAACAGCTTTCATGGCTGGCACCTTCGTCCTGGGAGAAACAGCCCGACGTTTGTTATTTCAGAAAGAGGCTCTGCCGAGAATGAGAGCAATGAGAAGTTACGTCTCTGGGAAAGCAGGTATGCCCAGTGCTGTTGTTTCTTTGCATAGGCTGCCGAGGGAAGGTGAAGAGCAGCAGCAGCTTTCAGGGCTGGCACCTTCCTTCTGTGTGAAACAGCCCGACGTTTGCTATTTCAGAAACAGGCTCTGCCGAGAAGGAGAGCGATGAGAAGTTACGTCTCCAGGAAAGCAGGTATTCTCAGTGTTGTTGTTACGTTGCATAGGCTGCCGAGGGAAGCTGAAGAGCAGCAACAGCTTTCAAGGCTGGCACCTTCGTTCTGTGTGAAACAGCCCGACGTTTGCTATTTCAGAAACAGGCTCTGCCTAGAACGAGAGCGATGAGAAGTTACTTCTCTGGCAAAGCAGGTATGCCCAGTGATATTGTTCGTGTGCGTAGGCTGCCGAGGGAAGATGAAGAGCAGCAACAGCTTTCAGGGCTGGCACCTTAGTCCTGGGAGAAACAGCCCGACCTTTGCTATTTCAGAAAGAGTCTCTGCCGAGAACGAGAGCGATGAGAAGTTACGTCTCTGGGAATGCAGGCATCTGCAGTGCTGTTGTTCCTACGCATAGGCTGCCGAGGGAAGTTGAAGATCAGCAGCAGCTTTCAGGGCTGGGACCTTCCTTCTGTGTGAAACAGCCCGACGTTTGCTATTGCAGAAACAGGCTCTGCCGAGAACGAGAGCGATGAGAAGTTACTTCTCTGGGAAAGCAGGTATGCCCAGTGATGTTGTTCCTGTGCGTAGGCTGCCGAGGGAAGATGAAGAGCAGCAACAGCTTTCAGGGCTGGCACCTTAGTCCTGGGAGAAACAGCCCGACGTTTGCTATTTCAGAAAGAGGCTCTGCCGAGAACGAGAGCGATGAGAAGTTACGTCTCTGGGAATGCAGGCATCTGCAGTGCTGTTGTTCCTACGCATAGGTTGCCGAGGGAAGTTGAAGATCAGCAGCAGCTTTCAGGGCTGGCACCTTCCTTCTTTGTGAAACAGCCCGACGTTTGCTATTTCAGAAACAGGCTCTGCCGAGAACGAGAGCGATGAGAAATTACGTCTCTGGGAAAGCAGGTATGCCCAGTGCTGTTGTGCCTGTGCATAGGCTGCCGAAGGAAGTTGAAGACCAACAACAGCTTTCAGGGCTGGCACCTTCATCCCGGGAGAAACTGCCCGAAGATTGCTATTTCAGAAACAGGCTCTGCCGAGAACGAGAGCGATGAGAAGTTACGTCTCTGGGAAAGCAGGCATCCGCAGTGCTGTTGTTCCTGTGCATAGGCTGCCGAGGGAAGTTGAAGACCAGCAACAGCTTTCAGGGGTGGAACAGTCGTCCTGGGAGAAACAGCCCGACGTTTGCTATTTCAGAAAGAGGTTCTGCCGAGAATGAGAGCGATGAGAAGTTACGTCTCTGGGAAAGCAGGTATCCCCAGTGTTGTTGTTTCGTTGCATAGGCTGCCGAGGGAAGTTGAAGAGCAGCAACAGCTTTCATGGCTGGCACCTTCGTCCTGGGAGAAACAGCCCGATGTTTGCTATTTCAGAAACAGTCTCTGCCGAGAACGAGAGCGATGAGAAGTTACGTCTCCAGGAAAGCAGGTATTCTCAGTGTTGTTCTTCCTGTGCATAGGCTGCCGAGGGAAGATGAAGAGCAGCAACAGATTTCAGGACTGGCGCCTTCGTCCTGGGAGAAACAGCCCGACGTTTGCTATTTCAGAAAGAGGCTCTGCCGAGAACGAGAGCGATGAGAAGTTACGTCTCTGGGAATGCAGGCATCTGCAGTGCTGTTGTTCCTACGCATAGGCTGCCGAGGGAAGTTGAAGATCAGCAGCAGCTTTCAGGGCTGGCACCTTCCTTCTGTGTGAAACAGCCTGACGTTTTCTATTTCAGAAACAGGCTCTGCCGAGAACGAGAGCGATGAGAAGTTACGTCTCTGGGAATGCAGGCATCCGCAGTGCTGTTGTTCCTGTGCATAGGCTGCCGAAGGAAGGTGAAGAGCAGCAGCTTTCAGGGCTGGCACCTTCGTCCTGGGAGAAACAGCCCGACGTTTGCTATTTCAGAAAGAGGCTTTGCCAAGAACGAGAGCGATGAGAAGTTACGTCTCTGGGAAAGCAGGTATGCCCAGTGCTGTTGTTCCTATGCATAGGCTGCCGAGGGAAGTTGAAGATCAGCAACAGCTTTCAGGGCTGGCACCTTCGTCCTGGGAGAAACAGCCCGACGTTTGTTATTTCAGAAAGAGGCTCTGCCGATAGCGAGAGCGATGAGAAGTTACGTCTCTGGGAAAGCAGGCATCCGCAGTGCTGTTGTTCCTATGCATAGGCTGCCGAAGGAAGTTGAAGACCAGCAACAGCTTTCATGGCTGGCACCTTCGTCCTGGGAGAAACAGCCCGACGTTTGTTATTTCAGAAAGAGGCTCTGCCGAGAACGAGAGCAATGAGAAGTTACGTCTCTGGGAAAGCAGGTATGCCCAGTGCTGTTGTTTCTTTGCATAGGCTGCCGAGGGAAGCTGAAGAGCAGCAACAGCTTTCAAGGCTGGCACCTTCGTTCTGTGTGACACAGCCCGACGTTTGCTATTTCAGAAACAGGCTCTGCCTAGAACGAGAGCGATGAGAAGTTACTTCTCTGGCAAAGCAGGTATGCCCAGTGATATTGTTCGTGTGCGTAGGCTGCCGAGGGAAGATGAAGAGCAGCAACAGCTTTCAGGGCTGGCACCTTAGTCCTGGGAGAAACAGCCCGACGTTTGCTATTTCAGAAAGAGTCTCTGCCGAGAACGAGAGCGATGAGAAGTTACTTCTCTGGCAAAGCAGGTATGCCCAGTGATGTTGTTCCTGTGCGTAGGCTGCCGAGGGAAGATGAAGAGCAGCAACAGCTTTCAGGGCTGGCACCTTAGTCCTGGGAGAAACAGCCCGACGTTTGCTATTTCAGAAAGAGGCTCTGCCGAGAACGAGAGCGATGAGAAGTTACGTCTCTGGGAATGCAGGCATCTGCAGTGCTGTTGTTCCTACGCATAGGTTGCCGAGGGAAGTTGAAGATCAGCAGCAGCTTTCAGGGCTGGCACCTTCCTTCTTTGTGAAACAGCCCGACGTTTGCTATTTCAGAAACAGGCTCTGCCTAGAACGAGAGCGATGAGAAATTACGTCTCTGGGAAAGCAGGTATGCCCAGTGCTGTTGTTCCTGTGCATAGGCTGCCGAAGGAAGTTGAAGACCAACAACAGCTTTCAGGGCTGGCACCTTCATCCCGGGAGAAACTGCCCGAAGTTTGCTATTTCAGAAACAGGCTCTGCCGAGAACGAGAGCGATGAGAAGTTACGTCTCTGGGAATGCAGGCATCTGCAGTGCTGTTGTTCCTACGCATAGGCTGCCGAGGGAAGTTGAAGATCAGCAGCAGCTTTCAGGGCTGGCACCTTCCTTCTGTGTGAAACAGCCTGACGTTTTCTATTTCAGAAACAGGCTCTGCCGAGAACGAGAGCGATGAGAAGTTACGTCTCTGGGAATGCAGGCATCCGCAGTGCTGTTGTTCCTGTGCATAGGCTGCCGAAGGAAGGTGAAGAGCAGCAGCTTTCAGGGCTGGCACCTTCGTCCTGGGAGAAACAGCCCGACGTTTGCTATTTCAGAAAGAGGCTTTGCCAAGAACGAGAGCGATGAGAAGTTACGTCTCTGGGAAAGCAGGTATGCCCAGTGCTGTTGTTCCTATGCATAGGCTGCCGAGGGAAGTTGAAGACCAGCAAGAGCTTTCAGGGCTGGCACCTTCATCCTGGGAGAAACTGCCCGACGTTTGCTATTTCATAAAGAGGCTCTTCCGAGAACGAGAGCGATGAGCAGTTACGTCTCTGGGAAAGCAGGCATCCGCAGTGCTGTTGTTCCTATGCATAGGCTGCCGAGGGAAGTTGAAGATCAGCAACAGCTTTCAGGGCTGGCATCTTCGTCCTGGGAGAAACAGCCCGACGTTTGTTATTTCAGAAAGAGGCTCTGCCGATAGCGAGAGCGATGAGAAGTTACGTCTCTGGGAAAGCAGGCATCCGCAGTGCTGTTGTTCCTATGCATAGGCTGCCGAGGGAAGTTGAAGACCAGCAACAGCTTTCATGGCTGGCACCTTCGTCCTGGGAGAAACAGCCCGACGTTTGTTATTTCAGAAAGAGGCTCTGCCGAGAACGAGAGCAATGAGAAGTTACGTCTCTGGGAAAGCAGGTATGCCCAGTGCTGTTGTTTCTTTGCATAGGCTGCCGAGGGAAGGTGAAGAGCAGCAGCAGCTTTCAGGGCTGGCACCTTCCTTCTGTGTGAAACAGCCCGACGTTTGCTATTTCAGAAACAGGCTCTGCCGAGAAGGAGAGCGATGAGAAGTTACGTCTCCAGGAAAGCAGGTATTCTCAGTGTTGTTGTTACGTTGCATAGGCTGCCGAGGGAAGCTGAAGAGCAGCAACAGCTTTCAAGGCTGGCACCTTCGTTCTGTGTGAAACAGCCCGACGTTTGCTAGTTCAGAAACAGGCTCTGCCTAGAACGAGAGCGATGAGAAGTTACTTCTCTGGCAAAGCAGGTATGCCCAGTGATATTGTTCGTGTGCGTAGGCTGCCGAGGGAAGATGAAGAGCAGCAACAGCTTTCAGGGCTGGCACCTTAGTCCTGGGAGAAACAGCCCGACCTTTGCTATTTCAAAAAGAGTCTCTGCCGAGAACGAGAGCGATGAGAAGTTACGTCTCTGGGAATGCAGGCATCTGCAGTGCTGTTGTTCCTACGCATAGGCTGCCGAGGGAAGTTGAAGATCAGCAGCAGCTTTCAGGGCTGGGACCTTCCTTCTGTGTGAAACAGCCCGACGTTTGCTATTGCAGAAACAGGCTCTGCCGAGAACGAGAGCGATGAGAAGTTACTTCTCTGGGAAAGCAGGTATGCCCAGTGATGTTGTTCCTGTGCGTAGGCTGCCGAGGGAAGATGAAGAGCAGCAACAGCTTTCAGGGCTGGCACCTTAGTCCTGGGAGAAACAGCCCGACGTTTGCTATTTCAGAAAGAGGCTCTGCCGAGAACGAGAGCGATGAGAAGTTACGTCTCTGGGAATGCAGGCATCTGCAGTGCTGTTGTTCCTACGCATAGGTTGCCGAGGGAAGTTGAAGATCAGCAGCAGCTTTCAGGGCTGGCACCTTCCTTCTTTGTGAAACAGCCCGACGTTTGCTATTTCAGAAACAGGCTCTGCCGAGAACGAGAGCGATGAGAAGTTACGTCTCTGGGAAAGCAGGCATCCGCAGTGCTGTTGTTCCTGTGCATAGGCTGCCGAGGGAAGTTGAAGACCAGCAACAGCTTTCATGGCTGGCACCTTCGTCCTGGGAGAAACAGCCCGACGTTTGTTATTTCAGAAAGAGGCTCTGCCGAGAACGAGAGCAATGAGAAGTTACGTCTCTGGGAAAGCAGGTATGCCCAGTGCTGTTGTTTCTTTGCATAGGCTGCCGAGGGAAGGTGAAGAGCAGCAGCAGCTTTCAGGGCTGGCACCTTCCTTCTGTGTGAAACAGCCCGACGTTTGCTATTTCAGAAACAGGCTCTGCCGAGAAGGAGAGCGATGAGAAGTTACGTCTCCAGGAAAGCAGGTATTCTCAGTGTTGTTGTTACGTTGCATAGGCTGCCGAGGGAAGCTGAAGAGCAGCAACAGCTTTCAAGGCTGGCACCTTCGTTCTGTGTGAAACAGCCCGACGTTTGCTATTTCAGAAACAGGCTCTGCCTAGAACGAGAGCGATGAGAAGTTACTTCTCTGGCAAAGCAGGTATGCCCAGTGATATTGTTCGTGTGCGTAGGCTGCCGAGGGAAGATGAAGAGCAGCAACAGCTTTCAGGGCTGGCACCTTAGTCCTGGGAGAAACAGCCCGACCTTTGCTATTTCAGAAAGAGTCTCTGCCGAGAACGAGAGCGATGAGAAGTTACGTCTCTGGGAATGCAGGCATCTGCAGTGCTGTTGTTCCTACGCATAGGCTGCCGAGGGAAGTTGAAGATCAGCAGCAGCTTTCAGGGCTGGGACCTTCCTTCTGTGTGAAACAGCCCGACGTTTGCTATTGCAGAAACAGGCTCTGCCGAGAACGAGAGCGATGAGAAGTTACTTCTCTGGGAAAGCAGGTATGCCCAGTGATGTTGTTCCTGTGCGTAGGCTGCCGAGGGAAGATGAAGAGCAGCAACAGCTTTCAGGGCTGGCACCTTAGTCCTGGGAGAAACAGCCCGACGTTTGCTATTTCAGAAAGAGGCTCTGCCGAGAACGAGAGCGATGAGAAGTTACGTCTCTGGCAATGCAGGCATCTGCAGTGCTGTTGTTCCTACGCATAGGTTGCCGAGGGAAGTTGAAGATCAGCAGCAGCTTTCAGGGCTGGCACCTTCCTTCTTTGTGAAACAGCCCGACGTTTGCTATTTCAGAAACAGGCTCTGCCGAGAACGAGAGCGATGAGAAATTACGTCTCTGGGAAAGCAGGTATGCCCAGTGCTGTTGTGCCTGTGCATAGGCTGCCGAAGGAAGTTGAAGACCAACAACAGCTTTCAGGGCTGGCACCTTCATCCCGGGAGAAACTGCCCGAAGATTGCTATTTCATAAAGAGGCTCTTCCGAGAACGAGAGCGATGAGCAGTTACGTCTCTGGGAAAGCAGGCATCCGCAGTGCTGTTGTTCCTATGCATAGGCTGCCGAGGGAAGTTGAAGATCAGCAACAGCTTTCAGGGCTGGCATCTTCGTCCTGGGAGAAACAGCCCGACGTTTGTTATTTCAGAAAGAGGCTCTGCCGATAGCGAGAGCGATGAGAAGTTACGTCTCTGGGAAAGCAGGCATCCGCAGTGCTGTTGTTCCTATGCATAGGCTGCCGAGGGAAGTTGAAGACCAGCAACAGCTTTCATGGCTGGCACCTTCGTCCTGGGAGAAACAGCCCGACGTTTGTTATTTCAGAAAGAGGCTCTGCCGAGAACGAGAGCAATGAGAAGTTACGTCTCTGGGAAAGCAGGTATGCCCAGTGCTGTTGTTTCTTTGCATAGGCTGCCGAGGGAAGGTGAAGAGCAGCAGCAGCTTTCAGGGCTGGCACCTTCCTTCTGTGTGAAACAGCCCGACGTTTGCTATTTCAGAAACAGGCTCTGCCGAGAAGGAGAGCGATGAGAAGTTACGTCTCCAGGAAAGCAGGTATTCTCAGTGTTGTTGTTACGTTGCATAGGCTGCCGAGGGAAGCTGAAGAGCAGCAACAGCTTTCAAGGCTGGCACCTTCGTTCTGTGTGAAACAGCCCGACGTTTGCTAGTTCAGAAACAGGCTCTGCCTAGAACGAGAGCGATGAGAAGTTACTTCTCTGGCAAAGCAGGTATGCCCAGTGATATTGTTCGTGTGCGTAGGCTGCCGAGGGAAGATGAAGAGCAGCAACAGCTTTCAGGGCTGGCACCTTAGTCCTGGGAGAAACAGCCCGACCTTTGCTATTTCAAAAAGAGTCTCTGCCGAGAACGAGAGCGATGAGAAGTTACGTCTCTGGGAATGCAGGCATCTGCAGTGCTGTTGTTCCTACGCATAGGCTGCCGAGGGAAGTTGAAGATCAGCAGCAGCTTTCAGGGCTGGGACCTTCCTTCTGTGTGAAACAGCCCGACGTTTGCTATTGCAGAAACAGGCTCTGCCGAGAACGAGAGCGATGAGAAGTTACTTCTCTGGGAAAGCAGGTATGCCCAGTGATGTTGTTCCTGTGCGTAGGCTGCCGAGGGAAGATGAAGAGCAGCAACAGCTTTCAGGGCTGGCACCTTAGTCCTGGGAGAAACAGCCCGACGTTTGCTATTTCAGAAAGAGGCTCTGCCGAGAACGAGAGCGATGAGAAGTTACGTCTCTGGGAATGCAGGCATCTGCAGTGCTGTTGTTCCTACGCATAGGTTGCCGAGGGAAGTTGAAGATCAGCAGCAGCTTTCAGGGCTGGCACCTTCCTTCTTTGTGAAACAGCCCGACGTTTGCTATTTCAGAAACAGGCTCTGCCGAGAACGAGAGCGATGAGAAGTTACGTCTCTGGGAAAGCAGGCATCCGCAGTGCTGTTGTTCCTGTGCATAGGCTGCCGAGGGAAGTTGAAGACCAGCAACAGCTTTCATGGCTGGCACCTTCGTCCTGGGAGAAACAGCCCGACGTTTGTTATTTCAGAAAGAGGCTCTGCCGAGAACGAGAGCAATGAGAAGTTACGTCTCTGGGAAAGCAGGTATGCCCAGTGCTGTTGTTTCTTTGCATAGGCTGCCGAGGGAAGGTGAAGAGCAGCAGCAGCTTTCAGGGCTGGCACCTTCCTTCTGTGTGAAACAGCCCGACGTTTGCTATTTCAGAAACAGGCTCTGCCGAGAAGGAGAGCGATGAGAAGTTACGTCTCCAGGAAAGCAGGTATTCTCAGTGTTGTTGTTACGTTGCATAGGCTGCCGAGGGAAGCTGAAGAGCAGCAACAGCTTTCAAGGCTGGCACCTTCGTTCTGTGTGAAACAGCCCGACGTTTGCTATTTCAGAAACAGGCTCTGCCTAGAACGAGAGCGATGAGAAGTTACTTCTCTGGCAAAGCAGGTATGCCCAGTGATATTGTTCGTGTGCGTAGGCTGCCGAGGGAAGATGAAGAGCAGCAACAGCTTTCAGGGCTGGCACCTTAGTCCTGGGAGAAACAGCCCGACCTTTGCTATTTCAGAAAGAGTCTCTGCCGAGAACGAGAGCTATGAGAAGTTACGTCTCTGGGAATGCAGGCATCTGCAGTGCTGTTGTTCCTACGCATAGGCTGCCGAGGGAAGTTGAAGATCAGCAGCAGCTTTCAGGGCTGGGACCTTCCTTCTGTGTGAAACAGCCCGACGTTTGCTATTGCAGAAACAGGCTCTGCCGAGAACGAGAGCGATGAGAAGTTACTTCTCTGGGAAAGCAGGTATGCCCAGTGATGTTGTTCCTGTGCGTAGGCTGCCGAGGGAAGATGAAGAGCAGCAACAGCTTTCAGGGCTGGCACCTTAGTCCTGGGAGAAACAGCCCGACGTTTGCTATTTCAGAAAGAGGCTCTGCCGAGAACGAGAGCGATGAGAAGTTACGTCTCTGGCAATGCAGGCATCTGCAGTGCTGTTGTTCCTACGCATAGGTTGCCGAGGGAAGTTGAAGATCAGCAGCAGCTTTCAGGGCTGGCACCTTCCTTCTTTGTGAAACAGCCCGACGTTTGCTATTTCAGAAACAGGCTCTGCCGAGAACGAGAGCGATGAGAAATTACGTCTCTGGGAAAGCAGGTATGCCCAGTGCTGTTGTGCCTGTGCATAGGCTGCCGAAGGAAGTTGAAGACCAACAACAGCTTTCAGGGCTGGCACCTTCATCCCGGGAGAAACTGCCCGAAGATTGCTATTTCAGAAACAGGCTCTGCCGAGAACGAGAGCGATGAGAAGTTACGTCTCTGGGAAAGCAGGCATCCGCAGTGCTGTTGTTCCTGTGCATAGGCTGCCGAGGGAAGTTGAAGACCAGCAACAGCTTTCAGGGGTGGAACAGTCGTCCTGGGAGAAACAGCCCGACGTTTGCTATTTCAGAAAGAGGTTCTGCCGAGAATGAGAGCGATGAGAAGTTACGTCTCTGGGAAAGCAGGTATCCCCAGTGTTGTTGTTTCGTTGCATAGGCTGCCGAGGGAAGTTGAAGAGCAGCAACAGCTTTCATGGCTGGCACCTTCGTCCTGGGAGAAACAGCCCGATGTTTGCTATTTCAGAAACAGTCTCTGCCGAGAACGAGAGCGATGAGAAGTTACGTCTCCAGGAAAGCAGGTATTCTCAGTGTTGTTCTTCCTGTGCATAGGCTGCCGAGGGAAGATGAAGAGCAGCAACAGATTTCAGGACTGGCGCCTTCGTCCTGGGAGAAACAGCCCGACGTTTGCTATTTCAGAAAGAGGCTCTGCCGAGAACGAGAGCGATGAGAAGTTACGTCTCTGGGAATGCAGGCATCTGCAGTGCTGTTGTTCCTACGCATAGGCTGCCGAGGGAAGTTGAAGATCAGCAGCAGCTTTCAGGGCTGGCACCTTCCTTCTGTGTGAAACAGCCTGACGTTTTCTATTTCAGAAACAGGCTCTGCCGAGAACGAGAGCGATGAGAAGTTACGTCTCTGGGAATGCAGGCATCCGCAGTGCTGTTGTTCCTGTGCATAGGCTGCCGAAGGAAGGTGAAGAGCAGCAGCTTTCAGGGCTGGCACCTTCGTCCTGGGAGAAACAGCCCGACGTTTGCTATTTCAGAAAGAGGCTTTGCCAAGAACGAGAGCGATGAGAAGTTACGTCTCTGGGAAAGCAGGTATGCCCAGTGCTGTTGTTCCTATGCATAGGCTGCCGAGGGAAGTTGAAGATCAGCAACAGCTTTCAGGGCTGGCACCTTCGTCCTGGGAGAAACAGCCCGACGTTTGTTATTTCAGAAAGAGGCTCTGCCGATAGCGAGAGCGATGAGAAGTTACGTCTCTGGGAAAGCAGGCATCCGCAGTGCTGTTGTTCCTATGCATAGGCTGCCGAAGGAAGTTGAAGACCAGCAACAGCTTTCATGGCTGGCACCTTCGTCCTGGGAGAAACAGCCCGACGTTTGTTATTTCAGAAAGAGGCTCTGCCGAGAACGAGAGCAATGAGAAGTTACGTCTCTGGGAAAGCAGGTATGCCCAGTGCTGTTGTTTCTTTGCATAGGCTGCCGAGGGAAGCTGAAGAGCAGCAACAGCTTTCAAGGCTGGCACCTTCGTTCTGTGTGACACAGCCCGACGTTTGCTATTTCAGAAACAGGCTCTGCCTAGAACGAGAGCGATGAGAAGTTACTTCTCTGGCAAAGCAGGTATGCCCAGTGATATTGTTCGTGTGCGTAGGCTGCCGAGGGAAGATGAAGAGCAGCAACAGCTTTCAGGGCTGGCACCTTAGTCCTGGGAGAAACAGCCCGACGTTTGCTATTTCAGAAAGAGTCTCTGCCGAGAACGAGAGCGATGAGAAGTTACTTCTCTGGCAAAGCAGGTATGCCCAGTGATGTTGTTCCTGTGCGTAGGCTGCCGAGGGAAGATGAAGAGCAGCAACAGCTTTCAGGGCTGGCACCTTAGTCCTGGGAGAAACAGCCCGACGTTTGCTATTTCAGAAAGAGGCTCTGCCGAGAACGAGAGCGATGAGAAGTTACGTCTCTGGGAATGCAGGCATCTGCAGTGCTGTTGTTCCTACGCATAGGTTGCCGAGGGAAGTTGAAGATCAGCAGCAGCTTTCAGGGCTGGCACCTTCCTTCTTTGTGAAACAGCCCGACGTTTGCTATTTCAGAAACAGGCTCTGCCGAGAACGAGAGCGATGAGAAATTACGTCTCTGGGAAAGCAGGTATGCCCAGTGCTGTTGTTCCTGTGCATAGGCTGCCGAAGGAAGTTGAAGACCAACAACAGCTTTCAGGGCTGGCGCCTTCATCCCGGGAGAAACTGCCCGAAGTTTGCTATTTCAGAAACAGGCTCTGCCGAGAACGAGAGCGATGAGAAGTTACGTCTCTGGGAATGCAGGCATCTGCAGTGCTGTTGTTCCTACGCATAGGCTGCCGAGGGAAGTTGAAGATCAGCAGCAGCTTTCAGGGCTGGCACCTTCCTTCTGTGTGAAACAGCCTGACGTTTTCTATTTCAGAAACAGGCTCTGCCGAGAACGAGAGCGATGAGAAGTTACGTCTCTGGGAATGCAGGCATCCGCAGTGCTGTTGTTCCTGTGCATAGGCTGCCGAAGGAAGGTGAAGAGCAGCAGCTTTCAGGGCTGGCACCTTCGTCCTGGGAGAAACAGCCCGACGTTTGCTATTTCAGAAAGAGGCTTTGCCAAGAACGAGAGCGATGAGAAGTTACGTCTCTGGGAAAGCAGGTATGCCCAGTGCTGTTGTTCCTATGCATAGGCTGCCGAGGGAAGTTGAAGACCAGCAAGAGCTTTCAGGGCTGGCACCTTCATCCTGGGAGAAACTGCCCGACGTTTGCTATTTCATAAAGAGGCTCTTCCGAGAACGAGAGCGATGAGCAGTTACGTCTCTGGGAAAGCAGGCATCCGCAGTGCTGTTGTTCCTATGCATAGGCTGCCGAGGGAAGTTGAAGATCAGCAACAGCTTTCAGGGCTGGCATCTTCGTCCTGGGAGAAACAGCCCGACGTTTGTTATTTCAGAAAGAGGCTCTGCCGATAGCGAGAGCGATGAGAAGTTACGTCTCTGGGAAAGCAGGCATCCGCAGTGCTGTTGTTCCTATGCATAGGCTGCCGAGGGAAGTTGAAGACCAGCAACAGCTTTCATGGCTGGCACCTTCGTCCTGGGAGAAACAGCCCGACGTTTGTTATTTCAGAAAGAGGCTCTGCCGAGAACGAGAGCAATGAGAAGTTACGTCTCTGGGAAAGCAGGTATGCCCAGTGCTGTTGTTTCTTTGCATAGGCTGCCGAGGGAAGGTGAAGAGCAGCAGCAGCTTTCAGGGCTGGCACCTTCCTTCTGTGTGAAACAGCCCGACGTTTGCTATTTCAGAAACAGGCTCTGCCGAGAAGGAGAGCGATGAGAAGTTACGTCTCCAGGAAAGCAGGTATTCTCAGTGTTGTTGTTACGTTGCATAGGCTGCCGAGGGAAGCTGAAGAGCAGCAACAGCTTTCAAGGCTGGCACCTTCGTTCTGTGTGAAACAGCCCGACGTTTGCTAGTTCAGAAACAGGCTCTGCCTAGAACGAGAGCGATGAGAAGTTACTTCTCTGGCAAAGCAGGTATGCCCAGTGATATTGTTCGTGTGCGTAGGCTGCCGAGGGAAGATGAAGAGCAGCAACAGCTTTCAGGGCTGGCACCTTAGTCCTGGGAGAAACAGCCCGACCTTTGCTATTTCAAAAAGAGTCTCTGCCGAGAACGAGAGCGATGAGAAGTTACGTCTCTGGGAATGCAGGCATCTGCAGTGCTGTTGTTCCTACGCATAGGCTGCCGAGGGAAGTTGAAGATCAGCAGCAGCTTTCAGGGCTGGGACCTTCCTTCTGTGTGAAACAGCCCGACGTTTGCTATTGCAGAAACAGGCTCTGCCGAGAACGAGAGCGATGAGAAGTTACTTCTCTGGGAAAGCAGGTATGCCCAGTGATGTTGTTCCTGTGCGTAGGCTGCCGAGGGAAGATGAAGAGCAGCAACAGCTTTCAGGGCTGGCACCTTAGTCCTGGGAGAAACAGCCCGACGTTTGCTATTTCAGAAAGAGGCTCTGCCGAGAACGAGAGCGATGAGAAGTTACGTCTCTGGGAATGCAGGCATCTGCAGTGCTGTTGTTCCTACGCATAGGTTGCCGAGGGAAGTTGAAGATCAGCAGCAGCTTTCAGGGCTGGCACCTTCCTTCTTTGTGAAACAGCCCGACGTTTGCTATTTCAGAAACAGGCTCTGCCGAGAACGAGAGCGATGAGAAGTTACGTCTCTGGGAAAGCAGGCATCCGCAGTGCTGTTGTTCCTGTGCATAGGCTGCCGAGGGAAGTTGAAGACCAGCAACAGCTTTCATGGCTGGCACCTTCGTCCTGGGAGAAACAGCCCGACGTTTGTTATTTCAGAAAGAGGCTCTGCCGAGAACGAGAGCAATGAGAAGTTACGTCTCTGGGAAAGCAGGTATGCCCAGTGCTGTTGTTTCTTTGCATAGGCTGCCGAGGGAAGGTGAAGAGCAGCAGCAGCTTTCAGGGCTGGCACCTTCCTTCTGTGTGAAACAGCCCGACGTTTGCTATTTCAGAAACAGGCTCTGCCGAGAAGGAGAGCGATGAGAAGTTACGTCTCCAGGAAAGCAGGTATTCTCAGTGTTGTTGTTACGTTGCATAGGCTGCTGAGGGAAGCTGAAGAGCAGCAACAGCTTTCAAGGCTGGCACCTTCGTTCTGTGTGAAACAGCCCGACGTTTGCTATTTCAGAAACAGGCTCTGCCTAGAACGAGAGCGATGAGAAGTTACTTCTCTGGCAAAGCAGGTATGCCCAGTGATATTGTTCGTGTGCGTAGGCTGCCGAGGGAAGATGAAGAGCAGCAACAGCTTTCAGGGCTGGCACCTTAGTCCTGGGAGAAACAGCCCGACCTTTGCTATTTCAGAAAGAGTCTCTGCCGAGAACGAGAGCGATGAGAAGTTACGTCTCTGGGAAT
Source organism: Harpia harpyja (assembly GCF_026419915.1). Taxonomy (NCBI): domain Eukaryota; kingdom Metazoa; phylum Chordata; class Aves; order Accipitriformes; family Accipitridae; genus Harpia; species Harpia harpyja. Next base: position 58,345,095 of record NC_068969.1, read on the forward strand.
GCAGGCATCTGCAGTGCTGTTGTTCCTACGCATAGGCTGCCGAGGGAAGTTGAAGATCAGCAGCAGCTTTCAGGGCTGGGACCTTCCTTCTGTGTGAAACAGCCCGACGTTTGCTATTGCAGAAACAGGCTCTGCCGAGAACGAGAGCGATGAGAAGTTACTTCTCTGGGAAAGCAGGTATGCCCAGTGATGTTGTTCCTGTGCGTAGGCTGCCGAGGGAAGATGAAGAGCAGCAACAGCTTTCAGGGCTGGCACCTTAGTCCTGGGAGAAACAGCCCGACGTTTGCTATTTCAGAAAGAGGCTCTGCCGAGAACGAGAGCGATGAGAAGTTACGTCTCTGGGAATGCAGGCATCTGCAGTGCTGTTGTTCCTACGCATAGGTTGCCGAGGGAAGTTGAAGATCAGCAGCAGCTTTCAGGGCTGGCACCTTCCTTCTTTGTGAAACAGCCCGACGTTTGCTATTTCAGAAACAGGCTCTGCCGAGAACGAGAGCGATGAGAAATTACGTCTCTGGGAAAGCAGGTATGCCCAGTGCTGTTGTGCCTGTGCATAGGCTGCCGAAGGAAGTTGAAGACCAACAACAGCTTTCAGGGCTGGCACCTTCATCCCGGGAGAAACTGCCCGAAGATTGCTATTTCAGAAACAGGCTCTGCCGAGAACGAGAGCGATGAGAAGTTACGTCTCTGGGAAAGCAGGCATCCGCAGTGCTGTTGTTCCTGTGCATAGGCTGCCGAGGGAAGTTGAAGACCAGCAACAGCTTTCAGGGGTGGAACAGTCGTCCTGGGAGAAACAGCCCGACGTTTGCTATTTCAGAAAGAGGTTCTGCCGAGAATGAGAGCGATGAGAAGTTACGTCTCTGGGAAAGCAGGTATCCCCAGTGTTGTTGTTTCGTTGCATAGGCTGCCGAGGGAAGTTGAAGAGCAGCAACAGCTTTCATGGCTGGCACCTTCGTCCTGGGAGAAACAGCCCGATGTTTGCTATTTCAGAAACAGTCTCTGCCGAGAACGAGAGCGATGAGAAGTTACGTCTCCAGGAAAGCAGGTATTCTCAGTGTTGTTCTTCCTGTGCATAGGCTGCCGAGGGAAGATGAAGAGCAGCAACAGATTTCAGGACTGGCGCCTTCGTCCTGGGAGAAACAGCCCGACGTTTGCTATTTCAGAAAGAGGCTCTGCCGAGAACGAGAGCGATGAGAAGTTACGTCTCTGGGAATGCAGGCATCTGCAGTGCTGTTGTTCCTACGCATAGGCTGCCGAGGGAAGTTGAAGATCAGCAGCAGCTTTCAGGGCTGGCACCTTCCTTCTGTGTGAAACAGCCTGACGTTTTCTATTTCAGAAACAGGCTCTGCCGAGAACGAGAGCGATGAGAAGTTACGTCTCTGGGAATGCAGGCATCCGCAGTGCTGTTGTTCCTGTGCATAGGCTGCCGAAGGAAGGTGAAGAGCAGCAGCTTTCAGGGCTGGCACCTTCGTCCTGGGAGAAACAGCCCGACGTTTGCTATTTCAGAAAGAGGCTTTGCCAAGAACGAGAGCGATGAGAAGTTACGTCTCTGGGAAAGCAGGTATGCCCAGTGCTGTTGTTCCTATGCATAGGCTGCCGAGGGAAGTTGAAGATCAGCAACAGCTTTCAGGGCTGGCACCTTCGTCCTGGGAGAAACAGCCCGACGTTTGTTATTTCAGAAAGAGGCTCTGCCGATAGCGAGAGCGATGAGAAGTTACGTCTCTGGGAAAGCAGGCATCCGCAGTGCTGTTGTTCCTATGCATAGGCTGCCGAAGGAAGTTGAAGACCAGCAACAGCTTTCATGGCTGGCACCTTCGTCCTGGGAGAAACAGCCCGACGTTTGTTATTTCAGAAAGAGGCTCTGCCGAGAACGAGAGCAATGAGAAGTTACGTCTCTGGGAAAGCAGGTATGCCCAGTGCTGTTGTTTCTTTGCATAGGCTGCCGAGGGAAGCTGAAGAGCAGCAACAGCTTTCAAGGCTGGCACCTTCGTTCTGTGTGAAACAGCCCGACGTTTGCTATTTCAGAAACAGGCTCTGCCTAGAACGAGAGCGATGAGAAGTTACTTCTCTGGCAAAGCAGGTATGCCCAGTGATATTGTTCGTGTGCGTAGGCTGCCGAGGGAAGATGAAGAGCAGCAACAGCTTTCAGGGCTGGCACCTTAGTCCTGGGAGAAACAGCCCGACGTTTGCTATTTCAGAAAGAGTCTCTGCCGAGAACGAGAGCGATGAGAAGTTACTTCTCTGGCAAAGCAGGTATGCCCAGTGATGTTGTTCCTGTGCGTAGGCTGCCGAGGGAAGATGAAGAGCAGCAACAGCTTTCAGGGCTGGCACCTTAGTCCTGGGAGAAACAGCCCGACGTTTGCTATTTCAGAAAGAGGCTCTGCCGAGAACGAGAGCGATGAGAAGTTACGTCTCTGGGAATGCAGGCATCTGCAGTGCTGTTGTTCCTACGCATAGGTTGCCGAGGGAAGTTGAAGATCAGCAGCAGCTTTCAGGGCTGGCACCTTCCTTCTTTGTGAAACAGCCCGACGTTTGCTATTTCAGAAACAGGCTCTGCCGAGAACGAGAGCGATGAGAAATTACGTCTCTGGGAAAGCAGGTATGCCCAGTGCTGTTGTTCCTGTGCATAGGCTGCCGAAGGAAGTTGAAGACCAACAACAGCTTTCAGGGCTGGCACCTTCATCCCGGGAGAAACTGCCCGAAGTTTGCTATTTCAGAAACAGGCTCTGCCGAGAACGAGAGCGATGAGAAGTTACGTCTCTGGGAAAGCAGGCATCCGCAGTGCTGTTGTTCCTGTGCATAGGCTGCCGAGGGAAGTTGAAGACCAGCAACAGCTTTCAGGGGTGGAACAGTCGTCCTGGGAGAAACAGCCCGACGTTTGCTATTTCAGAAAGAGGTTCTGCCGAGAAGGAGAGCGATGAGAAGTTACGTCTCTGGGAAAGCAGGTATCCCCAGTGTTGTTGTTTCGTTGCATAGGCTGCCGAGGGAAGTTGAAGAGCAGCAACAGCTTTCATGGCTGGCACCTTCGTCCTGGGAGAAACAGCCCGATGTTTGCTATTTCAGAAACAGTCTCTGCCGAGAACGAGAGCGATGAGAAGTTACGTCTCCAGGAAAGCAGGTATTCTCAGTGTTGTTCTTCCTGTGCATAGGCTGCCGAGGGAAGATGAAGAGCAGCAACAGATTTCAGGACTGGCGCCTTCGTCCTGGGAGAAACAGCCCGACGTTTGCTATTTCAGAAAGAGGCTCTGCCGAGAACGAGAGCGATGAGAAGTTACGTCTCTGGGAATGCAGGCATCTGCAGTGCTGTTGTTCCTACGCATAGGCTGCCGAGGGAAGTTGAAGATCAGCAGCAGCTTTCAGGGCTGGCACCTTCCTTCTGTGTGAAACAGCCTGACGTTTTCTATTTCAGAAACAGGCTCTGCCGAGAACGAGAGCGATGAGAAGTTACGTCTCTGGGAATGCAGGCATCCGCAGTGCTGTTGTTCCTGTGCATAGGCTGCCGAAGGAAGGTGAAGAGCAGCAGCTTTCAGGGCTGGCACCTTCGTCCTGGGAGAAACAGCCCGACGTTTGCTATTTCAGAAAGAGGCTTTGCCAAGAACGAGAGCGATGAGAAGTTACGTCTCTGGGAAAGCAGGTATGCCCAGTGCTGTTGTTCCTATGCATAGGCTGCCGAGGGAAGTTGAAGATCAGCAACAGCTTTCAGGGCTGGCACCTTCGTCCTGGGAGAAACAGCCCGACGTTTGTTATTTCAGAAAGAGGCTCTGCCGATAGCGAGAGCGATGAGAAGTTACGTCTCTGGGAAAGCAGGCATCCGCAGTGCTGTTGTTCCTATGCATAGGCTGCCGAAGGAAGTTGAAGACCAGCAACAGCTTTCATGGCTGGCACCTTCGTCCTGGGAGAAACAGCCCGACGTTTGTTATTTCAGAAAGAGGCTCTGCCGAGAACGAGAGCAATGAGAAGTTACGTCTCTGGGAAAGCAGGTATGCCCAGTGCTGTTGTTTCTTTGCATAGGCTGCCGAGGGAAGCTGAAGAGCAGCAACAGCTTTCAAGGCTGGCACCTTCGTTCTGTGTGAAACAGCCCGACGTTTGCTATTTCAGAAACAGGCTCTGCCTAGAACGAGAGCGATGAGAAGTTACTTCTCTGGCAAAGCAGGTATGCCCAGTGATATTGTTCGTGTGCGTAGGCTGCCGAGGGAAGATGAAGAGCAGCAACAGCTTTCAGGGCTGGCACCTTAGTCCTGGGAGAAACAGCCCGACGTTTGCTATTTCAGAAAGAGGCTCTGCCGAGAACGAGAGCGATGAGAAGTTACTTCTCTGGCAAAGCAGGTATGCCCAGTGATGTTGTTCCTGTGCGTAGGCTGCCGAGGGAAGATGAAGAGCAGCAACAGCTTTCAGGGCTGGCACCTTAGTCCTGGGAGAAACAGCCCGACGTTTGCTATTTCAGAAAGAGGCTCTGCCGAGAACGAGAGCGATGAGAAGTTACGTCTCTGGGAATGCAGGCATCTGCAGTGCTGTTGTTCCTACGCATAGGTTGCCGAGGGAAGTTGAAGATCAGCAGCAGCTTTCAGGGCTGGCACCTTCCTTCTTTGTGAAACAGCCCGACGTTTGCTATTTCAGAAACAGGCTCTGCCGAGAACGAGAGCGATGAGAAATTACGTCTCTGGGAAAGCAGGTATGCCCAGTGCTGTTGTTCCTGTGCATAGGCTGCCGAAGGAAGTTGAAGACCAACAACAGCTTTCAGGGCTGGCACCTTCATCCCGGGAGAAACTGCCCGAAGTTTGCTATTTCAGAAACAGGCTCTGCCGAGAACGAGAGCGATGAGAAGTTACGTCTCTGGGAAAGCAGGCATCCGCAGTGCTGTTGTTCCTGTGCATAGGCTGCCGAGGGAAGTTGAAGACCAGCAACAGCTTTCAGGGGTGGAACAGTCGTCCTGGGAGAAACAGCCCGACGTTTGCTATTTCAGAAAGAGGTTCTGCCGAGAAGGAGAGCGATGAGAAGTTACGTCTCCAGGAAAGCAGGTATTCTCAGTGTTGTTGTTACGTTGCATAGGCTGCCGAGGGAAGCTGAAGAGCAGCAACAGCTTTCAAGGCTGGCACCTTCGTTCTGTGTGAAACAGCCCGACGTTTGCTAGTTCAGAAACAGGCTCTGCCTAGAATGAGAGCGATGAGAAGTTACTTCTCTGGCAAAGCAGGTATGCCCAGTGATATTGTTCGTGTGCGTAGGCTGCCGAGGGAAGATGAAGAGCAGCAACAGCTTTCAGGGCTGGCACCTTAGTCCTGGGAGAAACAGCCCGACCTTTGCTATTTCAAAAAGAGTCTCTGCCGAGAACGAGAGCGATGAGAAGTTACGTCTCTGGGAATGCAGGCATCTGCAGTGCTGTTGTTCCTACGCATAGGCTGCCGAGGGAAGTTGAAGATCAGCAGCAGCTTTCAGGGCTGGGACCTTCCTTCTGTGTGAAACAGCCCGACGTTTGCTATTGCAGAAACAGGCTCTGCCGAGAACGAGAGCGATGAGAAGTTACTTCTCTGGGAAAGCAGGTATGCCCAGTGATGTTGTTCCTGTGCGTAGGCTGCCGAGGGAAGATGAAGAGCAGCAACAGCTTTCAGGGCTGGCACCTTAGTCCTGGGAGAAACAGCCCGACGTTTGCTATTTCAGAAAGAGGCTCTGCCGAGAACGAGAGCGATGAGAAGTTACGTCTCTGGGAATGCAGGCATCTGCAGTGCTGTTGTTCCTACGCATAGGTTGCCGAGGGAAGTTGAAGATCAGCAGCAGCTTTCAGGGCTGGCACCTTCCTTCTTTGTGAAACAGCCCGACGTTTGCTATTTCAGAAACAGGCTCTGCCGAGAACGAGAGCGATGAGAAGTTACGTCTCTGGGAAAGCAGGCATCCGCAGTGCTGTTGTTCCTGTGCATAGGCTGCCGAGGGAAGTTGAAGACCAGCAACAGCTTTCATGGCTGGCACCTTCGTCCTGGGAGAAACAGCCCGACGTTTGTTATTTCAGAAAGAGGCTCTGCCGAGAATGAGAGCAATGAGAAGTTACGTCTCTGGGAAAGCAGGTATGCCCAGTGCTGTTGTTTCTTTGCATAGGCTGCCGAGGGAAGGTGAAGAGCAGCAGCAGCTTTCAGGGCTGGCACCTTCCTTCTGTGTGAAACAGCCCGACGTTTGCTATTTCAGAAACAGGCTCTGCCGAGAAGGAGAGCGATGAGAAGTTACGTCTCCAGGAAAGCAGGTATTCTCAGTGTTGTTGTTACGTTGCATAGGCTGCCGAGGGAAGCTGAAGAGCAGCAACAGCTTTCAAGGCTGGCACCTTCGTTCTGTGTGAAACAGCCCGACGTTTGCTATTTCAGAAACAGGCTCTGCCTAGAACGAGAGCGATGAGAAGTTACTTCTCTGGCAAAGCAGGTATGCCCAGTGATATTGTTCGTGTGCGTAGGCTGCCGAGGGAAGATGAAGAGCAGCAACAGCTTTCAGGGCTGGCACCTTAGTCCTGGGAGAAACAGCCCGACCTTTGCTATTTCAGAAAGAGTCTCTGCCGAGAACGAGAGCGATGAGAAGTTACGTCTCTGGGAATGCAGGCATCTGCAGTGCTGTTGTTCCTACGCATAGGCTGCCGAGGGAAGTTGAAGATCAGCAGCAGCTTTCAGGGCTGGGACCTTCCTTCTGTGTGAAACAGCCCGACGTTTGCTATTGCAGAAACAGGCTCTGCCGAGAACGAGAGCGATGAGAAGTTACTTCTCTGGGAAAGCAGGTATGCCCAGTGATGTTGTTCCTGTGCGTAGGCTGCCGAGGGAAGATGAAGAGCAGCAACAGCTTTCAGGGCTGGCACCTTAGTCCTGGGAGAAACAGCCCGACGTTTGCTATTTCAGAAAGAGGCTCTGCCGAGAACGAGAGCGATGAGAAGTTACGTCTCTGGGAATGCAGGCATCTGCAGTGCTGTTGTTCCTACGCATAGGTTGCCGAGGGAAGTTGAAGATCAGCAGCAGCTTTCAGGGCTGGCACCTTCCTTCTTTGTGAAACAGCCCGACGTTTGCTATTTCAGAAACAGGCTCTGCCGAGAACGAGAGCGATGAGAAATTACGTCTCTGGGAAAGCAGGTATGCCCAGTGCTGTTGTGCCTGTGCATAGGCTGCCGAAGGAAGTTGAAGACCAACAACAGCTTTCAGGGCTGGCACCTTCATCCCGGGAGAAACTGCCCGAAGATTGCTATTTCAGAAACAGGCTCTGCCGAGAACGAGAGCGATGAGAAGTTACGTCTCTGGGAAAGCAGGCATCCGCAGTGCTGTTGTTCCTGTGCATAGGCTGCCGAGGGAAGTTGAAGACCAGCAACAGCTTTCAGGGGTGGAACAGTCGTCCTGGGAGAAACAGCCCGACGTTTGCTATTTCAGAAAGAGGTTCTGCCGAGAATGAGAGCGATGAGAAGTTACGTCTCTGGGAAAGCAGGTATCCCCAGTGTTGTTGTTTCGTTGCATAGGCTGCCGAGGGAAGTTGAAGAGCAGCAACAGCTTTCATGGCTGGCACCTTCGTCCTGGGAGAAACAGCCCGATGTTTGCTATTTCAGAAACAGTCTCTGCCGAGAACGAGAGCGATGAGAAGTTACGTCTCCAGGAAAGCAGGTATTCTCAGTGTTGTTCTTCCTGTGCATAGGCTGCCAAGGGAAGATGAAGAGCAGCAACAGATTTCAGGACTGGCGCCTTCGTCCTGGGAGAAACAGCCCGACGTTTGCTATTTCAGAAAGAGGCTCTGCCGAGAACGAGAGCGATGAGAAGTTACGTCTCTGGGAATGCAGGCATCTGCAGTGCTGTTGTTCCTACGCATAGGCTGCCGAGGGAAGTTGAAGATCAGCAGCAGCTTTCAGGGCTGGCACCTTCCTTCTGTGTGAAACAGCCTGACGTTTTCTATTTCAGAAACAGGCTCTGCCGAGAACGAGAGCGATGAGAAGTTACGTCTCTGGGAATGCAGGCATCCGCAGTGCTGTTGTTCCTGTGCATAGGCTGCCGAAGGAAGGTGAAGAGCAGCAGCTTTCAGGGCTGGCACCTTCGTCCTGGGAGAAACAGCCCGACGTTTGCTATTTCAGAAAGAGGCTTTGCCAAGAACGAGAGCGATGAGAAGTTACGTCTCTGGGAAAGCAGGTATGCCCAGTGCTGTTGTTCCTATGCATAGGCTGCCGAGGGAAGTTGAAGATCAGCAACAGCTTTCAGGGCTGGCACCTTCGTCCTGGGAGAAACAGCCCGACGTTTGTTATTTCAGAAAGAGGCTCTGCCGATAGCGAGAGCGATGAGAAGTTACGTCTCTGGGAAAGCAGGCATCCGCAGTGCTGTTGTTCCTATGCATAGGCTGCCGAAGGAAGTTGAAGACCAGCAACAGCTTTCATGGCTGGCACCTTCGTCCTGGGAGAAACAGCCCGACGTTTGTTATTTCAGAAAGAGGCTCTGCCGAGAACGAGAGCAATGAGAAGTTACGTCTCTGGGAAAGCAGGTATGCCCAGTGCTGTTGTTTCTTTGCATAGGCTGCCGAGGGAAGCTGAAGAGCAGCAACAGCTTTCAAGGCTGGCACCTTCGTTCTGTGTGACACAGCCCGACGTTTGCTATTTCAGAAACAGGCTCTGCCTAGAACGAGAGCGATGAGAAGTTACTTCTCTGGCAAAGCAGGTATGCCCAGTGATATTGTTCGTGTGCGTAGGCTGCCGAGGGAAGATGAAGAGCAGCAACAGCTTTCAGGGCTGGCACCTTAGTCCTGGGAGAAACAGCCCGACGTTTGCTATTTCAGAAAGAGTCTCTGCCGAGAACGAGAGCGATGAGAAGTTACTTCTCTGGCAAAGCAGGTATGCCCAGTGATGTTGTTCCTGTGCGTAGGCTGCCGAGGGAAGATGAAGAGCAGCAACAGCTTTCAGGGCTGGCACCTTAGTCCTGGGAGAAACAGCCCGACGTTTGCTATTTCAGAAAGAGGCTCTGCCGAGAACGAGAGCGATGAGAAGTTACGTCTCTGGGAATGCAGGCATCTGCAGTGCTGTTGTTCCTACGCATAGGTTGCCGAGGGAAGTTGAAGATCAGCAGCAGCTTTCAGGGCTGGCACCTTCCTTCTTTGTGAAACAGCCCGACGTTTGCTATTTCAGAAACAGGCTCTGCCGAGAACGAGAGCGATGAGAAATTACGTCTCTGGGAAAGCAGGTATGCCCAGTGCTGTTGTTCCTGTGCATAGGCTGCCGAAGGAAGTTGAAGACCAACAACAGCTTTCAGGGCTGGCACCTTCATCCCGGGAGAAACTGCCCGAAGTTTGCTATTTCAGAAACAGGCTCTGCCGAGAACGAGAGCGATGAGAAGTTACGTCTCTGGGAATGCAGGCATCTGCAGTGCTGTTGTTCCTACGCATAGGCTGCCGAGGGAAGTTGAAGATCAGCAGCAGCTTTCAGGGCTGGCACCTTCCTTCTGTGTGAAACAGCCTGACGTTTTCTATTTCAGAAACAGGCTCTGCCGAGAACGAGAGCGATGAGAAGTTACGTCTCTGGGAATGCAGGCATCCGCAGTGCTGTTGTTCCTGTGCATAGGCTGCCGAAGGAAGGTGAAGAGCAGCAGCTTTCAGGGCTGGCACCTTCGTCCTGGGAGAAACAGCCCGACGTTTGCTATTTCAGAAAGAGGCTTTGCCAAGAACGAGAGCGATGAGAAGTTACGTCTCTGGGAAAGCAGGTATGCCCAGTGCTGTTGTTCCTATGCATAGGCTGCCGAGGGAAGTTGAAGACCAGCAAGAGCTTTCAGGGCTGGCACCTTCATCCTGGGAGAAACTGCCCGACGTTTGCTATTTCATAAAGAGGCTCTTCCGAGAACGAGAGCGATGAGCAGTTACGTCTCTGGGAAAGCAGGCATCCGCAGTGCTGTTGTTCCTATGCATAGGCTGCCGAGGGAAGTTGAAGATCAGCAACAGCTTTCAGGGCTGGCATCTTCGTCCTGGGAGAAACAGCCCGACGTTTGTTATTTCAGAAAGAGGCTCTGCCGATAGCGAGAGCGATGAGAAGTTACGTCTCTGGGAAAGCAGGCATCCGCAGTGCTGTTGTTCCTATGCATAGGCTGCCGAGGGAAGTTGAAGACCAGCAACAGCTTTCATGGCTGGCACCTTCGTCCTGGGAGAAACAGCCCGACGTTTGTTATTTCAGAAAGAGGCTCTGCCGAGAACGAGAGCAATGAGAAGTTACGTCTCTGGGAAAGCAGGTATGCCCAGTGCTGTTGTTTCTTTGCATAGGCTGCCGAGGGAAGGTGAAGAGCAGCAGCAGCTTTCAGGGCTGGCACCTTCCTTCTGTGTGAAACAGCCCGACGTTTGCTATTTCAGAAACAGGCTCTGCCGAGAAGGAGAGCGATGAGAAGTTACGTCTCCAGGAAAGCAGGTATTCTCAGTGTTGTTGTTACGTTGCATAGGCTGCCGAGGGAAGCTGAAGAGCAGCAACAGCTTTCAAGGCTGGCACCTTCGTTCTGTGTGAAACAGCCCGACGTTTGCTAGTTCAGAAACAGGCTCTGCCTAGAACGAGAGCGATGAGAAGTTACTTCTCTGGCAAAGCAGGTATGCCCAGTGATATTGTTCGTGTGCGTAGGCTGCCGAGGGAAGATGAAGAGCAGCAACAGCTTTCAGGGCTGGCACCTTAGTCCTGGGAGAAACAGCCCGACCTTTGCTATTTCAAAAAGAGTCTCTGCCGAGAACGAGAGCGATGAGAAGTTACGTCTCTGGGAATGCAGGCATCTGCAGTGCTGTTGTTCCTACGCATAGGCTGCCGAGGGAAGTTGAAGATCAGCAGCAGCTTTCAGGGCTGGGACCTTCCTTCTGTGTGAAACAGCCCGACGTTTGCTATTGCAGAAACAGGCTCTGCCGAGAACGAGAGCGATGAGAAGTTACTTCTCTGGGAAAGCAGGTATGCCCAGTGATGTTGTTCCTGTGCGTAGGCTGCCGAGGGAAGATGAAGAGCAGCAACAGCTTTCAGGGCTGGCACCTTAGTCCTGGGAGAAACAGCCCGACGTTTGCTATTTCAGAAAGAGGCTCTGCCGAGAACGAGAGCAATGAGAAGTTACGTCTCTGGGAAAGCAGGTATGCCCAGTGCTGTTGTTTCTTTGCATAGGCTGCCGAGGGAAGGTGAAGAGCAGCAGCAGCTTTCAGGGCTGGCACCTTCCTTCTGTGTGAAACAGCCCGACGTTTGCTATTTCAGAAACAGGCTCTGCCGAGAAGGAGAGCGATGAGAAGTTACGTCTCCAGGAAAGCAGGTATTCTCAGTGTTGTTGTTACGTTGCATAGGCTGCCGAGGGAAGCTGAAGAGCAGCAACAGCTTTCAAGGCTGGCACCTTCGTTCTGTGTGAAACAGCCCGACGTTTGCTATTTCAGAAACAGGCTCTGCCTAGAACGAGAGCGATGAGAAGTTACTTCTCTGGCAAAGCAGGTATGCCCAGTGATATTGTTCGTGTGCGTAGGCTGCCGAGGGAAGATGAAGAGCAGCAACAGCTTTCAGGGCTGGCACCTTAGTCCTGGGAGAAACAGCCCGACGTTTGCTATTTCAGAAAGAGGCTCTGCCGAGAACGAGAGCGATGAGAAGTTACGTCTCTGGCAATGCAGGCATCTGCAGTGCTGTTGTTCCTACGCATAGGTTGCCGAGGGAAGTTGAAGATCAGCAGCAGCTTTCAGGGCTGGCACCTTCCTTCTTTGTGAAACAGCCCGACGTTTGCTATTTCAGAAACAGGCTCTGCCGAGAACGAGAGCGATGAGAAATTACGTCTCTGGGAAAGCAGGTATGCCCAGTGCTGTTGTGCCTGTGCATAGGCTGCCGAAGGAAGTTGAAGACCAACAACAGCTTTCAGGGCTGGCACCTTCATCCCGGGAGAAACTGCCCGAAGATTGCTATTTCAGAAACAGGCTCTGCCTAGAACGAGAGCGATGAGAAGTTACTTCTCTGGCAAAGCAGGTATGCCCAGTGATATTGTTCGTGTGCGTAGGCTGCCGAGGGAAGATGAAGAGCAGCAACAGCTTTCAGGGCTGGCACCTTAGTCCTGGGAGAAACAGCCCGACGTTTGCTATTTCAGAAAGAGGCTCTGCCGAGAACGAGAGCGATGAGAAGTTACGTCTCTGGCAATGCAGGCATCTGCAGTGCTGTTGTTCCTACGCATAGGTTGCCGAGGGAAGTTGAAGATCAGCAGCAGCTTTCAGGGCTGGCACCTTCCTTCTTTGTGAAACAGCCCGACGTTTGCTATTTCAGAAACAGGCTCTGCCGAGAACGAGAGCGATGAGAAATTACGTCTCTGGGAAAGCAGGTATGCCCAGTGCTGTTGTGCCTGTGCATAGGCTGCCGAAGGAAGTTGAAGACCAACAACAGCTTTCAGGGCTGGCACCTTCATCCCGGGAGAAACTGCCCGAAGATTGCTATTTCAGAAACAGGCTCTGCCGAGAACGAGAGCGATGAGAAGTTACGTCTCTGGGAAAGCAGGCATCCGCAGTGCTGTTGTTCCTGTGCATAGGCTGCCGAGGGAAGTTGAAGAGCAGCAGCAGCTTTCAGGGCTGGCACCTTCCTTCTGTGTGAAACAGCCCGACGTTTGCTATTTCAGAAACAGGCTCTGCCGAGAAGGAGAGCGATGAGAAGTTACGTCTCCAGGAAAGCAGGTATTCTCAGTGTTGTTGTTACGTTGCATAGGCTGCCGAGGGAAGCTGAAGAGCAGCAACAGCTTTCAAGGCTGGCACCTTCGTTCTGTGTGAAACAGCCCGACGTTTGCTATTTCAGAAACAGGCTCTGCCTAGAACGAGAGCGATGAGAAGTTACTTCTCTGGCAAAGCAGGTATGCCCAGTGATATTGTTCGTGTGCGTAGGCTGCCGAGGTAAGATGAAGAGCAGCAACAGCTTTCAGGGCTGGCACCTTAGTCCTGGGAGAAACAGCCCGACGTTTGCTATTTCAGAAAGAGGCTCTGCCGAGAACGAGAGCGATGAGAAGTTACGTCTCTGGCAATGCAGGCATCTGCAGTGCTGTTGTTCCTACGCATAGGTTGCCGAGGGAAGTTGAAGATCAGCAGCAGCTTTCAGGGCTGGCACCTTCCTTCTTTGTGAAACAGCCCGACGTTTGCTATTTCAGAAACAGGCTCTGCCGAGAACGAGAGCGATGAGAAATTACGTCTCTGGGAAAGCAGGTATGCCCAGTGCTGTTGTGCCTGTGCATAGGCTGCCGAAGGAAGTTGAAGACCAACAACAGCTTTCAGGGCTGGCACCTTCATCCCGGGAGAAACTGCCCGAAGATTGCTATTTCAGAAACAGGCTCTGCCTAGAACGAGAGCGATGAGAAGTTACTTCTCTGGCAAAGCAGGTATGCCCAGTGATATTGTTCGTGTGCGTAGGCTGCCGAGGGAAGATGAAGAGCAGCAACAGCTTTCAGGGCTGGCACCTTAGTCCTGGGAGAAACAGCCCGACGTTTGCTATTTCAGAAAGAGGCTCTGCCGAGAACGAGAGCGATGAGAAGTTACGTCTCTGGCAATGCAGGCATCTGCAGTGCTGTTGTTCCTACGCATAGGTTGCCGAGGGAAGTTGAAGATCAGCAGCAGCTTTCAGGGCTGGCACCTTCCTTCTTTGTGAAACAGCCCGACGTTTGCTATTTCAGAAACAGGCTCTGCCGAGAACGAGAGCGATGAGAAATTACGTCTCTGGGAAAGCAGGTATGCCCAGTGCTGTTGTGCCTGTGCATAGGCTGCCGAAGGAAGTTGAAGACCAACAACAGCTTTCAGGGCTGGCACCTTCATCCCGGGAGAAACTGCCCGAAGATTGCTATTTCAGAAACAGGCTCTGCCGAGAACGAGAGCGATGAGAAGTTACGTCTCTGGGAAAGCAGGCATCCGCAGTGCTGTTGTTCCTGTGCATAGGCTGCCGAGGGAAGTTGAAGACCAGCAACAGCTTTCAGGGGTGGAACAGTCGTCCTGGGAGAAACAGCCCGACGTTTGCTATTTCAGAAAGAGGTTCTGCCGAGAATGAGAGCGATGAGAAGTTACGTCTCTGGGAAAGCAGGTATCCCCAGTGTTGTTGTTTCGTTGCATAGGCTGCCGAGGGAAGTTGAAGAGCAGCAACAGCTTTCATGGCTGGCACCTTCGTCCTGGGAGAAACAGCCCGATGTTTGCTATTTCAGAAACAGTCTCTGCCGAGAACGAGAGCGATGAGAAGTTACGTCTCCAGGAAAGCAGGTATTCTCAGTGTTGTTCTTCCTGTGCATAGGCTGCCGAGGGAAGATGAAGAGCAGCAACAGATTTCAGGACTGGCGCCTTCGTCCTGGGAGAAACAGCCCGACGTTTGCTATTTCAGAAAGAGGCTCTGCCGAGAACGAGAGCGATGAGAAGTTACGTCTCTGGGAATGCAGGCATCTGCAGTGCTGTTGTTCCTACGCATAGGCTGCCGAGGGAAGTTGAAGATCAGCAGCAGCTTTCAGGGCTGGCACCTTCCTTCTGTGTGAAACAGCCTGACGTTTTCTATTTCAGAAACAGGCTCTGCCGAGAACGAGAGCGATGAGAAGTTACGTCTCTGGGAATGCAGGCATCCGCAGTGCTGTTGTTCCTGTGCATAGGCTGCCGAAGGAAGGTGAAGAGCAGCAGCTTTCAGGGCTGGCACCTTCGTCCTGGGAGAAACAGCCCGACGTTTGCTATTTCAGAAAGAGGCTTTGCCAAGAACGAGAGCGATGAGAAGTTACGTCTCTGGGAAAGCAGGTATGCCCAGTGCTGTTGTTCCTATGCATAGGCTGCCGAGGGAAGTTGAAGATCAGCAACAGCTTTCAGGGCTGGCACCTTCGTCCTGGGAGAAACAGCCCGACGTTTGTTATTTCAGAAAGAGGCTCTGCCGATAGCGAGAGCGATGAGAAGTTACGTCTCTGGGAAAGCAGGCATCCGCAGTGCTGTTGTTCCTATGCATAGGCTGCCGAAGGAAGTTGAAGACCAGCAACAGCTTTCATGGCTGGCACCTTCGTCCTGGGAGAAACAGCCCGACGTTTGTTATTTCAGAAAGAGGCTCTGCCGAGAACGAGAGCAATGAGAAGTTACGTCTCTGGGAAAGCAGGTATGCCCAGTGCTGTTGTTTCTTTGCATAGGCTGCCGAGGGAAGCTGAAGAGCAGCAACAGCTTTCAAGGCTGGCACCTTCGTTCTGTGTGACACAGCCCGACGTTTGCTATTTCAGAAACAGGCTCTGCCTAGAACGAGAGCGATGAGAAGTTACTTCTCTGGCAAAGCAGGTATGCCCAGTGATATTGTTCGTGTGCGTAGGCTGCCGAGGGAAGATGAAGAGCAGCAACAGCTTTCAGGGCTGGCACCTTAGTCCTGGGAGAAACAGCCCGACGTTTGCTATTTCAGAAAGAGTCTCTGCCGAGAACGAGAGCGATGAGAAGTTACTTCTCTGGCAAAGCAGGTATGCCCAGTGATGTTGTTCCTGTGCGTAGGCTGCCGAGGGAAGATGAAGAGCAGCAACAGCTTTCAGGGCTGGCACCTTAGTCCTGGGAGAAACAGCCCGACGTTTGCTATTTCAGAAAGAGGCTCTGCCGAGAACGAGAGCGATGAGAAGTTACGTCTCTGGGAATGCAGGCATCTGCAGTGCTGTTGTTCCTACGCATAGGTTGCCGAGGGAAGTTGAAGATCAGCAGCAGCTTTCAGGGCTGGCACCTTCCTTCTTTGTGAAACAGCCCGACGTTTGCTATTTCAGAAACAGGCTCTGCCGAGAACGAGAGCGATGAGAAATTACGTCTCTGGGAAAGCAGGTATGCCCAGTGCTGTTGTTCCTGTGCATAGGCTGCCGAAGGAAGTTGAAGACCAACAACAGCTTTCAGGGCTGGCACCTTCATCCCGGGAGAAACTGCCCGAAGTTTGCTATTTCAGAAACAGGCTCTGCCGAGAACGAGAGCGATGAGAAGTTACGTCTCTGGGAATGCAGGCATCTGCAGTGCTGTTGTTCCTACGCATAGGCTGCCGAGGGAAGTTGAAGATCAGCAGCAGCTTTCAGGGCTGGCACCTTCCTTCTGTGTGAAACAGCCTGACGTTTTCTATTTCAGAAACAGGCTCTGCCGAGAACGAGAGCGATGAGAAGTTACGTCTCTGGGAATGCAGGCATCCGCAGTGCTGTTGTTCCTGTGCATAGGCTGCCGAAGGAAGGTGAAGAGCAGCAGCTTTCAGGGCTGGCACCTTCGTCCTGGGAGAAACAGCCCGACGTTTGCTATTTCAGAAAGAGGCTTTGCCAAGAACGAGAGCGATGAGAAGTTACGTCTCTGGGAAAGCAGGTATGCCCAGTGCTGTTGTTCCTATGCATAGGCTGCCGAGGGAAGTTGAAGACCAGCAAGAGCTTTCAGGGCTGGCACCTTCATCCTGGGAGAAACTGCCCGACGTTTGCTATTTCATAAAGAGGCTCTTCCGAGAACGAGAGCGATGAGCAGTTACGTCTCTGGGAAAGCAGGCATCCGCAGTGCTGTTGTTCCTATGCATAGGCTGCCGAGGGAAGTTGAAGATCAGCAACAGCTTTCAGGGCTGGCATCTTCGTCCTGGGAGAAACAGCCCGACGTTTGTTATTTCAGAAAGAGGCTCTGCCGATAGCGAGAGCGATGAGAAGTTACGTCTCTGGGAAAGCAGGCATCCGCAGTGCTGTTGTTCCTATGCATAGGCTGCCGAGGGAAGTTGAAGACCAGCAACAGCTTTCATGGCTGGCACCTTCGTCCTGGGAGAAACAGCCCGACGTTTGTTATTTCAGAAAGAGGCTCTGCCGAGAACGAGAGCAATGAGAAGTTACGTCTCTGGGAAAGCAGGTATGCCCAGTGCTGTTGTTTCTTTGCATAGGCTGCCGAGGGAAGGTGAAGAGCAGCAGCAGCTTTCAGGGCTGGCACCTTCCTTCTGTGTGAAACAGCCCGACGTTTGCTATTTCAGAAACAGGCTCTGCCGAGAAGGAGAGCGATGAGAAGTTACGTCTCCAGGAAAGCAGGTATTCTCAGTGTTGTTGTTACGTTGCATAGGCTGCCGAGGGAAGCTGAAGAGCAGCAACAGCTTTCAAGGCTGGCACCTTCGTTCTGTGTGAAACAGCCCGACGTTTGCTAGTTCAGAAACAGGCTCTGCCTAGAACGAGAGCGATGAGAAGTTACTTCTCTGGCAAAGCAGGTATGCCCAGTGATATTGTTCGTGTGCGTAGGCTGCCGAGGGAAGATGAAGAGCAGCAACAGCTTTCAGGGCTGGCACCTTAGTCCTGGGAGAAACAGCCCGACCTTTGCTATTTCAAAAAGAGTCTCTGCCGAGAACGAGAGCGATGAGAAGTTACGTCTCTGGGAATGCAGGCATCTGCAGTGCTGTTGTTCCTACGCATAGGCTGCCGAGGGAAGTTGAAGATCAGCAGCAGCTTTCAGGGCTGGGACCTTCCTTCTGTGTGAAACAGCCCGACATTTGCTATTGCAGAAACAGGCTCTGCCGAGAACGAGAGCGATGAGAAGTTACTTCTCTGGGAAAGCAGGTATGCCCAGTGATGTTGTTCCTGTGCGTAGGCTGCCGAGGGAAGATGAAGAGCAGCAACAGCTTTCAGGGCTGGCACCTTAGTCCTGGGAGAAACAGCCCGACGTTTGCTATTTCAGAAAGAGGCTCTGCCGAGAACGAGAGCGATGAGAAGTTACGTCTCTGGGAATGCAGGCATCTGCAGTGCTGTTGTTCCTACGCATAGGTTGCCGAGGGAAGTTGAAGATCAGCAGCAGCTTTCAGGGCTGGCACCTTCCTTCTTTGTGAAACAGCCCGACGTTTGCTATTTCAGAAACAGGCTCTGCCGAGAACGAGAGCGATGAGAAGTTACGTCTCTGGGAAAGCAGGCATCCGCAGTGCTGTTGTTCCTGTGCATAGGCTGCCGAGGGAAGTTGAAGACCAGCAACAGCTTTCATGGCTGGCACCTTCGTCCTGGGAGAAACAGCCCGACGTTTGTTATTTCAGAAAGAGGCTCTGCCGAGAACGAGAGCAATGAGAAGTTACGTCTCTGGGAAAGCAGGTATGCCCAGTGCTGTTGTTTCTTTGCATAGGCTGCCGAGGGAAGGTGAAGAGCAGCAGCAGCTTTCAGGGCTGGCACCTTCCTTCTGTGTGAAACAGCCCGACGTTTGCTATTTCAGAAACAGGCTCTGCCGAGAAGGAGAGCGATGAGAAGTTACGTCTCCAGGAAAGCAGGTATTCTCAGTGTTGTTGTTACGTTGCATAGGCTGCCGAGGGAAGCTGAAGAGCAGCAACAGCTTTCAAGGCTGGCACCTTCGTTCTGTGTGAAACAGCCCGACGTTTGCTATTTCAGAAACAGGCTCTGCCTAGAACGAGAGCGATGAGAAGTTACTTCTCTGGCAAAGCAGGTATGCCCAGTGATATTGTTCGTGTGCGTAGGCTGCCGAGGGAAGATGAAGAGCAGCAACAGCTTTCAGGGCTGGCACCTTAGTCCTGGGAGAAACAGCCCGACCTTTGCTATTTCAGAAAGAGTCTCTGCCGAGAACGAGAGCGATGAGAAGTTACGTCTCTGGGAATGCAGGCATCTGCAGTGCTGTTGTTCCTACGCATAGGCTGCCGAGGGAAGTTGAAGATCAGCAGCAGCTTTCAGGGCTGGGACCTTCCTTCTGTGTGAAACAGCCCGACGTTTGCTATTGCAGAAACAGGCTCTGCCGAGAACGAGAGCGATGAGAAGTTACTTCTCTGGGAAAGCAGGTATGCCCAGTGATGTTGTTCCTGTGCGTAGGCTGCCGAGGGAAGATGAAGAGCAGCAACAGCTTTCAGGGCTGGCACCTTAGTCCTGGGAGAAACAGCCCGACGTTTGCTATTTCAGAAAGAGGCTCTGCCGAGAACGAGAGCGATGAGAAGTTACGTCTCTGGCAATGCAGGCATCTGCAGTGCTGTTGTTCCTACGCATAGGTTGCCGAGGGAAGTTGAAGATCAGCAGCAGCTTTCAGGGCTGGCACCTTCCTTCTTTGTGAAACAGCCCGACGTTTGCTATTTCAGAAACAGGCTCTGCCGAGAACGAGAGCGATGAGAAATTACGTCTCTGGGAAAGCAGGTATGCCCAGTGCTGTTGTGCCTGTGCATAGGCTGCCGAAGGAAGTTGAAGACCAACAACAGCTTTCAGGGCTGGCACCTTCATCCCGGGAGAAACTGCCCGAAGATTGCTATTTCAGAAACAGGCTCTGCCGAGAACGAGAGCGATGAGAAGTTACGTCTCTGGGAAAGCAGGCATCCGCAGTGCTGTTGTTCCTGTGCATAGGCTGCCGAGGGAAGTTGAAGACCAGCAACAGCTTTCAGGGGTGGAACAATCGTCCTGGGAGAAACAGCCCGACGTTTGCTATTTCAGAAAGAGGTTCTGCCGAGAATGAGAGCGATGAGAAGTTACGTCTCTGGGAAAGCAGGTATCCCCAGTGTTGTTGTTTCGTTGCATAGGCTGCCGAGGGAAGTTGAAGAGCAGCAACAGCTTTCATGGCTGGCACCTTCGTCCTGGGAGAAACAGCCCGATGTTTGCTATTTCAGAAACAGTCTCTGCCGAGAACGAGAGCGATGAGAAGTTACGTCTCCAGGAAAGCAGGTATTCTCAGTGTTGTTCTTCCTGTGCATAGGCTGCCGAGGGAAGATGAAGAGCAGCAACAGATTTCAGGACTGGCGCCTTCGTCCTGGGAGAAACAGCCCGACGTTTGCTATTTCAGAAAGAGGCTCTGCCGAGAACGAGAGCGATGAGAAGTTACGTCTCTGGGAATGCAGGCATCTGCAGTGCTGTTGTTCCTACGCATAGGCTGCCGAGGGAAGTTGAAGATCAGCAGCAGCTTTCAGGGCTGGCACCTTCCTTCTGTGTGAAACAGCCTGACGTTTTCTATTTCAGAAACAGGCTCTGCCGAGAACGAGAGCGATGAGAAGTTACGTCTCTGGGAATGCAGGCATCCGCAGTGCTGTTGTTCCTGTGCATAGGCTGCCGAAGGAAGGTGAAGAGCAGCAGCTTTCAGGGCTGGCACCTTCGTCCTGGGAGAAACAGCCCGACGTTTGCTATTTCAGAAAGAGGCTTTGCCAAGAACGAGAGCGATGAGAAGTTACGTCTCTGGGAAAGCAGGTATGCCCAGTGCTGTTGTTCCTATGCATAGGCTGCCGAGGGAAGTTGAAGATCAGCAACAGCTTTCAGGGCTGGCACCTTCGTCCTGGGAGAAACAGCCCGACGTTTGTTATTTCAGAAAGAGGCTCTGCCGATAGCGAGAGCGATGAGAAGTTACGTCTCTGGGAAAGCAGGCATCCGCAGTGCTGTTGTTCCTATGCATAGGCTGCCGAAGGAAGTTGAAGACCAGCAACAGCTTTCATGGCTGGCACCTTCGTCCTGGGAGAAACAGCCCGACGTTTGTTATTTCAGAAAGAGGCTCTGCCGAGAACGAGAGCAATGAGAAGTTACGTCTCTGGGAAAGCAGGTATCCCCAGTGCTGTTGTTTCTTTGCATAGGCTGCCGAGGGAAGCTGAAGAGCAGCAACAGCTTTCAAGGCTGGCACCTTCCTTCTGTGTGAAACAGCCCGACGTTTGCTATTTCAGAAACAGGCTCTGCCTAGAACGAGAGCGATGAGAAGTTACTTCTCTGGCAAAGCAGGTATGCCCAGTGATATTGTTCGTGTGCGTAGGCTGCCGAGGGAAGATGAAGAGCAGCAACAGCTTTCAGGGCTGGCACCTTAGTCCTGGGAGAAACAGCCCGACGTTTGCTATTTCAGAAAGAGTCTCTGCCGAGAACGAGAGCGATGAGAAGTTACTTCTCTGGCAAAGCAGGTATGCCCAGTGATGTTGTTCCTGTGCGTAGGCTGCCGAGGGAAGATGAAGAGCAGCAACAGCTTTCAGGGCTGGCACCTTAGTCCTGGGAGAAACAGCCCGACGTTTGCTATTTCAGAAAGAGGCTCTGCCGAGAACGAGAGCGATGAGAAGTTACGTCTCTGGGAATGCAGGCATCTGCAGTGCTGTTGTTCCTACGCATAGGTTGCCGAGGGAAGTTGAAGATCAGCAGCAGCTTTCAGGGCTGGCACCTTCCTTCTTTGTGAAACAGCCCGACGTTTGCTATTTCAGAAACAGGCTCTGCCGAGAACGAGAGCGATGAGAAATTACGTCTCTGGGAAAGCAGGTATGCCCAGTGCTGTTGTTCCTGTGCATAGGCTGCCGAAGGAAGTTGAAGACCAACAACAGCTTTCAGGGCTGGCACCTTCATCCCGGGAGAAACTGCCCGAAGTTTGCTATTTCAGAAACAGGCTCTGCCGAGAACGAGAGCGATGAGAAGTTACGTCTCTGGGAAAGCAGGCATCCGCAGTGCTGTTGTTCCTGTGCATAGGCTGCCGAGGGAAGTTGAAGACCAGCAACAGCTTTCAGGGGTGGAACAGTCGTCCTGGGAGAAACAGCCCGACGTTTGCTATTTCAGAAAGAGGTTCTGCCGAGAATGAGAGCGATGAGAAGTTACGTCTCTGGGAAAGCAGGTATCCCCAGTGTTGTTGTTTCGTTGCATAGGCTGCCGAGGGAAGTTGAAGAGCAGCAACAGCTTTCATGGCTGGCACCTTCGTCCTGGGAGAAACAGCCCGACGTTTGCTATTTCAGAAAGAGGCTTTGCCTAGAACGACAGCGATGGGAAGTTACGTCTCTGAGAAAGCAGGTATGCCCAGTGCTGTTGTTCCTATGCATAGGCTGCCGAAGGAAGGTGAAGAGCAGCAACAGCTTTCAGGGGTGGCACCTTCGTCCTGGGAGAAACAGCCCGACATTTGCTATTTCAGAAACAGTCTCTGCCGAGAACGAGAGCGATGAGAAGTTACGTCTCCAGGAAAGCAGGTATTCTCAGTGTTGTTCTTCCTGTGCATAGGCTGCCGAGGGAAGATGAAGAGCAGCAACAGCTTTCAGGACTGGCGCCTTCGTGCTGGGAGAAACAGCCCGACGTTTGCTATTTCAGAAACAGGCTCTGCCGAGAACGAGAGCGATGAGAAGTTACGTCTCTGGGAATGCAGGCATCTGCAGTGCTGTTGTTCCTACGCATAGGCTGCCGAGGGAAGTTGAAGATCAGCAGCAGCTTTCAGGGCTGGCACCTTCCTTCTGTGTGAAACAGCCTGACGTTTTCTATTTCAGGAACAGGCTCTGCCGAGAACGAGAGCGATGAGAAGTTACGTCTCTGGGAATGCAGGCATCCGCAGTGCTGTTGTTCCTGTGCATAGGCTGCCGAAGGAAGGTGAAGAGCAGCAGCTTTCAGGGCTGGCACCTTCGTCCTGGGAGAAACAGCCCGACGTTTGCTATTTCAGAAAGAGGCTTTGCCAAGAACGAGAGCGATGAGAAGTTACGTCTCTGGGAAAGCAGGTATGCCCAGTGCTGTTATCCATATGCATAGGCTGCCGAGGGAAGTTGAAGACCAGCAAGAGCTTTCAGGGCTGGCACCTTCATCCTGGGAGAAACTGCCCGTCGTTTGCTATTTCATAAAGAGGCTCTTCCGAGAACGAGAGCGATGAGAAGTTACGTCTCTGGGAAAGCAGGCATCCGCAGTGCTGTTGTTCCTATGCATAGGCTGCCGAGGGAAGTTGAAGATCAGCAACAGCTTTCAGGGCTGGCACCTTCGTCCTGGGAGAAACAGCCCGACGTTTGTTATTTCAGAAAGAGGCTCTGCCGATAGCGAGAGCGATGAGAAGTTACGTCTCTGGGAAAGCAGGCATCCGCAGTGCTGTTGTTCCTATGCATAGGCTGCCGAGGGAAGTTGAAGACCAGCAACAGCTTTCAGGGCTGGCACCTTCGTCCTGGGAGAAACAGCCCGACGTTTGTTATTTCAGAAAGAGGCTCTGCCGAGAACGAGAGCAATGAGAAGTTACGTCTCTGGGAAAGCAGGTATGCCCAGTGCTGTTGTTTCTTTGCATAGGCTGCCGAGGGAAGGTGAAGAGCAGCAGCAGCTTTCAGGGCTGGGACCTTCCTTCTGTGTGAAACAGCCCGACGTTTGCTATTTCAGAAACAGGCTCTGTCGAGAACGAGAGCGATGAGAAATTACGTCTCTGGGAAAGCAGGTATGCCCAGTGCTGTTGTTCCTGTGCATAGGCTGCCGAAGGAAGTTGAAGACCAACAACAGCTTTCAGGGCTGGCACCTTCATCCCGGGAGAAACTGCCCGAAGTTTGCTATTCCAGAAACAGGCTCTGCCGAGAACGAGAGCGATGAGAAGTTACGTCTCTGGGAAAGCAGGCATCCCCAGTGCTGTTGTTCCTGTGCATAGGCTGCCGAGGGTAAGGTGAAGAGCAGCAACAGCTTTCAGGGGTGGAACAGTCGTCCTGGGAGAAACATCCCGAAGTTTGCTATTTCAGAAAGAGGTTCTGCCGAGAATGAGAGCGATGAGAAGTTACGTCTCTGGGAAAGCAGGTATCCCCAGTGTTGTTGTTTCGTTGCATAGGCTGCCGAGGGAAGGTGAAGAGCAGCAACAGCTTTCAGGGCTGGCACCTTCCTTCTGTGTGAAACAGCCCGACGTTTGCTATTTCAGAAACAGGCTCTGCCGAGAACGAGAGCGATGAGAAGTTACGTCTCCAGGAAAGCAGGTATTCTCAGTGTTGTTCTTCCTGTGCATAGGCTGCCGAGGGAAGCTGAAGAGCAGCAACATCTTTCAGGGCTGGCACCTTCGTTCTGTGTGAAACAGCCCGACGTTTGCTATTTCAGAAAGAGGCTCTGCCGAGATCGAGAGCGATGAGAAGTTACTTCTCTGGGAAATAGGTATGCCCAGTGATGTTGTTCCTGTGCGTAGGCTGCCGAGGGAAGATGAAGAGCAGCAACAGCTTTCAGGGCTGGCACCTTCGTCCTGGGAGAAACAGCCCGACGTTTGCTATTTCAGAAACAGGCTCTGCCGATAGCGAGAGCGATGAGAAGTTACGTCTCTGGGAAAGCAGGCATCCGCAGTGCTGTTGTTCCTATGCATAGGCTGCCGAGGGAAGTTGAAGACCAGCAACAGCTTTCAGGGCTGGCACCTTCATCCTGGGAGAAACAGCCCGACGTTTGTTATTTCAGAAAGAGGCTCTGCCGAGAACGAGAGCAATGAGAAGTTACGTCTCTGGGAAAGCAGGTATGCCCAGTGCTGTTGTTTCTTTGCATAGGCTGCCGAGGGAAGGTGAAGAGCAGCAGCAGCTTTCAGGGCTGGCACCTTCCTTCTGTGTGAAAAAGCCTGACGTTTGCTATTTCAGAAACAGGCTCTGCTGAGAAGGAGAGCGATGAGAAATTACGTCTCCGGGAAAGCAGGTATTCTCAGTGTTGTTCTTCCTGTGCATAGGCTGCCGAGGGAAGCTGAAGAGCAGCAACAGCTTTCAAGGCTGGCACCTTCGTTCTGTGTGAAACAGCCCGACGTTTGCTATTTCAGAAACAGGCTCTGCCTAGAACGAGAGCGATGAGAAGTTACTTCTCTGGCAAAGCAGGTATGCCCAGTGATGTTGTTCCTGTGCGTAGGCTGCCGAGGGAAGATGAAGAGCAGCAACAGCTTTCAGGGCTGGCACCTTAGTCCTGGGAGAAACAGCCCGACGTTTGCTATTTCAGAAAGAGGCTCTGCCGAGAACGAGAGCGATGAGAAGTTATGTCTCTGGGAATGCAGGCATCTGCAGTGCTGTTGTTCCTACGCATAGGCTGCCGAGGGAAGTTGAAGATCAGCAGCAGCTTTCAGGGCTGGCACCTTCCTTCTGTGTGAAACAGCCCGACGTTTGCTATTTCAGAAACAGGCTCTGCCGAGAACGAGAGCGATGAGAAATTACGTCTCTGGGAAAGCAGGTATGCCCAGTGCTGTTGTTCCTGTGCATAGGCTGCCGAAGGAAGTTGAAGACCAGCAACAGCTTTCAGGGCTGGCACCTTCATCCCGGGAGAAACTGCCCGAAGTTTGCTATTTCAGAAACAGGCTCTGCCGAGAACGAGAGCGATGAGAAGTTACGTCTCTGGGAAAGCAGGCATCCGCAGTGCTGTTGTTCCTGTGCATAGGCTGCCGAAGGAAGGTGAAGAGCAGCAGCTTTCAGGGCTGGCACCTTCGTCCTGGGAGAAACAGCCCGACGTTTGCTATTTCAGAAAGAGGCTTTGCCAAGAACGAGAGCGATGAGAAGTTACGTCTCTGGGAAAGCAGGTATCCCCAGTGCTGTTGTTCCTATGCATAGGCTGCCGAGGGAAGTTGAAGATCAGCAACAGCTTTCAGGGCTGGCACCTTCGTCCTGGGAGAAACAGCCCGACGTTTGTTATTTCAGAAAGAGGCTCTGCCGATAGCGAGAGCGATGAGAAGTTACGTCTCTGGGAAAGCAGGCATCCGCAGTGCTGTTGTTCCTATGCATAGGCTGCCGAAGGAAGTTGAAGACCAGCAACAGCTTTCATGGCTGGCACCTTCGTCCTGGGAGAAACAGCCCGACGTTTGTTATTTCAGAAAGAGGCTCTGCCGAGAACGAGAGCAATGAGAAGTTACGTCTCTGGGAAAGCAGGTATGCCCAGTGCTGTTGTTTCTTTGCATAGGCTGCCGAGGGAAGCTGAAGAGCAGCAACAGCTTTCAAGGCTGGCACCTTCCTTCTGTGTGAAACAGCCCGACCTTTGCTATTTCAGAAACAGGCTCTGCCGAGAAGGAGAGCGATGAGAAGTTACGTCTCCAGGAAAGCAGGTATTCTCAGTGTTGTTGTTACGTTGCATAGGCTGCCGAGGGAAGCTGAAGAGCAGCAACAGCTTTCAAGGCTGGCACCTTCGTTCTGTGTGAAACAGCCCGACGTTTGCTAGTTCAGAAACAGGCTCTGCCGAGAACGAGAGCGATGAGAAGTTACTTCTCTGGCAAAGCAGGTATGCCCAGTGATATTGTTCGTGTGCGTAGGCTGCCGAGGGAAGATGAAGAGCAGCAACAGCTTTCAGGGCTGGCACCTTAGTCCTGGGAGAAACAGCCCGACCTTTGCTATTTCAAAAAGAGTCTCTGCCGAGAACGAGAGCGATGAGAAGTTACGTCTCTGGGAATGCAGGCATCTGCAGTGCTGTTGTTCCTACGCATAGGCTGCCGAGGGAAGTTGAAGATCAGCAGCAGCTTTCAGGGCTGGGACCTTCCTTCTGTGTGAAACAGCCCGACGTTTGCTATTGCAGAAACAGGCTCTGCCGAGAACGAGAGCGATGAGAAGTTACTTCTCTGGGAAAGCAGGTATGCCCAGTGATGTTGTTCCTGTGCGTAGGCTGCCGAGGGAAGATGAAGAGCAGCAACAGCTTTCAGGGCTGGCACCTTAGTCCTGGGAGAAACAGCCCGACGTTTGCTATTTCAGAAAGAGGCTCTGCCGAGAACGAGAGCGATGAGAAGTTACGTCTCTGGGAATGCAGGCATCTGCAGTGCTGTTGTTCCTACGCATAGGTTGCCGAGGGAAGTTGAAGATCAGCAGCAGCTTTCAGGGCTGGCACCTTCCTTCTTTGTGAAACAGCCCGACGTTTGCTATTTCAGAAACAGGCTCTGCCGAGAACGAGAGCGATGAGAAGTTACGTCTCTGGGAAAGCAGGCATCCGCAGTGCTGTTGTTCCTGTGCATAGGCTGCCGAGGGAAGTTGAAGACCAGCAACAGCTTTCATGGCTGGCACCTTCGTCCTGGGAGAAACAGCCCGACGTTTGTTATTTCAGAAAGAGGCTCTGCCGAGAACGAGAGCAATGAGAAGTTACGTCTCTGGGAAAGCAGGTATGCCCAGTGCTGTTGTTTCTTTGCATAGGCTGCCGAGGGAAGGTGAAGAGCAGCAGCAGCTTTCAGGGCTGGCACCTTCCTTCTGTGTGAAACAGCCCGACGTTTGCTATTTCAGAAACAGGCTCTGCCGAGAAGGAGAGCGATGAGAAGTTACGTCTCCAGGAAAGCAGGTATGCCCAGTGATGTTGTTCCTGTGCGTAGGCTGCCGAGGGAAGATGAAGAGCAGCAACAGCTTTCAGGGCTGGCACCTTAGTCCTGGGAGAAACAGCCCGACCTTTGCTATTTCAGAAAGAGTCTCTGCCGAGAACGAGAGCGATGAGAAGTTACGTCTCTGGGAATGCAGGCATCTGCAGTGCTGTTGTTCCTACGCATAGGCTGCCGAGGGAAGTTGAAGATCAGCAGCAGCTTTCAGGGCTGGGACCTTCCTTCTGTGTGAAACAGCCCGACGTTTGCTATTGCAGAAACAGGCTCTGCCGAGAACGAGAGCGATGAGAAGTTACTTCTCTGGGAAAGCAGGTATGCCCAGTGATGTTGTTCCTGTGCGTAGGCTGCCGAGGGAAGATGAAGAGCAGCAACAGCTTTCAGGGCTGGCACCTTAGTCCTGGGAGAAACAGCCCGACGTTTGCTATTTCAGAAAGAGGCTCTGCCGAGAACGAGAGCGATGAGAAGTTACGTCTCTGGGAATGCAGGCATCTGCAGTGCTGTTGTTCCTACGCATAGGTTGCCGAGGGAAGTTGAAGATCAGCAGCAGCTTTCAGGGCTGGCACCTTCCTTCTTTGTGAAACAGCCCGACGTTTGCTATTTCAGAAACAGGCTCTGCCGAGAACGAGAGCGATGAGAAATTACGTCTCTGGGAAAGCAGGTATGCCCAGTGCTGTTGTGCCTGTGCATAGGCTGCCGAAGGAAGTTGAAGACCAACAACAGCTTTCAGGGCTGGCACCTTCATACCGGGAGAAACTGCCCGAAGATTGCTATTTCAGAAACAGGCTCTGCCGAGAACGAGAGCGATGAGAAGTTACGTCTCTGGGAAAGCAGGCATCCGCAGTGCTGTTGTTCCTGTGCATAGGCTGCCGAGGGAAGTTGAAGACCAGCAACAGCTTTCAGGGGTGGAACAGTCGTCCTGGGAGAAACAGCCCGACGTTTGCTATTTCAGAAAGAGGTTCTGCCGAGAATGAGAGCGATGAGAAGTTACGTCTCTGGGAAAGCAGGTATCCCCAGTGTTGTTGTTTCGTTGCATAGGCTGCCGAGGGAAGTTGAAGAGCAGCAACAGCTTTCATGGCTGGCACCTTCGTCCTGGGAGAAACAGCCCGATATTTGCTATTTCAGAAACAGTCTCTGCCGAGAACGAGAGCGATGAGAAGTTACGTCTCCAGGAAAGCAGGTATTCTCAGTGTTGTTCTTCCTGTGCATAGGCTGCCGAGGGAAGATGAAGAGCAGCAACAGATTTCAGGACTGGCGCCTTCGTCCTGGGAGAAACAGCCCGACGTTTGCTATTTCAGAAAGAGGCTCTGCCGAGAACGAGAGCGATGAGAAGTTACGTCTCTGGGAATGCAGGCATCTGCAGTGCTGTTGTTCCTACGCATAGGCTGCCGAGGGAAGTTGAAGATCAGCAGCAGCTTTCAGGGCTGGCACCTTCCTTCTGTGTGAAACAGCCTGACGTTTTCTATTTCAGAAACAGGCTCTGCCGAGAACGAGAGCGATGAGAAGTTACGTCTCTGGGAATGCAGGCATCCGCAGTGCTGTTGTTCCTGTGCATAGGCTGCCGAAGGAAGGTGAAGAGCAGCAGCTTTCAGGGCTGGCACCTTCGTCCTGGGAGAAACAGCCCGACGTTTGCTATTTCAGAAAGAGGCTTTGCCAAGAACGAGAGCGATGAGAAGTTACGTCTCTGGGAAAGCAGGTATGCCCAGTGCTGTTGTTCCTATGCATAGGCTGCCGAGGGAAGTTGAAGATCAGCAACAGCTTTCAGGGCTGGCACCTTCGTCCTGGGAGAAACAGCCCGACGTTTGTTATTTCAGAAAGAGGCTCTGCCGATAGCGAGAGCGATGAGAAGTTACGTCTCTGGGAAAGCAGGCATCCGCAGTGCTGTTGTTCCTATGCATAGGCTGCCGAAGGAAGTTGAAGACCAGCAACAGCTTTCATGGCTGGCACCTTCGTCCTGGGAGAAACAGCCCGACGTTTGTTATTTCAGAAAGAGGCTCTGCCGAGAACGAGAGCAATGAGAAGTTACGTCTCTGGGAAAGCAGGTATGCCCAGTGCTGTTGTTTCTTTGCATAGGCTGCCGAGGGAAGCTGAAGAGCAGCAACAGCTTTCAAGGCTGGCACCTTCGTTCTGTGTGACACAGCCCGACGTTTGCTATTTCAGAAACAGGCTCTGCCTAGAACGAGAGCGATGAGAAGTTACTTCTCTGGCAAAGCAGGTATGCCCAGTGATATTGTTCGTGTGCGTAGGCTGCCGAGGGAAGATGAAGAGCAGCAACAGCTTTCAGGGCTGGCACCTTAGTCCTGGGAGAAACAGCCCGACGTTTGCTATTTCAGAAAGAGTCTCTGCCGAGAACGAGAGCGATGAGAAGTTACTTCTCTGGCAAAGCAGGTATGCCCAGTGATGTTGTTCCTGTGCGTAGGCTGCCGAGGGAAGATGAAGAGCAGCAACAGCTTTCAGGGCTGGCACCTTAGTCCTGGGAGAAACAGCCCGACGTTTGCTATTTCAGAAAGAGGCTCTGCCGAGAACGAGAGCGATGAGAAGTTACGTCTCTGGGAATGCAGGCATCTGCAGTGCTGTTGTTCCTACGCATAGGTTGCCGAGGGAAGTTGAAGATCAGCAGCAGCTTTCAGGGCTGGCACCTTCCTTCTTTGTGAAACAGCCCGACGTTTGCTATTTCAGAAACAGGCTCTGCCGAGAACGAGAGCGATGAGAAATTACGTCTCTGGGAAAGCAGGTATGCCCAGTGCTGTTGTTCCTGTGCATAGGCTGCCGAAGGAAGTTGAAGACCAACAACAGCTTTCAGGGCTGGCACCTTCATCCCGGGAGAAACTGCCCGAAGTTTGCTATTTCAGAAACAGGCTCTGCCGAGAACGAGAGCGATGAGAAGTTACGTCTCTGGGAATGCAGGCATCTGCAGTGCTGTTGTTCCTACGCATAGGCTGCCGAGGGAAGTTGAAGATCAGCAGCAGCTTTCAGGGCTGGCACCTTCCTTCTGTGTGAAACAGCCTGACGTTTTCTATTTCAGAAACAGGCTCTGCCGAGAACGAGAGCGATGAGAAGTTACGTCTCTGGGAATGCAGGCATCCGCAGTGCTGTTGTTCCTGTGCATAGGCTGCCGAAGGAAGGTGAAGAGCAGCAGCTTTCAGGGCTGGCACCTTCGTCCTGGGAGAAACAGCCCGACGTTTGCTATTTCAGAAAGAGGCTTTGCCAAGAACGAGAGCGATGAGAAGTTACGTCTCTGGGAAAGCAGGTATGCCCAGTGCTGTTGTTCCTATGCATAGGCTGCCGAGGGAAGTTGAAGACCAGCAAGAGCTTTCAGGGCTGGCACCTTCATCCTGGGAGAAACTGCCCGACGTTTGCTATTTCATAAAGAGGCTCTTCCGAGAACGAGAGCGATGAGCAGTTACGTCTCTGGGAAAGCAGGCATCCGCAGTGCTGTTGTTCCTATGCATAGGCTGCCGAGGGAAGTTGAAGATCAGCAACAGCTTTCAGGGCTGGCATCTTCGTCCTGGGAGAAACAGCCCGACGTTTGTTATTTCAGAAAGAGGCTCTGCCGATAGCGAGAGCGATGAGAAGTTACGTCTCTGGGAAAGCAGGCATCCGCAGTGCTGTTGTTCCTATGCATAGGCTGCCGAGGGAAGTTGAAGACCAGCAACAGCTTTCATGGCTGGCACCTTCGTCCTGGGAGAAACAGCCCGACGTTTGTTATTTCAGAAAGAGGCTCTGCCGAGAACGAGAGCAATGAGAAGTTACGTCTCTGGGAAAGCAGGTATGCCCAGTGCTGTTGTTTCTTTGCATAGGCTGCCGAGGGAAGGTGAAGAGCAGCAGCAGCTTTCAGGGCTGGCACCTTCCTTCTGTGTGAAACAGCCCGACGTTTGCTATTTCAGAAACAGGCTCTGCCGAGAAGGAGAGCGATGAGAAGTTACGTCTCCAGGAAAGCAGGTATTCTCAGTGTTGTTGTTACGTTGCATAGGCTGCCGAGGGAAGCTGAAGAGCAGCAACAGCTTTCAAGGCTGGCACCTTCGTTCTGTGTGAAACAGCCCGACGTTTGCTAGTTCAGAAACAGGCTCTGCCTAGAACGAGAGCGATGAGAAGTTACTTCTCTGGCAAAGCAGGTATGCCCAGTGATATTGTTCGTGTGCGTAGGCTGCCGAGGGAAGATGAAGAGCAGCAACAGCTTTCAGGGCTGGCACCTTAGTCCTGGGAGAAACAGCCCGACCTTTGCTATTTCAAAAAGAGTCTCTGCCGAGAACGAGAGCGATGAGAAGTTACGTCTCTGGGAATGCAGGCATCTGCAGTGCTGTTGTTCCTACGCATAGGCTGCCGAGGGAAGTTGAAGATCAGCAGCAGCTTTCAGGGCTGGGACCTTCCTTCTGTGTGAAACAGCCCGACGTTTGCTATTGCAGAAACAGGCTCTGCCGAGAACGAGAGCGATGAGAAGTTACTTCTCTGGGAAAGCAGGTATGCCCAGTGATGTTGTTCCTGTGCGTAGGCTGCCGAGGGAAGATGAAGAGCAGCAACAGCTTTCAGGGCTGGCACCTTAGTCCTGGGAGAAACAGCCCGACGTTTGCTATTTCAGAAAGAGGCTCTGCCGAGAACGAGAGCGATGAGAAGTTACGTCTCTGGGAATGCAGGCATCTGCAGTGCTGTTGTTCCTACGCATAGGTTGCCGAGGGAAGTTGAAGATCAGCAGCAGCTTTCAGGGCTGGCACCTTCCTTCTTTGTGAAACAGCCCGACGTTTGCTATTTCAGAAACAGGCTCTGCCGAGAACGAGAGCGATGAGAAGTTACGTCTCTGGGAAAGCAGGCATCCGCAGTGCTGTTGTTCCTGTGCATAGGCTGCCGAGGGAAGTTGAAGACCAGCAACAGCTTTCATGGCTGGCACCTTCGTCCTGGGAGAAACAGCCCGACGTTTGTTATTTCAGAAAGAGGCTCTGCCGAGAACGAGAGCAATGAGAAGTTACGTCTCTGGGAAAGCAGGTATGCCCAGTGCTGTTGTTTCTTTGCATAGGCTGCCGAGGGAAGGTGAAGAGCAGCAGCAGCTTTCAGGGCTGGCACCTTCCTTCTGTGTGAAACAGCCCGACGTTTGCTATTTCAGAAACAGGCTCTGCCGAGAAGGAGAGCGATGAGAAGTTACGTCTCCAGGAAAGCAGGTATTCTCAGTGTTGTTGTTACGTTGCATAGGCTGCCGAGGGAAGCTGAAGAGCAGCAACAGCTTTCAAGGCTGGCACCTTCGTTCTGTGTGAAACAGCCCGACGTTTGCTATTTCAGAAACAGGCTCTGCCTAGAACGAGAGCGATGAGAAGTTACTTCTCTGGCAAAGCAGGTATGCCCAGTGATATTGTTCGTGTGCGTAGGCTGCCGAGGGAAGATGAAGAGCAGCAACAGCTTTCAGGGCTGGCACCTTAGTCCTGGGAGAAACAGCCCGACCTTTGCTATTTCAGAAAGAGTCTCTGCCGAGAACGAGAGCGATGAGAAGTTACGTCTCTGGGAATGCAGGCATCTGCAGTGCTGTTGTTCCTACGCATAGGCTGCCGAGGGAAGTTGAAGATCAGCAGCAGCTTTCAGGGCTGGGACCTTCCTTCTGTGTGAAACAGCCCGACGTTTGCTATTGCAGAAACAGGCTCTGCCGAGAACGAGAGCGATGAGAAGTTACTTCTCTGGGAAAGCAGGTATGCCCAGTGATGTTGTTCCTGTGCGTAGGCTGCCGAGGGAAGATGAAGAGCAGCAACAGCTTTCAGGGCTGGCACCTTAGTCCTGGGAGAAACAGCCCGACGTTTGCTATTTCAGAAAGAGGCTCTGCCGAGAACGAGAGCGATGAGAAGTTACGTCTCTGGCAATGCAGGCATCTGCAGTGCTGTTGTTCCTACGCATAGGTTGCCGAGGGAAGTTGAAGATCAGCAGCAGCTTTCAGGGCTGGCACCTTCCTTCTTTGTGAAACAGCCCGACGTTTGCTATTTCAGAAACAGGCTCTGCCGGAGAACGAGAGCGATGAGAAATTACGTCTCTGGGAAAGCAGGTATGCCCAGTGCTGTTGTGCCTATGCATAGGCTGCCGAAGGAAGTTGAAGACCAACAACAGCTTTCAGGGCTGGCACCTTCATACCGGGAGAAACTGCCCGAAGATTGCTATTTCAGAAACAGGCTCTGCCGAGAACGAGAGCGATGAGAAGTTACGTCTCTGGGAAAGCAGGCATCCGCAGTGCTGTTGTTCCTGTGCATAGGCTGCCGAGGGAAGTTGAAGACCAGCAACAGCTTTCAGGGGTGGAACAGTCGTCCTGGGAGAAACAGCCCGACGTTTGCTATTTCAGAAAGAGGTTCTGCCGAGAATGAGAGCGATGAGAAGTTACGTCTCTGGGAAAGCAGGTATCCCCAGTGTTGTTGTTTCGTTGCATAGGCTGCCGAGGGAAGTTGAAGAGCAGCAACAGCTTTCATGGCTGGCACCTTCGTCCTGGGAGAAACAGCCCGATGTTTGCTATTTCAGAAACAGTCTCTGCCGAGAACGAGAGCGATGAGAAGTTACGTCTCCAGGAAAGCAGGTATTCTCAGTGTTGTTCTTCCTGTGCATAGGCTGCCGAGGGAAGATGAAGAGCAGCAACAGATTTCAGGACTGGCGCCTTCGTCCTGGGAGAAACAGCCCGACGTTTGCTATTTCAGAAAGAGGCTCTGCCGAGAACGAGAGCGATGAGAAGTTACGTCTCTGGGAATGCAGGCATCTGCAGTGCTGTTGTTCCTACGCATAGGCTGCCGAGGGAAGTTGAAGATCAGCAGCAGCTTTCAGGGCTGGCACCTTCCTTCTGTGTGAAACAGCCTGACGTTTTCTATTTCAGAAACAGGCTCTGCCGAGAACGAGAGCGATGAGAAGTTACGTCTCTGGGAATGCAGGCATCCGCAGTGCTGTTGTTCCTGTGCATAGGCTGCCGAAGGAAGGTGAAGAGCAGCAGCTTTCAGGGCTGGCACCTTCGTCCTGGGAGAAACAGCCCGACGTTTGCTATTTCAGAAAGAGGCTTTGCCAAGAACGAGAGCGATGAGAAGTTATGTCTCTGGGAAAGCAGGTATGCCCAGTGCTGTTGTTCCTATGCATAGGTTGCCGAGGGAAGTTGAAGATCAGCAACAGCTTTCAGGGCTGGCACCTTCGTCCTGGGAGAAACAGCCCGACGTTTGTTATTTCAGAAAGAGGCTCTGCCGATAGCGAGAGCGATGAGAAGTTACGTCTCTGGGAAAGCAGGCATCCGCAGTGCTGTTGTTCCTATGCATAGGCTGCCGAAGGAAGTTGAAGACCAGCAACAGCTTTCATGGCTGGCACCTTCGTCCTGGGAGAAACAGCCCGACGTTTGTTATTTCAGAAAGAGGCTCTGCCGAGAACGAGAGCAATGAGAAGTTACGTCTCTGGGAAAGCAGGTATGCCCAGTGCTGTTGTTTCTTTGCATAGGCTGCCGAGGGAAGCTGAAGAGCAGCAACAGCTTTCAAGGCTGGCACCTTCGTTCTGTGTGAAACAGCCCGACGTTTGCTAGTTCAGAAACAGGCTCTGCCTAGAACGAGAGCGATGAGAAGTTACTTCTCTGGCAAAGCAGGTATGCCCAGTGATATTGTTCGTGTGCGTAGGCTGCCGAGGGAAGATGAAGAGCAGCAACAGCTTTCAGGGCTGGCACCTTAGTCCTGGGAGAAACAGCCCGACGTTTGCTATTTCAGAAAGAGTCTCTGCCGAGAACGAGAGCGATGAGAAGTTACTTCTCTGGCAAAGCAGGTATGCCCAGTGATGTTGTTCCTGTGCGTAGGCTGCCGAGGGAAGATGAAGAGCAGCAACAGCTTTCAGGGCTGGCACCTTAGTCCTGGGAGAAACAGCCCGACGTTTGCTATTTCAGAATGAGGCTCT
Organism: Harpia harpyja; assembly: GCF_026419915.1. Classification (NCBI taxonomy): domain Eukaryota; kingdom Metazoa; phylum Chordata; class Aves; order Accipitriformes; family Accipitridae; genus Harpia; species Harpia harpyja. The sequence goes on from NC_068969.1 coordinate 58,379,793, forward strand.
GCCGAGAACGAGAGCGATGAGAAGTTACGTCTCTGGGAATGCAGGCATCTGCAGTGCTGTTGTTCCTACGCATAGGTTGCCGAGGGAAGTTGAAGATCAGCAGCAGCTTTCAGGGCTGGCACCTTCCTTCTTTGTGAAACAGCCCGACGTTTGCTATTTCAGAAACAGGCTCTGCCGAGAACGAGAGCGATGAGAAATTACGTCTCTGGGAAAGCAGGTATGCCCAGTGCTGTTGTTCCTGTGCATAGGCTGCCGAAGGAAGTTGAAGACCAACAACAGCTTTCAGGGCTGGCACCTTCATCCCGGGAGAAACTGCCCGAAGTTTGCTATTTCAGAAACAGGCTCTGCCGAGAACGAGAGCGATGAGAAGTTACGTCTCTGGGAAAGCAGGCATCCGCAGTGCTGTTGTTCCTGTGCATAGGCTGCCGAGGGAAGTTGAAGACCAGCAACAGCTTTCAGGGGTGGAACAGTCGTCCTGGGAGAAACAGCCCGACGTTTGCTATTTCAGAAAGAGGCTTTGCCTAGAACGACAGCGATGGGAAGTTACGTCTCTGAGAAAGCAGGTATGCCCAGTGCTGTTGTTCCTATGCATAGGCTGCCGAAGGAAGGTGAAGAGCAGCAACAGCTTTCAGGGGTGGCACCTTCGTCCTGGGAGAAACAGCCCGACATTTGCTATTTCAGAAACAGTCTCTGCCGAGAATGAGAGCGATGAGAAGTTACGTCTCCAGGAAAGCAGGTATTCTCAGTGTTGTTCTTCCTGTGCATAGGCTGCCGAGGGAAGATGAAGAGCAGCAACAGCTTTCAGGACTGGCGCCTTCGTGCTGGGAGAAACAGCCCGACGTTTGCTATTTCAGAAACAGGCTCTGCCGAGAACGAGAGCGATGAGAAGTTACGTCTCTGGGAATGCAGGCATCTGCAGTGCTGTTGTTCCTACGCATAGGCTGCTGAGGGAAGTTGAAGATCAGCAGCAGCTTTCAGGGCTGGCACCTTCCTTCTGTGTGAAACAGCCTGACGTTTTCTATTTCAGGAACAGGCTCTGCCGAGAACGAGAGCGATGAGAAGTTACGTCTCTGGGAAAGCAGGCATCCGCAGTGCTGTTGTTCCTGTGCATAGGCTGCCGAAGGAAGGTGAAGAGCAGCAGCTTTCAGGGCTGGCACCTTCGTCCTGGGAGAAACAGCCCGACGTTTGCTATTTCAGAAAGAGGCTTTGCCAAGAACGAGAGCGATGAGAAGTTACGTCTCTGGGAAAGCAGGTATGCCCAGTGCTGTTATCCATATGCATAGGCTGCCGAGGGAAGTTGAAGATCAGCAACAGCTTTCAGGGCTGGCACCTTCGTCCTGGGAGAAACAGCCCGACGTTTGTTATTTCAGAAAGAGGCTCTGCCGATAGCGAGAGCGATGAGAAGTTACGTCTCTGGGAAAGCAGGCATCCGCAGTGCTGTTGTTCCTATGCATAGGCTGCCGAGGGAAGTTGAAGACCAGCAACAGCTTTCAGGGCTGGCACCTTCGTCCTGGGAGAAACAGCCCGAAGTTTGCTATTCCAGAAACAGGCTCTGCCGAGAACGAGAGCAATGAGAAGTTACGTCTCTGGGAAAGCAGGCATCCCCAGTGCTGTTGTTCCTGTGCATAGGCTGCCGAGGGTAAGGTGAAGAGCAGCAACAGCTTTCAGTGGTGGAACAGTCGTCCTGGGAGAAACAGCCCGAAGTTTGCTATTTCAGAAAGAGGTTCTGCCGAGAATGAGAGCGATGAGAAGTTACGTCTCTGGGAAAGCAGGTATCCCCAGTGTTGTTGTTTCGTTGCATAGGCTGCCGAGGGAAGGTGAAGAGCAGCAACAGCTTTCAGGGCTGGCACCTTCCTTCTGTGTGAAACAGCCCGACGTTTGCTATTTCAGAAACAGGCTCTGCCGAGAACGAGAGCGATGAGAAGTTACGTCTCCAGGAAAGCAGGTATTCTCAGTGTTGTTCTTCCTGTGCATAGGCTGCCGAGGGAAGCTGAAGAGCAGCAACAGCTTTCAGGGCTGGCACCTTCGTTCTGTGTGAAACAGCCCGACGTTTGCTATTTCAGAAAGAGGCTCTGCCGAGATCGAGAGCGATGAGAAGTTACTTCTCTGGGAAATAGGTATGCCCAGTGATGTTGTTCCTGTGCGTAGGCTGCCGAGGGAAGATGAAGAGCAGCAACAGCTTTCAGGGCTGGCACCTTCGTCCTGGGAGAAACAGCCCGACGTTTGCTATTTCAGAAACAGGCTCTGCCGATAGCGAGAGCGATGAGAAGTTACGTCTCTGGGAAAGCAGGCATCCGCAGTGCTGTTGTTCCTATGCATAGGCTGCCGAGGGAAGTTGAAGACCAGCAACAGCTTTCAGGGCTGGCACCTTCATCCTGGGAGAAACAGCCCGACGTTTGTTATTTCAGAAAGAGGCTCTGCCGAGAACGAGAGCAATGAGAAGTTACGTCTCTGGGAAAGCAGGTATGCCCAGTGCTGTTGTTTCTTTGCATAGGCTGCCGAGGGAAGGTGAAGAGCAGCAGCAGCTTTCAGGGCTGGCACCTTCCTTCTGTGTGAAAAAGCCTGACGTTTGCTATTTCAGAAACAGGCTCTGCTGAGAAGGAGAGCGATGAGAAGTTACGTCTCCGGGAAAGCAGGTATTCTCAGTGTTGTTCTTCCTGTGCATAGGCTGCCGAGGGAAGCTGAAGAGCAGCAACAGCTTTCAAGGCTGGCACCTTCGTTCTGTGTGAAACAGCCCGACGTTTGCTATTTCAGAAACAGGCTCTGCCTAGAACGAGAGCGATGAGAAGTTACTTCTCTGGCAAAGCAGGTATGCCCAGTGATGTTGTTCCTGTGCGTAGGCTGCCGAGGGAAGATGAAGAGCAGCAACAGCTTTCAGGGCTGGCACCTTAGTCCTGGGAGAAACAGCCCGACGTTTGCTATTTCAGAAAGAGGCTCTGCCGAGAACGAGAGCGATGAGAAGTTACGTCTCTGGGAATGCAGGCATCTGCAGTGCTGTTGTTCCTACGCATAGGCTGCCGAGGGAAGTTGAAGATCAGCAGCAGCTTTCAGGGCTGGCACCTTCCTTCTGTGTGAAACAGCCCGACGTTTGCTATTTCAGAAACAGGCTCTGCCGAGAACGAGAGCGATGAGAAATTACGTCTCTGGGAAAGCAGGTATGCCCAGTGCTGTTGTTCCTGTGCATAGGCTGCCGAAGGAAGTTGAAGACCAGCAACAGCTTTCAGGGCTGGCACCTTCATCCCGGGAGAAACTGCCCGAAGTTTGCTATTTCAGAAACAGGCTCTGCCGAGAACGAGAGCGATGAGAAGTTACGTCTCTGGGAAAGCAGGCATCCGCAGTGCTGTTGTTCCTGTGCATAGGCTGCCGAGGGAAGTTGAAGAGCAGCAACAGCTTTCAGGGGTGGAACAGTCGTCCTGGGAGAAACAGCCCGACGTTTGCTATTTCAGAAAGAGGTTCTGCCAAGAATGAGAGCGATGAGAAGTTATGTCTCTGGGAAAGCAGGTATCCCCAGTGTTGTTGTTTCGTTGCATAGGCTGCCGAGGGAAGGTGAAGAGCAGCAACAGCTTTCAGGGCTGGCACCTTCCTTCTGTGTGAAACAGCCCGACGTTTGCTATTCCAGAAACAGGCTCTGCCGAGAACGAGAGCGATGAGAAGTTACGTCTCCAGGAAAGCAGGTATTCTCAGTGTTGTTCTTCCTGTGCATAGGCTGCCGAGGGAAGCTGAAGAGCAGCCACATCTTTCAGGGCTGGCACCTTCCTTCTGTGTGAAACAGCCCGACGTTTGCTATTTCAGAAAGAGGCTCTGCCGAGATCGAGAGCGATGAGAAGTTACTTCTCTGGGAAATAGGTATGCCCAGTGATGTTGTTCCTGTGCGTAGGCTGCCGAGGGAAGTTGAAGACCAGCAACAGCTTTCAGGGCTGGCACCTTCGTCCTGGGAGAAACAGCCCGACGTTTGCTATTTCAGAAACAGGCTCTGCCGATAGCGAGAGCGATGAGAAGTTACGTCTCTGGGAAAGCAGGCATCCGCAGTGCTGTTGTTCCTATGCATAGGCTGCCGAGGGAAGTTGAAGACCAGCAACAGCTTTCAGGGCTGGCACCTTCATCCTGGGAGAAACAGCCCGACGTTTGTTATTTCAGAAAGAGGCTCTGCCGAGAACGAGAGCGATGAGAAGTTACGTCTCTGGGAAAGCAGGTATGCCCAGTGCTGTTGTTTCTTTGCATAGGCTGCCGAGGGAAGGTGAAGAGCAGCAACAGCTTTCAGGGCTGGCACCTTAGTCCTGGGAGAAACAGCCCGACGTTTGCTATTTCAGAAAGAGTCTCTGCCGAGAACGAGAGCGATGAGAAGTTACGTCTCTGGGAATGCAGGCATCTGCAGTGCTGTTGTTCCTACGCATAGGCTGCCGAGGGAAGTTGAAGATCAGCAGCAGCTTTCAGGGCTGGCACCTTCCTTCTGTGTGAAACAGCCTGACGTTTTCTATTTCAGAAACAGGCTCTGCCGAGAACGAGAGCGATGAGAAGTTACGTCTCTGGGAATGCAGGCATCCGCAGTGCTGTTGTTCCTGTGCATAGGCTGCCGAAGGAAGGTGAAGAGCAGCAGCTTTCAGGGCTGGCACCTTCGTCCTGGGAGAAACAGCCCGACGTTTGCTATTTCAGAAAGAGGCTCTTCCGAGAACGAGAGCGATGAGAAGTTACGTCTCTGGGAAAGCAGGCATCCGCAGTGCTGTTGTTCCTATGCATAGGCTGCCGAGGGAAGTTGAAGATCAGCAACAGCTTTCAGGGCTGGCACCTTCGTCCTGGGAGAAACAGCCCGACGTTTGTTATTTCAGAAAAAGGCTCTGCTGAGAAGGAGAGCGATGAGAAGTTACGTCTCTGGGAAAGCAGGTATTCTCAGTGTTGTTCTTCCTGTGCATAGGCTGCCGAGGGAAGCTGAAGAGCAGCAACAGCTTTCAAGGCTGGCACCTTCGTTCTGTGTGAAACAGCCCGACGTTTGCTATTTCAGAAACAGGCTCTGCCTAGAACGAGAGCGATGAGAAGTTACTTCTCTGGCAAAGCAGGTATGCCCAGTGATGTTGTTCCTGTGCGTATGCTGCCGAGGGAAGATGAAGAGCAGCAACAGCTTTCAGGGCTGGCACCTTAGTCCTGGGAGAAACAGCCCGACGTTTGCTATTTCAGAAAGAGGCTCTGCCGAGAACGAGAGCGATGAGAAGTTACGTCTCTGGGAATGCAGGCATCTGCAGTGCTGTTGTTCCTACGCATAGGTTGCCGAGGGAAGTTGAAGATCAGCAGCAGCTTTCAGGGCTGGCACCTTCCTTCTGCGTGAAACAGCCCGACGTTTGCTATTTCAGAAACAGGCTCTGCCGAGAACGAGAGCGATGAGAAATTACGTCTCTGGGAAAGCAGGTATGCCCAGTGCTGTTGTTCCTCGTGCATAGGCTGCCGAAGGAAGTTGAAGACCAACAACAGCTTTCAGGGCTGGCACCTTCATCCCGGGAGAAACTGCCCGAAGTTTGCTATTTCAGAAACAGGCTCTGCCGAGAACGAGAGCGATGAGAAGTTACGTCTCTGGGAAAGCAGGCATCCGCAGTGCTGTTGTTCCTGTGCATAGGCTGCCGAGGGAAGTTGAAGAGCAGCAACAGCTTTCAGGGGTGGAACAGTCGTACTGGGAGAAACAGCCCGACGTTTGCTATTTCAGAAAGAGGTTCTGCCAAGAATGAGAGCGATGAGAAGTTATGTCTCTGGGAAAGCAGGTATCCCCAGTGTTGTTGTTTCGTTGCATAGGCTGCCGAGGGAAGGTGAAGAGCAGCAACAGCTTTCAGGGCTGGCACCTTCCTTCTGTCTGAAACAGCCCGACGTTTGCTATTTCAGAAACAGGCTCTGCCGAGAACGAGAGCGATGAGAAGTTACGTCTCCAGGAAAGCAGGTATTCTCAGTGTTGTTCTTCCTGTGCATAGGCTGCCGAGGGAAGCTGAAGAGCAGCAACAGCTTTCAGGGCTGGCACCTTCGTTCTGTGTGAAACAGCCCGACGTTTGCTATTTCAGAAAGAGGCTCTGCCGAGATCGAGAGCGATGAGAAGTTACTTCTCTGGGAAATAGGTATGCCCAGTGATGTTGTTCCTGTGCGTAGGCTGCCGAGGGAAGTTGAAGACCAGCAACAGCTTTCAGGGCTGGCACCTTCGTCCTGGGAGAAACAGCCCGACGTTTGCTATTTCAGAAACAGGCTCTGCCGATAGCGAGAGCGATGAGAAGTTACGTCTCTGGGAAAGCAGGCATCCGCAGTGCTGTTGTTCCTATGCATAGGCTGCCGAGGGAAGTTGAAGACCAGCAACAGCTTTCAGGGCTGGAACCTTCGTCCTGGGAGAAACAGCCCGACGTTTGTTATTTCAGAAAGAGGCTCTGCCGATAGCGAGAGCGATGAGAAGTTACGTCTCTGGGAAAGCAGGCATCCGCAGTGCTGTTGTTCCTATGCATAGGCTGCCGAGGGAAGTTGAAGACCAGCAACAGCTTTCATGGCTTGCACCTTTGTCCTGGGAGAAACAGCCCGACGTTTGCTATTTCAGAAACAGGCTCTGCCGAGAAGGAGAGCGATGAGAAGTTACGTCTCCAGGAAAGCAGGTATTCTCAGTGTTGTTGTTTCGTTGCATAGGCTGCCGAGGGAAGCTGAAGAGCAGCAACAGCTTTCAGGGCTGGCACCTTCGTCCTGGGAGAAACAGCCCGACGTTTGCTATTTCAGAAACAGGCTCTGCCTAGAACGAGAGCGATGAGAAGTTACTTCTCTGGCAAAGCAGGTATGCCCAGTGATATTGTTCCTGTGCGTAGGCTGCCGAGGGAAGATGAAGAGCAGCAACAGCTTTCAGGGCTGGCACCTTAGTCCTGGGAGAAACAGCCCGACGTTTGCTATTTCAGAAAGAGTCTCTGCCGAGAACGAGAGCGATGAGAAGTTACATCTCTGGGAATGCAGGCATCTGCAGTGCTGTTGTTCCTACGCATAGGCTTCCGAGGGAAGTTGAAGATCAGCAGCAGCTTTCAGGGCTGGGACCTTCCTTCTGTGTGAAACAGCCCGACGTTTGCTATTTCAGAAACAGGCTCTGCCGAGAACGAGAGCGATGAGAAATTACGTCTCTGGGAAAGCAGGTATGCCCAGTGCTGTTGTTCCTGTGCATAGGCTGCCGAAGGAAGTTGAAGACCAACAAAAGCTTTCAGGGCTGGCACCTTCATCCCGGGAGAAACTGCCCGAAGTTTGCTATTCCAGAAACAGGCTCTGCCGAGAACGAGAGCGATGAGAAGTTACGTCTCTGGGAAAGCAGGCATCCGCAGTGCTGTTGTTCCTGTGCATAGGCTGCCGAGGGAAGGTGAAGAGCAGCAACAGCTTTCAGGGCTGGCACCTTCCTTCTGTGTGAAACAGCCCGACGTTTGCTATTTCAGAAACAGGCTCTGCCGAGAACGAGAGCGATGAGAAGTTACGTCTCCAGGAAAGCAGGTATTCTCAGTGTTGTTCTTCCTGTGCATAGGCTGCCGAGGGAAGCTGAAGAGCAGCAACATCTTTCAGGGCTGGCACCTTCGTTCTGTGTGAAACAGCCCGACGTTTGCTATTTCAGAAACAGGCTCTGCCGAGAAGGAGAGCGATGAGAAGTTACGTCTCCAGGAAAGCAGGTATTCTCAGTGTTGTTGTTACGTTGCATAGGCTGCCGAGGGAAGCTGAAGAGCAGCAACAGCTTTCAAGGCTGGCACCTTCGTTCTGTGTGAAACAGCCCGACGTTTGCTAGTTCAGAAACAGGCTCTGCCTAGAACGAGAGCGATGAGAAGTTACTTCTCTGGCAAAGCAGGTATGCCCAGTGATATTGTTCGTGTGCGTAGGCTGCCGAGGGAAGATGAAGAGCAGCAACAGCTTTCAGGGCTGGCACCTTAGTCCTGGGAGAAACAGCCCGACCTTTGCTATTTCAAAAAGAGTCTCTGCCGAGAACGAGAGCGATGAGAAGTTACGTCTCTGGGAATGCAGGCATCTGCAGTGCTGTTGTTCCTACGCATAGGCTGCCGAGGGAAGTTGAAGATCAGCAGCAGCTTTCAGGGCTGGGACCTTCCTTCTGTGTGAAACAGCCCGACGTTTGCTATTGCAGAAACAGGCTCTGCCGAGAACGAGAGCGATGAGAAGTTACTTCTCTGGGAAAGCAGGTATGCCCAGTGATGTTGTTCCTGTGCGTAGGCTGCCGAGGGAAGATGAAGAGCAGCAACAGCTTTCAGGGCTGGCACCTTAGTCCTGGGAGAAACAGCCCGACGTTTGCTATTTCAGAAAGAGGCTCTGCCGAGAACGAGAGCGATGAGAAGTTACGTCTCTGGGAATGCAGGCATCTGCAGTGCTGTTGTTCCTACGCATAGGTTGCCGAGGGAAGTTGAAGATCAGCAGCAGCTTTCAGGGCTGGCACCTTCCTTCTTTGTGAAACAGCCCGACGTTTGCTATTTCAGAAACAGGCTCTGCCGAGAACGAGAGCGATGAGAAGTTACGGCTCTGGGAAAGCAGGCATCCGCAGTGCTGTTGTTCCTGTGCATAGGCTGCCGAGGGAAGTTGAAGACCAGCAACAGCTTTCATGGCTGGCACCTTCGTCCTGGGAGAAACAGCCCGACGTTTGTTATTTCAGAAAGAGGCTCTGCCGAGAACGAGAGCAATGAGAAGTTACGTCTCTGGGAAAGCAGGTATGCCCAGTGCTGTTGTTTCTTTGCATAGGCTGCCGAGGGAAGGTGAAGAGCAGCAGCAGCTTTCAGGGCTGGCACCTTCCTTCTGTGTGAAACAGCCCGACGTTTGCTATTTCAGAAACAGGCTCTGCCGAGAAGGAGAGCGATGAGAAGTTACGTCTCCAGGAAAGCAGGTATTCTCAGTGTTGTTGTTACGTTGCATAGGCTGCCGAGGGAAGCTGAAGAGCAGCAACAGCTTTCAAGGCTGGCACCTTCGTTCTGTGTGAAACAGCCCGACGTTTGCTATTTCAGAAACAGGCTCTGCCTAGAACGAGAGCGATGAGAAGTTACTTCTCTGGCAAAGCAGGTATGCCCAGTGATATTGTTCGTGTGCGTAGGCTGCCGAGGGAAGATGAAGAGCAGCAACAGCTTTCAGGGCTGGCACCTTAGTCCTGGGAGAAACAGCCCGACCTTTGCTATTTCAGAAAGAGTCTCTGCCGAGAACGAGAGCGATGAGAAGTTACATCTCTGGGAATGCAGGCATCTGCAGTGCTGTTGTTCCTACGCATAGGCTGCCGAGGGAAGTTGAAGATCAGCAGCAGCTTTCAGGGCTGGGACCTTCCTTCTGTGTGAAACAGCCCGACGTTTGCTATTGCAGAAACAGGCTCTGCCGAGAACGAGAGCGATGAGAAGTTACTTCTCTGGGAAAGCAGGTATGCCCAGTGATGTTGTTCCTGTGCGTAGGCTGCCGAGGGAAGATGAAGAGCAGCAACAGCTTTCAGGGCTGGCACCTTAGTCCTGGGAGAAACAGCCCGACGTTTGCTATTTCAGAAAGAGGCTCTGCCGAGAACGAGAGCGATGAGAAGTTACGTCTCTGGGAATGCAGGCATCTGCAGTGCTGTTGTTCCTACGCATAGGTTGCCGAGGGAAGTTGAAGATCAGCAGCAGCTTTCAGGGCTGGCACCTTCCTTCTTTGTGAAACAGCCCGACGTTTGCTATTTCAGAAACAGGCTCTGCCGAGAACGAGAGCGATGAGAAATTACGTCTCTGGGAAAGCAGGTATGCCCAGTGCTGTTGTGCCTGTGCATAGGCTGCCGAAGGAAGTTGAAGACCAACAACAGCTTTCAGGGCTGGCACCTTCATACCGGGAGAAACTGCCCGAAGATTGCTATTTCAGAAACAGGCTCTGCCGAGAACGAGAGCGATGAGAAGTTACGTCTCTGGGAAAGCAGGCATCCGCAGTGCTGTTGTTCCTGTGCATAGGCTGCCGAGGGAAGTTGAAGACCAGCAACAGCTTTCAGGGGTGGAACAGTCGTCCTGGGAGAAACAGCCCGACGTTTGCTATTTCAGAAAGAGGTTCTGCCGAGAAGGAGAGCGATGAGAAGTTACGTCTCTGGGAAAGCAGGTATCCCCAGTGTTGTTGTTTCGTTGCATAGGCTGCCGAGGGAAGTTGAAGAGCAGCAACAGCTTTCATGGCTGGCACCTTCGTCCTGGGAGAAACAGCCCGATGTTTGCTATTTCAGAAACAGTCTCTGCCGAGAACGAGAGCGATGAGAAGTTACGTCTCCAGGAAAGCAGGTATTCTCAGTGTTGTTCTTCCTGTGCATAGGCTGCCGAGGGAAGATGAAGAGCAGCAACAGATTTCAGGACTGGCGCCTTCGTCCTGGGAGAAACAGCCCGACGTTTGCTATTTCAGAAAGAGGCTCTGCCGAGAACGAGAGCGATGAGAAGTTACGTCTCTGGGAATGCAGGCATCTGCAGTGCTGTTGTTCCTACGCATAGGCTGCCGAGGGAAGTTGAAGATCAGCAGCAGCTTTCAGGGCTGGCACCTTCCTTCTGTGTGAAACAGCCTGACGTTTTCTATTTTAGAAACAGGCTCTGCCGAGAACGAGAGCGATGAGAAGTTACGTCTCTGGGAATGCAGGCATCCGCAGTGCTGTTGTTCCTGTGCATAGGCTGCCGAAGGAAGGTGAAGAGCAGCAGCTTTCAGGGCTGGCACCTTCGTCCTGGGAGAAACAGCCCGACGTTTGCTATTTCAGAAAGAGGCTTTGCCAAGAACGAGAGCGATGAGAAGTTACGTCTCTGGGAAAGCAGGTATGCCCAGTGCTGTTGTTCCTATGCATAGGCTGCCGAGGGAAGTTGAAGATCAGCAACAGCTTTCAGGGCTGGCACCTTCGTCCTGGGAGAAACAGCCCGACGTTTGTTATTTCAGAAAGAGGCTCTGCCGATAGCGAGAGCGATGAGAAGTTACGTCTCTGGGAAAGCAGGCATCCGCAGTGCTGTTGTTCCTATGCATAGGCTGCCGAAGGAAGTTGAAGACCAGCAACAGCTTTCATGGCTGGCACCTTCGTCCTGGGAGAAACAGCCCGACGTTTGTTATTTCAGAAAGAGGCTCTGCCGAGAACGAGAGCAATGAGAAGTTACGTCTCTGGGAAAGCAGGTATGCCCAGTGCTGTTGTTTCTTTGCATAGGCTGCCGAGGGAAGCTGAAGAGCAGCAACAGCTTTCAAGGCTGGCACCTTCGTTCTGTGTGAAACAGCCCGACGTTTGCTATTTCAGAAACAGGCTCTGCCGAGAACGAGAGCGATGAGAAGTTACTTCTCTGGCAAAGCAGGTATGCCCAGTGATATTGTTCGTGTGCGTAGGCTGCCGAGGGAAGATGAAGAGCAGCAACAGCTTTCAGGGCTGGCACCTTAGTCCTGGGAGAAACAGCCCGACGTTTGCTATTTCAGAAACAGGCTCTGCCGAGAACGAGAGCGATGAGAAGTTACTTCTCTGGCAAAGCAGGTATGCCCAGTGATGTTGTTCCTGTGCGTAGGCTGCCGAGGGAAGATGAAGAGCAGCAACAGCTTTCAGGGCTGGCACCTTAGTCCTGGGAGAAACAGCCCGACGTTTGCTATTTCAGAAAGAGGCTCTGCCGAGAACGAGAGCGATGAGAAGTTACGTCTCTGGGAATGCAGGCATCTGCAGTGCTGTTGTTCCTACGCATAGGTTGCCGAGGGAAGTTGAAGATCAGCAGCAGCTTTCAGGGCTGGCACCTTCCTTCTTTGTGAAACAGCCCGACGTTTGCTATTTCAGAAACAGGCTCTGCCGAGAACGAGAGCGATGAGAAATTACGTCTCTGGGAAAGCAGGTATGCCCAGTGCTGTTGTTCCTGTGCATAGGCTGCCGAAGGAAGTTGAAGACCAACAACAGCTTTCAGGGCTGGCACCTTCATCCCGGGAGAAACTGCCCGAAGTTTGCTATTTCAGAAACAGGCTCTGCCGAGAACGAGAGCGATGAGAAGTTACGTCTCTGGGAAAGCAGGCATCCGCAGTGCTGTTGTTCCTGTGCATAGGCTGCCGAGGGAAGTTGAAGAGCAGCAACAGCTTTCAGGGGTGGAACAGTCGTACTGGGAGAAACAGCCCGACGTTTGCTATTTCAGAAAGAGGTTCTGCCAAGAATGAGAGCGATGAGAAGTTATGTCTCTGGGAAAGCAGGTATCCCCAGTGTTGTTGTTTCGTTGCATAGGCTGCCGAGGGAAGGTGAAGAGCAGCAACAGCTTTCAGGGCTGGCACCTTCCTTCTGTCTGAAACAGCCCGACGTTTGCTATTTCAGAAACAGGCTCTGCCGAGAACGAGAGCGATGAGAAGTTACGTCTCCAGGAAAGCAGGTATTCTCAGTGTTGTTCTTCCTGTGCATAGGCTGCCGAGGGAAGCTGAAGAGCAGCAACAGCTTTCAGGGCTGGCACCTTCGTTCTGTGTGAAACAGCCCGACGTTTGCTATTTCAGAAAGAGGCTCTGCCGAGATCGAGAGCGATGAGAAGTTACTTCTCTGGGAAATAGGTATGCCCAGTGATGTTGTTCCTGTGCGTACGCTGCCGAGGGAAGTTGAAGACCAGCAACAGCTTTCAGGGCTGGCACCTTCGTCCTGGGAGAAACAGCCCGACGTTTGCTATTTCAGAAACAGGCTCTGCCGATAGCGAGAGCGATGAGAAGTTACGTCTCTGGGAAAGCAGGCATCCGCAGTGCTGTTGTTCCTATGCATAGGCTGCCGAGGGAAGTTGAAGACCAGCAACAGCTTTCAGGGCTGGCACCTTCGTCCTGGGAGAAACAGCCCGACGTTTGTTATTTCAGAAAGAGGCTCTGCCGATAGCGAGAGCGATGAGAAGTTACGTCTCTGGGAAAGCAGGCATCCGCAGTGCTGTTGTTCCTATGCATAGGCTGCCGAGGGAAGTTGAAGACCAGCAACAGCTTTCATGGCTTGCACCTTTGTCCTGGGAGAAACAGCCCGACGTTTGCTATTTCAGAAACAGGCTCTGCCGAGAAGGAGAGCGATGAGAAGTTACGTCTCCAGGAAAGCAGGTATTCTCAGTGTTGTTGTTTCGTTGCATAGGCTGCCGAGGGAAGCTGAAGAGCAGCAACAGCTTTCAGGGCTGGCACCTTCGTCCTGGGAGAAACAGCCCGACGTTTGCTATTTCAGAAACAGGCTCTGCCTAGAACGAGAGCGATGAGAAGTTACTTCTCTGGCAAAGCAGGTATGCCCAGTGATATTGTTCCTGTGCGTAGGCTGCCGAGGGAAGATGAAGAGCAGCAACAGCTTTCAGGGCTGGCACCTTAGTCCTGGGAGAAACAGCCCGACGTTTGCTATTTCAGAAAGAGTCTCTGCCGAGAACGAGAGCGATGAGAAGTTACATCTCTGGGAATGCAGGCATCTGCAGTGCTGTTGTTCCTACGCATAGGCTTCCGAGGGAAGTTGAAGATCAGCAGCAGCTTTCAGGGCTGGGACCTTCCTTCTGTGTGAAACAGCCCGACGTTTGCTATTTCAGAAACAGGCTCTGCCGAGAACGAGAGCGATGAGAAATTACGTCTCTGGGAAAGCAGGTATGCCCAGTGCTGTTGTTCCTGTGCATAGGCTGCCGAAGGAAGTTGAAGACCAACAAAAGCTTTCAGGGCTGGCACCTTCATCCCGGGAGAAACTGCCCGAAGTTTGCTATTCCAGAAACAGGCTCTGCCGAGAACGAGAGCGATGAGAAGTTACGTCTCTGGGAAAGCAGGCATCCGCAGTGCTGTTGTTCCTGTGCATAGGCTGCCGAGGGAAGGTGAAGAGCAGCAACAGCTTTCAGGGCTGGCACCTTCCTTCTGTGTGAAACAGCCCGACGTTTGCTATTTCAGAAACAGGCTCTGCCGAGAACGAGAGCGATGAGAAGTTACGTCTCCAGGAAAGCAGGTATTCTCAGTGTTGTTCTTCCTGTGCATAGGCTGCCGAGGGAAGCTGAAGAGCAGCAACATCTTTCAGGGCTGGCACCTTCGTTCTGTGTGAAACAGCCCGACGTTTGCTATTTCAGAAACAGGCTCTGCCGAGAAGGAGAGCGATGAGAAGTTACGTCTCCAGGAAAGCAGGTATTCTCAGTGTTGTTGTTACGTTGCATAGGCTGCCGAGGGAAGCTGAAGAGCAGCAACAGCTTTCAAGGCTGGCACCTTCGTTCTGTGTGAAACAGCCCGACGTTTGCTAGTTCAGAAACAGGCTCTGCCTAGAACGAGAGCGATGAGAAGTTACTTCTCTGGCAAAGCAGGTATGCCCAGTGATATTGTTCGTGTGCGTAGGCTGCCGAGGGAAGATGAAGAGCAGCAACAGCTTTCAGGGCTGGCACCTTAGTCCTGGGAGAAACAGCCCGACCTTTGCTATTTCAAAAAGAGTCTCTGCCGAGAACGAGAGCGATGAGAAGTTACGTCTCTGGGAATGCAGGCATCTGCAGTGCTGTTGTTCCTACGCATAGGCTGCCGAGGGAAGTTGAAGATCAGCAGCAGCTTTCAGGGCTGGGACCTTCCTTCTGTGTGAAACAGCCCGACGTTTGCTATTGCAGAAACAGGCTCTGCCGAGAACGAGAGCGATGAGAAGTTACTTCTCTGGGAAAGCAGGTATGCCCAGTGATGTTGTTCCTGTGCGTAGGCTGCCGAGGGAAGATGAAGAGCAGCAACAGCTTTCAGGGCTGGCACCTTAGTCCTGGGAGAAACAGCCCGACGTTTGCTATTTCAGAAAGAGGCTCTGCCGAGAACGAGAGCGATGAGAAGTTACGTCTCTGGGAATGCAGGCATCTGCAGTGCTGTTGTTCCTACGCATAGGTTGCCGAGGGAAGTTGAAGATCAGCAGCAGCTTTCAGGGCTGGCACCTTCCTTCTTTGTGAAACAGCCCGACGTTTGCTATTTCAGAAACAGGCTCTGCCGAGAACGAGAGCGATGAGAAGTTACGGCTCTGGGAAAGCAGGCATCCGCAGTGCTGTTGTTCCTGTGCATAGGCTGCCGAGGGAAGTTGAAGACCAGCAACAGCTTTCATGGCTGGCACCTTCGTCCTGGGAGAAACAGCCCGACGTTTGTTATTTCAGAAAGAGGCTCTGCCGAGAACGAGAGCAATGAGAAGTTACGTCTCTGGGAAAGCAGGTATGCCCAGTGCTGTTGTTTCTTTGCATAGGCTGCCGAGGGAAGGTGAAGAGCAGCAGCAGCTTTCAGGGCTGGCACCTTCCTTCTGTGTGAAACAGCCCGACGTTTGCTATTTCAGAAACAGGCTCTGCCGAGAAGGAGAGCGATGAGAAGTTACGTCTCCAGGAAAGCAGGTATTCTCAGTGTTGTTGTTACGTTGCATAGGCTGCCGAGGGAAGCTGAAGAGCAGCAACAGCTTTCAAGGCTGGCACCTTCGTTCTGTGTGAAACAGCCCGACGTTTGCTATTTCAGAAACAGGCTCTGCCTAGAACGAGAGCGATGAGAAGTTACTTCTCTGGCAAAGCAGGTATGCCCAGTGATATTGTTCGTGTGCGTAGGCTGCCGAGGGAAGATGAAGAGCAGCAACAGCTTTCAGGGCTGGCACCTTAGTCCTGGGAGAAACAGCCCGACCTTTGCTATTTCAGAAAGAGTCTCTGCCGAGAACGAGAGCGATGAGAAGTTACGTCTCTGGGAATGCAGGCATCTGCAGTGCTGTTGTTCCTACGCATAGGCTGCCGAGGGAAGTTGAAGATCAGCAGCAGCTTTCAGGGCTGGGACCTTCCTTCTGTGTGAAACAGCCCGACGTTTGCTATTGCAGAAACAGGCTCTGCCGAGAACGAGAGCGATGAGAAGTTACTTCTCTGGGAAAGCAGGTATGCCCAGTGATGTTGTTCCTGTGCGTAGGCTGCCGAGGGAAGATGAAGAGCAGCAACAGCTTTCAGGGCTGGCACCTTAGTCCTGGGAGAAACAGCCCGACGTTTGCTATTTCAGAAAGAGGCTCTGCCGAGAACGAGAGCGATGAGAAGTTACGTCTCTGGGAATGCAGGCATCTGCAGTGCTGTTGTTCCTACGCATAGGTTGCCGAGGGAAGTTGAAGATCAGCAGCAGCTTTCAGGGCTGGCACCTTCCTTCTTTGTGAAACAGCCCGACGTTTGCTATTTCAGAAACAGGCTCTGCCGAGAACGAGAGCGATGAGAAATTACGTCTCTGGGAAAGCAGGTATGCCCAGTGCTGTTGTGCCTGTGCATAGGCTGCCGAAGGAAGTTGAAGACCAACAACAGCTTTCAGGGCTGGCACCTTCATACCGGGAGAAACTGCCCGAAGATTGCTATTTCAGAAACAGGCTCTGCCGAGAACGAGAGCGATGAGAAGTTACGTCTCTGGGAAAGCAGGCATCCGCAGTGCTGTTGTTCCTGTGCATAGGCTGCCGAGGGAAGTTGAAGACCAGCAACAGCTTTCAGGGGTGGAACAGTCGTCCTGGGAGAAACAGCCCGACGTTTGCTATTTCAGAAAGAGGTTCTGCCGAGAATGAGAGCGATGAGAAGTTACGTCTCTGGGAAAGCAGGTATCCCCAGTGTTGTTGTTTCGTTGCATAGGCTGCCGAGGGAAGTTGAAGAGCAGCAACAGCTTTCATGGCTGGCACCTTCGTCCTGGGAGAAACAGCCCGATGTTTGCTATTTCAGAAACAGTCTCTGCCGAGAACGAGAGCGATGAGAAGTTACGTCTCCAGGAAAGCAGGTATTCTCAGTGTTGTTCTTCCTGTGCATAGGCTGCCGAGGGAAGATGAAGAGCAGCAACAGATTTCAGGACTGGCGCCTTCGTCCTGGGAGAAACAGCCCGACGTTTGCTATTTCAGAAAGAGGCTCTGCCGAGAACGAGAGCGATGAGAAGTTACGTCTCTGGGAATGCAGGCATCTGCAGTGCTGTTGTTCCTACGCATAGGCTGCCGAGGGAAGTTGAAGATCAGCAGCAGCTTTCAGGGCTGGCACCTTCCTTCTGTGTGAAACAGCCTGACGTTTTCTATTTCAGAAACAGGCTCTGCCGAGAACGAGAGCGATGAGAAGTTACGTCTCTGGGAATGCAGGCATCCGCAGTGCTGTTGTTCCTGTGCATAGGCTGCCGAAGGAAGGTGAAGAGCAGCAGCTTTCAGGGCTGGCACCTTCGTCCTGGGAGAAACAGCCCGACGTTTGCTATTTCAGAAAGAGGCTTTGCCAAGAACGAGAGCGATGAGAAGTTACGTCTCTGGGAAAGCAGGTATGCCCAGTGCTGTTGTTCCTATGCATAGGCTGCCGAGGGAAGTTGAAGATCAGCAACAGCTTTCAGGGCTGGCACCTTCGTCCTGGGAGAAACAGCCCGACGTTTGTTATTTCAGAAAGAGGCTCTGCCGATAGCGAGAGCGATGAGAAGTTACGTCTCTGGGAAAGCAGGCATCCGCAGTGCTGTTGTTCCTATGCATAGGCTGCCGAAGGAAGTTGAAGACCAGCAACAGCTTTCATGGCTGGCACCTTCCTTCTGTGTGAAACAGCCCGACGTTTGTTATTTCAGAAAGAGGCTCTGCCGAGAACGAGAGCAATGAGAAGTTACGTCTCTGGGAAAGCAGGTATGCCCAGTGCTGTTGTTTCTTTGCATAGGCTGCCGAGGGAAGCTGAAGAGCAGCAACAGCTTTCAAGGCTGGCACCTTCGTTCTGTGTGAAACAGCCCGACGTTTGCTATTTCAGAAACAGGCTCTGCCTAGAACGAGAGCGATGAGAAGTTACTTCTCTGGCAAAGCAGGTATGCCCAGTGATATTGTTCGTGTGCGTAGGCTGCCGAGGGAAGATGAAGAGCAGCAACAGCTTTCAGGGCTGGCACCTTAGTCCTGGGAGAAACAGCCCGACGTTTGCTATTTCAGAAAGAGTCTCTGCCGAGAACGAGAGCGATGAGAAGTTACTTCTCTGGCAAAGCAGGTATGCCCAGTGATGTTGTTCCTGTGCGTAGGCTGCCGAGGGAAGATGAAGAGCAGCAACAGCTTTCAGGGCTGGCACCTTAGTCCTGGGAGAAACAGCCCGACGTTTGCTATTTCAGAAAGAGGCTCTGCCGAGAACGAGAGCGATGAGAAGTTACGTCTCTGGGAATGCAGGCATCTGCAGTGCTGTTGTTCCTACGCATAGGTTGCCGAGGGAAGTTGAAGATCAGCAGCAGCTTTCAGGGCTGGCACCTTCCTTCTTTGTGAAACAGCCCGACGTTTGCTATTTCAGAAACAGGCTCTGCCGAGAACGAGAGCGATGAGAAATTACGTCTCTGGGAAAGCAGGTATGCCCAGTGCTGTTGTTCCTGTGCATAGGCTGCCGAAGGAAGTTGAAGACCAACAACAGCTTTCAGGGCTGGCACCTTCATCCCGGGAGAAACTGCCCGAAGTTTGCTATTTCAGAAACAGGCTCTGCCGAGAACGAGAGCGATGAGAAGTTACGTCTCTGGGAAAGCAGGCATCCGCAGTGCTGTTGTTCCTGTGCATAGGCTGCCGAGGGAAGTTGAAGACCAGCAACAGCTTTCAGGGGTGGAACAGTCGTCCTGGGAGAAACAGCCCGACGTTTGCTATTTCAGAAAGAGGTTCTGCCGAGAATGAGAGCGATGAGAAGTTACGTCTCTGGGAAAGCAGGTATCCCCAGTGTTGTTGTTTCGTTGCATAGGCTGCCGAGGGAAGTTGAAGAGCAGCAACAGCTTTCATGGCTGGCACCTTCATCCTGGGAGAAACAGCCCGACGTTTGCTATTTCAGAAAGAGGCTTTGCCTAGAACGACAGCGATGGGAAGTTACGTCTCTGAGAAAGCAGGTATGCCCAGTGCTGTTGTTCCTATGCATAGGCTGCCGAAGGAAGGTGAAGAGCAGCAACAGCTTTCAGGGGTGGCACCTTCGTCCTGGGAGAAACAGCCCGACATTTGCTATTTCAGAAACAGTCTCTGCCGAGAACGAGAGCGATGAGAAGTTACGTCTCCAGGAAAGCAGGTATTCTCAGTGTTGTTCTTCCTGTGCATAGGCTGCCGAGGGAAGATGAAGAGCAGCAACAGCTTTCAGGACTGGCGCCTTCGTGCTGGGAGAAACAGCCCGACGTTTGCTATTTCAGAAACAGGCTCTGCCGAGAACGAGAGCGATGAGAAGTTACGTCTCTGGGAATGCAGGCATCCGCAGTGCTGTTGTTCCTACGCATAGGCTGCTGAGGGAAGTTGAAGATCAGCAGCAGCTTTCAGGGCTGGCACCTTCCTTCTGTGTGAAACAGCCTGACGTTTTCTATTTCAGGAACAGGCTCTGCCGAGAACGAGAGCGATGAGAAGTTACGTCTCTGGGAATGCAGGCATCCGCAGTGCTGTTGTTCCTGTGCATAGGCTGCCGAAGGAAGGTGAAGAGCAGCAGCTTTCAGGGCTGGCACCTTCGTCCTGGGAGAAACAGCCCGACGTTTGCTATTTCAGAAAGAGGCTTTGCCAAGAACGAGAGCGATGAGAAGTTACGTCTCTGGGAAAGCAGGTATGCCCAGTGCTGTTATCCCTATGCATAGGCTGCCGAGGGAAGTTGAAGACCAGCAAGAGCTTTCAGGGCTGGCACCTTCATCCTGGGAGAAACTGCCCGTCGTTTGCTATTTCATAAAGAGGCTCTTCCGAGAACGAGAGCGATGAGAAGTTACGTCTCTGGGAAAGCAGGCATCCGCAGTGCTGTTGTTCCTATGCATAGGCTGCCGAGGGAAGTTGAAGATCAGCAACAGCTTTCAGGGCTGGCACCTTCGTCCTGGGAGAAACAGCCCGACGTTTGTTATTTCAGAAAGAGGCTCTGCCGATAGCGAGAGCGATGAGAAGTTACGTCTCTGGGAAAGCAGGCATCCGCAGTGCTGTTGTTCCTATGCATAGGCTGCCGAGGGAAGTTGAAGACCAGCAACAGCTTTCAGGGCTGGCACCTTCGTCCTGGGAGAAACAGCCCGACGTTTGTTATTTCAGAAAGAGGCTCTGCCGAGAACGAGAGCAATGAGAAGTTAAGTCTCTGGGAAAGCAGGTATGCCCAGTGCTGTTGTTTCTTTGCATAGGCTGCCGAGGGAAGGTGAAGAGCAGCAGCAGCTTTCAGGGCTGGGACCTTCCTTCTGTGTGAAACAGCCCGACGTTTGCTATTTCAGAAACAGGCTCTGTCGAGAACGAGAGCGATGAGAAATTACGTCTCTGGGAAAGCAGGTATGCCCAGTGCTGTTGTTCCTGTGCATAGGCTGCCGAAGGAAGTTGAAGACCAACAACAGCTTTCAGGGCTGGCACCTTCATCCCGGGAGAAACTGCCCGAAGTTTGCTATTCCAGAAACAGGCTCTGCCGAGAACGAGAGCGATGAGAAGTTACGTCTCTGGGAAAGCAGGCATCCCCAGTGCTGTTGTTCCTGTGCATAGGCTGCCGAGGGTAAGGTGAAGAGCAGCAACAGCTTTCAGGGGTGGAACAGTCGTCCTGGGAGAAACAGCCCGAAGTTTGCTATTTCAGAAAGAGGTTCTGCCGAGAACGAGAGCGATGAGAAGTTACGTCTCTGGGAAAGCAGGTATCCCCAGTGTTGTTGTTTCGTTGCATAGGCTGCCGAGGAAAGGTGAAGAGCAGCAACAGCTTTCAGGGCTGGCACCTTCCTTCTGTGTGAAACAGCCCGACGTTTGCTATTTCAGAAACAGGCTCTGCCGAGAACGAGAGCGATGAGAAGTTACGTCTCCAGGAAAGCAGGTATTCTCAGTGTTGTTCTTCCTGTGCATAGGCTGCCGAGGGAAGCTGAAGAGCAGCAACATCTTTCAGGGCTGGCACCTTCGTTCTGTGTGAAACAGCCCGACGTTTGCTATTTCAGAAAGAGGCTCTGCCGAGATCGAGAGCGATGAGAAGTTACTTCTCTGGGAAATAGGTATGCCCAGTGATGTTGTTCCTGTGCGTAGGCTGCCGAGGGAAGATGAAGAGCAGCAACAGCTTTCAGGGCTGGCACCTTCGTCCTGGGAGAAACAGCCCGACGTTTGCTATTTCAGAAACAGGCTCTGCCGATAGCGAGAGCGATGAGAAGTTACGTCTCTGGGAAAGCAGGCATCCGCAGTGCTGTTGTTCCTATGCATAGGCTGCCGAGGGAAGTTGAAGACCAGCAACAGCTTTCAGGGCTGGCACCTTCATCCTGGGAGAAACAGCCCGACGTTTGTTATTTCAGAAAGAGGCTCTGCCGAGAACGAGAGCAATGAGAAGTTACGTCTCTGGGAAAGCAGGTATGCCCAGTGCTGTTGTTTCTTTGCATAGGCTGCCGAGGGAAGGTGAAGAGCAGCAGCAGCTTTCAGGGCTGGCACCTTCCTTCTGTGTGAAAAAGCCTGACGTTTGCTATTTCAGAAACAGGCTCTGCTGAGAAGGAGAGCGATGAGAAGTTACGTCTCCGGGAAAGCAGGTATTCTCAGTGTTGTTCTTCCTGTGCATAGGCTGCCGAGGGAAGCTGCAGAGCAGCAACAGCTTTCAAGGCTGGCACCTTCGTTCTGTGTGAAACAGCCCGACGTTTGCTATTTCAGAAACAGGCTCTGCCGAGAACGAGAGCGATGAGAAGTTACTTCTCTGGCAAAGCAGGTATGCCCAGTGATGTTGTTCCTGTGCGTAGGCTGCCGAGGGAAGATGAAGAGCAGCAACAGCTTTCAGGGCTGGCACCTTAGTCCTGGGAGAAACAGCCCGACGTTTGCTATTTCAGAAAGAGGCTCTGCCGAGAACGAGAGCGATGAGAAGTTACGTCTCTGGGAATGCAGGCATCTGCAGTGCTGTTGTTCCTACGCATAGGCTGCCGAGGGAAGTTGAAGATCAGCAGCAGCTTTCAGGGCTGGCACCTTCCTTCTGTGTGAAACAGCCCGACGTTTGCTATTTCAGAAACAGGCTCTGCCGAGAACGAGAGCGATGAGAAATTACGTCTCTGGGAAAGCAGGTATGCCCAGTGCTGTTGTTCCTGTGCATAGGCTGCCGAAGGAAGTTGAAGACCAGCAACAGCTTTCAGGGCTGGCACCTTCGTCCTGGGAGAAACAGCCCGACGTTTGCTATTGCAGAAACAGGCTCTGCCGAGAACGAGAGCGATGAGAAGTTACGTCTCTGGGAAAGCAGGCATCCGCAGTGCTGTTGTTCCTGTGAATAGGCTGCCGAGGGAAGTTGAAGAGCAGCAACAGCTTTCAGGGGTGGAACAGTCGTCCTGGGAGAAACAGCCCGACGTTTGCTATTTCAGAAAGAGGTTCTGCCAAGAATGAGAGCGATGAGAAGTTATGTCTCTGGGAAAGCAGGTATCCCCAGTGTTGTTGTTTCGTTGCATAGGCTGCCGAGGGAAGGTGAAGAGCAGCAACAGCTTTCAGGGCTGGCACCTTCCTTCTGTGTGAAACAGCCCGACGTTTGCTATTCCAGAAACAGGCTCTGCCGAGAACGAGAGCGATGAGAAGTTACGTCTCCAGGAAAGCAGGTATTCTCAGTGTTGTTCTTCCTGTGCATAGGCTGCCGAGGGAAGCTGAAGAGCAGCCACATCTTTCAGGGCTAGCACCTTCCTTCTGTGTGAAACAGCCCGACGTTTGCTATTTCAGAAAGAGGCTCTGCCGAGATCGAGAGCGATGAGAAGTTACTTCTCTGGGAAATAGGTATGCCCAGTGATGTTGTTCCTGTGCGTAGGCTGCCGAGGGAAGTTGAAGACCAGCAACAGCTTTCAGGGCTGGCACCTTCGTCCTGGGAGAAACAGCCCGACGTTTGCTATTTCAGAAACAGGCTCTGCCGATAGCGAGAGCGATGAGAAGTTACGTCTCTGGGAAAGCAGGCATCCGCAGTGCTGTTGTTCCTATGCATAGGCTGCCGAGGGAAGTTGAAGACCAGCAACAGCTTTCAGGGCTGGCACCTTCATCCTGGGAGAAACAGCCCGACGTTTGTTATTTCAGAAAGAGGCTCTGCCGAGAACGAGAGCGATGAGAAGTTACGTCTCTGGGAAA
The DNA here is from genome assembly GCF_026419915.1 of Harpia harpyja. Taxonomy (NCBI): domain Eukaryota; kingdom Metazoa; phylum Chordata; class Aves; order Accipitriformes; family Accipitridae; genus Harpia; species Harpia harpyja. The sequence goes on from NC_068969.1 coordinate 58,402,651, forward strand.
GCAGGTATGCCCAGTGCTGTTGTTTCTTTGCATAGGCTGCCGAGGGAAGGTGAAGAGCAGCAACAGCTTTCAGGGCTGGCACCTTAGTCCTGGGAGAAACAGCCCGACGTTTGCTATTTCAGAAAGAGTCTCTGCCGAGAACGAGAGCGATGAGAAGTTACGTCTCTGGGAATGCAGGCATCTGCAGTGCTGTTGTTCCTACGCATAGGCTGCCGAGGGAAGTTGAAGATCAGCAGCAGCTTTCAGGGCTGGCACCTTCCTTCTGTGTGAAACAGCCTGACGTTTTCTATTTCAGAAACAGGCTCTGCCGAGAACGAGAGCGATGAGAAGTTACGTCTCTGGGAATGCAGGCATCCGCAGTGCTGTTGTTCCTGTGCATAGGCTGCCGAAGGAAGGTGAAGAGCAGCAGCTTTCAGGGCTGGCACCTTCGTCCTGGGAGAAACAGCCCGACGTTTGCTATTTCAGAAAGAGGCTCTGCCGAGAACGAGAGCGATGAGAAGTTACGTCTCTGGGAATGCAGGCATCTGCAGTGCTGTTGTTCCTACGCATAGGCTGCCGAGGGAAGTTGAAGATCAGCAGCAGCTTTCAGGGCTGGCACCTTCCTTCTGCGTGAAACAGCCCGACGTTTGCTATTTCAGAAACAGGCTCTGCCGAGAACGAGAGCGATGAGAAATTACGTCTCTGGGAAAGCAGGTATGCCCAGTGCTGTTGTTCCTGTGCATAGGCTGCCGAAGGAAGTTGAAGACCAACAACAGCTTTCAGGGCTGGCACCTTCATCCCGGGAGAAACTGCCCGAAGTTTGCTATTTCAGAAACAGGCTCTGCCGAGAACGAGAGCGATGAGAAGTTACGTCTCTGGGAAAGCAGGCATCCGCAGTGCTGTTGTTCCTGTGCATAGGCTGCCGAGGGAAGTTGAAGAGCAGCAACAGCTTTCAGGGGTGGAACAGTCGTACTGGGAGAAACAGCCCGACGTTTGCTATTTCAGAAAGAGGTTCTGCCAAGAATGAGAGCGATGAGAAGTTATGTCTCTGGGAAAGCAGGTATCCCCAGTGTTGTTGTTTCGTTGCATAGGCTGCCGAGGGAAGGTGAAGAGCAGCAACAGCTTTCAGGGCTGGCACCTTCCTTCTGTCTGAAACAGCCCGACGTTTGCTATTTCAGAAACAGGCTCTGCCGAGAACGAGAGCGATGAGAAGTTACGTCTCCAGGAAAGCAGGTATTCTCAGTGTTGTTCTTCCTGTGCATAGGCTGCCGAGGGAAGCTGAAGAGCAGCAACAGCTTTCAGGGCTGGCACCTTCGTTCTGTGTGAAACAGCCCGACGTTTGCTATTTCAGAAAGAGGCTCTGCCGAGATCGAGAGCGATGAGAAGTTACTTCTCTGGGAAATAGGTATGCCCAGTGATGTTGTTCCTGTGCGTAGGCTGCCGAGGGAAGTTGAAGACCAGCAACAGCTTTCAGGGCTGGCACCTTCGTCCTGGGAGAAACAGCCCGACGTTTGCTATTTCAGAAACAGGCTCTGCCGATAGCGAGAGCGATGAGAAGTTACGTCTCTGGGAAAGCAGGCATCCGCAGTGCTGTTGTTCCTATGCATAGGCTGCCGAGGGAAGTTGAAGACCAGCAACAGCTTTCAGGGCTGGCACCTTCGTCCTGGGAGAAACAGCCCGACGTTTGTTATTTCAGAAAGAGGCTCTGCCGATAGCGAGAGCGATGAGAAGTTACGTCTCTGGGAAAGCAGGCATCCGCAGTGCTGTTGTTCCTATGCATAGGCTGCCGAGGGAAGTTGAAGACCAGCAACAGCTTTCATGGCTTGCACCTTTGTCCTGGGAGAAACAGCCCGACGTTTGCTATTTCAGAAAGAGGCTCTGCCGAGAAGGAGAGCGATGAGAAGTTACGTCTCCAGGAAAGCAGGTATTCTCAGTGTTGTTGTTTCGTTGCATAGGCTGCCGAGGGAAGCTGAAGAGCAGCAACAGCTTTCAGGGCTGGCACCTTCGTCCTGGGAGAAACAGCCCGACGTTTGCTATTTCAGAAACAGGCTCTGCCTAGAACGAGAGCGATGAGAAGTTACTTCTCTGGCAAAGCAGGTATGCCCAGTGATATTGTTCCTGTGCGTAGGCTGCCGAGGGAAGATGAAGAGCAGCAACAGCTTTCAGGGCTGGCACCTTAGTCCTGGGAGAAACAGCCCGACGTTTGCTATTTCAGAAAGAGTCTCTGCCGAGAACAAGAGCGATGAGAAGTTACATCTCTGGGAATGCAGGCATCTGCAGTGCTGTTGTTCCTACGCATAGGCTTCCGAGGGAAGTTGAAGATCAGCAGCAGCTTTCAGGGCTGGGACCTTCCTTCTGTGTGAAACAGCCCGACGTTTGCTATTTCAGAAACAGGCTCTGTCGAGAACGAGAGCGATGAGAAATTACGTCTCTGGGAAAGCAGGTATGCCCAGTGCTGTTGTTCCTGTGCATAGGCTGCCGAAGGAAGTTGAAGACCAACAAAAGCTTTCAGGGCTGGCACCTTCATCCCGGGAGAAACTGCCCGAAGTTTGCTATTCCAGAAACAGGCTCTGCCGAGAACGAGAGCGATGAGAAGTTACGTCTCTGGGAAAGCAGGCATCCGCAGTGCTGTTGTTCCTGTGCATAGGCTGCCGAGGGAAGGTGAAGAGCAGCAACAGCTTTCAGGGGTGGAACAGTCGTCCTGGGAGAAAGAGCCCGACGTTTGCTATTTCAGAAACAGGCTCTGCCGAGAATGAGAGCGATGAGAAGTTACGTCTCTGGGAAAGGAGGTATCCCCAGTGTTGTTGTTTCGTTGCATAGGCTGCCGAGGGAAGGTGAAGAGCAGCAACAGCTTTCAGGGCTGGCACCTTCCTTCTGTGTGAAACAGCCCGACGTTTGCTATTTCAGAAACAGGCTCTGCCGAGAACGAGAGCGATGAGAAGTTACGTCTCCAGGAAAGCAGGTATTCTCAGTGTTGTTCTTCCTGTGCATAGGCTGCCGAGGGAAGCTGAAGAGCAGCAACATCTTTCAGGGCTGGCACCTTCGTTCTGTGTGAAACAGCCCGACGTTTGCTATTTCAGAAAGAGGCTCTGCCGAGATCGAGAGCGATGAGAAGTTACTTCTCTGGGAAATAGGTATGCCCAGTGATGTTGTTCCTGTGCGTAGGCTGCCGAGGGAAGTTGAAGACCAGCAACAGCTTTCAGGGCTGGCACCTTCGTCCTGGGAGAAACAGCCCGACGTTTGCTATTTCAGAAACAGGCTCTGCCGATAGCGAGAGCGATGAGAAGTTACGTCTCTGGGAAAGCAGGCATCCGCAGTGCTGTTGTTCCTATGCATAGGCTGCCGAGGGAAGTTGAAGACCAGCAACAGCTTTCAGGGCTGGCACCTTCATCCTGGGAGAAACAGCCCGACGTTTGTTATTTCAGAAAGAGGCTCTGCCGAGAACGAGAGCGATGAGAAGTTACGTCTCTGGGAAAGCAGGTATGCCCAGTGCTGTTGTTTCTTTGCATAGGCTGCCGAGGGAAGGTGAAGAGCAGCAGCAGCTTTCAGGGCTGGCACCTTCCTTCTGTGTGAAAAAGCCTGACGTTTGCTATTTCAGAAAAAGGCTCTGCTGAGAAGGAGAGCGATGAGAAGTTACGTCTCCGGGAAAGCAGGTATTCTCAGTGTTGTTCTTCCTGTGCATAGGCTGCCGAGGGAAGCTGAAGAGCAGCAACAGCTTTCAAGGCTGGCACCTTCGTTCTGTGTGAAACAGCCCGACGTTTGCTATTTCAGAAACAGGCTCTGCCTAGAATGAGAGCGATGAGAAGTTACTTCTCTGGCAAAGCAGGTATGCCCAGTGATGTTGTTCCTGTGCGTAGGCTGCCGAGGGAAGATGAAGAGCAGCAACAGCTTTCAGGGCTGGCACCTTAGTCCTGGGAGAAACAGCCCGACGTTTGCTATTTCAGAAAGAGGCTCTGCCGAGAACGAGAGCGATGAGAAGTTACGTCTCTGGGAATGCAGGCATCTGCAGTGCTGTTGTTCCTACGCATAGGCTGCCGAGGGAAGTTGAAGATCAGCAGCAGCTTTCAGGGCTGGCACCTTCCTTCTGTGTGAAACAGCCCGACGTTTGCTATTTCAGAAACAGGCTCTGCCGAGAACGAGAGCGATGAGAAATTACGTCTCTGGGAAAGCAGGTATGCCCAGTGCTGTTGTTCCTGTGCATAGGCTGCCGAGGGAAGTTGAAGAGCAGCAACAGCTTTCAGGGGTGGAACAGTCGTACTGGGAGAAACAGCCCGACGTTTGCTATTTCAGAAAGAGGTTCTGCCAAGAATGAGAGCGATGAGAAGTTATGTCTCTGGGAAAGCAGGTATCCCCAGTGTTGTTGTTTCGTTGCATAGGCTGCCGAGGGAAGGTGAAGAGCAGCAACAGCTTTCAGGGCTGGCACCTTCATTCTGTGTGAAACAGCCCGACGTTTGCTATTTCAGAAACAGGCTCTGCCGAGAACGAGAGCGATGAGAAGTTACGTCTCCAGGAAAGCAGGTATTCTCAGTGTTGTTCTTCCTGTGCATAGGCTGCCGAGGGAAGCTGAAGAGCAGCAACAGCTTTCAGGGCTGGCACCTTCGTTCTGTGTGAAACAGCCCGACGTTTGCTATTTCAGAAAGAGGCTCTGCCGAGATCGAGAGCGATGAGAAGTTACTTCTCTGGGAAATAGGTATGCCCAGTGATGTTGTTCCTGTGCGTAGGCTGCCGAGGGAAGTTGAAGACCAGCAACAGCTTTCAGGGCTGGCACCTTCGTCCTGGGAGAAACAGCCCGACGTTTGCTATTTCAGAAACAGGCTCTGCCGATAGCGAGAGCGATGAGAAGTTACGTCTCTGGGAAAGCAGGCATCCGCAGTGCTGTTGTTCCTATGCATAGGCTGCCGAGGGAAGTTGAAGACCAGCAACAGCTTTCAGGGCTGGCACCTTCATCCTGGGAGAAACAGCCCGACGTTTGTTATTTCAGAAAGAGGCTCTGCCGAGAACGAGAGCGATGAGAAGTTACGTCTCTGGGAAAGCAGGTATGCCCAGTGCTGTTGTTTCTTTGCATAGGCTGCCGAGGGAAGGTGAAGAGCAGCAGCAGCTTTCAGGGCTGGCACCTTCCTTCTGTGTGAAAAAGCCTGACGTTTGCTATTTCAGAAACAGGCTGTGCTGAGAAGGAGAGCGATGAGAAGTTACGTCTCCGGGAAAGCAGGTATTCTCAGTGTTGTTCTTCCTGTGCATAGGCTGCCGAGGGAAGCTGAAGAGCAGCAACAGCTTTCATGGCTTGCACCTTTGTCCTGGGAGAAACAGCCCGACGTTTGCTATTTCAGAAAGAGGCTCTGCTGAGAAGGAGAGCGATGAGAAGTTACGTCTCCAGGAAAGCAGGTATTCTCAGTCTTGTTGTTTCGTTGCATAGGCTGCCGAGGGAAGCTGAAGAGCAGCAACAGCTTTCAGGGCTGGCACCTTCGTCCTGGGAGAAACAGCCCGACGTTTGCTATTTCAGAAACAGGCTCTGCCTAGAACGAGAGCGATGAGAAGTTACTTCTCTGGCAAAGCAGGTATGCCCAGTGATATTGTTCCTGTGCGTAGGCTGCCGAGGGAAGATGAAGAGCAGCAACAGCTTTCAGGGCTGGCACCTTAGTCCTGGGAGAAACAGCCCGACGTTTGCTATTTCAGAAAGAGTCTCTGCCGAGAACAAGAGCGATGAGAAGTTACATCTCTGGGAATGCAGGCATCTGCAGTGCTGTTGTTCCTACGCATAGGCTTCCGAGGGAAGTTGAAGATCAGCAGCAGCTTTCAGGGCTGGGACCTTCCTTCTGTGTGAAACAGCCCGACGTTTGCTATTTCAGAAACAGGCTCTGTCGAGAACGAGAGCGATGAGAAATTACGTCTCTGGGAAAGCAGGTATGCCCAGTGCTGTTGTTCCTGTGCATAGGCTGCCGAAGGAAGTTGAAGACCAACAAAAGCTTTCAGGGCTGGCACCTTCATCCCGGGAGAAACTGCCCGAAGTTTGCTATTCCAGAAACAGGCTCTGCCGAGAACGAGAGCGATGAGAAGTTACGTCTCTGGGAAAGCAGGCATCCGCAGTGCTGTTGTTCCTGTGCATAGGCTGCCGAGGGAAGGTGAAGAGCAGCAACAGCTTTCAGGGGTGGAACAGTCGTCCTGGGAGAAAGAGCCCGACGTTTGCTATTTCAGAAACAGGCTCTGCCGAGAATGAGAGCGATGAGAAGTTACGTCTCTGGGAAAGGAGGTATCCCCAGTGTTGTTGTTTCGTTGCATAGGCTGCCGAGGGAAGGTGAAGAGCAGCAACAGCTTTCAGGGCTGGCACCTTCCTTCTGTGTGAAACAGCCCGACGTTTGCTATTTCAGAAACAGGCTCTGCCGAGAACGAGAGCGATGAGAAGTTACGTCTCCAGGAAAGCAGGTATTCTCAGTGTTGTTCTTCCTGTGCATAGGCTGCCGAGGGAAGCTGAAGAGCAGCAACATCTTTCAGGGCTGGCACCTTCGTTCTGTGTGAAACAGCCCGACGTTTGCTATTTCAGAAAGAGGCTCTGCCGAGATCGAGAGCGATGAGAAGTTACTTCTCTGGGAAATAGGTATGCCCAGTGATGTTGTTCCTGTGCGTACGCTGCCGAGGGAAGTTGAAGACCAGCAACAGCTTTCAGGGCTGGCACCTTCGTCCTGGGAGAAACAGCCCGACGTTTGCTATTTCAGAAACAGGCTCTGCCGATAGCGAGAGCGATGAGAAGTTACGTCTCTGGGAAAGCAGGCATCCGCAGTGCTGTTGTTCCTATGCATAGGCTGCCGAGGGAAGTTGAAGACCAGCAACAGCTTTCAGGGCTGGCACCTTCATCCTGGGAGAAACAGCCCGACGTTTGTTATTTCAGAAAGAGGCTCTGCCGAGAACGAGAGCGATGAGAAGTTACGTCTCTGGGAAAGCAGGTATGCCCAGTGCTGTTGTTTCTTTGCATAGGCTGCCGAGGGAAGGTGAAGAGCAGCAGCAGCTTTCAGGGCTGGCACCTTCCTTCTGTGTGAAAAAGCCTGACGTTTGCTATTTCAGAAAAAGGCTCTGCTGAGAAGGAGAGCGATGAGAAGTTACGTCTCCGGGAAAGCAGGTATTCTCAGTGTTGTTCTTCCTGTGCATAGGCTGCCGAGGGAAGCTGAAGAGCAGCAACAGCTTTCAAGGCTGGCACCTTCGTTCTGTGTGAAACAGCCCGACGTTTGCTATTTCAGAAACAGGCTCTGCCTAGAATGAGAGCGATGAGAAGTTACTTCTCTGGCAAAGCAGGTATGCCCAGTGATGTTGTTCCTGTGCGTAGGCTGCCGAGGGAAGATGAAGAGCAGCAACAGCTTTCAGGGCTGGCACCTTAGTCCTGGGAGAAACAGCCCGACGTTTGCTATTTCAGAAAGAGGCTCTGCCGAGAACGAGAGCGATGAGAAGTTACGTCTCTGGGAATGCAGGCATCCGCAGTGCTGTTGTTCCTATGCATAGGCTGCCGAGGGAAGTTGAAGATCAGCAGCAGCTTTCAGGGCTGGCACCTTCCTTCTGTGTGAAACAGCCCGACGTTTGCTATTTCAGAAACAGGCTCTGCCGAGAACGAGAGCGATGAGAAATTACGTCTCTGGGAAAGCAGGTATGCCCAGTGCTGTTGTTCCTGTGCATAGGCTGCCGAGGGAAGTTGAAGAGCAGCAACAGCTTTCAGGGGTGGAACAGTCGTACTGGGAGAAACAGCCCGACGTTTGCTATTTCAGAAAGAGGTTCTGCCAAGAATGAGAGCGATGAGAAGTTATGTCTCTGGGAAAGCAGGTATCCCCAGTGTTGTTGTTTCGTTGCATAGGCTGCCGAGGGAAGGTGAAGAGCAGCAACAGCTTTCAGGGCTGGCACCTTCGTTCTGTGTGAAACAGCCCGACGTTTGCTATTTCAGAAAGAGGCTCTGCCGAGATCGAGAGCGATGAGAAGTTACTTCTCTGGGAAATAGGTATGCCCAGTGATGTTGTTCCTGTGCGTAGGCTGCCGAGGGAAGTTGAAGACCAGCAACAGCTTTCAGGGCTGGCACCTTCGTCCTGGGAGAAACAGCCCGACGTTTGCTATTTCAGAAACAGGCTCTGCCGATAGCGAGAGCGATGAGAAGTTACGTCTCTGGGAAAGCAGGCATCCGCAGTGCTGTTGTTCCTATGCATAGGCTGCCGAGGGAAGTTGAAGACCAGCAACAGCTTTCAGGGCTGGCACCTTCATCCTGGGAGAAACAGCCCGACGTTTGTTATTTCAGAAAGAGGCTCTGCCGAGAACGAGAGCGATGAGAAGTTACGTCTCTGGGAAAGCAGGTATGCCCAGTGCTGTTGTTTCTTTGCATAGGCTGCCGAGGGAAGGTGAAGAGCAGCAGCAGCTTTCAGGGCTGGCACCTTCCTTCTGTGTGAAAAAGCCTGACGTTTGCTATTTCAGAAACAGGCTGTGCTGAGAAGGAGAGCGATGAGAAGTTACGTCTCCGGGAAAGCAGGTATTCTCAGTGTTGTTCTTCCTGTGCATAGGCTGCCGAGGGAAGCTGAAGAGCAGCAACAGCTTTCAAGGCTGGCACCTTCGTTCTGTGTGAAACAGCCCGACGTTTGCTATTTCAGAAACAGGCTCTGCCTAGAACGAGAGCGATGAGAAGTTACTTCTCTGGCAAAGCAGGTATGCCCAGTGATGTTGTTCCTGTGCGTAGGCTGCCGAGGGAAGATGAAGAGCAGCAACAGCTTTCAGGGCTGGCACCTTAGTCCTGGGAGAAACAGCCCGACGTTTGCTATTTCAGAAAGAGGCTGTGCCGAGAACGAGAGCGATGAGAAGTTACGTCTCTGGGAATGCAGGCATCTGCAGTGCTGTTGTTCCTACGCATAGGCTGCCGAGGGAAGTTGAAGATCAGCAGCAGCTTTCAGGGCTGGCACCTTCCTTCTGTGTGAAACAGCCCGACGTTTGCTATTTCAGAAACAGGCTCTGCCGAGAACGAGAGCGATGAGAAATTACGTCTCTGGGAAAGCAGGTATGCCCAGTGCTGTTGTTCCTGTGCATAGGCTGCCGAAGGAAGTTGAAGACCAACAACAGCTTTCAGGGCTGGCACCTTCATCCCGGGAGAAACTGCCCGAAGTTTGCTATTTCAGAAACAGGCTCTGCCGAGAACGAGAGCGATGAGAAGTTACGTCTCTGGGAAAGCAGGCATCCGCAGTGCTGTTGTTCCTGTGCATAGGCTGCCGAGGGAAGTTGAAGAGCAGCAACAGCTTTCAGGGGTGGAACAGTCGTACTGGGAGAAACAGCCCGACGTTTGCTATTTCAGAAAGAGGCTCTGCCGAGAACGAGAGCGATGAGAAGTTATGTCTCTGGGAAAGCAGGTATCCCCAGTGTTGTTGTTTCGTTGCATAGGCTGCCGAGGGAAGGTGAAGAGCAGCAACAGCTTTCAGGGCTGGCACCTTCATTCTGTGTGAAACAGCCCGACGTTTGCTATTCCAGAAAAAGGCTCTGCCGAGAACGAGAGTGATGAGAAGTTACTTCTCTGGGAAAGCAAGTATCCCCAGTGCTGTTGTTCCTATGATAGGATGCGGAGGGAAGTTGAAGACCAGCAACAGCTTTCAGGGCTGCCTGCTTCATCCTGGGAGGAACAGCCCGACGTTTGCTATTTCAGAAAGAGGCTTTGCCTAGAACGAGAGCGATGGGAAGTTACGTCTCTGAGAAAGCAGGTATGCCCAGTGTTGTTGTTCCTATGCATAGGCTGCCGAGGGAAGTTGAAGACCAGCAACAGCTTTCAGGGCTGGCACCTTCGTCCTGGGAGAAACAGCCCGACGTTTGCTATTTCAGAAAGAGGCTCTGCCGAGAACGAGAGCGATGAGAAGTTACGTCTCTGGGAATGCAGGCATCTGCAGTGCTGTTGTTCCTACGCATAGGCTGCCGAGGGAAGTTGAAGATCAGCAGCAGCTTTCAGGGCTGGCACCTTCCTTCATGTGTGAAACAGCCTGACGTTTTCAATTTCAGAAACAGGCTCTGCCGAGAACGAGAGCGATGAGAAGTTACGTCTCTGGGAAAGCAGGCATCCGCAGTGCTGTTGTTCCTATGCATAGGCTGCCGAGGGAAGTTGAAGATCAGCAACAGCTTTCAGGGCTGGCACCTTCGTCCTGGGAGAAACAGCCCGACGTTTGTTATTTCAGAAAGAGGATCTGCCGATAGCGAGAGCGATGAGAAGTTACGTCTCTGGGAAAGCAGGTATCCCCAGTGTTGTTGTTTCGTTGCATAGGCTGCCGAGGGAAGGTGAAGAGCAGCAACAGCTTTCAGGGGTGGAACAGTCGTCCTGGGAGAAACAGCCCGACGTTTGCTATTTCAGAAACAGGCTCTGCCGAGAATGAGAGCGATGAGAAGTTACGTCTCTGGGAAAGGAGGTATCCCCAGTGTTGTTGTTTCGTTGCATAGGCTGCCGAGGGAAGGTGAAGAGCAGCAACAGCTTTCAGGGCTGGCACCTTCCTTCTGTGTGAAACAGCCCGACGTTTGCTATTTCAGAAACAGGCTCTGCCGAGAACGAGAGCGATGAGAAGTTACTTCTCTGGCAAAGCAGGTATGCCCAGTGATATTGTTCGTGTGCGTAGGCTGCCGAGGGAAGATGAAGAGCAGCAACAGCTTTCAGGGCTGGCACCTTAGTCCTGGGAGAAACAGCCCGACGTTTGCTATTTCAGAAAGAGTCTCTGCCGAGAACGAGAGCGATGAGAAGTTACTTCTCTGGCAAAGCAGGTATGCCCAGTGATGTTGTTCCTGTGCGTAGGCTGCCGAGGGAAGATGAAGAGCAGCAACAGCTTTCAGGGCTGGCACCTTAGTCCTGGGAGAAACAGCCCGACGTTTGCTATTTCAGAAAGAGGCTCTGCCGAGAACGAGAGCGATGAGAAGTTACGTCTCTGGGAATGCAGGCATCTGCAGTGCTGTTGTTCCTACGCATAGGTTGCCGAGGGAAGTTGAAGATCAGCAGCAGCTTTCAGGGCTGGCACCTTCCTTCTTTGTGAAACAGCCCGACGTTTGCTATTTCAGAAACAGGCTCTGCCGAGAACGAGAGCGATGAGAAATTACGTCTCTGGGAAAGCAGGTATGCCCAGTGCTGTTGTTCCTGTGCATAGGCTGCCGAAGGAAGTTGAAGATCAGCAGCTTTCAGGGCTGGCACCTTCGTCCTGGGAGAAACAGCCCGACGTTTGTTATTTCAGAAAGAGGCTCTGCCGATAGCGAGAGCGATGAGAAGTTACGTCTCTGGGAAAGCAGGCATCCGCAGTGCTGTTGTTCCTATGCATAGGCTGCCGAGGGAAGTTGAAGACCAGCAACAGCTTTCAGGGCTGGCACCTTCGTCCTGGGAGAAACAGCCCGACGTTTGTTATTTCAGAAAGAGGCTCTGCCGAGAACGAGAGCAATGAGAAGTTACGTCTCTGGGAAAGCAGGTATGCCCAGTGCTGTTGTTTCTTTGCATAGGCTGCCGAGGGAAGGTGCAGAGCAGCAGCAGCTTTCAGTGCTGGGACCTTCCTTCTGTGTGAAACAGCCCGACGTTTGCTATTTCAGAAACAGGCTCTGTCGAGAACGAGAGCGATGAGAAATTACGTCTCTGGGAAAGCAGGTATGCCCAGTGCTGTTGTTCCTGTGCATAGGCTGCCGAAGGAAGTTGAAGACCAACAACAGCTTTCAGGGCTGGCACCTTCATCCCGGGAGAAACTGCCCGAAGTTTGCTATTCCAGAAACAGGCTCTGCCGAGAACGAGAGCGATGAGAAGTTACGTCTCTGGGAAAGCAGGCATCCCCAGTGCTGTTGTTCCTGTGCATAGGCTGCCGAGGGTAAGGTGAAGAGCAGCAACAGCTTTCAGGGGTGGAACAGTCGTCCTGGGAGAAACAGCCCGAAGTTTGCTATTTCAGAAAGAGGTTCTGCCGAGAATGAGAGCGATGAGAAGTTACGTCTCTGGGAAAGCAGGTATCCCCAGTGTTGTTGTTTCGTTGCATAGGCTGCCGAGGGAAGGTGAAGAGCAGCAACAGCTTTCAGGGCTGGCACCTTCCTTCTGTGTGAAACAGCCCGACGTTTGCTATTTCAGAAACAGGCTCTGCCGAGAACGAGAGCGATGAGAAGTTACGTCTCCAGGAAAGCAGGTATTCTCAGTGTTGTTCTTCCTGTGCATAGGCTGCCGAGGGAAGCTGAAGAGCAGCAACATCTTTCAGGGCTGGCACCTTCGTTCTGTGTGAAACAGCCCGACGTTTGCTATTTCAGAAAGAGGCTCTGCCGAGATCGAGAGCGATGAGAAGTTACTTCTCTGGGAAATAGGTATGCCCAGTGATGTTGTTCCTGTGCGTAGGCTGCCGAGGGAAGATGAAGAGCAGCAACAGCTTTCAGGGCTGGCACCTTCGTCCTGGGAGAAACAGCCCGACGTTTGCTATTTCAGAAACAGGCTCTGCCGATAGCGAGAGCGATGAGAAGTTACGTCTCTGGGAAAGCAGGCATCCGCAGTGCTGTTGTTCCTATGCATAGGCTGCCGAGGGAAGTTGAAGACCAGCAACAGCTTTCAGGGCTGGCACCTTCATCCTGGGAGAAACAGCCCGACGTTTGTTATTTCAGAAAGAGGCTCTGCCGAGAACGAGAGCAATGAGAAGTTACGTCTCTGGGAAAGCAGGTATGCCCAGTGCTGTTGTTTCTTTGCATAGGCTGCCGAGGGAAGGTGAAGAGCAGCAGCAGCTTTCAGGGCTGGCACCTTCCTTCTGTGTGAAAAAGCCTGACGTTTGCTATTTCAGAAACAGGCTCTGCTGAGAAGGAGAGCGATGAGAAGTTACGTCTCCGGGAAAGCAGGTATTCTCAGTGTTGTTCTTCCTGTGCATAGGCTGCCGAGGGAAGCTGAAGAGCAGCAACAGCTTTCAAGGCTGGCACCTTCGTTCTGTGTGAAACAGCCCGACGTTTGCTATTTCAGAAACAGGCTCTGCCTAGAACGAGAGCGATGAGAAGTTACTTCTCTGGCAAAGCAGGTATGCCCAGTGATGTTGTTCCTGTGCGTAGGCTGCCGAGGGAAGATGAAGAGCAGCAACAGCTTTCAGGGCTGGCACCTTAGTCCTGGGAGAAACAGCCCGACGTTTGCTATTTCAGAAAGAGGCTCTGCCGAGAACGAGAGCGATGAGAAGTTACGTCTCTGGGAATGCAGGCATCTGCAGTGCTGTTGTTCCTACGCATAGGCTGCCGAGGGAAGTTGAAGATCAGCAGCAGCTTTCAGGGCTGGCACCTTCCTTCTGTGTGAAACAGCCCGACGTTTGCTATTTCAGAAACAGGCTCTGCCGAGAACGAGAGCGATGAGAAATTACGTCTCTGGGAAAGCAGGTATGCCCAGTGCTGTTGTTCCTGTGCATAGGCTGCCGAAGGAAGTTGAAGACCAGCAACAGCTTTCAGGGCTGGCACCTTCATCCCGGGAGAAACTGCCCGAAGTTTGCTATTTCAGAAACAGGCTCTGCCGAGAACGAGAGCGATGAGAAGTTACGTCTCTGGGAAAGCAGGCATCCGCAGTGCTGTTGTTCCTGTGCATAGGCTGCCGAGGGAAGTTGAAGACCAGCAACAGCTTTCAGGGGTGGAACAGTCGTCCTGGGAGAAACAGCCCGACGTTTGCTATTTCAGAAAGAGGTTCTGCCAAGAATGAGAGCGATGAGAAGTTACGTCTCCGGGAAAGCAGGTATTCTCAGTGTTGTTCTTCCTGTGCATAGGCTGCCGAGGGAAGCTGAAGAGCAGCAACAGCTTTCAAGGCTGGCACCTTCGTTCTGTGTGAAACAGCCCGACGTTTGCTATTTCAGAAACAGGCTCTGCCTAGAACGAGAGCGATGAGAAGTTACTTCTCTGGCAAAGCAGGTATGCCCAGTGATGTTGTTCCTGTGCGTAGGCTGCCGAGGGAAGATGAAGAGCAGCAACAGCTTTCAGGGCTGGCACCTTAGTCCTGGGAGAAACAGCCCGACGTTTGCTATTTCAGAAAGAGGCTCTGCCGAGAACGAGAGCGATGAGAAGTTACGTCTCTGGGAATGCAGGCATCTGCACTGCTGTTGTTCCTACGCATAGGCTGCCGAGGGAAGTTGAAGATCAGCAGCAGCTTTCAGGGCTGGCACCTTCCTTCTGTGTGAAACAGCCCGACGTTTGCTATTTCAGAAACAGGCTCTGCCGAGAACGAGAGCGATGAGAAATTACGTCTCTGGGAAAGCAGGTATGCCCAGTGCTGTTGTTCCTGTGCATAGGCTGCCGAAGGAAGTTGAAGACCAGCAACAGCTTTCAGGGCTGGCACCTTCATCCCGGGAGAAACTGCCCGAAGTTTGCTATTTCAGAAACAGGCTCTGCCGAGAACGAGAGCGATGAGAAGTTACGTCTCTGGGAAAGCAGGCATCCGCAGTGCTGTTGTTCCTGTGCATAGGCTGCCGAGGGAAGTTGAAGACCAGCAACAGCTTTCAGGGGTGGAACAGTCGTCCTGGGAGAAACAGCCCGATGTTTGCTATTTCAGAAAGAGGTTCTGCCAAGAATGAGAGCGATGAGAAGTTATGTCTCTGGGAAAGCAGGTATCCCCAGTGTTGTTGTTTCGTTGCATAGGCTGCCGAGGGAAGGTGAAGAGCAGCAACAGCTTTCAGGGCTGGCACCTTCCTTCTGTGTGAAACAGCCCGACGTTTGCTATTCCAGAAACAGGCTCTGCCGAGAACGAGAGCGATGAGAAGTTACGTCTCCAGGAAAGCAGGTATTCTCAGTGTTGTTCTTCCTGTGCATAGGCTGCCGAGGGAAGCTGAAGAGCAGCCACATCTTTCAGGGCTGGCACCTTCCTTCTGTGTGAAACAGCCCGACGTTTGCTATTTCAGAAAGAGGCTCTGCCGAGATCGAGAGCGATGAGAAGTTACTTCTCTGGGAAATAGGTATGCCCAGTGATGTTGTTCCTGTGCGTAGGCTGCCGAGGGAAGTTGAAGACCAGCAACAGCTTTCAGGGCTGGCACCTTCGTCCTGGGAGAAACAGCCCGACGTTTGCTATTTCAGAAACAGGCTCTGCCGATAGCGAGAGCGATGAGAAGTTACGTCTCTGGGAAAGCAGGCATCCGCAGTGCTGTTGTTCCTATGCATAGGCTGCCGAGGGAAGTTGAATACCAGCAACAGCTTTCAGGGCTGGCACCTTCATCCTGGGAGAAACAGCCCGACGTTTGTTATTTCAGAAAGAGGCTCTGCCGAGAACGAGAGCGATGAGAAGTTACGTCTCTGGGAAAGCAGGTATGCCCAGTGCTGTTGTTTCTTTGCATAGGCTGCCGAGGGAAGGTGAAGAGCAGCAACAGCTTTCAGGGCTGGCACCTTAGTCCTGGGAGAAACAGCCCGACGTTTGCTATTTCAGAAAGAGTCTCTGCCGAGAACGAGAGCGATGAGAAGTTACGTCTCTGGGAATGCAGGCATCTGCAGTGCTGTTGTTCCTACGCATAGGCTGCCGAGGGAAGTTGAAGATCAGCAGCAGCTTTCAGGGCTGGCACCTTCCTTCTGTGTGAAACAGCCTGACGTTTTCTATTTCAGAAACAGGCTCTGCCGAGAACGAGAGCGATGAGAAGTTACGTCTCTGGGAATGCAGGCATCCGCAGTGCTGTTGTTCCTGTGCATAGGCTGCCGAAGGAAGGTGAAGAGCAGCAGCTTTCAGGGCTGGCACCTTCGTCCTGGGAGAAACAGCCCGACGTTTGCTATTTCAGAAAGAGGCTCTTCCGAGAACGAGAGCGATGAGAAGTTACGTCTCTGGGAAAGCAGGCATCCGCAGTGCTGTTGTTCCTATGCATAGGCTGCCGAGGGAAGTTGAAGATCAGCAACAGCTTTCAGGGCTGGCACCTTCGTCCTGGGAGAAACAGCCCGACGTTTGTTATTTCAGAAAGAGGCTCTGCCGAGAAGGAGAGCGATGAGAAGTTACGTCTCCAGGAAAGCAGGTATTCTCAGTGTTGTTGTTTCGTTGCATAGGCTGCCGAGGGAAGCTGAAGAGCAGCAACAGCTTTCAGGGCTGGCACCTTCGTCCTGGGAGAAACAGCCCGACGTTTGCTATTTCAGAAACAGGCTCTGCCTAGAACGAGAGCGATGAGAAGTTACTTCTCTGGCAAAGCAGTTATGCCCAGTGATATTGTTCCTGTGCGTAGGCTGCCGAGGGAAGATGAAGAGCAGCAACAGCTTTCAGGGCTGGCACCTTAGTCCTGGGAGAAACAGCCCGACGTTTGCTATTTCAGAAAGAGTCTCTGCCGAGAACGAGAGCGATGAGAAGTTACATCTCTGGGAATGCAGGCATCTGCAGTGCTGTTGTTCCTATGCATAGGCTTCCGAGGGAAGTTGAAGATCAGCAGCAGCTTTCAGGGCTGGGACCTTCCTTCTGTGTGAAACAGCCCGACGTTTGCTATTTCAGAAACAGGCTCTGCCGAGAACGAGAGCGATGAGAAATTACGTCTCTGGGAAAGCAGGTATGCCCAGTGCTGTTGTTCCTGTGCATAGGCTGCCGAAGGAAGTTGAAGACCAACAAAAGCTTTCAGGGCTGGCACCTTCATCCCGGGAGAAACTGCCCGAAGTTTGCTATTCCAGAAACAGGCTCTGCCGAGAACGAGAGCGATGAGAAGTTACGTCTCTGGGAAAGCAGGCATCCGCAGTGCTGTTGTTCCTGTGCATAGGCTGCCGAGGGAAGGTGAAGACCAGCAACAGCTTTCAGGGGTGGAACAGTCGTCCTGGGTGAAACAGCCCGACGTTTGCTATTTCAGAAAGAGGTTCTGCCGAGAATGAGAGCGATGAGAAGTTACGTCTCTGGGAAAGCAGGTATCCCCAGTGTTGTTGTTTCGTTGCATAGGCTGCCGAGGGAAGGTGAAGAGCAGCAACAGCTTTCAGGGCTGGCACCTTCCTTCTGTGTGAAACAGCCCGACGTTTGCTATTTCAGAAACAGGCTCTGCCTAGAACGAGAGCGATGAGAAGTTACTTCTCTGGCAAAGCAGGTATGCCCAGTGATGTTGTTCCTGTGCGTAGGCTGCCGAGGGAAGATGAAGAGCAGCAACAGCTTTCAGGGCTGGCACCTTAGTCCTGGGAGAAACAGCCCGACGTTTGCTATTTCAGAAAGAGGCTCTGCCGAGAACGAGAGCGATGAGAAGTTACGTCTCTGGGAATGCAGGCATCTGCACTGCTGTTGTTCCTACGCATAGGCTGCCGAGGGAAGTTGAAGATCAGCAGCAGCTTTCAGGGCTGGCACCTTCCTTCTGTGTGAAACAGCCCGACGTTTGCTATTTCAGAAACAGGCTCTGCCGAGAACGAGAGCGATGAGAAATTACGTCTCTGGGAAAGCAGGTATGCCCAGTGC
The DNA here is from genome assembly GCF_026419915.1 of Harpia harpyja. Classification (NCBI taxonomy): domain Eukaryota; kingdom Metazoa; phylum Chordata; class Aves; order Accipitriformes; family Accipitridae; genus Harpia; species Harpia harpyja. Next base: position 58,419,953 of record NC_068969.1, read on the forward strand.
TGTTGTTCCTGTGCATAGGCTGCCGAAGGAAGTTGAAGACCAGCAACAGCTTTCAGGGCTGGCACCTTCATCCCGGGAGAAACTGCCCGAAGTTTGCTATTTCAGAAACAGGCTCTGCCGAGAACGAGAGCGATGAGAAGTTACGTCTCTGGGAAAGCAGGCATCCGCAGTGCTGTTGTTCCTGTGCATAGGCTGCCGAGGGAAGTTGAAGACCAGCAACAGCTTTCAGGGGTGGAACAGTCGTCCTGGGAGAAACAGCCCGATGTTTGCTATTTCAGAAAGAGGTTCTGCCAAGAATGAGAGCGATGAGAAGTTATGTCTCTGGGAAAGCAGGTATCCCCAGTGTTGTTGTTTCGTTGCATAGGCTGCCGAGGGAAGGTGAAGAGCAGCAACAGCTTTCAGGGCTGGCACCTTCCTTCTGTGTGAAACAGCCCGACGTTTGCTATTCCAGAAACAGGCTCTGCCGAGAACGAGAGCGATGAGAAGTTACGTCTCCAGGAAAGCAGGTATTCTCAGTGTTGTTCTTCCTGTGCATAGGCTGCCGAGGGAAGCTGAAGAGCAGCCACATCTTTCAGGGCTGGCACCTTCCTTCTGTGTGAAACAGCCCGACGTTTGCTATTTCAGAAAGAGGCTCTGCCGAGATCGAGAGCGATGAGAAGTTACTTCTCTGGGAAATAGGTATGCCCAGTGATGTTGTTCCTGTGCGTAGGCTGCCGAGGGAAGTTGAAGACCAGCAACAGCTTTCAGGGCTGGCACCTTCGTCCTGGGAGAAACAGCCCGACGTTTGCTATTTCAGAAACAGGCTCTGCCGATAGCGAGAGCGATGAGAAGTTACGTCTCTGGGAAAGCAGGCATCCGCAGTGCTGTTGTTCCTATGCATAGGCTGCCGAGGGAAGTTGAATACCAGCAACAGCTTTCAGGGCTGGCACCTTCATCCTGGGAGAAACAGCCCGACGTTTGTTATTTCAGAAAGAGGCTCTGCCGAGAACGAGAGCGATGAGAAGTTACGTCTCTGGGAAAGCAGGTATGCCCAGTGCTGTTGTTTCTTTGCATAGGCTGCCGAGGGAAGGTGAAGAGCAGCAACAGCTTTCAGGGCTGGCACCTTAGTCCTGGGAGAAACAGCCCGACGTTTGCTATTTCAGAAAGAGTCTCTGCCGAGAACGAGAGCGATGAGAAGTTACGTCTCTGGGAATGCAGGCATCTGCAGTGCTGTTGTTCCTACGCATAGGCTGCCGAGGGAAGTTGAAGATCAGCAGCAGCTTTCAGGGCTGGCACCTTCCTTCTGTGTGAAACAGCCTGACGTTTTCTATTTCAGAAACAGGCTCTGCCGAGAACGAGAGCGATGAGAAGTTACGTCTCTGGGAATGCAGGCATCCGCAGTGCTGTTGTTCCTGTGCATAGGCTGCCGAAGGAAGGTGAAGAGCAGCAGCTTTCAGGGCTGGCACCTTCGTCCTGGGAGAAACAGCCCGACGTTTGCTATTTCAGAAAGAGGCTCTTCCGAGAACGAGAGCGATGAGAAGTTACGTCTCTGGGAAAGCAGGCATCCGCAGTGCTGTTGTTCCTATGCATAGGCTGCCGAGGGAAGTTGAAGATCAGCAACAGCTTTCAGGGCTGGCACCTTCGTCCTGGGAGAAACAGCCCGACGTTTGTTATTTCAGAAAGAGGCTCTGCCGAGAAGGAGAGCGATGAGAAGTTACGTCTCCAGGAAAGCAGGTATTCTCAGTGTTGTTGTTTCGTTGCATAGGCTGCCGAGGGAAGCTGAAGAGCAGCAACAGCTTTCAGGGCTGGCACCTTCGTCCTGGGAGAAACAGCCCGACGTTTGCTATTTCAGAAACAGGCTCTGCCTAGAACGAGAGCGATGAGAAGTTACTTCTCTGGCAAAGCAGTTATGCCCAGTGATATTGTTCCTGTGCGTAGGCTGCCGAGGGAAGATGAAGAGCAGCAACAGCTTTCAGGGCTGGCACCTTAGTCCTGGGAGAAACAGCCCGACGTTTGCTATTTCAGAAAGAGTCTCTGCCGAGAACGAGAGCGATGAGAAGTTACATCTCTGGGAATGCAGGCATCTGCAGTGCTGTTGTTCCTATGCATAGGCTTCCGAGGGAAGTTGAAGATCAGCAGCAGCTTTCAGGGCTGGGACCTTCCTTCTGTGTGAAACAGCCCGACGTTTGCTATTTCAGAAACAGGCTCTGCCGAGAACGAGAGCGATGAGAAATTACGTCTCTGGGAAAGCAGGTATGCCCAGTGCTGTTGTTCCTGTGCATAGGCTGCCGAAGGAAGTTGAAGACCAACAAAAGCTTTCAGGGCTGGCACCTTCATCCCGGGAGAAACTGCCCGAAGTTTGCTATTCCAGAAACAGGCTCTGCCGAGAACGAGAGCGATGAGAAGTTACGTCTCTGGGAAAGCAGGCATCCGCAGTGCTGTTGTTCCTGTGCATAGGCTGCCGAGGGAAGGTGAAGACCAGCAACAGCTTTCAGGGGTGGAACAGTCGTCCTGGGTGAAACAGCCCGACGTTTGCTATTTCAGAAAGAGGTTCTGCCGAGAATGAGAGCGATGAGAAGTTACGTCTCTGGGAAAGCAGGTATCCCCAGTGTTGTTGTTTCGTTGCATAGGCTGCCGAGGGAAGGTGAAGAGCAGCAACAGCTTTCAGGGCTGGCACCTTCCTTCTGTGTGAAACAGCCCGACGTTTGCTATTTCAGAAACAGGCTCTGCCGAGAACGAGAGCGATGAGAAGTTACGTCTCCAGGAAAGCAGGTATTCTCAGTGTTGTTCCTCCTGTGCATAGGCTGCCGAGGGAAGCTGAAGAGCAGCAACATCTTTCAGGGCTGGCACCTTCGTTCTGTGTGAAACAGCCCGACGTTTGCTATTTCAGAAAGAGGCTCTGCCGAGATCGAGAGCGATGAGAAGTTACTTCTCTGGGAAATAGGTGATGTTGTTCCTGTGCGTAGGCTGCCGAGGGAAGTTGAAGACCAGCAACAGCTTTCAGGGCTGGCACCTTCGTCCTGGGAGAAACAGCCCGACGTTTGCTATTTCAGAAACAGGCTCTGCCGATAGCGAGAGCGATGAGAAGTTACGTCTCTGGGAAAGCAGGCATCCGCAGTGCTGTTGTTCCTATGCATAGGCTGCCGAGGGAAGTTGAAGACCAGCAACAGCTTTCAGGGCTGGCACCTTCATCCTGGGAGAAACAGCCCGACGTTTGTTATTTCAGAAAGAGGCTCTGCCGAGAACGAGAGCGATGAGAAGTTACGTCTCTGGGAAAGCAGGTATGCCCAGTGCTGTTGTTTCTTTGCATAGGCTGCCGAGGGAAGGTGAAGAGCAGCAGCAGCTTTCAGGGCTGGCACCTTCCTTCTGTGTGAAAAAGCCTGACGTTTGCTATTTCAGAAAAAGGCTCTGCTGAAAAGGAGAGCGATGAGAAGTTACGTCTCCGGGAAAGCAGGTATTCTCAGTGTTGTTCTTCCTGTGCATAGGCTGCCGAGGGAAGCTGAAGAGCAGCAACAGCTTTCAAGGCTGGCACCTTCGTTCTGTGTGAAACAGCCCGACGTTTGCTATTTCAGAAACAGGCTCTGCCTAGAACGAGAGCGATGAGAAGTTACTTCTCTGGCAAAGCAGGTATGCCCAGTGATGTTGTTCCTGTGCGTAGGCTGCCGAGGGAAGATGAAGAGCAGCAACAGCTTTCAGGGCTGGCACCTTAGTCCTGGGAGAAACAGCCCGACGTTTGCTATTTCAGAAAGAGGCTCTGCCGAGAACGAGAGCGATGAGAAGTTACGTCTCTGGGAATGCAGGCATCTGCAGTGCTGTTGTTCCTACGCATAGGATGCCGAGGGAAGTTGAAGATCAGCAGCAGCTTTCAGGGCTGGCACCTTCCTTCTGCGTGAAACAGCCCGACGTTTGCTATTTCAGAAACAGGCTCTGCCGAGAACGAGAGCGATGAGAAATTACGTCTCTGGGAAAGCAGGTATGCCCAGTGCTGTTGTTCCTGTGCATAGGCTGCCGAAGGAAGTTGAAGACCAACAACAGCTTTCAGGGCTGGCACCTTCATCCCGGGAGAAACTGCCCGAAGTTTGCTATTTCAGAAACAGGCTCTGCCGAGAACGAGAGCGATGAGAAGTTACGTCTCTGGGAAAGCAGGCATCCGCAGTGATGTTGTTCCTGTGCATAGGCTGCCGAGGGAAGTTGAAGAGCAGCAACAGCTTTCAGGGGTGGAACAGTCGTACTGGGAGAAACAGCCCGACGTTTGCTATTTCAGAAAGAGGTTCTGCCAAGAATGAGAGCGATGAGAAGTTATGTCTCTGGGAAAGCAGGTATCCCCAGTGTTGTTGTTTCGTTGCATAGGCTGCCGAGGGAAGGTGAAGAGCAGCAACAGCTTTCAGGGCTGGCACCTTCCTTCTGTCTGAAACAGCCCGACGTTTGCTATTTCAGAAACAGGCTCTGCCGAGAACGAGAGCGATGAGAAGTTACGTCTCCAGGAAAGCAGGTATTCTCAGTGTTGTTCTTCCTGTGCATAGGCTGCCGAGGGAAGCTGAAGAGCAGCAACAGCTTTCAGGGCTGGCACCTTCGTTCTGTGTGAAACAGCCCGACGTTTGCTATTTCAGAAAGAGGCTCTGCCGAGATCGAGAGCGATGAGAAGTTACTTCTCTGGGAAATAGGTATGCCCAGTGATGTTGTTCCTGTGCGTAGGCTGCCGAGGGAAGTTGAAGACCAGCAACAGCTTTCAGGGCTGGCACCTTCGTCCTGGGAGAAACAGCCCGACGTTTGCTATTTCAGAAACAGGCTCTGCCGATAGCGAGAGCGATGAGAAGTTACGTCTCTGGGAAAGCAGGCATCCGCAGTGCTGTTGTTCCTATGCATAGGCTGCCGAGGGAAGTTGAAGACCAGCAACAGCTTTCAGGGCTGGCACCTTCGTCCTGGGAGAAACAGCCCGACGTTTGTTATTTCAGAAAGAGGCTCTGCCGATAGCGAGAGCGATGAGAAGTTACGTCTCTGGGAAAGCAGGCATCCGCAGTGCTGTTGTTCCTATGCATAGGCTGCCGAGGGAAGTTGAAGACCAGCAACAGCTTTCATGGCTTGCACCTTTGTCCTGGGAGAAACAGCCCGACGTTTGCTATTTCAGAAACAGGCTCTGCCGAGAAGGAGAGCGATGAGAAGTTACGTCTCCAGGAAAGCAGGTATTCTCAGTGTTGTTGTTTCGTTGCATAGGCTGCCGAGGGAAGCTGAAGAGCAGCAACAGCTTTCAGGGCTGGCACCTTCGTCCTGGGAGAAACAGCCCGACGTTTGCTATTTCAGAAACAGGCTCTGCCTAGAACGAGAGCGATGAGAAGTTACTTCTCTGGCAAAGCAGGTATGCCCAGTGATATTGTTCCTGTGCGTAGGCTGCCGAGGGAAGATGAAGAGCAGCAACAGCTTTCAGGGCTGGCACCTTAGTCCTGGGAGAAACAGCCCGACGTTTGCTATTTCAGAAAGAGTCTCTGCCGAGAACGAGAGCGATGAGAAGTTACATCTCTGGGAATGCAGGCATCTGCAGTGCTGTTGTTCCTACGCATAGGCTTCCGAGGGAAGTTGAAGATCAGCAGCAGCTTTCAGGGCTGGGACCTTCCTTCTGTGTGAAACAGCCCGACGTTTGCTATTTCAGAAACAGGCTCTGTCGAGAACGAGAGCGATGAGAAATTACGTCTCTGGGAAAGCAGGTATGCCCAGTGCTGTTGTTCCTGTGCATAGGCTGCCGAAGGAAGTTGAAGACCAACAAAAGCTTTCAGGGCTGGCACCTTCATCCCGGGAGAAACTGCCCGAAGTTTGCTATTCCAGAAACAGGCTCTGCCGAGAACGAGAGCGATGAGAAGTTACGTCTCTGGGAAAGCAGGCATCCGCAGTGCTGTTGTTCCTGTGCATAGGCTGCCGAGGGAAGGTGAAGAGCAGCAACAGCTTTCAGGGCTGGCACCTTCCTTCTGTGTGAAACAGCCCGACGTTTTCTATTTCAGAAACAGGCTCTGCCGAGAACGAGAGCGATGAGAAATTACGTCTCTGGGAAAGCAGGTATGCCCAGTGATGTTGTTCCTGTGCATAGGCTGCCGAGGGAAGTTGAAGAGCAGCAACAGCTTTCAGGGGTGGAACAGTCGTACTGGGAGAAACAGCCCGACGTTTGCTATTTCAGAAAGAGGTTCTGCCAAGAATGAGAGCGATGAGAAGTTATGTCTCTGGGAAAGCAGGTATCCCCAGTGTTGTTGTTTCGTTGCATAGGCTGCCGAGGGAAGGTGAAGAGCAGCAACAGCTTTCAGGGCTGGCACCTTCCTTCTGTGTGAAACAGCCCGACGTTTGCTATTTCAGAAACAGGCTCTGCCGAGAACGAGAGCGATGAGAAGTTACGTCTCCAGGAAAGCAGGTATTCTCAGTGTTGTTCTTCCTGTGCATAGGCTGCCGAGGGAAGCTGAAGAGCAGCAACAGCTTTCAGGGCTGGCACCTTCGTTCTGTGTGAAACAGCCCGACGTTTGCTATTTCAGAAAGAGGCTCTGCCGAGATCGAGAGCGATGAGAAGTTACTTCTCTGGGAAATAGGTATGCCCAGTGATGTTGTTCCTGTGCGTAGGCTGCCGAGGGAAGTTGAAGACCAGCAACAGCTTTCAGGGCTGGCACCTTCGTCCTGGGAGAAACAGCCCGACGTTTGCTATTTCAGAAACAGGCTCTGCCGATAGCGAGAGCGATGAGAAGTTACGTCTCTGGGAAAGCAGGCATCCGCAGTGCTGTTGTTCCTATGCATAGGCTGCCGAGGGAAGTTGAAGACCAGCAACAGCTTTCAGGGCTGGCACCTTCATCCTGGGAGAAACAGCCCGACGTTTGTTATTTCAGAAAGAGGCTCTGCCGAGAACGAGAGCGATGAGAAGTTACGTCTCTGGGAAAGCAGGTATGCCCAGTGCTGTTGTTTCTTTGCATAGGCTGCCGAGGGAAGGTGAAGAGCAGCAGCAGCTTTCAGGGCTGGCACCTTCCTTCTGTGTGAAAAAGCCTGACGTTTGCTATTTCAGAAACAGGCTCTGCTGAGAAGGAGAGCGATGAGAAGTTACGTCTCCGGGAAAGCAGGTATTCTCAGTGTTGTTCTTCCTGTGCATAGGCTGCCGAGGGAAGCTGAAGAGCAGCAACAGCTTTCAAGGCTGGCACCTTCGTTCTGTGTGAAACAGCCCGACGTTTGCTATTTCAGAAACAGGCTCTGCCTAGAACGAGAGCGATGAGAAGTTACTTCTCTGGCAAAGCAGGTATGCCCAGTGATGTTGTTCCTGTGCGTAGGCTGCCGAGGGAAGATGAAGAGCAGCAACAGCTTTCAGGGCTGGCACCTTAGTCCTGGGAGAAACAGCCCGACGTTTGCTATTTCAGAAAGAGGCTGTGCCGAGAACGAGAGCGATGAGAAGTTACGTCTCTGGGAATGCAGGCATCTGCAGTGCTGTTGTTCCTACGCATAGGCTGCCGAGGGAAGTTGAAGATCAGCAGCAGCTTTCAGGGCTGGCACCTTCCTTCTGTGTGAAACAGCCCGACGTTTGCTATTTCAGAAACAGGCTCTGCCGAGAACGAGAGCGATGAGAAATTACGTCTCTGGGAAAGCAGGTATGCCCAGTGCTGTTGTTCCTGTGCATAGGCTGCCGAAGGAAGTTGAAGACCAACAACAGCTTTCAGGGCTGGCACCTTCATCCCGGGAGAAACTGCCCGAAGTTTGCTATTTCAGAAACAGGCTCTGCCGAGAACGAGAGCAATGAGAAGTTACGTCTCTGGGAAAGCAGGCATCCGCAGTGCTGTTGTTCCTGTGCATAGGCTGCCGAGGGAAGTTGAAGAGCAGCAACAGCTTTCAGGGGGTGGAACAGTCGTACTGGGAGAAACAGCCCGACGTTTGCTATTTCAGAAAGAGGCTCTGCCGAGAACGAGAGCGATGAAAAGTTATGTCTCTGGGAAAGCAGGTATACCCAGTGGTTGTTGTTTCGTTGCATAGGCTGCCGAGGGAAGGTGAAGAGCAGCAACAGCTTTCAGGGCTGGCACCTTCATTCTGTGTGAAACAGCCCGACGATTGCTATTCCAGAAAAAGGCTCTGCCGAGAACGAGAGTGATGAGAAGTTACTTCTCTGGGAAAGCAAGTATCCCCAGTGCTGTTGTTCCTATGATAGGATGCGGAGGGAAGTTGAAGACCAGCAACAGCTTTCAGGGCTGCCTGCTTCATCCTGGGAGGAACAGCCCGACGTTTGCTATTTCAGAAAGAGGCTTTGCCTAGAACGAGAGCGATGGGAAGTTACGTCTCTGAGAAAGCAGGTATGCCCAGTGTTGTTGTTCCTATGCATAGGCTGCCGAGGGAAGTTGAAGACCAGCAACAGCTTTCAGGGCTGGCACCTTCGTCCTGGGAGAAACAGCCCGACGTTTGCTATTTCAGAAAGAGGCTCTGCCGAGAACGAGAGCGATTAGAAGTTACGTCTCTGGGAATGCAGGCATCTGCAGTGCTGTTGTTCCTACGCATAGGCTGCCGAGGGAAGTTGAAGATCAGCAGCAGCTTTCAGGGCTGGCACCTTCCTTCTGTGTGAAACAGCCTGACGTTTTCAATTTCAGAAACAGGCTCTGCCGAGAACGAGAGCGATGAGAAGTTACGTCTCTGGGAAAGCAGGCATCCGCAGTGCTGTTGTTCCTATGCATAGGCTGCCGAGGGAAGTTGAAGATCAGCAACAGCTTTCAGGGCTGGCACCTTCGTCCTGGGAGAAACAGCCCGACGTTTGTTATTTCAGAAAGAGGATCTGCCGATAGCGAGAGCGATGAGAAGTTACGTCTCTGGGAAAGCAGGCATCCGCAGTGCTGTTGTTCCTATGCATAGGCTGCCGAGGGAAGTTGAAGACCAGCAACAGCTTTCATGGCTGGCACCTTCGTCCTGGGAGAAAGAGCCCGACGTTTGTTATTTCAGAAAGAGGCTATGCCGAGAACGAGAGCAATGAGAAGTTACGTCTCTGTGAAAGCAGGTATGCCCAGTGCTGTTGTTTCTTTGCATAGGCTGCCGAGGGAAGGTGAAGAGCAGCAGCAGCTTTCAGGGCTGGCACCTTCCTTCTGTGTGAAACAGCCCGACGTTTGCTATTTCAGAAACAGGCTCTGCCGAGAACGAGAGCGATGAGAAATTACGTCTCTGGGAAAGCAGGTATGCCCAGTGCTGTTGTTCCTGTGCCATAGGCTGCCGAAGGAAGTTGAAGACCAACAACAGCTTTCAGGTCTGGCACCTTCATCCCGGGAGAAACTGCCCGAAGTTTGCTATTCCAGAAACAGGCTCTGCCGAGATCGAGAGCGATGAGAAGTTACGTCTCTGGGAAAGAAGCATCCGCAGTGCTGTTGTTCCTGTGCATAGGCTGCAGAGGGAAGGTGAAGAGCAGCAACAGCTTTCAGGGGTGGAACAGTCGTCCTGGGAGAAACAGCCCGACGTTTGCTATTCCAGAAAAAGGCTCTGCCGAGAACGAGAGTGATGAGAAGTTACTTCTCTGGGAAAGCAGGTATCCCCAGTGCTGTTGTTCCTATGATAGGATGCGGAGGGAAGTTGAAGACCAGCAACAGCTTTCAGAGCTGCCTGCTTCATCCTGGGAGGAACAGCCCGACGTTTGCTATTTCAGAAAGAGGCTTTGCCTAGAACGAGAGCGATGGGAAGTTACGTCTCTGAGAAAGCAGGTATGCCCAGTGCTGTTGTTCCTATGCATAGGCTGCCGAGGGAAGTTGAAGACCAGCAACAGCTTTCAGGGCTGGCACCTTCGTCCTGGGAGAAACAGCCCGACGTTTGCTATTTCAGAAACAGGCTCTGCCTAGAACGAGAGCGATGAGAAGTTACTTCTCTGGCAAAGCAGGTATGCCCAGTGATGTTGTTCCTGTGCGTAGGCTGCCGAGGGAAGATGAAGAGCAGCAACAGCTTTCAGGGCTGGCACCTTAGTCCTGGGAGAAACAGCCCGACGTTTGCTATTTCAGAAAGAGGCTGTGCCGAGAACGAGAGCGATGAGAAGTTACGTCTCTGGGAATGCAGGCATCTGCAGTGCTGTTGTTCCTACGCATAGGCTGCCGAGGGAAGTTGAAGATCAGCAGCAGCTTTCAGGGCTGGCACCTTCCTTCTGTGTGAAACAGCCCGACGTTTGCTATTTCAGAAACAGGCTCTGCCGAGAACGAGAGCGATGAGAAATTACGTCTCTGGGAAAGCAGGTATGCCCAGTGCTGTTGTTCCTGTGCATAGGCTGCCGAAGGAAGTTGAAGACCAACAACAGCTTTCAGGGCTGGCACCTTCATCCCGGGAGAAACTGCCCGAAGTTTGCTATTTCAGAAACAGGCTCTGCCGAGAACGAGAGCAATGAGAAGTTACGTCTCTGGGAAAGCAGGCATCCGCAGTGCTGTTGTTCCTGTGCATAGGCTGCCGAGGGAAGTTGAAGAGCAGCAACAGCTTTCAGGGGTGGAACAGTCGTACTGGGAGAAACAGCCCGACGTTTGCTATTTCAGAAAGAGGCTCTGCCGAGAACGAGAGCGATGAAAAGTTATGTCTCTGGGAAAGCAGGTATACCCAGTGTTGTTGTTTCGTTGCATAGGCTGCCGAGGGAAGGTGAAGAGCAGCAACAGCTTTCAGGGCTGGCACCTTCATTCTGTGTGAAACAGCCCGACGATTGCTATTCCAGAAAAAGGCTCTGCCGAGAACGAGAGTGATGAGAAGTTACTTCTCTGGGAAAGCAAGTATCCCCAGTGCTGTTGTTCCTATGATAGGATGCGGAGGGAAGTTGAAGACCAGCAACAGCTTTCAGGGCTGCCTGCTTCATCCTGGGAGGAACAGCCCGACGTTTGCTATTTCAGAAAGAGGCTTTGCCTAGAACGAGAGCGATGGGAAGTTACGTCTCTGAGAAAGCAGGTATGCCCAGTGTTGTTGTTCCTATGCATAGGCTGCCGAGGGAAGTTGAAGACCAGCAACAGCTTTCAGGGCTGGCACCTTCGTCCTGGGAGAAACAGCCCGACGTTTGCTATTTCAGAAAGAGGCTCTGCCGAGAACGAGAGCGATTAGAAGTTACGTCTCTGGGAATGCAGGCATCTGCAGTGCTGTTGTTCCTACGCATAGGCTGCCGAGGGAAGTTGAAGATCAGCAGCAGCTTTCAGGGCTGGCACCTTCCTTCTGTGTGAAACAGCCTGACGTTTTCAATTTCAGAAACAGGCTCTGCCGAGAACGAGAGCGATGAGAAGTTACGTCTCTGGGAAAGCAGGCATCCGCAGTGCTGTTGTTCCTATGCATAGGCTGCCGAGGGAAGTTGAAGATCAGCAACAGCTTTCAGGGCTGGCACCTTCGTCCTGGGAGAAACAGCCCGACGTTTGTTATTTCAGAAAGAGGATCTGCCGATAGCGAGAGCGATGAGAAGTTACGTCTCTGGGAAAGCAGGCATCCGCAGTGCTGTTGTTCCTATGCATAGGCTGCCGAGGGAAGTTGAAGACCAGCAACAGCTTTCATGGCTGGCACCTTCGTCCTGGGAGAAAGAGCCCGACGTTTGTTATTTCAGAAAGAGGCTATGCCGAGAACGAGAGCAATGAGAAGTTACGTCTCTGTGAAAGCAGGTATGCCCAGTGCTGTTGTTTCTTTGCATAGGCTGCCGAGGGAAGGTGAAGAGCAGCAGCAGCTTTCAGGGCTGGCACCTTCCTTCTGTGTGAAACAGCCCGACGTTTGCTATTTCAGAAACAGGCTCTGCCGAGAACGAGAGCGATGAGAAATAACGTCTCTGGGAAAGCAGGTATGCCCAGTGCTGTTGTTCCTGTGCATAGGCTGCCGAAGGAAGTTGAAGACCAACAACAGCTTTCAGGTCTGGCACCTTCATCCCGGGAGAAACTGCCCGAAGTTTGCTATTCCAGAAACAGGCTCTGCCGAGATCGAGAGCGATGAGAAGTTACGTCTCTGGGAAAGAAGCATCCGCAGTGCTGTTGTTCCTGTGCATAGGCTGCAGAGGGAAGGTGAAGAGCAGCAACAGCTTTCAGGGGTGGAACAGTCGTCCTGGGAGAAACAGCCCGACGTTTGCTATTCCAGAAAAAGGCTCTGCCGAGAACGAGAGTGATGAGAAGTTACTTCTCTGGGAAAGCAGGTATCCCCAGTGCTGTTGTTCCTATGATAGGATGCGGAGGGAAGTTGAAGACCAGCAACAGCTTTCAGAGCTGCCTGCTTCATCCTGGGAGGAACAGCCCGACGTTTGCTATTTCAGAAAGAGGCTTTGCCTAGAACGAGAGCGATGGGAAGTTACGTCTCTGAGAAAGCAGGTATGCCCAGTGCTGTTGTTCCTATGCATAGGCTGCCGAGGGAAGTTGAAGACCAGCAACAGCTTTCAGGGCTGGCACCTTCGTCCTGGGAGAAACAGCCCGACGTTTGCTATTTCAGAAAGAGGCTCTGCCGAGAATGAGAGCGATGAGAAGTTACGTCTCCAGGAAAGCAGGTATTCTCAGTGTTGTTCTTCCTGTGCATAGGCTGCCGAGGGAAGCTGAAGAGCAGCAACAGCTTTCAGGACTGGCGCCTTCGTCCTAGGAGAAACAGCCCGACGTTTGCTATTTCAGAAACAGGCTCTGCCGAGAACGAGAGCGATTAGAAGTTACGTCTCTGGGAATGCAGGCATCTGCAGTGCTGTTGTTCCTACGCATAGGCTGCCGAGGGAAGTTGAAGACCAGCAAGAGCTTTCAGGGCTGGCACCTTCCTTCTGTGTGAAACAGCCTGACGTTTTCAATTTCAGAAACAGGCTCTGCCGAGAACGAGAGCGATGAGAAGTTTCGTCTCTGGAAATGCAGGCATCCGCAGTGCTGTTGTTCCTGTGCATAGGCTGCCGAAGGAAGGTGAAGAGCAGCAGCTTTCAGGGCTGGCACCTTCGTCCTGGGAGAAACAGCCCGACGTTTGCTATTTCAGAAAGAGGCTTTGCCAAGAACGAGAGCGATGAAAAGGTACGTCTCTGGGAAAGCAGGTATGCCCAGTGCTGTTGTTCCTATGCATAGGCTGCCGAGGGAAGTTGAAGACCAGCAAGAGCTTTCAGGGCTGGCACCTTCATCCTGGGAGAAACTGCCCGACGTTTGCTATCTCATAAAGAGGCTCTTCCGAGAACGAGAGCGATGAGAAGTTACGTCTCTGGGAAAGCAGGCATCCGTAGTGCTGTTGTTCCTATGCATAGGCTGCCGAGGGAAGTTGAAGATCAGCAACAGCTTTCAGGGCTGGCACCTTCGTCCTGGGAGAAACAGCCCGACGTTTGTTATTTCAGAAAGAGGCTCTGCCGATAGCGAGAGCGATGAGAAGTTACGTCTCTGGGAAAGCAGGTATGCCCAGTGCTGTTGTTTCTTTGCATAGGCTGCCGAGGGAAGGTGAAGAGCAGCAGCAGGTTTCAGGGCTGGCACCTTCCTTCTGTCTGAAACAGCCCGACGTTTGCTATTTCAGAAACAGGCTCTGCCGAGAAGGAGAGCGATGAGAAGTTACGTCTCCAGGAAAGCAGGTATTCTCAGTGTTGTTGTTTCGTTGTATAGGCTGCCGAGGGAAGCTGAAGAGCAGCAACAGCTTTCAAGGCTGGCACCTTCGTTCTGTGTGAAATAGCCCGACGTTTGCTATTTCAGAAACAGGCTCTGCCGAGAACGAGAGCGATGAGAAATTTCGTCTCTGGGAAAGCAGGTATGCCCAGTGCTGTTGTTCCTGTGCATAGGCTGCCGAAGGAAGTTGAAGACCAACAACAGCTTTCAGGGCTGGCACCTTCATCCCGGGAGAAACTGCCCGAAGTTTGCTATTCCATAAACAGGCTCTGCCGAGAACGAGAGCGATGAGAAGTAACGTCTCTGGGAAAGCAGGCATCCGCAGTGCTGCTGTTCCTGTGCATAGGCTGCCGAGGGAAGGTAAAGAGCAGCAACAGCTTTCAGGGGTGGCACCTTCCTTCTGTGTGAAACAGCCTGACGTTTTCAATTTCAGAAACAGGCTCTGCCGAGAACGAGAGCGATGAGAAGTTTCGTCTCTGGAAATGCAGGCATCCGCAGTGCTGTTGTTCCTGTGCATAGGCTGCCGAAGGAAGGTGAAGAGCAGCAGCTTTCAGGGCTGGCACCTTCGTCCTGGGAGAAAGAGCCCGACGTTTGCTATTTCAGAAAGAGGCTTTGCCAAGAACGAGAGCGATGAAAAGGTACGTCTCTGGGAAAGCAGGTATCCCCAGTGCTGTTGTTCCTATGCATAGGCTGCCGAGGGAAGTTGAAGACCAGCAAGAGCTTTCAGGGCTGGCACCTTCATCCTGGGAGAAACTGCCCGACGTTTGCTATTTCATAAAGAGGCTCTTCCGAGAACGAGAGCGATGAGAAGTTACGTCTCTGGGAAAGCAGGCATCCGTAGTGCTGTTGTTCCTATGCATAGGCTGCCGAGGGAAGTTGAAGATCAGCAACAGCTTTCAGGGCTGGCACCTTCGTTCTGTGTGAAACAGCCCGACGTTTGTTATTTCAGAAAGAGGCTCTGCCGATAGCGAGAGCGATGAGAAGTTACGTCTCTGGGAAAGCAGGTATGCCCAGTGCTGTTGTTTCTTTGCATAGGCTGCCGAGGGAAGGTGAAGAGCAGCAGCAGCTTTCAGGGCTGGCACCTTCCTTCTGTCTGAAACAGCCCGACGTTTGCTATTTCAGAAACAGGCTCTGCCGAGAAGGAGAGCGATGAGAAGTTACGTCTCCAGGAAAGCAGGTATTCTCAGTGTTCTTGTTTTGTTGCATAGGCTGCCGAGGGAAGCTGAAGAGCAGCAACAGCTTTCAAGGCTGGCACCTTCGTTCTGTGTGAAACAGCGCGACGTTTGCTATTTCAGAAACAGGCTCTGCCTAGAACAAGAGCGATGAGAAGTTACTTCTCAGGCAAAGCAGGTATGCCCAGTGATATTGTTCCTGTGCGTAGGCTGCCGAGGGAAGATGAAGAGCAGCAACAGCTTTCAGGGCTGGCACCTTCATCCCGGGAGAAACTGCCCGAAGTTTGCTATTCCAGAAACAGGCTCTGCCGAGAACGAAAGCGATGAGAAGTTACGTCTCTGGGAAAGCAGGCATCCGCAGTGCTGTTGTTCCTGTGCATAGGCTGCCGAGGGAAGGTGAAGAGCAGCAACAGCTTTCAGGGGTGGAAAAGTCGTCCTGGGAGAAACAGCCCGACGTTTGCTATTTCAGAAAGAGGTTCTGCCGAGAACGAGAGCGATGAGAAGTTACTTCTCTGGGAAAGCAGGTATCCCCAGTGCTGTTGTTCCTATGCATAGGCTGCCGAGGGAAGTTGAAGACCAGCAAGAGCTTTCAGGGCTGGCACCTTCATCCTGGGAGAAACTGCCCGACGTTTGCTATTTCATAAAGAGGCTCTTCCGAGAACGAGAGCGATGAGAAGTTACGTCTCTGGGAAAGCAGGCATCCGCAGTGCTGTTGTTCCTATGCATAGGCTGCCGAGGGAAGTTGAAGATCAGCAACAGCTTTCAGGGCTGGCACCTTCGTCCTGGGAGAAAGAGCCCGACGTTTGTTATTTCAGAAAGAGGCTCTGCCGAGAACGAGAGCAATGAGAAGTTACGTCTCTGGGAAAGCAGGTATGCCCAGTGCTGTTGTTTCTTTGCATAGGCTGCCGAGGGAAGGTGAAGAGCAGCAGCAGCTTTCAGGGCTGGCACCTTCCTTCTGTGTGAAACAGCCCGACGTTTGCGATTTCAGAAACAGGCTCTGCCGAGAAGGAGAGCGATGAGAAGTTACATCTCCAGGAAAGCAGGTATTCTCAGTGTTGTTGTTTCGTTGCATAGGCTGCCGAGGGAAGCTGAAGAGCAGCAACAGCTTTCAAGGCTGGCACCTTCGTTCTGTGTGAAACAGCCCGACGTTTGCTATTTCAGAAACAGGCTCTGCCGAGAACGAGAGCGATGAGAAGTTACTTCTCTGGCAAAGCAGGTATGCCCAGTGATATTGTTCGTGTGCGTAGGCTGCCGAGGGAAGATGAAGAGCAGCAACAGCTTTCAGGGCTGGCACCTTAGTCCTGGGAGAAACAGCCCGACGTTTGCTATTTCAGAAAGAGTCTCTGCCGAGAACGAGAGCGATGAGAAGTTACGTCTCTGGGAATGCAGGCATCTGCAGTGCTGTTGTTCCTACGCATAGGCTGCCGAGGGAAGTTGAAGATCAGCAGCAGCTTTCAGGGCTGGGACCTTCCTTCTGTGTGAAACAGCCCGACGTTTGCTATTTCAGAAACAGGCTCTGCCGAGAACGAGAGCGATGAGAAATTACGTCTCTGGGAAAGCAGGTATGCCCAGTGCTGTTGTTCCTGTGCATAGGCTGCCGAAGGAAGTTGAAGACCAACAACAGCTTTCAGGGCTGGCACCTTCATCCTGGGAGAAACTGCCCGACGTTTGCTATTCCAGAAACAGGCTCTGCCGAGAACGAGAGCGATGAGAAGTTACGTCTCTGGGAAAGCAGGCATCCCCAGTGCTGTTGTTCCTGTGCATAGGCTGCCGAGGGAAGGTGAAGAGCAGCAACAGCTTTCAGGGGTGGAACAGTCGTCCTGGGAGAAACAGCCCGACGTTTGCTATTTCAGAAAGAGGTTCTGCCGAGAATGAGAGCGATGAGAAGTTACGTCTCTGGGAAAGCAGGTATCCCCAGTGTTGTTGTTTCGTTGCATAGGCTGCCGAGGGAAGGTGAAGAGCAGCAACAGCTTTCAGGGCTGGCACCTTCCTTCTGTCTGAAACAGCCCGACGTTTGCTATTTCAGAAACAGGCTCTGCCGAGAACGAGAGCGATTTGAAGTTACGTCTCCAGGAAAGCAGGTATTCTCAGTGTTGTTCTTCCTGTGCATAGGCTGCCGAGGGAAGATGAAGAGCAGCAACAGCTTTCAGGGCTGGCACCTTCGTTCTGTGTGAAACAGCCCGACGTTTGCTATTTCAGAAACAGGCTCTGCCAAGAACGAGAGCGATGAGAAGTTACTTCTCTGGGAAATAGGTATGCCCAGTGATGTTGTTCCTGTGCGTAGGCTGCCGAGGGAAGTTGAAGACGAGCAACAGCTTTCAGGGCTGGCACCTTCGTCCTGGGAGAAACAGCCCGACGTTTGCTATTTCAGAAACAAGCTCTGCCGAGAACGAGAGCGATGAGAAGTTACGTCTCTGGGAAAGCAGGTATGCCCAGTGCTGTTGTTTCTTTGCATAGGCTGCCGAGGGAAGGTGAAGATCAGCAGCAGCTTTCAGGGCTGGCACCTTCCTTCTGTGTGAAACAGCCTGACGTTTGCTATTTCAGAAACAGGCTCTGCCGAGAAGGAGAGCGATGAGAAGTTACGTCTCCGGGAAAGCAGGTATTCTCAGTGTTGTTCTTCCTGTGCATAGGCTGCCGAGGGAAGATGAAGATCAGCAACAGCTTTCAGGGCTGGCACCTTCGTCCTGGGAGAAACAGCCCGACGTTTGTTATTTCAGAAAGAGGCTCTGCCGATAGCGAGAGCGATGAGAAGTTACGTCTCTGGGAAAGCAGGCATCCGCAGTGCTGTTGTTCCTATGCATAGGCTGCCGAGGGAAGTTGAAGACCAGCAACAGCTTTCAGGGCTGGCACCTTTGTCCTGGGAGAAACAGCCCGACGTTTGTTATTTCAGAAAGAGGCTCTGCCGAGCATGAGAGCGATGAGAAGTTATGTCTCTCGGAAAGCAGGTATCCCCAGTGTTGTTGTTTCGTTGCATAGGCTGCCGAGGGAAGGTGAAGAGCAGCAACAGCTTTCAGGGCTGGCACCTTCATTCTGTGTGAAACAGCCCGACGTTTGCTATTCCAGAAAAAGGCTCTGCCGAGAACGAGAGTGATGAGAAGTTACTTCTCTGGGAAAGCAGGTATCCCCAGTGCTGTTGTTACTATGCATAGGCTGCCGAGGGAAGTTGAAGACCAGCAAGACCTTTCAGGGCTGGCACCTTCCTCCTGGGAAAAAATGCCCGACGTTTGCTATTTCAGAAACAGGCTCTGCCTAGAACGAGAGTGATGAGAAGTTACTTCTCTGGCAAAGCAGGTATGCCCAGTGATGTTGTTCCTGTGCATAGGCTGCCGAGGGAAGATGAAGAGCAGCAACAGCTTTCAGGGCTGGCACCTTCGTCCTGGGAGAAACAGCCCGACGTTTGCTATTTCAGAAACAGGCTCTGCCGAGAACGACAGCGATGGGAAGTTACGTCTCTGGGAAAGCAGGCATCTGCAGTGCTGTTGTTCCTACGCATAGGCTGCCGAGGGAAGTTGAAGATCAGCAGCAGCTTTCAGGGCTGGCACCTTCCTTCTGTGTGAAACAGCCTGACGTTTTCAATTTCAGAAACAGGCTCTGCCGAGAACGAGAGCGATGAGAAGTTACGTCTCTGGGAATGCAGGCATCCGCAGTGCTGTTGTTCCTGTGCATAGGCTGCCGAAGGAAGGTGAAGAGCAGCAGCTTTCAGGGCTGGCACCTTCGTCCTGGGAGAAACAGCCCGACGTTTGCTATTTCAGAAAGAGGCTTTGCCAAGAACGAGAGCGATGAAAAGGTACGTCTCTGGGAAAGCAGGTATCCCAGGTGCTGTTGTTCCTATGCATAGGCTGCCGAGGGAAGTTGAAGAGCAGCAACAGCTTTCAGGGCTGGCACCTTCATCCTGGGAGAAACTGCCCGACGTTTGCTATTTCATAAAGAGGCTCTTCCGAGAAAGAGAGCGATGAGAAGTTACGTCTCTGGGAAAGCAGGCATCCGCAGTGCTGTTGTTCCTATGCATAGGCTGCCGAGGGAAGTTGAAGAGCAGCAGCAGCTTTCAGGGGCTGGCACCTTCCTTCTGTGTGAAACAGCCCGACGTTTGCTATTTCAGAAACAGGCTCTGCCGAGAAGGAGAGCGATGAGAAGTTACGTCTCCAGGAAAGCAGGTATTCTCAGTGTTGTTGTTTCGTTGCATAGGCTGCCGAGGGAAGCTGAAGAGCAGCAACAGCTTTCAAGGCTGGCACCTTCTTTCTGTGTGAAACAGCCCGACGTTTGCTATTTCAGAAACAGGCTCTGCCTAGAACGAGAGCGATGAGAAGTTACTTCTCAGGCAAAGCAGGTATGCCCAGTGATATTGTTCCTGTGCGTAGGCTGCCGAGGGAAGATGAAGAGCAGCAACAGCTTTCAGGGCTGGCACCTTAGTCCTGGGAGAAACAGCCCGACGTTTGCTATTTCAGAAAGAGTCTCTGCCGAGAACGAGAGCGATGAGAAGTTACGTCTCTGGGAAAGCAGGTATCCCCAGTGCTGTTGTTCCTACGCATTTGCTGCCGAGGGAAGTTGAAGATCAGCAGCAGATTTCAGGGCTGGCACCTTCCTTCTGTGTGAAACAGCCCGACGTTTGTTATTTCAGAAACAGGCTCTGCCGAGAATGAGAGCGATGAGAAGTTACGTCTCTGGGAAAGCAGGTATCCCCAGTGCTGTTGTTACTATGCATAGGCTGCCGAGGGAAGTTGAAGACCAGCAAGACCTTTCAGGGCTGGCACCTTCCTCCTGGGAAAAAATGCCCGACGTTTGCTATTTCAGAAACAGGCTCTGCCTAGAACGAGAGCGATGAGAAGTTACTTCTCTGGCAAAGCAGGTATGCCCAGTGATGTTGTTCCTGTGCATAGGCTGCCGAGGGAAGATGAAGAGCAGCAACAGCTTTCAGGGCTGGCACCTTCGTCCTGGGAGAAACAGCCCGACGTTTGCTATTTCAGAAACAGGCTCTGCCGAGAACGAGAGCGATGAGAAGTTACGTCTCTGGGAAAGCAGGCATCCGCAGTGCTGTTGTTCCTGTGCATAGGCTGCCGAGGGAAGGTGAAGAGCAGCAACAGCTTTCAGGGGTGGAACAGTCGTCCTGGGAGAAACAGCCCGACGTTTGCTATTTCAGAAAGAGGTTCTGCCGAGAATGAGAGCGATGAGAAGTTACGTCTCTGGGAAAGCAGGTATTCTCAGTGTTGTTCTTCCTGTGCATAGGCTGCCGAGGGAAGATGAAGAGCAGCAACAGCTTTCAGGACTGGCGCCTTCGTCCTGGGAGAAACAGCCCGACGTTTGCTATTTCAGAAACAGGCTCTGCCGAGAACGAGAGCGATTAGAAGTTACGTCTCTGGGAATGCAGGCATCTGCAGTGCTGTTGTTCCTACGCATAGGCTGCCGAGGGAAGTTGAAGATCAGCAGCAGCTTTCAGGGCTGGCAACTTCCTTCTGTGTGAAACAGCCTGACGTTTTCAATTTCAGAAACAGGCTCTGCCGAGAACGAGAGCGATGAGAAGTTACGTCTCTTGGAATGCAGGCATCCCCAGTGCTGTTGTTCCTGTGCATAGGCTGCCGAAGGAAGGTGAAGAGCAGCAGCTTTCAGGGCTGGCACCTTCGTCCTGGGAGAAACAGCCCGACGTTTGCTATTTCAGAAAGAAGCTCTGCCGAGAACGAGAGCGATGAGAAGTTACGTCTCTGGGAAAGCAGGTATGCCCAGTGCTGTTGTTTCTTTGCATAGGCTGCCGAGGGAAGGTGAAGATCAGCAGCAGCTTTCAGGGCTGGCACCTTCCTTCTGTGTGAAACAGCCTGACGTTTGCTATTTCAGAAACAGGCTCTGCCGAGAAGGAGAGCGATGAGAAGTTACGTCTCCGGGAAAGCAGGTATTCTCAGTGTTGTTCTTCCTGTGCATAGGCTGCCGAGGGAAGATGAAGATCAGCAACAGCTTTCAGGGCTGGCACCTTCGTCCTGGGAGAAACAGCCCGACGTTTGTTATTTCAGAAAGAGGCTCTGCCGATAGCGAGAGCGATGAGAAGTTACGTCTCTGGGAAAGCAGGCATCCGCAGTGCTGTTGTTCCTATGCATAGGCTGCCGAGGGAAGTTGAAGACCAGCAACAGCTTTCAGGGCTGGCACCTTTGTCCTGGGAGAAACAGCCCGACGTTTGTTATTTCAGAAAGAGGCTCTGCCGAGCATGAGAGCGATGAGAAGTTATGTCTCTGGGAAAGCAGGTATCCCCAGTGTTGTTGTTTCGTTGCATAGGCTGCCGAGGGAAGGTGAAGAGCAGCAACAGCTTTCAGGGCTGGCACCTTCATTCTGTGTGAAACAGCCCGACGTTTGCTATTCCAGAAAAAGGCTCTGCCGAGAACGAGAGTGATGAGAAGTTACTTCTCTGGGAAAGCAGGTATCCCCAGTGCTGTTGTTACTATGCATAGGCTGCCGAGGGAAGTTGAAGACCAGCAAGACCTTTCAGGGCTGGCACCTTCCTCCTGGGAAAAAATGCCCGACGTTTGCTATTTCAGAAACAGGCTCTGCCTAGAACGAGAGCGATGAGAAGTTACTTCTCTGGCAAAGCAGGTATGCCCAGTGATGTTGTTCCTGTGCATAGGCTGCCGAGGGAAGATGAAGAGCAGCAACAGCTTTCAGGGCTGGCACCTTCATCCTGGGAGAAACAGCCCGACGTTTGCTATTTCAGAAACAGGCTCTGCCGAGAACGACAGCGATGAGAAGTTACGTCTCTGGGAAAGCAGGCATCTGCAGTGCTGTTGTTCCTACGCATAGGCTGCCGAGGGAAGTTGAAGATCAGCAGCAGCTTTCAGGGCTGGCACCTTCCTTCTGTGTGAAACAGCCTGACGTTTTCAATTTCAGAAACAGGCTGTGCCGAGAACGAGAGCGATGAGAAGTTACGTCTCTGGGAATGCAGGCATCCGCAGTGCTGTTGTTCCTGTGCATAGGCTGCCGAAGGAAGGTGAAGAGCAGCAGCTTTCAGGGCTGGCACCTTCGTCCTGGGAGAAACAGCCCGACGTTTGCTATTTCAGAAAGAGGCTTTGCCAAGAACGAGAGCGATGAAAAGGTACGTCTCTGCGAAAGCAGGTATCCCAGGTGCTGTTGTTCCTATGCATAGGCTGCCGAGGGAAGTTGAAGAGCAGCAACAGCTTTCAGGGCTGGCACCTTCATCCTGGGAGAAACTGCCCGACGTTTGCTATTTCATAAAGAGGCTCTTCCGAGAAAGAGAGCGATGAGAAGTTACGTCTCTGGGAAAGCAGGCATCCGCAGTGCTGTTGTTCCTATGCATAGGCTGCCGAGGGAAGGTGAAGAGCAGCAGCAGCTTTCAGGGGCTGGCACCTTCCTTCTGTGTGAAACAGCCCGACGTCTGCTATTTCAGAAACAGGCTCTGCCGAGAAGGAGAGCGATGAGAAGTTACGTCTCCAGGAAAGCAGGTATTCTCAGTGTTCTTGTTTCGTTGCATAGGCTGCCGAGGGAAGCTGAAGAGCAGCAACAGCTTTCAAGGCTGGCACCTTCTTTCTGTGTGAAACAGCCCGACGTTTGCTATTTCAGAAACAGGCTCTGCCTAGAACGAGAGCGATGAGAAGTTACTTCTCTGGCAAAGCAGGTATGCCCAGTGATATTGTTCCTGTGCGTAGGCTGCCGAGGGAAGATGAAGAGCAGCAACAGCTTTCAGGGCTGGCACCTTAGTCCTGGGAGAAACAGCCCGACGTTTGCTATTTCAGAAAGAGTCTCTGCCGAGAACGAGAGCGATGAGAAGTTACGTCTCTGGGAAAGCAGGTATCCCCAGTGCTGTTGTTCCTACGCATTTGCTGCCGAGGGAAGTTGAAGATCAGCAGCAGCTTTCAGGGCTGGCACCTTCCTTCTGTGTGAAACAGCCCGACGTTTGTTATTTCAGAAACAGGCTCTGCCGAGAATGAGAGCGATGAGAAGTTACGTCTCTGGGAAAGCAGGTATCCCCAGTGCTGTTGTTACTATGCATAGGCTGCCGAGGGAAGTTGAAGACCAGCAAGACCTTTCAGGGCTGGCACCTTCCTCCTGGGAAAAAATGCCCGACGTTTGCTATTTCAGAAACAGGCTCTGCCTAGAACGAGAGCGATGAGAAGTTACTTCTCTGGCAAAGCAGGTATGCCCAGTGATGTTGTTCCTGTGCATAGGCTGCCGAGGGAAGATGAAGAGCAGCAACAGCTTTCAGGGCTGGCACCTTCGTCCTGGGAGAAACAGCCCGACGTTTGCTATTTCAGAAACAGGCTCTGCCGAGAACGAGAGCGATGAGAAGTTACGTCTCTGGGAAAGCAGGCATCCGCAGTGCTGTTGTTCCTGTGCATAGGCTGCCGAGGGAAGGTGAAGAGCAGCAACAGCTTTCAGGGGTGGAACAGTCGTCCTGGGAGAAACAGCCCGACGTTTGCTATTTCAGAAAGAGGTTCTGCCGAGAATGAGAGCGATGAGAAGTTACGTCTCTGGGAAAGCAGGTATTCTCAGTGTTGTTCTTCCTGTGCATAGGCTGCCGAGGGAAGATGAAGAGCAGCAACAGCTTTCAGGACTGGCGCCTTCGTCCTGGGAGAAACAGCCCGACGTTTGCTATTTCAGAAACAGGCTCTGCCGAGAACGAGAGCGATTAGAAGTTACGTCTCTGGGAATGCAGGCATCTGCAGTGCTGTTGTTCCTACGCATAGGCTGCCGAGGGAAGTTGAAGATCAGCAGCAGCTTTCAGGGCTGGCACCTTCCTTCTGTGTGAAACAGCCTGACGTTTTCAATTTCAGAAACAGGCTCTGCCGAGAACGAGAGCGATGAGAAGTTACGTCTCTTGGAATGCAGGCATCCCCAGTGCTGTTGTTCCTGTGCATAGGCTGCCGAAGGAAGGTGAAGAGCAGCAGCTTTCAGGGCTGGCACCTTCGTCCTGGGAGAAACAGCCCGAAGTTTGCTATTTCAGAAAGAGGCTTTGCCAAGATCGAGAGCGATGAAAAGGTACGTCTCTGGGAAAGCAGGTATCCCCAGTGCTGTTGTTCCTATGTATAGGCTGCCGAGGGAAGTTGAAGACCAGCAAGAGCTTTCAGGGCTGGCACCTTCATCCTGGGAGAAACTGCCCGACGTTTGCTATTTCATAAAGAGGCTCTTCCGAGAACGAGAGCGATGAGAAGTTACGTCTCTGGGAAAGCAGGCATCCGCAGTGCTGTTGTTCCTATGCATAGGCTGCCGAGGGAAGTTGAAGATCAGCAACAGCTTTCAGGGCTGGCACCTTCGTCCTGGGAGAAACAGCCCGACGTTTGTTATTTCAGAAGAGGCTCTGCCGATAGCGAGAGCGATGAGAAGTTACGTCTCTGGGAAAGCAGGCACCCGCAGTGCTGTTCTTCCTATGCATAGGCTGCCGAGGGAAGTTGAAGAGCAGCAACAGCTTTCATGGCTGGCACCTTCGTCCTGGGAGAAACAGCCCGACGTTTGTTATTTCAGAAAGAGGCTCTGCCGAGAACGAGAGCAATGAGAAGTTACGTCTCTGGGAAAGCAGGTATGCCCAGTGCTGTTGTTTCTTTGCATAGGCTGCCGAGGGAAGGTGAAGAGCAGCAGCAGCTTTCAGGGCTGGCACCTTCCTTCTGTGTGAAACAGCCCGACGTTTGCTATTTCATAAACAGGCTCTGCCGAGAAGGAGAGCGATGAGAAGTTATGTCTCCAGGAAAGCAGGTATTCTCAGTGTTCTTGTTTCGTTGCATAGGCTGCCGAGGGAAGCTGAAGAGCAGCAACAGCTTTCAAGGCTGGCACCTTCTTTCTGTGTGAAACAGCCCGACGTTTGCTATTTCAGAAACAGGCTCTGCCTAGAACGAGAGCGATGAGAAGTTACTTCTCAGGCAAAGCAGGTATGCCCAGTGATATTGTTCCTGTGCGTAGGCTGCCGAGGGAAGATGAAGAGCAGCAACAGCTTTCAGGGCTGGCACCTTAGTCCTGGGAGAAACAGCCCGACGTTTGCTATTTCAGAAAGAGTCTCTGCCAAGAACGAGAGCGATGAGAAGTTACGTCTCTGGGAAAGCAGGTATGCCCAGTGCTGTTGTTCCTGTGCATAGGCTGCCGAAGGAAGTTGAAGACCAACAACAGCTTTCAGGGCTGGACCTTCATCCCGGGAGAAACTGCCCGAAGTTTGCTATTCCAGAAACAGGCTCTGCCGAGAACGAGAGCAATGAGAAGTTACGTCTCTGGGAAAGCAGGCATCCGCAGTGCTGTTGTTCCTATACATAGGCTGCCGAGGGAAGTTGAAGACAAGCAACAGCTTTCAGGGCTGGCACCTTCATCCTGGGAGAAACAGCCCGACGTTTGTTATTTCAGAAAGAAGCTCTGCCGAGAAGGAGAGCGATGAGAAGTTACGTCTCTGGGAAAGCAGGTATGCCCAGTGCTGTTGTTTCTTTGCATAGGTTGCCGAGGGAAGGTGAAGAGCAGCAGCAGCTTTCAGGGCTGGCACCTTCCTTCTGTGTGAAACAGCCTGACGTTTGCTATTTCAGAAACAGGCTCTGCCGAGAAGGAGAGCGATGAGAAGTTACGTCTCCGGGAAAGCAGGTATTCTCAGTGTTGTTCTTCTGTGCATAGGCTGCCGAGGGAAGTTGAAGATCAGCAACAGCTTTCAGGACTGGCGCCTTCGTCCTGGGAGAAACAGCCCGACGTTTGCTATTTCAGAAACAGGCTCTGCCGAGAACGAGAGCTATTAGAAGTTACGTCTCTGGGAATGCAGGCATCTGCAGTGCTGTTGTTCCTACGCATAGGCTGCCGAGGGAAGTTGAAGATCAGCAGCAGCTTTCAGGGCTGGCACCTTCCTTCTGTGTGAAACAGCCTGACGTTTTCTATTTCAGAAACATGCTCTGCCGAGAACGAGAGCGATGAGAAGTTACGTCTCTGGGAATGCAGGCATCCACAGTGCTGTTGTTCCTGTGCATAGGCTGCTGAAGGAAGCTGAAGAGCAGCAGCTTTCAGGGCTGGCACCTTCGTCCTGGGAGAAACAGCCCGACGTTTGCTATTTCAGAAAGAGGCTTTGCCAAGAACGAGAGCGATGAGAAGTTACGTCTCTGGGAAAGCAGGTATCCCCAGTGCTGTTGTTCCTATGCATAGGCTGCCGAGGGAAGTTGAAGACCAGCAACAGCTTTCAGGGCTGGCACCTTCGTCCTGGGAGAAACAGCCCGACGTTTGTTATTTCAGAAAGAGGCTCTGCCGAGAACGAGAGTGTTGAGAAGTTACTTCTCTGGGAAAGCAGGTATCCCCAGTGCTGTTGTTCCTATGATATGATGCGGAGGGAAGTTGAAGACCAGCAACAGCTTTCAGGGCTGCCTGCTTCATCGTGGGAGAAACAGCCCGACGTTTGCTATTTCAGAAAGAGGCTCTGCCGAGAACGAGAGCGATGAGAAGTTACGTCTCTGGGAAAGCAGGCATCCGCAGTGCTGTTGTTCCTGTGCATATGCTGCCGAAGGAAGTTGAAGAGCAGCAGTTTTCAGGGCTGGCACCTTCGTCCTGGGAGAAACAGCCCGACGTTTGCTATTTCAGAAAGAGGCTCTGCCGAGAACGAGAGCGATGAGAAGTTACGTCTCTGGGAAAGCAGGTATCCCCAGTGCTGTTGTTCCTGTGCATAGGCTGCCGAGGGAAGGTGAAGACCAGCAAGATCTTTCAGGGCTGGCACCTTCATCCTGGGAGAAACTGCCCGACGTTTTCTATTTCAGAAAGAGGCTCTGCCGAGAAAGAGAGTGATGAGAAGTTACTTCTCTGGCAAAGCAGGTATGCCCAGTGATGTTGTTCCTGTGCGTAGGCTGCCGAGGGAAGATGAAGAGCAGCAACAGCTTTCAGGGCTGGCACCTTCGTCCTGGGAGAAACAGCCCGACGTTTGCTATTTCAGAAACAGGCTCTGCCGAGAACGAGAGCGATGAGAAGTTACGTCTCTGGGAAAGCAGGCATCCCCAGTGCTGTTGTTCCTACGCATAGGCTGCCGAGGGAAGTTGAAGATCAGCAGCAGCTTTCAGGGCTGGCACCTTCCTTCTGTGTGAAACAGCCCGACGTTTTCTATTTCAGAAAGAGGCTCTGCCGAGAACGACAGTGATGAGAAGTTACTTCTCTGGGAAAGCAGGTATGCCCAGTGCTGTTGTTCCTATGATAGGATGCAGAGGGAAGTTGAAGACCAGCAACAGCTTTCAGGGCTGCCTGCTTCATCCTGGGAGAAACAGCCCGACGTTTGCTATTTCAGAAAGAGGCTCTGCCGAGAACGAGAGCGATGAGAAGTTATGTCTCCAGGAAAGCAGGTCTTCTCAGTGTTGTTCTTCCTGTGCATAGGCTGCCGAGGGAAGCTGAAGAGCAGCAACAGCTTTCAGGGCTGGCACCTTCGCTCTGTGTGAAACAGCCCGACGTTTGCTATTTCAGAAACAGGCTCTGCCTAGAACGAGAGCGATGAGAAGTTACTTCTCTGGAAAATAGGTATGCCCAGTGATGTTGTTCCTGTACGTAGGATGCCGAGGGAAGGTGAAGAGCAGCAACAGTTTTCAGGGCTGGCACCTTCGTTCTGGGAGAAACAGCCCGAAGTTTGCTATTTCAGAAAGAGGCTCTGCCGAGAAGGAGAGCGATGAGAAGTTACGTCACTGGGAATGCAGGCATCTGCAGTGCTGTTGTTCCTACGCATAGGCTGCCGAGGGAAGTTGAAGAGCAGCAGCAGCTTTCAGGGCTGGCACCTTCGTTCTGTGTGAAACAGCCCGACGTTTTCTATTTCAGAAACAGGCTCTGCCGAGAACGAGAGTGATGAGAAGTTACATCTCTGGGAAAGCAGGTATGCCCAGTGCTGTTGTTCCTGTGCGTAGTTTGCCGAAGGAAGTTGAAGACCAGCAAGAGCTTTCAGGGCTGGCACCTTCGTCCTGGGAGAAACAGCCCGACGTTTGCTATTTCAGAAAGAGGCTCTGCCGAGATCGAGAGCGATGAGAAATTACATCTCCAGGAAAGCAGGTATTCTCAATGTTGTTGTTCCTGTGCATAGGCTGCCGAGGGAAGGTGAAGAGCAGCAACAGTTTTCAGGGCTGGCACCTTCATCCTGGGAGAAACAGCCCGATGTTTGTACTTTCAGAAAGAGGCTCTGCCGAGAACGAGAGCGATGGGAAGTTACGTCTGTGGGAGAGCAGGCATCCGCAGTGCTGTTGTTCCTATGCATAGTCTGCCGAGGGAATGTGAAGACCAGCAACAGCTTTCAGGGCTGCCTCCTTCATGCTGGGAGAAACAGCCCGACGTTTTTTATTTCAGAAAGAGGCTCTGCCGAGAACGAGAGCAATGAGAAGTTACTTCTCTGGGAAAGGAGGTATCCCCAGTGCTGTTGTTCCTATGCATAGGCTGCCGAGGGAAGTTGAAGAGCAGCAACAGCTTTCAGGGCTGGCACCTTCGTTCTGTGTGAAACAGCCTGACGTTTGCTATATCAGAAAGAGGCTCTGCCGAGATCGAGAGCGATGAGAAGTTACGTCTCTGGGAAAGCAGGTATGCCCAGTGCTGTTGTTCCTGTGCGTAGGCTGCCGAGGGAAGGTGTAGAGCAGCAACAGCTTTCAGGGCTGGCACATTCGTTCTGTGTGAAACAGCCCGACGTTTGCTATTTCAGAAACAGGTTCTGCCAAGAACAAGAGCGGTTAGACCTTACGTCTCTGGGAAAGCAGGTATCCCAAGTGTTGTTGTTTCGTTGGATAGGCTGCCGAGGGAAGGTGAAGAGCAGCAACAGCTTTCAGGGCTGTCAACTTCGTCCTGGGAGAAACAGCCTGACGTTTGCTATTTCAGAAAGTGACTTTGCCAAGAACAAGAGCCATGAGAATTTGCGTCTACAGGAAAGCAGGTATCCCCAGTGCTGTTGTTCCTGTGCATAGGCTGCTGAGGCAAGGTGAAGAGCAGCAACAGCTTTCAGGGCTGGCACCTTCATCCTGGGACAAACAGCCCGACGTTTGTATTTCCAGAAAAAGGCTCTGCCGAGAACGAGAGCAATGAGAAGTTACGTCTCCAGGAAAGCAGGTATTCCCAGTGCTGTTGTTTCGTTGCATAGGCTGCCGTGAGAAGTGAAGAGCAACAATGGCTTTCAGGGCTGGCACCTTCGTCCAGGGAGAAACTGCCCGACGTTTGCTATTTCAGAAAGAGGCTCTGCCGAGAACGAGAGCGATGAGAAGTTACATCTCTGGGAAAGCAGGTATGCCCAGTGCTGTTGTTCCTGTGCGTAGGCTGCCGAGGGAAGGTGAAGAGCAGCAACAGCTTTCAGGGCTGGCACCTTCGTTCTGGGAGAAACAGCCAGACGTTTCCTATTTCAGAAAGACGCACTGCCGAGAACGAGAGCGATGAGAAGTTACTTCTCTGGGAAAGCAGGTATCCCCAGTGCTGTTGTTCCTATGCATAGGCTGCCGAAGGAAGGTGAAGAGCAGCAGCAGCTTTCACGGCTGGCACCTTCGTTCTGTGTGAAATAGCCCGATGTTTGCTATTTCAGAAACAGGCTCTGCCGAGATCGAGAGCGATGAGAAGTTACGTCTCTGAGAAAGCAGGTATGCCCAGTGCTTTTCTTCCTGTGCGTAGGCTGCCGAGGGAAGGTGAAGAGCAGCAACAGCTTTCAGGGCTGGAACCTTCGTTCTGGGAGAAACAGCCCGACGTTTGCTATTTCAGAAAGAGGCTTTGCCAAGAACAAAGGCGGTGAGACCTTACGTCTCTGGGAAAGCAGGTATCCCCAGTTTTGTTGTTTCGTTGCATGGGCTGCCGAGGAAAGGTGAAGAGCAGCAACAGCTTTCAGGGCTGGCACCTTCGTCCTGGGAGAAACAGCCCGACGTTTGCTATTTCATAAAGAGGGTTTGCCAAGAACAAGAGCCATGAGAAGTTACGTCTCTGGGAAAGCAGGTATCCCCAGTGCTGTTGTTCCTATGCATAGGCTGCCGAGGGAAGGTGAAGAGCAGCAACAGCTTTCAGGGCTGGCACCTTCGTCCTGGGAGAAACAGCCCGAAGTTTGTTATTTGAGAAAAGGCTTTGCCAAGAACGAGAGCCATGAGAAGTTACGTCTCCACGAAAGCAGGTATTCTCAGTGTTGTTGTTCCTGTGCATAGGCTGCCGAGGGAAGGTGAAGAGCAGCAACAGCTTTCAGGGCTGGAACCTTCGTTCTGGGAGAAACAGCCCGACGTTTGCTATTCCAGAAAGAGGCTCTGCCGAGATCGAGAGCGATGAGAAGTTACGTCTCTGGGAAAGCAGGTATGCACAGTGTTGTTGTTCCTGTGCGTAGGCTGCCGAGGATAGTTGAAGACCAGTAACAGCTTTCAGGGCTGCCTCCTTCATCCTGGGAGAAACAGCCTGACGTTTGCTATTTCAGGAAGAGGCTCTGCCAAGAACTAGAGCAATGAGAAGTTACGTCTCTGGGAAAGCAGGCATCCGCAGTGCTGTTTTTCCTATGCATAGTCTGCCGAGGGAAGGTGTAGGTCAGCAGCAGCTTTCAGGGCTGGCACCTTCGTTCTGTGTGAAACAGCCCGACGTTTGTTATTTCAGAAAGAGGCTCTGCCAAGAACGACAGCGATGAGAAGTTACGTCTCCAGGAAAGCAGCTATCCCCAGTGCTGTTGTTCCTGTGCATAGGCTGCCGAGGGAAGTTGAAGAGCAGCAGCAGCTTTCAGGGCTGGCACCTTCGTTCTGTGTGAAACAGCCCGACGTTTGGTATTTCAGAAAGAGGCTTTGCCAAGAGCAAGGGCGGTGAGACCTTACGTCTCTGGGAAAGCAGGTATCCCCAGTGTTGTTGTTTCGTTGCATAGGCTGCCGAGGGAAGGTGAAGAGAAGCAACGGCTTTCAGGGCTGTCAGCTTCGTCCTGGGAGAAACAGCCCGATGTTTGCTATTTCAGAGAGAGGTTCTGCCGAGAACGAGATCGATGAGAATTTACGTCTCTGAGAAAGCAGGTATCCCCAGTGTTGTTGTTTAGTTGCATAGGCTGCCGAGGGAAGTTGAAGAGCAGCAACAGCTTTCAGGGCTGGCACCTTCGTCCTGGGAGAAACAGCCCGACGTTTGCTATTTCAGAAAGAGGCTTTGCCAAGAACAAGAGCGATGAGAAGTTACGTCTCTGGGAAAGCAGGTATCCCCAGTGTTGTTGTTTCGTTGCATGGGCTGCCAAGGAAAGGTGAAGAGCAGCAACAGCTTTCAGGGCTGGCACCTTCGTCCTGGGAGAAACAGCCCGACGTTTGCTATTTCAGAAAGAGGGTTTGCCAAGAACAAGAGCCATGAGAAGTTACGTCTCTGGGAAAGCAGGTATCCCCAGTGCTGTTGTTCCTATGCATAGGCTGCCGAGGGAAGGTGAAGAGCAGCAACAGCTTTCAGGGGTGGCACCTACGTCCTGGGAGAACAGCCCGACGTTTGCTATTCCAGAATAAGGCTCTGCCGAGATCAAGAGTGATGAGAATTTACGTCTCTGAGAATGCAGGTATGCCCAGTGCTGTTGTTCCTGTGCGTAGGCTGCCGAGGGAAGGTGAAGAGCAGCAACAGCTTTCAGGGCTGGCACCTTCGTCCTGGGAGAAACAGCCCGACGTTTGCTATTTCAGAAAGAGGCTCTGCCAAGAACGACAGCGATGAGAAGTTACGTCTCTGGGAAAGCAGGCATCTGCAGTGCTGTTGTTCCTATGCATAGGCTGCCGAGGGAAGGTGAAGAGCAGCAGCTTTCAGGGGTGGCACCTTCGTTCTGTGTGAAACAGCCCGACGTTTGGTATTTCAGAAAGAGGCTCTGCCGAGAACGAGACCGATTAGAAGTTACGTCTCTGGGAAAGCAGGTATGCCCAGTGCTGTTGTTCCTGTGCGTAGGATGCCGAGGGAAGTTGAAGACCAGCAACAGCTTTCAGGGCTGCCTCCTTCATCCTGGGAGAAACAGCCCGACGTTTGCTATTCCAGAATAAGGCTCTGCCGAGATCAAGAGTGATGAGAACTTACGTCTCTGGGAAAGCAGGTATCCCCAGTGCTGTTTTTCCTATGCATAGGCTGCAGAGGGAAGTTGGAGAGCAGCAGCAGCTTTCAGAGCTGCCTCCTTCATCCTGGGAGAAACAGCCCGATGTTTATTATTTCAGAAAGAGGCTCTGCCGAGAACGAGAGCGATGAGAAGTTACGTCCCTGAGAAAGCAGGTATGCCCAGTGCTGTTGTTCCTGTACGTAGGATGCCGAGGGAAGGTGAAGAGCAGCAACAGCTTTCAGGGCTGGCACCTTCGTCCTGGGAGAAACTGCCCGACGTTTGCTATTTCAGAAAGAGGCTCTGCCGAGATCGAGAGCGATGAGAAGTTACGTCTCTGAGAATGCAGGTATGCCCAGTGCTGTTGTTCCTGTGCATAGGCTGCCGAGGGAAGGTGAAGAGCAGCAACAGCTTTCAGGGGTGGCACCTGCGTCCTGGGAGAACAGCCCGATGTTTGCTATTTCAGAAAGAGGCTTTGCCAAGAACAAGGGCGGTGAGACCTTACGTCTCTGGGAAAGCAGGTATCACCAGTGTTGTTGTTTCGTTGCATAGGCTGCCATGGGAAGGTGAAGAGCAGCAACAGCTTTCAGGGCTGGCACCTTCGATCTGTGTGATACAGCCCGACGTTTGCTATTTCAGAAAGAGGCTTTGCCAAGAACAAGAGCGGTGAGACCTTACGTCTCTGGGAAAGCCCGTATCCCCAGTGTTGTTGTTTCGTTGCATGGGCTGCCGAGGAAAGGTGAAGAGCAGCAACAGCTTTCAGGGCTGGCACCTTCGTCCTGGGAGAAACAGCCCGACGTTTGCTATTTCAGAAAGAGGCTTTGCCAAGAACAAGAGCCATGAGTAGTTACGTCTCTAGGAAAGCAGGTATCCCCAGTGTTGTTGTTTCGTTGCATGGGCTGCCAAGGAAAGGTGAGGAGCAGCAACAGCTTTCAGGGCTGGCACCTTCGTCCTGGGAGAAACAGCCCGACGTTTGCTATTTCAGAAAGAGGCTTTGCCAAGAACAAGAGCCATGAGAAGTTACGTCTCTGGGAAAGCAGGTATCCCCAGTGTTGTTGTTTCGTTGCATGGGCTGCCAAGGAAAGGTGAAGAGCAGCAACAGCTTTCAGGGCTGGCACCTTCGTCCTGGGAGAAACAGCCCGACGTTTGCTATTTCAGAAAGAGGGTTTGCCAAGAACAAGAGCCATGAGAAGTTACGTCTCCAGGAAAGCAGGTATCCCCAGTGTTGTTGTTTCGTTGGATAGGCTGCCGAGGGAAGGTGAAGAGCAGCAACAGCTTTCAGGGCTGGCACCTTCGTTCTGTGTGAAACAGCCCGACGTTTGCTATTTCAGAAAGAGTCTTTGCCAAGAACAAAGGCGGTGAGACCTTACGTCTCTGGGAAAGCAGGTATCCCCAGTTTTGTTGTTTCGTTGCATGGGCTGCCGAGGAAAGGTGAAGAGCAGCAACAGCTTTCAGGGCTGGCACCTTCGTCCTGGGAGAAACAGCCCGACGTTTGCTATTTCATAAAGAGGGTTTGCCAAGAACAAGAGCCATGAGAAGTTACGTCTCTGGGAAAGCAGGTATCCCCAGTGCTGTTGTTCCTATGCATAGGCTGCCGAGGGAAGGTGAAGAGCAGCAACAGCTTTCAGGGCTGGCACCTTCGTCCTGGGAGAAACAGCCCGAAGTTTGTTATTTGAGAAAAGGCTTTGCCAAGAACGAGAGCCATGAGAAGTTACGTCTCCACGAAAGCAGGTATTCTCAGTGTTGTTGTTCCTGTGCATAGGCTGCCGAGGGAAGGTGAAGAGCAGCAACAGCTTTCAGGGGTGGCACCTACGTCCTGGGAGAACAGCCCGACGTTTGCTATTCCAGAATAAGGCTCTGCCGAGATCAAGAGTGATGAGAATTTACGTCTCTGAGAATGCAGGTATGCCCAGTGCTGTTGTTCCTGTGCGTAGGCTGCCGAGGGAAGGTGAAGAGCAGCAACAGCTTTCAGGGCTGGCACCTTCGTCCTGGGAGAAACAGCCCGACGTTTGCTATTTCAGAAAGAGGCTCTGCCAAGAACGACAGCGATGAGAAGTTACGTCTCTGGGAAAGCAGGCATCTGCAGTGCTGTTGTTCCTATGCATAGGCTGCCGAGGGAAGGTGAAGAGCAGCAGCTTTCAGGGGTGGCACCTTCGTTCTGTTTGAAACAGCCCGACGTTTGCTATTTCAGAAAGAGGCTCTGCCGAGAACGAGACCGATTAGAAGTTACGTCTCTGGGAAAGCAGGTATGCCCAGTGCTGTTGTTCCTGTGTGTAGGATGCCGAGGGAAGTTGAAGACCAGCAACAGCTTTCAGGGCTGCCTCCTTCATCCTGGGAGAAACAGCCCGACGTTTGCTATTCCAGAATAAGGCTCTGCCGAGATCAAGAGTGATGAGAACTTACGTCTCTGGGAAAGCAGGTATCCCCAGTGCTGTTTTTCCTATGCATAGGCTGCAGAGGGAAGTTGGAGAGCAGCAGCAGCTTTCAGAGCTGCCTCCTTCATCCTGGGAGAAACAGCCCGATGTTTATTATTTCAGAAAGAGGCTCTGCCGAGAACGAGAGCGATGAGAAGTTACGTCCCTGAGAAAGCAGGTATGCCCAGTGCTGTTGTTCCTGTACGTAGGATGCCGAGGGAAGGTGAAGAGCAGCAACAGCTTTCAGGGCTGGCACCTTCGTCCTGGGAGAAACTGCCCGACGTTTGCTATTTCAGAAAGAGGCTCTGCCGAGATCGAGAGCGATGAGAAGTTACGTCTCTGAGAATGCAGGTATGCCCAGTGCTGTTGTTCCTGTGCATAGGCTGCCGAGGGAAGGTGAAGAGCAGCAACAGCTTTCAGGGGTGGCACCTGCGTCCTGGGAGAACAGCCCGATGTTTGCTATTTCAGAAAGAGGCTTTGCCAAGAACAAGGGCGGTGAGACCTTACGTCTCTGGGAAAGCAGGTATCACCAGTGTTGTTGTTTCGTTGCATAGGCTGCCATGGGAAGGTGAAGAGCAGCAACAGCTTTCAGGGCTGGCACCTTCGATCTGTGTGATACAGC
Source organism: Harpia harpyja (assembly GCF_026419915.1). NCBI lineage: Eukaryota > Metazoa > Chordata > Aves > Accipitriformes > Accipitridae > Harpia > Harpia harpyja. The sequence continues at coordinate 58,454,578 of NC_068969.1, forward strand.
CCGACGTTTGCTATTTCAGAAAGAGGCTTTGCCAAGAACAAGAGCGGTGAGACCTTACGTCTCTGGGAAAGCCCGTATCCCCAGTGTTGTTGTTTCGTTGCATGGGCTGCCGAGGAAAGGTGAAGAGCAGCAACAGCTTTCAGGGCTGGCACCTTCGTCCTGGGAGAAACAGCCCGACGTTTGCTATTTCAGAAAGAGGCTTTGCCAAGAACAAGAGCCATGAGTAGTTACGTCTCTCGGAAAGCAGGTATCCCCAGTGTTGTTGTTTCGTTGCATGGGCTGCCAAGGAAAGGTGAGGAGCAGCAACAGCTTTCAGGGCTGGCACCTTCGTCCTGGGAGAAACAGCCCGACGTTTGCTATTTCAGAAAGAGGCTTTGCCAAGAACAAGAGCCATGAGAAGTTACGTCTCTGGGAAAGCAGGTATCCCCAGTGTTGTTGTTTCGTTGCATGGGCTGCCAAGGAAAGGTGAAGAGCAGCAACAGCTTTCAGGGCTGGCACCTTCGTCCTGGGAGAAACAGCCCGACGTTTGCTATTTCAGAAAGAGGGTTTGCCAAGAACAAGAGCCATGAGAAGTTACGTCTCCAGGAAAGCAGGTATCCCCAGTGTTGTTGTTTCGTTGGATAGGCTGCCGAGGGAAGGTGAAGAGCAGCAACAGCTTTCAGGGCTGGCAACTTCGTACTGGGAGAAACAGCCCGACGTTTGCTATTTCAGAAAGAGTCTTTGCCAAGAACAAAGGCGGTGAGACCTTACGTCTCTGGGAAAGCAGGTATCCCCAGTTTTGTTGTTTCGTTGCATGGGCTGCCGAGGAAAGGTGAAGAGCAGCAACAGCTTTCAGGGCTGGCACCTTCGTCCTGGGAGAAACAGCCCGACGTTTGCTATTTCATAAAGAGGGTTTGCCAAGAACAAGAGCCATGAGAAGTTACGTCTCTGGGAAAGCAGGTATCCCCAGTGCTGTTGTTCCTATGCATAGGCTGCCGAGGGAAGGTGAAGAGCAGCAACAGCTTTCAGGGCTGGCACCTTCGTCCTGGGAGAAACAGCCCGAAGTTTGTTATTTGAGAAAAGGCTTTGCCAAGAACGAGAGCCATGAGAAGTTACGTCTCCACGAAAGCAGGTATTCTCAGTGTTGTTGTTCCTGTGCATAGGCTGCCGAGGGAAGGTGAAGAGCAGCAACAGCTTTCAGGGGTGGCACCTACGTCCTGGGAGAACAGCCCGACGTTTGCTATTTCAGAAAGAGGCTTTGCCAAGAACAAGGGTGGTGAGACCTGACGTCTCTGGGAAAGCAGGTATCCCCAGTGTTTTTGTTTCATTTCATAGGCTGCCGTGAGATGTGAAGAGCAACAACGGCTTTCAGGGCTGGCACCTTCGTCCTGGGAGAAACTGCCCGACGTTTGCTATTTCAGAAAGAGGCTCTGCCGAGAACGAGAGCGATGAGAATTTACGTCTCTGAGAAAGCAGGTATGCCCAGTGCTGTTGTTCCTGTGCGTAGGATGCCGAGGGAAGGTGAAGAGCAGCAACAGCTTTCAGGGGTGGAAAAGTCGTCCTGGGAGAAACAGCCCGACGTTTGCTATTTCAGAAAGAGGCTCTGCCAAGAACGACAGCGATGAGAAGTTACGTCTCTGGGAAAGCAGGCATCTGCAGTGCTGTTGTTCCTATGCATAGGCAGCCGAGGGAAGGTGAAGAGCAGCAGCTTTCAGGGGTGGCACCTTCGTTCTGTGTGAAACAGCCCGACGTTTGCTATTTCAGAAAGAGGCTCTGCCGAGAACGAGACCGATTAGAAGTTACGTCTCTGGGAAAGCAGGTATGCCCAGTGCTGTTGTTCCTGTGCGTAGGATGCCGAGGGAAGTTGAAGACCAGCAACAGCTTTCAGGGCTGCCTCCTTCATCCTGGGAGAAACAGCCCGACGTTTGCTATTCCAGAATAAGGCTCTGCCGAGATCAAGAGCGATGAGAACTTACGTCTCTGGGAAAGCAGGTATCCCCAGTGCTGTTTTTCCTATGCATAGGCTGCAGAGGGAAGTTGGAGAGCAGCAGCAGCTTTCAGAGCTGCCTCCTTCATCCTGGGAGAAACAGCCCGATGTTTGCTATTTCAGAAAGAGGCTCTGCCGAGAACGAGAGCGATGAGAAGTTACGTCCCTGAGAAAGCAGGTATGCCCAGTGCTGTTGTTCCTGTGCATAGGCTGCCGAGGGAAGGTGAAGAGCAGCAACAGCTTTCAGGGGTGGCACCTGTGTCCTGGGAGAACAGCCCGACGTTTGCTATTTCAGAAAGAGGCTTTGCCAAGAACAAGGGCGGTGAGACCTTACGTCTCTGGGAAAGCAGGTATCACCAGTGTTGTTGTTTCGTTGCATAGGCTGCCATGGGAAGGTGAAGAGCAGCAACAGCTTTCAGGGCTGGCACCTTCGATCTGTGTGATACAGCCCGACGTTTGCTATTTCAGAAAGAGGCTTTGCCAAGAACAAGAGCGGTGAGACCTTACGTCTCTGGGAAAGCCCGTATCCCCAGTGTTGTTGTTTCGTTGCATGGGCTGCCGAGGAAAGGTGAAGAGCAGCAACAGCTTTCAGGGCTGGCACCTTCGTCCTGGGAGAAACAGCCCGACGTTTGCTATTTCAGAAAGAGGCTTTGCCAAGAACAAGAGCCATGAGTAGTTACGTCTCTCGGAAAGCAGGTATCCCCAGTGTTGTTGTTTCGTTGCATGGGCTGCCAAGGAAAGGTGTAGAGCAGCAACAGCTTTCAGGGCTGGCACCTTCGTCCTGGGAGAAACAGCCCGACGTTTGCTATTTCAGAAAGAGGCTTTGCCAAGAACAAGAGCCATGAGAAGTTACGTCTCTGGGAAAGCAGGTATTCCCAGTGTTGTTGTTTCGTTTCATAGGCTGCCGAGGGAAGGTGAAGAGCAGTAACAGCTTTCAGGGCTGTCACCTTCGTCCTGGGACAAACAGCCCGATGTTTGCTATTTCAGAAAGAGGCTCTGCCGAGAACGAGAGCGATGAGAACTTACGTCTCTGGGAAAGCAGGTATCCCCAGTGTTGTTGTTTCATTGGATAGGCTGCCGAGGGAAGGTGAAGAGCAGCAGCAGCTTTCAGGGGTGGAACAGTCGTCCTGGGAGAATCAGCCCGACGTTTGCTATTTCAGAAAGAGGCTTTGCCAAGAACAAGAGCGGTGAGACCTTACGTCTCTGGGAAAGCAGGTATCCCCAGTGTTGTTGTTCCATTGCATGGGCTGCCGAGGAAAGGTGAAGAGCAGCAACAGCTTTCAGGGCTGGCACCTTCGTCCTGGGAGAAACAGCCCGACGTTTGCTATTTCAGAAAGAGGCTTTGCCAAGAACAAGAGCCTTGAGTAGTTACGTCTCTCGGAAAGCAGGTATCCCCAGTGTTGTTGTTTCGTTGCATGGGCTGCCGAGGAAAGGTGAAGAGCAGCAACAGCTTTCAGGGCTGGCACCTTCGTCCTGGGAGAAACAGCCCGACGTTTGCTATTTCAGAAAGAGGCTTTGCCAAGAACAAGAGCCATGAGTAGTTACGTCTCTCGGAAAGCAGGTATCCCCAGTGTTGTTGTTTCGTTGCATGGGCTGCCAAGGAAAGGTGAGGAGCAGCAACAGCTTTCAGGGCTGGCACCTTCGTCCTGGGAGAAACAGCCCGACGTTTGCTATTTCAGAAAGAGGCTTTGCCAAGAACAAGAGCCATGAGAAGTTACGTCTCTGGGAAAGCAGGTATCCCCAGTGTTGTTGTTTCGTTGCATGGGCTGCCAAGGAAAGGTGAAGAGCAGCAACAGCTTTCAGGGCTGGCACCTTCGTCCTGGGAGAAACAGCCCGACGTTTGCTATTTCAGAAAGAGGGTTTGCCAAGAACAAGAGCCATGAGAAGTTACGTCTCCAGGAAAGCAGGTATCCCCAGTGTTGTTGTTTCGTTGGATAGGCTGCCGAGGGAAGGTGAAGAGCAGCAACAGCTTTCAGGGCTGGCAACTTCGTACTGGGAGAAACAGCCCGACGTTTGCTATTTCAGAAAGAGTCTTTGCCAAGAACAAAGGCGGTGAGACCTTACGTCTCTGGGAAAGCAGGTATCCCCAGTTTTGTTGTTTCGTTGCATGGGCTGCCGAGGAAAGGTGAAGAGCAGCAACAGCTTTCAGGGCTGGCACCTTCGTCCTGGGAGAAACAGCCCGACGTTTGCTATTTCATAAAGAGGGTTTGCCAAGAACAAGAGCCATGAGAAGTTACGTCTCTGGGAAAGCAGGTATCCCCAGTGCTGTTGTTCCTATGCATAGGCTGCCGAGGGAAGGTGAAGAGCAGCAACAGCTTTCAGGGCTGGCACCTTCGTCCTGGGAGAAACAGCCCGAAGTTTGTTATTTGAGAAAAGGCTTTGCCAAGAACGAGAGCCATGAGAAGTTACGTCTCCACGAAAGCAGGTATTCTCAGTGTTGTTGTTCCTGTGCATAGGCTGCCGAGGGAAGGTGAAGAGCAGCAACAGCTTTCAGGGGTGGCACCTACGTCCTGGGAGAACAGCCCGACGTTTGCTATTTCAGAAAGAGGCTTTGCCAAGAACAAGGGTGGTGAGACCTGACGTCTCTGGGAAAGCAGGTATCCCCAGTGTTTTTGTTTCATTTCATAGGCTGCCGTGAGATGTGAAGAGCAACAACGGCTTTCAGGGCTGGCACCTTCGTCCTGGGAGAAACTGCCCGACGTTTGCTATTTCAGAAAGAGGCTCTGCCGAGAACGAGAGCGATGAGAATTTACGTCTCTGAGAAAGCAGGTATGCCCAGTGCTGTTGTTCCTGTGCGTAGGATGCCGAGGGAAGGTGAAGAGCAGCAACAGCTTTCAGGGGTGGAAAAGTCGTCCTGGGAGAAACAGCCCGACGTTTGCTATTTCAGAAAGAGGCTCTGCCAAGAACGACAGCGATGAGAAGTTACGTCTCTGGGAAAGCAGGCATCTGCAGTGCTGTTGTTCCTATGCATAGGCAGCCGAGGGAAGGTGAAGAGCAGCAGCTTTCAGGGGTGGCACCTTCGTTCTGTGTGAAACAGCCCGACGTTTGCTATTTCAGAAAGAGGCTCTGCCGAGAACGAGACCGATTAGATGTTACGTCTCTGGGAAAGCAGGTATGCCCAGTGCTGTTGTTCCTGTGCGTAGGATGCCGAGGGAAGTTGAAGACCAGCAACAGCTTTCAGGGCTGCCTCCTTCATCCTGGGAGAAACAGCCCGACGTTTGCTATTCCAGAATAAGGCTCTGCCGAGATCAAGAGCGATGAGAACTTACGTCTCTGGGAAAGCAGGTATCCCCAGTGCTGTTTTTCCTATGCATAGGCTGCAGAGGGAAGTTGGAGAGCAGCAGCAGCTTTCAGAGCTGCCTCCTTCATCCTGGGAGAAACAGCCCGATGTTTGCTATTTCAGAAAGAGGCTCTGCCGAGAACGAGAGCGATGAGAAGTTACGTCCCTGAGAAAGCAGGTATGCCCAGTGCTGTTGTTCCTGTGCATAGGCTGCCGAGGGAAGGTGAAGAGCAGCAACAGCTTTCAGGGGTGGCACCTGCGTCCTGGGAGAACAGCCCGACGTTTGCTATTTCAGAAAGAGGCTTTGCCAAGAACAAGGGCGGTGAGACCTTACGTCTCTGGGAAAGCAGGTATCACCAGTGTTGTTGTTTCGTTGCATAGGCTGCCATGGGAAGGTGAAGAGCAGCAACAGCTTTCAGGGCTGGCACCTTCGATCTGTGTGATACAGCCCGACGTTTGCTATTTCAGAAAGAGGCTTTGCCAAGAACAAGAGCGGTGAGACCTTACGTCTCTGGGAAAGCCCGTATCCCCAGTGTTGTTGTTTCGTTGCATGGGCTGCCGAGGAAAGGTGAAGAGCAGCAACAGCTTTCAGGGCTGGCACCTTCGTCCTGGGAGAAACAGCCCGACGTTTGCTATTTCAGAAAGAGGCTTTGCCAAGAACAAGAGCCATGAGTAGTTACGTCTCTCGGAAAGCAGGTATCCCCAGTGTTGTTGTTTCGTTGCATGGGCTGCCAAGGAAAGGTGTAGAGCAGCAACAGCTTTCAGGGCTGGCACCTTCGTCCTGGGAGAAACAGCCCGACGTTTGCTATTTCAGAAAGAGGCTTTGCCAAGAACAAGAGCCATGAGAAGTTACGTCTCTGGGAAAGCAGGTATTCCCAGTGTTGTTGTTTCGTTTCATAGGCTGCCGAGGGAAGGTGAAGAGCAGCAACAGCTTTCAGGGCTGTCACCTTCGTCCTGGGACAAACAGCCCGATGTTTGCTATTTCAGAAAGAGGCTCTGCCGAGAACGAGAGCGATGAGAACTTACGTCTCTGGGAAAGCAGGTATCCCCAGTGTTGTTGTTTCATTGGATAGGCTGCCGAGGGAAGGTGAAGAGCAGCAGCAGCTTTCAGGGGTGGAACAGTCGTCCTGGGAGAATCAGCCCGACGTTTGCTATTTCAGAAAGAGGCTTTGCCAAGAACAAGAGCGGTGAGACCTTACGTCTCTGGGAAAGCAGGTATCCCCAGTGTTGTTGTTCCATTGCATGGGCTGCCGAGGAAAGGTGAAGAGCAGCAACAGCTTTCAGGGCTGGCACCTTCGTCCTGGGAGAAACAGCCCGACGTTTGCTATTTCAGAAAGAGGCTTTGCCAAGAACAAGAGCCTTGAGTAGTTACGTCTCTCGGAAAGCAGGTATCCCCAGTGTTGTTGTTTCGTTGCATGGGCTGCCAAGGAAAGGTAAAGAGCAGCAACAGCTTTCAGGGCTGGCACCTTCGTCCTGGGAGAAACAGCCCGACGTTTGCTATTTCAGAAAGAGGGTTTGCCAAGAACAAGAGCCATGAGAAGTTACGTCTCTGGGAAAGCAGGTATCCCCAGTGTTGTTGTTTCGTTTCATAGGCTGCCGAGGGAAGGTGAAGAGCAGCAACAGCTTTCAGGGCTGTCACCTTCGTCCTGGGACAAACAGCCCGATGTTTGCTATTTCAGAAAGAGGCTCTGCCGAGAACGAGAGCGATGAGAATTTACGTCTCTGGGAGAGCAGGCATCCGCAGTGCTGTTGTTCCTATGCATTGGCTGCCGAGGGAAGTGGAAGACCAGCAACAGCTTTCAGTGCCTCCTTCATCCTGGGAGAAACAGCCCGACGTTTGCTATTTCAGAAAGAGGCTTTGCCAAGAACAAGAGCGGTGAGACCTTACGTCTCTGGGAAAGCAGGTATCCCCAGTGTTGTTGTTCCATTGCATGGGCTGCCGAGGAAAGGTGAAGAGCAGCAACAGCTTTCAGGGGTGGCACCTGCGTCCTGGGAGAACAGCCCGACGTTTGCTATTTCAGAAAGAGGCTTTGCCAAGAACAAGGGCGGTGAGACCTTACGTCTCTGGGAAAGCAGGTATCACCAGTGTTGTTGTTTCGTTGCATAGGCTGCCATGGGAAGGTGAAGAGCAGCAACAGCTTTCAGGGCTGGCACCTTCGATCTGTGTGATACAGCCCGACGTTTGCTATTTCAGAAAGAGGCTTTGCCAAGAACAAGAGCGGTGAGACCTTACGTCTCTGGGAAAGCCCGTATCCCCAGTGTTGTTGTTTCGTTGCATGGGCTGCCGAGGAAAGGTGAAGAGCAGCAACAGCTTTCAGGGCTGGCACCTTCGTCCTGGGAGAAACAGCCCGACGTTTGCTATTTCAGAAAGAGGCTTTGCCAAGAACAAGAGCCATGAGTAGTTACGTCTCTCGGAAAGCAGGTATCCCCAGTGTTGTTGTTTCGTTGCATGGGCTGCCAAGGAAAGGTGAAGAGCAGCAACAGCTTTCAGGGCTGGCACCTTCGTCCTGGGAGAAACAGCCCGACGTTTGCTATTTCAGAAAGAGGGTTTGCCAAGAACAAGAGCCATGAGAAGTTACGTCTCTGGGAAAGCAGGTATCCCCAGTGTTGTTGTTTCGTTTCATAGGCTGCCGAGGGAAGGTGAAGAGCAGCAACAGCTTTCAGGGCTGTCACCTTCGTCCTGGGACAAACAGCCCGATGTTTGCTATTTCAGAAAGAGGCTCTGCCGAGAACGAGAGCGATGAGAAGGTACGTCTCTGGGAAAGCAGGTATCCCCAGTGTTGTTGTTTCATTGGATAGGCTGCCGAGGGAAGGTGAAGAGCAGCAGCAGCTTTCAGGGGTGGAACAGTCGTCCTGGGAGAATCAGCCCGACGTTTGCTATTTCAGAAAGAGGCTTTGCCTAGAACAAGAGCGGTGAGACCTTACGTCTCTGGGAGAGCAGGCATCCGCAGTGCTGTTGTTCCTATGCATTGGCTGCCGAGGGAAGTGGAAGACCAGCAACAGCTTTCAGTGCCTCCTTCATCCTGGGAGAAACAGCCCGACGTTTGCTATTTCAGAAAGAGGCTTTGCCAAGAACAAGAGCGGTGAGACCTTACGTCTCTGGGAAAGCAGGTATCCCCAGTGTTGTTGTTCCATTGCATGGGCTGCCGAGGAAAGGTGAAGAGCAGCAACAGCTTTCAGGGGTGGCACCTGCGTCCTGGGAGAACAGCCCGACGTTTGCTATTTCAGAAAGAGGCTTTGCCAAGAACAAGGGCGGTGAGACCTTACGTCTCTGGGAAAGCAGGTATCCCCAGTGTTGTTGTTCCATTGCATGGGCTGCCGAGGAAAGGTGAAGAGCAGCAACAGCTTTCAGGGGTGGCACCTGCGTCCTGGGAGAACAGCCCGACGTTTGCTATTTCAGAAAGAGGCTTTGCCAAGAACAAGGGCGGTGAGACCTTACGTCTCTGGGAAAGCAGGTATCACCAGTGTTGTTGTTTCGTTGCATAGGCTGCCATGGGAAGGTGAAGAGCAGCAACAGCTTTCAGGGCTGGCACCTTCGTCCTGGGAGAAACAGCCCGACGTTTGCTATTTCAGAAAGAGGCTTTGCCAAGAACAAGAGCCATGAGTAGTTACGTCTCTCGGAAAGCAGGTATCCCCAGTGTTGTTGTTTCGTTGCATGGGCTGCCAAGGAAAGGTGAAGAGCAGCAACAGCTTTCAGGGCTGGCACCTTCGTCCTGGGAGAAACAGCCCGACGTTTGCTATTTCAGAAAGAGGGTTTGCCAAGAACAAGAGCCATGAGAAGTTACGTCTCTGGGAAAGCAGGTATCCCCAGTGTTGTTGTTTCGTTTCATAGGCTGCCGAGGGAAGGTGAAGAGCAGCAACAGCTTTCAGGGCTGTCACCTTCGTCCTGGGACAAACAGCCCGATGTTTGCTATTTCAGAAAGAGGCTCTGCCGAGAACGAGAGCGATGAGAAGGTACGTCTCTGGGAAAGCAGGTATCCCCAGTGTTGTTGTTTCATTGGATAGGCTGCCGAGGGAAGGTGAAGAGCAGCAGCAGCTTTCAGGGGTGGAACAGTCGTCCTGGGAGAATCAGCCCGACGTTTGCTATTTCAGAAAGAGGCTTTGCCAAGAACAAGAGCGGTGAGACCTTACGTCTCTGGGAAAGCAGGTATCCCCAGTGTTGTTGTTCCATTGCATGGGCTGCCGAGGAAAGGTGAAGAGCAGCAACAGCTTTCAGGGCTGGCACCTTCGTCCTGGGAGAAACAGCCCGACGTTTGCTATTTCAGAAAGAGGCTTTGCCAAGAACAAGAGCCTTGAGTAGTTACGTCTCTGGGAAAGCAGGTATCCCCAGTGTTGTTGTTTCGTTGCATGGGCTGCCAAGGAAAGGTAAAGAGCAGCAACAGCTTTCAGGGCTGGCACCTTCGTCCTGGGAGAAACAGCCCGACGTTTGCTATATCAGAAAGAGGGTTTGCCAAGAACAAGAGCCATGAGAAGTTACGTCTCTGGGAAAGCAGGTATCCCCAGTGTTGTTGTTTCGTTTCATAGGCTGCCGAGGGAAGGTGAAGAGCAGCAACAGCTTTCAGGGCTGGCACCTTCGTCCTGGGAGAAACAGCCCGACGTTTGCTATTTCAGAAAGAGGCTCTGCCGAGAACGACAGCGATGAGAAGTTACGTCTCTGGGAAAGCAGGCATCTGCAGTGCTGTTGTTCCTATGCATAGGCTGCCGAGGGAAGGTGAAGAGCAGCAGCTTTCAGGGGTGGCACCTTCGTTCTGTGTGAAACAGCCCGACGTTTGCTATTTCAGAAAGAGGCTCTGCCGAGAACGAGACCGATTAGAAGTTACGTCTCTGGGAAAGCAGGTATGCCCAGTGCTGTTGTTCCTGTGCGTAGGATGCCGAGGGAAGTTGAAGACCAGCAACAGCTTTCAGGGCTGCCTCCTTCATCCTGGGAGAAACAGCCCGACGTTTGCTATTCCAGAATAAGGCTCTGCCGAGATCAAGAGTGATGAGAACTTACGTCTCTGGGAAAGCAGGTATCCCCAGTGCTGTTTTTCCTATGCATAGGCTGCAGAGGGAAGTTGGAGAGCAGCAGCAGCTTTCAGAGCTGCCTCCTTCATCCTGGGAGAAACAGCCCGATGTTTATTATTTCAGAAAGAGGCTCTGCCGAGAACGAGAGCGATGAGAAGTTACGTCCCTGAGAAAGCAGGTATGCCCAGTGCTGTTGTTCCTGTACGTAGGATGCCGAGGGAAGGTGAAGAGCAGCAACAGCTTTCAGGGCTGGCACCTTCGTCCTGGGAGAAACTGCCCGACGTTTGCTATTTCAGAAAGAGGCTCTGCCGAGATCGAGAGCGATGAGAAGTTACGTCTCTGAGAATGCAGGTATGCCCAGTGCTCTTGTTCCTGTGCATAGGCTGCCGAGGGAAGGTGAAGAGCAGCAACAGCTTTCAGGGGTGGCACCTGCGTCCTGGGAGAACAGCCCGATGTTTGCTATTTCAGAAAGAGGCTTTGCCAAGAACAAGGGCGGTGAGACCTTACGTCTCTGGGAAAGCAGGTATCACCAGTGTTGTTGTTTCGTTGCATAGGCTGCCATGGGAAGGTGAAGAGCAGCAACAGCTTTCAGGGCTGGCACCTTCGATCTGTGTGATACAGCCCGACGTTTGCTATTTCAGAAAGAGGCTTTGCCAAGAACAAGAGCGGTGAGACCTTACGTCTCTGGGAAAGCCCGTATCCCCAGTGTTGTTGTTTCGTTGCATGGGCTGCCGAGGAAAGGTGAAGAGCAGCAACAGCTTTCAGGGCTGGCACCTTCGTCCTGGGAGAAACAGCCCGACGTTTGCTATTTCAGAAAGAGGCTTTGCCAAGAACAAGAGCCATGAGTAGTTACGTCTCTCGGAAAGCAGGTATCCCCAGTGTTGTTGTTTCGTTGCATGGGCTGCCAAGGAAAGGTGAGGAGCAGCAACAGCTTTCAGGGCTGGCACCTTCGTCCTGGGAGAAACAGCCCGACGTTTGCTATTTCAGAAAGAGGCTTTGCCAAGAACAAGAGCCATGAGAAGTTACGTCTCTGGGAAAGCAGGTATCCCCAGTGTTGTTGTTTCGTTGCATGGGCTGCCAAGGAAAGGTGAAGAGCAGCAACAGCTTTCAGGGCTGGCACCTTCGTCCTGGGAGAAACAGCCCGACGTTTGCTATTTCAGAAAGAGGGTTTGCCAAGAACAAGAGCCATGAGAAGTTACGTCTCCAGGAAAGCAGGTATCCCCAGTGTTGTTGTTTCGTTGGATAGGCTGCCGAGGGAAGGTGAAGAGCAGCAACAGCTTTCAGGGCTGGCAACTTCGTACTGGGAGAAACAGCCCGACGTTTGCTATTTCAGAAAGAGTCTTTGCCAAGAACAAAGGCGGTGAGACCTTACGTCTCTGGGAAAGCAGGTATCCCCAGTTTTGTTGTTTCGTTGCATGGGCTGCCGAGGAAAGGTGAAGAGCAGCAACAGCTTTCAGGGCTGGCACCTTCGTCCTGGGAGAAACAGCCCGACGTTTGCTATTTCTTAAAGAGGGTTTGCCAAGAACAAGAGCCATGAGAAGTTACGTCTCTGGGAAAGCAGGTATCCCCAGTGCTGTTGTTCCTATGCATAGGCTGCCGAGGGAAGGTGAAGAGCAGCAACAGCTTTCAGGGCTGGCACCTTCGTCCTGGGAGAAACAGCCCGAAGTTTGTTATTTGAGAAAAGGCTTTGCCAAGAACGAGAGACATGAGAAGTTACGTCTCCACGAAAGCAGGTATTCTCAGTGTTGTTGTTCCTGTGCATAGGCTGCCGAGGGAAGGTGAAGAGCAGCAACAGCTTTCAGGGGTGGCACCTACGTCCTGGGAGAACAGCCCGACGTTTGCTATTTCAGAAAGAGGCTTTGCCAAGAACAAGGGTGGTGAGACCTGACGTCTCTGGGAAAGCAGGTATCCCCAGTGTTTTTGTTTCATTGCATAGGCTGCCGTGAGATGTGAAGAGCAACAACGGCTTTCAGGGCTGGTACCTTCGTCCTGGGAGAAACTGCCCGACGTTTGCTATTTCAGAAAGAGGCTCTGCCGAGAACGAGAGCGATGAGAATTTACGTCTCTGAGAAAGCAGGTATGCCCAGTGCTGTTGTTCCTGTGCGTAGGATGCCGAGGGAAGGTGAAGAGCAGCAACAGCTTTCAGGGCTGGCACCTTCGTCCTGGGAGAAACAGCCCGACGTTTGCTATTTCAGAAAGAGGCTCTGCCAAGAACGACAGCGATGAGAAGTTACGTCTCTGGGAAAGCAGGCATCTGCAGTGCTGTTGTTCCTATGCATAGGCAGCCGAGGGAAGGTGAAGAGCAGCAGCTTTCAGGGGTGGCACCTTCGTTCTGTGTGAAACAGCCCGACGTTTGCTATTTCAGAAAGAGGCTCTGCCGAGAACGAGACCGATTAGAAGTTACGTCTCTGGGAAAGCAGGTATGCCCAGTGCTGTTGTTCCTGTGCGTAGGATGCCGAGGGAAGTTGAAGACCAGCAACAGCTTTCAGGGCTGCCTCCTTCATCCTGGGAGAAACAGCCCGGCGTTTGCTATTCCAGAATAAGGCTCTGCCGAGATCAAGAGCGATGAGAACTTACGTCTCTGGGAAAGCAGGTATCCCCAGTGCTGTTTTTCCTATGCATAGGCTGCAGAGGGAAGTTGGAGAGCAGCAGCAGCTTTCAGAGCTGCCTCCTTCATCCTGGGAGAAACAGCCCGATGTTTGCTATTTCAGAAAGAGGCTCTGCCGAGAACGAGAGCGATGAGAAGTTACGTCCCTGAGAAAGCAGGTATGCCCAGTGCTGTTGTTCCTGTACGTAGGATGCCGAGGGAAGGTGAAGAGCAGCAACAGCTTTCAGGGCTGGCACCTTCGTCCTGGGAGAAACTGCCCGACGTTTGCTATTTCAGAAAGAGGCTCTGCCGAGATCGAGAGCGATGAGAAGTTACGTCTCTGAGAATGCAGGTATGCCCAGTGCTCTTGTTCCTGTGCATAGGCTGCCGAGGGAAGGTGAAGAGCAGCAACAGCTTTCAGGGGTGGCACCTTCGTCCTGGGAGAACAGCCCGACGTTTGCTATTTCAGAAAGAGGCTTTGCCAAGAACAAGGGCGGTGAGACCTTACGTCTCTGGGAAAGCAGGTATCACCAGTGTTGTTGTTTCGTTGCATAGGCTGCCATGGGAAGGTGAAGAGCAGCAACAGCTTTCAGGGCTGGCACCTTCGATCTGTGTGATACAGCCCGACGTTTGCTATTTCAGAAAGAGGCTTTGCCAAGAACAAGAGCGGTGAGACCTTACGTCTCTGGGAAAGCCCGTATCCCCAGTGTTGTTGTTTCGTTGCATGGGCTGCCGAGGAAAGGTGAAGAGCAGCAACAGCTTTCAGGGCTGGCACCTTCGTCCTGGGAGAAACAGCCCGACGTTTGCTATTTCAGAAAGAGGCTTTGCCAAGAACAAGAGCCATGAGTAGTTACGTCTCTCGGAAAGCAGGTATCCCCAGTGTTGTTGTTTCGTTGCATGGGCTGCCAAGGAAAGGTGAAGAGCAGCAACAGCTTTCAGGGCTGGCACCTTCGTCCTGGGAGAAACAGCCCGACGTTTGCTATTTCAGAAAGAGGGTTTGCCAAGAACAAGAGCCTTGAGAAGTTACGTCTCTGGGAAAGCAGGTATCCCCAGTGTTGTTGTTTCGTTTCATAGGCTGCCGAGGGAAGGTGAAGAGCAGCAACAGCTTTCAGGGCTGTCACCTTCGTCCTGGGACAAACAGCCCGATGTTTGCTATTTCAGAAAGAGGCTCTGCCGAGAACGAGAGCGATGAGAACTTACGTCTCTGGGAAAGCAGGTATCCCCAGTGTTGTTGTTTCATTGGATAGGCTGCCGAGGGAAGGTGAAGAGCAGCAGCAGCTTTCAGGGGTGGAACAGTCGTCCTGGGAGAATCAGCCCGACGTTTGCTATTTCAGAAAGAGGCTTTGCCAAGAACAAGAGCGGTGAGACCTTACGTCTCTGGGAAAGCAGGTATCCCCAGTGTTGTTGTTCCATTGCATGGGCTGCCGAGGAAAGGTGAAGAGCAGCAACAGCTTTCAGGGCTGGCACCTTCGTCCTGGGAGAAACAGCCCGACGTTTGCTATTTCAGAAAGAGGCTTTGCCAAGAACAAGAGCCTTGAGTAGTTACGTCTCTCGGAAAGCAGGTATCCCCAGTGTTGTTGTTTCGTTGCATGGGCTGCCAAGGAAAGGTAAAGAGCAGCAACAGCTTTCAGGGCTGGCACCTTCGTCCTGGGAGAAACAGCCCGACGTTTGCTATTTCAGAAAGAGGGTTTGCCAAGAACAAGAGCCATGAGAAGTTACGTCTCTGGGAAAGCAGGTATCCCCAGTGTTGTTGTTTCGTTTCATAGGCTGCCGAGGGAAGGTGAAGAGCAGCAACAGCTTTCAGGGCTGTCACCTTCGTCCTGGGACAAACAGCCCGATGTTTGCTATTTCAGAAAGAGGCTCTGCCGAGAACGAGAGCGATGAGAATTTACGTCTCTGGGAGAGCAGGCATCCGCAGTGCTGTTGTTCCTATGCATTGGCTGCCGAGGAAAGGTGAAGAGCAGCAACAGCTTTCAGGGCTGGCACCTTCGTCCTGGGAGAAACAGGCTGACGTTTGCTATTTCAGAAAGAGGGTTTGCCAAGAACAAGAGCCATGAGAAGTTACGTCTCTGGGAAAGCAGGTATGCCCAGTGCTGTTGTTCCTGTGCGTAGGCTGCCGAGGGAAGGTGAAGACCAGCAACAGCTTTCAGGGCTGGCACCTTCGTCCTGGGAGAAAGAGGCCGACGTTTGCTATTTCAGAAAGAGGGTTTGCCAAGAACAAGAGCCATGAGAAGTTACGTCTCTGGGAAAGCAGGTATCCCCAGTGCTGTTGTTTCGTTTCATAGGCTGCCGAGGGAAGGTGAAGAGCAGCAACAGCTTTCAGGGCTGTCACTTTAGTCCTGGGACAAACAGCCCGATGTTTGCTATTTCAGAAAGAGGCTCTGCCGAGAACGAGAGCGATGAGAAGGTACGTCTCTGGGAAAGCAGGTATCCCCAGTGCTGTTGTTTCATTGGATAGGCTGCCGAGGGAAGGTGAAGAGCAGCAGCAGCTTTCAGGGGTGGAACAGTCGTCCTGGGAGAAACAGCCCGACGTTTGCTATTTCAGAAATAGGGTTTGCCAAGAACAAGAGCGATGAGAAGTTACGTCTCTGGGAAAGCAGGTATCCCCAGTGTTGTTGTTTCGTTGCATGGGCTGCTGAGGAAAGGTGAAGAGCAGCAACAGCTTTCAGGGCTGTCACTTTAGTCCTGGGACAAACAGCCCGAAGATTGCTATTTCAGAAACAGGCTCTGCTGAGAGCGAGAGCGATGAGAAGTTACGTCTCTGGGAAAGCAGGTATTCTCAGTGTTGTTGTTCCTCTGCATCGGCTGCCGAGTGAAGGTGAAGAGCAGCAACAGCTTTCAGGGGTGGCACCTATGTCCTGGGAGAACAGCCCGACGTTTGCTATTTCAGAAAGAGGCTGTGCCGAGAGCGAGAGCAATGAGAAGTTACGTCTCCAGGAAAGCAGGTATCCCCAGTGTTGTTGTTCCTGTGCATAGGCTGCCGAAGGAAGATGAAGAGCAGCAACAGTTTTCAAGGCTGGCACCTTCGTCCTGGGAGAAACAGCCCGACGTTTTGTATTTCAGAACGAGGCTCTGCCGAGAACGAGAGCGATGAGAAGTTACGTCTCTGGCAGAGCAGGCATCCGCAGTGCTGTTGTTCCTATGCATTGGCTGCCGAGGAAAGTTGAAGACCAGCAACAGCTTTCAGGGCCTCCTTCATCCTGGGAGAAACAGCCCGACGTTTTATATTTCAGAAAGAGGCTCTGCCGAGAACGAGAGCGATGAGAAGTTACGTCTCTGGGAAAGCAGGCATCCCCAGTGTTGTTGTTTCGTTCCATAGGCTGCCATGGGAAGGTGAAGGGAAGCAACGGCTTTCAGGGCTGTCAGCTTAGTCCTGGGAGAAACAGCCCGACGTTTTGTATTTCAGAAAGAGGCTCTGCCGAGAACGAGAGCGATGAGAAGGTACGTCTCTGGGAAAGCAGGTTTCCCCAGTGTTGTTGTTTCGTTGGATAGGCTGCCGAGGGAAGGTGAAGAGCCGCAGCAGCTTTCAGTGGTGGAACAGTCGTCCTGGGAGAAACAGCCCGACGTTTGCTATTTCAGAAAGAGGCTTTGCCAAGAACAAGGGCGGTGAGACCTTACGTCTCTGGGAAAGCAGGTATTCCCAGTGCTGTTGTTCAGATGCATAGGCTGCCAGGGAAGTTGAAGAGCAGCAGCAGCTTTCAGGGCTGGCACCTTCTTTCTGTGTGAAACAGTCCGACGTTTTGTATTTCAGAAACAGGCTCTGCCGAGTTAGAGAGCGATGAGAAGTTAAGTCTCTGAGAATGCAGGTATGCCCAGTGCTGTTGTTCCTGTGCGTAGGCTGCCGAGGGAAGGTGAAGAGCAGCAACAGCTTTCAGGGCTGGCACCTTCGTCCTGGGAGAAACTGCCCGACGTTTGCTATTTCAGAAAGACCCTCTGCCAAGAACGTGAGCGATGAGAAGTTACGTCTCTGGGAAAGCAGGCATCCGCAGTGCTGTTGTTCCTGTGCATAGGCTGCCGATTGACGTTGAAGAGCAACAGCAACTTTCAGGGCTGGCACTTTCGTCCTGGGAGAAACTGCCCGAAGTTTGCTATTTCAGAAACAGGCTCTGCTGAGAGCGAGAGCGATGAGAAGTTACGTCTCTGGGAAAGCAGGCATCCGCAGTGCTGTTGTTCCTATGCATAGGCTGCCGAGGGAAGTTAAAGACCAGCAACAGCTTTCAGGGCTGGCACCTTCGTCCTGGGAGAAACAGCCCGAAGTTTGCTATTCTAGAAACAGGCTCTGCCGAGAACGAGAGCGGTGAGACCTTACGTCTCTGGGAAAGCAGGTATCCCCAGTGTTGTTGTTCCGTTGCATGGGCTGCCTAGGAAAGGTGAAGAGCAGCAACAGCTTTCAGGGCTGGCACCTTCGTCCTGGGAGAAAGAGGCCGACGTTTGCTATTTCAGAACGAGGGTTTGCCAAGAACAAGAGCCATGAGAAGTTACGTCTCTGGGAAAGCAGGTATCCCCAGTGCTGTTGTTCCTATGCATAGGCTGCCGAGGGAAGGTGAAGAGCAGCAACAGCTTTCAGGGGTGGCACCTATGTCCTGGGAGAACAGCCCGATGTTTGCTATTTGAGAAAAAGGCTTTGCCAAGAACGAGAGCCATGAGAAGTTACGTCTCCAGGAAAGCAGGTATTCTCAGTGTTGTTGTTCCTGTGCATAGGCTGCTGAGGGAAGGTGAAGAGCAGCAACAGCTTTCAGGGGTGGCACCTATGTCCTGGGAGAAACAGCCCGACGTTTGCTACTTCAGAAAGAGGCTTTGCCATGAACAAGGGCGGTGAGACCTTACGTCTCTGGGAAAGCAGGTATCCCCAGTGTTGTTGTTTTGTTGCATAGGCTGCCATGGGAAGGTGAAGGGAAGCAACGGCTTTCAGGGCTGTCAGCTTCGTCCTGGGAGAAACAGCCCGATGTTTGCTATTTCAGAAAGAGGCTCTGCCGAGAACGAGAGCGATGAGAAGGTACGTCTCTGGGAAAGCAGGTATCCCCAGTGTTGTTGTTCCGTTGGATAGGCTGCCGAGGGAAGGTGAAGAGCCGCAGCAGCTTTCAGGGGTGGAACAGTCGTCCTGGGAGAAACAGCCCGACGTTTGCTATTTCAGAAAGAGGCTTTGCCAAGAACAAGAGCGGTGAGACCTTATGCCTCTGGGAAAGCAGGTATTCTCAGTGTTGTTGTTCCTGTGCATAGGCTGCCGAGGGAAGGTGAAGAGCAGCAACAGCTTTCAAGGGTGGCACCTACGTCCTGGGAGAACAGCCCGACGTTTGCTATTTCAGAAAGAGGCTTTGCCAAGAACAAGGGCGGTGAGACCTTACGTCTCTGGGAAAGCAGGTATTCCCAGTGCTGTTGTTCAGATGCATAGGCTGCCAGGGAAGTTGAAGAGCAGCAGCAGCTTTCAGGGCTGGCACCTTCTTTCTGTGTGAAACAGCCCGACGTTTTGTATTTCAGAAACAGGCTCTGCCGAGTTAGAGAGCGATGAGAAGTTAAGTCTCTGAGAATGCAGGTATGCCCAGTGCTGTTGTTCCTGTGCGTAGGCTGCCGAGGGAAGGTGAAGAGCAGCAACAGCTTTCAGGGCTGGCACCTTCGTCCTGGGAGAAACTGCCCGACGTTTGCTATTTCAGAAAGACCCTCTGCCAAGAACATGAGCGATGAGAAGTTACGTCTCTGGGAAAGCAGGCATCCGCAGTGCTGTTGTTCCTATGCATAGGCTGCCGAGGGAAGGTGTAGATCAGCAGCAGCTTTCAGGGCTTGCACCTTCGTTCTGTGTGAAAGGGCCCGACGTTTGCTAATTCAGAAAAAGGCTTTGCCAAGAACCAGAGCCATGAGAAGTTACGTCTCTGGGAAAGCAGGCATCCGCAGTGCTGTTGTTCCTGTGCATAGGCTGCCGAGGGACGTTGAAGACCAGCAGCAACTTTCAGGGCTGGCACTTTCGTCCTGGGAGAAACTGCCCGAAGTTTGCTATTTCAGAAACAGGCTCTGCTGAGAGCGAGAGCGATGAGAAGTTACGTCTCTGGGAAAGCAGGCATCCGCAGTGCTGTTGTTCCTATGCATAGGCTGCCGAGGGAAGTTAAAGACCAGCAACAGCTTTCAGGGCTGGCACCTTCGTCCTGGGAGAAACAGCCCGAAGTTTGCTATTCCAGAAACAGGCTCTGCCGAGAACGAGAGCAGTGAGACCTTACGTCTCTGGGAAAGCAGGTATCCCCAGTGTTGTTGTTCCGTTGCATGGGCTGCCTAGGAAAGGTGAAGAGCAGCAACAGCTTTCAGGGCTGGCACCTTCGTCCTGGGAGAAAGAGGCCGACGTTTGCTATTTCAGAAAGAGGGTTTGCCAAGAACAAGAGCCATGAGAAGTTACGTCTCTGGGAAAGCAGGTATCCCCAGTGCTGTTGTTCCTATGCATAGGCTGCCGAGGGAAGGTTAAGAGCTGCAACAGCTTTCAGGGGTGACACCTATGTCCTGGGAGAACAGCCCGAAGTTTTCTATTTGAGAAAAAGGCTTTGCCAAGAACGAGAGCCATGAGAAGTTACGTCTCCAGGAAAGCAGGTATTCTCAGTGTTGTTGTTCCTGTGCATAGGCTGCCGAGGGAAGGTGAAGAGCAGCAACAGCTTTCAGGGGTGGCACCTATGTCCTGGGAGAAACAGCCCGACGTTTGCTACTTCAGAAAGAGGCTTTGCCAAGAACAAGGGCGGTGAGACCTTACGTCTCTGGGAAAGCAGGTATCCCCAGTGTTGTTGTTTCGTTGCATAGGCTGGCATGGGAAGGTGAAGGGAAGCAACGGCTTTCAGGGCTGTCAGCTTCGTCCTGGGAGAAACAGCCCGATGTTTGCTATTTCAGAAAGAGTCTCTGCCGAGAACGAGAGCGATGAGAAGGTACGTCTCTGGGAAAGCAGGTATCCCCAGTGTTGTTGTTTCGTTGGATAGGCTGCCGAGGGAAGGTGAAGAGCCGCAGCAGCTTTCAGGGGTGGAACAGTCGTCCTGGGAGAAACAGCCCGACGTTTGCTATTTCAGAAAGAGGCTTTGCCAAGAACAAGAGCGGTGAGACCTTACGTCTCTGGGAAAGCAGGTATCCCCAGTGTTGTTGTTTCGTTGCATGGGCTGCCGAGGAAAGGTGAAGAGCAGCAACAGCTTTCAGGGCTGGCACCTTCGTCCTGGGAGAAACAGCCCGACGTTTGCTATTTCAGAAAGAGGGTTTGCCAAGAACAAGAGCCATGAGAAGTTACGTCTCTGGGAAAGCAGGTATCCCCAGTGCTGTTGTTTAGTTTCATAGGCTGCCGAGGGAAGGTGAAGAGCAGCAACAGCTTTCAGGGCTGTCACCTTCGTCCTGGGACAAACAGCCCGACGTTTGCTATTTGAGAAAAAGGCTTTGCCAAGAACGAGAGCCATGAGAAGTTACTTTTCCAGGAAAGCAGGTATTCTCAGTGTTGTTGTTCCTGTGCATAGGCTGCCGAGGGAAGGTGAAGAGCAGCAACAGCTTTCAAGGGTGGCACCTACGTCCTGGGAGAACAGCCCGACGTTTGCTATTTCAGAAAGAGGCTTTGCCAAGAACAAGGGCGGTGAGACCTTACGTCTCTGGGAAAGCAGGTATTCCCAGTGCTGTTGTTCAGATGCATAGGCTGCCAGGGAAGTTGAAGAGCAGCAGCAGCTTTCAGGGCTGGCACCTTCTTTCTGTGTGAAACAGCCCGACGTTTGCTATTTCAGAAACAGGCTCTGCCGAGTTAGAGAGCGATGAGAAGTTAAGTCTCTGAGAATGCAGGTGTGCCCAGTGCTGTTGTTCCTGTGCGTAGGCTGCCGAGGGAAGGTGAAGAGCAGCAACAGCTTTCAGAGCTGGCACCTTCGTCCTGGGAGAAAATGCCCGACGTTTGCTATTTCAGAAAGAGGCTTTGCCAAGAACAAGATCCATGAGAAGTTACGTCTCTGGGAAAGCAGGCATCCGCAGTGCTGTTGTTCCTGTGCATAGGCTGCCGAGGGACGTTGAAGAGCAACAGCAACTTTCAGGGCTGGCACTTTCGTCCTGGGAGAAACTGCCCGAAGTTTGCTATTTCAGAAACAGGCTCTGCTGAGAGCGAGAGCGATGAGAAGTTACGTCTCTGGGAAAGCAGGCATCCGCAGTGCTGTTGTTCCTATGCATAGGCTGCCGAGGGAAGTTAAAGACCAGCAACAGCTTTCAGGGCTGGCACCTTCGTCCTGGGAGAAACAGCCCGAAGTTTGCTATTCTAGAAACAGGCTCTGCCGAGAACGAGAGCGGTGAGACCTTACGTCTCTGGGAAAGCAGGTATCCCCAGTGTTGTTGTTCCGTTGCATGGGCTGCCGAGGAAAGGTGAAGAGCAGCAACAGCTTTCAGGGCTGGCACCTTCGTCCTGGGAGAAAGAGGCCGACGTTTGCTATTTCAGAAAGAGGGTTTGCCAAGAACAAGAGCCATGAGAAGTTACGTCTCTGGGAAAGCAGGTATCCCCAGTGTTGTTGTTCCTGTGCATAGGCTGCCGAGGGAAGGTGAAGAGCAGCAACAGCTTTCAAGGGTGGCACCTACGTCCTGGGAGAACAGGCCGACGTTTGCTATTTCAGAAAGAGGCTTTGCCAAGAACAAGGGCGGTGAGACCTTACGTCTCTGGGAAAGCAGGTATTCCCAGTGCTGTTGTTCAGATGCATAGGCTGCCAGGGAAGTTGAAGAGCAGCAGCAGCTTTCAGGGCTGGCACCTTCTTTCTGTGTGAAACAGCCCGACGTTTGCTATTTCAGAAACAGGCTCTGCCGAGTTAGAGAGCGATGAGAAGTTAAGTCTCTGAGAATGCAGGTGTGCCCAGTGCTGTTGTTCCTGTGCGTAGGCTGCCGAGGGAAGGTGAAGAGCAGCAACAGCTTTCAGGGCTAGCACCTTCGTCCTGGGAGAAAATGCCCGACGTTTGCTATTTCAGAAAGAGGCTTTGCCAAGAACAAGATCCATGAGAAGTTACGTCTCTGGGAAAGCAGGCATCCGCAGTGCTGTTGTTCCTGTGCATAGGCTGCCGAGGGACGTTGAAGAGCAACAGCAACTTTCAGGGCTGGCACTTTCGTCCTGGGAGAAACTGCCCGAAGTTTGCTATTTCAGAAACAGGCTCTGCTGAGAGCGAGAGCGATGAGAAGTTACGTCTCTGGGAAAGCAGGCATCCGCAGTGCTGTTGTTCCTATGCATAGGCTGCCGAGGGAAGTTAAAGACCAGCAACAGCTTTCAGGGCTGGCACCTTCGTCCTGGGAGAAACAGCCCGAAGTTTGCTATTCTAGAAACAGGCTCTGCCGAGAACGAGAGCGGTGAGACCTTACGTCTCTGGGAAAGCAGGTATCCCCAGTGTTGTTGTTCCGTTGCATGGGCTGCCTAGGAAAGGTGAAGAGCAGCAACAGCTTTCAGGGCTGGCACCTTCGTCCTGGGAGAAACAGCCCGACGTTTGCTATTTCAGAACGAGGGTTTGCCAAGAACAAGATCCATGAGAAGTTACGTCTCTGGGAAAGCAGGCATCCGCAGTGCTGTTGTTCCTGTGCATAGGCTGCCGAGGGACGTTGAAGAGCAACAGCAACTTTCAGGGCTGGCACTTTCGTCCTGGGAGAAACTGCCCGAAGTTTGCTATTTCAGAAACAGGCTCTGCTGAGAGCGAGAGCGATGAGAAGTTACGTCTCTGGGAAAGCAGGCATCCGCAGTGCTGTTGTTCCTATGCATAGGCTGCCGAGGGAAGTTAAAGACCAGCAACAGCTTTCAGGGCTGGCACCTTCGTCCTGGGAGAAACAGCCCGAAGTTTGCTATTCTAGAAACAGGCTCTGCCGAGAACGAGAGCGGTGAGACCTTACGTCTCTGGGAAAGCAGGTATCCCCAGTGTTGTTGTTCCGTTGCATGGGCTGCCGAGGAAAGGTGAAGAGCAGCAACAGCTTTCAGGGCTGGCACCTTCGTCCTGGGAGAAAGAGGCCGACGTTTGCTATTTCAGAAAGAGGGTTTGCCAAGAACAAGAGCCATGAGAAGTTACGTCTCTGGGAAAGCAGGTATCCCCAGTGCTGTTGTTCCTATGCATAGGCTGCCGAGGGAAGGTGAAGAGCAGCAACAGCTTTCAGGGGTGACACCTATGTCCTGGGAGAACAGCCCGACGTTTTCTATTTGAGAAAAAGGCTTTGCCAAGAACGAGAGCCATGGGAAGTTACGTCTCCAGGAAAGCAGGTATTCTCAGTGTTGTTGTTCCTGTGCATAGGCTGCCGAGGGAAGGTGAAGAGCAGCAACAGCTTTCAGGGGTGGCACCTATGTCCTGGGAGAAACCGCCCGACGTTTGCTACTTCAGAAAGAGGCTTTGCCAAGAACAAGGGCGGTGAGACCTTACGTCTCTGGGAAAGCAGGTATCCCCAGTGTTGTTGTTTCGTTGCATAGGCTGCCATGGGAAGGTGAAGGGAAGCAACGGCTTTCAGGGCTGTCAGCTTCGTCCTGGGAGAAACAGCCCGACGTTTTGTATTTCAGAAAGAGGCTCTGCCGAGAACGAGAGCGATGAGAAGGTACGTCTCTGCGAAAGCAGGTATCCCCAGTGTTGTTGTTTCGTTGGATAGGCTGCCGAGGGAAGGTGAAGAGCCGCAGCAGCTTTCAGGGGTGGAACAGTTGTCCTGGGAGAAACAGCCCGACGTTTGCTATTTCAGAAAGAGGCTTTGCCAAGAACAAGAGCGGTGAGACCTTACGTCTCTGGGAAAGCAGGTATCCCCAGTGTTGTTGTTTCGTTGCATGGGCTGCCGAGGAAAGGTGAAGAGCAGCAACAGCTTTCAGGGCTGGCACCTTCGTCCTGGGAGAAAGAGGCCGACGTTTGCTATTTCAGAAAGAGGGTTTGCCAAGAACAAGAGCCATGAGAAGTTACGTCTCTGGGAAAGCAGGTATCCCCAGTGTTGTTGTTTCGTTTCATAGGCTGCCGAGGGAAGGTGAAGAGCAGCAACAGCTTTCAGGGCTGTCACCTTCGTCCTGGGACAAACAGCCCGATGTTTGCTATTTCAGAAAGAGGCTCTGCCGAGAACGAGAGCGATGAGAATTTACGTCTCTGGGAGAGCAGGCATCCGCAGTGCTGTTGTTCCTATGCATTGGCTGCCGAGGGAAGTGGAAGACCAGCAACAGCTTTCAGTGCCTCCTTCATCCTGGGAGAAACAGCCCGACGTTTGCTATTTCAGAAAGAGGCTTTGCCAAGAACAAGAGCGGTGAGACCTTACGTCTCTGGGAAAGCAGGTATCCCCAGTGTTGTTGTTCCATTGCATGGGCTGCCGAGGAAAGGTGAAGAGCAGCAACAGCTTTCAGGGCTGGCACCTTCGTCCTGGGAGAAACAGGCTGACGTTTGCTATTTCAGAAAGAGGGTTTGCCAAGAACAAGAGCCATGAGAAGTTACGTCTCTGGGAAAGCAGGTATGCCCAGTGCTGTTGTTCCTGTGCGTAGGCTGCCGAGGGAAGGTGAAGACCAGCAACAGCTTTCAGGGCTGGCACCTTCGTCCTGGGAGAAAGAGGCCGACGTTTGCTATTTCAGAAAGAGGGTTTGCCAAGAACAAGAGCCATGAGAAGTTACGTCTCTGGGAAAGCAGGTATCCCCAGTGCTGTTGTTTCGTTTCATAGGCTGCCGAGGGAAGGTGAAGAGCAGCAACAGCTTTCAGGGCTGTCACTTTAGTCCTGGGACAAACAGCCCGATATTTGCTATTTCAGAAAGAGGCTCTGCCGAGAACGAGAGCGATGAGAAGGTACGTCTCTGGGAAAGCAGGTATCCCCAGTGCTGTTGTTTCATTGGATAGGCTGCCGAGGGAAGGTGAAGAGCAGCAGCAGCTTTCAGGGGTGGAACAGTCGTCCTGGGAGAAACAGCCCGACGTTTGCTATTTCAGAAATAGGGTTTGCCAAGAACAAGAGCGATGAGAAGTTACGTCTCTGGGAAAGCAGGTATCCCCAGTGTTGTTGTTTCGTTGCATGGGCTGCCGAGGAAAGGTGAAGAGCAGCAACAGCTTTCAGGGCTGTCACTTTAGTCCTGGGACAAACAGCCCGAAGATTGCTATTTCAGAAACAGGCTCTGCCGAGAACGAAAGCAATGAGAAGTTACGTCTCTGGGAAAGCAGGTATTCTCAGTGTTGTTGTTCCTGTGCATCGGCTGCCGAGTGAAGGTGAAGAGCAGCAACAGCTTTCAGGGGTGGCACCTATGTCCTGGGAGAACAGCCCGACGTTTGCTATTTCAGAAAGAGGCTGTGCCGAGAGCGAGAGCAATGAGAAGTTACGTCTCCAGGAAAGCAGGTATCCCCAGCGTTGTTGTTCCTGTGCATAGGCTGCCGAAGGAAGGTGAAGAGCAGCAACAGTTTTCAAGGCTGGCACCTTCGTACTGGGAGAAACAGCCCGACGTTTTGTATTTCAGAACGAGGCTCTGCCGAGAACGAGAGCGATGAGAAGTTACGTCTCTGGCAGAGCAGGCATCCGCAGTGCTGTTGTTCCTATGCATTGGCTGCCGAGGAAAGTTGAAGACCAGCAACAGCTTTCAGGGCCTCCTTCATCCTGGGAGAAACAGCCCGACGTTTTATATTTCAGAAAGAGGCTCTGCCGAGAACGAGAGCGATGAGAAGTTACGTCTCTGGGAAAGCAGGCATCCCCAGTGTTGTTGTTTCGTTCCATAGGCCGCCATGGGAAGGTGAAGGGAAGCAACGGCTTTCAGGGCTGTCAGCTTAGTCCTGGGAGAAACAGCCCGACGTTTTGTATTTCAGAAAGAGGCTCTGCCGAGAACGAGAGCGATGAGAAGGTACGTCTCTGGGAAAGCAGGTTTCCCCAGTGTTGTTGTTTCGTTGGATAGGCTGCCGAGGGAAGGTGAAGAGCCGCAGCAGCTTTCAGGGGTGGAACAGTCGTCCTGGGAGAAACAGCCCGACGTTTGCTATTTCAGAAAGAGGCTTTGCCAAGAACAAGGGCGGTGAGACCTTACGTCTCTGGGAAAGCAGGTATTCCCAGTGCTGTTGTTCAGATGCATAGGCTGCCAGGGAAGTTGAAGAGCAGCAGCAGCTTTCAGGGCTGGCACCTTCTTTCTGTGTGAAACAGTCCGACGTTTTGTATTTCCGAAACAGGCTCTGCCGAGTTAGAGAGCGATGAGAAGTTAAGTCTCTGAGAATGCAGGTATGCCCAGTGCTGTTGTTCCTGTGCGTAGGCTGCCGAGGGAAGGTGAAGAGCAGCAACAGCTTTCAGGGCTGGCACCTTCGTCCTGGGAGAAACTGCCCGACGTTTGCTATTTCAGAAAGACCCTCTGCCAAGAACGTGAGCGATGAGAAGTTACGTCTCTGGGAAAGCAGGCATCCGCAGTGCTGTTGTTCCTGTGCATAGGCTGCCGATTGACGTTGAAGAGCAACAGCAACTTTCAGGGCTGGCACTTTCGTCCTGGGAGAAACTGCCCGAAGTTTGCTATTTCAGAAACAGGCTCTGCTGAGAGCGAGAGCGATGAGAAGTTACGTCTCTGGGAAAGCAGGCATCCGCAGTGCTGTTGTTCCTATGCATAGGCTGCCGAGGGAAGTTAAAGACCAGCAACAGCTTTCAGGGCTGGCACCTTCGTCCTGGGAGAAACAGCCCGAAGTTTGCTATTCTAGAAACAGGCTCTGCCGAGAACGAGAGCGGTGAGACCTTACGTCTCTGGGAAAGCAGGTATCCCCAGTGTTGTTGTTCCGTTGCATGGGCTGCCTAGGAAAGGTGAAGAGCAGCAACAGCTTTCAGGGCTGGCACCTTCGTCCTGGGAGAAAGAGGCCGACGTTTGCTATTTCAGAACGAGGGTTTGCCAAGAACAAGAGCCATGAGAAGTTACGTCTCTGGGAAAGCAGGTATCCCCAGTGCTGTTGTTCCTATGCATAGGCTGCCGAGGGAAGGTGAAGAGCAGCAACAGCTTTCAGGGGTGGCACCTATGTCCTGGGAGAACAGCCCGATGTTTGCTATTTGAGAAAAAGGCTTTGCCAAGAACGAGAGCCATGAGAAGTTACGTCTCCAGGAAAGCAGGTATTCTCAGTGTTGTTGTTCCTGTGCATAGGCTGCCGAGGGAAGGTGAAGAGCAGCAACAGCTTTCAGGGGTGGCACCTATGTCCTGGGAGAAACAGCCCGACGTTTGCTACTTCAGAAAGAGGCTTTGCCATGAACAAGGGCGGTGAGACCTTACGTCTCTGGGAAAGCAGGTATCCCCAGTGTTGTTGTTTTGTTGCATAGGCTGCCATGGGAAGGTGAAGGGAAGCAACGGCTTTCAGGGCTGTCAGCTTCGTCCTGGGAGAAACAGCCCGATGTTTGCTATTTCAGAAAGAGGCTCTGCCGAGAACGAGAGCGATGAGAAGGTACGTCTCTGGGAAAGCAGGTATCCCCAGTGTTGTTGTTCCGTTGGATAGGCTGCCGAGGGAAGGTGAAGAGCCGCAGCAGCTTTCAGGGGTGGAACAGTCGTCCTGGGAGAAACAGCCCGACGTTTGCTATTTCAGAAAGAGGCTTTGCCAAGAACAAGAGCGGTGAGACCTTATGTCTCTGGGAAAGCAGGTATTCTCAGTGTTGTTGTTCCTGTGCATAGGCTGCCGAGGGAAGGTGAAGAGCAGCAACAGCTTTCAAGGGTGGCACCTACGTCCTGGGAGAACAGCCCGACGTTTGCTATTTCAGAAAGAGGCTTTGCCAAGAACAAGGGCGGTGAGACCTTACGTCTCTGGGAAAGCAGGTATTCCCAGTGCTGTTGTTCAGATGCATAGGCTGCCAGGGAAGTTGAAGAGCAGCAGCAGCTTTCAGGGCTGGCACCTTCTTTCTGTGTGAAACAGCCCGACGTTTTGTATTTCAGAAACAGGCTCTGCCGAGTTAGAGAGCGATGAGAAGTTAAGTCTCTGAGAATGCAGGTATGCCCAGTGCTGTTGTTCCTGTGCGTAGGCTGCCGAGGGAAGGTGAAGAGCAGCAACAGCTTTCAGGGCTGGCACCTTCGTCCTGGGAGAAACTGCCCGACGTTTGCTATTTCAGAAAGACCCTCTGCCAAGAACATGAGCGATGAGAAGTTACGTCTCTGGGAAAGCAGGCATCCGCAGTGCTGTTGTTCCTATGCATAGGCTGCCGAGGGAAGGTGTAGATCAGCAGCAGCTTTCAGGGCTTGCACCTTCGTTCTGTGTGAAAGGGCCCGACGTTTGCTAATTCAGAAAAAGGCTTTGCCAAGAACGAGAGCCATGAGAAGTTACGTCTCTGGGAAAGCAGGCATCCGCAGTGCTGTTGTTCCTGTGCATAGGCTGCCGAGGGACGTTGAAGAGCAACAGCAACTTTCAGGGCTGGCACTTTCGTCCTGGGAGAAACTGCCCGAAGTTTGCTATTTCAGAAACAGGCTCTGCTGAGAGCGAGAGCGATGAGAAGTTACGTCTCTTGGAAAGCAGGCATCCGCAGTGCTGTTGTTCCTATGCATAGGCTGCCGAGTGAAGGTGAAGAGCAGCAACAGCTTTCAGGGGTGGCACCTATGTCCTGGGAGAACAGCCCGATGTTTGCTATTTGAGAAAAAGGCTTTGCCAAGAACGAGAGCCATGAGAAGTTACGTCTCCAGGAAAGCAGGTATTCTCAGTGTTGTTGTTCCTGTGCATAGGCTGCCGAGGGAAGGTGAAGAGCAGCAACAGCTTTCAGGGGTGGCACCTATGTCCTGGGAGAAACAGCGCGACGTTTGCTACTTCAGAAAGAGGCTTTGCCAAGAACAAGGGCGGTGAGACTTACGTCTCTGGGAAAGCAGGTAACCCCAGTGTTGTTGTTTCGTTGCATAGGCTGCCATGGGAAGGTGAAGGGAAGCAACGGCTTTCAGGGCTGGCACCTTCGTCCTGGGAGAAACAGCCCGAAGTTTGCTATTCTAGAAACAGGCTCTGCCGAGAACGAGAGCGGTGAGACCTTACGTCTCTGGGAAAGCAGGTATCCCCAGTGTTGTTGTTCCGTTGCATGGGCTGCCTAGGAAAGGTGAAGAGCAGCAACAGCTTTCAGGGCTGGCACCTTCGTCCTGGGAGAAACAGCCCGACGTTTGCTATTTCAGAACGAGGGTTTGCCAAGAACAAGATCCATGAGAAGTTACGTCTCTGGGAAAGCAGGCATCCGCAGTGCTGTTGTTCCTGTGCATAGGCTGCCGAGGGACGTTGAAGAGCAACAGCAACTTTCAGGGCTGGCACTTTCGTCCTGGGAGAAACTGCCCGAAGTTTGCTATTTCAGAAACAGGCTCTGCTGAGAGCGAGAGCGATGAGAAGTTACGTCTCTGGGAAAGCAGGCATCCGCAGTGCTGTTGTTCCTATGCATAGGCTGCCGAGGGAAGTTAAAGACCAGCAACAGCTTTCAGGGCTGGCACCTTCGTCCTGGGAGAAACAGCCCGAAGTTTGCTATTCTAGAAACAGGCTCTGCCGAGAACGAGAGCGGTGAGACCTTACGTCTCTGGGAAAGCAGGTATCCCCAGTGTTGTTGTTCCGTTGCATGGGCTGCCGAGGAAAGGTGAAGAGCAGCAACAGCTTTCAGGGCTGGCACCTTCGTCCTGGGAGAAACAGCCCGACGTTTGCTATTTCAGAACGAGGGTTTGCCAAGAACAAGAGCCATGAGAAGTTACGTCTCTGGGAAAGCAGGTATCCCCAGTGCTGTTGTTCCTATGCATAGGCTGCCGAGGGAAGGTGAAGAGCAGCAACAGCTTTCAGGGGTGGCACCTATGTCCTGGGAGAACAGCCCGATGTTTGCTATTTCAGAAACAGGCTCTGCCGAGAACGAGAGCCATGAGAAGTTACGTCTCCAGGAAAGCAGGTATTCTCAGTGTTGTTGTTCCTGTGCATAGGCTGCCGAGGGAAGGTGAAGAGCAGCAACAGCTTTCAGGGGTGGCACCTATGTCCTGGGAGAAACAGCCCGACGTTTGCTACTTCAGAAAGAGGCTTTGCCAAGAACAAGGGCGGTGAGACCTTACGTCTCTGGGAAAGCAGGTATCCCCAGTGTTGTTGTTTCGTTGCATAGGCTGCCATGGGAAGGTGAAGGGAAGCAACGGCTTTCAGGGCTGTCAGCTTCGTCCTGGGAGAAACAGCCCGATGTTTGCTATTTCAGAAAGAGGCTCTGCCGAGAACGAGAGCGATGAGAAGGTACGTCTCTGCGAAAGCAGGTATCCCCAGTGTTGTTGTTTCGTTGGATAGGCTGCCGAGGGAAGGTGAAGAGCCGCAGCAGCTTTCAGGGGTGGAACAGTTGTCCTGGGAGAAACAGCCCGACGTTTGCTATTTCAGAAAGAGGCTTTGCCAAGAACAAGAGCGGTGAGACCTTACGTCTCTGGGAAAGCAGGTATCCCCAGTGTTGTTGTTTCGTTGCATGGGCTGCCGAGGAAAGGTGAAGAGCAGCAACAGCTTTCAGGGCTGGCACCTTCGTCCTGGGAGAAACAGCCCGACGTTTGCTATTTCAGAAAGAGGGTTTGCCAAGAACAAGAGCCATGAGAAGTTACGTCTCTGGGAAAGCAGGTATCCCCAGTGCTGTTGTTTAGTTTCATAGGCTGCCGAGGGAAGGTGAAGAGCAGCAACAGCTTTCAGGGCTGTCACCTTCGTCCTGGGACAAACAGCCCGACGTTTGCTATTTGAGAAAAAGGCTTTGCCAAGAACGAGAGCCATGAGAAGTTACTTTTCCAGGAAAGCAGGTATTCTCAGTGTTGTTGTTCCTGTGCATAGGCTGCCGAGGGAAGGTGAAGAGCAGCAACAGCTTTCAAGGGTGGCACCTACGTCCTGGGAGAACAGCCCGACGTTTGCTATTTCAGAAAGAGGCTTTGCCAAGAACAAGGGCGGTGAGACCTTACGTCTCTGGGAAAGCAGGTATTCCCAGTGCTGTTGTTCAGATGCATAGGCTGCCAGGGAAGTTGAAGAGCAGCAACAGCTTTCAGGGCTGTCACCTTCGTCCTGGGACAAACAGCCCGACGTTTGCTATTTGAGAAAAAGGCTTTGCCAAGAACGAGAGCCATGAGAAGTTACTTTTCCAGGAAAGCAGGTATTCTCAGTGTTGTTGTTCCTGTGCATAGGCTGCCGAGGGAAGGTGAAGAGCAGCAACAGCTTTCAAGGGTGGCACCTACGTCCTGGGAGAACAGCCCGACGTTTGCTATTTCAGAAAGAGGCTTTGCCAAGAACAAGGGCGGTGAGACCTTACGTCTCTGGGAAAGCAGGTATTCCCAGTGCTGTTGTTCAGATGCATAGGCTGCCAGGGAAGTTGAAGAGCAGCAGCAGCTTTCAGGGCTGGCACCTTCTTTCTGTGTGAAACAGCCCGACGTTTGCTATTTCAGAAACAGGCTCTGCCGAGTTAGAGAGCGATGAGAAGTTAAGTCTCTGAGAATGCAGGTGTGCCCAGTGCTGTTGTTCCTGTGCGTAGGCTGCCGAGGGAAGGTGAAGAGCAGCAACAGCTTTCAGGGCTGGCACCTTCGTCCTGGGAGAAAATGCCCGACGTTTGCTATTTCAGAAAGAGGCTTTGCCAAGAACAAGATCCATGAGAAGTTACGTCTCTGGGAAAGCAGGCATCCGCAGTGCTGTTGTTCCTGTGCATAGGCTGCCGAGGGACGTTGAAGAGCAACAGCAACTTTCAGGGCTGGCACTTTCGTCCTGGGAGAAACTGCCCGAAGTTTGCTATTTCAGAAACAGGCTCTGCTGAGAGCGAGAGCGATGAGAAGTTACGTCTCTGGGAAAGCAGGCATCCGCAGTGCTGTTGTTCCTATGCATAGGCTGCCGAGGGAAGTTAAAGACCAGCAACAGCTTTCAGGGCTGGCACCTTCGTCCTGGGAGAAACAGCCCGAAGTTTGCTATTCTAGAAACAGGCTCTGCCGAGAACGAGAGCGGTGAGACCTTACGTCTCTGGGAAAGCAGGTATCCCCAGTGTTGTTGTTCCGTTGCATGGGCTGCCTAGGAAAGGTGAAGAGCAGCAACAGCTTTCAGGGCTGGCACCTTCGTCCTGGGAGAAAGAGGCCGACGTTTGCTATTTCAGAACGAGGGTTTGCCAAGAACAAGAGCCATGAGAAGTTACGTCTCTGGGAAAGCAGGTATCCCCAGTGCTGTTGTTCCTATGCATAGGCTGCCGAGGGAAGGTGAAGAGCAGCAACAGCTTTCAGGGGTGGCACCTATGTCCTGGGAGAACAGCCCGATGTTTGCTATTTCAGAAACAGGCTCTGCCGAGAACGAGAGCCATGAGAAGTTACGTCTCCAGGAAAGCAGGTATTCTCAGTGTTGTTGTTCCTGTGCATAGGCTGCCGAGGGAAGGTGAAGAGCAGCAACAGCTTTCAGGGGTGGCACCTATGTCCTGGGAGAAACAGCCCGACGTTTGCTACTTCAGAAAGAGGCTTTGCCAAGAACAAGGGCGGTGAGACCTTACGTCTCTGGGAAAGCAGGTATCCCCAGTGTTGTTGTTTCGTTGCATAGGCTGCCATGGGAAGGTGAAGGGAAGCAACGGCTTTCAGGGCTGTCAGCTTCGTCCTGGGAGAAACAGCCCGATGTTTGCTATTTCAGAAAGAGGCTCTGCCGAGAACGAGAGCGATGAGAAGGTACGTCTCTGCGAAAGCAGGTATCCCCAGTGTTGTTGTTTCGTTGGATAGGCTGCCGAGGGAAGGTGAAGAGCCGCAGCAGCTTTCAGGGGTGGAACAGTTGTCATGGGAGAAACAGCCCGACGTTTGCTATTTCAGAAAGAGGTTTTGCCAAGAACAAGAGCGGTGAGACCTTACGTCTCTGGGAAAGCAGGTATCCCCAGTGTTGTTGTTTCGTTGCATGGGCTGCCGAGGAAAGGTGAAGAGCAGCAACAGCTTTCAGGGCTGGCACCTTCGTCCTGGGAGAAACAGCCCGACGTTTGCTATTTCAGAAAGAGGGTTTGCCAAGAACGAGAGCCATGAGAAGTTACTTTTCCAGGAAAGCAGGTATTCTCAGTGTTGTTGTTCCTGTGCATAGGCTGCCGAGGGAAGGTGAAGAGCAGCAACAGCTTTCAAGGGTGGCACCTACGTCCTGGGAGAACAGCCCGACGTTTGCTATTTCAGAAAGAGGCTTTGCCAAGAACAAGGGCGGTGAGACCTTACGTCTCTGGGAAAGCAGGTATTCCCAGTGCTGTTGTTCAGATGCATAGGCTGCCAGGGAAGTTGAAGAGCAGCAGCAGCTTTCAGGGCTGGCACCTTCTTTCTGTGCGAAACAGCCCGACGTTTGCTATTTCAGAAACAGGCTCTGCCGAGTTAGAGAGCGATGAGAAGTTAAGTCTCTGAGAATGCAGGTATGCCCAGTGCTGTTGTTCCTGTGCGTAGGCTGCCGAGGGAAGGTGAAGAGCAGCAACAGCTTTCAGGGCTGGCACCTTCGTCCTGGGAGAAACTGCCCGACGTTTGCTATTTCAGAAAGAGCCTCTGCCAAGAACGTGAGCGATGAGAAGTTACGTCTCTGGGAAAGCAGGCATCCGCAGTGCTGTTGTTCCTATGCATAGGCTGCCGAGGGAAGGTGTAGATCAGCAGCAGCTTTCAGGGCTGGCACCTTCGTTCTGTGTGAAAGGGCCCGACGTTTGCTATTTCAGAAAAAGGCTTTGCCAAGAACGAGAGCCATGAGAAGTTACGTCTCTGGGAAAGCAGGCATCCGCAGTGCTGTTGTTCCTGTGCATAGGCTGCCGAGGGACGTTGAAGAGCAACAGCAACTTTCAGGGCTGGCACTTTCGTCCTGGGAGAAACTGCCCGAAGTTTGCTATTTCAGAAACAGGCTCTGCTGAGAGCGAGAGCGATGAGAAGTTACGTCTCTGGGAAAGCAGGCATCCGCAGTGCTGTTGTTCCTATGCATAGGCTGCCGAGGGAAGTTAAAGACCAGCAACAGCTTTCAGGGCTGGCACCTTCGTCCTGGGAGAAACAGCCCGAAGTTTGCTATTCTAGAAACAGGCTCTGCCGAGAACGAGAGCGGTGAGGCCTTACGTCTCTGGGAAAGCAGGTATCCCTGTGTTGTTGTTCCGTTGCATGGGCTGCCTAGGAAAGGTGAAGAGCAGCAACAGCTTTCAGGGCTGGCACCTTCGTCCTGGGAGAAAGAGGCCGACGTTTGCTATTTCAGAACGAGGGTTTGCCAAGAACAAGAGCCATGAGAAGTTACGTCTCTGGGAAAGCAGGTATCCCCAGTGCTGTTGTTCCTATGCATAGGCTGCCGAGGGAAGGTGAAGAGCAGCAACAGCTTTCAGGGGTGGCACCTATGTCCTGGGAGAACAGCCCGATGTTTGCTATTTGAGAAAAAGGCTTTGCCAAGAACGAGAGCCATGAGAAGTTACGTCTCCAGGAAAGCAGGTATTCTCAGTGTTGTTGTTCCTGTGCATAGGCTGCCGAGGGAAGGTGAAGAGCAGCAACAGCTTTCAGGGGTGGCACCTATGTCCTGGGAGAAACAGCCCGACGTTTGCTACTTCAGAAAGAGGCTTTGCCAAGAACAAGGGCGGTGAGACCTTACGTCTCTGGGAAAGCAGGTATCCCCATTGTTGTTGTTTCTTTGCATAGGCTGCCATGGGAAGGTGAAGGGAAGCAACGGCTTTCAGGGCTGTCAGCTTCGTCCTGGGAGAAACAGCCCGATGTTTGCTATTTCAGAAAGAGGTTCTGCCGAGAACGAGAGCGATGAGAAGGTACGTCTCTGGGAAAGCAGGTATCCCCAGTGTTGTTGTTTCGTTGGATAGGCTGCCGAGGGAAGGTGAAGAGCCGCAGCAGCTTTCAGGGGTGGAACAGTCGTCCTGGGAGAAACAGCCCGACGTTTGCTATTTCAGAAAGAGGCTTTGCCAAGAACAAGAGCGGTGAGACCTTACGTCTCTGGGAAAGCAGGTATCCCCAGTGTTGTTGTTTCGTTGCATGGGCTGCCGAGGAAAGGTGAAGAGCAGCAACAGCTTTCAGGGCTGGCACCTTCGTCCTGGGAGAAACAGCCCGACGTTTGCTATTTCAGAAAGAGGGTTTGCCAAGAACAAGAGCCATGAGAAGTTACTTTTCCAGGAAAGCAGGTATTCTCAGTGTTGTTGTTCCTGTGCATAGGCTGCCGAGGGAAGGTGAAGAGCAGCAACAGCTTTCAAGGGTGGCACCTACGTCCTGGGAGAACAGCCCGACGTTTGCTATTTCAGAAAGAGGCTTTGCCAAGAACAAGGGCGGTGAGACCTTACGTCTCTGGGAAAGCAGGTATTCCCAGTGCTGTTGTTCAGATGCATAGGCTGCCAGGGAAGTTGAAGAGCAGCAGCAGCTTTCAGGGCTGGCACCTTCTTTCTGTGTGAAACAGCCCGACGTTTGCTATTTCAGAAACAGGCTCTGCCGAGTTAGAGAGCGATGAGAAGTTAAGTCTCTGAGAATGCAGGTATGCCCAGTGCTGTTGTTCCTGTGCGTAGGCTGCCGAGGGAAGGTGAAGAGCAGCAACAGCTTTCAGGGCTGGCACCTTCATCCTGGGAGAAACAGCCCGACGTTTGCTATTTCAGAAAGAGCCTCTGCCAAGAACGTGAGCGATGAGAAGTTACGTCTCTGGGAAAGCAGGCATCCGCAGTGCTGTTGTTCCTATGCATAGGCTGCCGAGGGAAGGTGTAGATCAGCAGCAGCTTTCAGGGCTGGCACCTTCGTTCTGTGTGAAAGGGCCCGACGTTTGCTATTTCAGAAAAAGGCTTTGCCAAGAACGAGAGCCATGAGAAGTTACGTCTCTGGGAAAGCAGGTATTCCCAGTGCTGTTGTTTTGTTGGATAGGCTGCCGAGGGAAGGTGAAGAGCAGCAACATCTTTCAGGGCTGGCACCTTCGTCCTGGGAGAAACAGCCCGACGTTTTCTATTTCAGAAAGAGGCTCTGCCGAGAACGAGAGCAATGAGAAGTTACGTCTCCAGGAAAGCAGGTATTCTCAGTGTTGTTGTTCCTGTGCATAGGCTGCCGAGGGAAGGTGAAGAGCAGCAACAGCTTTGTAGGGGTGGAACAGTCGTCCTGGGAGAAACAGCCCGTCGTATGCTTTTTCAGAAAGAGGCTTTGCCAAGAACAAGAGCGGTGAGACCTTACGTCTCTGCGAAAGCAGGTATCCCCAGTGTTGCTGTTTCATTGGATAGGCTGCCGAGGGAAGGTGAAGAGCAGCAACAGCTTTCAGGGGTGGCACCTTCGTCCTGGGAGAAACAGCCCGACGTTTGCTATTTCAGAAAGAGGCTCTGCCGAGAACGAGAGCGTTGAGAAGTTACTTCTCTGGGAAAGCAGGTATGCCCAGTGATGTTGTTCCTGTGCGTAGGCTGCCGAGGGAAGGTGAAGAGCAGCAACAGCTTTCAGGGGTGGCACCTTCGTTCTGGGAGAAACAGCCCGACGTTTGCTATTCCAGAAAAAGGCTCTGCCGAGAACGAGAGCGATGAGAAGTTACGTCTCTGGGAAAGCAGGCATCCGCAGTGCTGTTGTTCCTGTGCATAGGCTGCTGAAGCAAGGGGAAGAGCAGCAGCTTTCAGGGCTGGCACCTTCGTTCTGTGTGAAACAGTCCGACGTTTGCTATTTCAGAAAAAGGCTTTGCCAAGTTCGAGAGCTATGAGAAGTTACGTCTCTGGGAAAGCAGGTATTCCCAGTGCTGTTGTTTCGTTGGATAGGCTGCCGAGGGAAGGTGAAGAGCAGCAACAGCTTTCAGGGCTGGCACCTTCGTTCTGGGAGAAACAGCCCGATGTTTGCTATTTACAAAAGAGGCTCTGCCGAGAACGAGAGCAATGAGAAGTTACGTCTCCAGGAAAGCAGGTATTCTCAGTGTTGTTGTTCCTGTGCATAGGCTGCCGAGTGAAGGTGAAGAGCAGCAACAGCTTTCAGGGCTGGCACCTTCGTTCTGTGTGAAACAGCCCGACTTTTGCTTTTTCAGAAAGAGGCTTTGCCAAGAACAAGAGCGGTGAGACCTTACGTCTCTGGGAAAGCAGGTATCCCCAGTGCTGTTGTTTAGTTTCATAGGCTGCCGTGGGAAGGTGAAGAGCAGCAACAGCTTTCAGGGCTGTCACCTTCGTCCTGGGACAAACAGCCCGACGTTTGCTATTTGAGAAAAAGGCTTTGCCAAGAACGAGAGCCATGAAAAGTTACTTTTCCAGGAAAGCAGGTATTCTCAGTGTTGTTGTTCCTGTGCATAGGCTGCCGAGGGAAGGTGAAGAGCAGCAACAGCTTTCAAGGGTGGCACCTACGTCCTGGGAGAACAGCCCGACGTTTGCTATTTCAGAAAGAGGCTTTGCCAAGAACAAGGGCGGTGAGACCTTACGTCTCTGGGAAAGCAGGTATTCCCAGTGCTGTTGTTCAGATGCATAGGCTGCCAGGGAAGTTGAAAAGCAGCAGCAGCTTTCAGGGCTGGCACCTTCTTTCTGTGTGAAACAGCCCGACGTTTGCCATTTCAGAAACAGGCTCTGCCGAGATCGAGAGCGATGAGATGTTACGTCTGCAGGAAAGCAGGTATTCTCAATGTTGTTGTTCCTGTGCATAGGCTGCCGAGGGAAGGTGAAGAGCAGCAACAGTTTTCAAGGCTGGCACCTTCGTCCTGGGAGAAACAGCCCGACGTTTTGTATTTCAGAACGAGGCTCTGCCGAGAACGAGAGCGATGAGAAGTTACGTCTCCAGGAAACAGGTATTCTCAATGTTGTTGTTCAGATGCATAGGCTGCCGAGGAAGGTGAAGACCAGCAACAGCTTTCAGGGCCTCCTTCATCCTGGGAGAAACAGCCCGACGTTTTATATTTCAGAAAGAGGCTCTGCCGAGAACGAGAGCGATGAGAAGTTACGTCTCTGGGAAAGCAGGCATCCGCAGTGCTGTTGTTCATGTGCATAGGCTGCCGAGGGACGTTGAAGAGCAGCAGCAACTTTCAGGGCTGGCACTTTCGTCCTGGGAGAAACTGCCCGAAGTTTGCTATTTCAGAAACAGGCTCTGCTGAGAGCGAGAGCGATGAGAAGTTACGTCTCTGGGAAAGCAGGCATCCGCAGTGCTGTTGTTCCTATGCATAGGCTGCCGAGGGAAGTTAAAGACCAGCAACAGCTTTCAGGGCTGGCACCTTCGTCCTGGGAGAAACAGCCCGAAGTTTGCTATTCCAGAAACAGGCTCTGCCGAGAACGAGAGCGGTGAGACCTTACGTCTCTGGGAAAGCAAGTATCCCCAGTGTTGTTGTTCCGTTGCATGGGCTGCCGAGGAAAGGTGAAGAGCAGCAACAGCTTTCAGGGCTGGCACCTTCGTCCTGGGAGAAAGAGGCCGACGTTTGCTATTTCAGAACGAGGGTTTGCCAAGAACAAGAGCCATGAGAAGTTACGTCTCTGGGAAAGCAGGTATCCCCAGTGCTGTTGTTCCTATGCATAGGCTGCCGAGGGAAGGTGAAGAGCAGCAACAGCTTTCAGGGGTGGCACCTATGTCCTGGGAGAACAGCCCGACGTTTGCTATTTGATAAAAAGGCTTTGCCAAGAACGAGAGCCATGAAAAGTTACTTTTCCAGGAAAGCAGGTATTCTCAGTGTTGTTGTTCCTGTGCATAGGCTGCCGAGGGAAGGTGAAGAGCAGCAACAGCTTTCAAGGGTGGCACCTACGTCCTGGGAGAACAGCCCGACGTTTGCTATTTCAGAAAGAGGCTTTGCCAAGAACAAGGGCGGTGAGACCTTACGTCTCTGGGAAAGCAGGTATTCCCAGTGCTGTTGTTCAGATGCATAGGCTGCCAGGGAAGTTGAAAAGCAGCAGCAGCTTTCAGGGCTGGCACCTTCTTTCTGTGTGAAACAGCCCGACGTTTGCCATTTCAGAAACAGGCTCTGCCGAGATCGAGAGCGATGAGATGTTACGTCTGCAGGAAAGCAGGTATTCTCAGTGTTGTTGTTCCTGTGCATAGGCTGCCGAGGGAAGGTGAAGAGCAGCAACAGCTTTCAGGGGTGGCACCTTCGTTCTGTGCGAAACAGCCCGTCGTATGCTTTTTCAGAAAGAGGCTTTGCCAAGAACAAGAGCGGTGAGACCTTACGTCTCTGGGAAAGCAGGTATCCCCAGTGTTGCTGTTTCATTGGATAGGCTGCCGAGGGAAGGTGAAGAGCAGCAACAGCTTTCAGGGCTGGCACCTTCGTCCTGGGAGAAACTGTCCGACGTTTGCTATTTCAGAAAGAGGCTCTGCCGAGAACGAGAGCAATGAGAAGTTACTTCTCTGGGAAAGCAGGCATCCGCAGTGCTGTTGTTCCTGTGCATAGGCTGCTGAAGCAAGGGGAAGAGCAGCAGCTTTCAGGGCTGGCACCTTCGTTCTGTGTGAAACAGTCCGACGTTTGCTATTTCAGAAAAAGGCTCTGCCGGGAACGAGAGTGATTAGAAGTTACTTCTCTGGGAAAGCAGGTATGCTCAGTGATGATGTTCCTGTGCGTAGGCTGCTGAGGGAAGGTGAAGAGCAGCAGCAGCTTTCAGGGCTGGCACCTTTGTCCTGGGAGAAACTGCGCGACGTTTGCTATTTCAGAAAAACGCTTTGCCAGGAACGAGAGCCATGAGAAGTTACGTCTCTGGGAAAGCAGGTATTCCCAGTGCTGTTGTTTCGTTGGATAGGCTGCCGAGGGAAGGTGAAGAGCAGCAACAGCTTTCAGGGCTGGCACCTTCGTTCTGGGAGAAACAGCCCGATGTTTGCTATTTACGAAAGAGGCTCTGCCGAGAACGAGAGCAATGAGAAGTTACGTCTCCAGGAAAGCAGGTATTCTCAGTGTTGTTGTTCCTGTGCATAGGCTGCCGAGTGAAGGTGAAGAGCAGCAACAGCTTTCAGGGCTGGCACCTTCGTCCTGGGAGAAACTGTCCGACGTTTGCTTTTTCAGAAAGAGCCTTTGCCAAGAACAAGGGCGGTGAGACCTTACGTCTCTGGGAAAGCAGTTATCCCCAGTGTTGTTGTTTCGTTGCATAGGCTGCCGAGGGAAGGTGAAGAACAGCAACGGCTTTCAGGGCTGACACATTCGTCCTGGGAGAAACAGCCCGACGTTTGCTATTTCAGAAACAGGCACTGCCAAGAACGAGAGCGATGAGAAGTTACGTCTCTGGGAAAGCAGGTATCCCCGGTGCTGTTGTTTCATTGCATAGGCTGCCGAGGGAAGGTGAAGAGCAGCAGCAGCTTTCAGGGCTGGCACCTTCGTTCTGTGTGAAACAGCCTGACTTTTGCTATTTCAGAAAGAGGCTCTGCCAAGATCGAGAGCGATGAGACCTTACGTCTCTGAGAAAGCAGGTATGCCCAGTGCTGTTGTTCCTGTACGTAGGCTGCCGAGGGAAGGTGAAGAGCAGCAACAGTTTTCAAGGCTGGCACCTTCGTCCTGGGAGAAACAGCCCGACGTTTTGTATTTCAGAACGAGGCTCTGCCGAGAACGAGAGCGATGAGAAGTTACGTCTCTGGGAGAGCAGGCATCCGCAGTGCTGTTGTTCCTATCCATTGGCTGCCGAGGGAAGTTGAAGACCAGCAACAGCTTTCAGGGCCTCCTTCATCCTGGGAGAAACAGCCCGACGTTTTATATTTCAGAAAGAGGCTCTGCCGAGAACGAGAGCGATGAGAAGTTACGTCTCTGGGAAAGCAGGCATCCGCAGTGCTGTTGTTCCTGTGCATAGGCTGCCGAGGGACGTTGAAGAGCAGCAGCAACTTTCAGGGCTGGCACTTTCGTCCTGGGAGAAACTGCCCGAAGTTTGCTATTTCAGAAACAGGCTCTGCTGAGAGCGAGAGCGATGAGAAGTTACGTCTCTGGGAAAGCAGGCATCCGCAGTGCTGTTGTTCCTATGCATAGGCTGCCGAGGGAAGTTAAAGACCAGCAACAGCTTTCAGGGCTGGCACCTTCGTCCTGGGAGAAACAGCCCGAAGTTTGCTATTCCAGAAACAGGCTCTGCCGAGAACGAGAGCGGTGAGACCTTACGTCTCTGGGAAAGCAGGTATCCCCAGTGTTGTTGTTCCGTTGCATGGGCTGCCGAGGAAAGGTGAAGAGCAGCAACATCTTTCAGGGCTGGCACCTTCGTCCTGGGAGAAACAGCCCGACGTTTGCTATTTCAGAAACAGGCTCTGCCGAGAACGAGAGCGATGAGAAGTTACGTCTCTGGGAAAGCAGGCATCCGCAGTGCTGTTGTTCCTGTACGTAGGCTGCCGAGGGAAGGTGAAGAGCAGCAACAGCTTTCAGGGCTGGCACCTTCGTCCTGGGAGAAACTGCCCGAAGTTTGCTATTCCAGAAACAGGCTCTGCCGAGAACGAGAGCGGTGAGACCTTACGTCTCTGGGAAAGCAGGTATCCCCAGTGTTGTTGTTCCATTGCATGGGCTGCCGAGGAAAGGTGAAGAGCAGCAACAGCTTTCAGGGCTGGCACCTTCGTCCTGGGAGAAAGAGGCTGACGTTTGCTATTTCAGAAAGAGGGTTTGCCAAGAACAAGAGCCATGAGAAGTTACGTCTCTGGGAAAGCAGGTATCCCCAGTGTTGTTGTTTCGTT
Organism: Harpia harpyja; assembly: GCF_026419915.1. NCBI lineage: Eukaryota > Metazoa > Chordata > Aves > Accipitriformes > Accipitridae > Harpia > Harpia harpyja. The sequence continues at coordinate 58,495,760 of NC_068969.1, forward strand.
GCATAGGCTGCCGAGGGAAGGTGAAGAGCAGCAACAGCTTTCAAGGGTGGCACCTACGTCCTGGGAGAACAGCCCGACGTTTGCTATTTCAGAAAGAGGCTTTGCCAAGAACAAGGGCAGTGAGACCTTACGTCTCTGGGAAAGCAGGTATTCCCAGTGCTGTTGTTCAGATGCATAGGCTGCCAGGGAAGTTGAAGAGCAGCAGCAGCTTTCAGGGCTGGCACCTTCGTTCTGTGTGAAACAGCCCGACGTTTGCTATTTCAGAAACAGGCTCTGCCGAGTTAGAGAGCGATGAGAAGTTACGTCTCTGAGATTGCAGGTATGCCCAGTGCTGTTGTTCCTGTGCGTAGGCTGCCGAGGGAAGGTGAAGAGCAGCAACAGCTTTCAGGGCTGGCACCTTCGTCCTGGGAGAAACAGCCCGACGTTTGCTATTTCAGAAAGAGGCTCTGCCGAGAACGAGAGCAATGAGAAGTTACTTCTCTGGGAAAGCAGGTATGCCCAGTGATGTTGTTCCTGTGCGTAGGCTGCCGAGGGAAGGTGAAGAGCAGCAACAGCTTTCAGGGTTGGCACCTTCGTTCTGGGAGAAACAGCCCGACGTTTGCTATTCCAGAAAAAGGCTCTGCCGAGACCGAGAGCGATGAGAAGTTACGTCTCTGGGAAAGCAGGCATCCGCAGTGCTGTTATTCCTGTGCATAGGCTGCTGAAGCAAGGGGAAGAGCAGCAGCTTTCAGGGCTGGCACCTTCGTTCTGTGTGAAACAGTCCGACGTTTGCTATTTCAGAAAAAGGCTCTGCCGGGAACGAGAGTGATTAGAAGTTACTTCTCTGGGAAAGCAGGTATGCCCAGTGATGATGTTCCTGTGCTTAGGCTGCTGAGGGAAGGTGAAGAGCAGCAGCAGCTTTCAGGGCTGGCACCTTTGTCCTGGGAGAAACTGCGCGACGTTTGCTATTTCAGAAAAACGCTTTGCCAGGAACGAGAGCCATGAGAAGTTACGTCTCTGGGAAAGCAGGTATTCCCAGTGCTGTTGTTTCGTTGGATAGGCTGCCGAGGGAAGGTGAAGAGCAGCAACAGCTTTCAGGGCTGGCAACTTCGTTCTGGGAGAAAGAGCCCGACGTTTTCTATTTCAGAAAGAGGCTCTGCCGAGAACTAGAGCAATGAGAAGTTACGTCTCCAGGAAAGCAGGTATTCTCAGTGTTGTTGTTCCTGTGCATAGGCTTCCGAGTGAAGGTGAAGAGCAGCAACAGCTTTCAGGGCTGGCACCTTCGTCCTGGGAGAAACAGCCCGACGTTTGCTTTTTCAGAAAGAGCCTTTGCTAAGAACAAGAGAGGTGAGACCTTACGTCTCTGGGAAAGCAGGTATCCCCAGTGTTGTTGTTTCGTTGCATAGGCTGCCGAGGGAAGGTGAAGAGCAGCAACGGCTTTCAGGGCTGGCACCTTCGTCCTGGGAGAAACAGCCCGACGTTTGCTATTTCAGAAACAGGCACTGCCAAGAACGAGAGCGATGAGAAGTTACGTCTCTGGGAAAGCAGGTATCCCCGGTGCTGTTGTTTCATTGCATAGGCTGCCGAGGGAAGGTGAAGAGCAGCAGCAGCTTTCAGGGCTGGCACCTTCGTTCTGTGTGAAACAGCCTGACTTTTGCTATTTCAGAAAGAGGCTCTGCCAAGATCGAGAGCGATGAGACCTTACGTCTCTGAGAAAGCAGGTATGCCCAGTGCTGTTGTTCCTGTACGTAGGCTGCCGAGGGAAGGTGAAGAGCAGCAACAGTTTTCAAGGCTGGCACCTTCGTCCTGGGAGAAACAGCCCGACGTTTTGTATTTCAGAACGAGGCTCTGCCGAGAACGAGAGCGATGAGAAGTTACGTCTCTGGGAGAGCAGGCATCCGCAGTGCTGTTGTTCCTATCCATTGGCTGCCGAGGGAAGTTGAAGACCAGCAACAGCTTTCAGGGCCTCCTTCATCCTGGGAGAAACAGCCCGACGTTTTATATTTCAGAAAGAGGCTCTGCCGAGAACGAGAGCGATGAGAAGTTACGTCTCTGGGAAAGCAGGCATCCGCAGTGCTGTTGTTCCTGTGCATAGGCTGCCGAGGGACGTTGAAGAGCAGCAGCAACTTTCAGGGCTGGCACTTTCGTCCTGGGAGAAACTGCCCGAAGTTTGCTATTTCAGAAACAGGCTCTGCTGAGAGCGAGAGCGATGACAAGTTACGTCTCTGGGAAAGCAGGCATCCGCAGTGCTGTTGTTCCTGTACGTAGGCTGCCGAGGGAAGGTGAAGAGCAGCAACATCTTTCAGGGCTGGCACCTTCGTCCTGGGAGAAACAGCCCGACGTTTGCTATTTCAGAAACAGGCTCTGCCGAGAACGAGAGCGATGAGAAGTTACTTCTCTGGGAAAGCAGGTATGCCCAGTGTTGTTGCTCCTGTGCGTAGGCTGCCGAGGGAAGGTGAAGAGCAGCAACAGCTTTCAGGGGTGGCACCTTCGTTCTGGGAGAAACAGCCCGACGTTTGCTATTTCAGAAACAGGCTCTGCCGAGAACGAGAGCGATGAGAAGTTACGTCTCTGGGAAAGCAGGCATCCGCAGTGCTGTTGTTCCTGTACGTAGGCTGCCGAGGGAAGGTGAAGAGCAGCAACAGCTTTCAGGGCTGGCACCTTCGTCCTGGGAGAAACTGCCCGAAGTTTGCTATTCCAGAAACAGGCTCTGCCGAGAACGAGAGCGGTGAGACCTTACGTCTCTGGGAAAGCAGGTATCCCCAGTGTTGTTGTTCCATTGCATGGGCTGCCGAGGAAAGGTGAAGAGCAGCAACAGCTTTCAGGGCTGGCACCTTCGTCCTGGGAGAAACAGCCCGACGTTTGCTATTTCAGAAACAGGCTCTGCCGAGAACGAGAGCGATGAGAAGTTACTTCTCTGGGAAAGCAGGTATGCCCAGTGTTGTTGCTCCTGTGCGTAGGCTGCCGAGGGAAGGTGAAGAGCAGCAACAGCTTTCAGGGGTGGCACCTTCGTTCTGGGAGAAACAGCCCGACGTTTGCTATTTCAGAAACAGGCTCTGCCGAGAACGAGAGCGATGAGAAGTTACGTCTCTGGGAAAGCAGGCATCCGCAGTGCTGTTGTTCCTGTACGTAGGCTGCCGAGGGAAGGTGAAGAGCAGCAACAGCTTTCAGGGCTGGCACCTTCGTCCTGGGAGAAACTGCCCGAAGTTTGCTATTCCAGAAACAGGCTCTGCCGAGAACGAGAGCGGTGAGACCTTACGTCTCTGGGAAAGCAGGTATCCCCAGTGTTGTTGTTCCATTGCATGGGCTGCCGAGGAAAGGTGAAGAGCAGCAACAGCTTTCAGGGCTGGCACCTTCGTCCTGGGAGAAAGAGGCTGACGTTTGCTATTTCCGAAAGAGGGTTTGCCAAGAACAAGAGCCATGAGAAGTTACGTCTCTGGGAAAGCAGGTATCCCCAGTGTTGTTGTTTCGTTGCATAGGCTGCCGAGGGAAGGTGAAGAGCAGCAACAGCTTTCAAGGGTGGCACCTACGTCCTGGGAGAACAGCCCGACGTTTGCTATTTCAGAAAGAGGCTTTGCCAAGAACAAGGGCAGTGAGACCTTACGTCTCTGGGAAAGCAGGTATTCCCAGTGCTGTTGTTCAGATGCATAGGCTGCCAGGGAAGTTGAAGAGCAGCAGCAGCTTTCAGGGCTGGCACCTTCGTTCTGTGTGAAACAGCCCGACGTTTGCTATTTCAGAAACAGGCTCTGCCGAGTTAGAGAGCGATGAGAAGTTACTTCTCTGGGAAAGCAGGTATGCCCAGTGATGTTGTTCCTGTGCGTAGGCTGCCGAGGGAAGGTGAAGAGCAGCAACAGCTTTCAGGGTTGGCACCTTCGTTCTGGGAGAAACAGCCCGACGTTTGCTATTCCAGAAAAAGGCTCTGCCGAGACCGAGAGCGATGAGAAGTTACGTCTCTGGGAAAGCAGGCATCCGCAGTGCTGTTGTTCCTGTGCATAGGCTGCTGAAGCAAGGGGAAGAGCAGCAGCTTTCAGGGCTGGCACCTTCGTTTTGTGTGAAACAGTCCGACGTTTGCTATTTCAGAAAAAGGCTCTGCCGGGAACGAGAGTGATTAGAAGTTACTTCTCTGGGAAAGCAGGTATGCTCAGTGATGATGTTCCTGTGCGTAGGCTGCTGAGGGAAGGTGAAGAGCAGCAGCAGCTTTCAGGGCTGGCACCTTTGTCCTGGGAGAAACTGCGCGACGTTTGCTATTTCAGAAAAACGCTTTGCCAGGAACGAGAGCCATGAGAAGTTACGTCTCTGGGAAAGCAGGTATTCCCAGTGCTGTTGTTTCGTTGGATAGGCTGCCGAGGGAAGGTGAAGAGCAGCAACAGCTTTCAGGGCTGGCACCTTCGTTCTGGGAGAAACAGCCCGATGTTTGCTATTTACGAAAGAGGCTCTGCCGAGAACGAGAGCAATGAGAAGTTACGTCTCCAGGAAAGCAGGTATTCTCAGTGTTGTTGTTCCTGTGCATAGGCTGCCGAGTGAAGGTGAAGAGCAGCAACAGCTTTCAGGGCTGGCACCTTCGTCCTGGGAGAAACAGCCCGACGTTTGCTTTTTCAGAAAGAGCCTTTGCCAAGAACAAGGGCGGTGAGACCTTACGTCTCTGGGAAAGCAGTTATCCCCAGTGTTGTTGTTTCGTTGCATAGGCTGCCGAGGGAAGGTGAAGAACAGCAACGGCTTTCAGGGCTGACACCTTCGTCCTGGGAGAAACAGCCCGACGTTTGCTATTTCAGAAACAGGCACTGCCAAGAACGAGAGCGATGAGAAGTTACGTCTCTGGGAAAGCAGGTATCCCCGGTGCTGTTGTTTCATTGCATAGGCTGCCGAGGGAAGGTGAAGAGCAGCAGCAGCTTTCAGGGCTGGCACCTTCGTTCTGTGTGAAACAGCCTGACTTTTGCTATTTCAGAAAGAGGCTCTGCCAAGATCGAGAGCGATGAGACCTTACGTCTCTGAGAAAGCAGGTATGCCCAGTGCTGTTGTTCCTGTACGTAGGCTGCCGAGGGAAGGTGAAGAGCAGCAACAGTTTTCAAGGCTGGCACCTTCGTCCTGGGAGAAACAGCCCGACGTTTTGTATTTCAGAACGAGGCTCTGCCGAGAACGAGAGCGATGAGAAGCTACGTCTCTGGGAGAGCAGGCATCCGCAGTGCTGTTGTTCCTATCCATTGGCTGCCGAGGGAAGTTGAAGACCAGCAACAGCTTTCAGGGCCTCCTTCATCCTGGGAGAAACAGCCCGACGTTTTATATTTCAGAAAGAGGCTCTGCCGAGAACGAGAGCGATGAGAAGTTACGTCTCTGGGAAAGCAGGCATCCGCAGTGCTGTTGTTCCTGTGCATAGGCTGCCGAGGGACGTTGAAGAGCAGCAGCAACTTTCAGGGCTGGCACTTTCGTCCTGGGAGAAACTGCCCGAAGTTTGCTATTTCAGAAACAGGCTCTGCTGAGAGCGAGAGCGATGAGAAGTTACGTCTCTGGGAAAGCAGGCATCCGCAGTGCTGTTGTTCCTATGCATAGGCTGCCGAGGGAAGTTAAAGACCAGCAACAGCTTTCAGGGCTGGCACCTTCGTCCTGGGAGAAACAGCCCGAAGTTTGCTATTCCAGAAACAGGCTCTGCCGAGAACGAGAGCGGTGAGACCTTACGTCTCTGGGAAAGCAGGTATCCCCAGTGTTGTTGTTCCGTTGCATGGGCTGCCGAGGAAAGGTGAAGAGCAGCAACATCTTTCAGGGCTGGCACCTTCGTCCTGGGAGAAACAGCCCGACGTTTGCTATTTCAGAAACAGGCTCTGCCGAGAACGAGAGCGATGAGAAGTTACTTCTCTGGGAAAGCAGGTATGCCCAGTGTTGTTGCTCCTGTGCGTAGGCTGCCGAGGGAAGGTGAAGAGCAGCAACAGCTTTCAGGGGTGGCACCTTCGTTCTGGGAGAAACAGCCCGACGTTTGCTATTTCAGAAACAGGCTCTGCCGAGAACGAGAGCGATGAGAAGTTACGTCTCTGGGAAAGCAGGCATCCGCAGTGCTGTTGTTCCTGTACGTAGGCTGCCGAGGGAAGGTGAAGAGCAGCAACAGCTTTCAGGGCTGGCACCTTCGTCCTGGGAGAAACTGCCCGAAGTTTGCTATTCCAGAAACAGGCTCTGCCGAGAACGAGAGCGGTGAGACCTTACGTCTCTGGGAAAGCAGGTATCCCCAGTGTTGTTGTTCCATTGCATGGGCTGCCGAGGAAAGGTGAAGAGCAGCAACAGCTTTCAGGGCTGGCACCTTCGTCCTGGGAGAAAGAGGCTGACGTTTGCTATTTCAGAAAGAGGGTTTGCCAAGAACAAGAGCCATGAGAAGTTACGTCTCTGGGAAAGCAGGTATCCCCAGTGTTGTTGTTTCGTTGCATAGGCTGCCGAGGGAAGGTGAAGAGCAGCAACAGCTTTCAAGGGTGGCACCTACGTCCTGGGAGAACAGCCCGACGTTTGCTATTTCAGAAAGAGGCTTTGCCAAGAACAAGGGCAGTGAGACCTTACGTCTCTGGGAAAGCAGGTATTCCCAGTGCTGTTGTTTAGATGCATAGGCTGCCAGGGAAGTTGAAGAGCAGCAGCAGCTTTCAGGGCTGGCACCTTCGTTCTGTGTGAAACAGCCCGACGTTTGCTATTTCAGAAAGAGGCTCTGCCGAGAACGAGAGCAATGAGAAGTTACTTCTCTGGGAAAGCAGGTATGCCCAGTGATGTTGTTCCTGTGCGTAGGCTGCCGAGGGAAGGTGAAGAGCAGCAACAGCTTTCAGGGTTGGCACCTTCGTTCTGGGAGAAACAGCCCGACGTTTGCTATTCCAGAAAAAGGCTCTGCCGAGACCGAGAGCGATGAGAAGTTACGTCTCTGGGAAAGCAGGCATCCGCAGTGCTGTTGTTCCTGTGCATAGGCTGCTGAAGCAAGGGGAAGAGCAGCAGCTTTCAGGGCTGGCACCTTCGTTCTGTGTGAAACAGTCCGACGTTTGCTATTTCAGAAAAAGGCTCTGCCGGGAACGAGAGTGATTAGAAGTTACTTCTCTGGGAAAGCAGGTATGCCCAGTGATGATGTTCCTGTGCTTAGGCTGCTGAGGGAAGGTGAAGAGCAGCAGCAGCTTTCAGGGCTGGCACCTTTGTCCTGGGAGAAACTGCGCGACGTTTGCTATTTCAGAAAAACGCTTTGCCAGGAACGAGAGCCATGAGAAGTTACGTCTCTGGGAAAGCAGGTATTCCCAGTGCTGTTGTTTCGTTGGATAGGCTGCCGAGGGAAGGTGAAGAGCAGCAACAGCTTTCAGGGCTGGCAACTTCGTTCTGGGAGAAAGAGCCCGACGTTTTCTATTTCAGAAAGAGGCTCTGCCGAGAACTAGAGCAATGAGAAGTTACGTCTCCAGGAAAGCAGGTATTCTCAGTGTTGTTGTTCCTGTGCATAGGCTTCCGAGTGAAGGTGAAGAGCAGCAACAGCTTTCAGGGCTGGCACCTTCGTCCTGGGAGAAACAGCCCGACGTTTGCTTTTTCAGAAAGAGCCTTTGCTAAGAACAAGAGAGGTGAGACCTTACGTCTCTGGGAAAGCAGGTATCCCCAGTGTTGTTGTTTCGTTGCATAGGCTGCCGAGGGAAGGTGAAGAGCAGCAACGGCTTTCAGGGCTGGCACCTTCGTCCTGGGAGAAACAGCCCGACGTTTGCTATTTCAGAAAGAGGCTTTGCCAAGAACGAGAGCGATGAGAAGTTACGTCTCTGGGAAAGCAGGTATCCCCGGTGCTGTTGGTTCATTGCATAGGCTGCCGAGGGAAGGTGAAGAGCAGCAGCAGCTTTCAGGGCTGGCACCTTCGTCCTGGGAGAAACTGCCCGACGTTTGCTATTTCAGAAAGAGGCTCTGCCGAGAACGAGAGCGATGAGAAGTTAAGTCTCTGGGAAAGCAGGCATCTGTAGTGCTGTTGTTCCTGTGCATAGTCTGCCGAGGGAAGTTGAAGAGCAGCAGCAGCTTTCAGGGCTGGCACCTTCGTCCTGGGAGAAACAGCCCGACGTTTGTATTTCCAGAAAAAGGCTCTGCCGAGAACGAGAGCGATGAGAAGTTACGTCTCTGGGAAAGCAGGTATCCGCAGTGCTGTTGTTCCTATGCATAGGCTGCCGAGGGAAGTTGAAGATCAGCAACAGCTTTCAGGGCTGGCACCTTCGTTCTTTGTGAAACAGACTGACGTTTGCTATTTCAGAAACAGGCTCTGCCGGGAACGAGAATGATTAGAAGTTACTTCTCTGGGAAAGCAGGTATGCCCAGTGATGTTGTTCCTGTGCGTAGGCTGCTGAGGGAAGGTGAAGAGCAGCAGCAGCTTTCAGGGCTGGCACCTTCGTCCTGGGAGAAACAGCCCGACGTTTTGTATTTCAGAACGAGGCTCTGCCGAGAACGAGAGCGATGAGAAGTTACGTCTCCAGGAAAGCAGGTATTCTCAATGTTGTTGTTCAGATGCATAGTCTGCCGAGGAAGGTGAAGACCAGCAACAGCTTTCAGGGCTGGCACCTTCATTCTGGGAGAAACAGCCCGACGTTTGTATTTTCAGGAAAAGTCTCTGCCGAGAACGAGAGCGATGAGAAGTTACGTCTCTGGGAGAGCAGGCATCCGCAGTGCTGTTGTTCCTATCCATTGGCTGCCGAGGGAAGTTGAAGACCAGCAACAGCTTTCAGGGCCTCCTTCATCCTGCGAGAAACAGCCCGACGTTTTATATTTCAGAAAGAGGCTCTGCCGAGAACGAGAGCGATGAGAAGTTACGTCTCTGGGAAAGCAGGCATCCGCAGTGCTGTTGTTCCTGTGCATAGGCTGCCGAGGGACGTTGAAGAGCAGCAGCAACTTTCAGGGCTGGCACTTTCGTCCTGGGAGAAACTGCCCGAAGTTTGCTATTTCAGAAACAGGCTCTGCTGAGAGCGAGAGCGATGAGAAGTTACGTCTCTGGGAAAGCAGGCATCCGCAGTGCTGTTGTTCCTATGCATAGGCTGCCGAGGGAAGTTAAAGACCAGCAACAGCTTTCAGGGCTGGCACCTTCGTCCTGGGAGAAACAGCCCGAAGTTTGCTATTCCAGAAACAGGCTCTGCCGAGAACGAGAGCGGTGAGACCTTACGTCTCTGGGAAAGCAGGTATCCCCAGTGTTGTTGTTCCATTGCATGGGCTGCCGAGGAAAGGTGAAGAGCAGCAACAGCTTTCAGGGCTGGCACCTTCGTTCTGGGAGAAACAGCCCGACGTTTGCTATTTCAGAAACAGGCTCTGCCGAGAACGAGAGCGATGAGAAGTTACGTCTCTGGGAAAGCAGGCATCCGCAGTGCTGTTGTTCCTGTACGTAGGCTGCCGAGGGAAGGTGAAGAGCAGCAACAGCTTTCAGGGCTGGCACCTTCGTCCTGGGAGAAACTGCCCGAAGTTTGCTATTCCAGAAACAGGCTCTGCCGAGAACGAGAGCGGTGAGACCTTACGTCTCTGGGAAAGCAGGTATCCCCAGTGTTGTTGTTCCATTGCATGGGCTGCCGAGGAAAGGTGAAGAGCAGCAACAGCTTTCAGGGCTGGCACCTTCGTCCTGGGAGAAAGAGGCTGACGTTTGCTATTTCCGAAAGAGGGTTTGCCAAGAACAAGAGCCATGAGAAGTTACGTCTCTGGGAAAGCAGGTATCCCCAGTGTTGTTGTTTCGTTGCATAGGCTGCCGAGGGAAGGTGAAGAGCAGCAACAGCTTTCAAGGGTGGCACCTACGTCCTGGGAGAACAGCCCGACGTTTGCTATTTCAGAAAGAGGCTTTGCCAAGAACAAGGGCAGTGAGACCTTACGTCTCTGGGAAAGCAGGTATTCCCAGTGCTGTTGTTCAGATGCATAGGCTGCCAGGGAAGTTGAAGAGCAGCAGCAGCTTTCAGGGCTGGCACCTTCGTTCTGTGTGAAACAGCCCGACGTTTGCTATTTCAGAAACAGGCTCTGCCGAGTTAGAGAGCGATGAGAAGTTACGTCTCTGAGATTGCAGGTATGCCCAGTGCTGTTGTTCCTGTGCGTAGGCTGCCGAGGGAAGGTGAAGAGCAGCAACAGCTTTCAGGGCTGGCACCTTCGTCCTGGGAGAAACAGCCCGACGTTTGCTATTTCAGAAAGAGGCTCTGCCGAGAACGAGAGCAATGAGAAGTTACTTCTCTGGGAAAGCAGGTATGCCCAGTGATGTTGTTCCTGTGCGTAGGCTGCCGAGGGAAGGTGAAGAGCAGCAACAGCTTTCAGGGTTGGCACCTTCGTTCTGGGAGAAACAGCCCGACGTTTGCTATTCCAGAAAAAGGCTCTGCCGAGACCGAGAGCGATGAGAAGTTACGTCTCTGGGAAAGCAGGCATCCGCAGTGCTGTTGTTCCTGTGCATAGGCTGCTGAAGCAAGGGGAAGAGCAGCAGCTTTCAGGGCTGGCACCTTCGTTTTGTGTGAAACAGTCCGACGTTTGCTATTTCAGAAAAAGGCTCTGCCGGGAACGAGAGTGATTAGAAGTTACTTCTCTGGGAAAGCAGGTATGCTCAGTGATGATGTTCCTGTGCGTAGGCTGCTGAGGGAAGGTGAAGAGCAGCAGCAGCTTTCAGGGCTGGCACCTTTGTCCTGGGAGAAACTGCGCGACGTTTGCTATTTCAGAAAAACGCTTTGCCAGGAACGAGAGCCATGAGAAGTTACGTCTCTGGGAAAGCAGGTATTCCCAGTGCTGTTGTTTCGTTGGATAGGCTGCCGAGGGAAGGTGAAGAGCAGCAACAGCTTTCAGGGCTGGCACCTTCGTTCTGGGAGAAACAGCCCGATGTTTGCTATTTACGAAAGAGGCTCTGCCGAGAACGAGAGCAATGAGAAGTTACGTCTCCAGGAAAGCAGGTATTCTCAGTGTTGTTGTTCCTGTGCATAGGCTGCCGAGTGAAGGTGAAGAGCAGCAACAGCTTTCAGGGCTGGCACCTTCGTCCTGGGAGAAACAGCCCGACGTTTGCTTTTTCAGAAAGAGCCTTTGCCAAGAACAAGGGCGGTGAGACCTTACGTCTCTGGGAAAGCAGTTATCCCCAGTGTTGTTGTTTCGTTGCATAGGCTGCCGAGGGAAGGTGAAGAACAGCAACGGCTTTCAGGGCTGACACCTTCGTCCTGGGAGAAACAGCCCGACGTTTGCTATTTCAGAAACAGGCACTGCCAAGAACGAGAGCGATGAGAAGTTACGTCTCTGGGAAAGCAGGTATCCCCGGTGCTGTTGTTTCATTGCATAGGCTGCCGAGGGAAGGTGAAGAGCAGCAGCAGCTTTCAGGGCTGGCACCTTCGTTCTGTGTGAAACAGCCTGACTTTTGCTATTTCAGAAAGAGGCTCTGCCAAGATCGAGAGCGATGAGACCTTACGTCTCTGAGAAAGCAGGTATGCCCAGTGCTGTTGTTCCTGTACGTAGGCTGCCGAGGGAAGGTGAAGAGCAGCAACAGTTTTCAAGGCTGGCACCTTCGTCCTGGGAGAAACAGCCCGACGTTTTGTATTTCAGAACGAGGCTCTGCCGAGAACGAGAGCGATGAGAAGCTACGTCTCTGGGAGAGCAGGCATCCGCAGTGCTGTTGTTCCTATCCATTGGCTGCCGAGGGAAGTTGAAGACCAGCAACAGCTTTCAGGGCCTCCTTCATCCTGGGAGAAACAGCCCGACGTTTTATATTTCAGAAAGAGGCTCTGCCGAGAACGAGAGCGATGAGAAGTTACGTCTCTGGGAAAGCAGGCATCCGCAGTGCTGTTGTTCCTGTGCATAGGCTGCCGAGGGACGTTGAAGAGCAGCAGCAACTTTCAGGGCTGGCACTTTCGTCCTGGGAGAAACTGCCCGAAGTTTGCTATTTCAGAAACAGGCTCTGCTGAGAGCGAGAGCGATGAGAAGTTACGTCTCTGGGAAAGCAGGCATCCGCAGTGCTGTTGTTCCTATGCATAGGCTGCCGAGGGAAGTTAAAGACCAGCAACAGCTTTCAGGGCTGGCACCTTCGTCCTGGGAGAAACAGCCCGAAGTTTGCTATTCCAGAAACAGGCTCTGCCGAGAACGAGAGCGGTGAGACCTTACGTCTCTGGGAAAGCAGGTATCCCCAGTGTTGTTGTTCCGTTGCATGGGCTGCCGAGGAAAGGTGAAGAGCAGCAACATCTTTCAGGGCTGGCACCTTCGTCCTGGGAGAAACAGCCCGACGTTTGCTATTTCAGAAACAGGCTCTGCCGAGAACGAGAGCGATGAGAAGTTACTTCTCTGGGAAAGCAGGTATGCCCAGTGTTGTTGCTCCTGTGCGTAGGCTGCCGAGGGAAGGTGAAGAGCAGCAACAGCTTTCAGGGGTGGCACCTTCGTTCTGGGAGAAACAGCCCGACGTTTGCTATTTCAGAAACAGGCTCTGCCGAGAACGAGAGCGATGAGAAGTTACGTCTCTGGGAAAGCAGGCATCCGCAGTGCTGTTGTTCCTGTACGTAGGCTGCCGAGGGAAGGTGAAGAGCAGCAACAGCTTTCAGGGCTGGCACCTTCGTCCTGGGAGAAACTGCCCGAAGTTTGCTATTCCAGAAACAGGCTCTGCCGAGAACGAGAGCGGTGAGACCTTACGTCTCTGGGAAAGCAGGTATCCCCAGTGTTGTTGTTCCATTGCATGGGCTGCCGAGGAAAGGTGAAGAGCAGCAACAGCTTTCAGGGCTGGCACCTTCGTCCTGGGAGAAAGAGGCTGACGTTTGCTATTTCAGAAAGAGGGTTTGCCAAGAACAAGAGCCATGAGAAGTTACGTCTCTGGGAAAGCAGGTATCCCCAGTGTTGTTGTTTCGTTGCATAGGCTGCCGAGGGAAGGTGAAGAGCAGCAACAGCTTTCAAGGGTGGCACCTACGTCCTGGGAGAACAGCCCGACGTTTGCTATTTCAGAAAGAGGCTTTGCCAAGAACAAGGGCAGTGAGACCTTACGTCTCTGGGAAAGCAGGTATTCCCAGTGCTGTTGTTTAGATGCATAGGCTGCCAGGGAAGTTGAAGAGCAGCAGCAGCTTTCAGGGCTGGCACCTTCGTTCTGTGTGAAACAGCCCGACGTTTGCTATTTCAGAAAGAGGCTCTGCCGAGAACGAGAGCAATGAGAAGTTACTTCTCTGGGAAAGCAGGTATGCCCAGTGATGTTGTTCCTGTGCGTAGGCTGCCGAGGGAAGGTGAAGAGCAGCAACAGCTTTCAGGGTTGGCACCTTCGTTCTGGGAGAAACAGCCCGACGTTTGCTATTCCAGAAAAAGGCTCTGCCGAGACCGAGAGCGATGAGAAGTTACGTCTCTGGGAAAGCAGGCATCCGCAGTGCTGTTGTTCCTGTGCATAGGCTGCTGAAGCAAGGGGAAGAGCAGCAGCTTTCAGGGCTGGCACCTTCGTTCTGTGTGAAACAGTCCGACGTTTGCTATTTCAGAAAAAGGCTCTGCCGGGAACGAGAGTGATTAGAAGTTACTTCTCTGGGAAAGCAGGTATGCCCAGTGATGATGTTCCTGTGCTTAGGCTGCTGAGGGAAGGTGAAGAGCAGCAGCAGCTTTCAGGGCTGGCACCTTTGTCCTGGGAGAAACTGCGCGACGTTTGCTATTTCAGAAAAACGCTTTGCCAGGAACGAGAGCCATGAGAAGTTACGTCTCTGGGAAAGCAGGTATTCCCAGTGCTGTTGTTTCGTTGGATAGGCTGCCGAGGGAAGGTGAAGAGCAGCAACAGCTTTCAGGGCTGGCAACTTCGTTCTGGGAGAAAGAGCCCGACGTTTTCTATTTCAGAAAGAGGCTCTGCCGAGAACTAGAGCAATGAGAAGTTACGTCTCCAGGAAAGCAGGTATTCTCAGTGTTGTTGTTCCTGTGCATAGGCTTCCGAGTGAAGGTGAAGAGCAGCAACAGCTTTCAGGGCTGGCACCTTCGTCCTGGGAGAAACAGCCCGACGTTTGCTTTTTCAGAAAGAGCCTTTGCTAAGAACAAGAGAGGTGAGACCTTACGTCTCTGGGAAAGCAGGTATCCCCAGTGTTGTTGTTTCGTTGCATAGGCTGCCGAGGGAAGGTGAAGAGCAGCAACGGCTTTCAGGGCTGGCACCTTCGTCCTGGGAGAAACAGCCCGACGTTTGCTATTTCAGAAAGAGGCTTTGCCAAGAACGAGAGCGATGAGAAGTTACGTCTCTGGGAAAGCAGGTATCCCCGGTGCTGTTGGTTCATTGCATAGGCTGCCGAGGGAAGGTGAAGAGCAGCAGCAGCTTTCAGGGCTGGCACCTTCGTCCTGGGAGAAACTGCCCGACGTTTGCTATTTCAGAAAGAGGCTCTGCCGAGAACGAGAGCGATGAGAAGTTAAGTCTCTGGGAAAGCAGGCATCTGTAGTGCTGTTGTTCCTGTGCATAGTCTGCCGAGGGAAGTTGAAGAGCAGCAGCAGCTTTCAGGGCTGTCACCTTCGTCCTGGGAGAAACAGCCCGACGTTTGTATTTCCAGAAAAAGGCTCTGCCGAGAACGAGAGCGATGAGAAGTTACGTCTCTGGGAAAGCAGGTATCCGCAGTGCTGTTGTTCCTATGCATAGGCTGCCGAGGGAAGTTGAAGATCAGCAACAGCTTTCAGGGCTGGCACCTTCGTTCTTTGTGAAACAGACTGACGTTTGCTATTTCAGAAACAGGCTCTGCCGGGAACGAGAATGATTAGAAGTTACTTCTCTGGGAAAGCAGGTATGCCCAGTGATGTTGTTCCTGTGCGTAGGCTGCTGAGGGAAGGTGAAGAGCAGCAGCAGCTTTCAGGGCTGGCACCTTTGTCCTGGGAGAAACTGCGCGACGTTTGCTATTTCAGAAAAACGCTTTGCCAGGAACGAGAGCCATGAGAAGTTACGTCTCTGGGAAAGCAGGTATTCCCAGTGCTGTTGTTTCGTTGGATAGGCTGCCGAGGGAAGGTGAAGAGCAGCAACAGCTTTCAGGGCTGGCAACTTCGTTCTGTGTGAAACAGCCCGACGTTTTCTATTTCAGTAAGAGGCTCTGCCGAGAACTAGAGCAATGAGAAGTTATGTCTCCAGGAAAGCAGGTATTCTCAGTGTTGTTGTTCCTGTGCATAGGCTGCCGAGGGAAGGTGAAGAGCAGCAACAGCTTTCAGGGGTGGCACCTTCGTCCTGGGAGAAACAGCCCGACGTTTGCTACTTCAGAAAGAGGCTTTGCCAAGAACAAGGGCGGTGAGACCTTACGTCTCTGGGAAAGCAGGTATCCCCAGTGTTGTTGTTTCGTTGCATAGGCTGCCATGGGAAGGTGAAGGGAAGCAACGGCTTTCAGGGCTGTCAGCTTCGTCCTGGGAGAAACAGCCCGATGTTTGCTATTTCAGAAAGAGGCTCTGCCGAGAACGAGAGCGATGAGAAGGTACGTCTCTGGGAAAGCAGGTATCCCCAGTGTTGTTGTTTCGTTGGATAGGCTGCCGAGGGAAGGTGAAGAGCCGCACCAGCTTTCAGGGGTGGAACAGTCGTCCTGGGAGAAACAGCCCGACGTTTGCTATTTCAGAAAGAGGCTTTGCCAAGAACAAGAGCGGTGAGACCTTACGTCTCTGGGAAAGCAGGTATCCCCAGTGTTGTTGTTTCGTTGCATGGGCTGCCGAGGAAAGGTGAAGAGCAGCAACAGCTTTCAGGGCTGGCACCTTCATCCTGGGAGAAACAGCCCGACGCTTGCTATTTCAGAAAGAGGCTTTGCCAAGAACAAGAGCCATGAGAAGTTACGTCTCTGGGAAAGCAGGTATCCCCAGTGTTGTTGTTTCGTTGCATGGGCTGCCAAGGAAAGGTGAAGAGCAGCAACAGCTTTCAGGGCTGGCACCTTCGTCCTGGGAGAAACAGCCCGACGTTTGCTATTTCAGAAAGAGGGTTTGCCAAGAACAAGAGCCATGAGAAGTTACGTCTCTGGGAAAGCAGGTATCCCCAGTGCTGTTGTTTCGTTTCATAGGCTGCCGAGGGAAGGTGAAGAGCAGCAACAGCTTTCAGGGCTGGCACCTTCGTCCTGGGACAAACAGCCCGACGTTTGCTATTTGAGAAAAAGGCTTTGCCAAGAACGAGAGCCATGAGAAGTTACGTCTCCAGGAAAGCAGGTATTTTCAGTGTTGTTGTTCCTGTGCATAGGCTGCCGAGGGAAGGTGAAGAGCAGCAGCATCTTTCAGGGCTGGCACCTTCGTTCTGTGTGAAACAGCTCGTCGTATGCTTTTTCAGAAAGAGGCTTTGCCAAGAACAAGAGCGGTGAGACCTTACGTCTCTGGGAAAGCAGGTATCCCCAGTGTTGCTGTTTCATTGGATAGGCTGCCGAGGGAAGGTGAAGAGCAGCAACAGCTTTCAGGGCTGGCACCTTCGTCCTGGGAGAAACTGTCCGACGTTTGCTATTTCAGAAAGAGGCTCTGCCGAGAACGAGAGCGATGAGAAGTTACTTCTCTGGAAAAGCAGGTATGCCCAGTGCTGTTGTTCCTGTGCGTAGGCTGCCGAGGGAAGTTGAAGAGCAGCAACAGCTTTCAGGGGTGGCACCTTCGTTCTGGGAGAAACAGCCCGACGTTTGCTATTCCAGAAAGAGGCTCTGCCGAGAACGAGAGCGATGAGAAGTTACGTCTCTGGGAAAGCAGGCATCCGCAGTGCTGTTGTTCCTGTGCATAGGCTGCTGAAGCAAGGGGAAGAGCAGCAGCTTTCAGGGCTGGCACCTTCGTTCTGTGTGAAACAGTCCGACGTTTGCTATTTCAGAAAAAGGCTTTGCCAAGTTCGAGAGCTATGAGAAGTTACGTCTCTGGGAAAGCAGGTATTCCCAGTGCTGTTGTTTCGTTGGATAGGCTGCCGAGGGAAGGTGAAGAGCAGCAACAGCTTTCAGGGCTGGCACCTTCGTTCTGGGAGAAACAGCCCTATGTTTGCTATTTACGAAAGAGGCTCTGCCGAGAACGAGAGCAATGAGAAGTTACGTCTCCAGGAAAGCAGGTATTCTCAGTGTTGTTGTTCCTGTGCATAGGCTGCCGAGTGAAGGTGAAGAGCAGCAACAGCTTTCAGGGCTGGCACCTTCGTCCTGGGAGAAACAGCCCGACGTTTGCTTTTTCAGAAAGAGCCTTTGCCAAGAACAAGAGCGGTGAGACCTTACGTCTCTGGGAAAGCAGGTATCCCCAGTGTTGTTGTTTCGTTGCATAGGCTGCCGAGGGAAGGTGAAGAACAGCAACGGCTTTCAGGGCTGACACCTTCGTCCTGGGAGAAACAGCCCGACGTTTGCTATTTCAGAAACAGGCACTGCCAAGAACGAGAGCGATGAGAAGTTACGTCTCTGGGAAAGCAGGTATCCCCGGTGCTGTTGTTTCATTGCATAGGCTGCCGAGGGAAGGTGAAGAGCAGCAACAGCTTTCAGGGCTGGCACCTTCGTCCTGGGAGAAACAGCCCGACGTTTGCTATTTCAGAAAGAGGCTCTGCCAAGATCGAGAGCGATGAGACCTTACGTCTCTGAGAAAGCAGGAATGCCCAGTGCTGTTGTTCCTGTACGTAGGCTGCCGAGGGAAGGTGAAGAGCAGCAACAGTTTTCAAGGCTGGCACCTTCGTCCTGGGAGAAACAGCCCGACGTTTTGTATTTCAGAACGAGGCTCTGCCGAGAACGAGAGCGATGAGAAGTTACGTCTCCAGGAAAGCAGGTATTCTCAATGTTGTTGTTCAGATGCATAGTCTGCCGAGGAAGGTGAAGACCAGCGACAGCTTTCAGGGCTGGCACCTTCATTCTGGGAGAAACAGCCCGACGTTTGTATTTTCAGGAAAAGTCTCTGCCGAGAACGAGAGCGATGAGAAGTTACGTCTCTGGGAGAGCAGGCATCCGCAGTGCTGTTGTTCCTATCCATTGGCTGCCGAGGGAAGTTGAAGACCAGCAACAGCTTTCAGGGCCTCCTTCATCCTGCGAGAAACAGCCCGACGTTTTATATTTCAGAAAGAGGCTCTGCCGAGAACGAGAGCGATGAGAAGTTACGTCTCTGGGAAAGCAGGCATCCGCAGTGCTGTTGTTCCTGTGCATAGGCTGCCGAGGGACGTTGAAGAGCAGCAGCAACTTTCAGGGCTGGCACTTTCGTCCTGGGAGAAACTGCCCGAAGTTTGCTATTTCAGAAACAGGCTCTGCTGAGAGCGAGAGCGATGAGAAGTTACGTCTCTGGGAAAGCAGGCATCCGCAGTGCTGTTGTTCCTATGCATAGGCTGCCGAGGGAAGTTAAAGACCAGCAACAGCTTTCAGGGCTGGCACCTTCGTCCTGGGAGAAACAGCCCGAAGTTTGCTATTCCAGAAACAGGCTCTGCCGAGAACGAGAGCGGTGAGACCTTACGTCTCTGGGAAAGCAGGTATCCCCAGTGTTGTTGTTCCGTTGCATGGGCTGCCGAGGAAAGGTGAAGAGCAGCAACAGCTTTCAGGGCTGGCACCTTCGTCCTGGGAGAAAGAGGCCGACGTTTGCTATTTCAGAAAGAGGGTTTGCCAAGAACAAGAGCCATGAGAAGTTACGTCTCTGGGAAAGCAGGTATCCCCAGTGTTGTTGTTCCTGTGCATAGGCTGCCGAGGGAAGGTGAAGAGCAGCAACAGCTTTCAAGGGTGGCACCTACGTCCTGGGAGAACAGCCCGACGTTTGCTATTTCAGAAAGAGGCTTTGCCAAGAACAAGGGCGGTGAGACCTTACGTCTCTGGGAAAGCAGGTATTCCCAGTGCTGTTGTTCAGATGCATAGGCTGCCAGGGAAGTTGAAGAGCAGCAGCAGCTTTCAGGGTTGGCACCTTCGTTCTGGGAGAAACAGCCCGACGTTTGCTATTCCAGAAAAAGGCTCTGCCGAGAACGAGAGCGATGAGAAGTTACGTCTCTGGGAAAGCAGGCATCCGCAGTGCTGTTGTTCCTGTGCATAGGCTGCTGAAGCAAGGGGAAGAGCAGCAGCTTTCAGGGCTGGCACCTTCGTTCTGTGTGAAACAGTCCGACGTTTGCTATTTCAGAAAAAGGCTTTGCCAAGAACAAGAGCGGTGAGACCTTACGTCTCTGGGAAAGCAGGTATCCCCAGTGTTGTTGTTTCGTTGCATAGGCTGCCGAGGGAAGGTAAAGAGCAGCAACGGCTTTCAGGGCTGGCACCTTCGTCCTGGGAGAAACAGCCCGACGTTTGCTATTTCAGAAACAGGCACTGCCAAGAACGAGAGCGATGAGAAGTTACGTCTCTCGGAAAGCAGGTATCCCCGGTGCTGTTGTTTCATTGCATAGGCTGCCGAGGGAAGGTGAAGAGCAGCAGCAGCTTTCAGGGCTGGCACCTTCGTTCTGTGTGAAACAGCCTGATGTTTGCTATTTCAGAAAGAGGCTCTGCCAAGATCGAGAGCGATGAGACCTTACATCTCTGAGAAAGCAGGTATGCCCAGTGCTGTTGTTCCTGTACGTAGGCTGCCGAGGGAAGGTGAAGAGCAGCAACAGCTTTCAGGGCTGGCACCTTCGTTCTGGGAGAAACTGCCCGAAGTTTGCTATTTCAGAAGGAGGCTCTGCCAAGAACGAGAGTGATGAGAAGTTACGTCTCTGGGAAATCAGCTATCCCCCGTGCTGTTGTTCCTATGCATAGGCTACCGATGGAAGGTGAAGAGCAGCAACAGCTTTCAAGGCTGGCACCTTCGTTCTGTGTGAAACAGCCCGACGTCTGCTATTTCAGAAAGAGGCTCTGCCGAGATCGAGAGCGATGAGATGTTACGTCTGCAGGAAAGCAGGTATTCTCAATGTTGTTGTTCCTGTGCATAGGCTGCCGAGGGAAGGTGAAGAGCAGCAACAGCTTTCAGGGGTGGCACCTTCGTCCTGGGAGAAACAGCCCGACGTTTGCTACTTCAGAAAGAGGCTTTGCCAAGAACAAGGGCGGTGAGACCTTACGTCTCTGGGAAAGCAGGTATCCCCAGTGTTGTTGTTTCGTTGCATAGGCTGCCATGGGAAGGTGAAGGGAAGCAACGGCTTTCAGGGCTGTCAGCTTCGTCCTGGGAGAAACAGCCCGATGTTTGCTATTTCAGAAAGAGGCTCTGCCGAGAACGAGAGCGATGAGAAGGTACGTCTCTGGGAAAGCAGGTATCCCCAGTGTTGTTGTTTCGTTGGATAGGCTGCCGAGGGAAGGTGAAGAGCCGCACCAGCTTTCAGGGGTGGAACAGTCGTCCTGGGAGAAACAGCCCGACGTTTGCTATTTCAGAAAGAGGCTTTGCCAAGAACAAGAGCGGTGAGACCTTACGTCTCTGGGAAAGCAGGTATCCCCAGTGTTGTTGTTTCGTTGCATGGGCTGCCGAGGAAAGGTGAAGAGCAGCAACAGCTTTCAGGGCTGGCACCTTCATCCTGGGAGAAACAGCCCGACGCTTGCTATTTCAGAAAGAGGCTTTGCCAAGAACAAGAGCCATGAGAAGTTACGTCTCTGGGAAAGCAGGTATCCCCAGTGTTGTTGTTTCGTTGCATGGGCTGCCAAGGAAAGGTGAAGAGCAGCAACAGCTTTCAGGGCTGGCACCTTCGTCCTGGGAGAAACAGCCCGACGTTTGCTATTTCAGAAAGAGGGTTTGCCAAGAACAAGAGCCATGAGAAGTTACGTCTCTGGGAAAGCAGGTATCCCCAGTGCTGTTGTTTCGTTTCATAGGCTGCCGAGGGAAGGTGAAGAGCAGCAACAGCTTTCAGGGCTGGCACCTTCGTCCTGGGACAAACAGCCCGACGTTTGCTATTTGAGAAAAAGGCTTTGCCAAGAACGAGAGCCATGAGAAGTTACGTCTCCAGGAAAGCAGGTATTTTCAGTGTTGTTGTTCCTGTGCATAGGCTGCCGAGGGAAGGTGAAGAGCAGCAGCATCTTTCAGGGCTGGCACCTTCGTTCTGTGTGAAACAGCTCGTCGTATGCTTTTTCAGAAAGAGGCTTTGCCAAGAACAAGAGCGGTGAGACCTTACGTCTCTGGGAAAGCAGGTATCCCCAGTGTTGCTGTTTCATTGGATAGGCTGCCGAGGGAAGGTGAAGAGCAGCAACAGCTTTCAGGGCTGGCACCTTCGTCCTGGGAGAAACTGTCCGACGTTTGCTATTTCAGAAAGAGGCTCTGCCGAGAACGAGAGCGATGAGAAGTTACTTCTCTGGAAAAGCAGGTATGCCCAGTGCTGTTGTTCCTGTGCGTAGGCTGCCGAGGGAAGTTGAAGAGCAGCAACAGCTTTCAGGGGTGGCACCTTCGTTCTGGGAGAAACAGCCCGACGTTTGCTATTCCAGAAAGAGGCTCTGCCGAGAACGAGAGCGATGAGAAGTTACGTCTCTGGGAAAGCAGGCATCCGCAGTGCTGTTGTTCCTGTGCATAGGCTGCTGAAGCAAGGGGAAGAGCAGCAGCTTTCAGGGCTGGCACCTTCGTTCTGTGTGAAACAGTCCGACGTTTGCTATTTCAGAAAAAGGCTTTGCCAAGTTCGAGAGCTATGAGAAGTTACGTCTCTGGGAAAGCAGGTATTCCCAGTGCTGTTGTTTCGTTGGATAGGCTGCCGAGGGAAGGTGAAGAGCAGCAACAGCTTTCAGGGCTGGCACCTTCGTTCTGGGAGAAACAGCCCTATGTTTGCTATTTACGAAAGAGGCTCTGCCGAGAACGAGAGCAATGAGAAGTTACGTCTCCAGGAAAGCAGGTATTCTCAGTGTTGTTGTTCCTGTGCATAGGCTGCCGAGTGAAGGTGAAGAGCAGCAACAGCTTTCAGGGCTGGCACCTTCGTCCTGGGAGAAACAGCCCGACGTTTGCTTTTTCAGAAAGAGCCTTTGCCAAGAACAAGAGCGGTGAGACCTTACGTCTCTGGGAAAGCAGGTATCCCCAGTGTTGTTGTTTCGTTGCATAGGCTGCCGAGGGAAGGTGAAGAACAGCAACGGCTTTCAGGGCTGACACCTTCGTCCTGGGAGAAACAGCCCGACGTTTGCTATTTCAGAAACAGGCACTGCCAAGAACGAGAGCGATGAGAAGTTACGTCTCTGGGAAAGCAGGTATCCCCGGTGCTGTTGTTTCATTGCATAGGCTGCCGAGGGAAGGTGAAGAGCAGCAACAGCTTTCAGGGCTGGCACCTTCGTCCTGGGAGAAACAGCCCGACGTTTGCTATTTCAGAAAGAGGCTCTGCCAAGATCGAGAGCGATGAGACCTTACGTCTCTGAGAAAGCAGGAATGCCCAGTGCTGTTGTTCCTGTACGTAGGCTGCCGAGGGAAGGTGAAGAGCAGCAACAGTTTTCAAGGCTGGCACCTTCGTCCTGGGAGAAACAGCCCGACGTTTTGTATTTCAGAACGAGGCTCTGCCGAGAACGAGAGCGATGAGAAGTTACGTCTCCAGGAAAGCAGGTATTCTCAATGTTGTTGTTCAGATGCATAGTCTGCCGAGGAAGGTGAAGACCAGCGACAGCTTTCAGGGCTGGCACCTTCATTCTGGGAGAAACAGCCCGACGTTTGTATTTTCAGGAAAAGTCTCTGCCGAGAACGAGAGCGATGAGAAGTTACGTCTCTGGGAGAGCAGGCATCCGCAGTGCTGTTGTTCCTATCCATTGGCTGCCGAGGGAAGTTGAAGACCAGCAACAGCTTTCAGGGCCTCCTTCATCCTGCGAGAAACAGCCCGACGTTTTATATTTCAGAAAGAGGCTCTGCCGAGAACGAGAGCGATGAGAAGTTACGTCTCTGGGAAAGCAGGCATCCGCAGTGCTGTTGTTCCTGTGCATAGGCTGCCGAGGGACGTTGAAGAGCAGCAGCAACTTTCAGGGCTGGCACTTTCGTCCTGGGAGAAACTGCCCGAAGTTTGCTATTTCAGAAACAGGCTCTGCTGAGAGCGAGAGCGATGAGAAGTTACGTCTCTGGGAAAGCAGGCATCCGCAGTGCTGTTGTTCCTATGCATAGGCTGCCGAGGGAAGTTAAAGACCAGCAACAGCTTTCAGGGCTGGCACCTTCGTCCTGGGAGAAACAGCCCGAAGTTTGCTATTCCAGAAACAGGCTCTGCCGAGAACGAGAGCGGTGAGACCTTACGTCTCTGGGAAAGCAGGTATCCCCAGTGTTGTTGTTCCGTTGCATGGGCTGCCGAGGAAAGGTGAAGAGCAGCAACAGCTTTCAGGGCTGGCACCTTCGTCCTGGGAGAAAGAGGCCGACGTTTGCTATTTCAGAAAGAGGGTTTGCCAAGAACAAGAGCCATGAGAAGTTACGTCTCTGGGAAAGCAGGTATCCCCAGTGTTGTTGTTCCTGTGCATAGGCTGCCGAGGGAAGGTGAAGAGCAGCAACAGCTTTCAAGGGTGGCACCTACGTCCTGGGAGAACAGCCCGACGTTTGCTATTTCAGAAAGAGGCTTTGCCAAGAACAAGGGCGGTGAGACCTTACGTCTCTGGGAAAGCAGGTATTCCCAGTGCTGTTGTTCAGATGCATAGGCTGCCAGGGAAGTTGAAGAGCAGCAGCAGCTTTCAGGGTTGGCACCTTCGTTCTGGGAGAAACAGCCCGACGTTTGCTATTCCAGAAAAAGGCTCTGCCGAGAACGAGAGCGATGAGAAGTTACGTCTCTGGGAAAGCAGGCATCCGCAGTGCTGTTGTTCCTGTGCATAGGCTGCTGAAGCAAGGGGAAGAGCAGCAGCTTTCAGGGCTGGCACCTTCGTTCTGTGTGAAACAGTCCGACGTTTGCTATTTCAGAAAAAGGCTTTGCCAAGAACAAGAGCGGTGAGACCTTACGTCTCTGGGAAAGCAGGTATCCCCAGTGTTGTTGTTTCGTTCCATAGGCTGCCGAGGGAAGGTAAAGAGCAGCAACGGCTTTCAGGGCTGGCACCTTCGTCCTGGGAGAAACAGCCCGACGTTTGCTATTTCAGAAACAGGCACTGCCAAGAACGAGAGCGATGAGAAGTTACGTCTCTCGGAAAGCAGGTATCCCCGGTGCTGTTGTTTCATTGCATAGGCTGCCGAGGGAAGGTGAAGAGCAGCAGCAGCTTTCAGGGCTGGCACCTTCGTTCTGTGTGAAACAGCCTGATGTTTGCTATTTCAGAAAGAGGCTCTGCCAAGATCGAGAGCGATGAGACCTTACATCTCTGAGAAAGCAGGTATGCCCAGTGCTGTTGTTCCTGTACGTAGGCTGCCGAGGGAAGGTGAAGAGCAGCAACAGCTTTCAGGGCTGGCACCTTCGTTCTGGGAGAAACTGCCCGAAGTTTGCTATTTCAGAAGGAGGCTCTGCCAAGAACGAGAGTGATGAGAAGTTACGTCTCTGGGAAATCAGCTATCCCCCGTGCTGTTGTTCCTATGCATAGGCTACCGATGGAAGGTGAAGAGCAGCAACAGCTTTCAAGGCTGGCACCTTCGTTCTGTGTGAAACAGCCCGACGTCTGCTATTTCAGAAAGAGGCTCTGCCGAGATCGAGAGCGATGAGATGTTACGTCTGCAGGAAAGCAGGTATTCTCAATGTTGTTGTTCCTGTGCATAGGCTGCCGAGGGAAGGTGAAGAGCAGCAACAGTTTTCAAGGCTGGCACCTTCGTCCTGGGAGAAACAGCCCGACGTTTTGTATTTCAGAACGAGGCTCTGCCGAGAACGAGAGCGATGAGAAGTTACGTCTCCAGGAAAGCAGGTATTCTCAATGTTGTTGTTCAGATGCATAGGCTGCCGAGGAAGGTGAAGACCAGCAACAGCTTTCAGGGCTGGCACCTTCATTCTGGGAGAAACAGCCCGACGTTTGTATTTTCAGGAAAAGGCTCTGCCGAGAGCGAGAGCGATGAGAAGTTACGTCTCTGGGAGAGCAGGCATCCGCAGTGCTGTTGTTCCTATCCATTGGCTGCCGAGGGAAGTTGAAGACCAGCAACAGCTTTCAGGGCCTCCTTCATCCTGGGAGAAACAGCCCGACGTTTTATATTTCAGAAAGAGGCTCTGCCGAGAACGAGAGCGATGAGAAGTTACGTCTCTGGGAAAGCAGGCATCCGCAGTGCTGTTGTTCCTGTGCATAGGCTGCCGAGGGACGTTGAAGAGCAGCAGCAACTTTCAGGGCTGGCACTTTCGTCCTGGGAGAAACAGCCCGAAGTTTGCTATTTCAGAAACAGGCTCTGCTGAGAGCGAGAGCGATGAGAAGTTACGTCTCTGGGAAAGCAGGCATCCGCAGTGCTGTTGTTCCTATGCATAGGCTGCCGAGGGAAGTTAAAGACCAGCAACAGCTTTCAGGGCTGGCACCTTCGTCCTGGGAGAAACAGCCCGAAGTTTGCTATTCCAGAAACAGGCTCTGCCGAGAACGAGAGCGGTGAGACCTTACGTCTCTGGGAAAGCAAGTATCCCCAGTGTTGTTGTTCCGTTGCATGGGCTGCCGAGGAAAGGTGAAGAGCAGCAACAGCTTTCAGGGCTGGCACCTTCGTCCTGGGAGAAAGAGGCCGACGTTTGCTATTTCAGAAAGAGGGTTTGCCAAGAACAAGAGCCATGAGAAGTTACGTCTCTGGGAAAGCAGGTATCCCCAGTGCTGTTGTTCCTATGCATAGGCTGCCGAGGGAAGGTGAAGAGCAGCAACAGCTTTCAGGGGTGGCACCTATGTCCTGGGAGAACAGCCCGATGTTTGCTATTTGATAAAAAGGCTTTGCCAAGAACGAGAGCCATGAGAAGTTACGTCTACAGGAAAGCAGGTATTCTCAGTGTTGTTGTTCCTGTGCATAGGCTGCCGAGGGAAGGTGAAGAGCAGCAACAGCTTTCAGGGGTGGCACCTATGTCCTGGGAGAAACAGCCCGACGTTTGCTATTTCAGAAAGAGGCTTTGCCAAGAACAAGGGCGGTGAGACCATACGTCTCTGGGAAAGCAGGTATCCCCAGTGTTGTTGTTTCGTTGCATAGGCTGCCATGGGAAGGTGAAGGGAAGCAACGGCTTTCAGGGCTGTCAGCTTCGTCCTGGGAGAAACAGCCCGATGTTTGCTATTTCAGAAAGAGGCTCTGCTGAGAACGAGAGCGATGAGAAGGTACGTCTCTGGGAAAGCAGGTATCCCCAGTGTTGTTGTTTCGTTGGATAGGCTGCCGAGGGAAGGTGAAGAGCCGCAGCAGCTTTCAGGGGTGGAACAGTCGTCCTGGGAGAAACAGCCCGACGTTTGCTATTTCAGAAAGAGGCTTTGCCAAGAACAAGAGCGGTGAGACCTTACGTCTCTGGGAAAGCAGGTATCCCCAGTGTTGTTGTTTCGTTGCATGGGCTGCCGAGGAAAGGTGAAGAGCAGCAACAGCTTTCAGGGCTGGCACCTTCGTCCTGGGAGAAACAGCCCGACGCTTGCTATTTCAGAAAGAGGCTTTGCCAAGAACAAGAGCCATGAGAAGTTACGTCTCTGGGAAAGCAGGTATCCCCAGTGTTGTTGTTTCGTTGCATGGGCTGCCAAGGAAAGGTGAAGAGCAGCAACAGCTTTCAGGGCTGGCACCTTCGTCCTGGGAGAAACAGGCCGACGTTTGCTATTTCAGAAAGAGGGTTTGCCAAGAACAAGAGCCATGAGAAGTTACGTCTCTGGGAAAGCAGGTATCCCCAGTGCTGTTGTTTCGTTTCATAGGCTGCCGAGGGAAGGTGAAGAGCAGCAACAGCTTTCAGGGCTGGCACCTTCGTCCTGGGACAAACAGCCCGACGTTTGCTATTTGAGAAAAAGGCTTTGCCAAGAACGAGAGCCATGAGAAGTTACGTCTCCAGGAAAGCAGGTATTTTCAGTGTTGTTGTTCCTGTGCATAGGCTGCCAAGAGAAGGTGAAGAGCAGCAGCATCTTTCAGGGCTGGCACCTTCGTTCTGTGTGAAACAGCCCGTCGTATGCTTTTTCAGAAAGAGGCTTTGCCAAGAACAAGAGCGGTGAGACCTTACGTCTCTGGGAAAGCAGGTATCCCCAGTGTTGCTGTTTCATTGGATAGGCTGCCG
Source organism: Harpia harpyja (assembly GCF_026419915.1). NCBI lineage: Eukaryota > Metazoa > Chordata > Aves > Accipitriformes > Accipitridae > Harpia > Harpia harpyja. The sequence goes on from NC_068969.1 coordinate 58,522,521, forward strand.
AGGGAAGGTGAAGAGCAGCAACAGCTTTCAGGGCTGGCACCTTCGTCCTGGGAGAAACTGTCCGACGTTTGCTATTTCAGAAAGAGGCTCTGCCGAGAACGAGAGCGATGAGAAGTTACTTCTCTGGAAAAGCAGGTATGCCCAGTGCTGTTGTTCCTGTGCGTAGGCTGCCGAGGGAAGTTGAAGAGCAGCAACAGCTTTCAGGGGTGGCACCTTCGTTCTGGGAGAAACAGCCCGACGTTTGCTATTCCAGAAAGAGGCTCTGCCGAGAACGAGAGCGATGAGAAGTTACGTCTCTGGGAAAGCAGGCATCCGCAGTGGTGTTGTTCCTGTGCATAGGCTGCTGAAGCAAGGGGAAGAGCAGCAGCTTTCAGGGCTCGCACCTTCGTTCTGTGTGAAACAGACTGACGTTTGCTATTTCAGAAAAAGGCTTTGCCAAGTTCGAGAGCTATGAGAAGTTACGTCTCTGGGAAAGCAGGTATTCCCATTGCTATTGTTTCGTTGGATAGGCTGCCGAGGGAAGGTGAAGAGCAGCAACAGCTTTCAGGGCTGGCACCTTCGTTCTGGGAGAAACAGCCCTATGTTTGCTATTTACGAAAGAGGCTCTGCCGAGAACGAGAGCAATGAGAAGTTACGTCTCCAGGAAAGCAGGTATTCTCAGTGTTGTTGTTCCTGTGCATAGGCTGCCGAGTGAAGGTGAAGAGCAGCAACAGCTTTCAGGGCTGGCACCTTCGTCCTGGGAGAAACAGCCCGACGTTTGCTTTTTCAGAAAGAGCCTTTGCCAAGAACAAGAGCGGTGAGACCTTACGTCTCTGGGAAAGCAGGTATCCCCAGTGTTGTTGTTTCATTGCATAGGCTGCCGAGGGAAGGTGAAGAACAGCAACGGCTTTCAGGGCTGACACCTTCGTCCTGGGAGAAACAGCCCGACGTTTGCTATTTCAGAAACAGGCACTGCCAAGAACGAGAGCGATGAGAAGTTACGTCTCTGGGAAAGCAGGTATCCCCGGTGCTGTTGTTTCATTGCATAGGCTGCCGAGGGAAGGTGAAGAACAGCAACGGCTTTCAGGGCTGGCACCTTCGTTCTGTGTGAAACAGCGTGACTTTTGCTATTTCAGAAAGAGGCTCTGCCAAGATCGAGAGCGATGAGACCTTACGTCTCTGAGAAAGCAGGAATGCCCAGTGCTGTTGTTCCTGTACGTAGGCTGCCGAGGGAAGGTGAAGAGCAGCAACAGTTTTCAAGGCTGGCACCTTCGTCCTGGGAGAAACAGCCCGACGTTTTGTATTTCAGAACGAGGCTCTGCCGAGAACGAGAGCGATGAGAAGTTACGTCTCCAGGAAAGCAGGTATTCTCAATGTTGTTGTTCAGATGCATAGTCTGCCGAGGAAGGTGAAGACCAGCAACAGCTTTCAGGGCTGGCACCTTCATTCTGGGAGAAACAGCCCGACGTTTGTATTTTCAGGAAAAGTCTCTGCCGAGAACGAGAGCGATGAGAAGTTACGTCTCTGGGAGAGCAGGCATCCGCAGTGCTGTTGTTCCTATCCATTGGCTGCCGAGGGAAGTTGAAGACCAGCAACAGCTTTCAGGGCCTCCTTCATCCTGGGAGAAACAGCCCGACGTTTTATATTTCAGAAAGAGGCTCTGCCGAGAACGAGAGCGATGAGAAGTTACGTCTCTGGGAAAGCAGGCATCCGCAGTGCTGTTGTTCCTGTGCATAGGCTGCCGAGGGACGTTGAAGAGCAGCAGCAACTTTCAGGGCTGGCACTTTCGTCCTGGGAGAAACTGCCCGAAGTTTGCTATTTCAGAAACAGGCTCTGCTGAGAGCGAGAGCGATGAGAAGTTACGTCTCTGGGAAAGCAGGCATCCGCAGTGCTGTTGTTCCTATGCATAGGCTGCCGAGGGAAGTTAAAGACCAGCAACAGCTTTCAGGGCTGGCACCTTCGTCCTGGGAGAAACAGCCCGAAGTTTGCTATTCCAGAAACAGGCTCTGCCGAGAACGAGAGCGGTGAGACCTTACGTCTCTGGGAAAGCAGGTATCCCCAGTGTTGTTGTTCCGTTGCATGGGCTGCCGAGGAAAGGTGAAGAGCAGCAACAGCTTTCAGGGCTGGCACCTTCGTCCTGGGAGAAAGAGGCCGACGTTTGCTATTTCAGAAAGAGGCTTTGCCAAGAACAAGGGCAGTGAGACCTTACGTCTCTGGGAAAGCAGGTATGCCCAGTGATGTTGTTCCTGTGCGTAGGCTGCCGAGGGAAGGTGAAGAGCAGCAACAGCTTTCAGGGTTGGCACCTTCGTTCTGGGAGAAACAGCCCGACGTTTGCTATTCCAGAAAAAGGCTCTGCCGAGAACGAGAGCGATGAGAAGTTACGTCTCTGGGAAAGCAGGCATCCGCAGTGCTGTTGTTCCTGTGCATAGGCTGCTGAAGCAAGGGGAAGAGCAGCAGCTTTCAGGGCTGGCACCTTCGTTCTGTGTGAATCAGTCCGACGTTTGCTATTTCAGAAAAAGGCTTTGCCAAGTTCGAGAGCTATGAGAAGTTACGTCTCTGGGAAAGCAGGTATTCCCAGTGCTGTTGTTTCGTTGGATAGGCTGCCGAGGGAAGGTGAAGAGCAGCAACAGCTTTCAGGGTTGGCACCTTCGTTCTGGGAGAAACTGCCCGACGTTTGCTATTTCAGAAAGAGGCTCTGCCGAGAACGAGAGCGATGAGAAGTTAAGTCTCTGGGAAAGCAGGCATCTGTAGTGCTGTTGTTCCTGTGCATAGTCTGCTGAGGGAAGTTGAAGAGCAGCAACAGCTTTCAGGGCTGTCACCTTCGTCCTGGGAGAAACAGCCCGACCTTTGTATTTCCAGAAAAAGGCTCTGCCGAGAATGAGAGCGATGAGAAGTTACATCTCTGGGAAAGCAGGTATCCGCAGTGCTGTTGTTCCTATGCATAGGCTGCCGAGGGAAGTTGAAGATCAGCAACAGCTTTCAGGGCTGGCACCTTCGTTCTGTGTGAAACAGACTGACGTTTGCTATTTCAGAAACAGGCTCTGCCGGGAACGAGAGTGATTAGAAGTTACTTCTCTGGGAAAGCAGGTATGCCCAGTGATGATGTTCCTGTGCGTAGGCTGCTGAGGGAAGGTGAAGAGCAGCAGCAGCTTTCAGGGCTGGCACCTTTGTCCTGGGAGAAACTGCGCGACGTTTGCTATTTCAGAAAAACGCTTTGCCAGGAACGAGAGCCATGAGAAGTTACGTCTCTGGGAAAGCAGGTATTCCCAGTGCTGTTGTTTCGTTGGATAGGCTGCCGAGGGAAGGTGAAGAGCAGCAACAGCTTTCAGGGCTGGCAACTTCGTTCTGGGAGAAAGAGCCCGACGTTTTCTATTTCAGAAAGAGGCTCTGCCGAGAACTAGAGCAATGAGAAGTTACGTCTCCAGGAAAGCAGGTATTCTCAGTGTTGTTGTTCCTGTGCATAGGCTTCCGAGTGAAGGTGAAGAGCAGCAACAGCTTTCAGGGCTGGCATCTTCGTCCTGGGAGAAACAGCCCGACGTTTGCTTTTTCAGAAAGAGCCTTTGCTAAGAACAAGAGAGGTGAGACCTTACGTCTCTGGGAAAGCAGGTATCCCCAGTGTTGTTGTTTCGTTGCATAGGCTGCCGAGGGAAGGTGAAGAGCAGCAACGGCTTTCAGGGCTGGCACCTTCGTCCTGGGAGAAACAGCCCGACGTTTGCTATTTCAGAAACAGGCACTGCCAAGAACGAGAGCGATGAGAAGTTACGTCTCTGGGAAAGCAGGTATCCCCGGTGCTGTTGGTTCATTGCATAGGCTGCCGAGGGAAGGTGAAGAGCAGCAGCAGCTTTCAGGGCTGGCACCTTCGTCCTGGGAGAAACTGCCCGACGTTTGCTATTTCAGAAAGAGGCTCTGCCGAGAACGAGAGCGATGAGAAGTTAAGTCTCTGGGAAAGCAGGCATCTGTAGTGCTGTTGTTCCTGTGCATAGTCTGCCGAGGGAAGTTGAAGAGCAGCAACAGCTTTCAGGGCTGTCACCTTCGTCCTGGGAGAAACAGCCCGACGTTTGTATTTCCAGAAAAAGGCTCTGCCGAGAACGAGAGCGATGAGAAGTTACGTCTCTGGGAAAGCAAGTATCCGCAGTGCTGTTGTTCCTATGCATAGGCTGCCGAGGGAAGTTGAAGATCAGCAACAGCTTTCAGGGCTGGCACCTTCGTTCTGTGTGAAACAGACTGACGTTTGCTATTTCAGAAACAGGCTCTGCCGGGAACGAGAATGATTAGAAGTTACTTCTCTGGGAAAGCAGGTATGCCCAGTGATGTTGTTCCTGTGCGTAGGCTGCTGAGGGAAGGTGAAGAGCAGCAGCAGCTTTCAGGGCTGGCACCTTTGTCCTGGGAGAAACTGCGCGACGTTTGCTATTTCAGAAAAACGCTTTGCCAGGAACGAGAGCCATGAGAAGTTACGTCTCTGGGAAAGCAGGTATTCCCAGTGCTGTTGTTTCGTTGGATAGGCTGCCGAGGGAAGGTGAAGAGCAGCAACAGCTTTCAGGGCTGGCAACTTCGTTCTGTGTGAAACAGCCCGACGTTTTCTATTTCAGAAAGAGGCTCTGCCGAGAACTAGAGCAATGAGAAGTTACGTCTCCAGGAAAGCAGGTATTCTCAGTGTTGTTGTTCCTGTGCATAGGCTGCCGAGTGAAGGTGAAGAGCAGCAACAGCTTTCAGGGCTGGCACCTTCGTCCTGGGAGAAACAGCCCGACGTTTGCTATTTCAGAAAGAGCCTTTGCCAAGAACAAGAGCGGTGAGACCTTACGTCTCTGGGAAAGCAGGTATCCCCAGTGTTGTTGTTCCTATGCATAGGCTGCCGAGGGAAGGTGAAGAGCAGCAACGGCTTTCAGGGCTGGCACCTTCGTCCTGGGCTAAACAGCCCGACGTTTGCTATTTCAGAAAGAGGATCTGCCGAGAACGAGAGCGATGAGAAGTTACGTCTCTGGGAAAGCAGGTATCCCCAGTGTTGTTGTTTCATTGCATAGGCTGCCGAGGGAATGTGAAGAGCAGCAGCAGCTTTCAGCGGTGGCACATTCGTCCTGGGAGAAACAGCCCGACGTTTGCTGTTTCAGAAACAGGCTCTGCCGAGAACGATAGCGGTGAGAATTTACGTCTCTGGGAAAGCAGGTATCCTCAGTGCTGTTGTTCCTGTGCATAGGCTGCCGAGGGAAGGTGAAGAGCGGCAACAGCTTTCAGGGCTGGCACCTTCGTCCTGGGAGAAACAGCCCGGTCTTGGCTATTTCAGAAAGAGGCTTTTCCGAGAGCGAGAGCGATGAGAAGTTACGTCTCTGGGAAAGCAGGTATTCCAGGTGCTGTTGTTCCTGTGCATAGGCTGCCGAGGGAAGGTGAAGAGCAGCAACAGCTTTCAGTGCTGGCACCTTCGTCCTGGGAGAAATAGACCGAGCTTGGCTATTTCAGAAAGAGGCTCTTGCGAGAGCGATAGCGATGAGACCTTACATCTCTGGGAAAGCAGGTATCCCCAGTGTTGTTGTTTCGTTGCATAGGCTGCCGAGGGAAGGTGAGGACCAGCAACAGCTTTCAGGGCAGGCACCTTCGTTCTGGGAGAAACAGCCCGACGTTTTTAATTTCAGAAAGAGGCTCTGCCAAGAACGAGAGCAGTGAGAAGTTACGTCTCTGGGAAAGCAGGTATCCCCAGTGTTGTTGTTTCGTTGCATGGGCTGCCGAGGGAAGGTGAAGAGCAGCAACAGCTTTCAGGGCTGGCATCTTCATCCTGGGAGAAACAGCCTGACGTTTGCTGTTTCAGAAACAGGATCTACCAAGAACAAGAGCGGTGAGAAGTTACGTCTCTGGGAAAGCAGGTACCCCAGTGCGTTTGTTTCTGTGCATAGGCTGCCGAGGGAAAGTGAGGACCAGCAACAGCTTTCAGGGCTTGCACCTTCATTCGGGGAGAAACAGCCCGACGTTTTTAATTTCAGAAAGAGGCTCTGCCAAGAACGAGAGCGGTGAGAAGTTACGTCTCTGGGAAAGCAGGTATCCCCAGTGTTGTTTTTTCGTTGCATGGGCTGCCGAGGGAAGGTGAAGAGCAGCAACAGCTTTCAGGGCTGGCACCTTTGTCCTGGGAGAAACAGGCCGACGTTTGCTATTTCAGAAAGAGGGTTTCCCAAGAACAAGAGCCATGAGAAGTTACGTCTCTGGGAAAGCAGGTATCCCCAGTGCTGTTGTTCCTATGCATAGGCTGCCGAGGGAAGGTGAAGAGCAGCAACAGCTTTCAGGGCTGGCACCTTCGTCCTGGGAGAAACAGCCCGACGTTTGCTATTTCAGAAAGAGGCTCTGCCGATAACGAGAGCGATGAGAAGTTACGTCTCTGGGAAAGCAGGTATCCCCAGTGCTGTTGTTCCTATGCATAGGCTGCCGAGGGAAGGTGAAGAGCAGCAACAGCTTTCAGGGCTGGCACCTTCGTTCTGTGTGAAACAGCCTGACGTTTTCTATTTCAGAAAGAGGCTCTGCCAAGATCGAGAGCGATGAGATGTTACGTGTGCAGGAAAGCAGGTATTCTCAGTGTTGTTGTTTCGTTGCATAGGTTGCCGAGGGAAGGTGAAGAGCAGCAACAGTTTTCAAGGCTGGCATCTTCATCCTGGGAGAAACAGCCCGACGTTTGCTGTTTCAGAAACAGGATCTACCAAGAACGAGAGCGGTGAGAAGTTACGTCTCTGGGAAAGCAGGTACCCCAGTGCGTTTGTTTCTGTGCATAGGCTGCCGAGGGAAGGTGAGGACCAGCAACAGCTTTCAGGGCTTGCACCTTCATTCGGGGAGAAACAGCTCGACGTTTTTAATTTCAGAAAGAGGCTCTGCCGTGAACGAGAGCGGTGAGAAGTTACGTCTCTGGGAAAGCAGGTATACCCAGTGTTATTGTTTCGTTGCATAGGCTGGCGAGGGTAGTTGAAGATCAGCAACAGCTTTCAAGGCTGGCACGTTCGTCATGGGCTAAACAGCGCGACGTTTGCTATTTCAGAAACAGGCTCTGCCGAGATCGAGAGCGATGAGATGTTACGTCTCCAGGAAAGCAGGTATTCTCAATGTTGTTGTTCAGATGCATAGGCTGCCGAGGAAGGTGAAGACCAGCAACAGCTTTCAGGGCTGGCACCTTCATTCTGGGAGAAACAGCCCGATGTTTGTATTTTCAGGAAAAGGCTCTGCCGAGAACGAGAGCGATGAGAAGTTACGTATCTGGGAGAGCAGGCATCCGCAGTGTTGTTGTTCCTATGCATTGGCTGCCGAGGGAAGTTGAAGACCAGCAACAGCTTTCAGGGCCTCCTTCATCCTGGGAGAAACAGCCCGACGTTTTATATTTCAGAAAGAGGCTCTGCCGAGAACGAGAGCGATGAGAAGTTACGTCTCTGGGAAAGCAGGAATCTGCAGTGCTGTTGTTCCTGTGCATAGGCTGCCGAGGGACGTTGAAGAGCAGCAGCAACTTTCAGGGCTGGCACTTTCGTCCTGGGAGAAACAGCCCGAAGTTTGCTATTTCAGAAACAGGCTCTGCTGAGAGCGAGAGCGATGAGAAGTTACGTCTCTGAGAAAGCAGGTATCCCCAGTGCTGTTGTTCCTGTGCGTAGGCTGCTGAGGGAAGGTGAAGAGCAGCAAGAGATTTCAGGGGTGGAACAGTCGTCCTGGGAGAAACAGCCTGACGTTTGCTATTTCAGAAAAAGTCTATGCCGAGAGCGAGAGCGATGAGAAGTTACGTCTCTGGGAAAGCAGGAATCCGCAGTGCTGTTGTTCCTGTGCATAGGCTGCCGAAGGAAGGGGAAGAGCAGCAGCTTTCAGGGCTGGCACCTTCGTTCTATGTGAAACAGCCCGACGTTTGCTATTTCAGTAAAAGGCTTTGCCAAGATCGAGAGCCATGAGACGTTACGTCTCTGGGAAAGCAGGTATTCCCAGTGCTGTTTTTTCGTTGGAAAGGCTGCCGAGGGAAGGTGAAGAGCAGCAACAGCTTTCAGGGCTGGCACCTTCGTTCTGGGAGAAACAGCCCGACGTTTGCTATTTCAGAAAGAGGCTCTGCCGAGAACGAGAGCGATGAGAAGTTACGTCTCCAGGAAAGCAGGTATTCTCAGTGTTGTTGTTCTGTGCATAGGCTGCCGAGGGAAGGTGAAGAGCAGCAACAGCTTTCAGGGGTGGAACAGTCGTCCTGGGAGAAACAGCGCAAAGTTTGCTTTTTCAGAAAGAGGTTTTGCAAAGAACAAGATCGGTGAGACCTTACGTCTCTGGGAAAGCAGGTATCCCCAGTGTTGTTGTTTCGTTGGATAGGCTGCCGAGGGAAGGTGAAGAGCAGCAACGGCTTTCAGGGCTGGCACCTTCGTTCTGTGTGAAACAGCCCGACGTTTGCTATTTCACAAACAGGCTCTGCCGAGAACGAGAGCGATGAGAAGTTACGTCTCTGGGAAAGCAGGCACCCGCAGTGCTGTTGTTCCTGTGCATAGGCTGCCGAGGGAAGGTGAAGAGCAGCAACAGCTTTCAGGGCTGGCACCTTCGTCCTGGGAGAAACTGCCCGAAGTTTGCTATTTCAGAAAGAGGCTCTGCCGAGAACGAGAGCGATGATAATTTAAGTCTCTGGGAAAGCAGGTATCCCAGGTGCTGTTGTTCCTGTGCATAGGCTGCCGAGGGAAGGTGAAGAGCAGCAACAGCTTTCAGTGGTGCAACAGTCGTCCTGGGAATAACAGCCCGACGTTTGCTATTTCAGAAAGAGGCTCTGCCGAGAACGAGAGCGATCAGAAGTTACGTCTCTGGGAAAGCAGGTATCCCCAGTGTTGTTGTTTCGTTGCATAGGCTGCGGAGGGAAGGTGAAGAGCAGCAGTAGCTTTCAGGGCTGGCACCTTCGTCCTGGGAGAAACAGCCCGACGTTTGCTATTTCAGAAACAGGCTGTGCCGAGAACGAGAGCGATGAGAATTTACGTCTCCAGGAAAGCAGGTATTCTCAGTGTTGTTGTTCCTGTGCGTAGGCTGCGGAGGGAAGGTGAAGAGCAGCAACAGCTTTCCGTGCTGGCACCTTCGTCCTGGGAGAAACAGCCCGACGTTTGCTATTCCAGAAAAAGGCTCTGCCGAGAACGAGAGCGATGAGAAGTTACTTCACTGGGAAAGCAGGTATCCCCAGTGCTGTTGTTCCTGTGCGTAGGCTGCCGAGGGAAGGTGAAGAGCAGCAACAGCTTTCAGGGCTGGCACCTTCGTCCTGGGAGAAACAGCCCGACGTTTGCTATTTCAGAAAGAGGCTTTGCCAAGAACGAGAGCGATAAGAAATTAAGTCTCTGGGAAAGCAGGTATTCTCAGTGTTGTTGTTCAGATGCATAGGCTGCCGAGGAAGGTGAAGAGCAGCAGCAGCTTTCAGGGCTGGCACCTTCATCCTGGGAGAAACTGCCCGACGTTTGCTATTTCAGAAACAGGCTCTGCCGAGAACGAGAGCGATGAGATGTTACGTCTCCAGGAAAGCAGGCATCCGCAGTGCTGTTGTTCCTGTGCATAGGCTGCCGAAGGAAGGGGAAGAGCAGCAGCTTTCAGGGCTGGCACCTTCGTTCTGTGTGAAACAGCCCGACGTTTGCTATTTCAGAAACAGGCTCTGCCGAGAACGAGAGCGATGAGAAGTTACGTCTCTGGGAAAGCAGGCATCCGCAGTGCTTTTGTTCCTGTGCATAGGCTGCCGAAGGAAGGTGAAGAGCAGCAACAGCTTTCAGGGCTGCCTCCTTCATCCTGGGAGAAACAGCCCGACGTTTGCTATTACAGAAACAGGTTCTGCCGAGAACGACATCGATGAGAATTTACGTCTCTGGGAAAGCAGGTATCCCCAGTGCTGTTTTTCCTATGCATAGGCTGCCGAGGGAAGGTGCAGAGCAGCAACAGCTTTCAAGGCTGGCACCTTCTTTCTCTGTGAAACAGACCGACGTTTTCTATTTCAGAAAGAGGCTCTGCCGAGAACGAGATCAATGAGAAGTTACGTCTGCAGGAAAGCAGGTATTCTCAATGTTGTTGTTCAGATGCATAGGCTGCCAAGGAAGGTGAAGAGCAGCAACAGCTTTCAGGGCTGGCACCTTCATCCTGGGAGAAACAGCCCGACGTTTGCTATTTCAGAAAAAGTCTCTGCCGAGAACGAGAGCGATGAGAAGTTACGTCTCTGGGAGAGCAGGCATCCGCAGTGCTGTTGTTGCTGTTCATAGGCTGCCGAGGGAAGTTGAAGAGCAGCAACAGCTTTCAGGGCTGCCTCCTTCGTCCTGGGAGAAACAGCCCGACGTTTGCTATTTCAGAAAGAGGCTCTGCCGAGAACAAGAGCGGTGAGACCTTACTTCTCTGGGAAAGCAGGTATCTGCAGCGCTGTTCTTTCTACGCATAGGCTGCCGAGGGAAGTTGAAGATCAGCAGCAGCTTTCAGGGCTGGCACCTTCCTTCTGTGTGAAACAGCCCGACGTTTGCTATTTCAGAAACAGGCTCTGCCGAGAACGAGAGCGATGAGAAGTTACGTCTCTGGGAAAGCAATTATGCCCAGTGATGTTGTTCCTGTGCATAGGCTGCCGAAGGAAGTTGAAGAGCAGCAGCTTTCAGGGCTGGCACCTTCGTCCTGGGAGAAACAGCCTGACGTTTGTTATTTCAGAAAGAGGCTTTGCCGAGAACAAGATCAATGAGAAGTTACGTCTCCAGGAAAGCAGGTATTCTCAATGTTGTTGTTCAGATGCATAGGCTGCCGAGGAAGGTGAAGAGCAGCAACAGCTTTCAGGGCTGGCACCTTCATCCTGGGAGAAACAGCCCGACGTTTGCTATTTCAGAAAGAGGCTCTGCCGAGAACGAGAGCAATGAGAAGTTACGTCTCCAGGAAAGCAGGTATTCTCAGTGTTGTTGTTCCTGTGCATAGGCTGCCGAGGGAAGGTGAAGAGCAGCAGCAGCTTTCAAGGCTGGCACCTTCGTTCTGTGTGAAACAGCCCGACATTTGCTATTTCAGAAAGAGGCTCTGCCGAGAACGAGAGCGGTGAGTCCTTACGTCTCTGGGAAAGCAGGCATCTGCAGTGCTTTTGTTTCTACGCATAGGCTCCCAAGGGAAGTTGAAGATCAGCAGCAGCTTTCAGGGCTGGCACCTTCGTTCTGTGTGAAACAGCCCGACCTTTGCTATTTCAGTAAGAGGCTCTGCCGAGAACGAGAGCGATGAGAAGTTACGTCTCTGGGAAAGCAAGTATGCCCAGTGCTGTTGTTCCTGTGCGTAGGCTGCCGAGGGAAGTTGAAGACCAGCAACAGCTTTCAGGGCTGCCACCTTCCTCCTGGGAGAAACAGCCCGACGTTTGCTATTCCAGAAAAAGGCTCTGCCGAGATCGAGAGCGATGAGAAGTTACTTCTCTGGGAAAGCAGGTATCCCCAGTGCTGTTGCTCCTATGCATAGGCTGCGGAGAGAAGTTGAGGAGCAGCAGCAGCTTTCAGGGCTGGCACCCTCGTTCTGTGTGAAACAGCCTGACGTTTGCTATTTCAGAAAGAGGCTCTGCCGAGATCGAGAGCGATGAGAAGTTACGTCTCTGAGAAAGCAGGTATGCCCAGTGCTGTTGTTCCTGTGCGTAGGCTGCCGAGGGAAGGTGAAGATCAGCAGCAGCTTTCAGGGCTGGCACCTTTGTCCTCGGACAAACAGCCTGACGTGTGCTATTTCAGAAAGAGGCTCTGCCAAGAACGAGAGCGATGAGAAGTTACGTCTCCAGGAAAGGAGGCATCAGCAGTGCTGTTGTTCCTGTGCATAGGCTGCTGAAGGAAGGTGAAGAGCAGCAGCAGCTTCCAGGGCTGGCAGCTTCGTTCTGAGTGAAACAGCCCGACGTTTGCTATTCCAGAAAAAGGCTCTGCCGAGAACGAGAGCGATGAGAAGTTACTTCACTGTGAATGCAGGTATCCCCAGTGCTGTTTTTCCTATTCATAGGATGCCGAGGGAAGTTGAAGACCAGCAGCAGCTTTCAGGGCTGGCACCTTCGTTCTGTGCGAAACAGCCCGACGTTTGCTATTTCAGAAAGAGGCTCTGCTGGGATCGAGAGCGATGGGAAGTTACGTCTCTGAGAAATCAGGTATGCCCAGTGCTGTTGTTCCTGTGCGTAGGCTGCGGAGGGAAGGTGAAGAGCAGCAACAGCTTTCAGGGCTGGCTCCTTCATCCTGGGAGAAACAGCCCGACGTTTGCTATATCAGAAAGAGGCTCTGCCGAGAACGAGAGCGATGAGAAGTTACGTCTCCAGGAAAGCAGGTATTCCCAGTGCTGTTGTTCCTATGCATAGGCTGCCGAGGGAAGGTGAAGAGCAGCAACAGCTTTCAGGGCTGGCAACTTCGTCCTGGGAGAAACAGCCCGATGTTTGCTATTTCCGGAAGAGGCTCTGCCGAGAACGAGAGCAATGAGAAGTTACGTCTCCAGGAAAGCAGGTATTCTCAGTGTTGTTGTTCCTGTGCGTAGGCTGCCGAGGGAAGGTGAAGAACAGCAACAGCTTTCAGGGCTGCCTCCTTCCTCCTGGGAGAAACAGCCCGACGTTTGCTATTTCAGAAACAGGCTCTGCCGAGAACGAGAACGATGAGAAGTTACTTCTCTGGGAAAGCAGGTATGCCCAGTGATGTTGTTCCTGTGCGTAGGCTGCCGAGGGAAGGTGAAGAGCAGCAACAACTTTCAGGGCTGTCACCTTCGTCCTGGGACAAACTGCCCGATGTTTGCTATTTCAGAAAGAGGCTCTGCCGAGAACGAGAGCGATGATAATATAAGTCTCTGGGAAAGCAGGTATCCCAGGTGCTGTTGTTCCTGTGCATAGGCTGCCGAGGGAAGGTGAAGAGCAGCAACAGCTTTCAGTGTTGGAACAGTCGTCCTGGGAATAACAGCCCGACGTTTGCTATTTCAGAAAGAGGCTCTGCCGAGATCGAGAGCGATGGGAAGTTACGTCTCTGGGAAAACAGGTATCCCCAGTGTTGTTGTTTCATTGGATAAGCTGCCGAGGGAAGTTGAAGAGCAGCAGCAGCTTTCAGGGCTGGCACCTTCGTTCTGTGTGAAACAGCCCGACGTTTGCTATTTCACAAACAGGCTCTGCCGAGAACGAGAGCGATGAGAAGTTACGTCTCTGGGAAAGCAGGCACCCGCAGTGCTGTTGTTCCTGTGCATAGGCTGCCGAGGGAAGGTGAAGAGCAGCAACGGCTTTCAGGGCTGGCACCTTCGTCCTGGGAGAAACAGCCCGATGTTTGCTATTTCAGAAACAGGCTCTGCCGAGAACGAGAGCGATAAGAAGTTACGTCTCTGGGAAAACAGGTATCCCCAGTGTTGTTGTTTCATTGGATAAGCTGCCGAGGGAAGGTGAAGAGCAGCAACAGCTTTCAGGGCAGGCACCTTCGTCCTGGGAGAAACTGCCCGACGTTTGCTATTTCAGAAAGAGGCTCTGCCGAGAACGAGACCGATGAGAAGTTACGTCTCTGGGAAAGCAGGTATCCCCAGTGTTGTTGTTTCGTTGCATAGGCTGCCGAGGGAAGTTGAAGAGCAGCAGCAGCTTTCAGGGCTGGCACCTTCGTCCTGGGAGAAACAGCCCGACGTTTGCTATTTCAGAAACAGGCTGTGCCGAGAACGAGAGCGATGAGAATTTACGTCTCCAGGAAAGCAGGTATTCTCAGTGTTGTTGTTCCTGTGCGTAGGCTGCCGAGGGAGGTGAAGAGCAGCAACAGATTTCAGGGCTGGCACCTTCGTCCTGGGAGAAACAGCCCGACGTTTGCTATTTCAGAAACAGGCTCTGCCGAGAACGAGAGCGATGAGAAGTTACTTCTCTGGGAAAGCAGATATGCCCAGTGATGTTGTTCCTGTGCGTAGCATGCGGAGGGAAGGTGAAGAGCAGCAACAGCTTTCCGTGCTGGCACCTTCGTCCTGGGAGAAACAGCCCGACGTTTGCTATTCCAGAAAAAGGCTCTGCCGAGAACGAGAGCGATGAGAAGTTACTTCACTGTGAATGCAGGTATCCCCAGTGCTGTTTTTCCTATTCATAGGATGCCGAGGGAAGTTGAAGACCAGCAGCAGCTTTCAGGGCTGGCACCTTCGTTCTGTGCGAAACAGCCCGACGTTTGCTATTTCAGAAAGAGGCTCTGCCGGGATCGAGAGCGATGGGAAGTTACGTCTCTGAGAAATCAGGTATGCCCAGTGCTGTTGTTCCTGTGCGTAGGCTGCCGAGGGAAGGTGAAGAGCAGCAACAGCTTTCAGGGCTGGCACCTTCGTCCTGGGAGAAACAGCCCGACGTTTGCTATTTCAGAAAGAGGCTTTGCCAAGAACGAGAGCGATAAGAAATTACGTCTCTGGGAAAGCAGGTATTCTCAGTGTTGTTGTTCAGATGCATAGGCTGCCGAGGAAGGTGAAGAGCAGCAGCAGCTTTCAGGGCTGGCACCTTCATCCTGGGAGAAACTGCCCGACGTTTGCTATTACAGAAACAGGCTCTGCCGAGAACGAGAGCGATGAGAAGTTACGTCTCTGGGAAAGCAGGCATCCGCAGTGCTTTTGTTCCTGTGCATAGGCTGCCGAAGGAAGGGGAAGAGCAGCAACAGCTTTCAGGGCTGCCTCCTTCATCCTGGGAGAAACAGCCCGAAGTTTGCTATTACAGAAACAGGTTCTGCCGAGAACGAGATCGATGAGAAGTGACGTCTCTGGGAAAGCAGGTATCCCCAGTGCTGTTGTTCCTATGCATAGGCTGCCGAGGGAAGGTGAAGAGCAGCAACAGCTTTCAAGGCTGGCACCTTCTTTCTCTGTGAAACAGACCGACGTTTTCTATTTCAGAAAGAGGCTCTGCCGAGAACGAGATCAATGAGAAGTTACGTCTGCAGGAAAGCAGGTATTCTCAATGTTGTTGTTCAGATGCATAGGCTGCCAAGGAAGGTGAAGAGCAGCAACAGCTTTCAGGGCTGGCACCTTCATCCTGGGAGAAACAGCCCGACGTTTGCTATTTCAGAAAAAGTCTCTGCCGAGAACGAGAGCGATGAGAAGTTACGTCTCTGGGAGAGCAGGCATCCGCAGTGCTGTTGTTGCTGTTCATAGGCTGCCGAGGGAAGTTGAAGAGCAGCAACAGCTTTCAGGGCTGCCTCCTTCATCCTGGGAGAAACAGCCCGACGTTTGCTATTTCAGAAAGAGGCTCTGCCGAGAACGAGAGCAATGAGAAGTTACGTCTCCAGGAAAGCAGGTATTCTCAGTGTTGTTGTTCCTGTGCATAGGCTGCCGAGGGAAGGTGAAGAGCAGCAACAGCTTTCAGGGGTGGAACAGTCGTCCTGGGAGAAACAGCCCAACGTTTGCTTTTTCAGAAAGAGGCTTTGCAAAGAACAAGATCGGTGAGACCTTACGTCCCTGGGAAAACAGGTATCCGCAGTGTTGTTGTTTCATTGGATAAGCTGCCGAGGGAAGGTGAAGAGCAGCAACAGCTTTCAGGGCTGGCACCTTCGTCCTGGGAGAAACTGCCCGACGTTTCCTATTTCAGAAAGAGGCTCTGCCGAGAACGAGAGCGATGAGAAGTTACGTCTCTGGGAAAACAGGTATCCCCAGTGTTGTTGTTTCATTGGATAAGCTGCCGAGGGAAGGTGAAGAGCAGCAACAGCTTTCAGGGCTGGCACCTTCGTCCTGGGAGAAACTGCCCGACGTTTGCTATTTCAGAAAGAGGCTCTGCCGAGAACGAGACCGATGAGAAGTTACGTCTCTGGGAAAGCAGGTATCCCCAGTGTTGTTGTTTCGTTGCATAGGCTGCCGAGGGAAGTTGAAGAGCAGCAGCAGCTTTCAGGGCTGGCACCTTCGTCCTGGGAGAAACAGCCCGACGTTTGCTATTTCAGAAACAAGCTGTGCCGAGAACGAGAGCGATGAGAATTTACGTCTCCAGGAAAGCAGGTATTCTCAGTGTTGTTGTTCCTGTGCGTAGGCTGCGGAGGGAAGGTGAAGAGCAGCAACAGCTTTCCGTGCTGGCACCTTCGTCCTGGGAGAAACAGCCCGACGTTTGCTATTCCAGAAAAAGGCTCTGCCGAGAACGAGAGCGATGAGAAGTTACTTCACTGTGAATGCAGGTATCCCCAGTGCTGTTTTTCCTATTCATAGGATGCCGAGGGAAGTTGAAGACCAGCAGCAGCTTTCAGGGCTGGCACCTTCGTTCTGTGCGAAACAGCCCGACGTTTGCTATTTCAGAAAGAGGCTCTGCCGGGATCGAGAGCGATGGGAAGTTACGTCTCTGAGAAATCAGGTATGCCCAGTGCTGTTGTTCCTGTGCGTAGGCTGCGGAGGGAAGGTGAAGAGCAGCAACAGCTTTCAGGACTGGCACCTTCATCCTGGGAGAAACTGCCCGACGTTTGCTATTACAGAAACAGGCTCTGCCGAGAACGAGAGCGATGAGAAGTTACGTCTCTGGGAAAGCAGGCATCCGCAGTGCTTTTGTTCCTGTGCATAGGCTGCAGAAGGAAGGGGAAGAGCAGCAACAGCTTTCAGGGCTGCCTCCTTCATCCTGGGAGAAACAGCCCGAAGTTTGCTATTACAGAAACAGATTCTGCCGAGAACGAGATCGATGAGAAGTTACGTCTCTGGGAAAGCAGGTATCCCCAGTGCTGTTTTTCCTATGCATAGGCTGCCGAGGGAAGGTGAAGAGCAGCAACAGCTTTCAGGGCTGGCACCTTCCTCCTGGGAGAAACAGCCCGACGTTTGCTATTTCAGAAAAAGTCTCTGCCGAGAACGAGAGCGATGAGAAGTTACGTCTCTGGGAGAGCAGGCATCCGCAGTGCTGTTGTTGCTGTTCATAGGCTGCCGAGGGAAGTTGAAGACCAGCAACAGCTTTCAGGGCTGGCACCTTCGTTCTGTGTAACAGCCCGACGTTTGTTATTTCAGAAAGAGGCTCTGCCGAGAACGAGAGCAATGAGAAGTTACTTCTCCAGGAAAGCAGGTATTCCCAGTGCTGTTGTTCAGATGCATAGGCTGCCGAGGGAAGATGAAGAGCAGCAGCAGCTTTCAGGGCTGGCACCTTCGTTCTGTGTGAAACAGCCGGACGTTTGTTATTTCAGAAAGAGGCTCTGCCGAGAACGAGAGCGATGAGAACTTACGTCTCTGGGAAAGTAGGTATTCCCAGTGCTGTTTTTCAGATGCATAGGCTGCCGAGGGAAGGTGAAGAGCAGCAGCAGCTTTCAGGGCTGGCACCTTCGTCCTGGGAGAAACAGCCCGACGTTTGCTATTTCAGAAAGAGTCTCTGCCGAGAACAAGAGCGGTGAGACCTTACTTCTCTGGGAAAGCAGGTATCTGCAGTGCTGTTCTTTCTACGCATAGGCTGCCGAGGGAAGTTGAAGATCAGCAGCAGCTTTCAGGGCTGGCACCTTCGTTCTGTGTGAAACAGCCCGACGTTTGCTATTTCAGAAACAGGCTCTGCCGAGAACGAGAGCGATGAGAAGTTACGTCTCTGGGAAAGCAGGCATCCGCAGTGCTTTTGTTCCTGTGCATAGGCTGCCGAAGGAAGGTGAAGAGCAGCAACAGCTTTCAGGGCTGCCTCCTTCATCCTGGGAGAAACAGCCCGACGTTTGCTATTACAGAAACAGGTTCTGCCGAGAACGACATCGATGAGAATTTACGTCTCTGGGAAAGCAGGTATCCCCAGTGCTGTTTTTCCTATGCATAGGCTGCCGAGGGAAGGTGCAGAGCAGCAACAGCTTTCAAGGCTGGCACCTTCTTTCTCTGTGAAACAGACCGACGTTTTCTATTTCAGAAAGAGGCTCTGCCGAGAACGAGATCAATGAGAAGTTACGTCTGCAGGAAAGCAGGTATTCTCAATGTTGTTGTTCAGATGCATAGGCTGCCAAGGAAGGTGAAGAGCAGCAACAGCTTTCAGGGCTGGCACCTTCATCCTGGGAGAAACAGCCCGACGTTTGCTATTTCAGAAAAAGTCTCTGCCGAGAACGAGAGCGATGAGAAGTTACGTCTCTGGGAGAGCAGGCATCCGCAGTGCTGTTGTTGCTGTTCATAGGCTGCCGAGGGAAGTTGAAGAGCAGCAACAGCTTTCAGGGCTGCCTCCTTCGTCCTGGGAGAAACAGCCCGACGTTTGCTATTTCAGAAAGAGGCTCTGCCGAGAACAAGAGCGGTGAGACCTTACTTCTCTGGGAAAGCAGGTATCTGCAGCGCTGTTCTTTCTACGCATAGGCTGCCGAGGGAAGTTGAAGATCAGCAGCAGCTTTCAGGGCTGGCACCTTCCTTCTGTGTGAAACAGCCCGACGTTTGCTATTTCAGAAACAGGCTCTGCCGAGAACGAGAGCGATGAGAAGTTACGTCTCTGGGAAAGCAATTATGCCCAGTGATGTTGTTCCTGTGCATAGGCTGCCGAAGGAAGTTGAAGAGCAGCAGCTTTCAGGGCTGGCACCTTCGTCCTGGGAGAAACAGCCTGACGTTTGTTATTTCAGAAAGAGGCTTTGCCGAGAACAAGATCAATGAGAAGTTACGTCTCCAGGAAAGCAGGTATTCTCAATGTTGTTGTTCAGATGCATAGGCTGCCGAGGAAGGTGAAGAGCAGCAACAGCTTTCAGGGCTGGCACCTTCATCCTGGGAGAAACAGCCCGACGTTTGCTATTTCAGAAAGAGGCTCTGCCGAGAACGAGAGCAATGAGATGTTACGTCTCCAGGAAAGCAGGTATTCTCAGTGTTGTTGTTCCTGTGCATAGGCTGCCGAGGGAAGGTGAAGAGCAGCAGCAGCTTTCAAGGCTGGCACCTTCGTTCTGTGTGAAACAGCCCGACATTTGCTATTTCAGAAAGAGGCTCTGCCGAGAACGAGAGCGGTGAGTCCTTACGTCTCTGGGAAAGCAGGCATCTGCAGTGCTTTTGTTTCTACGCATAGGCTCCCAAGGGAAGTTGAAGATCAGCAGCAGCTTTCAGGGCTGGCACCTTCGTTCTGTGTGAAACAGCCCGACCTTTGCTATTTCAGTAAGAGGCTCTGCCGAGAACGAGAGCGATGAGAAGTTACGTCTCTGGGAAAGCAAGTATGCCCAGTGCTGTTGTTCCTGTGCGTAGGCTGCCGAGGGAAGTTGAAGACCAGCAACAGCTTTCAGGGCTGCCACCTTCCTCCTGGGAGAAACAGCCCGACGTTTGCTATTCCAGAAAAAGGCTCTGCCGAGATCGAGAGCGATGAGAAGTTACTTCTCTGGGAAAGCAGGTATCCCCAGTGCTGTTGCTCCTATGCATAGGCTGCGGAGAGAAGTTGAGGAGCAGCAGCAGCTTTCAGGGCTGGCACCCTCGTTCTGTGTGAAACAGCCTGACGTTTGCTATTTCAGAAAGAGGCTCTGCCGAGATCGAGAGCGATGAGAAGTTACGTCTCTGAGAAAGCAGGTATGCCCAGTGCTGTTGTTCCTGTGCGTAGGCTGCCGAGGGAAGGTGAAGATCAGCAGCAGCTTTCAGGGCTGGCACCTTTGTCCTCGGACAAACAGCCTGACGTTTGCTATTTCAGAAAGAGGCTCTGCCAAGAACGAGAGCGATGAGAAGTTACGTCTCCAGGAAAGGAGGCATCAGCAGTGCTGTTGTTCCTGTACATAGGCTGCTGAAGGAAGGTGAAGAGCAGCAGCTTTCAGGTCTGGCACCTTCATCCTGGGAGACACAGCCCGACGTTTGCTATTTCAGAAAGAAGCTCTGCCGAGAACGAGAGCGATGAGAAGTTACGTCTCCAGGAAAGGAGGCATCAGCAGTGCTGTTGTTCCTGTGCATAGGCTGCTGAAGGAAGTTGAAGAGCAGCAGCAGCTTCCAGGGCTGGCAGCTTCGTTCTGAGTGAAACAGCCCGACGTTTGCTATTCCAGAAAAAGGCTCTGCCGAGAACGAGAGCGATGAGAAGTTACTTCACTGTGAATGCAGGTATCCCCAGTGTTGTTTTTCCTATTCATAGGATGCCGAGGGAAGTTGAAGACCAGCAGCAGCTTTCAGGGCTGGCACCTTCGTTCTGTGCGAAACAGCCCGACGTTTGCTATTTCAGAAAGAGGCTCTGCCGGGATCGAGAGCGATGGGAAGTTACGTCTCTGAGAAATCAGGTATGCCCAGTGCTGTTGTTCCTGTGCATAGGCTGCCGAGGGAAGGTGAAGAGCAGCAACAGCTTTCAGGGGTGGAACAGTCGTCCTGGGAGAAACAGCCCAACGTTTGCTTTTTCAGAAAGAGGCTTTGCAAAGAACAAGATCGGTGAGACCTTACGTCCCTGGGAAAACAGGTATCCGCAGTGTTGTTGTTTCATTGGATAAGCTGCCGAGGGAAGGTGAAGAGCAGCAACAGCTTTCAGGGCTGGCACCTTCGTCCTGGGAGAAACTGCCCGACGTTTCCTATTTCAGAAAGAGGCTCTGCCGAGAACGAGAGCGATGAGAAGTTACGTCTCTGGGAAAACAGGTATCCCCAGTGTTGTTGTTTCATTGGATAAGCTGCCGAGGGAAGGTGAAGAGCAGCAACAGCTTTCAGGGCTGGCACCTTCGTCCTGGGAGAAACTGCCCGACGTTTGCTATTTCAGAAAGAGGCTCTGCCGAGAACGAGACCGATGAGAAGTTACGTCTCTGGGAAAGCAGGTATCCCCAGTGTTGTTGTTTCGTTGCATAGGCTGCCGAGGGAAGTTGAAGAGCAGCAGCAGCTTTCAGGGCTGGCACCTTCGTCCTGGGAGAAACAGCCCGACGTTTGCTATTTCAGAAACAAGCTGTGCCGAGAACGAGAGCGATGAGAATTTACGTCTCCAGGAAAGCAGGTATTCTCAGTGTTGTTGTTCCTGTGCGTAGGCTGCGGAGGGAAGGTGAAGAGCAGCAACAGCTTTCCGTGCTGGCACCTTCGTCCTGGGAGAAACAGCCCGACGTTTGCTATTCCAGAAAAAGGCTCTGCCGAGAACGAGAGCGATGAGAAGTTACTTCACTGTGAATGCAGGTATCCCCAGTGCTGTTTTTCCTATTCATAGGATGCCGAGGGAAGTTGAAGACCAGCAGCAGCTTTCAGGGCTGGCACCTTCGTTCTGTGCGAAACAGCCCGACGTTTGCTATTTCAGAAAGAGGCTCTGCCGGGATCGAGAGCGATGGGAAGTTACGTCTCTGAGAAATCAGGTATGCCCAGTGCTGTTGTTCCTGTGCGTAGGCTGCGGAGGGAAGGTGAAGAGCAGCAACAGCTTTCAGGACTGGCACCTTCATCCTGGGAGAAACTGCCCGACGTTTGCTATTACAGAAACAGGCTCTGCCGAGAACGAGAGCGATGAGAAGTTACGTCTCTGGGAAAGCAGGCATCCGCAGTGCTTTTGTTCCTGTGCATAGGCTGCAGAAGGAAGGGGAAGAGCAGCAACAGCTTTCAGGGCTGCCTCCTTCATCCTGGGAGAAACAGCCCGAAGTTTGCTATTACAGAAACAGATTCTGCCGAGAACGAGATCGATGAGAAGTTACGTCTCTGGGAAAGCAGGTATCCCCAGTGCTGTTTTTCCTATGCATAGGCTGCCGAGGGAAGGTGAAGAGCAGCAACAGCTTTCAGGGCTGGCACCTTCCTCCTGGGAGAAACAGCCCGACGTTTGCTATTTCAGAAAAAGTCTCTGCCGAGAACGAGAGCGATGAGAAGTTACGTCTCTGGGAGAGCAGGCATCCGCAGTGCTGTTGTTGCTGTTCATAGGCTGCCGAGGGAAGTTGAAGACCAGCAACAGCTTTCAGGGCTGGCACCTTCGTTCTGTGTAACAGCCCGACGTTTGTTATTTCAGAAAGAGGCTCTGCCGAGAACGAGAGCAATGAGAAGTTACTTCTCCAGGAAAGCAGGTATTCCCAGTGCTGTTGTTCAGATGCATAGGCTGCCGAGGGAAGATGAAGAGCAGCAGCAGCTTTCAGGGCTGGCACCTTCGTTCTGTGTGAAACAGCCGGACGTTTGTTATTTCAGAAAGAGGCTCTGCCGAGAACGAGAGCGATGAGAACTTACGTCTCTGGGAAAGTAGGTATTCCCAGTGCTGTTTTTCAGATGCATAGGCTGCCGAGGGAAGGTGAAGAGCAGCAGCAGCTTTCAGGGCTGGCACCTTCGTCCTGGGAGAAACAGCCCGACGTTTGCTATTTCAGAAAGAGTCTCTGCCGAGAACAAGAGCGGTGAGACCTTACTTCTCTGGGAAAGCAGGTATCTGCAGTGCTGTTCTTTCTACGCATAGGCTGCCGAGGGAAGTTGAAGATCAGCAGCAGCTTTCAGGGCTGGCACCTTCGTTCTGTGTGAAACAGCCCGACGTTTGCTATTTCAGAAACAGGCTCTGCCGAGAACGAGAGCGATGAGAAGTTACGTCTCTGGGAAAGCAGGCATCCGCAGTGCTTTTGTTCCTGTGCATAGGCTGCCGAAGGAAGGTGAAGAGCAGCAACAGCTTTCAGGGCTGCCTCCTTCATCCTGGGAGAAACAGCCCGACGTTTGCTATTACAGAAACAGGTTCTGCCGAGAACGACATCGATGAGAATTTACGTCTCTGGGAAAGCAGGTATCCCCAGTGCTGTTTTTCCTATGCATAGGCTGCCGAGGGAAGGTGCAGAGCAGCAACAGCTTTCAAGGCTGGCACCTTCTTTCTCTGTGAAACAGACCGACGTTTTCTATTTCAGAAAGAGGCTCTGCCGAGAACGAGATCAATGAGAAGTTACGTCTGCAGGAAAGCAGGTATTCTCAATGTTGTTGTTCAGATGCATAGGCTGCCAAGGAAGGTGAAGAGCAGCAACAGCTTTCAGGGCTGGCACCTTCATCCTGGGAGAAACAGCCCGACGTTTGCTATTTCAGAAAAAGTCTCTGCCGAGAACGAGAGCGATGAGAAGTTACGTCTCTGGGAGAGCAGGCATCCGCAGTGCTGTTGTTGCTGTTCATAGGCTGCCGAGGGAAGTTGAAGAGCAGCAACAGCTTTCAGGGCTGCCTCCTTCGTCCTGGGAGAAACAGCCCGACGTTTGCTATTTCAGAAAGAGGCTCTGCCGAGAACAAGAGCGGTGAGACCTTACTTCTCTGGGAAAGCAGGTATCTGCAGCGCTGTTCTTTCTACGCATAGGCTGCCGAGGGAAGTTGAAGATCAGCAGCAGCTTTCAGGGCTGGCACCTTCCTTCTGTGTGAAACAGCCCGACGTTTGCTATTTCAGAAACAGGCTCTGCCGAGAACGAGAGCGATGAGAAGTTACGTCTCTGGGAAAGCAATTATGCCCAGTGATGTTGTTCCTGTGCATAGGCTGCCGAAGGAAGTTGAAGAGCAGCAGCTTTCAGGGCTGGCACCTTCGTCCTGGGAGAAACAGCCTGACGTTTGTTATTTCAGAAAGAGGCTTTGCCGAGAACAAGATCAATGAGAAGTTACGTCTCCAGGAAAGCAGGTATTCTCAATGTTGTTGTTCAGATGCATAGGCTGCCGAGGAAGGTGAAGAGCAGCAACAGCTTTCAGGGCTGGCACCTTCATCCTGGGAGAAACAGCCCGACGTTTGCTATTTCAGAAAGAGGCTCTGCCGAGAACGAGAGCAATGAGATGTTACGTCTCCAGGAAAGCAGGTATTCTCAGTGTTGTTGTTCCTGTGCATAGGCTGCCGAGGGAAGGTGAAGAGCAGCAGCAGCTTTCAAGGCTGGCACCTTCGTTCTGTGTGAAACAGCCCGACATTTGCTATTTCAGAAAGAGGCTCTGCCGAGAACGAGAGCGGTGAGTCCTTACGTCTCTGGGAAAGCAGGCATCTGCAGTGCTTTTGTTTCTACGCATAGGCTCCCAAGGGAAGTTGAAGATCAGCAGCAGCTTTCAGGGCTGGCACCTTCGTTCTGTGTGAAACAGCCCGACCTTTGCTATTTCAGTAAGAGGCTCTGCCGAGAACGAGAGCGATGAGAAGTTACGTCTCTGGGAAAGCAAGTATGCCCAGTGCTGTTGTTCCTGTGCGTAGGCTGCCGAGGGAAGTTGAAGACCAGCAACAGCTTTCAGGGCTGCCACCTTCCTCCTGGGAGAAACAGCCCGACGTTTGCTATTCCAGAAAAAGGCTCTGCCGAGATCGAGAGCGATGAGAAGTTACTTCTCTGGGAAAGCAGGTATCCCCAGTGCTGTTGCTCCTATGCATAGGCTGCGGAGAGAAGTTGAGGAGCAGCAGCAGCTTTCAGGGCTGGCACCCTCGTTCTGTGTGAAACAGCCTGACGTTTGCTATTTCAGAAAGAGGCTCTGCCGAGATCGAGAGCGATGAGAAGTTACGTCTCTGAGAAAGCAGGTATGCCCAGTGCTGTTGTTCCTGTGCGTAGGCTGCCGAGGGAAGGTGAAGATCAGCAGCAGCTTTCAGGGCTGGCACCTTTGTCCTCGGACAAACAGCCTGACGTTTGCTATTTCAGAAAGAGGCTCTGCCAAGAACGAGAGCGATGAGAAGTTACGTCTCCAGGAAAGGAGGCATCAGCAGTGCTGTTGTTCCTGTACATAGGCTGCTGAAGGAAGGTGAAGAGCAGCAGCTTTCAGGTCTGGCACCTTCATCCTGGGAGACACAGCCCGACGTTTGCTATTTCAGAAAGAAGCTCTGCCGAGAACGAGAGCGATGAGAAGTTACGTCTCCAGGAAAGGAGGCATCAGCAGTGCTGTTGTTCCTGTGCATAGGCTGCTGAAGGAAGTTGAAGAGCAGCAGCAGCTTCCAGGGCTGGCAGCTTCGTTCTGAGTGAAACAGCCCGACGTTTGCTATTCCAGAAAAAGGCTCTGCCGAGAACGAGAGCGATGAGAAGTTACTTCACTGTGAATGCAGGTATCCCCAGTGTTGTTTTTCCTATTCATAGGATGCCGAGGGAAGTTGAAGACCAGCAGCAGCTTTCAGGGCTGGCACCTTCGTTCTGTGCGAAACAGCCCGACGTTTGCTATTTCAGAAAGAGGCTCTGCCGGGATCGAGAGCGATGGGAAGTTACGTCTCTGAGAAATCAGGTATGCCCAGTGCTGTTGTTCCTGTGCGTAGGCTGCGGAGGGAAGGTGAAGAGCAGCAACAGCTTTCAGGGCTGGCTCCTTCATCCTGGGAGAAACAGCCCGACGTTTGCTATATCAGAAAGAGGCTCTGCCGAGAACGAGAGCGATGAGAAGTTACGTCTCCAGGAAAGCAGGTATTCCCAGTGCTGTTGTTCCTATGCATAGGCTGCCGAGGGAAGGTGAAGAGCAGCAACAGCTTTCAGGGCTGGCAACTTCGTCCTGGGAGAAACAGCCCGATGTTTGCTATTTCCGGAAGAGGCTCTGCCGAGAACGAGAGCAATGAGAAGTTACGTCTCCAGGAAAGCAGGTATTCTCAGTGTTGTTGTTCCTGTGCGTAGGCTGCCGAGGGAAGGTGAAGAACAGCAACAGCTTTCAGGGCTGCCTCCTTCCTCCTGGGAGAAACAGCCCGACGTTTGCTATTTCAGAAACAGGCTCTGCCGAGAACGAGAACGATGAGAAGTTACTTCTCTGGGAAAGCAGGTATGCCCAGTGATGTTGTTCCTGTGCGTAGGCTGCCGAGGGAAGGTGAAGAGCAGCAACAACTTTCAGGGCTGTCACCTTCGTCCTGGGACAAACTGCCCGATGTTTGCTATTTCAGAAAGAGGCTCTGCCGAGAACGAGAGCGATGATAATATAAGTCTCTGGGAAAGCAGGTATCCCAGGTGCTGTTGTTCCTGTGCATAGGCTGCCGAGGGAAGGTGAAGAGCAGCAACAGCTTTCAGTGTTGGAACAGTCGTCCTGGGAATAACAGCCCGACGTTTGCTATTTCAGAAAGAGGCTCTGCCGAGATCGAGAGCGATGGGAAGTTACGTCTCTGGGAAAACAGGTATCCCCAGTGTTGTTGTTTCATTGGATAAGCTGCCGAGGGAAGTTGAAGAGCAGCAGCAGCTTTCAGGGCTGGCACCTTCGTTCTGTGTGAAACAGCCCGACGTTTGCTATTTCACAAACAGGCTCTGCCGAGAACGAGAGCGATGAGAAGTTACGTCTCTGGGAAAGCAGGCACCCGCAGTGCTGTTGTTCCTGTGCATAGGCTGCCGAGGGAAGGTGAAGAGCAGCAACGGCTTTCAGGGCTGGCACCTTCGTCCTGGGAGAAACAGCCCGATGTTTGCTATTTCAGAAACAGGCTCTGCCGAGAACGAGAGCGATAAGAAGTTACGTCTCTGGGAAAACAGGTATCCCCAGTGTTGTTGTTTCATTGGATAAGCTGCCGAGGGAAGGTGAAGAGCAGCAACAGCTTTCAGGGCAGGCACCTTCGTCCTGGGAGAAACTGCCCGACGTTTGCTATTTCAGAAAGAGGCTCTGCCGAGAACGAGACCGATGAGAAGTTACGTCTCTGGGAAAGCAGGTATCCCCAGTGTTGTTGTTTCGTTGCATAGGCTGCCGAGGGAAGTTGAAGAGCAGCAGCAGCTTTCAGGGCTGGCACCTTCGTCCTGGGAGAAACAGCCCGACGTTTGCTATTTCAGAAACAGGCTGTGCCGAGAACGAGAGCGATGAGAATTTACGTCTCCAGGAAAGCAGGTATTCTCAGTGTTGTTGTTCCTGTGCGTAGGCTGCCGAGGGAGGTGAAGAGCAGCAACAGATTTCAGGGCTGGCACCTTCGTCCTGGGAGAAACAGCCCGACGTTTGCTATTTCAGAAACAGGCTCTGCCGAGAACGAGAGCGATGAGAAGTTACTTCTCTGGGAAAGCAGATATGCCCAGTGATGTTGTTCCTGTGCGTAGCATGCGGAGGGAAGGTGAAGAGCAGCAACAGCTTTCCGTGCTGGCACCTTCGTCCTGGGAGAAACAGCCCGACGTTTGCTATTCCAGAAAAAGGCTCTGCCGAGAACGAGAGCGATGAGAAGTTACTTCACTGTGAATGCAGGTATCCCCAGTGCTGTTTTTCCTATTCATAGGATGCCGAGGGAAGTTGAAGACCAGCAGCAGCTTTCAGGGCTGGCACCTTCGTTCTGTGCGAAACAGCCCGACGTTTGCTATTTCAGAAAGAGGCTCTGCCGGGATCGAGAGCGATGGGAAGTTACGTCTCTGAGAAATCAGGTATGCCCAGTGCTGTTGTTCCTGTGCGTAGGCTGCGGAGGGAAGGTGAAGAGCAGCAACAGCTTTCAGGGCTGGCACCTTCGTCCTGGGAGAAACAGCCCGACGTTTGCTATTTCAGAAAGAGGCTTTGCCAAGAACGAGAGCGATAAGAAATTACGTCTCTGGGAAAGCAGGTATTCTCAGTGTTGTTGTTCAGATGCATAGGCTGCCGAGGAAGGTGAAGAGCAGCAGCAGCTTTCAGGGCTGGCACCTTCATCCTGGGAGAAACTGCCCGACGTTTGCTATTACAGAAAGAGGCTCTGCCGAGAACGAGAGCGATGAGAAGTTACGTCTCTGGGAAAGCAGGCATCCGCAGTGCTTTTGTTCCTGTGCATAGGCTGCCGAAGGAAGGGGAAGAGCAGCAACAGCTTTCAGGGCTGCCTCCTTCATCCTGGGAGAAACAGCCCGAAGTTTGCTATTACAGAAACAGGTTCTGCCGAGAACGAGATCGATGAGAAGTGACGTCTCTGGGAAAGCAGGTATCCCCAGTGCTGTTGTTCCTATGCATAGGCTGCCGAGGGAAGGTGAAGAGCAGCAACAGCTTTCAAGGCTGGCACCTTCTTTCTCTGTGAAACAGACCGACGTTTTCTATTTCAGAAAGAGGCTCTGCCGAGAACGAGATCAATGAGAAGTTACGTCTGCAGGAAAGCAGGTATTCTCAATGTTGTTGTTCAGATGCATAGGCTGCCAAGGAAGGTGAAGAGCAGCAACAGCTTTCAGGGCTGGCACCTTCATCCTGGGAGAAACAGCCCGACGTTTGCTATTTCAGAAAAAGTCTCTGCCGAGAACGAGAGCGATGAGAAGTTACGTCTCTGGGAGAGCAGGCATCCGCAGTGCTGTTGTTGCTGTTCATAGGCTGCCGAGGGAAGTTGAAGAGCAGCAACAGCTTTCAGGGCTGCCTCCTTCATCCTGGGAGAAACAGCCCGACGTTTGCTATTTCAGAAAGAGGCTCTGCCGAGAACGAGAGCAATGAGAAGTTACGTCTCCAGGAAAGCAGGTATTCTCAGTGTTGTTGTTCCTGTGCATAGGCTGCCGAGGGAAGGTGAAGAGCAGCAACAGCTTTCAGGGGTGGAACAGTCGTCCTGGGAGAAACAGCCCAACGTTTGCTTTTTCAGAAAGAGGCTTTGCAAAGAACAAGATCGGTGAGACCTTACGTCCCTGGGAAAACAGGTATCCGCAGTGTTGTTGTTTCATTGGATAAGCTGCCGAGGGAAGGTGAAGAGCAGCAACAGCTTTCAGGGCTGGCACCTTCGTCCTGGGAGAAACTGCCCGACGTTTCCTATTTCAGAAAGAGGCTCTGCCGAGAACGAGAGCGATGAGAAGTTACGTCTCTGGGAAAACAGGTATCCCCAGTGTTGTTGTTTCATTGGATAAGCTGCCGAGGGAAGGTGAAGAGCAGCAACAGCTTTCAGGGCTGGCACCTTCGTCCTGGGAGAAACTGCCCGACGTTTGCTATTTCAGAAAGAGGCTCTGCCGAGAACGAGACCGATGAGAAGTTACGTCTCTGGGAAAGCAGGTATCCCCAGTGTTGTTGTTTCGTTGCATAGGCTGCCGAGGGAAGTTGAAGAGCAGCAGCAGCTTTCAGGGCTGGCACCTTCGTCCTGGGAGAAACAGCCCGACGTTTGCTATTTCAGAAACAAGCTGTGCCGAGAACGAGAGCGATGAGAATTTACGTCTCCAGGAAAGCAGGTATTCTCAGTGTTGTTGTTCCTGTGCGTAGGCTGCGGAGGGAAGGTGAAGAGCAGCAACAGCTTTCCGTGCTGGCACCTTCGTCCTGGGAGAAACAGCCCGACGTTTGCTATTCCAGAAAAAGGCTCTGCCGAGAACGAGAGCGATGAGAAGTTACTTCACTGTGAATGCAGGTATCCCCAGTGCTGTTTTTCCTATTCATAGGATGCCGAGGGAAGTTGAAGACCAGCAGCAGCTTTCAGGGCTGGCACCTTCGTTCTGTGCGAAACAGCCCGACGTTTCCTATTTCAGAAAGAGGCTCTGCCGGGATCGAGAGCGATGGGAAGTTACGTCTCGGAGAAATCAGGTATGCCCAGTGCTGTTGTTCCTGTGCGTAGGCTGCGGAGGGAAGGTGAAGAGCAGCAACAGCTTTCAGGACTGGCACCTTCATCCTGGGAGAAACTGCCCGACGTTTGCTATTACAGAAACAGGCTCTGCCGAGAACGAGAGCGATGAGAAGTTACGTCTCTGGGAAAGCAGGCATCCGCAGTGCTTTTGTTCCTGTGCATAGGCTGCAGAAGGAAGGGGAAGAGCAGCAACAGCTTTCAGGGCTGCCTCCTTCATCCTGGGAGAAACAGCCCGAAGTTTGCTATTACAGAAACAGGTTCTGCCGAGAACGAGATCGATGAGAAGTTACGTCTCTGGGAAAGCAGGTATCCCCAGTGCTGTTTTTCCTATGCATAGGCTGCCGAGGGAAGGTGAAGAGCAGCAACAGCTTTCAGGGCTGGCACCTTCATCCTGGGAGAAACAGCCCGACGTTTGCTATTTCAGAAAAAGTCTCTGCCGAGAACGAGAGCGATGAGAAGTTACGTCTCTGGGAGAGCAGGCATCCGCAGTGCTGTTGTTGCTGTTCATAGGCTGCCGAGGGAAGTTGAAGACCAGCAACAGCTTTCAGGGCTGGCACCTTCGTTCTGTGTAACAGCCCGACGTTTGTTATTTCAGAAAGAGGCTCTGCCGAGAACGAGAGCAATGAGAAGTTACTTCTCCAGGAAAGCAGGTATTCCCAGTGCTGTTGTTCAGATGCATAGGCTGCCGAGGGAAGATGAAGAGCAGCAGCAGCTTTCAGGGCTGGCACCTTCGTTCTGTGTGAAACAGCCGGACGTTTGTTATTTCAGAAAGAGGCTCTGCCGAGAACGAGAGCGATGAGAACTTACGTCTCTGGGAAAGTAGGTATTCCCAGTGCTGTTTTTCAGATGCATAGGCTGCCGAGGGAAGGTGAAGAGCAGCAGCAGCTTTCAGGGCTGGCACCTTCGTCCTGGGAGAAACAGCCCGACGTTTGCTATTTCAGAAAGAGTCTCTGCCGAGAACAAGAGCGGTGAGACCTTACTTCTCTGGGAAAGCAGGTATCTGCAGTGCTGTTCTTTCTACGCATAGGCTGCCGAGGGAAGTTGAAGATCAGCAGCAGCTTTCAGGGCTGGCACCTTCCTTCTGTGTGAAACAGCCCGACGTTTGCTATTTCAGAAACAGGCTCTGCCGAGAACGAGAGCGATGAGAAGTTACGTCTCTGGGAAAGCAATTATGCCCAGTGATGTTGTTCCTGTGCATAGGCTGCCGAAGGAAGTTGAAGAGCAGCAGCTTTCAGGGCTGGCACCTTCGTCCTGGGAGAAACAGCCTGACGTTTGCTATTTCAGAAAGAGGCTTTGCCGAGAACGAGAGCAATGAGATGTTACGTCTCCAGGAAAGCAGGTATTCTCAATGTTGTTGTTCAGATGCATAGGCTACCGAGGAAGGTGAAGAGCAGCAACAGCTTTCAGGGCTGGCACCTTCATCCTGGGAGAAACAGCCCGACGTTTGCTATTTCAGAAAAAGGCTCTGCCGAGAACGAGAGCGATGAGAAGTTACGTCTCTGGGAGAGCAGGCATCCGCAGTGCTGTTGTTGCTGTTCATAGGCTGCCGAGGGAAGGTGAAGAGCAGCAACAGCTTTCAAGGCTGGCACCTTCTTTCTGTGTGAAACAGACCGACGTTTGTTATTTCAGAAAGAGTCTCTGCCGAGAACGAGAGCGATGAGAAGTTACGTCTCCAGGAAAGCAGGTATTCCCAGTGCTGTTGTTCAGATGCATAGGCTGCCGAGTGAAGTTGAAGATCAGCAGCAGCTTTCAGGGCTGGCACCTTCCTCCTTGGAGAAACAGCCCGACGTTTGCTATTCCAGAAAAAGGCTCTGCCGAGATCGAGAGCGATGAGAAGTTACTTCTCTGGGAAAGCAGGTATCCCCAGTGCTGTTGTTCCTATGCATAGGCTGTGGAGGGAAGTTGAGGAGCAGCAGCAGCTTTCAGGGCTGGCACCCTCGTTCTGTGTGAAACAGCATGACGTTTGCTATTTCAGAAAGAGGCTCTGCCGAGATCGAGAGCGATGAGAAGTTACGTCTCTGAGAAAGCAGGTATGCCCAGTGCTGTTGTTCCTGTGCGTAGGCTGCCGAGGGAAGGTGAAGATCAGCAGCAGCTTTCAGGGCTGGCACCTTTGTCCTGGGAGAAACAGCCTGACGTTTGCTATTTCAGAAAGAAGCTCTGCCGAGAACGAGAGCGATGAGAAGTTACGTCTCCAGGAAAGGAGGCATCAGCAGTGCTGTTGTTCCTGTGCAAAGGCTGCTGAAGGAAGGTGAAGAGCAGCAGCTTTCAGGGCTGGCACCTTCATCCTGGGAGACACAGCCCGACGTTTGCTATTTCAGAAAGAAGCTCTGCCGAGAACGAGAGCGATGAGAAGTTACGTCTCCAGGAAAGGAGGCATCAGCAGTGCTGTTGTTCCTGTGCATAGGCTGCTGAAGGAAGTTGAAGAGCAGCAGCAGCTTCCAGGGCTGGCAGCTTCGTTCTGAGTGAAACAGCCTGACGTTTGCTATATCAGGAAGAGGCTCTGCC
The DNA here is from genome assembly GCF_026419915.1 of Harpia harpyja. NCBI lineage: Eukaryota > Metazoa > Chordata > Aves > Accipitriformes > Accipitridae > Harpia > Harpia harpyja. Next base: position 58,554,037 of record NC_068969.1, read on the forward strand.
GAGATCGAGAGCGATGAGAAGTTACGTCTCTGAGAAAGCAGGTATGCCCAGTGCTGTTGTTTCTGTGCGTTAGCTGCCGAGGGAAGGTGAAGAGCAGCAACAGCTTTCAGGGCTGGCATGTTCGTCCTGGGAGAAACAGCCCGACGTTTGCTATTTCAGAAACAGGCTTTGCCAAGAACAACAGCGGTGAGACTTTACGTCTCTGGGAAAGCAGGTATTCCCAGTGCTGTTGTTCCTGTGCATAGGCTGCTGAGGGAAGGTGAAGAGCAGCAACAGCTTTCAGGGCTGGCTCCTTCATCCTGGGAGAAACAGCCCGACGTTTGCTATATCAGAAAGAGGCTCTGCCGAGAACGAGAGCGATGAGAAGTTACGTCTCCAGGAAAGCAGGTATTCCCAGTGCTGTTGTTTCGTTGCATAGGCTGCCGAGGGAAGTTGAAGAGCAGCAGCAGCTTTCAGGGCTGGCACCTTCTTTCTGTGTGAAACCGCCCGACCTTTGCTATTTCAGTAAGAGGCTCTGCCGAGAACGAGAGCGATGAGAAGTTACGTCTCCAGGAAAGGAGGCATCACCAGTGCTGTTGTTCCTGTGCACAGGCTGCTGAAGTAAGTTGAAGAGCAGCAGCAGCTTCCAGGGCTGGCAGCTTCGTTCTGAGTGAAACAGCCTGACGTTTGCTATATCAGGAAGAGGCTCTGCCGAGATCGAGAGCGATGAGAAGTTACGTCTCTGAGAAAGCAGGTATGCCCAGTGCTGTTGTTTCTGTGCGTAGGCTGCCGAGGGAAGGTGAAGAGCAGCAACAGCTTTCAGGGCTGGCACCTTCGTCCTGGGAGAAACAGCCCGACGTTTGCTATTTCAGAAACAGGCTTTGCCAAGAACAACAGCGGTGAGACTTTACGTCTCTGGGAAAGCAGTTAATGCAGGTGCTGTTGTTCCTGTGCATAGGCTGCTGAGGGAAGGTGAAGAGCAGCAACAGCTTTCAGGGCTGCCTCCTTCATCCTGGGATAAACAGCCCGACGTTTGCTATATCAGAAACAGGCTCTGCCGAGAACGAGAGCGATGAGAAGTTACGTCTCCAGGAAAGGAGGCATCAGCAGTGCTGTTGTTCCTATGCATAGGCTGCTGAAGGAAGGTGAACAGCAGCAGCTTTCAGGGCTGGCACCTTCATCCTGGGAGAAACAGCCCGACGTTTGCTATTTCAGAAAGAGGCTCTGCCGAGAACGAGAGCGATGAGAAGTTACGTCTCCAGGAAAGGAGGCATCAGCAGTGCTGTTGTTCCTGTGCATAGGCTGCCGAGGGAAGTTGAAGATCAGCAGCTTCTTTCAGGGCTGGCACCTTCGTTCTGTGTGAAACAGCCCGACCTTTGTTATTTCAGAAACAGGCTCTGCCGAGAACGAGAGCGATGAGAAGTTACATCTCTGAGAAAGCAGGTATGCCCAGTGCTGTTGTTCTGTGCGTAGGATGCCGAGGGAAGTTGAAGACCAGCAACAGCTTTCAGGGCTGCCTCCTTCCTCCTGGGAGAAACAGCCCGACGTTTGTTATGTCAGAAAGAGGCTCTGCCGAGAACGAGAGCGATGAGAAGTTACGTCTCTGGAAAAGCAGGCATCCACAGTGCTGTTGTTCCTGTGCATAGGCTGCCGAAGGAAGGTGAAGAGCAGCAGCAGCTTTCAGGGCTGGCACCTTCGTCCTGGGAGCAACAGCCCGATGTTTGCTATTTCAGAAACAGGCTTTGCCAAGATCAACAGCTGTGAGACTTTACGTCTCTGGGAAAGCAGGTATTCCCAGTGCTGTTGTTCCTATGCATAGGCTGCCGAGGGAAGGTGAAGAGCAGCAACAGCTTTCAGGGCTGGCACCTTAGTCCTGGGAGAAACAGCCCGACGTTTGCTATTTCAGAAAGAGGCTCTGCCGAGAACGAGAGCGATGAGAAGTTACGTCTCTGGGAAAGCAGGCATCCGCAGTGCTGTTGTTCCTGTTCATAGGCTGCCAAGGGAAGTTGAAGACCAGCAACAGCTTTCAGGGCTGCCTCCTTCATCCTGGGAGAAACAGCCCGACGTTTGTTATTTCAGAAAGAGGCTCTGCCGAGAACGAGAGCTATGAGAAGTTACTTCTCTGGGAAAGCAGGTATCCCCAGTGCTGTTGTTCCTATGCATAGGCTGCCGAGGGAAGTTGAAGAGCAGCAGCAGCTTTCAGGGCTGGCACCTTCGTTCTGTGTGAAACAGCCCGACGTTTGCTATTTCAGAAAGAGGCTCTGCCGAGATCGAGAGCGATGAGAAGTTACGTCTTTGAGAAAGCAGGTATGCCCAGTGCTGTTGTTCCTGTGCGTAGGCTGCCAAGGAAAGGTGAAGAGCAGCAACAGCTTTCAGGGCTGGCACCTTCGTTCTGTGTGAAACAGCCCGACGTTTGCTATTTCAGAAAGAGGCTCTGCCGAGAGCGATGAGAAGTTACGTCGCTGGGAAAGCAGGTATCCCCAGTGGTGTTGTTCAGGTGCATAGGCTGCCGAGGGAAGGTGAAGAGCAGCAACAGCTTTCAGGGCTGGCACCTTCGTTCTGTGTGAAACAGCCCGACGTTTGCTATATTTGCTATATCAGAAAGAGGCTCTGCCGAGAACGAGAGCAATGAGAAGTTACGTCTCCAGGAATGGAGGCATCAGCAGTGCTGTTGTTCCTGTGCATAGGCTGCTGAAGGAAGTTGAAGAGCAGCAGCAGCTTCCAGGGCTGGCAGCTTCGTTCTGAGTGAAACAGCCTGACATTTGCTATATCAGGAAGAGGCTCTGCCGAGATCGAGAGCGATGAGAAGTTACGTCTCTGAGAAATCAGGTATGCCCAGTGCTGTTGTTTCTGTGCGTAGGCTGCCGAGGGAAGGTGAAGAGCAGCAACAGCTTTCAGGGCTGGCACCTTCGTCCTGGGAGAAACAGCCCGACGTTTGCTATTTCAGAAACAGGCTTTGCCAAGAACAACAGCGGTGAGACTTTACGTCTCTGGGAAAGCAGTTAATGCAGGTGCTGTTGTTCCTGTGCATAGGCTGCTGAGGGAAGGTGAAGAGCAGCAACAGCTTTCAGGGCTGCCTCCTTCATCCTGGGATAAACAGCCCGACGTTTGCTATATCAGAAACAGGCTCTGCCGAGAACGAGAGCGATGAGAAGTTACGTCTCCAGGAAAGGAGGCATCAGCAGTGCTGTTGTTTCTTTGGATAGGCTGCCGAAGGAAGGTGAAGAGCAGCAGCAGCTTTGAGGGCTGGCACCTTCGTCCTGGGAGAAACAGCCCGACGTTTGCTATTTCAGAAAGAGGCTCTGCCGAGAACGAGAGCGGTGAGACCTTACGTCTCTGGGAAAGCACGCATCTGCAGTGCTGTTGTTTCTACGCATAGGCTGCCGAGGGAAGTTGAAGAGCAGCAGCAGCTTTCAGGGCTGGCACCTTCGTTCTGTGTGAAACAGCCCGACCTTTGCTATTTCAGTAAGAGGCTCTGCCGAGAACGAGAGCGATGAGAAGTTACGTCTCTGGGAAAGCAGGTATGCCCAGTGTTGTTGTTCCTGTGCGTAGGCTGCCGAGGGAAGTTGAAGAGCAGCAACAGCTTTCAGGGCTGCCTCCTTCCTCCTGGGAGAATCAGCCCGACGTTTGCTATTCCAGAAATAGGCTCTGCCGAGATCGAGAGCGATGAGAACTCACGTCTCTGGGAAAGCAGGTATCCCCAGTGCTGTTGTTCCTATGCATAAGCTGCGGAGGGAAGTTGAAGAGCAGCAGCAGCTATCAGGGCTGGCACCTTCGTCCTGGGAGAAACAGCCCGACGTTTGCTATTTCAGAAAGAGGCTTTGCCAAGAACGAGAGCGATGGGAAGTTACGTCTCTGGAAAAGCAGGCATCCACAGTGCTGTTGTTCCTGTGCATAGGCTGCCGAAGGAAGGTGAAGAGCAGCAGCAGCTTTCAGGGCTGGCACCTTCGACCTGGGAGAAACAGCCCGACGTTTGCTATTTCAGAAACAGGCTTTGCCAAGAACAACAGCGGTGAGAAGTTACGTCTCTGGGAGAGCAGGCATCCGCAGTGCTGTTGTTCCTGTGCATAGGCTGCCGAGGGAAGTTGAAGACCAGCAACATCTTTCAGGGCTGTCACCTTCGTTCTGTGTGAAACAGCCTGACGTTTGCTATATCAGAAAGAGGCTCTGCCGAGATCGAGAGCGATGAGAAGTTACGTCTCTGATAAAGCAGGTATGCCCAGTGCTGTTGTTCCTGTGCGTAGGCTGCCGAGGGAAGGTGAAGAGCAGCAACAGCTTTCAGGGCTGGCACCTTCATCCAGGGAGAAACAGCCCGACATTTGCTATTTCAGAAAGAGGCTCTGCCGAGAACGAGAGCGATGAGAAGTTACGTCTCTGGGAAAGCAGGTATCCCCAGTGGTGTTGTTCAGGTGCATAGGCTGCTGAGGGAAGGTGAAGAGCAGCAACAGCTTTCAGGGCTGGCTCCTTCATCCTGGGAGAAACAGCCCGACGTTTGCTATATCAGAAAGAGGCTCTGCCGAGAACGAGAGCAATGAGAAGTTACGTCTCCAGGAAAGCAGATATTCCCAGTGCTGTTGTTTCGTTGCATAGGCTGCCGAGGGAAGTTGAAGAGCAGCAGCAGCTTTCAGGGCTGGCACCTTCGTTCTGTGTGAAACAGCCTGACCTTTGCTATTTCAGTAAGAGGCTCTGCTGAGAACGAGAGCGATGAGAAGTTACGTCTCTGGGAAAGCAGGTATGCCCAGTGCTGTTGTTCCTGTGCGTAGGCTGCCGAGGGAAGTTGAAGACCAGCAACAGCTTTCAGGGCTGCCTCCTTCCTCCTGGGAGAAACAGCCCGACGTTTGCTATTCCAGAAAAAGGCTCTGCCGAGATCGAGAGCGATGAGAACTCACGTCTCTGGGAAAGCAGGTATCCCCAGTGCTGTTGTTCCTATGCATAGGCTGCGGAGGGAAGTTGAGGAGGAGCAGCAGCTTTCAGGGCTGGAACCTTCGTTCTGTGTGAAACAGCCTGACGTTTGCTATTTCAGAAAGAGGCTATGCCGAGAACGAGAGCGATGAGAAGTTACGTCTCTGGGAGAGCAGGCATCCGCAGTGCTGTTGTTCCTATCCATTGGCTGCCGAGGGAAGGTGAATAGCAGCAACAGCTTTCAGGGCTGGCACCTTCGTCCTGGGAGAAACAGCCCGACGTTTGCTATTTCCTAAACAGGCTCTGCCGAGAACGAGAGCGATGAGAAGTTACGTCTCTGGGAAAGCAGGTATCCCCAGTGTTGTTGTTTCTTTGCATAGGCTGCCGAGGGAACGTGAAGAGCAGCAACAGCTTTCAGGGCTGGCACCTTCATCCTGGGAGAAACAGCCCGACGTTTGCTATTTCAGAAAGAGGCTCTGCCGAGAACGAGAGCGATGAGAATTTACTTCTCTGGGAAAGCAGGGATCCGCAGTGCTGTTGTTCCTGTGCATAGGCTGCCGAAGGAAGGTGAATAGCAGCAACAGTTTTCAGGGCTGGCACCTTCATCCTGGGAGAAACAGCCCGACGTTTGCTATTTCAGAAAGAGGCTCTGCCGAGAACGAGAGCGATGAGAATTTACTTCTCTGGGAAAGGAGGTATCCCCAGTGCTGTTGTTCCTGTGCATAGGCTGCGGAGGGAAGTTGAAGAGCAGCAGCAGCTTTCAGGGCTGGCACCTTCGTTCTGTGTGAAACATCCCGACGTTTGCTATTTCAGAAAGAGGCTCTGCCGAGATCGAGAGCGATGAGAAGTTACGTCTTTGAGAAAGCAGGTATGCCCAGTGCTGTTGTTCCTGTGCGTAGGCTGCCAAGGGAAGGTGAAGAGCAGCAACAGCTTTCATGGCTGGCACCTTCGTTCTGTGTGAAACAGCCCGACGTTTGCTATTTCAGAAACAGGCTGTGCCGAGAACGAGAGCGATGAGAAGTTACGTCTCTGAGAAAGCAGGTATGCCCATTGCTGTTGCTCCTGTGCGTAGCTGCCGAGGGAAGGTGAAGAGCAGTAACAGCTTTCAGGGCTGGCACCTTCGTCCTGGGAGAAACAGCCTGACGTTTGCTATTTCAGAAAGAGGCTCTGCCGAGAGCGAGAGCGATGAGAAGTTAGGTCTCTGGGAAAGCAGGCATCCGCAGTGCTGTTGTTCCTGTGCATAGGCTGCGGAGGGAAGTTGAAGAGCAGCAGCAGCTTTCAGGGCTGGCACCTTCGTCCTGGGAGAAACAGCCCGACGTTTGCTATTTCAGAAAGAGGCTTTGCCAAGAACGAGATCGATGAGAAGTTACGTCTCTGGGAAAGCAGGTATCCCCATTGTTGTTGTTTCTTTGCATAGGCTGCCGAGGAAAGGTGAAGAGCAGCAACAGCTTTCAGGGCTGGCACCTTCGTCCTGGGAGAAACAGCCCGACGTTTGCTATTTCAGAAAGAGGCTCTGCCGAGATCGAGAGCGATGAGAAGTTACGTCTTTGAGAAAGCAGGTATGCCCAGTGCTGTTGTTCCTGTGCGTAGGCTGCCAAGGGAAGGTGAAGAGCAGCAACAGCTTTCAGGGCTGGCACCTTCGTCCTGGGAGAAACAGCCCGGCGTTTGCTATTTCAGAAAGAGGCTCTGCCGAGAGCGATGAGAAGTTACGTCTCTGGGAAAGCAGGCATCCGCAGTGCTGTTGTTCCTATGCATAGGCTGCCGAGGGAAGTTGAAGAGCAGCAACAGCTTTCAGGGCTGGCACCTTCGTCTTGGGAGAAACAGCCCGACGTTTGCTATTTCAGAAATAGGCTCTGCCGATAACGAGAGCAATGAGAAGTTACTTCTCTGGGAGAGCAGGGATCCGCAGTGCTATTGTTCCTATGCATAGGCTGCTGAGGGAAGTTGAAGATCAGCAACAGCTTTCAGGGCTGGCACCTTCGTCCTGGGAGAAACAGCCCGACGTTTGCTATTTCCTAAACAGGCTCTGCCGAGAACGAGAGCGATGAGAAGTTACGTCTCTGGGAAAGCAGGTATCCCCAGTGTTGTTGTTTCTTTGCATAGGCTGCCGAGGGAACGTGAAGAGCAGCAACAGCTTTCAGGGGTGGCACCTTCATCCTGGGAGAAACAGCCCGACGTTTGCTATTTCAGAAAGAGGCTCTGCCGAGAACGAGAGCGATGAGAATTTACTTCTCTGGGAAAGCAGGGATCCGCAGTGCTGTTGTTCCTGTGCATAGGCTGCCGAAGGAAGGTGAATAGCAGCAACAGTTTTCAGGGCTGGCACCTTCATCCTGGGAGAAACAGCCCGACGTTTGCTATTTCAGAAAGAGGCTCTGCCGAGAACGAGAGCGATGAGAATTTACTTCTCTGGGAAAGGAGGTATCCCCAGTGCTGTTGTTCCTGTGCATAGGCTGCGGAGGGAAGTTGAAGAGCAGCAGCAGCTTTCAGGGCTGGCACCTTCGTTCTGTGTGAATCATCCCGACGTTTGCTATTTCAGAAAGAGGCTCTGCCGAGATCGAGAGCGATGAGAAGTTACGTCTTTGAGAAAGCAGGTATGCCCAGTGCTGTTGTTCCTGTGCGTAGGCTGCCAAGGGAAGGTGAAGAGCAGCAACAGCTTTCATGGCTGGCACCTTCGTTCTGTGTGAAACAGCCCGACGTTTGCTATTTCAGAAACAGGCTGTGCCGAGAACGAGAGCGATGAGAAGTTACGTCTCTGAGAAAGCAGGTATGCCCATTGCTGTTGCTCCTGTGCGTAGCTGCCGAGGGAAGGTGAAGAGCAGTAACAGCTTTCAGGGCTGGCACCTTCGTCCTGGGAGAAACAGCCTGACGTTTGCTATTTCAGAAAGAGGCTCTGCCGAGAGCGAGAGCGATGAGAAGTTAGGTCTCTGGGAAAGCAGGCATCCGCAGTGCTGTTGTTCCTGTGCATAGGCTGCGGAGGGAAGTTGAAGAGCAGCAGCAGCTTTCAGGGCTGGCACCTTCGTCCTGGGAGAAACAGCCCGACGTTTGCTATTTCAGAAAGAGGCTTTGCCAAGAACGAGATCGATGAGAAGTTACGTCTCTGGGAAAGCAGGTATCCCCATTGTTGTTGTTTCTTTGCATAGGCTGCCGAGGAAAGGTGAAGAGCAGCAACAGCTTTCAGGGCTGGCACCTTCGTCCTGGGAGAAACAGCCCGACGTTTGCTATTTCAGAAAGAGGCTCTGCCGAGAGCGATGAGAAGTTACGTCTTTGAGAAAGCAGGTATGCCCAGTGCTGTTGTTCCTGTGCGTAGGCTGCCAAGGGAAGGTGAAGAGCAGCAACAGCTTTCAGGGCTGGCACCTTCGTCCTGGGAGAAACAGCCCGGCGTTTGCTATTTCAGAAAGAGGCTCTGCCGAGAGCGATGAGAAGTTACGTCTCTGGGAAAGCAGGCATCCGCAGTGCTGTTGTTCCTATTCATAGGCTGCCGAGGGAAGTTGAAGAGCAGCAACAGCTTTCAGGGCTGGCACCTTCGTCTTGGGAGAAACAGCCCGACGTTTGCTATTTCAGAAATAGGCTCTGCCGATAACGAGAGCAATGAGAAGTTACTTCTCTGGGAGAGCAGGGATCCGCAGTGCTATTGTTCCTATGCATAGGCTGCTGAGGGAAGTTGAAGATCAGCAACAGCTTTCAGGGCTGGCACCTTCGTCCTGGGAGAAACAGCCCGACGTTTGCTATTTCCTAAACAGGCTCTGCCGAGAACGAGAGCGATGAGAAGTTACGTCTCTGGGAAAGCAGGTAATTCAGGTGCTGTTGTTCCTGTGCATAGGATGCTTAGGGAAGGTGAAGAGCAGCAACAGCTTTCAGGGCTGGCACCTTCGTTCTGTGTGAAACAGCAAGACGTTTGCTATTTCAGAAAGAGGCTCTGCCGAGAGCGATGAGAAATTACGTCTCTGGGAAAGCAGGCATCCGCAGTGCTGTTGTTCCTATGCATAGGCTGCCGAGGGAAGGTGAAGAGCAGCAACAGCTTTCAGGGCTGGCACCTTCATCCTGGGAGAAACAGCCCGACGTTTGCTATTTCAGAAAGAGGCTCTGCCGAGAACGAGAGCAATGAGAAGTTACTTCTCTGGGAAAGCAGGGATCCGCAGTGCTGTTGTTCCTATGCATAGGCTGCCGAGGGAAGTTGAAGACCAGCAACAGCTTTCAGGGCTGCCTCCTTCATCCTGGGAGAAACAGCCCGACGTTTGTTATTTCAGAAAGAGGCTCTGCCGAGAACGAGAGCGATGAGAAGTTACGTCTCTGGGAAAGCAGGTGTCCCCAGTGTTGTTGTTTCATTACATAGGCTGCCGAGGGAAGGTGACGAGCAGCAACAGCTTTCAGGGCTGGCACCTTCATCCAGGGAGAAACAGCCCGACGTTTGCTATTTCAGAAAGAGGCTCTGCCGAGAACGAGAGCGATGAGAAGTTACGTCTTTGGGAAAGCAGGTATCCCCAGTGGTGTTGTTCAGGTGCATAGGCTGCCGAGGGAAGGTGAATAGCAGCAACAGCTTTCAGGGCTGGCACCTTCGTCCTCGGAGAAACAGCCCGACGTTTGCTATTTCATAAACAGGCTCTGCCGAGAACGAAAGCGATGAGAAGTTACGTCTCTGGGAAAGCAGGTATCCCCAGTGTTGTTGTTTCTTTGCATAGGCTGCCGAGGGAACGTGAAGAGCAGCAACAGCTTTCAGGGCTGGCACGTTCGTCCAGGGAGAAACAGCCCGACGTTTGCTATTTCAGAAAGAGGCTCTGCCGAGAACGAGAGCGATGAGAAGTTACTTCTCTGGGAGAGCAGGGATCCGCAGTGCTGTTGTTCCTATGCATAGCCTGCCGAAGGAAGGTGAATAGCAGCAACAGTTTTCAGGGCTGGCACCTTCATCCTGGGAGAAACAGCCCGACGTTTGCTATTTCAGAAAGAGGCTCTGCCGAGAACGAGAGCGATGAGAATTTACTTCTCTGGGAAAGGAGGTATCCCCAGTGCTGTTGTTCCTATGCATAAGCTGCGGAGGGAAGTTGAAGAGCAGCAGCAGCTTTCAGGGCTGGCACCTTCGTTCTGTGTGAAACAGCCCGACGTTTGCTATTTCAGAAAGAGGCTCTGCCGAGATCGAGAGCGATGAGAAGTTACGTCTTTGAGAAAGCAGGTATGCCCAGTGCTGTTGTTCCTGTGCGTAGGCTGCCAAGGGAAGGTGAAGAGCAGCAACAGCTTTCATGGCTGGCACCTTCGTTCTGTGTGAAACAGCCTGACGTTTGCTATTTCAGAAACAGGCTCTGCCGAGAACGAGAGCGATGAGAAGTTACGTCTCTGAGAAAGCAGGTATGCCCATTGCTGTTGCTCCTGTGCGTAGCTGCCGAGGGAAGGTGAAGAGCAGTAACAGCTTTCAGGGCTGGCACCTTCGTCCTGGGAGAAACAGCCCGACGTTTGCTATTTCAGAAAGAGGCTCTGCCGAGAGCGAGAGCGATGAGAAGTTAGGTCTCTGGGAAAGCAGGCATCCGCAGTGCTGTTGTTCCTGTGCATAGGCTGCCAAGGGAAGGTGAAGACCAGCAACAGCTTTCAGGGCTGGCACCTTCGTCCTGGGAGAAACAGCCCGACGTTTGCTATTTCAGAAACAGTGTTTGCCAAGAACAACAGCGGAGAGACCTTAAGTCTCTGGGAAAGCAGGTAATTCAGGTGCTGTTGTTCCTGTGCATAGGATGCTTAGGGAAGGTGAAGAGCAGCAACAGCTTTCAGGGCTGGCACCTTCGTTCTGTGTGAAACAGCCCGACGTTTGCTATTTCAGAAAGAGGCTCTGCCGAGAGCGATGAGAAATTACGTCTCTGGGAAAGCAGGCATCCGCAGTGCTGTTGTTCCTATGCATAGGCTGCCGAGGGAAGGTGAAGAGCAGCAACAGCTTTCAGGGCTGGCACCTTCATCCTGGGAGAAACAGCCCGACGTTTGCTATTTCAGAAAGAGGCTCTGCCGAGAACGAGAGCAATGAGAAGTTACTTCTCTGGGAAAGCAGGGATCCGCAGTGCTGTTGTTCCTATGCATAGGCTGCCAAGGGAAGTTGAAGACCAGCAACAGCTTTCAGGGCTGCCTCCTTCATCCTGGGAGAAACAGCCCGACGTTTGTTATTTCAGAAAGAGGCTCTGCAGAGAACGAGAGCGATGAGAAGTTACGTCTCTGGGAAAGCAGGTGTCCCCAGTGTTGTTGTTTCATTACGTAGGCTGCCGAGGGAAGGTGACGAGCAGCAACAGCTTTCAGGGCTGGCACCTTCATCCAGGGAGAAACAGCCCGACGTTTGCTATTTCAGAAAGAGGCTCTGCCGAGAACGAGAGCGATGAGAAGTTACGTCTCTGGGAAAGCAGGCATCCGCAGTGCTGTTGTTTCTTTGCACAGGCTGCCGAGGGAACGTGAAGAGCAGCAACAGCTTTCAGGGCTGGCACATTCGTCCTGGGAGAAACAGCCCGACGTTTGCTATTTCAGAAAGAGGCTCTGCCGAGAACGAGAGCGATGAGAAGTTACTTCACTGGGAAAGGAGGTATCCCCAGTGCTGTTGTTCCTATGCATAAGCTGCGGAGGGAAGTTGAAGAGCAGCAGCAGCTTTCAGGGCTGGCACCTTCGTTCTGTGTGAAACAGCCCGACGTTTGCTATTTCAGAAAGAGGCTCTGCCGAGAACGAGAGCAATGAGAAGTTACTTCTCTGGGAAAGCAGGCATCCGCAGTGCTGTTGTTCCTATGCATAGGCTGCCGAGGGAAGTTGAAGACCAGCAACAGCTTTCAGGGCTGCCTCCTTCATCCTGGGAGAAACAGCCCGACGTTTGTTATTTCAGAAAGAGGCTCTGCAGAGAACGAGAGCGATGAGAAGTTACGTCTCTGGGAAAGCAGGTGTCCCCAGTGTTGTTGTTTCATTACATAGGCTGCCGAGGGAAGGTGACGAGCAGCAACAGCTTTCAGGGCTGGCACCTTCATCCAGGGAGAAACGGCCTGACGTTTACTATTTCAGAAAGAGGCTCTGCCGAGAACGAGAGCGATGAGAAGTTACGTCTCTGGGAAAACAGGTATCCCCAGTGGTGTTGTTCAGGTGCATAGGCTGCCGAGGGAAGGTGAATAGCAGCAACAGCTTTCAGGGCTGGCACCTTCGTCCTGGGAGAAACAGCCCGACGTTTGCTATTTCATAAACAGGCTCTGCCGAGAACTAGAGCGATGAGAAGTTACGTCTCTGGGAAAGCAGGTATCCCCAGTGTTGTTGTTTCTTTGCATATGCTGCCGAGGGAACGTGAAGAGCAGCAACAGCTTTCAGGGCTGGCACCTTCGTCCTGGGAGAAACAGCCCGACGTTTGCTATTTCAGAAAGAGGCTCTGCCGAGAACAAGAGCGATGAGAAGTTACTTCTCTGGGAAAGCAGGGATCCGCAGTGCTGTTGTTCCTGTGCATAGGCTGCCGAAGGAAGGTGAATAGCAGCAACAGTTTTCAGGGCTGGCACCTTCATCCTGGGAGAAACAGCCCGACGTTTGCTATTTCAGAAAGAGGCTCTGCCGAGAACGAGAGCGATGAGAATTTACGTCTCTGGGAAAGGAGGTATCCCCAGTGCTGTTGTTCCTATGCATAAGCTGCGGAGGGAAGTTGAAGAGCAGCAGCAGCTTTCAGGGCTGGCACCTTCGTTCTGTGTGAAACAGCCCGACGTTTGCTATTTCAGAAAGAGGCTCTGCCGAGAACGAGAGCAATGAGAAGTTACTTCTCTGGGAAAGCAGGCATCCGCAGTGCTGTTGTTCCTATGCATAGGCTGCCGAGGGAAGTTGAAGACCAGCAACAGCTTTCAGGGCTGCCTCCTTCATCCTGGGAGAAACAGCCCGACGTTTGTTATTTCAGAAAGAGGCTCTGCAGAGAACGAGAGCGATGAGAAGTTACGTCTCTGGGAAAGCAGGTGTCCCCAGTGTTGTTGTTCGTATGCATAGGCTGCCGAGGGAAGGTGACGAGCAGCAACAGCTTTCAGGGCTGGCACCTTCATCCAGGGAGAAACGGCCTGACGTTTACTATTTCAGAAAGAGGCTCTGCCGAGAACGAGAGCGATGAGAAGTTACGTCTCTGGGAAAGGAGGTATCCCCAGTGGTGTTGTTCAGGTGCATAGGCTGCCGAGGGAAGGTGAATAGCAGCAACAGCTTTCAGGGCTGGCACCTTCGTCCTGGGAGAAACAGCCCGACGTTTGCTATTTCATAAACAGGCTCTGCCGAGAACTAGAGCGATGAGAAGTTACGTCTCTGGGAAAGCAGGTATCCCCAGTGTTGTTGTTTCTTTGCATAGGCTGCCGAGGGAACGTGAAGAGCAGCAACAGCTTTCAGGGCTGGCACCTTCGTCCTGGGAGAAACAGCCCGACGTTTGCTATTTCAGAAAGAGGCTCTGCCGAGAACAAGAGCGATGAGAAGTTACTTCTCTGGGAAAGCAGGGATCCGCAGTGCTGTTGTTCCTGTGCATAGGCTGCCGAAGGAAGGTGAATAGCAGCAACAGTTTTCAGGGCTGGCACCTTCATCCTGGGAGAAACAGCCCGACGTTTGCTATTTCAGAAAGAGGCTCTGCCGAGAACGAGAGCGATGAGAATTTACTTCTCTGGGAAAGGAGGTATCCCCAGTGCTGTTGTTCCTATGCATAAGCTGCGGAGGGAAGTTGAAGAGCAGCAGCAGCTTTCAGGGCTGGCACCTTCGTTCTGTGTGAAACAGCCCGACGTTTGCTATTTCAGAAAGAGGCTCTGCCGAGATCGAGAGCGATGAGAAGTTACGTCTTTGAGAAAGCAGGTATGCCCAGTGCTGTTGTTCCTGTGCGTAGGCTGCCGAGGGAAGGTGAATAGCAGCAACATCTTTCAGGGCTGGCACCTTCGTCCTGGGAGAAACAGCCCGACGTTTGCTATTTCATAAACAGGCTCTGCCGAGAACGAGAGCGATGAGAAGTTACGTCTCTGGGAAAGCAGGTATCCCCAGTGTTGTTGTTTCTTTGCATAGGCTGCCGAGGGAACGTGAAGAGCAGCAACAGCTTTCAGGGCTGGCACCTTCGTCCTGGGAGAAACAGCCCGACGTTTGCTATTTCAGAAAGAGGCTCTGCCGAGAACGAGAGCGATGAGAAGTTACTTCTCTGGGAAAGGAGGTATCCCCAGTGCTGTTGTTCCTATGCATAAGCTGCGGAGGGAAGTTGAAGAGCAGCAGCAGCTTTCAGGGCTGGCACCTTCGTTCTGTGTGAAACAGCCCGACGTTTGCTATTTCAGAAAGAGGCTCTGCCGAGATCGAGAGCGATGAGAAGTTACGTCTTTGAGAAAGCAGGTATGCCCAGTGCTGTTGTTCCTGTGCGTAGGCTGCCAAGGGAAGGTGAAGAGCAGCAACAGCTTTCATGGCTGGCACCTTCGTTCTGTGTGAAACAGCCTGACGTTTGCTATTTCAGAAACAGGCTCTGCCGAGAACGAGAGCGATGAGAAGTTACGTCTCTGAGAAAGCAGGTATGCCCATTGCTGTTGCTCCTGTGCGTAGCTGCCGAGGGAAGGTGAAGAGCAGTAACAGCTTTCAGGGCTGGCACCTTCGTCCTGGGAGAAACAGCCCGACGTTTGCTATTTCAGAAAGAGGCTCTGCCGAGAGCGAGAGCGATGAGAAGTTAGGTCTCTGGGAAAGCAGGCATCCGCAGTGCTGTTGTTCCTGTGCATAGGCTGCCAAGGGAAGGTGAAGACCAGCAACAGCTTTCAGGGCTGGCACCTTCGTCCTGGGAGAAACAGCCCGACGTTTGCTATTTCAGAAAGAGGCTCTGCCGAGAGCGATGAGAAATTACGTCTCTGGGAAAGCAGGCATCCGCAGTGCTGTTGTTCCTATGCATAGGCTGCCGAGGGAAGGTGAAGAGCAGCAACAGCTTTCAGGGCTGGCACCTTCATCCTGGGAGAAACAGCCCGACGTTTGCTATTTCAGAAAGAGGCTCTGCCGAGAACGAGAGCAATGAGAAGTTACTTCTCTCGGAAAGCAGGGATCCGCAGTGCTGTTGTTCCTATGCATAGGCTGCCAAGGGAAGTTGAAGACCAGCAACAGCTTTCAGGGCTGCCTCCTTCATCCTGGGAGAAACAGCCCGACGTTTGTTATTTCAGAAAGAGGCTCTGCAGAGAACGAGAGCGATGAGAAGTTACGTCTCTGGGAAAGCAGGTGTCCCCAGTGTTGTTGTTTCATTACGTAGGCTGCCGAGGGAAGGTGACGAGCAGCAACAGCTTTCAGGGCTGGCACCTTCATCCAGGGAGAAACAGCCCGACGTTTGCTATTTCAGAAAGAGGCTCTGCCGAGAACGAGAGCGATGAGAAGTTACGTCTCTGGGAAAGCAGGCATCCGCAGTGCTGTTGTTTCTTTGCACAGGCTGCTGAGGGAACGTGAAGAGCAGCAACAGCTTTCAGGGCTGGCACCTTCGTCCTGGGAGAAACAGCCCGACGTTTGCTATTTCAGAAAGAGGCTCTGCCGAGAACGAGAGCGATGAGAAGTTACTTCACTGGGAAAGGAGGTATCCCCAGTGCTGTTGTTCCTATGCATAAGCTGCGGAGGGAAGTTGAAGAGCAGCAGCAGCTTTCAGGGCTGCCTCCTTCATCCTGGGAGAAACAGCCCGACGTTTGTTATTTCAGAAAGAGGCTCTGCAGAGAACGAGAGCGATGAGAAGTTACGTCTCTGGGAAAGCAGGTGTCCCCAGTGTTGTTGTTTCATTACATAGGCTGCCGAGGGAAGGTGACGAGCAGCAACAGCTTTCAGGGCTGGCACCTTCATCCAGGGAGAAACGGCCTGACGTTTACTATTTCAGAAAGAGGCTCTGCCGAGAACGAGAGCGATGAGAAGTTACGTCTCTGGGAAAACAGGTATCCCCAGTGGTGTTGTTCAGGTGCATAGGCTGCCGAGGGAAGGTGAATAGCAGCAACAGCTTTCAGGGCTGGCACCTTCGTCCTGGGAGAAACAGCCCGACGTTTGCTATTTCATAAACAGGCTCTGCCGAGAACTAGAGCGATGAGAAGTTACGTCTCTGGGAAAGCAGGTATCCCCAGTGTTGTTGTTTCTTTGCATATGCTGCCGAGGGAACGTGAAGAGCAGCAACAGCTTTCAGGGCTGGCACCTTCGTCCTGGGAGAAACAGCCCGACGTTTGCTATTTCAGAAAGAGGCTCTGCCGAGAACAAGAGCGATGAGAAGTTACTTCTCTGGGAAAGCAGGGATCCGCAGTGCTGTTGTTCCTGTGCATAGGCTGCCGAAGGAAGGTGAATAGCAGCAACAGTTTTCAGGGCTGGCACCTTCATCCTGGGAGAAACAGCCCGACGTTTGCTATTTCAGAAAGAGGCTCTGCCGAGAACGAGAGCGATGAGAATTTACGTCTCTGGGAAAGGAGGTATCCCCAGTGCTGTTGTTCCTATGCATAAGCTGCGGAGGGAAGTTGAAGAGCAGCAGCAGCTTTCAGGGCTGGCACCTTCGTTCTGTGTGAAACAGCCCGACGTTTGCTATTTCAGAAAGAGGCTCTGCCGAGAACGAGAGCAATGAGAAGTTACTTCTCTGGGAAAGCAGGCATCCGCAGTGCTGTTGTTCCTATGCATAGGCTGCCGAGGGAAGTTGAAGACCAGCAACAGCTTTCAGGGCTGCCTCCTTCATCCTGGGAGAAACAGCCCGACGTTTGTTATTTCAGAAAGAGGCTCTGCAGAGAACGAGAGCGATGAGAAGTTACGTCTCTGGGAAAGCAGGTGTCCCCAGTGTTGTTGTTCGTATGCATAGGCTGCCGAGGGAAGGTGACGAGCAGCAACAGCTTTCAGGGCTGGCACCTTCATCCAGGGAGAAACGGCCTGACGTTTACTATTTCAGAAAGAGGCTCTGCCGAGAACGAGAGCGATGAGAAGTTACGTCTCTGGGAAAGGAGGTATCCCCAGTGGTGTTGTTCAGGTGCATAGGCTGCCGAGGGAAGGTGAATAGCAGCAACAGCTTTCAGGGCTGGCACCTTCGTCCTGGGAGAAACAGCCCGACGTTTGCTATTTCATAAACAGGCTCTGCCGAGAACTAGAGCGATGAGAAGTTACGTCTCTGGGAAAGCAGGTATCCCCAGTGTTGTTGTTTCTTTGCATAGGCTGCCGAGGGAACGTGAAGAGCAGCAACAGCTTTCAGGGCTGGCACCTTCGTCCTGGGAGAAACAGCCCGACGTTTGCTATTTCAGAAAGAGGCTCTGCCGAGAACAAGAGCGATGAGAAGTTACTTCTCTGGGAAAGCAGGGATCCGCAGTGCTGTTGTTCCTGTGCATAGGCTGCCGAAGGAAGGTGAATAGCAGCAACAGTTTTCAGGGCTGGCACCTTCATCCTGGGAGAAACAGCCCGACGTTTGCTATTTCAGAAAGAGGCTCTGCCGAGAACGAGAGCGATGAGAATTTACTTCTCTGGGAAAGGAGGTATCCCCAGTGCTGTTGTTCCTATGCATAAGCTGCGGAGGGAAGTTGAAGAGCAGCAGCAGCTTTCAGGGCTGGCACCTTCGTTCTGTGTGAAACAGCCCGACGTTTGCTATTTCAGAAAGAGGCTCTGCCGAGATCGAGAGCGATGAGAAGTTACGTCTTTGAGAAAGCAGGTATGCCCAGTGCTGTTGTTCCTGTGCGTAGGCTGCCGAGGGAAGGTGAATAGCAGCAACATCTTTCAGGGCTGGCACCTTCGTCCTGGGAGAAACAGCCCGACGTTTGCTATTTCATAAACAGGCTCTGCCGAGAACGAGAGCGATGAGAAGTTACTTCTCTGGGAAAGCAGGTATCCCCAGTGTTGTTGTTTCTTTGCATAGGCTGCCGAGGGAACGTGAAGAGCAGCAACAGCTTTCAGGGCTGGCACCTTCGTCCTGGGAGAAACAGCCCGACGTTTGCTATTTCAGAAAGAGGCTCTGCCGAGAACGAGAGCGATGAGAAGTTACTTCTCTGGGAAAGGAGGTATCCCCAGTGCTGTTGTTCCTATGCATAAGCTGCGGAGGGAAGTTGAAGAGCAGCAGCAGCTTTCAGGGCTGGCACCTTCGTTCTGTGTGAAACAGCCCGACGTTTGCTATTTCAGAAAGAGGCTCTGCCGAGATCGAGAGCGATGAGAAGTTACGTCTTTGAGAAAGCAGGTATGCCCAGTGCTGTTGTTCCTGTGCGTAGGCTGCCAAGGGAAGGTGAAGAGCAGCAACAGCTTTCATGGCTGGCACCTTCGTTCTGTGTGAAACAGCCTGACGTTTGCTATTTCAGAAACAGGCTCTGCCGAGAACGAGAGCGATGAGAAGTTACGTCTCTGAGAAAGCAGGTATGCCCATTGCTGTTGCTCCTGTGCGTAGCTGCCGAGGGAAGGTGAAGAGCAGTAACAGCTTTCAGGGCTGGCACCTTCGTCCTGGGAGAAACAGCCCGACGTTTGCTATTTCAGAAAGAGGCTCTGCCGAGAGCGAGAGCGATGAGAAGTTAGGTCTCTGGGAAAGCAGGCATCCGCAGTGCTGTTGTTCCTGTGCATAGGCTGCCAAGGGAAGGTGAAGACCAGCAACAGCTTTCAGGGCTGGCACCTTCGTCCTGGGAGAAACAGCCCGACGTTTGCTATTTCAGAAAGAGGCTCTGCCGAGAGCGATGAGAAATTACGTCTCTGGGAAAGCAGGCATCCGCAGTGCTGTTGTTCCTATGCATAGGCTGCCGAGGGAAGGTGAAGAGCAGCAACAGCTTTCAGGGCTGGCACCTTCATCCTGGGAGAAACAGCCCGACGTTTGCTATTTCAGAAAGAGGCTCTGCCGAGAACGAGAGCAATGAGAAGTTACTTCTCTCGGAAAGCAGGGATCCGCAGTGCTGTTGTTCCTATGCATAGGCTGCCAAGGGAAGTTGAAGACCAGCAACAGCTTTCAGGGCTGCCTCCTTCATCCTGGGAGAAACAGCCCGACGTTTGTTATTTCAGAAAGAGGCTCTGCAGAGAACGAGAGCGATGAGAAGTTACGTCTCTGGGAAAGCAGGTGTCCCCAGTGTTGTTG
The DNA here is from genome assembly GCF_026419915.1 of Harpia harpyja. Lineage (NCBI taxonomy): Eukaryota > Metazoa > Chordata > Aves > Accipitriformes > Accipitridae > Harpia > Harpia harpyja. Next base: position 58,572,905 of record NC_068969.1, read on the forward strand.
TTTCATTACGTAGGCTGCCGAGGGAAGGTGACGAGCAGCAACAGCTTTCAGGGCTGGCACCTTCATCCAGGGAGAAACAGCCCGACGTTTGCTATTTCAGAAAGAGGCTCTGCCGAGAACGAGAGCGATGAGAAGTTACGTCTCTGGGAAAGCAGGCATCCGCAGTGCTGTTGTTTCTTTGCACAGGCTGCTGAGGGAACGTGAAGAGCAGCAACAGCTTTCAGGGCTGGCACCTTCGTCCTGGGAGAAACAGCCCGACGTTTGCTATTTCAGAAAGAGGCTCTGCCGAGAACGAGAGCGATGAGAAGTTACTTCACTGGGAAAGGAGGTATCCCCAGTGCTGTTGTTCCTATGCATAAGCTGCGGAGGGAAGTTGAAGAGCAGCAGCAGCTTTCAGGGCTGGCACCTTCGTTCTGTGTGAAACAGCCCGACGTTTGCTATTTCAGAAAGAGGCTCTGCCGAGAACGAGAGCAATGAGAAGTTACTTCTCTGGGAAAGCAGGCATCCGCAGTGCTGTTGTTCCTATGCATAGGCTGCCGAGGGAAGTTGAAGACCAGCAACAGCTTTCAGGGCTGCCTCCTTCATCCTGGGAGAAACAGCCCGACGTTTGTTATTTCAGAAAGAGGCTCTGCAGAGAACGAGAGCGATGAGAAGTTACGTCTCTGGGAAAGCAGGTGTCCCCAGTGTTGTTGTTTCATTACATAGGCTGCCGAGGGAAGGTGACGAGCAGCAACAGCTTTCAGGGCTGGCACCTTCATCCAGGGAGAAACGGCCTGACGTTTACTATTTCAGAAAGAGGCTCTGCCGAGAACGAGAGCGATGAGAAGTTACGTCTCTGGGAAAACAGGTATCCCCAGTGGTGTTGTTCAGGTGCATAGGCTGCCGAGGGAAGGTGAATAGCAGCAACAGCTTTCAGGGCTGGCACCTTCGTCCTGGGAGAAACAGCCCGACGTTTGCTATTTCATAAACAGGCTCTGCCGAGAACTAGAGCGATGAGAAGTTACGTCTCTGGGAAAGCAGGTATCCCCAGTGCTGTTGTTTCTTTGCATAGGCTGCCGAGGGAACGTGAAGAGCAGCAACAGCTTTCAGGGCTGGCACCTTCGTCCTGGGAGAAACAGCCCGACGTTTGCTATTTCAGAAAGAGGCTCTGCCGAGAACAAGAGCTATGAGAAGTTACTTCTCTGGGAAAGCAGGGATCCGCAGTGCTGTTGTTCCTGTGCATAGGCTGCCGAAGGAAGGTGAATAGCAGCAACAGTTTTCAGGGCTGGCACCTTCATCCTGGGAGAAACAGCCCGACGTTTGCTATTTCAGAAAGAGGCTCTGCCGAGAATGAGAGCGATGAGAATTTACGTCTCTGGGAAAGGAGGTATCCCCAGTGCTGTTGTTCCTATGCATAAGCTGCGGAGGGAAGTTGAAGAGCAGCAGCAGCTTTCAGGGCTGGCACCTTCGTTCTGTGTGAAACAGCCCGACGTTTGCTATTTCAGAAAGAGGCTCTGCCGAGAACGAGAGCAATGAGAAGTTACTTCTCTGGGAAAGCAGGCATCCGCAGTGCTGTTGTTCCTATGCATAGGCTGCCGAGGGAAGTTGAAGGCCAGCAACAGCTTTCAGGGCTGCCTCCTTCATCCTGGGAGAAACAGCCCGACGTTTGTTATTTCAGAAAGAGGCTCTGCAGAGAACGAGAGCGATGAGAAGTTACGTCTCTGGGAAAGCAGGTGTCCCCAGTGTTGTTGTTCGTATGCATAGGCTGCCGAGGGAAGGTGACGAGCAGCAACAGCTTTCAGGGCTGGCACCTTCATCCAGGGAGAAACGGCCTGACGTTTACTATTTCAGAAAGAGGCTCTGCCGAGAACGAGAGCGATGAGAAGTTACGTCTCTGGGAAAGGAGGTATCCCCAGTGGTGTTGTTCAGGTGCATAGGCTGCCGAGGGAAGGTGAATAGCAGCAACAGCTTTCAGGGCTGGCACCTTCGTCCTGGGAGAAACAGCCCGACGTTTCCTATTTCATAAACAGGCTCTGCCGAGAACTAGAGCGATGAGAAGTTACGTCTCTGGGAAAGCAGGTATCCCCAGTGTTGTTGTTTCTTTGCATAGGCTGCCGAGGGAACGTGAAGAGCAGCAACAGCTTTCAGGGCTGGCACCTTCGTCCTGGGAGAAACAGCCCGACGTTTGCTATTTCAGAAAGAGGCTCTGCCGAGAACAAGAGCGATGAGAAGTTACTTCTCTGGGAAAGCAGGGATCCGCAGTGCTGTTGTTCCTGTGCATAGGCTGCCGAAGGAAGGTGAATAGCAGCAACAGTTTTCAGGGCTGGCACCTTCATCCTGGGAGAAACAGCCCGACGTTTGCTATTTCAGAAAGAGGCTCTGCCGAGAACGAGAGCGATGAGAATTTACTTCTCTGGGAAAGGAGGTATCCCCAGTGCTGTTGTTCCTATGCATAAGCTGCGGAGGGAAGTTGAAGAGCAGCAGCAGCTTTCAGGGCTGGCACCTTCGTTCTGTGTGAAACAGCCCGACGTTTGCTATTTCAGAAAGAGGCTCTGCCGAGATCGAGAGCGATGAGAAGTTACGTCTTTGAGAAAGCAGGTATGCCCAGTGCTGTTGTTCCTGTGCGTAGGCTGCCGAGGGAAGGTGAATAGCAGCAACATCTTTCAGGGCTGGCACCTTCGTCCTGGGAGAAACAGCCCGACGTTTGCTATTTCATAAACAGGCTCTGCCGAGAACGAGAGCGATGAGAAGTTACTTCTCTGGGAAAGCAGGCATCCGCAGTGCTGTTGTTCCTATGCATAGGCTGCCGAGGGAAGTTGAAGACCAGCAACAGCTTTCAGGGCTGCCTCCTTCATCCTGGGAGAAACAGCCCGACGTTTGTTATTTCAGAAAGAGGCTCTGCAGAGAACGAGAGCGATGAGAAGTTACGTCTCTGGGAAAGCAGGTGTCCCCAGTGTTGTTGTTTCATTACATAGGCTGCCGAGGGAAGGTGACGAGCAGCAACAGCTTTCAGGGCTGGCACCTTCATCCAGGGAGAAACGGCCTGACGTTTACTATTTCAGAAAGAGGCTCTGCCGAGAACGAGAGCGATGAGAAGTTACGTCTCTGGGAAAACAGGTATCCCCAGTGGTGTTGTTCAGGTGCATAGGCTGCCGAGGGAAGGTGAATAGCAGCAACAGCTTTCAGGGCTGGCACCTTCGTCCTGGGAGAAACAGCCCGACGTTTGCTATTTCATAAACAGGCTCTGCCGAGAACTAGAGCGATGAGAAGTTACGTCTCTGGGAAAGCAGGTATCCCCAGTGCTGTTGTTTCTTTGCATAGGCTGCCGAGGGAACGTGAAGAGCAGCAACAGCTTTCAGGGCTGGCACCTTCGTCCTGGGAGAAACAGCCCGACGTTTGCTATTTCAGAAAGAGGCTCTGCCGAGAACAAGAGCTATGAGAAGTTACTTCTCTGGGAAAGCAGGGATCCGCAGTGCTGTTGTTCCTGTGCATAGGCTGCCGAAGGAAGGTGAATAGCAGCAACAGTTTTCAGGGCTGGCACCTTCATCCTGGGAGAAACAGCCCGACGTTTGCTATTTCAGAAAGAGGCTCTGCCGAGAACGAGAGCGATGAGAATTTACGTCTCTGGGAAAGGAGGTATCCCCAGTGCTGTTGTTCCTATGCATAAGCTGCGGAGGGAAGTTGAAGAGCAGCAGCAGCTTTCAGGGCTGGCACCTTCGTTCTGTGTGAAACAGCCCGACGTTTGCTATTTCCTAAACAGGCTCTGCCGAGAACGAGAGCGATGAGAAGTTACGTCTCTGGGAAAGCAGGCATCCGCAGTGCTGTTGTTCCTATGCATAGGCTGCCGAGGGAAGTTGAAGACCAGCAACAGCTTTCAGGGCTGCCTCCTTCATCCTGGGAGAAACAGCCCGACGTTTGTTATTTCAGAAAGAGGCTCTGCAGAGAACGAGAGCGATGAGAAGTTACGTCTCTGGGAAAGCAGGTGTCCCCAGTGTTGTTGTTCGTATGCATAGGCTGCCGAGGGAAGGTGACGAGCAGCAACAGCTTTCAGGGCTGGCACCTTCATCCAGGGAGAAACGGCCTGACGTTTACTATTTCAGAAAGAGGCTCTGCCGAGAACGAGAGCGATGAGAAGTTACGTCTCTGGGAAAGGAGGTATCCCCAGTGGTGTTGTTCAGGTGCATAGGCTGCCGAGGGAAGGTGAATAGCAGCAACAGCTTTCAGGGCTGGCACCTTCGTCCTGGGAGAAACAGCCCGACGTTTCCTATTTCATAAACAGGCTCTGCCGAGAACTAGAGCGATGAGAAGTTACGTCTCTGGGAAAGCAGGTATCCCCAGTGTTGTTGTTTCTTTGCATAGGCTGCCGAGGGAACGTGAAGAGCAGCAACAGCTTTCAGGGCTGGCACCTTCGTCCTGGGAGAAACAGCCCGACGTTTGCTATTTCAGAAAGAGGCTCTGCCGAGAACAAGAGCGATGAGAAGTTACTTCTCTGGGAAAGCAGGGATCCGCAGTGCTGTTGTTCCTGTGCATAGGCTGCCGAAGGAAGGTGAATAGCAGCAACAGTTTTCAGGGCTGGCACCTTCATCCTGGGAGAAACAGCCCGACGTTTGCTATTTCAGAAAGAGGCTCTGCCGAGAACGAGAGCGATGAGAATTTACTTCTCTGGGAAAGGAGGTATCCCCAGTGCTGTTGTTCCTATGCATAAGCTGCGGAGGGAAGTTGAAGAGCAGCAGCAGCTTTCAGGGCTGGCACCTTCGTTCTGTGTGAAACAGCCCGACGTTTGCTATTTCAGAAAGAGGCTCTGCCGAGATCGAGAGCGATGAGAAGTTACGTCTTTGAGAAAGCAGGTATGCCCAGTGCTGTTGTTCCTGTGCGTAGGCTGCCGAGGGAAGGTGAATAGCAGCAACATCTTTCAGGGCTGGCACCTTCGTCCTGGGAGAAACAGCCCGACGTTTGCTATTTCATAAACAGGCTCTGCCGAGAACGAGAGCGATGAGAAGTTACGTCTCTGGGAAAGCAGGTATCCCCAGTGTTGTTGTTTCTTTGCATAGGCTGCCGAGGGAACGTGAAGAGCAGCAACAGCTTTCAGGGCTGGCACCTTCGTCCTGGGAGAAACAGCCCGACGTTTGCTATTTCAGAAAGAGGCTCTGCCGAGAACGAGAGCGATGAGAAGTTACTTCTCTGGGAAAGGAGGTATCCCCAGTGCTGTTGTTCCTATGCATAAGCTGCGGAGGGAAGTTGAAGAGCAGCAGCAGCTTTCAGGGCTGGCACCTTCGTTCTGTGTGAAACAGCCCGACGTTTGCTATTTCAGAAAGAGGCTCTGCCGAGATCGAGAGCGATGAGAAGTTACGTCTTTGAGAAAGCAGGTATGCCCAGTGCTGTTGTTCCTGTGCGTAGGCTGCCAAGGGAAGGTGAAGAGCAGCAACAGCTTTCATGGCTGGCACCTTCGTTCTGTGTGAAACAGCCTGACGTTTGCTATTTCAGAAACAGGCTCTGCCGAGAACGAGAGCAATGAGAAGTTACGTCTCCGGGAGAGCAGGTATTCCCAGTGCTGTTGTTCCTATGCATAGGCTGCGGAGGGAAGTTGAAGATCAGCAGCAGCATTCAGGGCTGGCAAATTCGTCCTGGGAGAAACAGCCCGACGTTTGTTATTTCAGAAAGAGGCTGTGCCGAGAACGAGAGCGATGAGAAGTTACGTCTTTGAGAAAGCAGGTATGCCCAGTGCTGTTGTTCCTGTGCGTAGGCTGCCAAGGGAAGGTGAAGAGCAGCAACAGCTTTCAGGGCTGGCACCTTCGTCCTGGGAGAAACAGCCCGGCGTTTGCTATTTCAGAAAGAGGCTCTGCCGAGAGCGATGAGAAGTTACGTCTCTGGGAAAGCAGGCATCCGCAGTGCTGTTGTTCCTATGCATAGGCTGCCGAGGGAAGGTGAAGAGCAGCAACAGCTTTCAGGGCTGGCACCTTCGTCTTGGGAGAAACACCCCGACGTTTGCTATTTCAGAAAGAGGCTCTGCCGAGAACGAGAGCAATGAGAAGTTACTTCTCTGGGAGAGCAGGGATCCGCAGTGCTGTTGTTCGTTGCATAGGCTGCTGAGGGAAGTTGAAGATCAGCAACAGCTTTCAGGGCTGGCACCTTCATCCTGGGAGAAACAGCCCGACGTTTGCTATTTCAGAAAGAGGCTCTGCCGAGATCGAGAGCGATGAGAAGTTACGTCTTTGAGAAAGCAGGTATGCCCAGTGCTGTTGTTCCTGTGCGTAGGCTGCCGAGGGAAGGTGAATAGCAGCAACAGCTTTCAGGGCTGGCACCTTCGTCCTGGGAGAAACAGCCCGACGTTTGCTATTTCAGAAAGAGGCTCTGCCGAGAATGAGAGCGATGAGAAGTTACGTCTCTGGGAAAGCAGGTATCCCCAGTGTTGTTGTTTCTTTGCATAGGCTGCGGAGGGAAGTTGAAGAGCAGCAACAGCTTTCAGGGCTGGCACCTTCGTCCTGGGAGAAACAGCCCGACGTTTGCTATTTCAGAAAGAGGCTCTGCCGAGAACGAGAGCAATGAGAATTTACTTCTCTGGGAAAGCAGGGATCCGCAGTGCTGTTGTTCCTATGCATAGGCTGCCGAAGGAAGGTGAATAGCAGCAACAGTTTTCAGGGCTGGCACCTTCATCCTGGGAGAAACAGCCCGACGTTTGCTATTTCAGAAAGAGGCTCTGCCGAGAACGAGAGCGATGAGAAGTTACTTCTCTGGGAAAGGAGGTATCCCCAGTGCTGTTGTTCCTATGCATAAGCTGCGGAGGGAAGTTGAAGAGCAGCAGCAGCTTTCAGGGCTGGCACCTTCTTTCTGTGTGAAACAGCCCGACGTTTGCTATTTCAGAAAGAGGCTCTGCCGAGATCGAGAGCGATGAGAAGTTACGTCTTTGAGAAAGCAGGTATGCCCAGTGCTGTTGTTCCTGTGCGTAGGCTGCCAAGGGAAGGTGAAGAGCAGCAACAGCTTTCAGGGCTGGCACCTTCGTTCTGTGTGAAACAGCCTGACGTTTGCTATTTCAGAAACAGGCTCTGCCGAGAACGAGAGCAATGAGAAGTTACGTCTCCGGGAGAGCAGGTATTCCCAGTGCTGTTGTTCCTATGCATAGGCTGCGGAGGGAAGTTGAAGATCAGCAGCAGCATTCAGGGCTGGCAAATTCGTCCTGGGAGAAACAGCCCGACGTTTGTTATTTCAGAAAGAGGATGTGCCGAGAACGAGGGCGATGAGAAGTTACGTCTCTGAGAAAGCAGGTATGCCCATTGCTGTTGCTCCTGTGCGTAGCTGCCGAGGGAAGGTGAAGAGCAGTAACAGCTTTCAGGGCTGGCACCTTCGTCCTGGGAGAAACAGCCCGACGTTTGCTATTTCAGAAAGAGGCTCTGCCGAGAGCGAGAGCGATGAGAATTTAGGTCTCTGGGAAAGCAGGGATCCGCAGTGCTGTTGTTCCTGTGCATAGGCTGCGGAGGGAAGTTGAAGAGCAGCAGCAGCTATCAGGGCTGGCACCTTCGTCCTGGGAGAAACAGCCCGACCTTTGCTATTTCAGAAAGAGGCTTTGCCAAGAACGAGATCGATGAGAAGTTACGTCTCTGGGAAAGCAGGTATCCCCATTGTTGTTGTTTCTTTGCATAGGCTGCCGAGGAAAGGTGAAGAGCAGCAACAGCTTTCAGGGCTGGCACCTTCGTCCTGGGAGAAACAGCCCGGCGTTTGCTATTTCAGAAAGAGGCTCTGCCGAGAGCGATGAGAAGTTACGTCTCTGGGAAAGCAGGCATCTGCAGTGCTGTTGTTCCTATGCATAGGCTGCCGAGGGAAGGTGAAGAGCAGCAACAGCTTTCAGGGCTGGCACCTTCGTCTTGGGAGAAACAGCCCGACGTTTGCTATTTCAGAAAGAGGCTCTGCCCAGAACGAGAGCAATGAGAAGTTACTTCTCTGGGAGAGCAGGGATCCGCAGTGCTGTTGTTCGTTGCATAGGCTGCTGAGGGAAGTTGAAGATCAGCAACAGCTTTCAGGGCTGGCACCTTCGTCCTGGGAGAAACAGCCCGACGTTTGCTATTTCAGAAACAGTCTTTGCCAAGAACAACAGCGGAGAGACCTTAAGTCTCTGGGAAAGCAGGTAATTCAGGTGCTGTTGTTCCTGTGCATAGGATGCTTAGGGAAGGTGAAGAGCAGCAACAGCTTTCAGGGCTGGCACCTTCGTTCTGTGTGAAACAGCCCGACGTTTGCTATTTCAGAAAGAGGCTCTGCCGAGAGCGATGAGAAATTACGTCTCTGGGAAAGCAGGCATCCGCAGTGCTGTTGTTCCTATGCATAGGCTGACGAGGGAAGGTGAAGAGCAGCAACAGCTTTCAGGGCCTCCTTCATCCTGGGAGAAACAGCCCGACGTTTGCTATTTCAGAAAGAGGCTCTGCCGAGAACGAGAGCAATGAGAAGTTACTTCTCTGGGAAAGCAGGGATCCGCAGTGCTGTTGTTCCTATGCATAGGCTGCCGAGGGAAGGTGACGAGCAGCAACAGCTTTCAGGGCTGGCACCTTCATCCAGGGAGAAACAGCCCGACGTTTGCTATTTCAGAAAGAGGCTCTGCCGAGAATGAGAGCGATGAGAAGTTACGTCTCTGGGAAAGCATGTATCCCCAGTGTTGTTGTTTCTTTGCATAGGCTGCCGAGGGAACGTGAAGAGCAGCAACAGCTTTCAGGGCTGGCACCTTCATCCTGGGAGAAACAGCCCGACGTTTGCTATTTCAGAAAGAGGCTCTGCCGAGAACGAGAGCGATGAGAATTTACGTCTCTGGGAAAGGAGGTATCCCCAGTGCTGTTGTTCCTATGCATAAGCTGCGGAGGGAAGTTGAAGAGCAGCAGCAGCTTTCAGGGCTGGCACCTTCGTTCTGTGTGAAACAGCCCGACGTTTGCTATTTCAGAAAGAGGCTCTGCCGAGATCGAGAGCGATGAGAAGTTACGTCTTTGAGAAAGCAGGTATGCCCAGTGCTGTTGTTCCTGTGCGTAGGCTGCCGAGGGAAGGTGAAGAGCAGCAACAGCTTTCAGGGCTGGCACCTTCGTCCTGGGAGAAACAGCCCGACGTTTGCTATTTCATAAACAGTCTCTGCCGAGAACGAGAGCGATGAGAAGTTACGTCTCTGGGAAAGCAGGTATCCCCAGTGTTGTTGTTTCTTTGCATAGGCTGCCAAGGGAACGTGAAGAGCAGCAACAGCTTTCAGGGCTGGCACCTTCGTCCTGGGAGAAACAGCCCGACGTTTGCTATTTCAGAAAGAGGCTCTGCCGAGAACGAGAGCGATGAGAAGTTACTTCTCTGGGAAAGCAGGGATCCGCAGTGCTGTTGTTCCTGTGCATAGGCTGCCGAAGGAAGGTGAATAGCAGCAACACTTTTCAGGGCTGCCTCCTTCATCCTGGGAGAAACAGCCCGACGTTTGCTATTTCAGAAAGAGGCTCTGCCGAGAACGAGAGCGATGAGAAGTTACTTCTCTGGGAAAGGAGGTATCCCCAGTGCTGTTGTTCCTATGCATAAGCTGCGGAGGGAAGTTGAAGAGCAGCAGCAGCTTTCAGGGCTGGCACCTTCGTTCTGTGTGAAACAGCCCGACGTTTGCTATTTCAGAAAGAGGCTCTGCCGAGATCGAGAGCGATGAGAAGTTACGTCTTTGAGAAAGCAGGTATGCCCAGTGCTGTTGTTCCTATGCATAGGCTGCGGAGGGAAGTTGAAGATCAGCAGCAGCATTCAGGGCTGGCAAATTCGTCCTGGGAGAAACAGCCCGACGTTTGTTATTTCAGAAAGAGGCTGTGCCGAGAACGAGAGCGATGAGAAGTTACGTCTCTGAGAAAGCAGGTATCCCCATTGTTGTTGTTTCTTTGCATAGGCTGCCGAGGAAAGGTGAAGAGCAGCAACAGCTTTCAGGGCTGGCACCTTCGTCCTGGGAGAAAGAGCCCGGCGTTTGCTATTTCAGAAAGAGGCTCTGCCGAGAGCGATGAGAAGTTACGTCTCTGGGAAAGCAGGCATCTGCAGTGCTGTTGTTCCTATGCATAGGCTGCCGAGGGAAGTTGAAGAGCAGCAACAGCTTTCAGGGCTGGCACCTTCGTCTTGGGAGAAACAGCCCGACGTTTGCTATTTCAGAAAGAGGCTCTGCCGAGAACGAGAGCAATGAGAAGTTACTTCTCTGGGAGAGCAGGGATCCGCAGTGCTGTTGTTCGTTGCATAGGCTGCTGAAGGAAGTTGAAGATCAGCAACAGCTTTCAGGGCTGGCACCTTCGTCCTGGGAGAAACAGCCCGACGTTTGCTATTTCAGAAACAGTCTTTGCCAAGAACAACAGCGGAGAGACCTTAAGTCTCTGGGAAAGCAGGTAATTCAGGTGCTGTTGTTCCTGTGCATAGGATGCTTAGGGAAGGTGAAGAGCAGCAACAGCTTTCAGGGCTGGCACCTTCGTTCTGTGTGAAACAGCCCGACGTTTGCTATTTCAGAAAGAGGCTCTGCCGAGAGCGATGAGAAATTACGTCTCTGGGAAAGCAGGCATCCGCAGTGCTGTTGTTCCTATGCATAGGCTGCCGAGGGAAGGTGAAGAGCAGCAACAGCTTTCAGGGCTGGCACCTTCATCCTGGGAGAAACAGCCCGACGTTTGCTATTTCAGAAAGAGGCTCTGCCGAGAACGAGAGCAATGAGAAGTTACTTCTCTGGGAAAGCAGGGATCCGCAGTGCTGTTGTTCCTATGCATAGGCTGCCGAGGGAAGTTGAAGACCAGCAACAGCTTTCAGGGCTGCCTCCTTCATCCTGGGAGAAACAGCCCGACGTTTGTTATTTCAGAAAGAGGCTCTGCCGAGAATGAGAGCGATGAGAAGTTACGTCTCTGGGAAAGCAGGGATCCGCATTGCTGTTGTTCAGGTGCATAGGCTGCCGAGGGAAGGTGAATAGCAGCAACAGTTTTCAGGGCTGGCACCTTCATCCTGGGAGAAACAGCCCGACGTTTGCTATTTCAGAAAGAGGCTCTGACGAGAACGAGAGCGATGAGAATTTACTTCTCTGGGAAAGGAGGTATCCCCAGTGCTGTTGTTCCTGTGCGTAGGCTGCCAAGGGAAGGTGAAGAGCAGCAACAGCTTTCATGGCTGGCACCTTCGTTCTGTGTGAAACAGCCTGACGTTTGCTATTTCAGAAACAGGCTCTGCCGAGAACGAGAGCAATGAGAAGTTACGTCTCCGGGAGAGCAGGTATTCCCAGTGCTGTTGCTCCTGTGCGTAGCTGCCGAGGGAAGGTGAAGAGCAGTAACAGCTTTCAGGGCTGGCACCTTCATCCTGGGAGAAACAGCCCGACGTTTGCTATTTCAGAAAGAGGCTCTGCCGAGAGCGAGAGCGATGAGAAGTTAGGTCTCTGGGAAAGCAGGCATCCGCAGTGCTGTTGTTCCTGTGCATAGGCTGCGGAGGGAAGTTGAAGAGCAGCAGCAGCTATCAGGGCTGGCACCTTCGTCCTGGGAGAAACAGCCCGACGTTTGCTATTTCAGAAAGAGGCTCTGCCGAGAACGAGAGCAATGAGAAGTTACTTCTCTGGGAGAGCAGGGATCCGCAGTGCTGTTGTTCGTTGCATAGGCTGCTGAGGGAAGTTGAAGATCAGCAACAGCTTTCAGGGCTGGCACCTTCGTCCTGGGAGAAACAGCCCGACGTTTGCTATTTCAGAAACAGTCTTTGCCAAGAACAACAGCGGAGAGACCTTAAGTCTCTGGGAAAGCAGGTAATTCAGGTGCTGTTGTTCCTGTGCATAGGATGCTTAGGGAAGGTGAAGAGCAGCAACAGCTTTCAGGGCTGGCACCTTCGTTCTGTGTGAAACAGCCCGACGTTTGCTATTTCAGAAAGAGGCTCTGCCGAGAGCGATGAGAAATTACGTCTCTGGGAAAGCAGGCATCCGCAGTGCTGTTGTTCCTATGCATAGGCTGCCGAGGGAAGGTGAAGAGCAGCAACAGCTTTCAGGGCTGGCACCTTCATCCTGGGAGAAACAGCCCGACGTTTGCTATTTCAGAAAGAGGCTCTGCCGAGAACGAGAGCAATGAGAAGTTACTTCTCTGGGAAAGCAGGGATCCGCAGTGCTGTTGTTCCTATGCATAGGCTGCCGAGGGAAGTTGAAGACCAGCAACAGCTTTCAGGGCTGCCTCCTTCATCCTGGGAGAAACAGCCCGACGTTTGTTATTTCAGAAAGAGGCTCTGCAGAGAACGAGAGCGATGAGAAGTTACGTCTCTGGGAAAGCAGGTGTCCCCAGTGTTGTTGTTTCATTACATAGGCTGCCGAGGGAAGGTGACGAGCAGCAACAGCTTTCAGGGCTGGCACCTTCGTCCTGGGAGAAGCAGCCCGACGTTTGCTATTTCATAAACAGGCTCTGCCGAGAACGAGAGCGATGAGAAGTTACGTCTCTGGGAAAGCAGGTATCCCCAGTGTTGTTGTTTCTTTGCATAGGCTGCCGAGGGAACGTGAAGAGCAGCAACAGCTTTCAGGGCTGGCACCTTCGTCCTGGGAGAAACAGCCCGACGTTTGCTATTTCAGAAAGAGGCTCTGCCGAGAACGAGAGCGATGAGAAGTTACTTCTCTGGGAAAGCAGGGATCCGCAGTGCTGTTGTTCCTGTGCATAGGCTGCCGAAGGAAGGTGAATAGCAGCAACAGTTTTCAGGGCTGGCACCTTCATCCTGGGAGAAACAGCCCGACGTTTGCTATTTCAGAAAGAGGCTCTGCCGAGAACGAGAGCGATGAGAATTTACGTCTCTGGGAAAGGAGGTATCCCCAGTGCTGTTGTTCCTATGCATAAGCTGCGGAGGGAAGTTGAAGAGCAGCAGCAGCTTTCAGGGCTGGCACCTTCGTTCTGTGTGAAACAGCCCGACGTTTGCTATTTCAGAAAGAGGCTCTGCCGAGAACGAGAGCAATGAGAAGTTACTTCTCTGGGAAAGCAGGGATCCGCAGTGCTGTTGTTCCTATGCATAGGCTGCCGAGGGAAGTTGAAGACCAGCAACAGCTTTCAGGGCTGCCTCCTTCATCCTGGGAGAAACAGCCCGACGTTTGTTATTTCAGAAAGAGGCTCTGCCGAGAACGAGAGCGATGAGAAGTTACGTCTCTGGGAAAGCAGGTGTCCCCAGTGTTGTTGTTTCATTACATAGGCTGCCGAGGGAAGGTGACGAGCAGCAACAGCTTTCAGGGCTGGCACCTTCATCCAGGGAGAAACAGCCCGACGTTTGCTATTTCAGAAAGAGGCTCTGCCGAGAATGAGAGCGATGAGAAGTTACGTCTCTGGGAAAGCAGGGATCCGCAGTGCTGTTGTTCAGGTGCATAGGCTGCCGAGGGAAGGTGAATAACAGCAACAGTTTTCAGGGCTGGCACCTTCATCCTGGGAGAAACAGCCCGACGTTTGCTATTTCAGAAAGAGGCTCTGACGAGAACGAGAGCGATGAGAATTTACTTCTCTGGGAAAGGAGGTATCCCCAGTGCTGTTGTTCCTATGCATAAGCTGCGGAGGGAAGTTGAAGAGCAGCAGCAGCTTTCAGGGCTGGCACCTTCGTTCTGTGTGAAACAGCCCGACGTTTGCTATTTCAGAAAGAGGCTCTGCCGAGATCGAGAGCGATGAGAAGTTACGTCTTTGAGAAAGCAGGTATGCCCAGTGCTGTTGTTCCTGTGCGTAGGCTGCCAAGGGAAGGTGAAGAGCAGCAACAGCTTTCATGGCTGGCACCTTCGTTCTGTGTGAAACAGCCTGACGTTTGCTATTTCAGAAACAGGCTCTGCCGAGATCGAGAGCAATGAGAAGTTACGTCTCCGGGAGAGCAGGTATTCCCAGTGCTGTTGTTCCTATGCATAGGCTGCGGAGGGAAGTTGAAGATCAGCAGCAGCATTCAGGGCTGGCAAATTCGTCCTGGGAGAAAGAGCCCGACGTTTGTTATTTCAGAAAGAGGCTGTGCCGAGAACTAGAGCAATGAGAAGTTACGTCTCTGAGAAAGCAGGTATGCCCATTGCTGTTGCTCCTGTGCGTAGCTGCCGAGGGAAGGTGAAGAGCAGTAACAGCTTTCAGGGCTGGCACCTTCGTCCTGGGAGAAACAGCCCGACGTTTGCTATTTCAGAAAGAGGCTCTGCCGAGAGCGAGAGCGATGAGAAGTTAGGTCTCTGGGAAAGCAGGCATCCGCAGTGCTGTTGTTCCTGTGCATAGGCTGCGGAGGGAAGTTGAAGAGCAGCAGCAGCTATCAGGGCTGGCACCTTCGTCCTGGGAGAAACAGCCCGACGTTTGCTATTTCAGAAAGAGGCTTTGCCAAGAACGAGATCGATGAGAAGTTACGTCTCTGGGAAAGCAGGTATCCCCATTGTTGTTGTTTCTTTGCATAGGCTGCCGAGGAAAGGTGAAGAGCAGCAACAGCTTTCAGGGCTGGCACCTTCGTCCTGGGAGAAACAGCCCGACGTTTGCTATTTCAGAAAGAGGCTCTGCCGAGAACGAGAGCAATGAGAAGTTACTTCTCTGGGAGAGCAGGGATCCGCAGTGCTGTTGTTCGTTGCATAGGCTGCTGAGGGAAGTTGAAGATCAGCAACAGCTTTCAGGGCTGGCACCTTCGTCCTGGGAGAAACAGCCCGACGTTTGCTATTTCAGAAACAGTCTTTGCCAAGAACAACAGCGGAGAGACCTTAAGTCTCTGGGAAAGCAGGTAATTCAGGTGCTGTTGTTCCTGTGCATAGGATGCTTAGGGAAGGTGAAGAGCAGCAACAGCTTTCAGGGCTGGCACCTTCGTCCTGGGAGAAACAGCCCGACGTTTGCTATTTCAGAAAGAGGCTCTGCCGAGAGCGATGAGAAATTACGTCTCTGGGAAAGCAGGCATCCGCAGTGCTGTTGTTCCTATGCATAGGCTGCCGAGGGAAGTTGAAGACCAGCAACAGCTTTCAGGGCTGCCTCCTTCATCCTGGGAGAAACAGCCCGACGTTTGTTATTTCAGAAAGAGGCTCTGCCGAGAACGAGAGCGATGAGAAGTTACGTCTCTGGGAAAGCAGGTGTCCCCAGTGTTGTTGTTTCATTACATAGGCTGCCGAGGGAAGGTGACGAGCAGCAACAGCTTTCAGGGCTGGCACCTTCATCCAGGGAGAAACAGCCCGACGTTTGCTATTTCAGAAAGAGGCTCTGCCGAGAATGAGAGCGATGAGAAGTTACGTCTCTGGGAAAGCAGGTATCCCCAGTGGTGTTGTTCAGGCGCATAGGCTGCCGAGGGAAGGTGAATAGCAGCAAC
This sequence comes from Harpia harpyja, assembly GCF_026419915.1. NCBI lineage: Eukaryota > Metazoa > Chordata > Aves > Accipitriformes > Accipitridae > Harpia > Harpia harpyja. The sequence goes on from NC_068969.1 coordinate 58,588,118, forward strand.
AGCTCTCAGGGCTGGCACCTTCGTCCTGGGAGAAGCAGCCCGACGTTTGCTATTTCATAAACAGGCTCTGCCGAGAACGAGAGCGATGAGAAGTTACGTCTCTGGGAAAGCAGGTATCCCCAGTGTTGTTGTTTCTTTGCATAGGCTGCCGAGGGAACGTGAAGAGCAGCAACAGCTTTCAGGGCTGGCACCTTCGTCCTGGGAGAAACAGCCCGACGTTTGCTATTTCAGAAAGAGGCTCTGCCGAGAACGAGAGCGATGAGAAGTTACTTCTCTGGGAAAGCAGGGATCCGCAGTGCTGTTGTTCCTGTGCATAGGCTGCCGAAGGAAGGTGAATAGCAGCAACAGTTTTCAGGGCTGGCACCTTCGTCCTGGGAGAAACAGCCCGGCGTTTGCTATTTCAGAAAGAGGCTCTGCCGAGAGCGATGAGAAGTTACGTCTCTGGGAAAGCAGGCATCCGCAGTGCTGTTGTTCCTATGCATAGGCTGCCGAGGGAAGTTGAAGAGCAGCAACAGCTTTAAGGGCTGGCACCTTCGTCTTGGGAGAAACAGCCCGACGTTTGCTATTTCAGAAAGAGGCTCTGCCGAGAACTAGAGCAATGAGAAGTTACTTCTCTGGGAGAGCAGGGATCCGCAGTGCTGTTGTTCCTATGCATAGGCTGCTGAGGGAAGTTGAAGATCAGCAACAGCTTTCAGGGCTGGCACCTTCGTCTTGGGAGAAACAGCCCGACGTTTGTTATTTCAGAAAGAGGCTCTGCCGAGAACGAGAGCGATGAGAAGTTACGTCTCTGGGAAAGCAGGTGTCCCCAGTGTTGTTGTTTCATTACATAGGCTGCCGAGGGAAGGTGACGAGCAGCAACAGCTTTCAGGGCTGGCACCTTCGTCCTGGGAGAAACAGCCCGACGTTTGCTATTTCAGAAAGAGGCTCTGCCGAGAGCGAGAGCGATGAGAAGTTAGGTTTCTGGGAAAGCAGGCATCCGCAGTGCTGTTGTTCCTGTGCATAGGCTGCGGAGGGAAGTTGAAGAGCAGTAGCAGCTATCAGGGCTGGCACCTTCGTCCTGGGAGAAACAGCCCGACGTTTGCTATTTCAGAAAGAGGCTTTGCCAAGAACGAGATCGATGAGAAGTTACGTCTCTGGGAAAGCAAGTATCCCCATTGTTGTTGTTTCTTTGCATAGGCTGCCGAGGAAAGGTGAAGAGCAGCAACAGCTTTCAGGGCTGGCACCTTCGTCCTGGGAGAAACAGCCCGACGTTTGCTATTTCAGAAAGAGGCTCTGCCGAGATCGAGAGCGATGAGAAGTTACGTCTTTGAGAAAGCAGGTATGCCCAGTGCTGTTGTTCCTGTGCGTAGGCTGCCAAGGGAAGGTGAAGAGCAGCAACAGCTTTCAGGGCTGGCACCTTCGTCCTGGGAGAAACAGCCCGGCGTTTGCTATTTCAGAAAGAGGCTCTGCCGAGAGCGATGAGAAGTTACGTCTCTGGGAAAGCAGGCATCCGCAGTGCTGTTGTTCCTATGCATAGGCTGCCGAGGGAAGTTGAAGAGCAGCAACAGCTTTAAGGGCTGGCACCTTCGTCTTGGGAGAAACAGCCCGACGTTTGCTATTTCAGAAAGAGGCTCTGCCGAGAACTAGAGCAATGAGAAGTTACTTCTCTGGGAGAGCAGGGATCCGCAGTGCTGTTGTTCCTATGCATAGGCTGCTGAGGGAAGTTGAAGATCAGCAACAGCTTTCAGGGCTGGCACCTTCGTCTTGGGAGAAACAGCCCGACGTTTGTTATTTCAGAAAGAGGCTCTGCCGAGAACGAGAGCGATGAGAAGTTACGTCTCTGGGAAAGCAGGTGTCCCCAGTGTTGTTGTTTCATTACATAGGCTGCCGAGGGAAGGTGACGAGCAGCAACAGCTTTCAGGGCTGGCACCTTCATCCAGGGAGAAACAGCCCGACGTTTGCTATTTCAGAAAGAGGCTCTGCCGAGAACGAGAGCGATGAGAAGTTACGTCTCTGGGAAAGCAGGTATCCCCAGTGGTGTTGTTCAGGTGCATAGGCTGCCGAGGGAAGGTGAATAGCAGCAACAGCTTTCAGGGCTGGCACCTTCGTCCTGGGAGAAACAGCCCGACGTTTGCTATTTCATAAACAGGCTCTGCCGAGAACGAGAGCGATGAGAAGTTACGTCTCTGGGAAAGCAGGTATCCCCAGTGTTGTTGTTTCTTTGCATAGGCTGCCGAGGGAACGTGAAGAGCAGCAACAGCTTTCAGGGCTGGCACCTTCGTCCTGGGAGAAACAGCCCGACGTTTGCTATTTCAGAAAGAGGCTCTGCCGAGAACGAGAGCGATGAGAAGTTACTTCTCTGGGAAAGCAGGGATCCGCAGTGCTGTTGTTCCTGTGCATAGGCTGCCGAAGGAAGGTGAATAGCAGCAACAGTTTTCAGGGCTGGCACCTTCATCCTGGGAGAAACAGCCCGACGTTTGCTATTTCAGAAAGAGGCTCTGCCGAGAACGAGAGCGATGAGAAGTTACTTCTCTGGGAAAGGAGGTATCCCCAGTGCTGTTGTTCCTATGCATAAGCTGCGGAGGGAAGTTGAAGAGAAGCAGCAGCTTTCAGGGCTGGCACCTTCATCCAAGGAGAAACAGCCCGACGTTTGCTATTTCAGAAAGAGGCTCTGCCGAGAACGAGAGCAATGAGAAGTTACTTCTCTGGGAAAGCAGGGATCCGCAGTGCTGTTGTTCCTATGCATAGGCTGCCGAGGGAAGTTGAAGATCAGCAGCAGCATTCAGGGCTGGCAAATTCGTCCTGGGAGAAAGAGCCCGACGTTTGTTTTTTCAGAAAGAGGCTGTGCCGAGAACGAGAGCGATGAGAAGTTACGTCTCTGAGAAAGCAGGTATGCCCATTGCTGTTGCTCCTGTGCGTAGCTGCCGAGGGAAGGTGAAGAGCAGTAACAGCTTTCAGGGCTGGCACCTTCGTCCTGGGAGAAAGAGCCCGACGTTTGCTATTTCAGAAAGAGGCTCTGCCGAGAGCGAGAGCGATGAGAAGTTAGGTCTCTGGGAAAGCAGGCATCCGCAGTGCTGTTGTTCCTGTGCATAGGCTGCGGAGGGAAGTTGAAGAGCAGCAGCAGCTATCAGGGCTGGCACCTTCGTCCTGGGAGAAACAGCCCGACGTTTGCTATTTCAGAAAGAGGCTTTGCCAAGAACGAGATCGATGAGAAGTTACGTCTCTGGGAAAGCAGGTATCCCCATTGTTGTTGTTTCTTTGCATAGGCTGCCGAGGAAAGGTGAAGAGCAGCAACAGCTTTCAGGGCTGGCACCTTCGTCTTGGGAGAAACAGCCCGACGTTTGCTATTTCAGAAAGAGGCTCTGCCGAGAACTAGAGCAATGAGAAGTTACTTCTCTGGGAGAGCAGGGATCCGCAGTGCTGTTGTTCCTATGCATAGGCTGCTGAGGGAAGTTGAAGATCAGCAACAGCTTTCAGGGCTGGCACCTTCGTCTTGGGAGAAACAGCCCGACGTTTGTTATTTCAGAAAGAGGCTCTGCCGAGAACGAGAGCGATGAGAAGTTACGTCTCTGGGAAAGCAGGTGTCCCCAGTGTTGTTGTTTCATTACATAGGCTGCCGAGGGAAGGTGACGAGCAGCAACAGCTTTCAGGGCTGGCACCTTCATCCAGGGAGAAACAGCCCGACGTTTGCTATTTCAGAAAGAGGCTCTGCCGAGAACGAGAGCGATGAGAAGTTACGTCTCTGGGAAAGCAGGTATCCCCAGTGGTGTTGTTCAGGTGCATAGGCTGCCGAGGGAAGGTGAATAGCAGCAACAGCTTTCAGGGCTGGCACCTTCGTCCTGGGAGAAACAGCCCGACGTTTGCTATTTCATAAACAGGCTCTGCCGAGAACGAGAGCGATGAGAAGTTACTTCTCTGGGAAAGCAGGGATCCGCAGTGCTGTTGTTCCTGTGCATAGGCTGCCGAAGGAAGGTGAATAGCAGCAACAGTTTTCAGGGCTGGCACCTTCATCCTGGGAGAAACAGCCCGACGTTTGCTATTTCAGAAAGAGGCTCTGCCGAGAACGAGAGCGATGAGAAGTTACTTCTCTGGGAAAGGAGGTATCCCCAGTGCTGTTGTTCCTATGCATAAGCTGCGGAGGGAAGTTGAAGAGCAGCAGCAGCTTTCAGGGCTGGCACCTTCATCCAAGGAGAAACAGCCCGACGTTTGCTATTTCAGAAAGAGGCTCTGCCGAGAACGAGAGCAATGAGAAGTTACTTCTCTGGGAAAGCAGGGATCCGCAGTGCTGTTGTTCCTATGCATAGGCTGCCGAGGGAAGTTGAAGATCAGCAGCAGCATTCAGGGCTGGCAAATTCGTCCTGGGAGAAAGAGCCCGACGTTTGTTTTTTCAGAAAGAGGCTGTGCCGAGAACGAGAGCGATGAGAAGTTACGTCTCTGAGAAAGCAGGTATGCCCATTGCTGTTGCTCCTGTGCGTAGCTGCCGAGGGAAGGTGAAGAGCAGTAACAGCTTTCAGGGCTGGCACCTTCGTCCTGGGAGAAACAGCCCGACGTTTGCTATTTCAGAAAGAGGCTCTGCCGAGAGCGAGAGCGATGAGAAGTTAGGTCTCTGGGAAAGCAGGCATCCGCAGTGCTGTTGTTCCTGTGCATAGGCTGCGGAGGGAAGTTGAAGAGCAGCAGCAGCTATCAGGGCTGGCACCTTCGTCCTGGGAGAAACAGCCCGACGTTTGCTATTTCAGAAAGAGGCTTTGCCAAGAACGCGATCGATGAGAAGTTACGTCTCTGGGAAAGCAGGTATCCCCATTGTTGTTGTTTCTTTGCATAGGCTGCCGAGGAAAGGTGAAGAGCAGCAACAGCTATCAGGGCTGGCACCTTCGTCCTGGGAGAAACAGCCCGACGTTTGCTATTTCAGAAAGAGGCTCTGCCGAGATCGAGAGCGATGAGAAGTTACGTCTTTGAGAAAGCAGGTATGCCCAGTGCTGTTGTTCCTGTGCGTAGGCTGCCAAGGGAAGGTGAAGAGCAGCAACAGCTTTCAGGGCTGGCACCTTCGTCCTGGGAGAAACAGCCCGGCGTTTGCTATTTCAGAAAGAGGCTCTGCCGAGAGCGATGAGAAGTTACTTCTCTGGGAAAGCAGGCATCCGCAGTGCTGTTGTTCCTATGCATAGGCTGCCGAGGGAAGTTGAAGAGCAGCAACAGCTTTCAGGGCTGGCACCATCGTCTTGGGAGAAACAGCCCGACGTTTGCTATTTCAGAAAGAGGCTCTGCCGAGAACGAGAGCAATGAGAAGTTACTTCTCTGGGAGAGCAGGGATCCGCAGTGCTGTTGTTCCTATGCATAGGCTGCTGAGGGAAGTTGAAGATCAGCAACAGCTTTCAGGGCTGGCACCTTCGTCTTGGGAGAAACAGCCCGACGTTTGTTATTTCAGAAAGAGGCTCTGCCGAGAACGAGAGCGATGAGAAGTTACGTCTCTGGGAAAGCAGGTGTCCCCAGTGTTGTTGTTTCATTACATAGGCTGCCGAGGGAAGGTGACGAGCAGCAACAGCTTTCAGGGCTGGCACCTTCATCCAGGGAGAAACAGCCCGACGTTTGCTATTTCAGAAAGAGGCTCTGCCGAGAACGAGAGCGATGAGAAGTTACGTCTCTGGGAAAGCAGGTATCCCCAGTGGTGTTGTTCAGGTGCATAGGCTGCCGAGGGAAGGTGAATAGCAGCAACAGCTTTCAGGGCTGGCACCTTCGTCCTGGGAGAAACAGCCCGACGTTTGCTATTTCATAAACAGGCTCTGCCGAGAACGAGAGCGATGAGAAGTTACGTCTCTGGGAAAGCAGGTATCCCCAGTGTTGTTGTTTCTTTGCATAGGCTGCCGAGGGAACGTGAAGAGCAGCAACAGCTTTCAGGGCTGGCACCTTCGTCCTGGGAGAAACAGCCCGACGTTTGCTATTTCAGAAAGAGGCTCTGCCGAGAACGAGAGCGATGAGAAGTTACTTCTCTGGGAAAGCAGGGATCCGCAGTGCTGTTGTTCCTGTGCATAGGCTGCCGAAGGAAGGTGAATAGCAGCAACAGTTTTCAGGGCTGGCACCTTCATCCTGGGAGAAACAGCCCGACGTTTGCTATTTCAGAAAGAGGCTCTGCCGAGAACGAGAGCGATGAGAATTTACTTCTCTGGGAAAGGAGGTATCCCCAGTGCTGTTGTTCCTATGCATAAGCTGCGGAGGGAAGTTGAAGAGCAGCAGCAGCTTTCAGGGCTGGCACCTTCGTTCTGTGTGAAACAGCCCGACGTTTGCTATTTCAGAAAGAGGCTCTGCCGAGATCGAGAGCGATGAGAAGTTACGTCTTTGAGAAAGCAGGTATGCCCAGTGCTGTTGTTTCTTTGCATAGGCTGCCGAGGGAACGTGAAGAGCAGCAACAGCTTTCAGGGCTGGCACCTTCGTCCTGGGAGAAACAGCCCGACGTTTGCTATTTCAGAAAGAGGCTCTGCCGAGAGCGAGAGCGATGAGAAGTTAGGTCTCTGGGAAAGCAGGCATCCGCAGTGCTGTTGTTCCTGTGCATAGGCTGCAGAGGGAAGTTGAAGAGCAGCAGCAGCTATCAGGGCTGGCACCTTCGTCCTGGGAGAAACAGCCCGACGTTTGCTATTTCAGAAAGAGGCTTTGCCAAGAACGAGATCGATGAGAAGTTACGTCTCTGGGAAAGCAGGTATCCCCATTGTTGTTGTTTCTTTGCATAGGCTGCCGAGGAAAGGTGAAGAGCAGCAACAGCTTTCAGGGCTGGCACCTTCGTCCTGGGAGAAACAGCCCGTCGTTTGCTATTTCAGAAAGAGGCTCTGCCGAGAGCGATGAGAAGTTACGTCTCTGGGAAAGCAGGCATCTGCAGTGCTGTTGTTCCTATGCATAGGCTGCCGAGGGAAGTTGAAGAGCAGCAACAGCTTTCAGGGCTGGCACCTTCGTCTTGGGAGAAACAGCCCGACGTTTGCTATTTCAGAAAGAGGCTCTGCCGAGAACGAGAGCAATGAGAAGTTACTTCTCTGGGAGAGCAGGGATCCGCAGTGCTGTTGTTCGTTGCATAGGCTGCTGAAGGAAGTTGAAGATCAGCAACAGCTTTCAGGGCTGGCACCTTCGTCCTGGGAGAAACAGCCCGACGTTTGCTATTTCAGAAACAGTCTTTGCCAAGAACAACAGCGGAGAGACCTTAAGTCTCTGGGAAATCAGGTAATTCAGGTGCTGTTGTTCCTGTGCATAGGATGCTTAGGGAAGGTGAAGAGCAGCAACAGCTTTCAGGGCTGGCACCTTCGTTCTGTGTGAAACAGCCCGACGTTTGCTATTTCAGAAAGAGGCTCTGCCGAGAGCGATGAGAAATTACGTCTCTGGGAAAGCAGGCATCCGCAGTGCTGTTGTTCCTATGCATAGGCTGCCGAGGGAAGGTGAAGAGCAGCAACAGCTTTCAGGGCTGGCACCTTCATCCTGGGAGAAACAGCCCGACGTTTGCTATTTCAGAAAGAGGCTCTGCCAAGAACGAGAGCAATGAGAAGTTACTTCTCTGGGAAAGCAGGGATCCGCAGTGCTGTTGTTCCTATGCATAGGCTGCCGAGGGAAGTTGAAGACCAGCAACAGCTTTCAGGGCTGCCTCCTTCATCCTGGGAGAAACAGCCCGACGTTTGTTATTTCAGAAAGAGGCTCTGCCGAGAACGAGAGCGATGAGAAGTTACGTCTCTGGGAAAGCAGGTGTCCCCAGTGTTGTTGTTTCATTACATAGGCTGCCGAGGGAAGGTGACGAGCAGCAACAGCTTTCAGGGCTGGCACCTTCATCCAGGGAGAAACAGCCCGACGTTTGCTATTTCAGAAAGAGGCTCTGCCGAGAATGAGAGCGATGAGAAGTTACGTCTCTGGGAAAGCAGGTATCCCCAGTGGTGTTGTTCAGGTGCATAGGCTGCCGAGGGAAGGTGAATAGCAGCAACAGCTTTCAGGGCTGGCACCTTCGTCCTGGGAGAAGCAGCCCGACGTTTGCTATTTCATAAACAGGCTATGCCGAGAACGAGAGCGATGAGAAGTTACGTCTCTGGGAAAGCAGGTATCCCCAGTGTTGTTGTTTCTTTGCATAGGCTGCCGAGGGAACGTGAAGAGCAGCAACAGCTTTCAGGGCTGGCACCTTCGTCCTGGGAGAAACAGCCCGACGTTTGCTATTTCAGAAAGAGGCTCTGCCGAGAACGAGAGCGATGAGAAGTTACTTCTCTGGGAAAGCAGGGATCCGCAGTGCTGTTGTTCCTGTGCATAGGCTGCCGAAGGAAGGTGAATAGCAGCAACAGTTTTCAGGGCTGGCACCTTCATCCTGGGAGAAACAGCCCGACGTTTGCTATTTCAGAAAGAGGCTCTGCCGAGAACGAGAGCGATGAGAATTTACGTCTCTGGGAAAGGAGGTATCCCCAGTGCTGTTGTTCCTATGCATAAGCTGTGGAGGGAAGTTGAAGAGCAGCAGCAGCTTTCAGGGCTGGCACCTTCGTTCTGTGTGAAACAGCCCGACGTTTGCTATTTCAGAAAGAGGCTCTGCCGAGATCGAGAGCGATGAGAAGTTACGTCTTTGAGAAAGCAGGTATGCCCAGTGCTGTTGTTCCTGTGCGTAGGCTGCCGAGGGAAGGTGAATAGCAGCAACAGCTTTCAGGGCTGGCACCTTCGTCCTGGGAGAAACAGCCCGACGTTTGCTATTTCATAAACAGGCTCTGCCGAGAACGAGAGCGATGAGAAGTTACTTCTCTGGGAAAGCAGGTATCCCCAGTGTTGTTGTTTCTTTGCATAGGCTGCCGAGGGAACGTGAAGAGCAGCAACAGCTTTCAGGGCTGGCACCTTCGTCCTGGGAGAAACAGCCCGACGTTTGCTATTTCAGAAAGAGGCTCTGCCGAGAACGAGAGCGATGAGAAGTTACTTCTCTGGGAAAGCAGGGATCCGCAGTGCTGTTGTTCCTGTGCATAGGCTGCCGAAGGAAGGTGAATAGCAGCAACAGTTTTCAGGGCTGGCACCTTCATCCTGGGAGAAACAGCCCGACGTTTGCTATTTCAGAAAGAGGCTCTGACGAGAACGAGAGCGATGAGAATTTACTTCTCTGGGAAAGGAGGTATCCCCAGTGCTGTTGTTCCTATGCATAAGCTGCGGAGGGAAGTTGAAGAGCAGCAGCAGCATTCAGGGCTGGCACCTTCGTTCTGTGTGAAACAGCCCGACGTTTGCTATTTCAGAAAGAGGCTCTGCCGAGATCGAGAGCGATGAGAAGTTACGTCTTTGAGAAAGCAGGTATGCCCAGTGCTGTTGTTCCTGTGCGTAGGCTGCCAAGGGAAGGTGAAGAGCAGCAACAGCTTTCATGGCTGGCACCTTCGTTCTGTGCGAAACAGCCTGACGTTTGCTATTTCAGAAACAGGCTCTGCCGGAACGAGAGCAATGAGAAGTTACGTCTCCGGGAGAGCAGGTATTCCCAGTGCTGTTGTTCCTATGCATAGGCTGCGGAGGGAAGTTGAAGATCAGCAGCAGCATTCAGGGCTGGCAAATTCGTCCTGGGAGAAAGAGCCCGACGTTTGTTATTTCAGAAAGAGGCTGTGCCGAGAACGAGAGCAATGAGAAGTTACGTCTCTGAGAAAGCAGGTATGCCCATTGCTGTTGCTCCTGTGCGTAGCTGCCGAGGGAAGGTGAAGAGCAGTAACAGCTTTCAGGGCTGGCACCTTCGTCCTGGGAGAAACAGCCCGACGTTTGCTATTTCAGAAAGAGGCTCTGCCGAGAGCGAGAGCGATGAGAAGTTAGGTCTCTGGGAAAGCAGGCATCCGCAGTGCTGTTGTTCCTGTGCATAGGCTGCGGAGGGAGGTTGAAGAGCAGCAGCAGCTATCAGGGCTGGCACCTTCGTCCTGGGAGAAACAGCCCGACGTTTGCTATTTCAGAAAGAGGCTTTGCCAAGAACGAGATCGATGAGAAGTTACGTCTCTGGGAAAGCAAGTATCCCCATTGTTGTTGTTTCTTTGCATAGGCTGCCGAGGAAAGGTGAAGAGCAGCAACAGCTTTCAGGGCTGGCACCTTCGTCCTGGGAGAAACAGCCCGACGTTTGCTATTTCAGAAAGAGGCTCTGCCGAGATCGAGAGCGATGAGAAGTTACGTCTTTGAGAAAGCAGGTATGCCCAGTGCTGTTGTTCCTGTGCGTAGGCTGCCAAGGGAAGGTGAAGAGCAGCAACAGCTTTCAGGGCTGGCACCTTCGTCCTGGGAGAAACAGCCCGGCGTTTGCTATTTCAGAAAGAGGCTCTGCCGAGAGCGATGAGAAGTTACGTCTCTGGGAAAGCAGGCATCCGCAGTGCTGTTGTTCCTATGCATAGGCTGCCGAGGGAAGTTGAAGAGCAGCAACAGCTTTCAGGGCTGGCACCTTCGTCTTGGGAGAAACAGCCCGACGTTTGCTATTTCAGAAAGAGGCTCTGCCGAGAACTAGAGCAATGAGAAGTTACTTCTCTGGGAGAGCAGGGATCCGCAGTGCTGTTGTTCCTATGCATAGGCTGCTGAGGGAAGTTGAAGATCAGCAACAGCTTTCAGGGCTGGCACCTTCGTCTTGGGAGAAACAGCCCGACGTTTGTTATTTCAGAAAGAGGCTCTGCCGAGAACGAGAGCGATGAGAAGTTACGTCTCTGGGAAAGCAGGTGTCCCCAGTGTTGTTGTTTCATTACATAGGCTGCCGAAGGAAGATGAATAGCAGCAACAGTTTTCAGGGCTGGCACCTTCATCCTGGGAGAAACAGCCCGACGTTTGCTATTTCAGAAAGAGGCTCTGCCGAGAACGAGAGCGATGAGAAGTTACTTCTCTGGGAAAGCAGGGATCCGCAGTGCTGTTGTTCCTATGCATAGGCTGCCGAGGGAAGTTGAAGATCAGCAGCAGCATTCAGGGCTGGCAAATTCGTCCTGGGAGAAAGAGCCCGACGTTTGTTTTTTCAGAAAGAGGCTGTGCCGAGAACGAGAGCGATGAGAAGTTACGTCTCTGAGAAAGCAGGTATGCCCATTGCTGTTGCTCCTGTGCGTAGCTGCCGAGGGAAGGTGAAGAGCAGTAACAGCTTTCAGGGCTGGCACCTTCGTCCTGGGAGAAACAGCCCGACGTTTGCTATTTCAGAAAGAGGCTCTGCCGAGAGCGAGAGCGATGAGAAGTTAGGTCTCTGGGAAAGCAGGCATCCGCAGTGCTGTTGTTCCTGTGCATAGGCTGCGGAGGGAAGTTGAAGAGCAGCAGCAGCTATCAGGGCTGGCACCTTCGTCCTGGGAGAAACAGCCCGACGTTTTCTATTTCAGAAAGAGGCTTTGCCAAGAACGCGATCGATGAGAAGTTACGTCTCTGGGAAAGCAGGTATCCCCATTGTTGTTGTTTCTTTGCATAGGCTGCCGAGGAAAGGTGAAGAGCAGCAACAGCTTTCAGGGCTGGCACCTTCGTCCTGGGAGAAACAGCCCGACGTTTGCTATTTCAGAAAGAGGCTCTGCCGAGATCGAGAGCGATGAGAAGTTACGTCTTTGAGAAAGCAGGTATGCCCAGTGCTGTTGTTCCTGTGCGTAGGCTGTCAAGGGAAGGTGAAGAGCAGCAACAGCTTTCAGGGCTGGCACCTTCGTCCTGGGAGAAACAGCCCGGCGTTTGCTATTTCAGAAAGAGGCTCTGCCGAGAGCGATGAGAAGTTACTTCTCTGGGAAAGCAGGCATCCGCAGTGCTGTTGTTCCTATGCATAGGCTGCCGAGGGAAGTTGAAGAGCAGCAACAGCTTTCAGGGCTGGCACCTTCGTCTTGGGAGAAACAGCCCGACGTTTGCTATTTCAGAAAGAGGCTCTGCCGAGAACGAGAGCAATGAGAAGTTACTTCTCTGGGAGAGCAGGGATCCGCAGTGCTGTTGTTCCTATGCATAGGCTGCTGAGGGAAGTTGAAGATCAGCAACAGCATTCAGGGCTGGCACCTTCGTCTTGGGAGAAACAGCCCGACGTTTGTTATTTCAGAAAGAGGCTCTGCCGAGAACGAGAGCGATGAGAAGTTACGTCTCTGGGAAAGCAGGTGTCCCCAGTGTTGTTGTTTCATTACATAGGCTGCCGAGGGAAGGTGACGAGCAGCAACAGCTTTCAGGGCTGGCAACTTCATCCAGGGAGAAACAGCCCGACGTTTGCTATTTCAGAAAGAGGCTCTGCCGAGAACGAGAGCGATGAGAAGTTACGTCTCTGGGAAAGCAGGTATCCCCAGTGGTGTTGTTCAGGTGCATAGGCTGCCGAGGGAAGGTGAATAGCAGCAACAGCTTTCAGGGCTGGCACCTTCGTCCTGGGAGAAACAGCCCGACGTTTGCTATTTCATAAACAGGCTCTGCCGAGAACGAGAGCGATGAGAAGTTACGTCTCTGGGAAAGCAGGTATCCCCAGTGTTGTTGTTTCTTTGCATAGGCTGCCGAGGGAACGTGAAGAGCAGCAACAGCTTTCAGGGCTGGCACCTTCGTCCTGGGAGAAACAGCCCGACGTTTGCTATTTCAGAAAGAGGCTCTGCCGAGAACGAGAGCGATGAGAAGTTACTTCTCTGGGAAAGCAGGGATCCGCAGTGCTGTTGTTCCTGTGCATAGGCTGCCGAAGGAAGGTGAATAGCAGCAACAGTTTTCAGGACTGGCACCTTCATCCTGGGAGAAACAGCCCGACGTTTGCTATTTCAGAAAGAGGCTCTGCCGAGAACGAGAGCGATGAGAATTTACTTCTCTGGGAAAGGAGGTATCCCCAGTGCTGTTGTTCCTATGCATAAGCTGCGGAGGGAAGTTGAAGAGCAGCAGCAGCTTTCAGGGCTGGCACCTTCGTTCTGTGTGAAACAGCCCGACGTTTGCTATTTCAGAAAGAGGCTCTGCCGAGATCGAGAGCGATGAGAAGTTACGTCTTTGAGAAAGCAGGTATGCCCAGTGCTGTTGTTTCTTTGCATAGGCTGCCGAGGGAACGTGAAGAGCAGCAACAGCTTTCAGGGCTGGCACCTTCGTCCTGGGAGAAACAGCCCGACGTTTGCTATTTCAGAAAGAGGCTCTGCCGAGAGCGAGAGCGATGAGAAGTTAGGTCTCTGGGAAAGCAGGCATCCGCAGTGCTGTTGTTCCTGTGCATAGGCTGCGGAGGGAAGTTGAAGAGCAGCAGCAGCTATCAGGGCTGGCACCTTCGTCCTGGGAGAAACAGCCCGACGTTTGCTATTTCAGAAAGAGGCTTTGCCAAGAACGAGATCGATGAGAAGTTACGTCTCTGGGAAAGCAGGTATCCCCATTGTTGTTGTTTCTTTGCATAGGCTGCCGAGGAAAGGTGAAGAGCAGCAACAGCTTTCAGGGCTGGCACCTTCGTCCTGGGAGAAACAGCCCGGCGTTTGCTATTTCAGAAAGAGGCTCTGCCGAGAGCGATGAGAAGTTACGTCTCTGGGAAAGCAGGCATCTGCAGTGCTGTTGTTCCTATGCATAGGCTGCCGAGGGAAGTTGAAGAGCAGCAACAGCTTTCAGGGCTGGCACCTTCGTCTTGGGAGAAACAGCCCGACGTTTGCTATTTCAGAAAGAGGCTCTGCCGAGAACGAGAGCAATGAGAAGTTACTTCTCTGGGAGAGCAGGGATCCGCAGTGCTGTTGTTCGTTGCATAGGCTGCTGAAGGAAGTTGAAGATTAGCAACAGCTTTCAGGGCTGGCACCTTCGTCCTGGGAGAAACAGCCCGACGTTTGCTATTTCAGAAACAGTCTTTGCCAAGAACAACAGCGGAGAGACCTTAAGTCTCTGGGAAATCAGGTAATTCAGGTGCTGTTGTTCCTGTGCATAGGATGCTTAGGGAAGGTGAAGAGCAGCAACAGCTTTCAGGGCTGGCACCTTCTTTCTGTGTGAAACAGCCCGACGTTTGCTATTTCAGAAAGAGGCTCTGCCGAGAGCGATGAGAAATTACGTCTCTGGGAAAGCAGGCATCCGCAGTGCTGTTGTTCCTATGCATAGGCTGCCGAGGGAAGGTGAAGAGCAGCAACAGCTTTCAGGGCTGGCACCTTCATCCTGGGAGAAACAGCCCGACGTTTGCTATTTCAGAAAGAGGCTCTGCCAAGAACGAGAGCAATGAGAAGTTACTTCTCTGGGAAAGCAGGGATCCGCAGTGCTGTTGTTCCTATGCATAGGCTGCCGAGGGAAGTTGAAGACCAGCAACAGCTTTCAGGGCTGCCTCCTTCATCCTGGGAGAAACAGCCCGACGTTTGTTATTTCAGAAAGAGGCTCTGCCGAGAACGAGAGCGATGAGAAGTTACGTCTCTGGGAAAGCAGGTGTCCCCAGTGTTGTTGTTTCATTACATAGGCTGCCGAGGGAAGGTGACGAGCAGCAACAGCTTTCAGGGCTGGCACCTTCATCCAGGGAGAAACAGCCCGACGTTTGCTATTTCAGAAAGAGGCTCTGCCGAGAATGAGAGCGATGAGAAGTTACGTCTCTGGGAAAGCAGGTATCCCCAGTGGTGTTGTTCAGGTGCATAGGCTGCCGAGGGAAGTTGAAGAGCAGCAGCAGCTTTCAGGGCTGGCACCTTCGTTCTGTGTGAAACAGCCCGACGTTTGCTATTTCAGAAAGAGGCTCTGCCGAGATCGAGAGCGATGAGAAGTTACGTCTCTGGGAAAGCAGGTATGCCCAGTGCTGTTGTTCCTGTGCGTAGGCTGCCAAGGGAAGGTGAAGAGCAGCAACAGCTTTCAGGGCTGGCACCTTCATTCTGTGTGAAACAGCCCGACGTTTGCTATTTCAGAAAGAGTCTCTGCCGAGAACGAGAGCGATGAGAAGTTACGTCTCTGGGAAAGCAGGTATCCCCAGTGTTGTTGTTTCTTTGCATAGGCTGCCGAGGGAAGATGACGAGCAGCAACAGCTTTCCGGGCTGGCACCTTCATCCAAGGAGAAACAGCCCGACGTTTGCTATTTCAGAAAGAGGCTCTGCCGAGAACGAGAGCAATGAGAAGTTACGTCTCTGGGAAAGCAGGTATCCCCAGTGTTGTTGTTTCTTTGCATAGGCTGCCGAGGGAAGATGACGAGCAGCAATAGCTTTCAGGGCTGGCACCTTCATCCAAGGAGAAACAGCCCGATGTTTGCTATTTCAGAAAGAGGCTCTGCCGAGAACGAGAGCAATGAGAAGTTACTTCTCTGGGAAAGCAGGGATCCACAGTGCTGTTGTTCCTATGCATAGGCTGCCGAGGGAAGTTGAAGACCAGCAACAGCTTTCAGGGCTGCCTCCTTCATCCTGGGAGAAACAGCCCGACGTTTGTTATTTCAGAAAGAGGCTCTGCCGAGATCGAGAGCGATGAGAAGTTACGTCTTTGAGAAAGCAGGTATGCCCAGTGCTGTTGTTCCTGTGCGTAGGCTGCCACGGGAAGGTGAAGAGCAGCAACAGCTTTCAGGGCTGGCACCTTCGTTCTGTGTGAAACAGCCCGACGTTTGCTATTTCAGAAAGAGGCTCTGCCGAGATCGAGAGCGATGAGAAGTTACGTCTCTGGGAAAGCAGGTATGCCCAGTGCTGTTGTTTCTTTGCATAGGCTGCCGAGGGAACGTGAAGAGCAGCAACAGCTTTCAGGGCTGGCACCTTCGTCCTGGGAGAAACAGCCCGACGTTTGCTATTTCAGAAAGAGTCTCTGCCGAGAACGAGAGCGATGAGAAGTTACTTCTCTGGGAAAGCAGGGATCCGCAGTGCTGTTGTTCCTGTGCATAGGCTGCCGAAGGAAGGTGAATAGCAGCAACAGTTTTCAGGGCTGGCACCTTCATCCTGGGAGAAACAGCCCGACGTTTGCTATTTCAGAAAGAGGCTCTGCCGAGAACGAGAGCGATGAGAATTTACTTCTCTGGGAAAGGAGGTATCCCCAGTGCTGTTGTTCCTATGCATAAGCTGCGGAGGGAAGTTGAAGAGCAGCAGCAGCTTTCAGGGCTGGCACCTTCGTTCTGTGTGAAACAGCCCGACGTTTGCTATTTCAGAAAGAGGCTCTGCCGAGATCAAGAGCGATGAGAAGTTACGTCTTTGAGAAAGCAGGTATGCCCAGTGCTGTTGTTCCTGTGCGTAGGCTGCCAAGGGAAGGTGAAGAGCAGCAACAGCTTTCAGGGCTGGCACCTTCGTTCTGTGTGAAACAGCCTGACGTTTGCTATTTCAGAAAGAGTCTCTGCCGAGAACGAGAGCGATGAGAAGTTACGTCTCTGGGAAAGCAGGTATCCTCAGTGTTGTTGTTTCTTTGCATAGGCTGCCGAGGGAAGATGACGAGCAGCAACAGCTTTCAGGGCTGGCACCTTCATCCAAGGAGAAACAGCCCGACGTTTGCTATTTCAGAAAGAGGCTCTGCCGAGAACGAGAGCGATGAGAAGTTACTTCTCTGGGAAAGGACGTATCCCCAGTGCTGTTGTTCCTATGCATAGGCTGCCGAGGGAAGTTGAAGAGCAGCAGCAGCTTTCAGGGCTGGCACCTTCGTTCTGTGTGAAACAGCCCGACGTTTGCTATTTCAGAAAGAGGCTCTGCCGAGATCGAGAGCGATGAGAAGTTACGTCTCTGGGAAAGCAGGTATGCCCAGTGCTGTTGTTCCTGTGTGTAGGCTGCCAAGGGAAGGTGAAGAGCAGCAACAGCTTTCAGGGCTGGCACCTTCATTCTGTGTGAAACAGCCCGACGTTTGCTATTTCAGAAAGAGTCTCTGCCGAGAACGAGAGCGATGAGAAGTTACGTCTCTGGGAAAGCAGGTATCCCCAGTGTTGTTGTTTCTTTGCATAGGCTGCCGAGGGAAGATGACGAGCAGCAACAGCTTTCAGGGCTGGCACCTTCATCCAAGGAGAAACAGCCCGACGTTTGCTATTTCAGAAAGAGGCTCTGCCGAGAACGAGAGCAATGAGAAGTTACGTCTCTGGGAAAGCAGGTATCCCCAGTGTTGTTGTTTCTTTGCATAGGCTGCCGAGGGAAGATGACGAGCAGCAATAGCTTTCAGGGCTGGCACCTTCATCCAAGGAGAAACAGCCCGATGTTTGCTATTTCAGAAAGAGGCTCTGCCGAGAACGAGAGCAATGAGAAGTTACTTCTCTGGGAAAGCAGGGATCCACAGTGCTGTTGTTCCTATGCATAGGCTGCCGAGGGAAGTTGAAGACCAGCAACAGCTTTCAGGGCTGCCTCCTTCATCCTGGGAGAAACAGCCCGACGTTTGTTATTTCAGAAAGAGGCTCTGCCGAGATCGAGAGCGATGAGAAGTTACGTCTTTGAGAAAGCAGGTATGCCCAGTGCTGTTGTTCCTGTGCGTAGGCTGCCACGGGAAGGTGAAGAGCAGCAACAGCTTTCAGGGCTGGCACCTTCGTCCTGGGAGAAACAGCCCGACGTTTGCTATTTCAGAAAGAGTCTCTGCCGAGAACGAGAGCGATGAGAAGTTACTTCTCTGGGAAAGCAGGGATCCGCAGTGCTGTTGTTCCTGTGCATAGGCTGCCGAAGGAAGGTGAATAGCAGCAACAGTTTTCAGGGCTGGCACCTTCATCCTGGGAGAAACAGCCCGACGTTTGCTATTTCAGAAAGAGGCTCTGCCGAGAACGAGAGCGATGAGAATTTACTTCTCTGGGAAAGGAGGTATCCCCAGTGCTGTTGTTCCTATGCATAAGCTGCGGAGGGAAGTTGAAGAGCAGCAGCAGCTTTCAGGGCTGGCACCTTCGTTCTGTGTGAAACAGCCCGACGTTTGCTATTTCAGAAAGAGGCTCTGCCGAGATCAAGAGCGATGAGAAGTTACGTCTTTGAGAAAGCAGGTATGCCCAGTGCTGTTGTTCCTGTGCGTAGGCTGCCAAGGGAAGGTGAAGAGCAGCAACAGCTTTCAGGGCTGGCACCTTCGTTCTGTGTGAAACAGCCTGACGTTTGCTATTTCAGAAAGAGTCTCTGCCGAGAACGAGAGCGATGAGAAGTTACGTCTCTGGGAAAGCAGGTATCCCCAGTGTTGTTGTTTCTTTGCATAGGCTGCCGAGGGAAGATGACGAGCAGCAACAGCTTTCAGGGCTGGCACCTTCATCCAAGGAGAAACAGCCCGACGTTTGCTATTTCAGAAAGAGGCTCTGCCGAGAACGAGAGCAATGAGAAGTTACTTCTCTGGGAAAGCAGGGATCCGCAGTGCTGTTGTTCCTATGCATAGGCTGCCGAGGGAAGTTGAAGACCAGCAACAGCTTTCAGGGCTGCCTCCTTCATCCTGGGAGAAACAGCCCGACGTTTGTTATTTCAGAAAGAGGCTCTGCAGAGAACGAGAGCGATGAGAAGTTACTTCTCTGGGAAAGGACGTATCCCCAGTGCTGTTGTTCCTATGCATAGGCTGCCGAGGGAAGTTGAAGAGCAGCAGCAGCTTTCAGGGCTGGCACCTTCGTTCTGTGTGAAACAGCCCGACGTTTGCTATTTCAGAAAGAGGCTCTGCCGAGATCGAGAGCGATGAGAAGTTACGTCTCTGGGAAAGCAGGTATGCCCAGTGCTGTTGTTCCTGTGCGTAGGCTGCCAAGGGAAGGTGAAGAGCAGCAACAGCTTTCAGGGCTGGCACCTTCATTCTGTGTGAAACAGCCCGACGTTTGCTATTTCAGAAAGAGTCTCTGCCGAGAACGAGAGCGATGAGAAGTTACGTCTCTGGGAAAGCAGGTATCCCCAGTGTTGTTGTTTCTTTGCATAGGCTGCCGAGGGAAGATGACGAGCAGCAACAGCTTTCAGGGCTGGCACCTTCATCCAAGGAGAAACAGCCCGACGTTTGCTATTTCAGAAAGAGGCTCTGCCGAGAACGAGAGCAATGAGAAGTTACGTCTCTGGGAAAGCAGGTATCCCCAGTGTTGTTGTTTCTTTGCATAGGCTGCCGAGGGAAGATGACGAGCAGCAACAGCTTTCAGGGCTGGCACCTTCATCCAAGGAGAAACAGCCCGATGTTTGCTATTTCAGAAAGAGGCTCTGCCGAGAACGAGAGCAATGAGAAGTTACTTCTCTGGGAAAGCAGGGATCCGCACTGCTGTTGTTCCTGTGCGTAGGCTGCCGAGGGAAGGTGAAGAGCAGCAACAGCTTTCAGGGCTGGCACCTTCGTCTTGGGAGAAACAGCCCGACGTTTGCTATTTCAGAAAGAGGCTCTGCCGAGAACGAGAGCAATGAGAAGTTACTTCTCTGGGAAAGCAGGGATCCGCAGTGCTGTTGTTCCTATGCATAGGCTGCCGAGGGAAGTTGAAGACCAGCAACAGCTTTCAGGGCTGCCTCCTTCATCCTGGGAGAAACAGCCCGACGTTTGCTATTTCAGAAAGAGGCTCTGCCGAGAACGAGAGCGATGAGAATTTACTTCTCTGGGAAAGGAGGTATCCCCAGTGCTGATGTTCCTATGCATAAGCTGCGGAGGGAAGTTGAAGAGCAGCAGCAGCTTTCAGGGCTGGCACCTTCGTTCTGTGTGAAACAGCCCGACGTTTGCTATTTCAGAAAGAGGCTCTGCCGAGATCGAGAGCGATGAGAAGTTACGTCTTTGAGAAAGCAGGTATGCCCAGTGCTGTTGTTTCTTTGCATAGGCTGCCGAGGGAACGTGAAGAGCAGCAACAGCTTTCAGGGCTGGCACCTTCGTCCTGGGAGAAACAGCCCGACGTTTGCTATTTCAGAAAGAGTCTCTGCCGAGAACGAGAGCGATGAGAAGTTACTTCTCTGGGAAAGCAGGGATCCGCAGTGCTGTTGTTCCTGTGCATAGGCTGCCGAAGGAAGGTGAATAGCAGCAACAGTTTTCAGGGCTGGCACCTTCGTTCTGTGTGAAACAGCCCGACGTTTGCTATTTCAGAAAGAGGCTCTGCCGAGATCGAGAGCGATGAGAAGTTACGTCTCTGGGAAAGCAGGTATGCCCAGTGCTGTTGTTCCTGTGCGTAGGCTGCCAAGGGAAGGTGAAGAGCAGCAACAGCTTTCAGGGCTGGCACCTTCATTCTGTGTGAAACAGCCCGACGTTTGCTATTTCAGAAAGAGTCTCTGCCGAGAACGAGAGCGATGAGAAGTTACGTCTCTGGGAAAGCAGGTATCCCCAGTGTTGTTGTTTCTTTGCATAGGCTGCCGAGGGAAGATGACGAGCAGCAACAGCTTTCAGGGCTGGCACCTTCATCCAAGGAGAAACAGCCCGACGTTTGCTATTTCAGAAAGAGGCTCTGCCGAGAACGAGAGCAATGAGAAGTTACGTCTCTGGGAAAGCAGGTATCCCCAGTGTTGTTGTTTCTTTGCATAGGCTGCCGAGGGAAGATGACGAGCAGCAACAGCTTTCAGGGCTGGCACCTTCATCCAAGGAGAAACAGCCCGACGTTTGCTATTTCAGAAAGAGGCTCTGCCGAGAACGAGAGCAATGAGAAGTTACGTCTCTGAGAAAGCAGGTATGCCCAGTGCTGTTGTTCCTGTGCGTAGGCTGCCGAGGGAAGGTGACAAGCAGCAACAGCTTTCAGGGCTGGCACCTTCGTCTTGGGAGAAACAGCCCGACGTTTGCTATTTCAGAAAGAGTCTCTGCCGAGATCGAGAGCGATGAGAAGTTACGTCTCTGGGAAAGCAGGTATGCCCAGTGCTGTTGTTCCTGTGCGTAGGCTGCCAAGGGAAGGTGAAGAGCAGCAACAGCTTTCAGGGCTGGCACCTTCATTCTGTGTGAAACAGCCCGACGTTTGCTATTTCAGAAACAGGCTCTGCCGAGAACGAGAGCGATGAGAAGTTACGTCTCTGGGAAAGCAGGTATCCCCAGTGTTGTTGTTTCTTTGCATAGGCTGCCGAGGGAAGGTGAAGAGCAGCAACAGCTTTCAGGGCTGGCACCTTAGTCCTGGGAGAAACAGCCCGACGTTTGCTATTTCAGAAAGAGGCTCTGCCGAGAGCGAGAGCGATGAGAAGTTACGTCTCTGGGAAAGCAGGCATTCGCAGTGCTGTTGTTTCATTGCATAGGCTGCCGTGGGAAGTGAAGAGCAACATCGGCTTTCAGGGCTGGCACCTTCGTCCTGGGAGAAACTGCCCGACGTTTGCTATTTCAGAAAGAGGCTCTGCCGAGAACGAGAGCGATGAGAAGTTACGTCTCTGGGAAAGCAGGGATCCCCAGTGCTGTTGTTCCTATGCATAGGCTGCCGAGGGAAGGTGAAGAGCAGCAACAGCTTTCAGGGCTGGCACCTTCGTCCTTGGAGAAACAGCCCGACGTTTGCTATTTCAGAAAGAGGCTCTGCCGAGAACGAGAGCGATGAGAAGTTACGTCTCTGAGAAAGCAGGTATGCCCAGTGCTGTTGTTTCATTGCATAGGCTGCCGTGGCAAGTGAAGAGCAACAACGGCTTTCAGGGCTGGCACCTTCGTCCTGGGAGAAACAGCCCGACGTTTGCTATTTAAGAAAGAGTCTCTGCCGAGATCGAGAGCGATGAGAAGTTACGTCTCTGGGAAAGCAGGTATCCCCAGTGTTGTTGTTTCATTGCATAGGCTGCCGAGGGAAGATGACGAGCAGCAACAGCTTTCAGGGCTGGCACCTTCATCCAAGGAGAAACAGCCCGACGTTTGCTATTTCAGAAAGAGGCTCTGCCGAGATCGAGAGCGATGAGAAGTTACGTCTCTGGGAAAGCAGGTATCCCCAGTGTTGTTGTTTCTTTGCATAGGCTGCCGAGGGAAGGTGAAGAGCAGCAACAGCTTTCAGGGCTGGCACCATCGTCCTGGGAGAAACTGCCCGACGTTTGCTCTTTCAGAAAGAGGCTCTGCCGAGAACAACAGCGGTGAGAATTTACGTCTCCGGGAGAGCAGGTATTCCCAGTGCTGTTGTTCCTATGCATAGGCTGCCGAGGGAAGCTGAAGATCAGCAGCAGCATTAAGGGCTGGCACCTTAGTCCTGGGAGAAACAGCCCGACGTTTGTTATTTCAGAAAGAGGCTGTGCCGAGAACGAGAGCGATGAGAAGTTACGTCTCTGAGAAAGCAGGTATGCCCATTGCTGTTGTTCCTGTGCGTAGGCTGCCGAGGGAAGGTGAAGAGCAGCAACAGCTTTCAGGGCTGGCACCTTCATCCTCGGAGAAACAGCCCGACGTTTGTTATTTCAGAAAGAGGCTCTGCCGAGAACGAGAGCGATGAGAAGTTACTTCTCTGGGAAAGGAGGTATCCCCAGTGCTGTTGTTCCTATGCATAAGCTGCGGAGGGAAGTTGAAGAGCAGCAGCAGCTTTCAGGGCTGGCACCTTCGTTCTGTGTGAAACAGCCCGACGTTTGCTATTTCAGAAAGAGGCTCTGCCGAGATCGAGAGCGATGAGAAGTTACGTCTTTGAGAAAGCATGTATGCCCAGTGCTGTTGTTCCTGTGCGTAGGCTGCCAAGGGAAGGTGAAGAGCAGCAACAGCTTTCATGGCTGGCACCTTCGTACTGTGTGAAACAGCCTGACGTTGCTATTTCAGAAACAGGCTCTGCCGAGAACGAGAGCAATGAGAAGTTACGTCTCCGGGAGAGCAGGTATTCCCAGTGCTGTTGTTCCCATGCATAGGCTGCAGAGGGAAGTTGAAGATCAGCAGCAGCATTCAGGGCTGGCAAATTCGTCCTGGGAGAAACAGCCCGACGTTTGTTATTTCAGAAAGAGGCTGTGCCGAGAACGAGAGCGATGATAAGATACGTCTCTGAGAAAGCAGGTATGCCCATTGCTGTTGCTCCTGTGCGTAGGCTGCCGAGGGAAGGTGAAGAGCAGTAACAGCTTTCAGGGCTGGCACCTTCGTCCTGGGAGAAACTGCCCGACGTTTGCTATTTCAGAAAGAGGCTCTGCCGAGAGCGAGAGCGATGAGAAGTTACGTCTCTGGGAGAGCAGGCATCCGCAGTGCTGTTGTTCCTATGCATAGGCTGCCGAGGGAAGTTGAAGACCAGCAACAGCTTTCAGGGCTGCCTCCTTCATCCTGGGAGAAACAGCCCGACGTTTGATATATCAGAAAGAGGCTCTGCCGAGAACGAGATCAATGAGAAGTTACGTCTCCAGGAAAGCAGGTATTCCCAGTGCTGTTGTTTCGTTGCATAGGCTGCCGTGGGAAGTGAAGAGCAACAACGGCTTTCAACGCTGGCACCATCGTCCTGGGAGAAACTGCCCGACGTTTGCTCTTTCAGAAAGAGGCTCTGCCGAGAACAACAGCGGTGAGAAGTTACGTCTCTGGGAGAGCAGGCATCCGCAGTGCTGTTGTTCCTATGCATAGGCTGCCGAGGGAAGTTGAAGACCAGCAACAGCTTTCAGGGCTGCCTCCTTCATCCTGGGAGATACAGCCCGACGTTTGCTATTTCAGAAACAGGCTCTGCCGAGAACGAGAGCGATGAGAAGTTACGTCTCTGAGAAAGCAGGTATGCCCAGTGCTGTTGTTCCTGTGCGTAGGCTGCCGAGGGAAGGTGACGAGCAGCAATAGCTTTCAGGGCTGGCACCTTCATCCAAGGAGAAACAGCCCGACGTTTGCTATTTCAGAAAGAGGCTCTGCCGAGATCGAGAGCGATGAGAAGTTACGTCTCTGGGAAAGCAGGTATCCCCAGTGTTGTTGTTTCTTTGCATAGGCTGCCGAGGGAAGGTGAAGAGCAGCAACAGCTTTCAGGGCTGGCACCTTCGTTCTGTATGAAACAGCCCGACGTTTGCTATTTCAGAAAGAGGCTCTGCCGAGAACGAGAGCGATGAGAAGTTACGTCTCCGGGAGAGCAGGTATTCCCAGTGCTGTTGTTCCTATGCATAGGCTGCCGAGGGAAGCTGAAGATCAGCAGCAGCATTAAGGGCTGGCACCTTAGTCCTGGGAGAAACAGCCCGACGTTTGTTATTTCAGAAAGAGGCTGTGCCGAGAACGAGAGCGATGAGAAGTTACGTCTCTGAGAAAGCAGGTATGCCCATTGCTGTTGTTCCTGTGCGTAGGCTGCCGAGGGAAGGTGAAGAGCAGCAACAGCTTTCAGGGCTGGCACCTTCATCCTGGGAGAAACAGCCCGACGTTTGTTATTTCAGAAAGAGGCTCTGCCGAGAACGAGAGCGATGAGAAGTTACTTCTCTGGGAAAGGAGGTATCCCCAGTGCTGTTGTTCCTATGCATAAGCTGCGGAGGGAAGTTGAAGAGCAGCAGCAGCTTTCAGGGCTGGCACCTTCGTTCTGTGTGAAACAGCCCGACGTTTGCTATTTCAGAAAGAGGCTCTGCCGAGATCGAGAGCGATGAGAAGTTACGTCTTTGAGAAAGCATGTATGCCCAGTGCTGTTGTTCCTGTGCGTAGGCTGCCAAGGGAAGGTGAAGAGCAGCAACAGCTTTCATGGCTGGCACCTTCGTACTGTGTGAAACAGCCTGACGTTGCTATTTCAGAAACAGGCTCTGCCGAGAACGAGAGCAATGAGAAGTTACGTCTCCGGGAGAGCAGGTATTCCCAGTGCTGTTGTTCCCATGCATAGGCTGCAGAGGGAAGTTGAAGATCAGCAGCAGCATTCAGGGCTGGCAAATTCGTCCTGGGAGAAACAGCCCGACGTTTGTTATTTCAGAAAGAGGATGAGCCGAGAACGAGAGCGATGATAAGATACGTCTCTGAGAAAGCAGGTATGCCCATTGCTGTTGCTCCTGTGCGTAGGCTGCCGAGGGAAGGTGAAGAGCAGTAACAGCTTTCAGGGCTGGCACCTTCGTCCTGGGAGAAACTGCCCGACGTTTGCTATTTCAGAAAGAGGCTCTGCCGAGAGCGAGAGCGATGAGAAGTTACGTCTCTGGGAGAGCAGGCATCCGCAGTGCTGTTGTTCCTATGCATAGGCTGCCGAGGGAAGTTGAAGACCAGCAACAGCTTTCAGGGCTGCCTCCTTCATCCTGGGAGAAACAGCCCGACGTTTGATATATCAGAAAGAGGCTCTGCCGAGAACGAGATCAATGAGAAGTTACGTCTCCAGGAAAGCAGGTATTCCCAGTGCTGTTGTTTCGTTGCATAGGCTGCCGTGGGAAGTGAAGAGCAACAACGGCTTTCAACGCTGGCACCATCGTCCTGGGAGAAACTGCCCGACGTTTGCTCTTTCAGAAAGAGGCTCTGCCGAGAACAACAGCGGTGAGAAGTTACGTCTCTGGGAGAGCAGGCATCCGCAGTGCTGTTGTTCCTATGCATAGGCTGCCGAGGGAAGTTGAAGACCAGCAACAGCTTTCAGGGCTGCCTCCTTCATCCTGGGAGATACAGCCCGACGTTTGCTATTTCAGAAACAGGCTCTGCCGAGAACGAGAGCGATGAGAAGTTACGTCTCTGAGAAAGCAGGTATGCCCAGTGCTGTTGTTCCTGTGCGTAGGCTGCCGAGGGAAGGTGACGAGCAGCAATAGCTTTCAGGGCTGGCACCTTCATCCAAGGAGAAACAGCCCGACGTTTGCTATTTCAGAAAGAGGCTCTGCCGAGATCGAGAGCGATGAGAAGTTACGTCTCTGGGAAAGCAGGTATCCCCAGTGTTGTTGTTTCTTTGCATAGGCTGCCGAGGGAAGGTGAAGAGCAGCAACAGCTTTCAGGGCTGGCTCCTTCATCCTGGGAGAAACAGCCCGACGTTTGCTATTTCAGAAACAGGCTCTGCCGAGAACGAGAGCGATGAGAAGTTACGTCTCCGGGAGAGCAGGTATTCCCAGTGCTGTTGTTCCTATGCATAGGCTGCCGAGGGAAGCTGAAGATCAGCAGCAGCATTAAGGGCTGGCACCTTAGTCCTGGGAGAAACAGCCCGACGTTTGTTATTTCAGAAAGAGGCTGTGCCGAGAACGAGAGCGATGAGAAGTTACGTCTCTGAGAAAGCAGGTATGCCCATTGCTGTTGTTCCTGTGCGTAGGCTGCCGAGGGAAGGTGAAGAGCAGCAACAGCTTTCAGGGCTGGCACCTTCATCCTGGGAGAAACAGCCCGACGTTTGTTATTTCAGAAAGAGGCTCTGCCGAGAACGAGAGCGATGAGAAGTTACTTCTCTGGGAAAGGAGGTATCCCCAGTGCTGTTGTTCCTATGCATAAGCTGCGGAGGGAAGTTGAAGAGCAGCAGCAGCTTTCAGGGCTGGCACCTTCGTTCTGTGTGAAACAGCCCGACGTTTGCTATTTCAGAAAGAGGCTCTGCCGAGATCGAGAGCGATGAGAAGTTACGTCTTTGAGAAAGCATGTATGCCCAGTGCTGTTGTTCCTGTGCGTAGGCTGCCAAGGGAAGGTGAAGAGCAGCAACAGCTTTCATGGCTGGCACCTTCGTACTGTGTGAAACAGCCTGACGTTTGCTATTTCAGAAACAGGCTCTGCCGAGATCGAGAGCAATGAGAAGTTACGTCTCCGGGAGAGCAGGTATTCCCAGTGCTGTTGTTCCCATGCATAGGCTGCAGAGGGAAGTTGAAGATCAGCAGCAGCATTCAGGGCTGGCAAATTCGTCCTGGGAGAAACAGCCCGACGTTTGTTATTTCAGAAAGAGGCTGTGCCGAGAACGAGAGCGATGATAAGATACGTCTCTGAGAAAGCAGGTATGCCCATTGCTGTTGCTCCTGTGCGTAGGCTGCCGAGGGAAGGTGAAGAGCAGTAACAGCTTTCAGGGCTGGCACCTTCGTCCTGGGAGAAACTGCCCGACGTTTGCTATTTCAGAAAGAGGCTCTGCCGAGAGCGAGAGCGATGAGAAGTTACGTCTCTGGGAGAGCAGGCATCCGCAGTGCTGTTGTTCCTATGCATAGGCTGCCGAGGGAAGTTGAAGACCAGCAACAGCTTTCAGGGCTGCCTCCTTCATCCTGGGAGAAACAGCCCGACGTTTGATATATCAGAAAGAGGCTCTGCCGAGAACGAGATCAATGAGAAGTTACGTCTCCAGGAAAGCAGGTATTCCCAGTGCTGTTGTTTCGTTGCATAGGCTGCCGTGGGAAGTGAAGAGCAACAACGGCTTTCAACGCTGGCACCATCGTCCTGGGAGAAACTGCCCGACGTTTGCTCTTTCAGAAAGAGGCTCTGCCGAGAACAACAGCGGTGAGAAGTTACGTCTCTGGGAGAGCAGGCATCCGCAGTGCTGTTGTTCCTATGCATAGGCTGCCGAGGGAAGTTGAAGACCAGCAACAGCTTTCAGGGCTGCCTCCTTCATCCTGG
The DNA here is from genome assembly GCF_026419915.1 of Harpia harpyja. Lineage (NCBI taxonomy): Eukaryota > Metazoa > Chordata > Aves > Accipitriformes > Accipitridae > Harpia > Harpia harpyja. Next base: position 58,615,067 of record NC_068969.1, read on the forward strand.
GAGATACAGCCCGACGTTTGCTATTTCAGAAACAGGCTCTGCCGAGAACGAGAGCGATGAGAAGTTACGTCTCTGAGAAAGCAGGTATGCCCAGTGCTGTTGTTCCTGTGCGTAGGCTGCCGAGGGAAGGTGACGAGCAGCAACAGCTTTCAGGGCTGGCACCTTCATCCAAGGAGAAACAGCCCGACGTTTGCTATTTCAGAAAGAGGCTCTGCCGAGATCGAGAGCGATGAGAAGTTACGTCTCTGGGAAAGCAGGTATCCCCAGTGTTGTTGTTTCTTTGCATAGGCTGCCGAGGGAAGGTGAAGAGCAGCAACAGCTTTCAGGGCTGGCACCTTCGTTCTGGGAGAAACAGCCCGACGTTTGCTATTTCAGAAAGAGGCTCTGCCGAGAACGAGAGCGATGAGAAGTTACGTCTCTGGGAAAGCAGGTATCCCCAGTGGTGTTGTTCAGGTGCATAGGCTGCCGAGGGAAGGTGAATAGCAGCAACAGCTTTCAGGGCTGGCACCTTCGTCCTGGGAGAAACAGCCCGACGTTTGCTATTTCATAAACAGGCTCTGCCGAGAACGAGAGCGATGAGAAGTTACGTCTCTGGGAAAGCAGGTATCCCCAGTGTTGTTGTTTCTTTGCATAGGCTGCCGAGGGAAGGTGAAGAGCAGCAACAGCTTTCAGGGCTGGCACCTTAGTCCTGGGAGAAACAGCCCGACGTTTGCTATTTCAGAAAGAGGCTCTGCCGAGAGCGAGAGCGATGAGAAGTTACGTCTCTGGGAAAGCAGGGATCCGCAGTGCTGTTGTTCCTGTGCATAGGCTGCCGAAGGAAGGTGAATAGCAGCAACAGTTTTCAGGGCTGGCACCTTCATCCTGGGAGAAACAGCCCGACGTTTGCTATTTCAGAAAGAGGCTCTGCCGAGAACGAGAGCGATGAGAATTTACTTCTCTGGGAAAGGAGGTATCCCCAGTGCTGTTGTTCCTATGCATAAGCTGCGGAGGGAAGTTGAAGAGCAGCAGCAGCTTTCAGGGCTGGCACCTTCGTTCTGTGTGAAACAGCCCGACGTTTGCTATTTCAGAAAGAGGCTCTGCCGAGATCGAGAGCGATGAGAAGTTACGTCTTTGAGAAAGCATGTATGCCCAGTGCTGTTGTTCCTGTGCGTAGGCTGCCAAGGGAAGGTGAAGAGCAGCAACAGCTTTCATGGCTGGCACCTTCGTACTGTGTGAAACAGCCTGACGTTTGCTATTTCAGAAAGAGGCTCTGCCGAGATCGAGAGCGATGAGAAGTTACGTCTTTGAGAAAGCATGTATGCCCAGTGCTGTTGTTCCTGTGCGTAGGCTGCCAAGGGAAGGTGAAGAGCAGCAACAGCTTTCATGGCTGGCACCTTCGTACTGTGTGAAACAGCCTGACGTTGCTATTTCAGAAACAGGCTCTGCCGAGAACGAGAGCAATGAGAAGTTACGTCTCCGGGAGAGCAGGTATTCCCAGTGCTGTTGTTCCCATGCATAGGCTGCAGAGGGAAGTTGAAGATCAGCAGCAGCATTCAGGGCTGGCAAATTCGTCCTGGGAGAAACAGCCCGACGTTTGTTATTTCAGAAAGAGGCTGTGCCGAGAACGAGAGCGATGATAAGATACGTCTCTGAGAAAGCAGGTATGCCCATTGCTGTTGCTCCTGTGCGTAGGCTGCCGAGGGAAGGTGAAGAGCAGTAACAGCTTTCAGGGCTGGCACCTTCGTCCTGGGAGAAACTGCCCGACGTTTGCTATTTCAGAAAGAGGCTCTGCCGAGAGCGAGAGCGATGAGAAGTTACGTCTCTGGGAGAGCAGGCATCCGCAGTGCTGTTGTTCCTATGCATAGGCTGCCGAGGGAAGTTGAAGACCAGCAACAGCTTTCAGGGCTGCCTCCTTCATCCTGGGAGAAACAGCCCGACGTTTGATATATCAGAAAGAGGCTCTGCCGAGAACGAGATCAATGAGAAGTTACGTCTCCAGGAAAGCAGGTATTCCCAGTGCTGTTGTTTCGTTGCATAGGCTGCCGTGGGAAGTGAAGAGCAACAACGGCTTTCAACGCTGGCACCATCGTCCTGGGAGAAACTGCCCGACGTTTGCTCTTTCAGAAAGAGGCTCTGCCGAGAACAACAGCGGTGAGAAGTTACGTCTCTGGGAGAGCAGGCATCCGCAGTGCTGTTGTTCCTATGCATAGGCTGCCGAGGGAAGTTGAAGACCAGCAACAGCTTTCAGGGCTGCCTCCTTCATCCTGGGAGATACAGCCCGACGTTTGCTATTTCAGAAACAGGCTCTGCCGAGAACGAGAGCGATGAGAAGTTACGTCTCTGAGAAAGCAGGTATGCCCAGTGCTGTTGTTCCTGTGCGTAGGCTGCCGAGGGAAGGTGACGAGCAGCAACAGCTTTCAGGGCTGGCACCTTCATCCAAGGAGAAACAGCCCGACGTTTGCTATTTCAGAAAGAGGCTCTGCCGAGATCGAGAGCGATGAGAAGTTACGTCTCTGGGAAAGCAGGTATCCCCAGTGTTGTTGTTTCTTTGCATAGGCTGCCGAGGGAAGGTGAAGAGCAGCAACAGCTTTCAGGGCTGGCACCTTCGTTCTGGGAGAAACAGCCCGACGTTTGCTATTTCAGAAAGAGGCTCTGCCGAGAACGAGAGCGATGAGAAGTTACGTCTCTGGGAAAGCAGGTATCCCCAGTGGTGTTGTTCAGGTGCATAGGCTGCCGAGGGAAGGTGAATAGCAGCAACAGCTTTCAGGGCTGGCACCTTCGTCCTGGGAGAAACAGCCCGACGTTTGCTATTTCATAAACAGGCTCTGCCGAGAACGAGAGCGATGAGAAGTTACGTCTCTGGGAAAGCAGGTATCCCCAGTGTTGTTGTTTCTTTGCATAGGCTGCCGAGGGAAGGTGAAGAGCAGCAACAGCTTTCAGGGCTGGCACCTTAGTCCTGGGAGAAACAGCCCGACGTTTGCTATTTCAGAAAGAGGCTCTGCCGAGAGCGAGAGCGATGAGAAGTTACGTCTCTGGGAAAGCAGGGATCCGCAGTGCTGTTGTTCCTGTGCATAGGCTGCCGAAGGAAGGTGAATAGCAGCAACAGTTTTCAGGGCTGGCACCTTCATCCTGGGAGAAACAGCCCGACGTTTGCTATTTCAGAAAGAGGCTCTGCCGAGAACGAGAGCGATGAGAATTTACTTCTCTGGGAAAGGAGGTATCCCCAGTGCTGTTGTTCCTATGCATAAGCTGCGGAGGGAAGTTGAAGAGCAGCAGCAGCTTTCAGGGCTGGCACCTTCGTTCTGTGTGAAACAGCCCGACGTTTGCTATTTCAGAAAGAGGCTCTGCCGAGATCGAGAGCGATGAGAAGTTACGTCTTTGAGAAAGCAGGTATGCCCAGTGCTGTTGTTTCTTTCCATAGGCTGCCGAGGGAACGTGAAGAGCAGCAACAGCTTTCAGGGCTGGCACCTTCGTCCTGGGAGAAACAGCCCGACGTTTGCTATTTCAGAAAGAGTCTCTGCCGAGAACGAGAGCGATGAGAAGTTACTTCTCTGGGAAAGCAGGGATCCGCAGTGCTGTTGTTTCTGTGCATAGGCTGCCGAAGGAAGGTGAATAGCAGCAACAGTTTTCAGGGCTGGCACCTTCATCCTGGGAGAAACAGCCCGACGTTTGCTATTTCAGAAAGAGGCTCTGCCGAGAACGAGAGCGATGAGAATTTACTTCCCTGGGAAAGGAGGTATCCCCAGTGCTGTTGTTCCTATGCATAAGCTGCGGAGGGAAGTTGAAGAGCAGCAGCAGCTTTCAGGGCTGGCACCTTCGTTCTGTGTGAAACAGCCCGACGTTTGCTATTTCAGAAAGAGGCTCTGCCGAGATCGAGAGCGATGAGAAGTTACGTCTTTGAGAAAGCAGGTATGCCCAGTGCTGTTGTTCCTGTGCGTAGGCTGCCAAGGGAAGGTGAAGAGCAGCAACAGCTTTCAGGGCTGGCACCTTCGTTCTGTGTGAAACAGCCTGACGTTTGCTATTTCAGAAAGAGTCTCTGCCGAGAACGAGAGCGATGAGAAGTTACGTCTCTGGGAAAGCAGGTATCCCCAGTGTTGTTGTTTCTTTGCATAGGCTGCCGAGGGAAGATGACGAGCAGCAACAGCTTTCAGGGCTGGCACCTTCATCCAAGGAGAAACAGCCCGACGTTTGCTATTTCAGAAAGAGGCTCTGCCGAGAACGAGAGCAATGAGAAGTTACTTCTCTGGGAAAGCAGGGATCCGCAGTGCTGTTGTTCCTATGCATAGGCTGCCGAGGGAAGTTGAAGACCAGCAACAGCTTTCAGGGCTGCCTCCTTCATCCTGGGAGAAACAGCCCGACGTTTGTTATTTCAGAAAGAGGCTCTGCCGAGATCGAGAGCGATGAGAAGTTACGTCTTTGAGAAAGCAGGTATGCCCAGTGCTGTTGTTCCTGTGCGTAGGCTGCCAAGGGAAGGTGAAGAGCAGCAACAGCTTTCAGGGCTGGCACCTTCGTTCTGTGTGAAACAGCCCGACGTTTGCTATTTCAGAAAGAGTCTCTGCCGAGAACGAGAGCGATGAGAAGTTACGTCTCTGAGAAAGCAGGTATGCCCAGTGCTGTTGTTCCTGTGCGTAGGCTGCCGAGGGAAGGTGACAAGCAGCAACAGCTTTCAGGGCTGGCACCTTCGTCTTGGGAGAAACAGCCCGACGTTTGCTATTTCAGAAAGAGGCTCTGCCTAGAACGAGAGCAATGAGAAGTTACTTCTCTGGGAAAGCAGGGATCCGCAGTGCTGTTGTTCCTATGCATAGGCTGCCGAGGGAAGTTGAAGACCAGCAACAGCTTTCAGGGCTGCCTCCTTCATCCTGGGAGAAACAGCCCGACGTTTGTTATTTCAGAAAGAGGCTCTGCCGAGATCGAGAGCGATGAGAAGTTACGTCTTTGAGAAAGCAGGTATGCCCAGTGCTGTTGTTCCTGTGCGTAGGCTGCCAAGGGAAGGTGAAGAGCAGCAACAGCTTTCAGGGCTGGCACCTTCGTTCTGTGTGAAACAGCCCGACGTTTGCTATTTCAGAAACAGGCTCTGCCGAGAACGAGAGCGATGAGAAGTTACGTCTCTGAGAAAGCAGGTATGCCCAGTGCTGTTGTTCCTGTGCGTAGGCTGCCGAGGGAAGGTGACAAGCAGCAACAGCTTTCAGGGCTGGCACCTTCGTCTTGGGAGAAACAGCCCGACGTTTGCTATTTCAGAAAGAGGCTCTGCCGAGATCGAGAGCGATGAGAAGTTACGTCTCTGGGAAAGCAGGTATCCCCAGTGTTGTTGTTTCTTTGCATAGGCTGCCGAGGGAAGGTGAAGAGCAGCAACAGCTTTCAGGGCTGGCTCCTTCATCCTGGGAGAAACAGCCCGACGTTTGCTATATCAGAAAGAGGCTCTGCCGAGAACGACATCAATGAGAAGTTACGTCTCCAGGAAAGCAGGTATTCCCAGTGCTGTTGTTTCGTTGCATAGGCTGCCGTGGGAAGTGAAGAGCAACAACGGCTTTCAACGCTGGCACCATCGTCCTGGGAGAAACTGCCCGACGTTTGCTCTTTCAGAAAGAGGCTCTGCCGAGAACAACAGCGGTGAGAATTTACGTCTCTGGGAGAGCAGGCATCCGCAGTGCTGTTGTTCCTATGCATAGGCTGCCGAGGGAAGTTGAAGACCAGCAACAGCTTTCAGGGCTGCCTCCTTCATCCTGGGAGAAACAGCCCGACGTTTGTTATTTCAGAAAGAGGCTCTGCCGAGAACGAGAGCGATGAGAAGTTACTTCTCTGGGAAAGGACGTATCCCCAGTGCTGTTGTTCCTATGCATAGGCTGCCGAGGGAAGTTGAAGAGCAGCAGCAGCTTTCAGGGCTGGCACCTTCGTTCTGTGTGAAACAGCCCGACGTTTGCTATTTCAGAAAGAGGCTCTGCCGAGATCGAGAGCGATGAGAAGTTACGTCTTTGAGAAAGCAGGTATGCCCAGTGCTGTTGTTCCTGTGCGTAGGCTGCCAAGGGAAGGTGAAGAGCAGCAACAGCTTTCAGGGCTGGCACCTTCGTTCTGTATGAAACAGCCCGACGTTTGCTATTTCAGAAACAGGCTCTGCCGAGAACGAGAGCGATGAGAAGTTACGTCTCCGGGAGAGCAGGTATTCCCAGTGCTGTTGTTCCTATGCATAGGCTGCCGAGGGAAGCTGAAGATCAGCAGCAGCATTAAGGGCTGGCACCTTAGTCCTGGGAGAAACAGCCCGACGTTTGTTATTTCAGAAAGAGGCTGTGCCGAGAACGAGAGCGATGAGAAGTTACGTCTCTGAGAAAGCAGGTATGCCCATTGCTGTTGTTCCTGTGCGTAGGCTGCCGAGGGAAGGTGAAGAGCAGCAACAGCTTTCAGGGCTGGCACCTTCGTCCTGGGAGAAACAGCCCGACGTTTGCTATTTCAGAAAGAGTCTCTGCCGAGAACGAGAGCGATGAGAAGTTACGTCTCTGGGAAAGCAGGTATCCCCAGTGTTGTTGTTTCTTTGCATAGGCTGCCGAGGGAAGATGACGAGCAGCAACAGCTTTCAGGGCTGGCACCTTCATCCAGGGAGAAACAGCCCGACGTTTGCTATTTCAGAAAGAGGCTCTGCCGAGATCGAGAGCGATGAGAAGTTACGTCTCTGGGAAAGCAGGTATCCCCAGTGTTGTTGTTTCTTTGCATAGGCTGCCGAGGGAAGGTGAAGAGCAGCAACAGCTTTCAGGGCTGGCTCCTTCATCCTGGGAGAAACAACCCGACGTTTGATATATCAGAAAGAGGCTCTGCCGAGAACGAGATCAATGAGAAGTTACGTCTCCAGGAAAGCAGGTATTCCCAGTGCTGTTGTTTCGTTGCATAGGCTGCCGTGGGAAGTGAAGAGCAACAACGGCTTTCAACGCTGGCACCATCGTCCTGGGAGAAACTGCCCGACGTTTGCTCTTTCAGAAAGAGGCTCTGCCGAGAACAACAGCGGTGAGAAGTTACGTCTCTGGGAGAGCAGGCATCCGCAGTGCTGTTGTTCCTATGCATAGGCTGCCGAGGGAAGTTGAAGACCAGCAACAGCTTTCAGGGCTGCCTCCTTCATCCTGGGAGATACAGCCCGACGTTTGCTATTTCAGAAACAGGCTCTGCCGAGAACGAGAGCGATGAGAAGTTACGTCTCTGAGAAAGCAGGTATGCCCAGTGCTGTTGTTCCTGTGCGTAGGCTGCCGAGGGAAGGTGACGAGCAGCAACAGCTTTCAGGGCTGGCACCTTCATCCAAGGAGAAACAGCCCGACGTTTGCTATTTCAGAAAGAGGCTCTGCCGAGAACGAGAGCGATGAGAAGTTACGTCTCTGGGAAAGCAGGTATCCCCAGTGTTGTTGTTTCTTTGCATAGGCTGCCGAGGGAAGGTGAAGAGCAGCAACAGCTTTCAGGGCTGGCACCTTAGTCCTAGGAGAAACAGCCCGACGTTTGCTATTTCAGAAAGAGGCTCTGCCGAGAACGAGAGCGATGAGAAGTTACGTCTCTGGGAAAGCAGGTATCCCCAGTGGTGTTGTTCAGGTGCATAGGCTGCCGAGGGAAGGTGAATAGCAGCAACAGCTTTCAGGGCTGGCACCTTCGTCCTGGGAGAAACAGCCCGACGTTTGCTATTTCATAAACAGGCTCTGCCGAGAACGAGAGCGATGAGAAGTTACGTCTCTGGGAAAGCAGGGATCCGCAGTGCTGTTGTTCCTGTGCATAGGCTGCCGAAGGAAGGTGAATAGCAGCAACAGTTTTCAGGGCTGGCACCTTCATCCTGGGAGAAACAGCCCGACGTTTGCTATTTCAGAAAGAGGCTCTGCCGAGAACGAGAGCGATGAGAATTTACTTCTCTGGGAAAGGAGGTATCCCCAGTGCTGTTGTTCCTATGCATAAGCTGCGGAGGGAAGTTGAAGAGCAGCAGCAGCTTTCAGGGCTGGCACCTTCGTTCTGTGTGAAACAGCCCGACGTTTGCTATTTCAGAAAGAGGCTCTGCCGAGATCGAGAGCGATGAGAAGTTACGTCTTTGAGAAAGCAGGTATGCCCAGTGCTGTTGTTTCTTTGCATAGGCTGCCGAGGGAACGTGAAGAGCAGCAACAGCTTTCAGGGCTGGCACCTTCGTCCTGGGAGAAACAGCCCGACGTTTGCTATTTCAGAAAGAGTCTCTGCCGAGAACGAGAGCGATGAGAAGTTACTTCTCTGGGAAAGCAGGGATCCGCAGTGCTGTTGTTCCTGTGCATAGGCTGCCGAAGGAAGGTGAATAGCAGCAACAGTTTTCAGGGCTGGCACCTTCATCCTGGGAGAAACAGCCCGACGTTTGCTATTTCAGAAAGAGGCTCTGCCGAGAACGAGAGCGATGAGAATTTACTTCTCTGGGAAAGGAGGTATCCCCAGTGCTGTTGTTCCTATGCATAAGCTGCGGAGGGAAGTTGAAGAGCAGCAGCAGCTTTCAGGGCTGGCACCTTCGTTCTGTGTGAAACAGCCCGACGTTTGCTATTTCAGAAAGAGGCTCTGCCGAGATCGAGAGCGATGAGAAGTTACGTCTTTGAGAAAGCAGGTATGCCCAGTGCTGTTGTTCCTGTGCGTAGGCTGCCAAGGGAAGGTGAAGAGCAGCAACAGCTTTCAGGGCTGGCACCTTCGTTCTGTGTGAAACAGCCCGACGTTTGCTATTTCAGAAACAGGCTCTGCCGAGAACGAGAGCGATGAGAAGTTACGTCTCTGAGAAAGCAGGTATGCCCAGTGCTGTTGTTCCTGTGCGTAGGCTGCCGAGGGAAGGTGACAAGCAGCAACAGCTTTCAGGGCTGGCACCTTCGTCTTGGGAGAAACAGCCCGACGTTTGCTATTTCAGAAAGAGGCTCTGCCGAGAACGAGAGAAATGAGAAGTTACTTCTCTGGGAAAGCAGGGATCCGCAGTGCTGTTGTTCCTGTGTATAGGCTGCCGAGGGAAGTTGAAGACCAGCAACAGCTTTCAGGGCTGCCTCCTTCATCCTGGGAGAAACAGCCCGACGTTTGTTATTTCAGAAAGAGGCTCTGCCGAGAACGAGAGCGATGAGAAGTTACGTCTCTGGGAAAGCAGGTATCCCCAGTGTTGTTGTTTCATTGCATAGGCTGCCGAGGGAAGATGACGAGCAGCAACAGCTTTCAGGGCTGGCACCTTCATCCAAGGAGAAACAGCCCGACGTTTGCTATTTCAGAAAGAGGCTCTGCCGAGATCGAGAGCGATGAGAAGTTACGTCTCTGAGAAAGCAGGTATGCCCATTGCTGTTGTTCCTGTGCGTAGGCTGCCGAGGGAAGGTGAAGAGCAGCAACAGCTTTCAGGGCTGGCACCTTCGTCCTGGGAGAAACAGCCCGACGTTTGCTATTTCAGAAAGAGTCTCTGCCGAGAACGAGAGCGATGAGAAGTTACGTCTCTGGGAAAGCAGGTATCCCCAGTGTTGTTGTTTCTTTGCATAGGCTGCCGAGGGAAGATGACGAGCAGCAACAGCTTTCAGGGCTGGCACCTTCATCCAGGGAGAAACAGCCCGACGTTTGCTATTTCAGAAAGAGGCTCTGCCGAGATCGAGAGCGATGAGAAGTTACGTCTCTGGGAAAGCAGGTATCCCCAGTGTTGTTGTTTCTTTGCATAGGCTGCCGAGGGAAGGTGAAGAGCAGCAACAGCTTTCAGGGCTGGCTCCTTCATCCTGGGAGAAACAACCCGACGTTTGATATATCAGAAAGAGGCTCTGCCGAGAACGAGATCAATGAGAAGTTACGTCTCCAGGAAAGCAGGTATTCCCAGTGCTGTTGTTTCGTTGCATAGGCTGCCGTGGGAAGTGAAGAGCAACAACGGCTTTCAACGCTGGCACCATCGTCCTGGGAGAAACTGCCCGACGTTTGCTCTTTCAGAAAGAGGCTCTGCCGAGAACAACAGCGGTGAGAAGTTACGTCTCTGGGAGAGCAGGCATCCGCAGTGCTGTTGTTCCTATGCATAGGCTGCCGAGGGAAGTTGAAGACCAGCAACAGCTTTCAGGGCTGCCTCCTTCATCCTGGGAGATACAGCCCGACGTTTGCTATTTCAGAAACAGGCTCTGCCGAGAACGAGAGCGATGAGAAGTTACGTCTCTGAGAAAGCAGGTATGCCCAGTGCTGTTGTTCCTGTGCGTAGGCTGCCGAGGGAAGGTGACGAGCAGCAACAGCTTTCAGGGCTGGCACCTTCATCCAAGGAGAAACAGCCCGACGTTTGCTATTTCAGAAAGAGGCTCTGCCGAGAACGAGAGCGATGAGAAGTTACGTCTCTGGGAAAGCAGGTATCCCCAGTGTTGTTGTTTCTTTGCATAGGCTGCCGAGGGAAGGTGAAGAGCAGCAACAGCTTTCAGGGCTGGCACCTTAGTCCTAGGAGAAACAGCCCGACGTTTGCTATTTCAGAAAGAGGCTCTGCCGAGAACGAGAGCGATGAGAAGTTACGTCTCTGGGAAAGCAGGTATCCCCAGTGGTGTTGTTCAGGTGCATAGGCTGCCGAGGGAAGGTGAATAGCAGCAACAGCTTTCAGGGCTGGCACCTTCGTCCTGGGAGAAACAGCCCGACGTTTGCTATTTCATAAACAGGCTCTGCCGAGAACGAGAGCGATGAGAAGTTACGTCTCTGGGAAAGCAGGGATCCGCAGTGCTGTTGTTCCTGTGCATAGGCTGCCGAAGGAAGGTGAATAGCAGCAACAGTTTTCAGGGCTGGCACCTTCATCCTGGGAGAAACAGCCCGACGTTTGCTATTTCAGAAAGAGGCTCTGCCGAGAACGAGAGCGATGAGAATTTACTTCTCTGGGAAAGGAGGTATCCCCAGTGCTGTTGTTCCTATGCATAAGCTGCGGAGGGAAGTTGAAGAGCAGCAGCAGCTTTCAGGGCTGGCACCTTCGTTCTGTGTGAAACAGCCCGACGTTTGCTATTTCAGAAAGAGGCTCTGCCGAGATCGAGAGCGATGAGAAGTTACGTCTTTGAGAAAGCAGGTATGCCCAGTGCTGTTGTTTCTTTGCATAGGCTGCCGAGGGAACGTGAAGAGCAGCAACAGCTTTCAGGGCTGGCACCTTCGTCCTGGGAGAAACAGCCCGACGTTTGCTATTTCAGAAAGAGTCTCTGCCGAGAACGAGAGCGATGAGAAGTTACTTCTCTGGGAAAGCAGGGATCCGCAGTGCTGTTGTTCCTGTGCATAGGCTGCCGAAGGAAGGTGAATAGCAGCAACAGTTTTCAGGGCTGGCACCTTCATCCTGGGAGAAACAGCCCGACGTTTGCTATTTCAGAAAGAGGCTCTGCCGAGAACGAGAGCGATGAGAATTTACTTCTCTGGGAAAGGAGGTATCCCCAGTGCTGTTGTTCCTATGCATAAGCTGCGGAGGGAAGTTGAAGAGCAGCAGCAGCTTTCAGGGCTGGCACCTTCGTTCTGTGTGAAACAGCCCGACGTTTGCTATTTCAGAAAGAGGCTCTGCCGAGATCGAGAGCGATGAGAAGTTACGTCTTTGAGAAAGCAGGTATGCCCAGTGCTGTTGTTCCTGTGCGTAGGCTGCCAAGGGAAGGTGAAGAGCAGCAACAGCTTTCAGGGCTGGCACCTTCGTTCTGTGTGAAACAGCCCGACGTTTGCTATTTCAGAAACAGGCTCTGCCGAGAACGAGAGCGATGAGAAGTTACGTCTCTGAGAAAGCAGGTATGCCCAGTGCTGTTGTTCCTGTGCGTAGGCTGCCGAGGGAAGGTGACAAGCAGCAACAGCTTTCAGGGCTGGCACCTTCGTCTTGGGAGAAACAGCCCGACGTTTGCTATTTCAGAAAGAGGCTCTGCCGAGAACGAGAGAAATGAGAAGTTACTTCTCTGGGAAAGCAGGGATCCGCAGTGCTGTTGTTCCTGTGTATAGGCTGCCGAGGGAAGTTGAAGACCAGCAACAGCTTTCAGGGCTGCCTCCTTCATCCTGGGAGAAACAGCCCGACGTTTGTTATTTCAGAAAGAGGCTCTGCCGAGAACGAGAGCGATGAGAAGTTACGTCTCTGGGAAAGCAGGTATCCCCAGTGTTGTTGTTTCATTGCATAGGCTGCCGAGGGAAGATGACGAGCAGCAACAGCTTTCAGGGCTGGCACCTTCATCCAAGGAGAAACAGCCCGACGTTTGCTATTTCAGAAAGAGGCTCTGCCGAGATCGAGAGCGATGAGAAGTTACGTCTCTGGGAAAGCAGGTATCCCCAGTGTTGTTGTTTCTTTGCATAGGCTGCCGAGGGAAGGTGAAGAGCAGCAACAGCTTTCAGGGCTGGCTCCTTCATCCTGGGAGAAACAGCCCGACGTTTGCTATATCAGAAAGAGGCTCTGCCGAGAACGACATCAATGAGAAGTTACGTCTCCAGGAAAGCAGGTATTCCCAGTGCTGTTGTTTCGTTGCATAGGCTGCCGTGGGAAGTGAAGAGCAACAACGGCTTTCAACGCTGGCACCATCGTCCTGGGAGAAACTGCCCGACGTTTGCTCTTTCAGAAAGAGGCTCTGCCGAGAACAACAGCGGTGAGAATTTACGTCTCTGGGAGAGCAGGCATCCGCAGTGCTGTTGTTCCTATGCATAGGCTGCCGAGGGAAGTTGAAGACCAGCAACAGCTTTCAGGGCTGCCTGCTTCATCCTGGGAGAAACAGCCCGACGTTTGTTATTTCAGAAAGAGGCTCTGCAGAGAACGAGAGCGATGAGAAGTTACTTCTCTGAGAAAGCAGGTATGCCCAGTGCTGTTGTTCCTGTGCGTAGGCTGCCGAGGGAAGGTGACGAGCAGCAACAGCTTTCAGGGCTGGCACCTTCATCCAAGGAGAAACAGCCCGACGTTTGCTATTTCAGAAAGAGGCTCTGCCGAGAACGAGAGCGATGAGAAGTTACGTCTCTGGGAAAGCAGGTATCCCCAGTGGTGTTGTTCAGGTGCATAGGCTGCCGAGGGAAGTTGAATAGCAGCAACAGCTTTCAGGGCTGGCACCTTCGTCCTGGGAGAAACAGCCCGACGTTTGCTATTTCATAAACAGGCTCTGCCGAGAACGAGAGCGATGAGAAGTTACGTCTCTGGGAAAGCAGGGATCCGCAGTGCTGTTGTTCCTGTGCATAGGCTGCCGAAGGAAGGTGAATAGCAGCAACAGTTTTCAGGGCTGGCACCTTCATCCTGGGAGAAACAGCCCGACGTTTGCTATTTCAGAAAGAGGCTCTGCCGAGAACGAGAGCGATGAGAATTTACTTCTCTGGGAAAGGAGGTATCCCCAGTGCTGTTGTTCCTATGCATAAGCTGCGGAGGGAAGTTGAAGAGCAGCAGCAGCTTTCAGGGCTGGCACCTTCGTTCTGTGTGAAACAGCCCGACGTTTGCTATTTCAGAAAGAGGCTCTGCCGAGATCGAGAGCGATGAGAAGTTACGTCTTTGAGAAAGCAGGTATGCCCAGTGCTCTTGTTTCTTTGCATAGGCTGCCGAGGGAACGTGAAGAGCAGCAACAGCTTTCAGGGCTGGCACCTTCGTCCTGGGAGAAACAGCCCGACGTTTGCTATTTCAGAAAGAGTCTCTGCCGAGAACGAGAGCGATGAGAAGTTACTTCTCTGGGAAAGCAGGGATCCGCAGTGCTGTTGTTCCTGTGCATAGGCTGCCGAAGGAAGGTGAATAGCAGCAACAGTTTTCAGGGCTGGCACCTTCATCCTGGGAGAAACAGCCCGACGTTTGCTATTTCAGAAAGAGGCTCTGCCGAGAACGAGAGCGATGAGAATTTACTTCTCTGGGAAAGGAGGTATCCCCAGTGCTGTTGTTCCTATGCATAAGCTGCGGAGGGAAGTTGAAGAGCAGCAGCAGCTTTCAGGGCTGGCACCTTCGTTCTGTGTGAAACAGCCCGACGTTTGCTATTTCAGAAAGAGGCTCTGCCGAGAACGAGAGCGATGAGAAGTTACGTCTTTGAGAAAGCAGGTATGCCCAGTGCTGTTGTTCCTGTGCGTAGGCTGCCAAGGGAAGGTGAAGAGCAGCAACAGCTTTCAGGGCTGGCACCTTCGTTCTGTGTGAAACAGCCTGACGTTTGCTATTTCAGAAAGAGTCTCTGCCGAGAACGAGAGCGATGAGAAGTTACGTCTCTGGGAAAGCAGGTATCCCCAGTGTTGTTGTTTCTTTGCATAGGCTGCCGAGGGAAGATGACGAGCAGCAACAACTTTCAGGGCTGGCACCTTCATCCAAGGAGAAACAGCCCGACGTTTGCTATTTCAGAAAGAGGCTCTGCCGAGAACGAGAGCAATGAGAAGTTACTTCTCTGGGAAAGCAGGGATCCGCAGTGCTGTTGTTCCTATGCATAGGCTGCCGAGGGAAGTTGAAGACCAGCAACAGCTTTCAGGGCTGCCTCCTTCATCCTGGGAGAAACAGCCCGACGTTTGTTATTTCAGAAAGAGGCTCTGCCGAGATCGAGAGCGATGAGAAGTTACGTCTTTGAGAAAGCAGGTATGCCCAGTGCTGTTGTTCCTGTGCGTAGGCTGCCAAGGGAAGGTGAAGAGCAGCAACAGCTTTCAGGGCTGGCACCTTCGTTCTGTGTGAAACAGCCCGACGTTTGCTATTTCAGAAACAGGCTCTGCCGAGAACGAGAGCGATGAGAAGTTACGTCTCTGAGAAAGCAGGTATGCCCAGTGCTGTTGTTCCTGTGCGTAGGCTGCCGAGGGAAGGTGACAAGCAGCAACAGCTTTCAGGGCTGGCACCTTCGTCTTGGGAGAAACAGCCCGACGTTTGCTATTTCAGAAAGAGGCTCTGCCGAGAACGAGAGCAATGAGAAGTTACTTCTCTGGGAAAGCAGGGATCCGCAGTGCTGTTGTTCCTATGCATAGGCTGCCGAGGGAAGTTGAAGACCAGCAACAGCTTTCAGGGCTGCCTCCTTCATCCTGGGAGAAACAGCCCGACGTTTGTTATTTCAGAAAGAGGCTCTGCCGAGAACGAGAGCGATGAGAAGTTACTTCTCTGGGAAAGGACGTATCCCCAGTGCTGTTGTTCCTATGCATAGGCTGCCGAGGGAAGTTGAAGAGCAGCAGCAGCTTTCAGGGCTGGCACATTCGTTCTGTGTGAAACAGCCCGACGTTTGCTATTTCAGAAAGAGGCTCTGCCGAGATCGAGAGCGATGAGAAGTTACGTCTCTGGGAAAGCAGGTATGCCCAGTGCTGTTGTTCCTGTGCGTAGGCTGCCAAGGGAAGGTGAAGAGCAGCAACAGCTTTCAGGGCTGGCACCTTCATTCTGTGTGAAACAGCCCGACGTTTGCTATTTCAGAAACAGGCTCTGCCGAGAACGAGAGCGATGAGAAGTTACGTCTCTGGGAAAGAAGGTATCCCCAGTGTTGTTGTTTCTTTGCATAGGCTGCCGAGGGAAGATGACGAGCAGCAACAGCTTTCAGGGCTGGCACCTTCATCCAAGGAGAAACAGCCCGACGTTTGCTATTTCAGAAAGAGGCTCTGCCGAGAACGAGAGCAACGAGAAGTTACTTCTCTGGGAAAGCAGGGATCCGCAGTGCTGTTGTTCCTATGCATAGGCTGCCGAGGGAAGTTGAAGACCAGCAACAGCTTTCAGGGCTGCCTCCTTCATCCTGGGAGAAACAGCCCGACGTTTGTTATTTCAGAAAGAGGCTCTGCCGAGATCGAGAGCGATGAGAAGTTACGTCTTTGAGAAAGCAGGTATGCCCAGTGCTGTTGTTCCTGTGCGTAGGCTGCCAAGGGAAGGTGAAGAGCAGCAACAGCTTTCAGGGCTGGCACCTTCGTTCTGTGTGAAACAGCCCGACGTTTGCTATTTCAGAAACAGGCTCTGCCGAGAACGAGAGCGATGAGAAGTTACGTCTCTGAGAAAGCAGGTATGCCCAGTGCTGTTGTTCCTGTGAGTAGGCTGCCGAGGGAAGGTGACAAGCAGCAACAGCTTTCAGGGCTGGCACCTTCGTCTTGGGAGAAACAGCCCGACGTTTGCTATTTCAGAAAGAGGCTCTGCCGAGAACGAGAGCAATGAGAAGTTACTTCTCTGGGAAAGCAGGGATCCGCAGTGCTGTTGTTCCTATGCATAGGCTGCCGAGGGAAGTTGAAGACCAGCAACAGCTTTCAGGGCTGCCTCCTTCATCCTGGGAGAAACAGCCCGACGTTTGTTATTTCAGAAAGAGGCTCTGCCGAGAACGAGAGCGATGAGAAGTTACTTCTCTGGGAAAGGACGTATCCCCAGTGCTGTTGTTCCTATGCATAGGCTGCCGAGGGAAGTTGAAGAGCAGCAGCAGCTTTCAGGGCTGGCACCTTCGTTCTGTGTGAAACAGCCCGACGTTTGCTATTTCAGAAAGAGGCTCTGCCGAGAACGAGAGCGATGAGAAGTTACGTCTCTGGGAAAGCAGGTATGCCCAGTGCTGTTGTTCCTGTGCGTAGGCTGCCAAGGGAAGGTGAAGAGCAGCAACAGCTTTCAGGGCTGGCACCTTCATTCTGTGTGAAACAGCCCGACGTTTGCTATTTCAGAAACAGGTTCTGCCGAGAACGAGAGCGATGAGAAGTTACGTCTCTGGGAAAGCAGGTATCCCCAGTGTTGTTGTTTCTTTGCATAGGCTGCCGAGGGAAGGTGAAGAGCAGCAACAGCTTTCAGGGCTGGCACCTTAGTCCTGGGAGAAACAGCCCGACGTTTGCTATTTCAGAAAGAGGCTGTGCCGAGAACGAGAGCGATGAGAAGTTACGTCTCTGGGAAAGCAGGCATTCGCAGTGCTGTTGTTCCTATGCATAGGCTGCCGATGGAAGTTGAAGAGCAGCAACAGCTTTCAGGGCTGGCACCTTCGTCCTGGGAGAAACAGCCCGACGTTTGCTATTTCAGAAAGAGGCTCTGCCGAGAACTAGAGCGATGAGAAGTTACGTCTCCAGGAAAGCAGGTATTCCCAGTGCTGTTGTTTCATTGCATAGGCTGCCGTGGGAAGTGAAGAGCAACAACGGCTTTCAGGGCTGGCACCTTCGTCCTGGGAGAAACTGCCCGACGTTTGCTATTTCAGAAAGAGGCTCTGCCGAGAACGAGACCGATGAGAAGTTACGTCTCTGGGAAAGCAGGTGTCCCCAGTGTTGTTGTTTCATTGCATAGGCTGCCGAGGGAAGGTGACGAGCAGCAACAGATTTCAGGGCTGGCACCTTCATCCAAGGAGAAACAGCCCGATGTTTGCTATTTCAGAAAGAGGCTCTTCCGAGAGCGAGAGCGATGAGAAGTTACGTCTCTGGGAAAGCAGGCATCCGCAGTGCTGTTGTTCCTATGCATAGGCTGCCGAGGGAAGTTGAAGAGCAGCAACAGCTTTCAGGGCTGGCACCTTCATCCTGGGAGAAACAGCCCGACGTTTGCTATTTCAGAAAGAGGCTCTGCCGAGAACGAGAGCGATGAGAAGTTACGTCTCTGGGATAGCAGGTATCCCCAGTGCTGTTGTTCCTATGCATAGGCTGCCGAGGGAAGGTGAAGAGCAGCAACAGCTTTCAGGGCTGGCACCTTCGTCCTTGGAGAAACAGCCCGACGTTTGCTATTTCAGAAAGAGGCTCTGCCGAGAACGAGAGCGATGAGAAGTTACGTCTCCAGGAAAGCAGGTATTCCCAGTGCTGTTGTTTCATTGCATAGGCTGCCGTGGCAAGTGAAGAGCAACAACGGCTTTCAGGGCTGGCACCTTCGTCCTGGGAGAAACAGCCCGACGTTTGCTATTTAAGAAAGAGTCTCTGCCGAGAACGAGAGCGATGAGAATTTACGTCTCTGGGAAAGCAGGTATCCCCAGTGTTGTTGTTTCATTGCATAGGCTGCCGAGGGAAGATGACGAGCAGCAACAGCTTTCAGGGCTGGCACCTTCATCCAAGGAGAAACAGCCCGACGTTTGCTATTTCAGAAAGAGGCTCTGCCGAGATCGAGAGCGATGAGAAGTTACGTCTCTGGGAAAGCAGGTATCCCCAGTGTTGTTGTTTCTTTGCATAGGCTGCCGAGGGAAGGTGAAGAGCAGCAACAGCTTTCAGGGCTGGCTCCTTCATCCTGGGAGAAACAGCCCGACGTTTGCTATATCAGAAAGAGGCTCTGCCGAGAACGACATCAATGATAAGTTACGTCTCCAGGAAAGCAGGTATTCCCAGTGCTGTTGTTTCGTTGCATAGGCTGCCGTGGGAAGTGAAGAGCAACAACGGCTTTCAGGGCTGGCACCATCGTCCTGGGAGAAACTGCCCGACGTTTGCTCTTTCAGAAAGAGGCTCTGCCGAGAACAACAGCGGTGAGAATTTACGTCTCTGGGAGAGCAGGCATCCGCAGTGCTGTTGTTCCTATGCATAGGCTGCCGAGGGAAGTTGAAGACCAGCAACAGCTTTCAGGGCTGCCTCCTTCATCCTGGGAGAAACAGCCCGACGTTTGTTATTTCAGAAAGAGGCTCTGCAGAGAACGAGAGCGATGAGAAGTTACTTCTCTGGGAAAGGACGTATCCCCAGTGCTGTTGTTCCTATGCATAGGCTGCCGAGGGAAGTTGAAGAGCAGCAGCAGCTTTCAGGGCTGGCACCTTCGTTCTGTGTGAAACAGCCCGACGTTTGCTATTTCAGAAAGAGGCTCTGCCGAGATCGAGAGCGATGAGAAGTTACGTCTTTGAGAAAGCAGGTATGCCCAGTGCTGTTGTTCCTGTGCGTAGGCTGCCAAGGGAAGGTGAAGAGCAGCAACAGCTTTCAGGGCTGGCACCTTCGTTCTGTGTGAAACAGCCCGACGTTTGCTATTTCAGAAAGAGTCTCTGCCGAGAACGAGAGCGATGAGAAGTTACGTCTCTGGGAAAGCAGGTATCCCCAGTGTTGTTGTTTCATTGCATAGGCTGCCGAGGGAAGATGACGAGCAGCAACAGCTTTCAGGGCTGGCACCTTCATCCAAGGAGAAATAGCCCGACGTTTGCTATTTCAGAAAGAGGCTCTGCCGAGATCGAGAGCGATGAGAAGTTACGTCTCTGGGAAAGCAGGTATCCCCAGTGTTGTTGTTTCTTTGCATAGGCTGCCGAGGGAAGGTGAAGAGCAGCAACAGCTTTCAGGGCTGGCTCCTTCATCCTGGGAGAAACAGCCCGACGTTTGCTATATCAGAAAGAGGCTCTGCCGAGAACGAGAGCGATGAGAAGTTACGTCTCCGGGAGAGCAGGTATTCCCAGTGCTGTTGTTCCAATGCATAGGCTGCCGAGGGAAGCTGAAGATCAGCAGCAGCATTAAGGGCTGGCACCTTCGTCCTGGGAGAAACAGCCCGACGTTTGTTATTTCAGAAAGAGGCTGTGCCGAGAACGAGAGCGATGAGAAGTTACGTCTCTGAGAAAGCAGGTATGCCCATTGCTGTTGTTCCTGTGCGTAGGCTGCCGAGGGAAGGTGAAGAGCAGCAACAGCTTTCAGGGCTGGCACCTTCGTCCTGGGACAAACAGCCCGACGTTTGTTATTTCAGAAAGAGGCTCTGCCGAGAACGAGAGCGATGAGAAGTTACGTCTTTGAGAAAGCATGTATGCCCAGTGCTGTTGTTCCTGTGCGTAGGCTGCCAAGGGAAGGTGAAGAGCAGCAACAGCTTTCATGGCCGGCACCTTCGTACTGTGTGAAACAGCCTGACCTTTGCTATTTCAGAAACAGGCTCTGCCGAGAACGAGAGCAATGAGAAGTTACGTCTCCGGGAGAGCAGGTATTCCCAGTGCTGTTGTTCCTATGCATAGGCTGCAGAGGGAAGTTGAAGATCAGCAGCAGCATTCAGGGCTGGCAAATTCGTCCTGGGAGAAACAGCCCGACGTTTGTTATTTCAGAAAGAGGCTGTGCCGAGAACGAGAGCGATGAGAAGATACGTCTCTGAGAAAGCAGGTATGCCCATTGCTGTTGCTGCTGTGCGTAGGCTGCCGAGGGAAGGTGAAGAGCAGTAACAGCTTTCAGGGCTGGCACCTTCGTCCTGGGAGAAACTGCCCGACGTTTGCTATTTCAGAAAGAGGCTCTGCCGAGAGCGAGAGCGATGAGAAGTTACGTCTCTGGGAGAGCAGGCATCCGCAGTGCTGTTGTTCCTATGCATAGGCTGCCGAGGGAAGTTGAAGACCAGCAACAGCTTTCAGGGCTGCCTCCTTCATCCTGGGAGAAACAGCCCGACGTTTGTTATTTCAGAAAGAGGCACTGCCGAGAACGAGAGCGATGAGAAGTTACGTCTCCAGGAAAGCAGGTATTCCCAGTGCTGTTGTTTCGTTGCATAGGCTGCCGTGGGAAGTGAAGAGCAACAACGGCTTTCAACGCTGGCACCATCGTCCTGGGAGAAACTGCCCGACGTTTGCTCTTTCAGAAAGAGGCTCTGCCGAGAACAACAGCGGTGAGAAGTTACGTCTCTGGGAGAGCAGGCATCCGCAGTGCTGTTGTTCCTATGCATAGGCTGCCGAGGGAAGTTGAAGAGCAGCAGCAGCTTTCAGGGCTGGCACCTTCATCCAAGGAGAAACAGCCCGACGTTTGCTATTTCAGAAAGAGGCTCTGCCGAGAACGAGAGCGATGAGAAGATACGTCTCTGAGAAAGCAGGTATGCCCATTGCTGTTGCTCCTGTGCGTAGGCTGCCGAGGGAAGGTGTAGAGCAGTAACAGCTTTCAGGGCTGGCACCTTCGTCCTGGGAGAAACTGCCCGACGTTTGCTATTTCAGAAAGAGGCTCTGCCGAGAGCGAGAGCGATGAGAAGTTACGTCTCTGGGAGAGCAGGCATCCGCAGTGCTGTTGTTCCTATGCATAGGCTGCCGAGGGAAGTTGAAGACCAGCAACAGCTTTCAGGGCTGCCTCCTTCATCCTGGGAGAAACAGCCCGACGTTTGTTATTTCAGAAAGAGGCTCTGCCGAGAACGAGAGCGATGAGAAGTTACGTCTCCAGGAAAGCAGGTATTCCCAGTGCTGTTGTTTCTTTGCATAGGCTGCCGTGGGAAGTGAAGAGCAACAACGGCTTTCAACGCTGGCACCATCGTCCTGGGAGAAACTGCCCGACGTTTGCTCTTTCAGAAAGAGGCTCTGCCGAGAACAACAGCGGTGAGAAGTTACGTCTCTGGGAGAGCAGGCATCCGCAGTGCTGTTGTTCCTATGCATAGGCTGCCGAGGGAAGTTGAAGAGCAGCAGCAGCTTTCAGGGCTGCCTCCTTCATCCAAGGAGATACAGCCCGACGTTTGCTATTTCAGAAACAGGCTCTGCCGAGAACGAGAGCGATGAGAAGTTACGTCTCTGAGAAAGCAGATATGCCCAGTGCTGTTGTTCCTGTGTGTAGGCTGCCGAGGGAAGGTGACGAGCAGCAACAGCTTTCAGGGCTGGCACCTTCATCCAAGGAGAAACAGCCCGACGTTTGCTATTTCAGAAAGAGGCTCTGCCGAGAACGAGAGCGATGAGAAGTTACGTCTCTGGGAAAGCAGGTATCCCCAGTGTTGTTGTTTCTTTGCATAGGCTGCCGAGGGAAGGTGAAGAGCAGCAACAGCTTTCAGGGCTGGCACCTTAGTCCTGGGAGAAACAGCCCGACGTTTGCTATTTCAGAAAGAGGCTCTGCCGAGAGCGAGAGCGATGAGAAGTTACGTCTCTGGGAAAGCAGGCATTCGCAGTGCTGTTGTTGCTATGCATAGGCTGCCGATGGAAGTTGAAGATCAGCAACAGCTTTCAGGGCTGGCACCTTCGTCCTGGGAGAAACAGCCCGATGTTTGCTATTTCAGAAAGAGGCTCTGCCGAGAACGAGAGCGATGAGAAGTTACGTCTCTGGGAAAGCAGGTATCCCCAGTGTTGTTGTTTCATTGCATAGGCTGCCGAGGGAAGGTGAAGAGCAGCAACAGCTTTCAGGGCTGGCACCTTCATCCTGGGAGAAACAGCCCGAAGTTTGCTATTTCAGAAACAGGCTCTGCCGAGAACGAGAGCGATGAGAAGTTACGTCTCTGGGAAAGCAGGTATCCCCAGTGTTGTTGTTTCATTGCATAGGCTGCCGAGGGAAGGTGACGAGCAGCAACAGCTTTCAGGGCTGGCACCTTCATCCAAGGAGAAACAGCCCGACGTTTGCTATTTCAGAAAGAGTCTCTGCCGAGAACGAGAGCGATGAGAAGTTACGTCTCTGGGAAAGCAGGTATCCCCAGTGTTGTTGTTTCATTGCATAGGCTGCCGAGGGAAGATGACGAGCAGCAACAGCTTTCAGGGCTGGCACCTTCATCCAAGGAGAAACAGCCCGACGGTTGCTATATCAGAAAGAGGCTCTGCCGAGAACGAGATCAATGAGAAGTTACGTCTCCAGGAAAGCAGGTATTCCCAGTGCTGTTGTTTCGTTGCATAGGCTGCCGTGGGAAGTGAAGAGCAACAACAGCTTTCAGGGCTGGCACCTTCATCCAAGGAGAAACAGCCCGACGTTTGCTCTTTGAGAAAGAGGCTCTGCCGAGAACAACAGCGGTGAGAATTTACGTCTCTGGGAGAGCAGGTATTCCCAGTGCTGTTGTTCCTATGCATAGGCTGCCGAGGGAAGTTGAAGACCAGCAACAGCTTTCAGGGCTGCCTCCTTCATCCTGGGAGAAACAGCCCGACGTTTGTTATTTCAGAAAGAGGCTCTGCCGAGATCGAGAGCGATGAGAAGTTACGTCTCTGGGAAAGCAGGTATCCCCAGTGTTGTTGTTTCTTTGCATAGGCTGCCGAGGGAAGGTGAAGAGCAGCAACAGCTTTCAGGGCTGGCACCTTCATCCAAGGAGAAACAGCCCGACGTTTGCTATTTCAGAAAGAGGCTCTGCCGAGAGCGAGAGCGATGAGAAGTTACGTCTCTGGGAAAGCAGGCGTCCCCAGTGCTGTTGTTCCTATGCATAGGCTGCCGAGGGAAGTTGAAGAGCAGCAACAGCTTTCAGGGCTGGCACCTTCATCCTGGGAGAAACAGCCCGACGTTTGCTATTTCAGAAAGACTCTCTGCCGAGAACGAGAGCGATGTGAAGTTACGTCTCCGGGAAAGCAGGTATCCCCAGTGTTGTTGTTTCTTTGCATAGGCTGCCGAGGGAAGATGACGAGCAGCAACAGCTTTCAGGGCTGGCACCTTCATCCAAGGAGAAACAGCCCGACGTTTGCTATTTCAGAAAGAGGCTCTGCCGAGATCGAGAGCGATGAGAAGTTACGTCTCTGGGAAAGCAGGTATCCCCAGTGTTGTTGTTTCTTTGCATAGGCTGCCGAGGGAAGGTGAAGAGCAGCAACAGCTTTCAGGGCTGGCTCCTTCATCCTGGGAGAAACAGCCCGACGTTTGATATATCAGAAAGAGGCTCTGCCGAGAACGAGATCAATGAGAAGTTACGTCTCCAGGACAGCAGGTATTCCCAGTGCTGTTGTTTCGTTGCATAGGCTGCCGTGGGAAGTGAAGAGCAACAACGGCTTTCAACGCTGGCACCATCGTCCTGGGAGAAACTGCCCGACGTTTGCTCTTTCAGAAAGAGGCTCTGCCGAGAACAACAGCGGTGAGAAGTTACGTCTCTGGGAGAGCAGGCATCCGCAGTGCTGTTGTTCCTATGCATAGGCTGCCGAGGGAAGTTGAAGACCAGCAACAGCTTTCAGGGCTGCCTCCTTCATCCTGGGAGATACAGCCCGACGTTTGCTATTTCAGAAACAGGCTCTGCCGAGAACGAGAGCGATGAGAAGTTACGTCTCTGGGAAAGCAGGTATCCCAGGTACTGTTGTTCCTGTGCATAGGCTGCCGAGGGAAGGTGAAGAGCAGCAACAGCTTTCAGGGCTGGCACCTTCATCCTGGGAGAAACAGCCCGACGTTTGCTATTTCAGAAAGAGGCTCTGCCGAGAACGAGAGCGATGAGAAGTTACGTCTCTGGGAAAGCAGGTATCCCCAGTGTTGTTGTTTCTTTGCATAGGCTGCCGAGGGAAGGTGAAGAGCAGCAACAGCTTTCAGGGCTGGCACCTTAGTCCTGGGAGAAACAGCCCGACGTTTGCTATTTCAGAAAGAGGCTCTGCCGAGAGCGAGAGCGATGAGAAGTTACGTCTCTGGGAAAGCAGGCATTCGCAGTGCTGTTGTTCCTATGCATAGGCTGCCGATGGAAGTTGAAGATCAGCAACAGCTTTCAGGGCTGGCACCTTCGTCCTGGGAGAAACAGCCCGACGTTTGCTATTTCAGAAAGAGTCTCTGCCGAGAACGAGAGCGATGAGAAGTTGCGTCTCTGGGAAAGCAGGTATCCCCAGTGTTGTTGTTTCTTTGCATAGGCTGCCGAGGGAAGATGACGAGCAGCAACAGCTTTCAGGGCTGGCACCTTCATCCAAGGAGAAACAGCCCGACGTTTGCTATTTCAGAAAGAGGCTCTGCCGAGATCGAGAGCGATGAGAAGTTACGTCTCTGGGAAAGCAGGTATCCCCAGTGTTGTTGTTTCTTTGCATAGGCTGCCGAGGGAAGGTGAAGAGCAGCAACAGCTTTCAGGGCTGGCTCCTTCATCCTGGGAGAAACAGCCCGACGTTTGATATATCAGAAAGAGGCTCTGCCGAGAACGAGATCAATGAGAAGTTACGTCTCCAGGACAGCAGGTATTCCCAGTGCTGTTGTTTCGTTGCATAGGCTGCCGTGGGAAGTGAAGAGCAACAACGGCTTTCAACGCTGGCACCATCGTCCTGGGAGAAACTGCCCGACGTTTGCTCTTTCAGAAAGAGGCTCTGCCGAGAACAACAGCGGTGAGAAGTTACGTCTCTGGGAGAGCAGGCATCCGCAGTGCTGTTGTTCCTATGCATAGGCTGCCGAGGGAAGTTGAAGACCAGCAACAGCTTTCAGGGCTGCCTCCTTCATCCTGGGAGATACAGCCCGACGTTTGCTATTTCAGAAACAGGCTCTGCCGAGAACGAGAGCGATGAGAAGTTACGTCTCTGGGAAAGCAGGTATCCCAGGTACTGTTGTTCCTGTGCATAGGCTGCCGAGGGAAGGTGAAGAGCAGCAACAGCTTTCAGGGCTGGCACCTTCATCCTGGGAGAAACAGCCCGACGTTTGCTATTTCAGAAAGAGGCTCTGCCGAGAACGAGAGCGATGAGAAGTTACGTCTCTGGGAAAGCAGGTATCCCCAGTGTTGTTGTTTCTTTGCATAGGCTGCCGAGGGAAGGTGAAGAGCAGCAACAGCTTTCAGGGCTGGCACCTTAGTCCTGGGAGAAACAGCCCGACGTTTGCTATTTCAGAAAGAGGCTCTGCCGAGAGCGAGAGCGATGAGAAGTTACGTCTCTGGGAAAGCAGGCATTCGCAGTGCTGTTGTTCCTATGCATAGGCTGCCGATGGAAGTTGAAGATCAGCAACAGCTTTCAGGGCTGGCACCTTCGTCCTGGGAGAAACAGCCCGACGTTTGCTATTTCAGAAAGAGTCTCTGCCGAGAACGAGAGCGATGAGAAGTTGCGTCTCTGGGAAAGCAGGTATCCCCAGTGTTGTTGTTTCATTGCATAGGCTGCCGAGGGAAGATGACGAGCAGCAACAGCTTTCAGGGCTGGCACCTTCATCCAAGGAGAAACAGCCCGACGTTTGCTCTTTCAGAAAGAGGCTCTGCCGAGAACAACAGCGGTGAGAATTTACGTCTCTGGGAGAGCAGGCATCCGCAGTGCTGTTGTTCCTATGCATAGGCTGCCGAGGGAAGTTGAAGACCAGCAACAGCTTTCAGGGCTGCCTCCTTCATCCTGGGAGAAACAGCCCGACGTTTGTTATTTCAGAAAGAGGCTCTGCAGAGAACGAGAGCGATGAGAAGTTACTTCTCTGGGAAAGGACGTATCCCCAGTGCTGTTCCTATGCATAGGCTGCCGAGGGAAGTTGAAGAGCAGTAGCAGCTTTCAGGGCTGGCACCTTCGTTCTGTCTGAAACAGCCCGACGTTTGCTATTTCAGAAAGAGGCTCTGCCGAGATCGAGAGCGATGAGAAGTTGCGTCTTTGAGAAAGCATGTATGCCCAGTGCTGTTGTTCCTGTGCGTAGGCTGCCAAGGGAAGGTGAAGAGCAGCAACAGCTTTCAGGGCTGGCACCTTCGTTCTGTGTGAAACAGCCCGACGTTTGCTATTTCATAAAAAGGCTCTGCCGAGAACGAGAGCGATGAGAAGTTACGTCTCCGGGAGAGCAGGTATTCCCAGTGCTGTTGTTCCTATGCATAGGCTGCCGAGGGAAGCTGCAGATCAGCAGCAGCATTCAGGGCTGGCACCTTCGTCCTGGGAGAAACAGCCCGATGTTTGTTATTTCAGAAAGAGGCTCTGCCAAGAGCGAGAGCGATGAGAAGTTACGTCTCTGGGAAAGCAGGTATCCCCAGTGTTGTTGTTTCTTTGCATAGGCTGCCGAGGGAAGGTGAAGAGCAGCAACAGCTTTCAGGGCTGGCACCTTAGTCCTGGGAGAAACAGCCCGACGTTTGCTATTTCAGAAAGAGGCTCTGCCGAGAGCGAGAGCGATGAGAAGTTACGTCTCTGGGAAAGCAGGCATTCGCAGTGCTGTTGTTCCTATGCATAGGCTGCCGATGGAAGTTGAAGATCAGCAACAGCTTTCAGGGCTGGCACCTTCGTCCTGGGAGAAACAGCCCGACGTTTGCTATTTCAGAAAGAGTCTCTGCCGAGAACGAGAGCGATGAGAAGTTGCGTCTCTGGGAAAGCAGGTATCCCCAGTGTTGTTGTTTCATTGCATAGGCTGCCGAGGGAAGATGACGAGCAGCAACAGCTTTCAGGGCTGGCACCTTCATCCAAGGAGAAACAGCCCGACGTTTGCTCTTTCAGAAAGAGGCTCTGCCGAGAACAACAGCGGTGAGAATTTACGTCTCTGGGAGAGCAGGCATCCGCAGTGCTGTTGTTCCTATGCATAGGCTGCCGAGGGAAGTTGAAGACCAGCAACAGCTTTCAGGGCTGCCTCCTTCATCCTGGGAGAAACAGCCCGACGTTTGTTATTTCAGAAAGAGGCTCTGCAGAGAACGAGAGCGATGAGAAGTTACTTCTCTGGGAAAGGACGTATCCCCAGTGCTGTTCCTATGCATAGGCTGCCGAGGGAAGTTGAAGAGCAGTAGCAGCTTTCAGGGCTGGCACCTTCGTTCTGTCTGAAACAGCCCGACGTTTGCTATTTCAGAAAGAGGCTCTGCCGAGATCGAGAGCGATGAGAAGTTGCGTCTTTGAGAAAGCATGTATGCCCAGTGCTGTTGTTCCTGTGCGTAGGCTGCCAAGGGAAGGTGAAGAGCAGCAACAGCTTTCAGGGCTGGCACCTTCGTTCTGTGTGAAACAGCCCGACGTTTGCTATTTCATAAAAAGGCTCTGCCGAGAACGAGAGCGATGAGAAGTTACGTCTCCGGGAGAGCAGGTATTCCCAGTGCTGTTGTTCCTATGCATAGGCTGCCGAGGGAAGCTGCAGATCAGCAGCAGCATTCAGGGCTGGCACCTTCGTCCTGGGAGAAACAGCCCGATGTTTGTTATTTCAGAAAGAGGCTCTGCCAAGAGCGAGAGCGATGATAAGTTACGTCTCTGGGAAAGCAGGCATTCGCAGTGCTGTTGTTCCTATGCATAGGCTGCCGAGGGAAGTTGAAGAGCAGCAACAGCTTTCAGGGCTGGCACCTTCGTCCTGGGAGAAACAGCCCGACGTTTGCTATTTCAGAAAGAGGCTCTGCCGAGAACGAGAGCGATGAGAAGTTACGTCTCCAAGAAAGCAGGTATTCCCAGTGCTGTTGTTTCATTGCATAGGCTGCCGTGGCAAGTGAAGAGCAACAACGACTTTCAGGGCTGGCACCTTCGTCCTGGGAGAAACTGCCCGACGTTTGCTATTTCAGAAAGAGGCTCTGCCGAGAACAAGAGCGATGAGAAGTTACTTCTCTGGGAAAGGAGGTATCCCCAGTGCTGTTGTTCCTATGCATAGGCTGCCGAGGGAAGTTGAAGATCAGCAGCAGCTTTCAGGGGTGGCACCTTCGTCCTGGGAGAAACAGCCCGACGTTTGCTATTTCAGAAAGAGGCTCTGCCGAGAACGAGAGCCATGAGAAGTTACGTCTCTGGGAAAGCAGGTATCCCCAGTGTTGTTGTTTCTTTGCATAGGCTGCCGAGGGAAGTTGAAGATCAGCAGCAGCTTTCAGGGCTGGCACCTTCGTCCTGGGAGAAACAGCCCGACGTTTGCTATATCAGAAAGAGGCTCTGCTGAGAACGAGATCAATGAGAAGTTACGTCTCCAGGAAAGCAGGTATTCCCAGTGCTGTTGTTTCGTTGCATAGGCTGCCGTGGGAAGTGAAGAGCAACAACGGCTTTTAGGGCTAGCACCTTCGTCCTGGGAGAAACTGCCCGACGTTTGCTCTTTCAGAAAAAGGCTCTGCCGATAACGAGAGCGATGAGAAGTTACGTCTCTGGGAGAGTAGGCATCCGCAGTGCTGTTGTTCCTATGCATAGGCTGCCGAGGGAAGTTGAAGACCAGCAACAGCTTTCAGGGCTGCCTCCTTCATCCTGGGAGAAACAGCCTGACGTTTGTTATTTCAGAAAGAGGCTCTGCCGAGAAAGAGAGCGATGAGAAGATACTTCTCTGGGAAAGGAGGTATTCCCAGTGCTGTTGTTCCTATGCATAGGCTGCCGAGGGAAGTTGAAGAGCAGCAGCAGCTTTCAGGGCTGGCCCCTTCGTCCAGGGAGAAACTGCCCGACGTTTGCTATTTCAGAAACACCCTCTGCTGAGAACGAGAGCGATGAGGAGTTACGTCTCTGGGAGAGCAGGCATCCGCAGTGCTGTTGTTCCTATGCATTGGCTGCCGAGGGAAGTTGAAGAGCAGCAACAGCTTTCAGGGCTGGCACCTTCGTCCTGGGAGAAACAGCCCGACGTTTGCTATTTCAGAAACAGTCTCTACCGATAACGAGAGCGATAAGAAGTTACGTCTCTGGGAAAGCAGGTATGCCCAGTGTTGTTGTTCCTGTGCGTAGGCTGCCGAGGGAAGTTGAAGACCCGCAACAGCTTTCAGGGCTGCCTCCTTCATCCTGGGAGAAACAGCCCGACGTTTGCTATTTCAGAAACAGGCTCTGCCGAGAACGAGAGCGATAAGAAATTACGTCTCTTGGAAAGCAGGCATCCGCAGTGCTGCTGTTCCTATGCATAGGCTGCCGAGGGAAGTTGAAGAGCAGCAACAGCTTTCAGGGCTGGCACCTTCGTCTTGGGAGAAACAGCCCGACGTTTGCTATTTCAGAAAGAGGCTCTGCCGAGAACGAGAGCAATGAGAAGTTACTTCTCTGGGAAAGCAGGGATCCGCAGTGCTGTTGTTCCTATGCATAGGCTGCCGAGGGAAGTTGAAGAGCAGCAACAGCTTTCAGGGCTGCCTCCTTCATCCTGGGAGAAACAGCCCGACGTTTGTTATTTCAGAAAGAGGCTCTGCCGAGAACGAGAGCGATGAGAAGTTACGTCTCTGGGAAAGCAGGTGTCCCCAGTGTTGTTGTTTCATTACATAGGCTGCCGAGGGAACGTGAAGAGCAGCAACAGCTTTCAGGGCTGGCACCTTCGTTCTGTGTGAAACAGCCCGACGTTTGATATTTCAGAAAGAGGCTCTGCCGAGATCGAGAGCGATGAGAAGTTACGTCTTTGAGAAAGCATGTATGCCCAGTGCTGTTGTTCCTGTGCGTAGGCTGCCAAGGGAAGGTGAAGAGCAGCAACAGCTTTCAGGGCTGGCACCTTCGTTCTGTGTGAATCAGCCTGACGTTTGCTATTTCATAAACAGGCTCTGCCGAGAACGAGAGCGATGAGAAGTTACGTCTCCGGGAGAGCAGGTACTCCCAGTGCTGTTGTTCCTATGCATAGGCTGCCGAGGGAAGCTGAAGATCAGCAGCAGCATTCAGGGCTGGCACCTTCGTCCTGGGAGAAACAGCCCGACGTTTGTTATTTCAGAAAGAGGCTCTGCCAAGAGCGAGAGCGATGAGAAGTTACGTCTCTGGGAAAGCAGGCATTCGCAGTGCTGTTGTTCCTATGCATAGGCTGCCGAGGGAAGTTGAAGAGCAGCAACAGCTTTCAGGGCTGGCACCTTCGTCCTGGGAGAAACAGCCCGACGTTTGCTATTTCAGAAAGAGGCTCTGCCGAGAACGAGAGCGATGAGAAGTTACGTCTCCAGGAAAGCAGGTATTCCCAGTGCTGTTGTTTCATTGCATAGGCTGCCGTGGCAAGTGAAGAGCAACAACGGCTTTCAGGGCTGGCACCTTCGTCCTGGGAGAAACTGCCCGACGTTTGCTATTTCAGAAAGAGGCTCTGCCGAGAACGAGAGCGATGAGAAGTTACGTCTCTGGGAAAGCAGGTATCTCCAGTGTTGTTGTTTCATTGCATAGGCTGCCGAGGGAAGATGACGAGCAGCAACAGCTTTCAGGGCTGGCACCTTCATCCAAGGAGAAACAGCCCGACGTTTGCTATTTCAGAAAGAGGCTCTGCCGAGAACGAGAGCGATGAGAAGTTACGTCTCTGGGAAAGCAGGTATGCCCAGTGCTGTTGTTTCTTTGCATAGGCTGCCGAGGGAAGGTGAAGAGCAGCAACAGCTTTCAGGGCTGGCACCTTCGTCCTGGGAGAAACAGCCCGACGTTTGCTATTTCAGAAAGAGGCTCTGCCGAGAACAAGATCGATGAGAAGTTACTTCTCTGGGAAAGGAGGTATCCCCAGTGCTGTTGTTCCTATGCATAGGCTGCCGAGGGAAGTTGAAGATCAGCAGCAGCTTTCAGGGCTGGCACCTTCGTCCTGGGAGAAACAGCCCGACGTTTGCTATTTCAGAAAGAGGCTCTGCCGAGAACGAGAGCCATGAGAAGTTACGTCTCTGGGAAAGCAGCTATCCCCAGTGTTGTTGTTTCTTTGCATAGGCTGCCGAGGGAAGATGACGAGCAGCAACAGCTTTCAGGGCTGGCACCTTCATCCAAGGAGAAACAGCCCGACGTTTGCTATTTCAGAAAGAGGCTCTGCCGAGAACGAGAGCGATGAGAAGTTACGTCTCTGGGAAAGCAGGTATCCCCAGTGTTGTTGTTTCTTTGCATAGGCTGCCGAGGGAAGGTGAAGAGCAGCAACAGCTTTCAGGGCTGGCACCTTCGTCCTGGGAGAAACAGCCCGACGTTTGCTATTTCAGAAAGAGGCTCTGCCGAGAACAAGAGCGATGAGAAGTTACTTCTCTGGGAAAGGAGGTATCCCCAGTGCTGTTGTTCCTATGCATAGGCTGCCGAGGGAAGCTGAAGATCAGCAGCAGCATTCAGGGCTGGCACCTTCGTCCTGGGAGAAACAGCCCGACGTTTGTTATTTCAGAAAGAGGCTCTGCCAAGAGCGAGAGCGATGAGAAGTTACGTCTCTGGGAAAGCAGGCATTCGCAGTGCTGTTGTTCCTATGCATAGGCTGCCGAGGGAAGTTGAAGAGCAGCAACAGCTTTCAGGGCTGGCACCTTCGTCCTGGGAGAAACAGCCCGACGTTTGCTATTTCAGAAAGAGGCTCTGCCGAGAACGAGAGCGATGAGAAGTTACGTCTCCAGGAAAGCAGGTATTCCCAGTGCTGTTGTTTCATTGCATAGGCTGCCGTGGCAAGTGAAGAGCAACAACGGCTTTCAGGGCTGGCACCTTCGTCCTGGGAGAAACAGCCCGACGTTTGTTATTTCAGAAAGAGGCTCTGCCGAGAACGAGAGCGATGAGAAGTTACGTCTCTGGGAAAGCAGGTGTCCCCAGTGTTGTTGTTTCATTACATAGGCTGCCGAGGGAACGTGAAGAGCAGCAACAGCTTTCAGGGCTGGCACCTTCGTCCTGGGAGAAACAGCCCGACGTTTGCTATTTCAGAAAGAGGCTCTGCAGAGAACGAGAGCGATGAGAAGTTACTTCTCTGGGAAAGGACGTATCCCCAGTGCTGTTGTTCCTATGCATAGGCTGCCGAGGGAAGTTGAAGAGCAGCAGCAGCTTTCAGGGCTGGCACCTTCGTTCTGTGTGAAACAGCCCGACGTTTGATATTTCAGAAAGAGGCTCTGCCGAGATCGAGAGCGATGAGAAGTTACGTCTTTGAGAAAGCATGTATGCCCAGTGCTGTTGTTCCTGTGCGTAGGCTGCCAAGGGAAGGTGAAGAGCAGCAACAGCTTTCAGGGCTGGCACCTTCGTTCTGTGTGAAACAGCCTGACGTTTGCTATTTCATAAACAGGCTCTGCCGAGAACGAGAGCGATGAGAAGTTACGTCTCCGGGAGAGCAGGTACTCCCAGTGCTGTTGTTCCTATGCATAGGCTGCCGAGGGAAGCTGAAGATCAGCAGCAGCATTCAGGGCTGGCACCTTCGTCCTGGGAGAAACAGCCCGACGTTTGTTATTTCAGAAAGAGGCTCTGCCAAGAGCGAGAGCGATGAGAAGTTACGTCTCTGGGAAAGCAGGCATTCGCAGTGCTGTTGTTCCTATGCATAGGCTGCCGAGGGAAGTTGAAGAGCAGCAACAGCTTTCAGGGCTGGCACCTTCGTCCTGGGAGAAACAGCCCGACGTTTGCTATTTCAGAAAGAGGATTTTCCGAGAACGAGAGCGATGAGAAGTTACGTCTCCAGGAAAGCAGGTATTCCCAGTGCTGTTGTTTCATTGCATAGGCTGCCGTGGCAAGTGAAGAGCAACAACGGCTTTCAGGGCTGGCACCTTCGTCCTGGGAGAAACTGCCCGACGTTTGCTATTTCAGAAAGAGGCTCTGCCGAGAACGAGAGCGATGAGAAGTTACGTCTCTGGGAAAGCAGGTATCTCCAGTGTTGTTGTTTCATTGCATAGGCTGCCGAGGGAAGATGACGAGCAGCAACAGCTTTCAGGGCTGGCACCTTCATCCAAGGAGAAACAGCCCGACGTTTGCTATTTCAGAAAGAGGCTCTGCCGAGAACGAGAGCGATGAGAAGTTACGTCTCTGGGAAAGCAGGTATCCCCAGTGTTGTTGTTTCTTTGCATAGGCTGCCGAGGGAAGGTGAAGAGCAGCAACAGCTTTCAGGGCTGGCACCTTCGTCCTGGGAGAAACAGCCCGACGTTTGCTATTTCAGAAAGAGGCTCTGCCGAGAACAAGAGCGATGAGAAGTTACTTCTCTGGGAAAGGAGGTATCCCCAGTGCTGTTGTTCCTATGCATAGGCTGCCGAGGGAAGTTGAAGATCAGCAGCAGCTTTCAGGGCTGGCACCTTCGTCCTGGGAGAAACAGCCCGACGTTTGCTATTTCAGAAAGAGGCTCTGCCGAGAACGAGAGCCATGAGAAGTTACGTCTCTGGGAAAGCAGCTATCCCCAGTGTTGTTGTTTCTTTGCATAGGCTGCCGAGGGAAGATGACGAGCAGCAACAGCTTTCAGGGCTGGCACCTTCATCCAAGGAGAAACAGCCCGACGTTTGCTATTTCAGAAAGAGGCTCTGCCGAGAACGAGAGCGATGAGAAGTTACGTCTCTGGGAAAGCAGGTATCCCCAGTGTTGTTGTTTCTTTGCATAGGCTGCCGAGGGAAGGTGAAGAGCAGCAACAGCTTTCAGGGCTGGCACCTTCGTCCTGGGAGAAACAGCCCGACGTTTGCTATTTCAGAAAGAGGCTCTGCCGAGAACAAGAGCGATGAGAAGTTACTTCTCTGGGAAAGGAGGTATCCCCAGTGCTGTTGTTCCTATGCATAGGCTGCCGAGGGAAGCTGAAGATCAGCAGCAGCATTCAGGGCTGGCACCTTCGTCCTGGGAGAAACAGCCCGACGTTTGTTATTTCAGAAAGAGGCTCTGCCAAGAGCGAGAGCGATGAGAAGTTACGTCTCTGGGAAAGCAGGCATTCGCACTGCTGTTGTTCCTATGCATAGGCTGCCGAGGGAAGTTGAAGAGCAGCAACAGCTTTCAGGGCTGGCACCTTCGTCCTGGGAGAAACAGCCCGACGTTTGCTATTTCAGAAAGAGGCTCTGCCGAGAACGAGAGCGATGAGAAGTTACGTCTCCAGGAAAGCAGGTATTCCCAGTGCTGTTGTTTCATTGCATAGGCTGCCGTGGCAAGTGAAGAGCAACAACGGCTTTCAGGGCTGGCACCTTCGTCCTGGGAGAAACTGCCCGACGTTTGCTATTTCAGAAAGAGGCTCTGCCGAGAACGAGAGCGATGAGAAGTTACGTCTCTGGGAAAGCAGGTATCTCCAGTGTTGTTGTTTCATTGCATAGGCTGCCGAGGGAAGACGACGAGCAGCAACAGCTTTCAGGGCTGGCACCTTCATCCAAGGAGAAACAGCCCGACGTTTGCTATTTCAGAAAGAGGCTCTGCCGAGAACGAGAGCGATGAGAAGTTACGTCTCTGGGAAAGCAGGTATCCCCAGTGTTGTTGTTTCTTTGCATAGGCTGCCGAGGGAAGGTGAAGAGCAGCAACAGCTTTCAGGGCTGGCACCTTCGTCCTGGGAGAAACAGCCCGACGTTTGCTATTTCAGAAAGAGGCTCTGCCGAGAACAAGAGCGATGAGAAGTTACTTCTCTGGGAAAGGAGGTATCCCCAGTGCTGTTGTTCCTATGCATAGGCTGCCGAGGGAAGTTGAAGATCAGCAGCAGCTTTCAGGGCTGGCACCTTCGTCCTGGGAGAAACAGCCCGACGTTTGCTATTTCAGAAAGAGGCTCTGCCGAGAACGAGAGCCATGAGAAGTTACGTCTCTGGGAAAGCAGCTATCCCCAGTGTTGTTGTTTCTTTGCATAGGCTGCCGAGGGAAGGTGAATAGCAGCAACAGCTTTCAGGGCTGGCACCTTCGTCCTGGAAGAAACAGCCCGACGTTTGCTATTTCAGAAAGAGGCTCTGCCGAGAACGAGAGCGATGAGAAGTTACGTCTCTGGGAAAGCAGGTATCCCCAGTGTTGTTGTTTCTTTGCATAGGCTGCCGAGGGAAGGTGAAGAGCAGCAACAGCTTTCAGGGCTGGCACCTTCGTCCTGGGAGAAACAGCCCGACGTTTGCTATTTCAGAAAGAGGCTCTGCCGAGAACAAGAGCGATGAGAAGTTACTTCTCTGGGAAAGGAGGTATCCCCAGTGCTGTTGTTCCTATGCATAGGCTGCCGAGGGAAGTTGAAGATCAGCAGCAGCTTTCAGGGCTGGCACCTTCGTCCTGGGAGAAACAGCCCGACGTTTGCTATTTCAGAAAGAGGCTCTGCCGAGAACAAGAGCGATGAGAAGTTACTTCTCTGGGAAAGGAGGTATCCCCAGTGCTGTTGTTCCTATGCATAGGCTGCCGAGGGAAGCTGAAGATCAGCAACAGCTTTCAGGGCTGGCACCTTCGTCCTGGGAGAAACAGCCCGACGTTTGCTATTTCAGAAAGAGGCTCTGCCGAGAACGAGAGCGATGAGAAGTTACGTCTCTGGGAAAGCAGGTATCTCCAGTGTTGTTGTTTCATTGCATAGGCTGCCGAGGGAAGATGACGAGCAGCAACAGCTTTCAGGGCTGGCACCTTCATCCAAGGAGAAACAGCCCGACGTTTGCTATTTCAGAAAGAGGCTCTGCCGAGAACGAGAGCGATGAGAAGTTACGTCTCTGGGAAAGCAGGTATCCCCAGTGTTGTTGTTTCTTTGCATAGGCTGCCGAGGGAAGGTGAAGAGCAGCAACAGCTTTCAGGGCTGGCACCTTCGTCCTGGGAGAAACAGCCCGACGTTTGCTATTTCAGAAAGAGGCTCTGCCGAGAACAAGAGCGATGAGAAGTTACTTCTCTGGGAAAGGAGGTATCCCCAGTGCTGTTGTTCCTATGCATAGGCTGCCGAGGGAAGTTGAAGATCAGCAGCAGCTTTCAGGGCTGGCACCTTCGTCCTGGGAGAAACAGCCCGACGTTTGCTATTTCAGAAAGAGGCTCTGCCGAGAACGAGAGCCATGAGAAGTTACGTCTCTGGGAAAGCAGCTATCCCCAGTGTTGTTGTTTCTTTGCATAGGCTGCCGAGGGAAGATGACGAGCAGCAACAGCTTTCAGGGCTGGCACCTTCATCCAAGGAGAAACAGCCCGACGTTTGCTATTTCAGAAAGAGGCTCTGCCGAGAACGAGAGCGATGAGAAGTTACGTCTCTGGGAAAGCAGGTATCCCCAGTGTTGTTGTTTCTTTGCATAGGCTGCCGAGAGAAGGTGAAGAGCAGCAACAGCTTTCAGGGCTGGCACCTTCGTCCTGGGAGAAACAGCCCGACGTTTGCTATTTCAGAAAGAGGCTCTGCCGAGAACAAGAGCGATGAGAAGTTACTTCTCTGGGAAAGGAGGTATCCCCAGTGCTGTTGTTCCTATGCATAGGCTGCCGAGGGAAGTTAAAGATCAGCAGCAGCTTTCAGGGCTGGCACCTTCGTCCTGGGAGAAACAGCCCGACGTTTGCTATTTCAGAAAGAGGCTCTGCCGAGAACGAGAGCGATGAGAAGTTACGTCTCTGGGAAAGCAGCTATCCCCAGTGTTGTTGTTTCTTTGCATAGGCTGCCGAGGGAAGGTGAAGAGCAGCAACAGCTTTCAGGGCTGGCACCTTCGTCCTGGGAGAAACAGCCCGACGTTTGCTATTTCAGAAAGAGGCTCTGCCGAGAACAAGAGCGATGAGAAGTTACTTCTCTGGGAAAGGAGGTATCCCCAGTGCTGTTGTTCCTATGCATAGGCTGCCGAGGGAAGTTGAAGATCAGCAGCAGCTTTCAGGGCTGGCACCTTCGTCCTGGGAGAAACAGCCCGACGTTTGCTATTTCAGAAAGAGGCTCTGCCGAGAACGAGAGCCATGAGAAGTTACGTCTCTGGGAAAGCAGCTATCCCCAGTGTTGTTGTTTCTTTGCATAGGCTGCCGAGGGAAGGTGAAGAGCAGCAACAGCTTTCAGGGCTGGCACCTTCGTCCTGGGAGAAACAGCCCGACGTTTGCTATTTCAGAAAGAGGCTCTGCAGAGAACAAGAGCGATGAGAAGTTACTTCTCTGGGAAAGGAGGTATCCCCAGTGCTGTTGTTCCTATGCATAGGCTGCCGAGGGAAGTTGAAGATCAGCAGCAGCTTTCAGGGCTGGCACCTTCGTCCTGGGAGAAACAGCCCGACGTTTGCTATTTCAGAAAGAGGCTCTGCCGAGAACGAGAGCCATGAGAAGTTACGTCTCTGGGAAAGCAGCTATCCCCAGTGTTGTTGTTTCTTTGCATAGGCTGCCGAGGGAAGATGACGAGCAGCAACAGCTTTCAGGGCTGGCACCTTCATCCAAGGAGAAACAGCCCGACGTTTGCTATTTCAGAAAGAGGCTCTGCCGAGAACGAGAGCGATGAGAAGTTACGTCTCTGGGAAAGCAGGTATCCCCAGTGTTGTTGTTTCTTTGCATAGGCTGCCGAGGGAAGGTGAAGAGCAGCAACAGCTTTCAGGGCTGGCACCTTCGTCCTGGGAGAAACAGCCCGACGTTTGCTATTTCAGAAAGAGGCTCTGCCGAGAACAAGAGCGATGAGAAGTTACTTCTCTGGGAAAGGAGGTATCCCCAGTGCTGTTGTTCCTATGCATAGGCTGCCGAGGGAAGTTGAAGATCAGCAGCAGCTTTCAGGGCTGGCACCTTCGTCCTGGGAGAAACAGCCCGACGTTTGCTATTTCAGAAAGAGGCTCTGCCGAGAACGAGAGCCATGAGAAGTTACGTCTCTGGGAAAGCAGCTATCCCCAGTGTTGTTGTTTCTTTGCATAGGCTGCCGAGGGAAGGTGAAGAGCAGCAACAGCTTTCAGGGCTGGCACCTTCGTCCTGGGAGAAACAGCCCGACGTTTGCTATTTCAGAAAGAGGCTCTGCAGAGAACAAGAGCGATGAGAAGTTACTTCTCTGGGAAAGGAGGTATCCCCAGTGCTGTTGTTCCTATGCATAGGCTGCCGAGGGAAGTTGAAGATCAGCAGCAGCTTTCAGGGCTGGCACCTTCGTCCTGGGAGAAACAGCCCGACGTTTGCTATTTCAGAAAGAGGCTCTGCCGAGAACGAGAGCCATGAGAAGTTACGTCTCTGGGAAAGCAGCTATCCCCAGTGTTGTTGTTTCTTTGCATAGGCTGCCGAGGGAAGGTGAAGAGCAGCAACAGCTTTCAGGGATGGCACCTTCGTCCTGGGAGAAACAGCCCGACGTTTGCTATTTCAGAAAGAGGCTCTGCCGAGAGCGAGAGCGATGAGAAGTTACGTCTCTGGGAAAGCAGGTATCCCCAGTGTTGTTGTTTCATTGCATAGGCTGCCGAGGGAAGGTGACGAGCAGCAACAGCTTTCAGGGCTGGCACCTTTGTCCTGGGAGAAACAGCCCGACGTTTGCTATATCAGAAAGAGGCTCTGCCGAGAACGAGATCAATGAGAAGTTACGTCTCCAGGAAAGCAGGTATTCCCAGTGCTGTTGTTTCGTTGCATAGGCTGCTGTGGGAAGTGAAGAGCAACAACGGCTTTTAGGGCTAGCTCCTTCGTCCTGGGAGAAACTGCCCGACGTTTGCTCTTTCAGAAAAAGGCTCTGCCGATAACGAGAGCGATGAGAAGTTACGTCTCTGGGAGAGTAGGCATCCGCAGTGCTGTTGTTCCTATGCATAGGCTGCCGAGGGAAGGTGAAGAGCAGCAACAGCTTTCAGGGCTGGCACCTTCGTTCTGTGTGAAACAGCCCGACGTTTGCTATTTCAGAAACAACCTCTGCTGAGAACGAGAGCGATGAGGAGTTACGTCTCTGGGAAAGCAGGAATCCGCAGTGCTGTTGTTCCTGTGCATAGGCTGCCGAAGGAAGGTGAATAGCAGCAACAGTTTTCAGGGCTGGCACCTTCATCCTGGGATAAACAGCCCGACGTTTGCTATATCAGAAAGAGGCTCTGCCGAGAACGAGAGCAATGAGAAGTTACGTCTCCAGGAAAGCAGGTGTCCCCAGTGTTGTTGTTCCTGTGCGTAGGCTGCCAAGGGAAGGTGAAGAGCAGCAACAGCTTTCAGGGCTGGCACCTTCGTCCTGGGAGAAACAGCCCGGCGTTTGCTATTTCAGAAAGAGGCTTTGCCAAGAACGAGAGCGATGGGAAGTTACGTCTCTGGAAAAGCAGGCATCCGCAGTGCTGTTGTTCCTATGCATAGGCTGCCGAGGGAAGGTGAAGAGCAGCAACAGCTTTCAGGGCTGGCACCTTCGTCCTGGGAGAAACAGCACGACGTTTGCTATTTCAGAAACAGGCTTTGCCAAGAACAACAGCGGTGAGACCTTACGTCTCTGGGAAAGCAGGTAATTCAGGTGCTATTGTTCCTGTGCATAGGCTGGAAAGGGAAGGTAAAGAGCAGCAACAGCTTTCAGGGCTGGCTCCTTCATCCTGGGAGAAACAGCCCGACGTTTGCTATATCAGAAAGAGGCTCTGCCGAGAACGAGATCAATGAGAAGTTACGTCTCCAGGAAAGCAGGTATTCCCAGTGTTGTTG
This sequence comes from Harpia harpyja, assembly GCF_026419915.1. Taxonomy (NCBI): domain Eukaryota; kingdom Metazoa; phylum Chordata; class Aves; order Accipitriformes; family Accipitridae; genus Harpia; species Harpia harpyja. Next base: position 58,654,240 of record NC_068969.1, read on the forward strand.
TTTCGTTGCATAGGCTGCCGTGGGAAGTGAAGAGCAACAACGGCTTTCAGGGCTGGCACCTTCGTCCTGGGAGAAACTGCCCGACGTTTGCTCTTTCAGAAAGAGGCTCTGCCGAGAACAACAGCGGTGAGTAGTTACGTCTCTGAGAAAGCAGGTATGCCCAGTGCTGTTGTTCCTGTGCGTAGGCTGCCGAGGGAAGGTGAAGAGCAGTAACAGCTTTCAGGGCTGTCACCTTCGTCCTGGGAGAAACTGCCCGACGTTTGCTATTTCAGAAAGAGGCTCTGCCGAGAACGAGAGCGATGAGAAGTTACGTCTCTGGGAAAGCAGGTGTCCCCTGTGTTGTTGTTTCATTGCATAGGCTGCCGAGGGAAGGTGACGAGCAGCAACAGCTTTCAGGGCTGGCACCTTCATCCTGGGAGAAACAGCCCGACGTTTGCTATTTCAGAAAGAGTCTCTGCCGAGAACGAGAGCGATGAGAAGTAACGTCTCTGGGAAAGCAGGTATCCCCAGTGTTGTTGTTTCATTGCATAGGCTGCCGAGGGAAGATGACGAGCAGCAACAGCTTTCAGGGCTGGCACCTTAGTCCTGGGAGAAACAGCCCGACGTTTGCTATTTCAGAAAGAGGCTCTGCCGTGAACAAGAGCGATGAGAAGTTACTTCTCTGGGAAAGGAGGTATCCCCAGTGCTGTTGTTCCTATGCATAGGCTGCCGAGGGAGTTGAAGAGCAGCAGCAGCTTTCAGGGCTGGCACCTTCATCCAGGGAGAAACAGCCCGACGTTTGCTATTTCAGAAAGAGGCTCTGCCGAGAACGAGAGCGATGAGAAGTTACGTCTCTGGGAAAGCAGGCATTCGCAGTGCTGTTGTTCCTATGCATAGGCTGCCGAGGGAAGTTGAAGAGCAGCAACAGCTTTCAGAGCTGGCACCTTCATCCTGGGAGAAACAGCCCGACGTTTGCTATTTCAGAAACAGGCTTTGCCAAGAACAAGAGCGGTGAGACCTTACGTCTCTGGGAAAGCATGTAATTCAGGTGCTGTTGTTCCTGTGCATAGGCTGCTGAGGGAAGGTAAAGAGCAGCAACAGCTTTCAGGGCTGCCTCTTTCATCCTGGGAGAAACAGCCTGACGTTTGTTATTTCAGAAAGAGGCTGTGCCGAGAACGAGAGCGATGAGAATTTACGTCTCCAGGAAAGCAGGTATCCCCAGTGTTGTTGTTTCTTTGCATAGGCTGCCGAGGGTAGGTGAAGAGCAGCAACAGCTTTCAGGGCTGCCTCCTTCATCCTGGGAGAAACAGCCTGACGTTTGTTATTTCAGAAAGAGGCTCTGCCAAGAAAGAGAGCGATGAGAAGTTACTTCTCTGGGAAAGCAGGTATTCCCAGTGCTGTTGTTCCTATGCATAGGCTGCCGAGGGAAGTTGAAGAGCAGCAGCAGCTTTCAGGGCTGGCACCTTCGTTCTGTGTGAAACAGCCCGACGTTTGCTATTTCAGAAAGAGGCTCTGCCGAGAACGAGAGCGATGAGAAGTTACGTCTTTGAGAAAGCAGGTATGCCCAGTGCTGTTGTTCCTGTGCATAGGCTGCCGAGGGAAGGTGAAGAGCAGCAACAGCTCTCAGGGCTGGCACCTTCGTCCTGGGAGAAACAGCCCGACGTTTGCTATTTCAGAAAGAGGCTCTGCCGAGAACGAGAGCGATGAGAAGTTACGTCTCTGGGAAAGCAGGAATCCGCAGTGCTGTTGTTCCTGTGCATAGGCTGCCGAAGGAAGGTGAATAGCAGCAACAGTTTTCAGGGCTGGCACCTTCATCCTGGGAGAAACAGCCCGACGTTTGCTATATCAGAAAGAGGCTCTGCCGAGAACGAGAGCAATGAGAAGTTACGTCTCCAGGAAAGCAGGTGTCCCCAGTGTTGTTGTTTCATTGCATAGGCTCCCGAGGGAAGGTGACGAGCAGCAACAGCTTTCAGGGCTGGCACCTTCATCCAGGGAGAAACAGCCCGACGTTTGCTATTTCAGAAAGAGGCTCTGCCGAGAGCGAGAGCCATGAGAAGTTACGTCTTTGAGAAAGCAGGTATGCCCAGTGCTGTTGTTCCTGTGCGTAGGCTGCCAAGGGAAGGTGAAGAGCAGCAACAGCTTTCAGGGCTGGCACCTTCGTCCTGGGAGAAACAGCCCGGCGTTTGCTATTTCAGAAAGAGGCTTTGCCAAGAACGAGAGCGATGGGAAGTTACGTCTCTGGAAAAGCAGGCATCCGCAGTGCTGTTGTTCCTATGCATAGGCTGCCGAGGGAAGGTGAAGAGCAGCAACAGCTTTCAGGGCTGGCACCTTCGTCCTGGGAGAAACAGCACGACGTTTGCTATTTCAGAAACAGGCTTTGCCAAGAACAACAGCGGTGAGACCTTACGTCTCTGGGAAAGCAGGTAATTCAGGTGCTATTCTTCCTGTGCATATGCTGGAGAGGGAAGGTAAAGAGCAGTAACAGCTTTCAGGGCTGTCACCTTCGTCCTGGGAGAAACTGCCCGACGTTTGCTATTTCAGAAAGAGGCTCTGCCGAGAACGAGAGCGATGAGAAGTTACGTCTCTGGGAAAGCAGGTGTCCCCAGTGTTGTTGTTTCATTGCATAGGCTGCCGAGGGAAGGTGACGAGCAGCAACAGCTTTCAGGGCTGGCACCTTCATCCTGGGAGAAACAGCCCGACGTTTGCTATTTCAGAAAGAGTCTCTGCCGAGAACGAGAGCGATGAGAAGTAACGTCTCTGGGAAAGCAGGTATCCCCAGTGTTGTTGTTTCATTGCATAGGCTGCCGAGGGAAGATGACGAGCAGCAACAGCTTTCAGGGCTGGCACCTTCATCCAAGGAGAAACAGCCCGACGTTTGCTATTTCAGAAAGAGGCTCTGCCGAGAACGAGAGCGATGAGAAGTTACGTCTCTGGGAAAGCAGGTATCCCCAGTGTTGTTGTTTCTTTGCATAGGCTGCCGAGGGAAGGTGAAGAGCAGCAACAGCTTTCAGGGCTGGCACCTTAGTCCTGGGAGAAACAGCCCGACGTTTGCTATTTCAGAAAGAGGCTCTGCCGTGAACAAGATCGATGAGAAGTTACTTCTCTGGGAAAGCAGGTATGCCCAGTGCTGTTGTTCCTATGCATAGGCTGCCGAGGGAAGTTGAAGAGCAGCAGCAGCTTTCAGGGCTGGCACCTTCATCCAGGGAGAAACAGCCCGACGTTTGCTATTTCTGAAACAGGCTCTGCCAAGAACGAGAATGATGAGAAGATACGTCTCTGGGAAAGCAGGTATCCCAGGTGCTGTTGTTCCTGTGCATAGGCTGCCAAGGGAAGGTGAAGAGCAGCAACAGCTTTCAGGGCTGGCTCCTTCAACCTGGGAGAAACAGCCCGACGTTTGCTATTTCAGAAAGAGGCTCTGCCGAGAACGAGATCAATGAGAAGTTACGTCTCCAGGAAAGCAGGTATTCCCAGTGCTGTTGTTTCGTTGCATAGGCTGCCGTGGGAAGTGAAGAGCAACAACGGCTTTCAGGGCTGGCTCCTTCATCCTGGGAGAAACAGCCCGATGTTTGCTATATCAGAAAGAGGCTCTGCCGAGAACGAGAGCAATGGGAAGTTACTTCTCTGGGAGAGCAGGCATCCGCAGTGCTGTTGTTCCTATCCATAGGCTGCCGAGGGAAGTTGAAGACCAGCAACAGCTTTCAGGGCTCCCTCCTTCATCCTGGGAGAAACAGCCCGACGTTTGCTATTTCAGAAAGAGGCTCTGCCGAGAGCGAGAGCGATGAGAAGTTACGTCTCTGGGAAAGCAGGCATTCGCAGTGCTGTTGTTCCTATGCATAGGCTGCCGAGGGAAGTTGAAGAGCAGCAACAGCTTTCAGGGCTGGCACCTTCGTCCTGGGAGAAACAGCCCGACGTTTGTTATTTCAGAAAGAGTCTCTGCCGAGAACGAGAGCCATGAGAAGTTACGTCTCTGGGAAAGCATGTATCCCCAGTGTTGTTGTTTCTTTGCATAGGCTGCCGAGGGAAGGTGAAGAGCAGCAACAGCTTTCAGAGCTGGAACCTTCATCCTGGGAGAAACAGCCCGACGTTTGCTATTTCAGAAACAGGCTTTGCCAAGAACAAGAGCGGTGAGACCTTACGTCTCTGGGAAAGCAGGTAATTCAGGTGCTGTTGTTCCTGTGCATAGGCTGCTGAGGGAAGGTAAAGAGCAGCAACAGCTTTCAGGGCTGCCTCCTTCATCCTGGGAGAAACAGCCTGACGTTTGTTATTTCAGAAAGAGGCTGTGCCGAGAACGAGAGCGATGAGAAGTTACGTCTCCAGGAAAGCAGGTATCCCCAGTGTTGTTGTTCCTGTGCATAGGCTGCCGAGGGAAGGTGAAGAGCAGCAACAGCTTTCAGGGCTGCCACATTCATCCTGGGAGAAATAGCCCGACGTTTGTATTTTCAGAAAGAGGCTCTGCCGAGAACGAGAGCAATGAGAAGTTACGTCTCTGGGAAAGCAGGTATCCCCAGTGCTGTTCCTGTGCATAGGCTGCCGAGGGAAGTTGAAGATCAGCAGCAGCTTTCAGGGCTGGCACCTTCGTTCTGTGTGAAACAGCCTGACGTTTTCTATTTCAGAAAGAGGATGTGACGAGAACTAGAGCGATGAGAAGTTACGTGTCCGGGAAAGCAGGTATTCCCAGTGCTGCAGTCCCTGTGCATAGGCTGCCGAGGGAAGGTGAAGAGCAGCAACAGCTTTCAGAGTTGGCACCTTCATCCTGGGAGAAACAGCACGACGTTTGCTATTTCTGAAACAGGCTCTGCCGAGAACGAGAATGATGAGAAGATACGTCTCTGGGAAAGCAGGTATCCCAGGTGCTGTTGTTCCTGTGCATAGGCTGCCAAGGGAAGGTGAAGAGCAGCAACAGCTTTCAGGGCTGGCACCTTCGTCCTGGGAGAAACTGCCCGACGTTTGCTATTTCAGAAAGAGGTTCTGCCGAGAACGAGATCAATGAGAAGTTACTTCTCTGGGAAAGCAGGCATCCGCAGTGCTGTTGTTTCGTTGCATAGGCTGCCGTGGGAAGTGAAGAGCAACAACGGCTTTCAGGGCTGGCACCTTTGTCCTGGGAGAAACTGCCCGACGTTTGCTATTTCAGAAAGAGGCTCTGCCGAGAACGAGAGCGATGAGAAGTTACGTCTCTGGGAGAGCAGGCATCTGCAGTGCTGTTGTTCCTATGCATAGGCTGCCGAGGGAAGTTGAAGACCAGCAACAGCTTTCAGGGCTGCCTCCTTCATCCTGGGAGAAACAGCCCGACGTTTGCTATTTCAGAAAGAGGCTCTGCCGAGAACGAGAGCGATGAGAAGTTACTTCTCTGGGAAAGGAGGTATCCCCAGTGCTATTGTTCCTGTGCATAGGCTGCCGAGGGAAGTTGAAGAGCAGCAACAGCTTTCAGGGCTGGCACCTTCATCCAGGGAGAAACAGCCCGACGTTTGCTATTTCAGAAACAGGGTCTGCCTAGCATGAGAACGATGAGAAGTTACGTCTCCAGGAAACCAGGTATGCCCAGTGCTGTTGTTCAGATGCATAGGCTGCCGAGGGAAGGTGAAGAGCAGCAAGAGCTTTCAGGGCTGGCACTTTCATCTTGGGAGAAGCAGCCCGACGTTTGTATTTTTAGAAAGACGTTCTGCCGAGAACGAGAGCAATGAGAAGTTACGTCTCTGGGAAAGCAGGTATCCCAGGTACTGTTGTTCCTGTGCATAGGCTGCTGAGGGAAGTTGAAGAGCAGCAACAGCTTTCAGGGCTGGCACATTCATCCTGGGAGAAACAGCCCGACGTTTGTTATTTCAGAAAGAGGCTCTGCCGAGTACGAGAGCGATGAGAAGTTACGTCTCTGGGAAAGCAGGAATCCGCAGTGCTGTTGTTCCTGTGCATAGGCTGCCGAAGGAAGGTGAATAGCAGCAACAGTTTTCAGGGCTGGCACCTTCATCCTGGGAGAAACAGCCCGACGTTTGCTATATCAGAAAGAGGCTCTGCCGAGAACAAGAGCAATGAGAAGTTACGTCTCCAGGAAAGCAGGTGTCCCCAGTGTTGTTGTTTCATTGCATAGGCTCCCGAGGGAAGGTGACGAGCAGCAACAGCTTTCAGGGCTGGCACCTTCATCCTGGGAGAAACAGCCCGACGTTTGCTCTTTCAGAAAGAGGCTCTGCCGAGAACAACAGCGGTGAGAAGTTACGTCTCTGGGAGAGCAGGCATCCGCAGTGCTGTTGTTCCTATGCATAGGCTGCCGAGGGAAGTTGAAGAGCAGCAGCAGCTTTCAGGGCTGGCACCTTCGTTCTGTGTGAAACAGCCCGACGTTTGCTATTTCAGAAAGAGGCTCTGCCGACATCGAGAGCGTTGAGAAGATACGTCTTTGAGAAAGCATGTATGCCCAGTGCTGTTGTTCCTGTGCGTAGGCTGCCAAGAGAAGGTGAAGAGCAGCAACAGCTTTCAGGGCTGGCACCTTCGTTCTGTGTGAAACAGCCCGACGTTTGCTATTTCAGAAACAGGCTCTGCCGAGAACGAGAGCGATGAGAAGTTACGTCTCTGAGAAAGCAGGTATGCCCAGTGCTGTTGTTCCTGTGCGTAGGCTGCCGAGGGAAGGTGAAGAGCAGTAACAGCTTTCAGGGCTGGCACCTTCGTCCTGGGAGAAACTGCCCGACGTTTGCTATTTCAGAAAGAGGCTCTGCCAAGAACGAGAGCGATGAGAAGTTACGTCTCTGGGAAAGCAGGTGTCCCCAGTGTTGTTGTTTCATTGCATAGGCTGCCGAAGGGAAGGTTACGAGCAGCAACAGCTTTCAGGGCTGGCACCTTCATCCTGGGAGAAACAGCCCGACGTTTGCTATTTCAGAAAGAGGCTCTGCCGAGAACGAGAGCGATGAGAAGTTACGTCTCTGGGAAAGGAGGTATCCCCAGTGCTGTTGTTCCTATGCATAGGCTGCCGAGGGAAGTTGAAGAGCAGCAGCAGCTTTCAGGGCTGGCACCTTCGTCCTGGGAGAAACAGCCCGATGTTTGTTATTTCAGAAAGAGTCTCTGCCGAGAACGAGAGCCATGAGAAGTTACGTCTCTGGGAAAGCATGTATCCCCAGTGTTGTTGTTTCTTTGCATAGGCTGCCGAGGGAAGGTGAAGAGCAGCAACAGCTTTCAGAGCTGGAACCTTCATCCTGGGAGAAACAGCCCGACGTTTGCTATTTCAGAAACAGGCTTTGCCAAGAACAAGAGCGGTGAGACCTTACGTCTCTGGGAAAGCAGGTAATTCAGGTGCTGTTGTTCCTGTGCATAGGCTGCTGAGGGAAGGTAAAGAGCAGCAACAGCTTTCAGGGCTGCCTCCTTCATCCTGGGAGAAACAGCCTGACGTTTGTTATTTCAGAAAGAGGCTGTGCCGAGAACGAGAGCGATGAGAAGTTACGTCTCCAGGAAAGCAGGTATCCCCAGTGTTGTTGTTCCTGTGCATAGGCTGCCGAGGGAAGGTGAAGAGCAGCAACAGCTTTCAGGGCTGCCACATTCATCCTGGGAGAAATAGCCCGACGTTTGTATTTTCAGAAAGAGGCTCTGCCGAGAACGAGAGCAATGAGAAGTTACGTCTCTGGGAAAGCAGGTATCCCCAGTGCTGTTCCTGTGCATAGGCTGCCGAGGGAAGTTGAAGATCAGCAGCAGCTTTCAGGGCTGGCACCTTCGTTCTGTGTGAAACAGCCTGACGTTTTCTATTTCAGAAAGAGGATGTGCCGAGAACTAGAGCGATGAGAAGTTACGTGTCCGGGAAAGCAGGTATTCCCAGTGCTGCAGTCCCTGTGCATAGGCTGCCGAGGGAAGGTGAAGAGCAGCAACAGCTTTCAGAGTTGGCACCTTCATCCTGGGAGAAACAGCACGACGTTTGCTATTTCTGAAACAGGCTCTGCCGAGAACGAGAATGATGAGAAGATACGTCTCTGGGAAAGCAGGTATCCCAGGTGCTGTTGTTCCTGTGCATAGGCTGCCAAGGGAAGGTGAAGAGCAGCAACAGCTTTCAGGGCTGGCACCTTCGTTCTGTGTGAAACAGCCCGTCGTTTGCTATTTCAGAAAGAGGCTCTGCCGAGAACGGGAGCGATGAGAAGTTACGTGTCCGGGAAAGCAGGTATTCCCAGTGCTGTTGTTCAGGTGCATAGGCTGCCGAGGGAAGGTGAAGACCAGCAGCAGCTTTCAGGGCTGTCACCTTCGTTCTGTGTGAAACAGCCCGACGTTTGCTATTTCAGCAAGAGGCTCTGCCGAGAACGAGAGCGATGAGAAGTTACGTCTCTGGGAAAACAGGTATCCCCCGTGTTGATGTTTCATTGCATAGGCTGCCGAGGGAAGTTGAAGAGCAGCAACAGCATTCAGGGCTGGCACCTTCATCCTGGGAGAAACAGACCGACGTTTGTAATTTCAGAAAAAGTCTCTGCCGAGAACGAAATCAATGAGAAGTTACGTCTCTGGGAAAGCAGGTATCCCAGGTACTGTTGTTCCTGTGCATAGGCTGCCGAGGGAAGTTGAAGAGCAGCAACAGCTTTCAGGGCTGGCACATTCATCCTGGGAGAAACAGCCCGACGTTTGTATTTTCAGAAAAAGGCTCTGCCGAGAACGAGAGCGATGAGAAGTTACGTCTCTGGGAAAGCAGGTATTCCCAGTGCTGTTGTTCCTGTGCATAGGCTGCCGAGGGAAGGTGAAGAGCAGCAACAGCTTTCAGGGCTGGCACATTCATCCTGGGAGAAACAGTCCGACGTTTGTATTTTCAGAAACAGACTCTGCCGAGAACGAGAGCAATGAGAAGTTACGTCTCTGGGAAAGCAGGTATCCCAGGTACTGTTGTTCCTGTGCATAGGCTGCCGAGGGAAGTTGAAGATCAGCAGCAGCTTTCAGGGCTAGCACCTTCATCATGGGAGAAACAGCCCGACGTTTGTATTTTCAGAAACAGGCTCTGCCGAGAACGAGAGCGATGAGAAGTTACGTCTCCAGGAAAGCAGGTGTCCCCAGTGTTGTTGTTTCATTGCATAGGCTCCCGAGGGAAGGTGACGAGCAGCAACAGCTTTCAGGGCTGGCACCTTCATCCTGGGAGAAACAGCCCGACGTTTGCTCTTTCAGAAAGAGGCTCTGCCGAGAACAACAGCGGTGAGAAGTTACGTCTCTGGGAGAGCAGGCATCCGCAGTGCTGTTGTTCCTATGCATAGGCTGCCGAGGGAAGTTGAAGAGCAGCAGCAGCTTTCAGGGCTGGCACCTTCGTTCTGTGTGAAACAGCCCGACGTTTGCTATTTCAGAAAGAGGCTCTGCCGACATCGAGAGCGTTGAGAAGATACGTCTTTGAGAAAGCATGTATGCCCAGTGCTGTTGTTCCTGTGCGTAGGCTGCCAAGAGAAGGTGAAGAGCAGCAACAGCTTTCAGGGCTGGCACCTTCGTTCTGTGTGAAACAGCCCGACGTTTGCTATTTCAGAAACAGGCTCTGCCGAGAACGAGAGCGATGAGAAGTTACGTCTCTGAGAAAGCAGGTATGCCCAGTGCTGTTGTTCCTGTGCGTAGGCTGCCGAGGGAAGGTGAAGAGCAGTAACAGCTTTCAGGGCTGGCACCTTCGTCCTGGGAGAAACTGCCCGACGTTTGCTATTTCAGAAAGAGGCTCTGCCAAGAACGAGAGCGATGAGAAGTTACGTCTCTGGGAAAGCAGGTGTCCCCAGTGTTGTTGTTTCATTGCATAGGCTGCCGAAGGGAAGGTTACGAGCAGCAACAGCTTTCAGGGCTGGCACCTTCATCCTGGGAGAAACAGCCCGACGTTTGCTATTTCAGAAAGAGGCTCTGCCGAGAACGAGAGCGATGAGAAGTTACGTCTCTGGGAAAGGAGGTATCCCCAGTGCTGTTGTTCCTATGCATAGGCTGCCGAGGGAAGTTGAAGAGCAGCAGCAGCTTTCAGGGCTGGCACCTTCGTCCTGGGAGAAACAGCCCGATGTTTGTTATTTCAGAAAGAGTCTCTGCCGAGAACGAGAGCCATGAGAAGTTACGTCTCTGGGAAAGCATGTATCCCCAGTGTTGTTGTTTCTTTGTATAGGCTGCCGAGGGAAGGTGAAGAGCAGCAACAGCTTTCAGAGCTGGAACCTTCATCCTGGGAGAAACAGCCCGACGTTTGCTATTTCAGAAACAGGCTTTGCCAAGAACAAGAGCGGTGAGACCTTACGTCTCTGGGAAAGCAGGTAATTCAGGTGCTGTTGTTCCTGTGCATAGGCTGCTGAGGGAAGGTAAAGAGCAGCAACAGCTTTCAGGGCTGCCTCCTTCATCCTGGGAGAAACAGCCTGACGTTTGTTATTTCAGAAAGAGGCTGTGCCGAGAACGAGAGCGATGAGAAGTTACGTCTCCAGGAAAGCAGGTATCCCCAGTGTTGTTGTTCCTGTGCATAGGCTGCCGAGGGAAGGTGAAGAGCAGCAACAGCTTTCAGGGCTGCCACATTCATCCTGGGAGAAATAGCCCGACGTTTGTATTTTCAGAAAGAGGCTCTGCCGAGAACGAGAGCAATGAGAAGTTACGTCTCTGGGAAAGCAGGTATCCCCAGTGCTGTTCCTGTGCATAGGCTGCCGAGGGAAGTTGAAGATCAGCAGCAGCTTTCAGGGCTGGCACCTTCGTTCTGTGTGAAACAGCCTGACGTTTTCTATTTCAGAAAGAGGATGTGCCGAGAACTAGAGCGATGAGAAGTTACGTGTCCGGGAAAGCAGGTATTCCCAGTGCTGCAGTCCCTGTGCATAGGCTGCCGAGGGAAGGTGAAGAGCAGCAACAGCTTTCAGAGTTGGCACCTTCATCCTGGGAGAAACAGCACGACGTTTGCTATTTCTGAAACAGGCTCTGCCGAGAACGAGAATGATGAGAAGATACGTCTCTGGGAAAGCAGGTATCCCAGGTGCTGTTGTTCCTGTGCATAGGCTGCCAAGGGAAGGTGAAGAGCAGCAACAGCTTTCAGGGCTGGCACCTTCGTTCTGTGTGAAACAGCCCGTCGTTTGCTATTTCAGAAAGAGGCTCTGCCGAGAACGGGAGCGATGACAAGTTACGTGTCCGGGAAAGCAGGTATTCCCAGTGCTGTTGTTCAGGTGCATAGGCTGCCGAGGGAAGGTGAAGACCAGCAGCAGCTTTCAGGGCTGTCACCTTCGTTCTGTGTGAAACAGCCCGACGTTTGCTATTTCAGCAAGAGGCTCTGCCGAGAACGAGAGCGATGAGAAGTTACGTCTCTGGGAAAACAGGTATCCCCCGTGTTGATGTTTCATTGCATAGGCTGCCGAGGGAAGTTGAAGAGCAGCAACAGCATTCAGGGCTGGCACCTTCATCCTGGGAGAAACAGACCGACGTTTGTAATTTCAGAAAAAGTCTCTGCTGAGAACGAAATCAATGAGAAGTTACGTCTCTGGGAAAGCAGGTATCCCAGGTACTGTTGTTCCTGTGCATAGGCTGCCGAGGGAAGTTGAAGAGCAGCAACAGCTTTCAGGGCTGGCACATTCATCCTGGGAGAAACAGCCCGACGTTTGTATTTTCAGAAAAAGGCTCTGCCGAGAACGAGAGCGATGAGAAGTTACGTCTCTGGGAAAGCAGGTATTCCCAGTGCTGTTGTTCCTGTGCATAGGCTGCCGAGGGAAGGTGAAGAGCAGCAACAGCTTTCAGGGCTGGCACATTCATCCTGGGAGAAACAGTCCGACGTTTGTATTTTCAGAAACAGACTCTGCCGAGAACGAGAGCAATGAGAAGTTACGTCTCTGGGAAAGCAGGTATCCCAGGTACTGTTGTTCCTGTGCATAGGCTGCCGAGGGAAGTTGAAGATCAGCAGCAGCTTTCAGGGCTAGCACCTTCATCATGGGAGAAACAGCCCGACGTTTGTATTTTCAGAAACAGGCTCTGCCGAGAACGAGAGCGATGAGAAGTTACGTCTCTGGGAAAGCAGGTATCCCAGGTACTGTTGTTCCTGTGCATAGGCTGCCGAGGGAAGTTGAAGAACAGCAACAGCTTTCAGGGCTGGCACATTCATCCAGGGAGAAACAGCCCGACGTTTGTATTTTCAGAAACAGGCTCTGCCGAGAACAAGAGGGATGAGAAGTTACGTCTCCGGGAAAGCAGGTATCCCCAGTGCTGTTGTTCCTGTGCATAGGCTGCCGAGGGAAGGTGAAGAGCAGCAACAGCTTTCAGGGCTGGCACATTCATCCTGGGAGAAGCAGCCCGACGTTTGTATTTTTAGAACCAGGCTCTGCCGAGAACGAGATCAATGAGAAGTTACGTCTCTGGGAAAGCAGGTATCCCAGGTACTGTTGTTCCTGTGCATAGGCTGCCGAGGGAACTTGAAGATCAGCAGCAGATTTCAGGGCTGGCACCTTCGTTCTGTGAGAAACAGCCTGACGTTTTCTATTTCAGAAAGAGGCTGTGCCGAGAACTAGAGCGATGAGAAGTTACGTGTCCGGGAAAGCAGGTATTCCCAGTGCTGCTGTCCCTGTGCATAGGCTGCCGAGGGAAGGTGAAGAGCAGCAACAGCTTTCAGGGCTGGCACCTTCATCCTGGGAGAAACAGACCGACGTTTGCTATTTCTGAAACAGGCTCTGCCGAGAACGAGAATGATGAGAAGATACGTCTCTGGGAAAGCAGGTATCCCAGGTGCTGTTGTTCCTGTGCATAGGCTGCCGAGGGAAGGTGAAGAGCAGCAACAGCTTTCAGGGCTGGCACCTTCATCCTGGGAGAAACAGACCGACGATTGCTATTTCTGAAACAGGCTCTGCCGAGAACGAGAATGATGAGAAGATACGTCTCTGGGAAAGCAGGTATCCCAGGTGCTGTTGTTCCTGTGCATAGGCTGCCGAGGGAAGGTGAAGAGCAGCAACAGCTTTCAGGGCTGGCACCTTCGTCCTGGGAGAAACAGACCGACTTTTGCTATTTCAGAAAGAGGGTCTGCCTAGCATGAGAGCAATGAGAAGTTACGTCTCCAGGAAAGCAGGTATGCCCAGTGTTGTTGTTCCTGTGCATAGGCTGCCGAGGGAAGGTGAAGAGCAGCAACAGCTTTCAGGGCTGGCACCTTCATCCTGGGAGAAACAGCCCGACGTTTGCTATTTCAGAAAAGGATTTTCTGAGAGAGAGAGCGATGAGAAATTACGTCTCTGGGAAAGCAGGTATCCCCAGTGCTGTTGTACCTATGCATAGGCTGCCGAGGGAAGGTGAAGAGCAGCAACAGCTTTCAGGGCTGGCACATTCATCCTGGGAGAAACAGCCCGACGTTTGCTATTTCAGCAAGAGGCTCTGCCGAGAACGAGAGCCATGAGAAGTTACGTCTCTGGGAAAGCAGGTATCCCCAGTGTTGTTGTTTCATTGCATAGGCTGCCGAGGGAAGTTGAAGAGCAGCAACAGCTTTCAGGGCTGGCACCTTCATCCTGGGAGAAACAGCCCGACGTTTGTATTTTCAGAAACAGGCTCTGCCGAGAACGAGAGCGATGAGAAGTTACGTCTCTGGGAAAGCAGGTAACCCAGGTACTGTTGTTCCTGTGCATAGGCTGCCGAGGGAAGTTGAAGATCAGCAGCAGCTTTCAGGGCTAGCACCTTCATCATGGGAGAAACAGCCCGACGTTTGTATTTTCAGAAACAGGCTCTGCCGAGAACGAGAGCGATGAGAAGTTACGTCTCTGGGAAAGCAGGTATCCCAGGTACTGTTGTTCCTGTGCATAGGCTGCCGATGGAAGCTGAAGAACAGCAACAGCTTTCAGGGCTGGCACATTCATCCAGGGAGAAAAAGTCCGACGTTTGTATTTTCAGAAACAGGCTCTGCCGAGAACAAGAGCGATGAGAAGTTACGTGTCCGGGAAAGCAGGTATCCCCAGTACTGTTGTTCCTGTGCATAGGCTGCCGAGGGAAGGTGAAGACCAGCAGCAGCTTTCAGAGCTGGCACCTTCGTTCTGTGTGAAACAGCCCGACGTTTGCTATTTCAGCAAGAGGCTCTGCCGTGAACGAGAGCGATGAGAAGTTACGTCTCTGGGAAAGCTGGGATCCCCAGTGATGTTGTTCCTGTGCATACGCTGACGAGGGAAGGTGAAGAGCATCAAGAGATTTCAGGGCTGGCACATTCATCCTGGGAGAAATACCCCGACGTTTGTATTTTCAGAAAGAGGCTCTGCCGAGAACGAGAGCAATGAGAAGTTACGTCTCTAGGAAAGCAGGTATCCCAGGTACAGTTGTTCCTGTGCATAGGCTGCCGAGGGAAGGTGAAGAGCAGCAACAGCTTTCAGGGCTGGCACATTCATCCTGGGAGAAGCAGCCCGACGTTTGTATTTTAAGAATCAGGCTCTGCTAGAACGAGAGCAATGAAAAGTTACGTCTCTGGGAAAGCAGGTATCCCCAGTGCTGTTCCTGTGCATAGGCTGCCGAGGGAAGTTGAAGATCAGCAGCAGCTTTCAGGGCTGGCACCTTTGTTCTGTGTGAAACAGCCTGACGTTTTCTATTTCAGAAAGAGGCTGTGCCGAGAACTAGATCGATGAGAAGTTACGTGTCCGGGAAAGCAGGTATCCCCAGTGCTGTTGTTCCTGTGCATAGGCTGCCGAGGGAAGGTGAAGAGCAGCAACAGCTTTCAGGGCTGGCACCTTCATCCTGGGAGAAGCAGCCCGACGTTTGTATTTTTAGAAACAGGCTCTGCCGAGAACGAGAGCAATGAGAAGTTACGTCTCTGGGAAAGCAGGTATCCCCAGTGCTGTTCCTGTGCATAGGCTGCCGAGGGAAGGTGAAGAGCAGCAACAGCTTTCAGAGTTGGCACATTCATCCTGGGAGAAACAGCACGACATTTGCTATTTATGAAACAGGCTCTGCCGAGAACGAGAATGATGAGAAGATACGTCTCTGGGAAAGCAGGTATCCCAGGTGCTGTTGTTCCTGTGCATAGGCTGCCGAGGGAAGTTGAAAATCAGCAGCAGCTTTCAGGGCTAGCACCTTCATCATGGGAGAAACAGTCCGACGTTTGTATTTTCAGAAAGAGGCTCTGCCGAGAACGAGAGCGATGAGAAGTTACGTCTCTGGGAAAGCAGGTATCCCAGGTACTGTTGTTCCTGTGCATAGGCTGCCGAGGGAAGTTGAAGAACAGCAACAGCTTTCAGGGCTGGCACCTTCGTCCTGGGAGAAACAGTCCGACGTTTGTATTTTCAGAAACAGGCTCTGCCGAGAACGAGAGCGATGAGAAGTTACGTCTCCGGGAAAGCAGGTATCCCCAGTGCTGTTGTTCCTGTGCATAGGCTGCCGAGGGAAGGTGAAGAGCAGCAACAGCTTTCAGGGCTGGCACCTTCATCCTGGGAGAAACAGACCGACTTTTGTATTTTCAGAAAGAGGCTCTGCCGAGAACGAGAGCAATGAGAAGTTACGTCTCTGGGAAAGCAGGTATCCCAGGTACTGTTGTTCCTGTGCATAGGCTGCCGAGGGAAGGTGAAGAGCAGCAACAGCTTTCAGGGCTGGCACCTTCATCCTGGGAGAAACAGCCCGACGTTTGCTATTTCAGAAAGAGGATTTTCCGAGAGAGAGAGCGATGAGAAGTTACGTCTGTGGGAAAGCAGGTATCCCCAGTGCTGTTCCTGTGCACAGGCTGCCGAGGGAAGTTGAAGAACAGCAGCAGCTTTCAGGGCTGGCACCTTCGTTCTGTGTGAAACAGCCTGACGTTTTCTATTTCAGAAAGAGGCTGTGCCGAGAACTAGATCGATGAGAAGTTACGTGTCCGGGAAAGCAGGTATTCCCAGTGCTGCTGTCCCTGTGCATAGGATGCCAAGGGAAGCTGAAGAGCAGCAACAGCTTTCAGGGCTGGCACCTTCATCCTGGGAGAAACAGCCCGACGTTTGCTATTTCAGAAAGAGGATTTTCCGAGAGAGAGAGCGATGAGAAGTTACGTCTGTGGGAAAGCAGGTATCCCCAGTGCTGTTGTTCCTGTGCATAGGCTGCCGAGGGAAGGTGAAGAGCAGCAACAGCATTCAGGGCTGGCATATTCATCCTGGGAGAAACAGTCCGACGTTTGTATTTTCAGAAAGAGGCTCTGCCGAGAACGAGAGCGATGAGAAGTTACGTCTCTGGGAAAGCAGGTATCCCAGGTACTGTTGTTCCTGTGCATAGGCTGCCGATGGAAGCTGAAGAACAGCAACAGCTTTCAGGGCTGGCACATTCATCCAGGGAGAAACAGTCCGACGTTTGTATTTTCAGAAACAGGCTCTGCCGAGAACGAGAGCGATGAGAAGTTACGTCTCCGGGAAAGCAGGTATCCCCAGTGCTGTTGTTCCTGTGCATAGGCTGCCGAGGGAAGGTGAAGAGCAGCAACAGCTTTCAGGGCTGGCACCTTCATCCTGGGAGAAACAGACCGACTTTTGTATTTTCAGAAAGAGGCTCTGCCGAGAACGAGAGCAATGAGAAGTTACGTCTCTGGGAAAGCAGGTATCCCAGGTACTGTTGTTCCTGTGCATAGGCTGCCGAGGGAAGGTGAAGAGCAGCAACAGCTTTCAGGGCTGGCACCTTCATCCTGGGAGAAACAGCCCGACGTTTGCTATTTCAGAAAGAGGATTTTCCGAGAGAGAGAGCGATGAGAAGTTACGTCTGTGGGAAAGCAGGTATCCCCAGTGCTGTTCCTGAGCACAGGCTGCCGAGGGAAGTTGAAGAACAGCAGCAGCTTTCAGGGCTGGCACCTTCGTTCTGTGTGAAACAGCCTGACGTTTTCTATTTCAGAAAGAGGCTGTGCCGAGAACTAGATCGATGAGAAGTTACGTGTCCGGGAAAGCAGGTATTCCCAGTGCTGCTGTCCCTGTGCATAGGATGCCAAGGGA
Source organism: Harpia harpyja (assembly GCF_026419915.1). Taxonomy (NCBI): domain Eukaryota; kingdom Metazoa; phylum Chordata; class Aves; order Accipitriformes; family Accipitridae; genus Harpia; species Harpia harpyja. Next base: position 58,671,021 of record NC_068969.1, read on the forward strand.
AGCTGAAGAGCAGCAACAGCTTTCAGGGCTGGCACCTTCATCCTGGGAGAAACAGCCCGACGTTTGCTATTTCAGAAAGAGGATTTTCCGAGAGAGAGAGCGATGAGAAGTTACGTCTGTGGGAAAGCAGGTATCCCCAGTGCTGTTGTTCCTGTGCATAGGCTGCCGAGGGAAGGTGAAGAGCAGCAACAGCATTCAGGGCTGGCATATTCATCCTGGGAGAAACAGTCCGACGTTTGTATTTTCAGAAAGAGGCTCTGCCGAGAACGAGAGCGATGAGAAGTTACGTCTCTGGGAAAGCAGGTATCCCAGGTACTGTTGTTCCTGTGCATAGGCTGCCGATGGAAGCTGAAGAACAGCAACAGCTTTCAGGGCTGGCACATTCATCCAGGGAGAAACAGTCCGACGTTTGTATTTTCAGAAACAGGCTCTGCCGAGAACAAGAGCGATGAGAAGTTACGTGTCCGGGAAAGCAGGTATCCCCAGTACTGTTGTTCCTGTGCATAGGCTTCCGAGGGAAGGTGAAGACCAGCAGCAGCTTTCAGAGCTGGCACCTTCATTCTGTGTGAAACAGCCCGACGTTTGCTATTTCAGCAAGAGGCTCTGCCAAGAACGAGAGCGATGAGAAGTTACGTCTCTGGGAAAGCTGGGATCCCCAGTGATGTTGTTCCTGTGCATACGCTGACGAGGGAAGGTGAAGAGCATCAAGAGATTTCAGGGCTGGCACATTCATCCTGGGAGAAATACCCCGACGTTTGTATTTTCAGAAAGAGGCTCTGCCGAGAACGAGAGCAATGAGAAGTTACGTCTCTAGGAAAGCAGGTATCCCAGGTACTGTTGTTCCTGTGCATAGGCTGCCGAGGGAAGGTGAAGAGCAGCAACAGCTTTCAGGGCTGGCACCTTCATCCTGGGAGAAGCAGCCCAACGTTTGTATTTTAAGAATCAGGCTCTGCCGAGAACGAGAGCAATGAAAAGTTACGTCTCTGGGAAAGCAGGTATCCCCAGTGCTGTTCCTGTGCATAGGCTGCCGAGGGAAGTTGAAGATCAGCAGCAGCTTTCAGGGCTGGCACCTTTGTTCTGTGTGAAACAGCCTGACGTTTTCTATTTCAGAAAGAGGCTGTGCCGAGAACTAGATCGATGAGAAGTTACGTGTCCGGGAAAGCAGGTATCCCCAGTGCTGTTGTTCCTGTGCATAGGCTGCCGAGGGAAGGTGAAGAGCAGCAACAGCTTTCAGGGCTGGCACCTTCATCCTGGGAGAAGCAGCCCGACGTTTGTATTTTTAGAAACAGGCTCTGCCGAGAACGAGAGCAATGAGAAGTTACGTCTCTGGGAAAGCAGGTATCCCCAGTGCTGTTCCTGTGCATAGGCTGCCGAGGGAAGGTGAAGAGCAGTAACAGCTTTCAGAGTTGGCACCTTCATCCTGGGAGAAACAGCACGACATTTGCTATTTATGAAACAGGCTCTGCCGAGAACGAGAATGATGAGAAGATACGTCTCTGGGAAAGCAGGTATCCCAGGTGCTGTTGTTCCTGTGCATAGGCTGCCGAGGGAAGGTGAAGAGCAGCAACAGCTTTCAGGGCTGGCACCTTCATCCTGGGAGAAACAGTCCGACGTTTGTATTTTCAGAAAGAGGCTCTGCCGAGAACGAGAGCGATGAGAAGTTACGTCTCTGGGAAAGCAGGTATCCCAGGTACTGTTGTTCCTGTGCATAGGCTGCCGAGGGAAGGTGAAGAGCAGCAACAGCTTTCAGGGCTGGCACCTTCATCCTGGGAGAAACAGCCCGACGTTTGCTATTTCAGAAAGAGGATTTTCCGAGAGAGAGAGCGATGAGAAGTTACGTCTGTGGGAAAGCAGGTATCCCCAGTGCTGTTCCTGTGCACAGGCTGCCGAGGGAAGTTGAAGAACAGCAGCAGCTTTCAGGGCTGGCACCTTCGTTCTGTGTGAAACAGCCTGACGTTTTCTATTTCAGAAAGAGGCTGTGCCGAGAACTATATCGATGAGAAGTTACGTGTCCGGGAAAGCAGGTATTCCCAGTGCTGCTGTCCCTGTGCATAGGCTGCCAAGGGAAGCTGAAGAGCAGCAACAGCTTTCAGAGTTGGCACCTTCATCCTGGGAGAAACAGCACGACGTTTGCTATTTCTGAAACTGGCTCTGCCGAGAACGAGAATGATGAGAAGATACGTCTCTGGGAAAGGAGGTATCCCAGGTGCTGTTGTTCCTGTGCATAGGCTGCCGAGGGAAGGTGAAGAGCAGCAGCAGCTTTCAGGGCTGGCACCTTCATCCTGGGAGAAACAGGCCGAAGTTTGCTATTTCAGAAAGAGGATTTTCCGAGAGAGAGAGCGATGAGAAGTTACGTCTGTGGGAAAGCAGGTATCACCAGTGCTGTTGTTCCTGTGCATAGGCTGCCGAGGGAAGGTGAAGAGCATCAAGAGATTTCAGGGCTGGCACATTCATCCTGGGAGAAACAGTCCGACGTTTGTATTTTCAGAAAGAGGCTCTGCCGAGAACGAGAGCAATGAGAAGTTACGTCTCTGGGAAAGCAGGTATCCCAGGTACTGTTGTTCCTGTGCATAGGCTGCCGAGGGAAGTTGAAGATCAGCAGCAGCTTTCAGGGCTAGCACCTTCATCATGGGAGAAACAGTCCGACGTTTGTATTTTCAGAAACAGGCTCTGCCGAGAACGAGAGCGATGAGAAGTTACGTCTCTGGGAAAGCAGGTATCCCAGGTACTGTTGTTCCTGTGCATAGGCTGCCGAGGGAAGTTGAAGAACAGCAACAGCTTTCAGGGCTGGCACCTTCGTCCTGGGAGAACAGTCCGACGTTTGTATTTTCAGAAACAGGCTCTGCCGAGAACGAGAGCGATGAGAAGTTACGTCTCCGGGAAAGCAGGTATCTCCAGTGCTGTTGTTCCTGTGCATAGGCTGCCGAGGGAAGGTGAAGAGCAGCAACAGCTTTCAGGGCTGGCACATTCATCCTGGGAGAAGCAGCCCGACGTTTGTATTTTTAGAACCAGGCTCTGCCGAGAACGAGAGCAATGAGAAGTTACGTCTCTGGGAAAGCAGGTATCCCAGGTACTGTTGTTCCTGTGCATAGGCTGCCGAGGGAAGTTGAAGATCAGCAGCAGCTTTCAGGGCTGGCACCTTCATTCTGTGTGAAACAGCCTGACGTTTTCTATTTCAGAAAGTGGCTGTGCCGAGAACTAGAGCGATGAGAAGTTACGTGTCCGGGAAAGCAGGTATTCCCAGTGCTGCTGTCCCTGTGCATAGGCTGCCGAGGGAAGGTGAAGAGCAGCAACAGCTTTCAGGGCTGGCACCTTCATCCTGGGAGAAACAGACCGACGTTTGTATTTTCAGAAAGAGGCTCTGCCGAGAACGAGAGCAATGAGAAGTTACGTCTCTGGGAAAGCAGGTATCCCAGGTACTGTTGTTCCTGTGCATAGGCTGCCGAGGGAAGGTGAAGAGCAGCAACAGCTTTCAGGGCTGGCACCTTCATCCTGGGAGAAACAGCCCGACGTTTGCTATTTCAGAAAGAGGATTTTCCGAGAGAGAGAGCGATGAGAAGTTACGTCTGTGGGAAAGCAGGTATCCCCAGTGCTGTTCCTGAGCACAGGCTGCCGAGGGAAGTTGAAGAACAGCAGCAGCTTTCAGGGCTGGCACCTTCGTTCTGTGTGAAACAGCCTGACGTTTTCTATTTCAGAAAGAGGCTGTGCCGAGAACTAGATCGATGAGAAGTTACGTGTCCGGGAAAGCAGGTATTCCCAGTGCTGCTGTCCCTGTGCATAGGATGCCAAGGGAAGCTGAAGAGCAGCAACAGCTTTCAGGGCTGGCACCTTCATCCTGGGAGAAACAGCCCGACGTTTGCTATTTCAGAAAGAGGATTTTCCGAGAGAGAGAGCGATGAGAAGTTACGTCTGTGGGAAAGCAGGTATCCCCAGTGCTGTTGTTCCTGTGCATAGGCTGCCGAGGGAAGGTGAAGAGCAGCAACAGCATTCAGGGCTGGCACCTTCATCCTGGGAGAAACAGACCGACGTTTGTAATTTCAGAAAAAGTCTCTGCCGAGAACGAAATCAATGAGAAGTTACGTCTCTGGGAAAGCAGGTATCCCAGGTACTGTTGTTCCTGTGCATAGGCTGCCGAGGGAAGTTGAAGAGCAGCAACAGCTTTCAGGGCTGGCACATTCATCCTGGGAGAAACAGCCCGACGTTTGTATTTTCAGAAAAAGGCTCTGCCGAGAACGAGAGCGATGAGAAGTTACGTCTCTGGGAAAGCAGGTATTCCCAGTGCTGTTGTTCCTGTGCATAGGCTGCCGAGGGAAGGTGAAGAGCAGTAACAGCTTTCAGAGTTGGCACCTTCATCCTGGGAGAAACAGCACGACATTTGCTATTTATGAAACAGGCTCTGCCGAGAACGAGAATGATGAGAAGATACGTCTCTGGGAAAGCAGGTATCCCAGGTACTGTTGTTCCTGTGCATAGGCTGCCGAGGGAAGGTGAAGAGCAGCAACAGCTTTCAGGGCTGGCACCTTCATCCTGGGAGAAACAGACCGACTTTTGTATTTTCAGAAAGAGGCTCTGCCGAGAACGAGAGCAATGAGAAGTTACGTCTCTGGGAAAGCAGGTATCCCAGGTACTGTTGTTCCTGTGCATAGGCTGCCGAGGGAAGGTGAAGAGCAGCAACAGCTTTCAGGGCTGGCACCTTCATCCTGGGAGAAACAGCCCGACGTTTGCTATTTCAGAAAGAGGATTTTCCGAGAGAGAGAGCGATGAGAAGTTACGTCTGTGGGAAAGCAGGTATCCCCAGTGCTGTTCCTGTGCACAGGCTGCCGAGGGAAGTTGAAGAACAGCAGCAGCTTTCAGGGCTGGCACCTTCGTTCTGTGTGAAACAGCCTGACGTTTTCTATTTCAGAAAGAGGCTGTGCCGAGAACTAGATCGATGAGAAGTTACGTGTCCGGGAAAGCAGGTATTCCCAGTGCTGCTGTCCCTGTGCATAGGCTGCCAAGGGAAGCTGAAGAGCAGCAACAGCTTTCAGAGTTGGCACCTTCATCCTGGGAGAAACAGCACGACGTTTGCTATTTCTGAAACAGGCTCTGCCGAGAACGAGAGCCATGAGAAGTTACGTCTCTGGGAAAGCAGGTATCCCAGGTACTGTTGTTCCTGTGCATAGGCTGCCGAGGGAAGTTGAAAATCAGCAGCAGCTTTCAGGGCTAGCACCTTCATCATGGGAGAAACAGTCCGACGTTTGTATTTTCAGAAAGAGGCTCTGCCGAGAACGAGAGCGATGAGAAGTTACGTCTCCGGGAAAGCAGGTATCCCCAGTGCTGTTGTTCCTGTGCATAGGCTGCCGAGGGAAGGTGAAGAGCAGCAACAGCTTTCAGGGCTGGCACCTTCATCCTGGGAGAAACAGACCGACTTTTCTATTTTCAGAAAGAGGCTCTGCCGAGAACGAGAGCGATGAGAAGTCACGTCTCCGGGAAAGCAGGTATCCCCAGTGCTGTTGTTCCTGTGCATAGGCTGCCGAGGGAAGGTGAAGAGCAGCAACAGCTTTCAGGGCTGGCACCTTCATCCTGGGAGAAACAGACCGACTTTTGTATTTTCAGAAAGAGGCTCTGCCGAGAACGAGAGCAATGAGAAGTTACGTCTCTGGGAAAGCAGGTATCCCAGGTACTGTTGTTCCTGTGCATAGGCTGCCGAGGGAAGGTGAAGAGCAGCAACAGCTTTCAGGGCTGGCACCTTCATCCTGGGAGAAACAGCCCGACGTTTGCTATTTCAGAAAGAGGATTTTCCGAGAGAGAGAGCGATGAGAAGTTACGTCTGTGGGAAAGCAGGTATCCCCAGTGCTGTTGTTCCTGTGCATAGGCTGCCGAGGGAAGGTGAAGAGCAGCAACAGCATTCAGGGCTGGCATATTCATCCTGGGAGAAACAGTCCGACGTTTGTATTTTCAGAAAGAGGCTCTGCCGAGAACGAGAGCGATGAGAAGTTACGTCTCTGGGAAAGCAGGTATCCCAGGTACTGTTGTTCCTGTGCATAGGCTGCCGATGGAAGCTGAAGAACAGCAACAGCTTTCAGGGCTGGCACATTCATCCAGGGAGAAACAGTCCGACGTTTGTATTTTCAGAAACAGGCTCTGCCGAGAACAAGAGCGATGAGAAGTTACGTGTCCGGGAAAGCAGGTATCCCCAGTACTGTTGTTCCTGTGCATAGGCTTCCGAGGGAAGGTGAAGACCAGCAGCAGCTTTCAGAGCTGGCACCTTCGTTCTGTGTGAAACAGCCCGACGTTTGCTATTTCAGCAAGAGGCTCTGCCAAGAACGAGAGCGATGAGAAGTTACGTCTCTGGGAAAGCTGGGATCCCCAGTGATGTTGTTCCTGTGCATACGCTGACGAGGGAAGGTGAAGAGCATCAAGAGATTTCAGGGCTGGCACATTCATCCTGGGAGAAATACCCCGACGTTTGTATTTTCAGAAAGAGGCTCTGCCGAGAACGAGAGCAATGAGAAGTTACGTCTCTAGGAAAGCAGGTATCCCAGGTACTGTTGTTCCTGTGCATAGGCTGCCGAGGGAAGGTGAAGAGCAGCAACAGCTTTCAGGGCTGGCACCTTCATCCTGGGAGAAACAGCCCGACGTTTGTATTTTAAGAATCAGGCTCTGCCGAGAACGAGAGCAATGAAAAGTTACGTCTCTGGGAAAGCAGGTATCCCCAGTGCTGTTCCTGTGCATAGGCTGCCGAGGGAAGTTGAAGATCAGCAGCAGCTTTCAGGGCTGGCACCTTTGTTCTGTGTGAAACAGCCTGACGTTTTCTATTTCAGAAAGAGGCTGTGCCGAGAACTAGATCGATGAGAAGTTACGTGTCCGGGAAAGCAGGTATCCCCAGTGCTGTTGTTCCTGTGCATAGGCTGCCGAGGGAAGGTGAAGAGCAGCAACAGCTTTCAGGGCTGGCACCTTCATCCTGGGAGAAGCAGCCCGACGTTTGTATTTTTAGAAACAGGCTCTGCCGAGAACGAGAGCAATGAGAAGTTACGTCTCTGGGAAAGCAGGTATCCCCAGTGCTGTTCCTGTGCATAGGCTGCCGAGGGAAGGTGAAGAGCAGCAACAGCTTTCAGAGTTGGCACCTTCATCCTGGGAGAAACAGCACGACATTTGCTATTTATGAAACAGGCTCTGCCGAGAACGAGAATGATGAGAAGATACGTCTCTGGGAAAGCAGGTATCCCAGGTGCTGTTGTTCCTGTGCATAGGCTGCCGAGGGAAGGTGAAGAGCAGCAACAGCTTTCAGGGCTGGCACCTTCATCCTGGGAGAAACAGCCCGACGTTTGCTATTTCAGAAAGAGGATTTTCCGAGAGAGAGAGCGATGAGAAGTTACGTCTGTGGGAAAGCAGGTATCCCCAGTGCTGTTCCTGTGCACAGGCTGCCGAGGGAAGTTGAAGAACAGCAGCAGCTTTCAGGGCTGGCACCTTCGTTCTGTGTGAAACAGCCTGACGTTTTCTATTTCAGAAAGAGGCTGTGCCGAGAACTAGATCGATGAGAAGTTACGTGTCCGGGAAAGCAGGTATCCCCAGTGCTGTTGTTCCTGTGCATAGGCTGCCGAGGGAAGGTGAAGAGCAGCAACAGCTTTCAGGGCTGGCACCTTCATCCTGGGAGAAGCAGCCCGACGTTTGTATTTTTAGAAACAGGCTCTGCCGAGAACGAGAGGAATGAGAAGTTACGTCTCTGGGAAAGCAGGTATCCCCAGTGCTGTTCCTGTGCATAGGCTGCCGAGGGAAGGTGAAGAGCAGCAACAGCTTTCAGAGTTGGCACCTTCATCCTGGGAGAAACAGCACGACATTTGCTATTTCTGAAACAGGCTCTGCCGAGAACGAGAATGATGAGAAGATACGTCTCTGGGAAAGGAGGTAGCCCAGGTGCTGTTGTTCCTGTGCATAGGCTGCCGAGGGAAGGTGAAGAGCAGCAACAGCTTTCAGGGCTGGCACCTTCATCCTGGGAGAAACAGCCCGACGTTTGCTATTTCAGAAAGAGGATTTTCCGAGAGAGAGAGCGATGAGAAGTTACATCTGTGGGAAAGCAGGTATCCCCAGTGCTGTTGTTCCTTTGCATAGGCTGCCGAGGGAAGGTGAAGAGCAGCAACAGCTTTCAGGGCTGGCACATTCATCCTGGGAGAAACAGTCCGACGTTTGTATTTTCAGAAAGAGGCTCTGCCGAGAACGAGAGCGATGAGAAGTTACGTCTCTGGGAAAGCAGGTATCCCAGGTACTGTTGTTCCTGTGCATAGGCTGCCGAGGGAAGTTGAAAATCAGCAGCAGCTTTCAGGGCTAGCACCTTCATCATGGGAGAAACAGTCCGACGTTTGTATTTTTAGAAACAGGCTCTGCCGAGAACGAGAGCAATGAGAAGTTACGTCTCTGGGAAAGCAGGTATCCCCAGTGCTGTTCCTGTGCATAGGCTGCCGAGGGAAGGTGAAGAGCAGCAACAGCTTTCAGAGTTGGCACCTTCATCCTGGGAGAAACAGCACGACATTTGCTATTTATGAAACAGGCTCTGCCGAGAACGAGAATGATGAGAAGATACGTCTCTGGGAAAGCAGGTATCCCAGGTGCTGTTGTTCCTGTGCATAGGCTGCCGAGGGAAGGTGAAGAGCAGCAACAGCTTTCAGGGCTGGCACCTTCATCCTGGGAGAAACAGCCCGACGTTTGCTATTTCAGAAAGAGGATTTTCCGAGAGAGAGAGCGATGAGAAGTTACGTCTGTGGGAAAGCAGGTATCCCCAGTGCTGTTCCTGTGCACAGGCTGCCGAGGGAAGTTTAAGAACAGCAGCAGCTTTCAGGGCTGGCACCTTCGTTCTGTGTGAAACAGCCTGACGTTTTCTATTTCAGAAAGAGGCTGTGCCGAGAACTAGATCGATGAGAAGTTACGTGTCCGGGAAAGCAGGTATTCCCAGTGCTGCTGTCCCTGTGCATAGGATGCCAAGGGAAGCTGAAGAGCAGCAACAGCTTTCAGGGCTGGCACCTTCATCCTGGGAGAAACAGCCCGACGTTTGCTATTTCAGAAAGAGGATTTTCCGAGAGAGAGAGCGATGAGAAGTTACGTCTGTGGGAAAGCAGGTATCCCCAGTGCTGTTGTTCCTGTGCATAGGCTGCCGAGGGAAGGTGAAGAGCAGCAACAGCATTCAGGGCTGGCACCTTCATCCTGGGAGAAACAGACCGACGTTTGTAATTTCAGAAAAAGTCTCTGCCGAGAACGAAATCAATGAGAAGTTACGTCTCTGGGAAAGCAGGTATCCCAGGTACTGTTGTTCCTGTGCATAGGCTGCCGAGGGAAGTTGAAGAGCAGCAACAGCTTTCAGGGCTGGCACATTCATCCTGGGAGAAACAGCCCGACGTTTGTATTTTCAGAAAAAGGCTCTGCCGAGAACGAGAGCGATGAGAAGTTACGTCTCTGGGAAAGCAGGTATTCCCAGTGCTGTTGTTCCTGTGCATAGGTTGCCGAGGGAAGGTGAAGAGCAGCAACAGCTTTCAGGGCTGGCACATTCATCCTGGGAGAAACAGTCCGACGTTTGTATTTTCAGAAACAGACTCTGCCGAGAACGAGAGCAATGAGAAGTTTCGTCTCTGGGAAAGCAGGTATCCCAGGTACTGTTGTTCCTGTGCATAGGCTGCCGAGGGAAGTTGAAGATCAGCAGCAGCTTTCAGGGCTAGCACCTTCATCATGGGAGAAACAGCCCGACGTTTGTATTTTCAGAAACAGGCTCTGCCGAGAACGAGAGCGATGAGAAGTTACGTCTCTGGGAAAGCAGGTATCCCAGGTACTGTTGTTCCTGTGCATAGGCTGCCGAGGGAAGTTGAAGAACAGCAACAGCTTTCAGGGCTGGCACATTCATCCAGGGAGAAACAGTCCGACGTTTGTATTTTCAGAAACAGGCTCTGCCGAGAACAAGAGGGATGAGAAGTTACGTCTCCGGGAAAGCAGGTATCCCCAGTGCTGTTGTTCCTGTGCATAGGCTGCCGAGGGAAGGTGAAGAGCAGCAACAGCTTTCAGGGCTGGCACATTCATCCTGGGAGAAGCAGCCCGACGTTTGTATTTTTAGAACCAGGCTCTGCCGAGAACGAGATCAATGAGAAGTTACGTCTCTGGGAAAGCAGGTATCCCAGGTACTGTTGTTCCTGTGCATAGGCTGCCGAGGGAACTTGAAGATCAGCAGCAGATTTCAGGGCTGGCACCTTCGTTCTGTGAGAAACAGCCTGACGTTTTCTATTTCAGAAAGAGGCTGTGCCGAGAACTAGAGCGATGAGAAGTTACGTGTCCGGGAAAGCAGGTATTCCCAGTGCTGCTGTCCCTGTGCATAGGCTGCCGAGGGAAGGTGAAGAGCAGCAACAGCTTTCAGGGCTGGCACCTTCATCCTGGGAGAAACAGACCGACGTTTGCTATTTCTGAAACAGGCTCTGCCGAGAACGAGAATGATGAGAAGATACGTCTCTGGGAAAGCAGGTATCCCAGGTGCTGTTGTTCCTGTGCATAGGGTGCCGAGGGAAGGTGAAGAGCAGCAACAGCTTTCAGGGCTGGCACCTTCATCCTGGGAGAAACAGACCGACGATTGCTATTTCTGAAACAGGCTCTGCCGAGAACGAGAATGATGAGAAGATACGTCTCTGGGAAAGCAGGTATCCCAGGTGCTGTTGTTCCTGTGCATAGGCTGCCGAGGGAAGGTGAAGAGCAGCAACAGCTTTCAGGGCTGGCACCTTCGTCCTGGGAGAAACAGACCGACTTTTGCTATTTCAGAAAGAGGGTCTGCCTAGCATGAGAGCAATGAGAAGTTACGTCTCCAGGAAAGCAGGTATCCCCAGTGCTGTTGTTCCTGTGCATAGGCTGCCGAGGGAAGGTGAAGAGCAGCAACAGCTTTCAGGGCTGGCACCTTCATCCTGGGAGAAACAGCCCGACGTTTGCTATTTCAGAAAGAGGATTTTCTGAGAGAGAGAGCGATGAGAAATTACGTCTCTGGGAAAGCAGGTATCCCCAGTGCTGTTGTACCTATGCATAGGCTGCCGAGGGAAGGTGAAGAGCAGCAACAGCTTTCAGGGCTGGCACATTCATCCTGGGAGAAACAGCCCGACGTTTGCTATTTCAGCAAGAGGCTCTGCCGAGAACGAGAGCCATGAGAAGTTACGTCTCTGGGAAAGCAGGTATCCCCAGTGTTGTTGTTTCATTGCATAGGCTGCCGAGGGAAGTTGAAGAGCAGCAACAGCATTCAGGGCTGGCACATTCATCCTGGGAGAAACAGCCCGACGTTTGTATTTTCAGAAACAGGCTCTGCCGAGAACGAGAGCGATGAGAAGTTACGTCTCTGGGAAAGCAGGTAACCCAGGTACTGTTGTTCCTGTGCATAGGCTGCCGAGGGAAGTTGAAGATCAGCAGCAGCTTTCAGGGCTAGCACCTTCATCATGGGAGAAACAGCCCGACGTTTGTATTTTCAGAAACAGGCTCTGCCGAGAACGAGAGCGATGAGAAGTTACGTCTCTGGGAAAGCAGGTATCCCAGGTACTGTTGTTCCTGTGCATAGGCTGCCGATGGAAGCTGAAGAACAGCAACAGCTTTCAGGGCTGGCACATTCATCCAGGGAGAAAAAGTCCGACGTTTGTATTTTCAGAAACAGGCTCTGCCGAGAACAAGAGCGATGAGAAGTTACGTGTCCGGGAAAGCAGGTATCCCCAGTACTGTTGTTCCTGTGCATAGGCTGCCGAGGGAAGGTGAAGACCAGCAGCAGCTTTCAGAGCTGGCACCTTCGTTCTGTGTGAAACAGCCCGACGTTTGCTATTTCAGCAAGAGGCTCTGCCAAGAACGAGAGCGATGAGAAGTTACGTCTCTGGGAAAGCTGGGATCCCCAGTGATGTTGTTCCTGTGCATACGCTGACGAGGGAAGGTGAAGAGCATCAAGAGATTTCAGGGCTGGCACATTCATCCTGGGAGAAATACCCCGACGTTTGTATTTTCAGAAAGAGGCTCTGCCGAGAACGAGAGCAATGAGAAGTTACGTCTCTAGGAAAGCAGGTATCCCAGGTACAGTTGTTCCTGTGCATAGGCTGCCGAGGGAAGGTGAAGAGCAGCAACAGCTTTCAGGGCTGGCACATTCATCCTGGGAGAAGCAGCCCGACGTTTGTATTTTAAGAATCAGGCTCTGCCGAGAACGAGAGCAATGAAAAGTTACGTCTCTGGGAAAGCAGGTATCCCCAGTGCTGTTCCTGTGCATAGGCTGCCGAGGGAAGTTGAAGATCAGCAGCAGCTTTCAGGGCTGGCACCTTTGTTCTGTGTGAAACAGCCTGACGTTTTCTATTTCAGAAAGAGGCTGTGCCGAGAACTAGATCGATGAGAAGTTACGTGTCCGGGAAAGCAGGTATCCCCAGTGCTGTTGTTCCTGTGCATAGGCTGCCGAGGGAAGGTGAAGAGCAGCAACAGCTTTCAGGGCTGGCACCTTCATCCTGGGAGAAGCAGCCCGACGTTTGTATTTTTAGAAACAGGCTCTGCCGAGAACGAGAGCAATGAGAAGTTACGTCTCTGGGAAAGCAGGTATCCCCAGTGCTGTTCCTGTGCATAGGCTGCCGAGGGAAGGTGAAGAGCAGCAACAGCTTTCAGAGTTGGCACCTTCATCCTGGGAGAAACAGCACGACATTTGCTATTTATGAAACAGGCTCTGCCGAGAACGAGAATGATGAGAAGATACGTCTCTGGGAAAGCAGGTATCCCAGGTGCTGTTGTTCCTGTGCATAGGCTGCCGAGGGAAGTTGAAAATCAGCAGCAGCTTTCAGGGCTAGCACCTTCATCATGGGAGAAACAGTCCGACGTTTGTATTTTCAGAAAGAGGCTCTGCCGAGAACGAGAGCGATGAGAAGTTACGTCTCTGGGAAAGCAGGTATCCCAGGTACTGTTGTTCCTGTGCATAGGCTGCCGAGGGAAGTTGAAGAACAGCAACAGCTTTCAGGGCTGGCACCTTCGTCCTGGGAGAAACAGTCCGACGTTTGTATTTTCAGAAACAGGCTCTGCCGAGAACGAGAGCGATGAGAAGTTACGTCTCCGGGAAAGCAGGTATCCCCAGTGCTGTTGTTCCTGTGCATAGGCTGCCGAGGGAAGGTGAAGAGCAGCAACAGCTTTCAGGGCTGGCACCTTCATCCTGGGAGAAACAGACCGACTTTTGTATTTTCAGAAAGAGGCTCTGCCGAGAACGAGAGCAATGAGAAGTTACGTCTCTGGGAAAGCAGGTATCCCAGGTACTGTTGTTCCTGTGCATAGGCTGCCGAGGGAAGGTGAAGAGCAGCAACAGCTTTCAGGGCTGGCACCTTCATCCTGGGAGAAACAGCCCGACGTTTGCTATTTCAGAAAGAGGATTTTCCGAGAGAGAGAGCGATGAGAAGTTACGTCTGTGGGAAAGCAGGTATCCCCAGTGCTGTTCCTGAGCACAGGCTGCCGAGGGAAGTTGAAGAACAGCAGCAGCTTTCAGGGCTGGCACCTTCGTTCTGTGTGAAACAGCCTGACGTTTTCTATTTCAGAAAGAGGCTGTGCCGAGAACTAGATCGATGAGAAGTTACGTGTCCGGGAAAGCAGGTATTCCCAGTGCTGCTGTCCCTGTGCATAGGATGCCAAGGGAAGCTGAAGAGCAGCAACAGCTTTCAGGGCTGGCACCTTCATCCTGGGAGAAACAGCCCGACGTTTGCTATTTCAGAAAGAGGATTTTCCGAGAGAGAGAGCGATGAGAAGTTACGTCTGTGGGAAAGCAGGTATCCCCAGTGCTGTTGTTCCTGTGCATAGGCTGCCGAGGGAAGGTGAAGAGCAGCAACAGCATTCAGGGCTGGCATATTCATCCTGGGAGAAACAGTCCGACGTTTGTATTTTCAGAAAGAGGCTCTGCCGAGAACGAGAGCGATGAGAAGTTACGTCTCTGGGAAAGCAGGTATCCCAGGTACTGTTGTTCCTGTGCATAGGCTGCCGATGGAAGCTGAAGAACAGCAACAGCTTTCAGGGCTGGCACATTCATCCAGGGAGAAACAGTCCGACGTTTGTATTTTCAGAAACAGGCTCTGCCGAGAACAAGAGCGATGAGAAGTTACGTGTCCGGGAAAGCAGGTATCCCCAGTACTGTTGTTCCTGTGCATAGGCTTCCGAGGGAAGGTGAAGACCAGCAGCAGCTTTCAGAGCTGGCACCTTCGTTCTGTGTGAAACAGCCCGACGTTTGCTATTTCAGCAAGAGGCTCTGCCAAGAACGAGAGCGATGAGAAGTTACGTCTCTGGGAAAGCTGGGATCCCCAGTGATGTTGTTCCTGTGCATACGCTGACGAGGGAAGGTGAAGAGCATCAAGAGATTTCAGGGCTGGCACATTCATCCTGGGAGAAATACCCCGACATTTGTATTTTCAGAAAGAGGCTCTGCCGAGAACGAGAGCAATGAGAAGTTACGTCTCTAGGAAAGCAGGTATCCCAGGTACTGTTGTTCCTGTGCATAGGCTGCCGAGGGAAGGTGAAGAGCAGCAACAGCTTTCAGGGCTGGCACATTCATCCTGGGAGAAGCAGCCCGACGTTTGTATTTTAAGAATCAGGCTCTGCCGAGAACGAGAGCAATGAAAAGTTACGTCTCTGGGAAAGCAGGTATCCCCAGTGCTGTTCCTGTGCATAGGCTGCCGAGGGAAGGTGAAGACCAGCAGCAGCTTTCAGGGCTGGCACCTTTGTTCTGTGTGAAACAGCCTGACGTTTTCTATTTCAGAAAGAGGCTGTGCCGAGAACTAGATCGATGAGAAGTTACGTGTCCGGGAAAGCAGGTATCCCCAGTGCTGTTGTTCCTGTGCATAGGCTGCCGAGGGAAGGTGAAGAGCAGCAACAGCTTTCAGGGCTGGCACCTTCATCCTGGGAGAAGCAGCCCGACGTTTGTATTTTTAGAAACAGGCTCTGCCGAGAACGAGAGCAATGAGAAGTTACGTCTCTGGGAAAGCAGGTATCCCCAGTGCTGTTCCTGTGCATAGGCTGCCGAGGGAAGGTGAAGAGCAGTAACAGCTTTCAGAGTTGGCACCTTCATCCTGGGAGAAACAGCACGACATTTGCTATTTATGAAACAGGCTCTGCCGAGAACGAGAATGATGAGAAGATACGTCTCTGGGAAAGCAGGTATCCCAGGTGCTGTTGTTCCTGTGCATAGGCTGCCGAGGGAAGGTGAAGAGCAGCAACAGCTTTCAGGGCTGGCACCTTCATCCTGGGAGAAACAGACCGACTTTTGTATTTTCAGAAAGAGGCTCTGCCGAGAACGAGAGCAATGAGAAGTTACGTCTCTGGGAAAGCAGGTATCCCAGGTACTGTTGTTCCTGTGCATAGGCTGCCGAGGGAAGGTGAAGAGCAGCAACAGCTTTCAGGGCTGGCACCTTCATCCTGGGAGAAACAGCCCGACGTTTGCTATTTCAGAAAGAGGATTTTCCGAGAGAGAGAGCGATGAGAAGTTACGTCTGTGGGAAAGCAGGTATCCCCAGTGCTGTTCCTGTGCACAGGCTGCCGAGGGAAGTTGAAGAACAGCAGCAGCTTTCAGGGCTGGCACCTTCGTTCTGTGTGAAACAGCCTGACGTTTTCTATTTCAGAAAGAGGCTGTGCCGAGAACTAGATCGATGAGAAGTTACGTGTCCGGGAAAGCAGGTATTCCCAGTGCTGCTGTCCCTGTGCATAGGCTGCCAAGGGAAGCTGAAGAGCAGCAACAGCTTTCAGAGTTGGCACCTTCATCCTGGGAGAAACAGCACGACGTTTGCTATTTCTGAAACAGGCTCTGCCGAGAACGAGAGCGATGAGAAGTTACGTCTCTGGGAAAGCAGGTATCCCAGGTACTGTTGTTCCTGTGCATAGGCTGCCGAGGGAAGTTGAAAATCAGCAGCAGCTTTCAGGGCTAGCACCTTCATCATGGGAGAAACAGTCCGACGTTTGTATTTTCAGAAAGAGGCTCTGCCGAGAACGAGAGCGATGAGAAGTTACGTCTCCGGGAAAGCAGGTATCCCAGGTACTGTTGTTCCTGTGCATAGGCTGCCGAGGGAAGGTGAAGAGCAGCAACAGCTTTCAGGGCTGGCACCTTCATCCTGGGAGAAACAGACCGACTTTTGTATTTTCAGAAAGAGGCTCTGCCGAGAACGAGAGCGATGAGAAGTTACGTCTCCGGGAAAGCAGGTATCCCCAGTGCTGTTGTTCCTGTGCATAGGCTGCCGAGGGAAGGTGAAGAGCAGCAACAGCTTTCAGGGCTGGCACCTTCATCCTGGGAGAAACAGACCGACTTTTGTATTTTCAGAAAGAGGCTCTGCCGAGAACGAGAGCAATGAGAAGTTACGTCTCTGGGAAAGCAGGTATCCCAGGTACTGTTGTTCCTGTGCATAGGCTGCCGAGGGAAGGTGAAGAGCAGCAACAGCTTTCAGGGCTGGCACCTTCATCCTGGGAGAAACAGCCCGACGTTTGCTATTTCAGAAAGAGGATTTTCCGAGAGAGAGAGCGATGAGAAGTTACGTCTGTGGGAAAGCAGGTATCCCCAGTGCTGTTGTTCCTGTGCATAGGCTGCCGAGGGAAGGTGAAGAGCAGCAACAGCTTTCAGGGCTGGCACATTCATCCTGGGAGAAACAGTCCGACGTTTGTATTTTCAGAAAGAGGCTCTGCCGAGAACGAGAGCGATGAGAAGTTACGTCTCCGGGAAAGCAGGTATCCCCAGTGCTGTTGTTCCTGTGCATAGGCTGCCGAGGGAAGGTGAAGAGCAGCAACAGCTTTCAGGGCTGGCACCTTCATCCTGGGAGAAACAGACCGACTTTTGTATTTTCAGAAAGAGGCTCTGCCGAGAACGAGAGCAATGAGAAGTTACGTCTCTGGGAAAGCAGGTATCCCAGGTACTGTTGTTCCTGTGCATAGGCTGCCGAGGGAAGGTGAAGAGCAGCAACAGCTTTCAGGGCTGGCACCTTCATCCTGGGAGAAACAGCCCGACGTTTGCTATTTCAGAAAGAGGATTTTCCGAGAGAGAGAGCGATGAGAAGTTACGTCTGTGGGAAAGCAGGTATCCCCAGTGCTGTTGTTCCTGTGCATAGGCTGCCGAGGGAAGGTGAAGAGCAGCAACAGCTTTCAGGGCTGGCACATTCATCCTGGGAGAAACAGTCCGACGTTTGTATTTTCAGAAAGAGGCTCTGCCGAGAACGAGAGCGATGAGAAGTTACGTCTCTGGGAAAGCAGGTATCCCAGGTACTGTTGTTCCTGTGCATAGGCTGCCGAGGGAAGTTGAAAATCAGCAGCAGCTTTCAGGGCTAGCACCTTCATCATGGGAGAAACAGTCCGACGTTTGTATTTTCAGAAAGAGGCTCTGCCGAGAACGAGAGCGATGAGAAGTTACGTCTCCGGGCAAGCAGGTATCCCCAGTGCTGTTGTTCCTGTGCATAGGCTGCCGAGGGAAGGTGAAGAGCAGCAACAGCTTTCAGGGCTGGCACCTTCATCCTGGGAGAAACAGACCGACTTTTGTATTTTCAGAAAGAGGCTCTGCCGAGAACGAGAGCGATGAGAAGTTACGTCTCTGGGAAAGCAGGTATCCCAGGTACTGTTGTTCCTGTGCATAGGCTGCCGAGGGAAGGTGAAGAGCAGCAACAGCTTTCAGGGCTGGCACCTTCATCCTGGGAGAAACAGCCCGACGTTTGCTATTTCAGAAAGAGGATTTTCCGAGAGAGAGAGCGATGAGAAGTTACGTCTGTGGGAAAGCAGGTATCCCCAGTGCTGTTCCTGTGCACAGGCTGCCGAGGGAAGTTGAAGAACAGCAGCAGCTTTCAGGGCTGGCACCTTCGTTCTGTGTGAAACAGCCTGACGTTTTCTATTTCAGAAAGAGGCTGTGCCGAGAACTAGATCGATGAGAAGTTACGTGTCCGGGAAAGCAGGTATTCCCAGTGCTGCTGTCCCTGTGCATAGGCTGCCAAGGGAAGCTGAAGAGCAGCAACAGCTTTCAGAGTTGGCACCTTCATCCTGGGAGAAACAGCACGACGTTTGCTATTTCTGAAACAGGCTCTGCCGAGAACGAGAATGATGAGAAGATACGTCTCTGGGAAAGGAGGTATCCCAGGTGCTGTTGTTCCTGTGCATAGGCTGCCGAGGGAAGGTGAAGAGCAGCAACAGCTTTCAGGGCTGGCACCTTCATCCTGGGAGAAACAGCCCGACGTTTGCTATTTCAGAAAGAGGATTTTCCGAGAGAGAGAGCGATGAGAAGTTACGTCTGTGGGAAAGCAGGTATCCCCAGTGCTGTTGTTCCTGTGCATAGGCTGCCGAGGGAAGGTGAAGAGCAGCAACAGCTTTCAGGGCTGGCACATTCATCCTGGGAGAAACAGTCCGACGTTTGTATTTTCAGAAAGAGGCTCTGCCGAGAACGAGAGCGATGAGAAGTTACATCTCTGGGAAAGCAGGTATCCCAGGTACTGTTGTTCCTGTGCATAGGCTGCCGAGGGAAGTTGAAAATCAGCAGCAGCTTTCAGGGCTAGCACCTTCATCATGGGAGAAACAGTCCGACGTTTGTATTTTCAGAAAGAGGCTCTGCCGAGAACGAGAGCGATGAGAAGTTACGTCTCTGGGAAAGCAGGTATCCCAGGTACTGTTGTTCCTGTGCATAGGCTGCCGAGGGAAGTTGAAGAACAGCAACAGCTTTCAGGGCTGGCACCTTCGTCCTGGGAGAAACAGTCCGACGTTTGTATTTTCAGAAACAGGCTCTGCCGAGAACGAGAGCGATGAGAAGTCACGTCTCCGGGAAAGCAGGTATCCCCAGTGCTGTTGTTCCTGTGCATAGGCTGCCGAGGGAAGGTGAAGAGCAGCAACAGCTTTCAGGGCTGGCACCTTCATCCTGGGAGAAACAGACCGACTTTTGTATTTTCAGAAAGAGGCTCTGCCGAGAACGAGAGCAATGAGAAGTTACGTCTCTGGGAAAGCAGGTATCCCAGGTACTGTTGTTCCTGTGCATAGGCTGCCGAGGGAAGGTGAAGAGCAGCAACAGCTTTCAGGGCTGGCACCTTCATCCTGGGAGAAACAGCCCGACGTTTGCTATTTCAGAAAGAGGATTTTCCGAGAGAGAGAGCGATGAGAAGTTACGTCTGTGGGAAAGCAGGTATCCCCAGTGCTGTTGTTCCTGTGCATAGGCTGCCGAGGGAAGGTGAAGAGCAGCAACAGCATTCAGGGCTGGCATATTCATCCTGGGAGAAACAGTCCGACGTTTGTATTTTCAGAAAGAGGCTCTGCCGAGAACAAGAGCGATGAGAAGTTACGTCTCTGGGAAAGCAGGTATCCCAGGTACTGTTGTTCCTGTGCATAGGCTGCCGATGGAAGCTGAAGAACAGCAACAGCTTTCAGGGCTGGCACATTCATCCAGGGAGAAACAGTCCGACGTTTGTATTTTCAGAAACAGGCTCTGCCGAGAACAAGAGCGATGAGAAGTTACGTGTCCGGGAAAGCAGGTATCCCCAGTACTGTTGTTCCTGTGCATAGGCTTCCGAGGGAAGGTGAAGACCAGCAGCAGCTTTCAGAGCTGGCACCTTCGTTCTGTGTGAAACAGCCCGACGTTTGCTATTTCAGCAAGAGGCTCTGCCAAGAACGAGAGCGATGAGAAGTTACGTCTCTGGGAAAGCTGGGATCCCCAGTGATGTTGTTCCTGTGCATACGCTGACGAGGGAAGGTGAAGAGCATCAAGAGATTTCAGGGCTGGCACCTTCATCCTGGGAGAAACAGACCGACTTTTGTATTTTCAGAAAGAGGCTCTGCCGAGAACGAGAGCAATGAGAAGTTACGTCTCTGGGAAAGCAGGTATCCCAGGTACTGTTGTTCCTGTGCATAGGCTGCCGAGGGAAGGTGAAGAGCAGCAACAGCTTTCAGGGCTGGCACCTTCATCCTGGGAGAAACAGCCCGACGTTTGCTATTTCAGAAAGAGGATTTTCCGAGAGAGAGAGCGATGAGAAGTTACGTCTGTGGGAAAGCAGGTATCCCCAGTGCTGTTCCTGTGCACAGGCTGCCGAGGGAAGTTGAAGAACAGCAGCAGCTTTCAGGGCTGGCACCTTCGTTCTGTGTGAAACAGCCTGACGTTTTCTATTTCAGAAAGAGGCTGTGCCGAGAACTAGATCGATGAGAAGTTACGTGTCCGGGAAAGCAGGTATCCCCAGTGCTGTTGTTCCTGTGCATAGGCTGCCGAGGGAAGGTGAAGAGCAGCAACAGCTTTCAGGGCTGGCACCTTCATCCTGGGAGAAGCAGCCCGACGTTTGTATTTTTAGAAACAGGCTCTGCCGAGAACGAGAGCAATGAGAAGTTACGTCTCTGGGAAAGCAGGTATCCCCAGTGCTGTTCCTGTGCATAGGCTGCCGAGGGAAGGTGAAGAGCAGCAACAGCTTTCAGAGTTGGCACCTTCATCCTGGGAGAAACAGCACGACATTTGCTATTTATGAAACAGGCTCTGCCGAGAACGAGAATGATGAGAAGATACGTCTCTGGGAAAGGAGGTATCCCAGGTGCTGTTGTTCCTGTGCATAGGCTGCCGAGGGAAGGTGAAGAGCAGCAACAGCTTTCAGGGCTGGCACCTTCATCCTGGGAGAAACAGCCCGACGTTTGCTATTTCAGAAAGAGGATTTTCCGACAGAGAGAGCGATGAGAAGTTACGTCTGTGGGAAAGCAGGTATCCCCAGTGCTGTTGTTCCTGTGCATAGGCTGCCGAGGGAAGGTGAAGAGCAGCAACAGCTTTCAGGGCTGGCACATTCATCCTGGGAGAAACAGTCCGACGTTTGTATTTTCAGAAAGAGGCTCTGCCGAGAACGAGAGCGATGAGAAGTTACGTCTCTGGGAAAGCAGGTATCCCAGGTACTGTTGTTCCTGTGCATAGGCTGCCGAGGGAAGTTGAAAATCAGCAGCAGCTTTCAGGGCTAGCACCTTCATCATGGGAGAAACAGTCCGACGTTTGTATTTTCAGAAAGAGGCTCTGCCGAGAACGAGAGCGATGAGAAGTTACGTCTCTGGGAAAGCAGGTATCCCAGGTACTGTTGTTCCTGTGCATAGGCTGCCGAGGGAAGTTGAAGAACAGCAACAGCTTTCAGGGCTGGCACCTTCGTCCTGGGAGAAACAGTCCGACGTTTGTATTTTCAGAAACAGGCTCTGCCGAGAACGAGAGCGATGAGAAGTTACGTCTCCGGGAAAGCAGGTATCCCCAGTGCTGTTGTTCCTGTGCATAGGCTGCCGAGGGAAGGTGAAGAGCAGCAACAGCTTTCAGGGCTGGCACCTTCATCCTGGGAGAAACAGACCGACTTTTGTATTTTCAGAAAGAGGCTCTGCCGAGAACGAGAGCAATGAGAAGTTACGTCTCTGGGAAAGCAGGTATCCCAGGTACTGTTGTTCCTGTGCATAGGCTGCCGAGGGAAGGTGAAGAGCAGCAACAGCTTTCAGGGCTGGCACCTTCATCCTGGGAGAAACAGCCCGACGTTTGCTATTTCAGAAAGAGGATTTTCCGAGAGAGAGAGCGATGAGAAGTTACGTCTGTGGGAAAGCAGGTATCCCCAGTGCTGTTCCTGAGCACAGGCTGCCGAGGGAAGTTGAAGAACAGCAGCAGCTTTCAGGGCTGGCACCTTCGTTCTGTGTGAAACAGCCTGACGTTTTCTATTTCAGAAAGAGGCTGTGCCGAGAACTAGATCGATGAGAAGTTACGTGTTCGGGAAAGCAGGTATTCCCAGTGCTGCTGTCCCTGTGCATAGGATGCCAAGGGAAGCTGAAGAGCAGCAACAGCTTTCAGGGCTGGCACCTTCATCCTGGGAGAAACAGCCCGACGTTTGCTATTTCAGAAAGAGGATTTTCCGAGAGAGAGAGCGATGAGAAGTTACGTCTGTGGGAAAGCAGGTATCCCCAGTGCTGTTGTTCCTATGCATAGGCTGCCGAGGGAAGTTGAAGAGCAGCAACAGCTTTCAGGGCTGGCACCTTCATCCTGGGAGAAACAGCCCGACGTTTGCTATTTCAGAAAGAGGATTTTCCGAGAGAGAGAGCGATGAGAAGTTACGTCTCTGGGAAAGCAGGTATCCCAGGTACTGTTGTTCCTGTGCATAGGCTGCCGATGGAAGCTGAAGAACAGCAACAGCTTTCAGGGCTGGCACATTCATCCAGGGAGAAACAGTCCGACGTTTGTATTTTCAGAAACAGGCTCTGCCGAGAACAAGAGCGATGAGAAGTTACGTGTCCGGGAAAGCAGGTATCCCCAGTACTGTTGTTCCTGTGCATAGGCTTCCGAGGGAAGGTGAAGACCAGCAGCAGCTTTCAGAGCTGGCACCTTCGTTCTGTGTGAAACAGCCCGACGTTTGCTATTTCAGCAAGAGGCTCTGCCAAGAACGAGAGCGATGAGAAGTTACGTCTCTGGGAAAGCTGGGATCCCCAGTGATGTTGTTCCTGTGCATACGCTGACGAGGGAAGGTGAAGAGCATCAAGAGATTTCAGGGCTGGCACCTTCATCCTGGGAGAAACAGACCGACTTTTGTATTTTCAGAAAGAGGCTCTGCCGAGAACGAGAGCAATGAGAAGTTACGTCTCTGGGAAAGCAGGTATCCCAGGTACTGTTGTTCCTGTGCATAGGCTGCCGAGGGAAGGTGAAGAGCAGCAACAGCTTTCAGGGCTGGCACATTCATCCTGGGAGAAGCAGCCCGACGTTTGTATTTTTAGAAACAGGCTCTGCCGAGAACGAGAGCAATGAGAAGTTACGTCTCTGGGAAAGCAGGTATCCCCAGTGCTGTTCCTGTGCATAGGCTGCCGAGGGAAGTTGAAGATCAGCAGCAGCTTTCAGGGCTGGCACCTTCGTTCTGTGTGAAACCGCCTGACGTTTTCTATTTCAGAAAGAGGCTGTGCCGAGAACTAGAGCGATGAGAAGTTACGTGTCCGGGAAAGCAGGTATTCCCAGTGCTGCTGTCCCTGTGCATAGGCTGCCGAGGGAAGCTGAAGAGCAGCAACAGCTTTCAGAGTTGGCACCTTCATCCTGGGAGAAACAGCACGACGTTTGCTATTTCTGAAACAGGCTCTGCCGAGAACGAGAATGATGAGAAGATACGTCTCTGGGAAAGGAGGTATCCCAGGTGCTGTTGTTCCTGTGCATAGGCTGCAGAGGGAAGGTGAAGAGCAGCAACAGCTTTCACGGCTGGCACCTTCGTCCTGGGAGAAACTGCCCGAAGTTTGCTATTTCAGAAAGAGGCTCTGCCGAGAACGAGAGCGATGAGAAGTTACGTCTCTGGGAGAGCAGGCATCCGCAGTGCTGTTGTTCCTATGCATAGGCTACCGAGGGAATTTGAAGACCAGCAACAACTTTCAGGGCTGCCTCCTTCATCCTGGGAGAAACAGCCCGACGTTTGCTATTTCAGAAAGAGGCTCTGCCGAGAACGAGAGCCATGAGAAGTTACGTCTCCAGGAAACCAGGTATGCCCAGTGCTGTTGTTCAGATGCATAGGCTGCCGAGGGAAGGTGAAGAGCAGCAAGAGCTTTCAGGGCTGGCACTTTCATCTTGGGAGAAGCAGCCCGACGTTTGTATTTTTAGAAACAGACTCTGCCTAGAACGAGAGCAATGAGAAGTTACGTCTCTGGGAAAGCAGGTATCCCAGGTACTGTTGTTCCTGTGCATAGGCTGCCGAGGGAAGGTGAAGAGCAGCAACAGCTTTCAGGGCTGGCACCTTCATCCTGGGAGAAACAGCCCGACGTTTGCTATTTCAGAAAGAGGATTTTCTGAGAGAGAGAGCGATGAGAAGTTACGTCTCTGGGAAAGCAGGTATCCCCAGTGCTGCTGTACCTGTGCATAGGCTGCTGAGGGAAGGTGAAGAGCAGCAACAGCTTTCAGGGCTGGCACATTCATCCTGGGAGAAACAGCCCGACGTTTGCTATTTCAGCAAGAGGCTCTGCCGAGAACTAGATCGATGAGAAGTTACGTCTCTGGGAAAGCAGGTATCCCCAGTGTTGTTGTTTCATTGCATAGGCTGCCGAGGGAAGTTGAAGAGCAGCAACAGCATTCAGGGCTGGCACATTCATCCTGGGAGAAACAGCCCGACGTTTGTATTTTCAGAAACAGGCTCTGCTGAGAACGAGAGCGATGAGAAGTTACATCTCTGGGAAAGCAGGTATCCCAGGTACTGTTGTTCCTGTGCATAGGCTGCCGAGGGAAGTTGAAGATCAGCAGCAGCTTTCAGGGCTGGCACCTTCATCATGGGAGAAACAGCCCGACGTTTGTATTTTCAGAAACAGGCTCTGCCGAGAACGAGAGCGATGAGAAGTTACGTCTCTGGGAAAGCAGGTATCCCAGGTACTCTTGTTCCTGTGCATAGGCTGCCGAGGGAAGTTGAAGAACAGCAACAGCTTTCAGGGCTGGCACATTCATCCAGGGAGAAACAGTCCGACGTTTGTATTTTCAGAAACAGGCTCTGCCGAGAACGAGAGCGATGAGAAGTTACGTCTCTGGGAAAGCAGGTATCCCCAGTGCTGTTGTTCCTGTGCATAGGCTGCCGAGGGAAGGTGAAGAGCAGCAACAGCTTTCAGGGCTGGCACCTTTGTTCTGTGTGAAACAGCCTGACGTTTTCTATTTCAGAAAGAGGCTGTGCCGAGAACTAGATCGATGAGAAGTTACGTGTCCGGGAAAGCAGGTATCCCCAGTGCTGTTGTTCCTGTGCATAGGCTGCCGAGGGAAGGTGAAGAGCAGCAACAGCTTTCAGGGCTGGCACCTTCATCCTGGGAGAAGCAGCCCGACGTTTGTATTTTTAGAAACAGGCTCTGCCGAGAACGAGAGCAATGAGAAGTTACGTCTCTGGGAAAGCAGGTATCCCCAGTGCTGTTCCTGTGCATAGGCTGCCGAGGGAAGGTGAAGAGCAGCAACAGCTTTCAGAGTAGGCACCTTCATCCTGGGAGAAACAGCACGACATTTGCTATTTATGAAACAGGCTCTGCCGAGAACGAGAATGATGAGAATATACGTCTCTGGGAAAGCAGGTATCCCAGGTGCTGTTGTTCCTGTGCATAGGCTGCCGAGGGAAGGTGAAGAGCAGCAACAGCTTTCAGGGCTGGCACCTTCATCCTGGGAGAAACAGACCGACTTTTGTATTTTCAGAAAGAGGCTCTGCCGAGAACGAGAGCAATGAGAAGTTACGTCTCTGGGAAAGCAGGTATCCCAGGTACTGTTGTTCCTGTGCATAGGCTGCCGAGGGAAGGTGAAGAGCAGCAACAGCTTTCAGGGCTGGCACCTTCATCCTGGGAGAAACAGCCCGACGTTTGCTATTTCAGAAAGAGGATTTTCCGAGAGAGAGAGCGATGAGAAGTTACGTCTGTGGGAAAGCAGGTATCCCCAGTGCTGTTCCTGTGCACAGGCTGCCGAGGGAAGTTGAAGAACAGCAGCAGCTTTCAGGGCTGGCACCTTCGTTCTGTGTGAAACAGCCTGACGTTTTCTATTTCAGAAAGAGGCTGTGCCGAGAACTATATCGATGAGAAGTTACGTGTCCGGGAAAGCAGGTATTCCCAGTGCTGCTGTCCCTGTGCATAGGCTGCCAAGGGAAGCTGAAGAGCAGCAACAGCTTTCAGAGTTGGCACCTTCATCCTGGGAGAAACAGCACGACGTTTGCTATTTCTGAAACAGGCTCTGCCGAGAACGAGAATGATGAGAAGATACGTCTCTGGGAAAGGAGGTATCCCAGGTGCTGTTGTTCCTGTGCATAGGCTGCCGAGGGAAGGTGAAGAGCAGCAACAGCTTTCAGGGCTGGCACCTTCATCCTGGGAGAAACAGCCCGACGTTTGCTATTTCAGAAAGAGGATTTTCCGAGAGAGAGAGCGATGAGAAGTTACGTCTGTGGGAAAGCAGGTATCCCCAGTGCTGTTGTTCCTGTGCATAGGCTGCCGAGGGAAGGTGAAGAGCAGCAACAGCTTTCAGGGCTGGCACATTCATCCTGGGAGAAACAGTCCGACGTTTGTATTTTCAGAAAGAGGCTCTGCCGAGAACGAGAGCGATGAGAAGTTACGTCTCTGGGAAAGCAGGTATCCCAGGTACTGTTGTTCATGTGCATAGGCTGCCGAGGGAAGGTGAAAATCAGCAGCAGCTTTCAGGGCTAGCACCTTCATCATGGGAGAAACAGTCCGACGTTTGTATTTTCAGAAAGAGGCTCTGCCGAGAACGAGAGCGATGAGAAGTTACGTCTCTGGGAAAGCAGGTATCCCAGGTACTGTTGTTCCTGTGCATAGGCTGCCGAGGGAAGTTGAAGAACAGCAACAGCTTTCAGGGCTGGCACCTTCGTCCTGGGAGAAACAGTCCGACGTTTGTATTTTCAGAAACAGGCTCTGCCGAGAACGAGAGCGATGAGAAGTTACGTCTCCGGGAAAGCAGGTATCCCCAGTGCTGTTGTTCCTGTGCATAGGCTGCCGAGGGAAGGTGAAGAGCAGCAACAGCTTTCAGGGCTGGCACATTCATCCTGGGAGAAGCAGCCCGACGTTTGTATTTTTAGAAACAGGCTCTGCCGAGAACGAGAGCAATGAGAAGTTACGTCTCTGGGAAAGCAGGTATCCCAGGTACTGTTGTTCCTGTGCATAGGCTGCCGAGGGAAGTTGAAGATCAGCAGCAGCTTTCAGGGCTGGCACCTTCGTTCTGTGTGAAACCGCCTGACGTTTTCTATTTCAGAAAGAGGCTGTGCCGAGAACTAGAGCGATGAGAAGTTACGTGTCCGGGAAAGCAGGTATTCCCAGTGCTGCTGTCCCTGTGCATAGGCTGCCAAGGGAAGCTGAAGAGCAGCAACAGCTTTCAGAGTTGGCACCTTCATCCTGGGAGAAACAGCACGACGTTTGCTATTTCTGAAACAGGCTCTGCCGAGAACGAGAATGATGAGAAGATACGTCTCTGGGAAAGGAGGTATCCCAGGTGCTGTTGTTCCTGTGCATAGGCTGCCGAGGGAAGGTGAAGAGCAGCAGCAGCTTTCAGGGCTGGCACCTTCATCCTGGGAGAAACAGGCCGAAGTTTGCTATTTCAGAAAGAGGATTTTCCGAGAGAGAGAGCGATGAGAAGTTACGTCTGTGGGAAAGCAGGTATCACCAGTGCTGTTGTTCCTGTGCATAGGCTGCCGAGGGAAGGTGAAGAGCATCAAGAGATTTCAGGGCTGGCACATTCATCCTGGGAGAAACAGTCCGACGTTTGTATTTTCAGAAAGAGGCTCTGCCGAGAACGAGAGCAATGAGAAGTTACGTCTCTGGGAAAGCAGGTATCCCAGGTACTGTTGTTCCTGTGCATAGGCTGCCGAGGGAAGTTGAAGATCAGCAGCAGCTTTCAGGGCTAGCACCTTCATCATGGGAGAAACAGTCCGACGTTTGTATTTTCAGAAACAGGCTCTGCCGAGAACGAGAGCGATGAGAAGTTACGTCTCTGGGAAAGCAGGTATCCCAGGTACTGTTGTTCCTGTGCATAGGCTGCCGAGGGAAGTTGAAGAACAGCAACAGCTTTCAGGGCTGGCACCTTCGTCCTGGGAGAACAGTCCGACGTTTGTATTTTCAGAAACAGGCTCTGCCGAGAACGAGAGCGATGAGAAGTTACGTCTCCGGGAAAGCAGGTATCTCCAGTGCTGTTGTTCCTGTGCATAGGCTGCCGAGGGAAGGTGAAGAGCAGCAACAGCTTTCAGGGCTGGCACATTCATCCTGGGAGAAGCAGCCCGACGTTTGTATTTTTAGAACCAGGCTCTGCCGAGAACGAGAGCAATGAGAAGTTACGTCTCTGGGAAAGCAGGTATCCCAGGTACTGTTGTTCCTGTGCATAGGCTGCCGAGGGAAGTTGAAGATCAGCAGCAGCTTTCAGGGCTGGCACCTTCATTCTGTGTGAAACAGCCTGACGTTTTCTATTTCAGAAAGTGGCTGTGCCGAGAACTAGAGCGATGAGAAGTTACGTGTCCGGGAAAGCAGGTATTCCCAGTGCTGCTGTCCCTGTGCATAGGCTGCCGAGGGAAGGTGAAGAGCAGCAACAGCTTTCAGGGCTGGCACCTTCATCCTGGGAGAAACAGACCGACGTTTGCTATTTCAGAAAGAGGGTCTGCCTAGCATGAGAGCAATGAGAAGTTACGTCTCCAGGAAAGCAGGTATGCCCAGTGATGTTGTTCCTGTGCATAGGCTGCAGAGGGAAGGTGAAGAGCAGCAACAGCTTTCACGGCTGGCACCTTCGTCCTGGGAGAAACTGCCCGAAGTTTGCTATTTCAGAAAGAGGCTCTGCCGAGAACGAGAGCGATGAGAAGTTACGTCTCTGGGAGAGCAGGCATCCGCAGTGCTGTTGTTCCTATGCATAGGCTACCGAGGGAAGTTGAAGACCAGCAACAACTTTCAGGGCTGCCTCCTTCATCCTGGGAGAAACAGCCCGACGTTTGCTATTTCAGAAAGAGGCTCTGCCGAGAACGAGAGCCATGAGAAGTTACGTCTCCAGGAAACCAGGTATGCCCAGTGCTGTTGTTCAGATGCATAGGCTGCCGAGGGAAGGTGAAGAGCAGCAAGAGCTTTCAGGGCTGGCACTTTCATCTTGGGAGAAGCAGCCCGACGTTTGTATTTTTAGAAACAGACTCTGCCTAGAACGAGAGCAATGAGAAGTTACGTCTCTGGGAAAGGAGGTATCCCAGGTACTGTTGTTCCTGTGCATAGGCTGCCGAGGGAAGGTGAAGAGCAGCAACAGCTTTCAGGGCTGGCACCTTCATCCTGGGAGAAACAGCCCGACGTTTGCTATTTCAGAAAGAGGATTTTCTGAGAGAGAGAGCGATGAGAAGTTACGTCTCTGGGAAAGCAGGTATCCCCAGTGCTGCTGTACCTGTGCATAGGCTGCTGAGGGAAGGTGAAGAGCAGCAACAGCTTTCAGGGCTGGCACATTCATCCTGGGAGAAACAGCCCGACGTTTGCTATTTCAGCAAGAGGCTCTGCCGAGAACTAGATCGATGAGAAGTTACGTCTCTGGGAAAGCAGGTATCCCCAGTGTTGTTGTTTCATTGCATAGGCTGCCGAGGGAAGTTGAAGAGCAGCAACAGCATTCAGGGCTGGCACATTCATCCTGGGAGAAACAGCCCGACGTTTGTATTTTCAGAAACAGGCTCTGCCGAGAACGAGAGCAATGAGAAGTTACATCTCTGGGAAAGCAGGTATCCCAGGTACTGTTGTTCCTGTGCATAGGCTGCCGAGGGAAGTTGAAGATCAGCAGCAGCTTTCAGGGCTGGCACCTTCATCATGGGAGAAACAGCCCGACGTTTGTATTTTCAGAAACAGGCTCTGCCGAGAACGAGAGCGATGAGAAGTTACGTCTCTGGGAAAGCAGGTATCCCAGGTACTCTTGTTCCTGTGCATAGGCTGCCGAGGGAAGTTGAAGAACAGCAACAGCTTTCAGGGCTGGCACATTCATCCAGGGAGAAACAGTCCGACGTTTGTATTTTCAGAAACAGGCTCTGCCGAGAACGAGAGCGATGAGAAGTTACGTCTCCGGGAAAGCAGGTATCCCCAGTGCTGTTGTTCCTGTGCATAGGCTGCCGAGGGAAGGTGAAGACCAGCAGCAGCTTTCAGGGCTGGCACATTCATCCTGGGAGAAACAGTCCGACGTTTGTATTTTCAGAAAGAGGCTCTGCCGAGAACGAGAGCAATGAGAAGTTACGTCTCTGGGAAAGCAGGTATCCCAGGTACTGTTGTTCCTGTGCATAGGCTGCCGAGGGAAGTTGAAGATCAGCAGCAGCTTTCAGGGCTAGCACCTTCATCATGGGAGAAACAGTCCGACGTTTGTATTTTCAGAAAGAGGCTCTGCCGAGAACGACAGCGATGAGAAGTTACGTCTCTGGGAAAGCAGGTATCCCAGGTACTGTTGTTCCTGTGCATAGGCTGCCGAGGGAAGTTGAAGAAAAGCAACAGCTTTCAGGGCTGGCACCTTCGTCCTTGGAGAAGCAGCCCGACGTTTGTATTTTTAGAAACAGGCTCTGCCTAGAACGAGAGCAATGAGAAGTTACGTCTCTGGGAAAGCAGGTATCCCCAGTGCTGTTCCTGTGCATAGGCTGCCGAGGGAAGTTGAAGATCAGCAGCAGCTTTCAGGGCTGGCACCTTCGTTCTGTGTGAAACAGCCTGACGTTTTCTATTTCAGAAAGAGGCTGTGCCGAGAACTAGATCGATGAGAAGTTACGTGTCCGGGAAAGCAGGTATTCCAGGTGCTGCTGTCCCTGTGCATAGGCTGCCAAGGGAAGCTGAAGAGCAGCAACAGCTTTCAGAGTTGGCACCTTCATCCTGGGAGAAACAGCACGACGTTAGCAATTTCTGAAACAGGCTCTGCCGAGAACGAGAATGATGAGAAGATACGTCTCTGGGAAAGGAGGTATCCCAGGTGCTGTTGTTCCTGTGCATAGGCTGCCGAGGGAAGGTGAAGAGCAGCAAGAGCTTTCAGGGCTGGCACCTTCATCCTGGGAGAAACAGCCCGACGTTTGCTATTTCAGAAAGAGGGTCTGCCTAGCATGAGAGCAATGAGAAGTTACGTCTCCAGGAAAGCAGGTATGCCCAGTGTTGTTGTTCCTGTGCATAGGCTGCCGAGGAAAGGTGAAGAGCACCAACAGCTTTCAAACTTGGCACCTTCATCCTGGGAGAAACAGCCCGACGTTTGCTATTTCAGAAAGAGGATTTTCTGAGAGAGAGAGCGATGAGAAGTTACATCTCTGGGAAAGCAGGTATCCCCAGTGCTGTTGTTCCTGTGCATAGGCTGCAGAGGGAAGGTGAAGAGCAGCAACAGCTTTCAGGGCTGGCACATTCATCCTGGGAGAAACAGTCCGACGTTTGTATTTTCAGAAAGAGGCTCTGCCGAGAACGAGAGCGATGAGAAGTTACGTGTCCGGGAAAGCAGGTATTCCCAGTGCTGTTGTTCAGGTGCATAGGCTGCCGAGGGAAGGTGAAGACCAGCAGCAGCTTTCAGGGCTGGCACCTTCGTTCTGTGTGAAACAGCCCGACGTTTGCTATTTCAGCAAGAGGCTCTGCCGAGAACGAGAGCGATGAGAAGTTACGTCTCTGCGAAAGCAGGTATCCCCAGTGTTGTTGTTTCATTGCATACGCTGCCGAGGGAAGTTGAAGAGCAGCAACAGCATTCAGGGCTGGCACCTTCATCCTGGGAGAAACAGACCGAGTTTTGTATTTTCAGAAAAAGGCTCTGCCGAGAACGAAATCAATGAGAAGTTACGTCCCTGGGAAAGCAGGTATCCCAGGTACTGTTGTTCCTGTGCATAGGCTGCCGAGGGAAGGTGAAGAGCAGCAACAGCTTTCAGGGCTGACACCTTCATCCTGGGAGAAACAGCCCGACGTTTGCTATTTCAGAAAGACGATTTTCCGAGAGAGAGAGTGATGAGAAGTTACGTCTGTGGGAATGCAGGTATCCCCAGTGCTGTTGTTCCTGTGCATAGGCTGCCGAGGGAAGGTGAAGAGCAGCAACAGCTTTCAGGGGTGGCACATTCATCCTGGGAGAAACAGCCCGACGTTTGTATTTTCAGAAAGAGGCTCTGCCGAGAACGAGAGCGATGAGAAGTCACATCTCTGGGAAAGCAGGTATTCCCAGTGCTGTTGTTCCTGTGCATAGGCTGCCGAGGGAAGGTGAAGAGCAGCAACAGCTTTCAGGGCTGGCACATTCATCCTGGGAGAAACAGTCCGACGTTTGTATTTTCAGAAACGGGCTCTGCCGAGAACGAGAGCGATGAGAAGTTACGTCTCTGGGAAAGCAGGTATCCCAGGTACTGTTGTTCCTGTGCATAGGCTGCCGAGGGAAGTTGAAGATCAGCAGCAGCTTTCAGGGCTAGCACCTTCATCATGGGAGAAACAGCCCGACGTTTGTATTTTCAGAAACAGGCTCTGCCGAGAACGAGAGCGATGAGAAGTTACGTCTCTGGGAAAGCAGGTATCCCAGGTACTGTTGTTCCTGTGCATAGGCTGCCGAGGGAAGTTGAAGAACAGCAACAGCTTTCAGGGCTGGCACATTCATCCAGGGAGAAACA
Source organism: Harpia harpyja (assembly GCF_026419915.1). Taxonomy (NCBI): domain Eukaryota; kingdom Metazoa; phylum Chordata; class Aves; order Accipitriformes; family Accipitridae; genus Harpia; species Harpia harpyja. Next base: position 58,703,003 of record NC_068969.1, read on the forward strand.
GTCCGACGTTTGTATTTTCAGAAACAGGCTCTGCCGAGAACGAGAGCGATGAGAAGTTACGTCTCCGGGAAAGCAGGTATCCCCAGTGCTGTTGTTCCTGTGCATAGGCTGCCGAGGGAAGGTGAAGAGCAGCAACAGCTTTCAGGGCTGGCACATTCATCCTGGGAGAAGCAGCCCGACGTTTGTATTTTTAGAACCAGGCTCTGCCGAGAACAAGAGCAATGAGAAGTTACGTCTCTGGGAAAGCAGGTATCCCAGGTACTGTTGTTCCTGTGCATAGGCTGCCGAGGGAAGTTGAAGATCAGCAGCAGCTTTCAGGGCTGGCACCTTCGTTCTGTGTGAAACAGCCCGACGTTTGCTATTTCAGCAAGAGGCTCTGCCGAGAACGAGAGCGATGAGAAGTTACGTCTCTGCGAAAGCAGGTATCCCCAGTGTTGTTGTTTCATTGCATACGCTGCCGAGGGAAGTTGAAGAGCAGCAACAGCTTTCAGGGCTGGCACCTTCGTCCTGGGAGAACAGTCCGACGTTTGTATTTTCAGAAACAGGCTCTGCCGAGAACGAGAGCGATGAGAAGTTACGTCTCCGGGAAAGCAGGTATCTCCAGTGCTGTTGTTCCTGTGCATAGGCTGCCGAGGGAAGGTGAAGAGCAGCAACAGCTTTCAGGGCTGGCACATTCATCCTGGGAGAAGCAGCCCGACGTTTGTATTTTTAGAACCAGGCTCTGCCGAGAACGAGAGCAATGAGAAGTTACGTCTCTGGGAAAGCAGGTATCCCAGGTACTGTTGTTCCTGTGCATAGGCTGCCGAGGGAAGTTGAAGATCAGCAGCAGCTTTCAGGGCTGGCACCTTCATTCTGTGTGAAACAGCCTGACGTTTTCTATTTCAGAAAGTGGCTGTGCCGAGAACTAGAGCGATGAGAAGTTACGTGTCCGGGAAAGCAGGTATTCCCAGTGCTGCTGTCCCTGTGCATAGGCTGCCGAGGGAAGGTGAAGAGCAGCAACAGCTTTCAGGGCTGGCACCTTCATCCTGGGAGAAACAGACCGACGTTTGCTATTTCAGAAAGAGGGTCTGCCTAGCATGAGAGCAATGAGAAGTTACGTCTCCAGGAAAGCAGGTATGCCCAGTGATGTTGTTCCTGTGCATAGGCTGCAGAGGGAAGGTGAAGAGCAGCAACAGCTTTCACGGCTGGCACCTTCGTCCTGGGAGAAACTGCCCGAAGTTTGCTATTTCAGAAAGAGGCTCTGCCGAGAACGAGAGCGATGAGAAGTTACGTCTCTGGGAGAGCAGGCATCCGCAGTGCTGTTGTTCCTATGCATAGGCTACCGAGGGAAGTTGAAGACCAGCAACAACTTTCAGGGCTGCCTCCTTCATCCTGGGAGAAACAGCCCGACGTTTGCTATTTCAGAAAGAGGCTCTGCCGAGAACGAGAGCCATGAGAAGTTACGTCTCCAGGAAACCAGGTATGCCCAGTGCTGTTGTTCAGATGCATAGGCTGCCGAGGGAAGGTGAAGAGCAGCAAGAGCTTTCAGGGCTGGCACTTTCATCTTGGGAGAAGCAGCCCGACGTTTGTATTTTTAGAAACAGACTCTGCCTAGAACGAGAGCAATGAGAAGTTACGTCTCTGGGAAAGGAGGTATCCCAGGTACTGTTGTTCCTGTGCATAGGCTGCCGAGGGAAGGTGAAGAGCAGCAACAGCTTTCAGGGCTGGCACCTTCATCCTGGGAGAAACAGCCCGACGTTTGCTATTTCAGAAAGAGGATTTTCTGAGAGAGAGAGCGATGAGAAGTTACGTCTCTGGGAAAGCAGGTATCCCCAGTGCTGCTGTACCTGTGCATAGGCTGCTGAGGGAAGGTGAAGAGCAGCAACAGCTTTCAGGGCTGGCACATTCATCCTGGGAGAAACAGCCCGACGTTTGCTATTTCAGCAAGAGGCTCTGCCGAGAACTAGATCGATGAGAAGTTACGTCTCTGGGAAAGCAGGTATCCCCAGTGTTGTTGTTTCATTGCATAGGCTGCCGAGGGAAGTTGAAGAGCAGCAACAGCATTCAGGGCTGGCACATTCATCCTGGGAGAAACAGCCCGACGTTTGTATTTTCAGAAACAGGCTCTGCCGAGAACGAGAGCAATGAGAAGTTACATCTCTGGGAAAGCAGGTATCCCAGGTACTGTTGTTCCTGTGCATAGGCTGCCGAGGGAAGTTGAAGATCAGCAGCAGCTTTCAGGGCTGGCACCTTCATCATGGGAGAAACAGCCCGACGTTTGTATTTTCAGAAACAGGCTCTGCCGAGAACGAGAGCGATGAGAAGTTACGTCTCTGGGAAAGCAGGTATCCCAGGTACTCTTGTTCCTGTGCATAGGCTGCCGAGGGAAGTTGAAGAACAGCAACAGCTTTCAGGGCTGGCACATTCATCCAGGGAGAAACAGTCCGACGTTTGTATTTTCAGAAACAGGCTCTGCCGAGAACGAGAGCGATGAGAAGTTACGTCTCCGGGAAAGCAGGTATCCCCAGTGCTGTTGTTCCTGTGCATAGGCTGCCGAGGGAAGGTGAAGACCAGCAGCAGCTTTCAGGGCTGGCACATTCATCCTGGGAGAAACAGTCCGACGTTTGTATTTTCAGAAAGAGGCTCTGCCGAGAACGAGAGCAATGAGAAGTTACGTCTCTGGGAAAGCAGGTATCCCAGGTACTGTTGTTCCTGTGCATAGGCTGCCGAGGGAAGTTGAAGATCAGCAGCAGCTTTCAGGGCTAGCACCTTCATCATGGGAGAAACAGTCCGACGTTTGTATTTTCAGAAAGAGGCTCTGCCGAGAACGACAGCGATGAGAAGTTACGTCTCTGGGAAAGCAGGTATCCCAGGTACTGTTGTTCCTGTGCATAGGCTGCCGAGGGAAGTTGAAGAAAAGCAACAGCTTTCAGGGCTGGCACCTTCGTCCTTGGAGAAAGAGTCCTACGTTTGTATTTTCAGAAACAGGCTCTGCCGAGAACGAGAGCGATGAGAAGTTACGTCTCTGGGAAAGCAGGTATCCCCAGTGCTGTTGTTCCTGTGCATAGGCTGCCGAGCGAAGGTGAAGAGCAGCAACAGCTTTCAGGGCTGGCACATTCATCCTGGGAGAAGCAGCCCGACGTTTGTATTTTTAGAAACAGGCTCTGCCTAGAACGAGAGCAATGAGAAGTTACGTCTCTGGGAAAGCAGGTATCCCCAGTGCTGTTCCTGTGCATAGGCTGCCGAGGGAAGTTGAAGATCAGCAGCAGCTTTCAGGGCTGGCACCTTCGTTCTGTGTGAAACAGCCTGACGTTTTCTATTTCAGAAAGAGGCTGTGCCGAGAACTAGATCGATGAGAAGTTACGTGTCCGGGAAAGCAGGTATTCCAGGTGCTGCTGTCCCTGTGCATAGGCTGCCAAGGGAAGCTGAAGAGCAGCAACAGCTTTCAGAGTTGGCACCTTCATCCTGGGAGAAACAGCACGACGTTAGCAATTTCTGAAACAGGCTCTGCCGAGAACGAGAATGATGAGAAGATACGTCTCTGGGAAAGGAGGTATCCCAGGTGCTGTTGTTCCTGTGCATAGGCTGCCGAGGGAAGGTGAAGAGCAGCAAGAGCTTTCAGGGCTGGCACCTTCATCCTGGGAGAAACAGCCCGACGTTTGCTATTTCAGAAAGAGGGTCTGCCTAGCATGAGAGCAATGAGAAGTTACGTCTCCAGGAAAGCAGGTATGCCCAGTGTTGTTGTTCCTGTGCATAGGCTGCCGAGGAAAGGTGAAGAGCACCAACAGCTTTCAAACTTGGCACCTTCATCCTGGGAGAAACAGCCCGACGTTTGCTATTTCAGAAAGAGGATTTTCTGAGAGAGAGAGCGATGAGAAGTTACATCTCTGGGAAAGCAGGTATCCCCAGTGCTGTTGTTCCTGTGCATAGGCTGCAGAGGGAAGGTGAAGAGCAGCAACAGCTTTCAGGGCTGGCACATTCATCCTGGGAGAAACAGTCCGACGTTTGTATTTTCAGAAAGAGGCTCTGCCGAGAACGAGAGCGATGAGAAGTTACGTGTCCGGGAAAGCAGGTATTCCCAGTGCTGTTGTTCAGGTGCATAGGCTGCCGAGGGAAGGTGAAGACCAGCAGCAGCTTTCAGGGCTGGCACCTTCGTTCTGTGTGAAACAGCCCGACGTTTGCTATTTCAGCAAGAGGCTCTGCCGAGAACGAGAGCGATGAGAAGTTACGTCTCTGCGAAAGCAGGTATCCCCAGTGTTGTTGTTTCATTGCATACGCTGCCGAGGGAAGTTGAAGAGCAGCAACAGCATTCAGGGCTGGCACCTTCATCCTGGGAGAAACAGACCGAGTTTTGTATTTTCAGAAAAAGGCTCTGCCGAGAACGAAATCAATGAGAAGTTACGTCCCTGGGAAAGCAGGTATCCCAGGTACTGTTGTTCCTGTGCATAGGCTGCCGAGGGAAGGTGAAGAGCAGCAACAGCTTTCAGGGCTGACACCTTCATCCTGGGAGAAACAGCCCGACGTTTGCTATTTCAGAAAGACGATTTTCCGAGAGAGAGAGTGATGAGAAGTTACGTCTGTGGGAATGCAGGTATCCCCAGTGCTGTTGTTCCTGTGCATAGGCTGCCGAGGGAAGGTGAAGAGCAGCAACAGCTTTCAGGGGTGGCACATTCATCCTGGGAGAAACAGCCCGACGTTTGTATTTTCAGAAAGAGGCTCTGCCGAGAACGAGAGCGATGAGAAGTCACATCTCTGGGAAAGCAGGTATTCCCAGTGCTGTTGTTCCTGTGCATAGGCTGCCGAGGGAAGGTGAAGAGCAGCAACAGCTTTCAGGGCTGGCACATTCATCCTGGGAGAAACAGTCCGACGTTTGTATTTTCAGAAACGGGCTCTGCCGAGAACGAGAGCGATGAGAAGTTACGTCTCTGGGAAAGCAGGTATCCCAGGTACTGTTGTTCCTGTGCATAGGCTGCCGAGGGAAGTTGAAGATCAGCAGCAGCTTTCAGGGCTAGCACCTTCATCATGGGAGAAACAGCCCGACGTTTGTATTTTCAGAAACAGGCTCTGCCGAGAACGAGAGCGATGAGAAGTTACGTCTCTGGGAAAGCAGGTATCCCAGGTACTGTTGTTCCTGTGCATAGGCTGCCGAGGGAAGTTGAAGAACAGCAACAGCTTTCAGGGCTGGCACATTCATCCAGGGAGAAACAGTCCGACGTTTGTATTTTCAGAAACAGGCTCTGCCGAGAACGAGAGCGATGAGAAGTTACGTCTCCGGGAAAGCAGGTATCCCCAGTGCTGTTGTTCCTGTGCATAGGCTGCCGAGGGAAGGTGAAGAGCAGCAACAGCTTTCAGGGCTGGCACATTCATCCTGGGAGAAGCAGCCCGACGTTTGTATTTTTAGAACCAGGCTCTGCCGAGAACAAGAGCAATGAGAAGTTACGTCTCTGGGAAAGCAGGTATCCCAGGTACTGTTGTTCCTGTGCATAGGCTGCCGAGGGAAGTTGAAGATCAGCAGCAGCTTTCAGGGCTGGCACCTTCGTTCTGTGTGAAACAGCCCGACGTTTGCTATTTCAGCAAGAGGCTCTGCCGAGAACGAGAGCGATGAGAAGTTACGTCTCTGCGAAAGCAGGTATCCCCAGTGTTGTTGTTTCATTGCATACGCTGCCGAGGGAAGTTGAAGAGCAGCAACAGCATTCAGGGCTGGCACCTTCATCCTGGGAGAAACAGACCGAGTTTTGTATTTTCAGAAAAAGGCTCTGCCGAGAACGAAATCAATGAGAAGTTACGTCCCTGGGAAAGCAGGTATCCCAGGTACTGTTGTTCCTGTGCATAGGCTGCCGAGGGAAGGTGAAGAGCAGCGACAGCTTTCAGGGCTGGCACCTTCATCCTGGGAGAAACAGCCCGACGTTTGCTATTTCAGAAAGACGATTTTCCGAGAGAGAGAGCGATGAGAAGTTACGTCTGTGGGAATGCAGGTATCCCCAGTGCTGTTGTTCCTGTGCATAGGCTGCCGAGGGAAGGTGAAGAGCAGCAACAGCTTTCAGGGGTGGCACATTCATCCTGGGAGAAACAGCCCGACGTTTGTATTTTCAGAAACAGGCTCTGCCGAGAACGAGAGCGATGAGAAGTTACATCTCTGGGAAAGCAGGTATTCCCAGTGCTGTTGTTCCTGTGCATAGGCTGCCGAGGGAAGGTGAAGAGCAGCAACAGCTTTCAGGGCTGGCACATTCATCCTGGGAGAAACAGTCCGACGTTTGTATTTTCAGAAACGGGCTCTGCCGAGAACGAGAGCGATGAGAAGTTACGTCTCTGGGAAAGCAGGTATCCCAGGTACTGTTGTTCCTGTGCATAGGCTGCCGAGGGAAGTTGAAGATCAGCAGCAGCTTTCAGGGCTGGCACCTTCATCATGGGAGAAACAGCCCGACGTTTGTATTTTCAGAAACAGGCTCTGCCGAGAACGAGAGCGATGAGAAGTTACGTCTCTGGGAAAGCAGGTATCCCAGGTACTGTTGTTCCTGTGCATAGGCTGCCGAGGGAAGTTGAAGAACAGCAACAGCTTTCAGGGCTGGCACATTCATCCAGGGAGAAACAGTCCGACGTTTGTATTTTCAGAAACAGGCTCTGCCGAGAACGAGAGCGATGAGAAGTTACGTGTCCGGGAAAGCAGGTATCCCCAGTGCTGTTGCTCCTGTGCATAGGCTGCCGAGGGAAGGTGAAGAGCAGCAACAGCTTTCAGGGCTGGCACATTCATCCTGAGAGAAGCAGCCCGACGTTTGTATTTTTAGAACCAGACTCTGCCGAGAACAAGAGCAATGAGAAGTTACGTCTCTGGGAAAGCAGGTATCCCAGGTACTGTTGTTCCTGTGCATAGGCTGCCGAGGGAAGTTGAAGAACAGCAACAGCTTTCAGGGCTGGCACATTCATCCAGGGAGAAACAGTCCGACGTTTGTATTTTCAGAAACAGGCTCTGCCGAGAACGAGAGCGATGAGAAGTTACGTCTCTGCGAAAGCAGGTATCCCCAGTGTTGTTGTTTCATTGCATACGCTGCCGAGGGAAGTTGAAGAGCAGCAACAGCATTCAGGGCTGGCACCTTCATCCTGGGAGAAACAGACCGAGTTTTGTATTTTCAGAAAAAGGCTCTGCCGAGAACGAAATCAATGAGAATTTACGTCCCTGGGAAAGCAGGTATCCCAGGTACTGTTGTTCCTGTGCATAGGCTGCCGAGGGAAGGTGAAGAGCAGCGACAGCTTTCAGGGCTGGCACCTTCATCCTGGGAGAAACAGCCCGACGTTTGCTATTTCAGAAAGACGATTTTCCGAGAGAGAGAGCGATGAGAAGTTACGTCTGTGGGAATGCAGGTATCCCCAGTGCTGTTGTTCCTGTGCATAGGCTGCCGAGGGAAGGTGAAGAGCAGCAACAGCTTTCAGGGGTGGCACATTCATCCTGGGAGAAACAGCCCGACGTTTGTATTTTCAGAAACAGGCTCTGCCGAGAACGAGAGCGATGAGAAGTTACATCTCTGGGAAAGCAGGTATTCCCAGTGCTGTTGTTCCTGTGCATAGGCTGCCGAGGGAAGGTGAAGAGCAGCAACAGCTTTCAGGGCTGGCACATTCATCCTGGGAGAAACAGTCCGACGTTTGTATTTTCAGAAACGGGCTCTGCCGAGAACGAGAGCGATGAGAAGTTACGTCTCTGGGAAAGCAGGTATCCCAGGTACTGTTGTTCCTGTGCATAGGCTGCCGAGGGAAGTTGAAGATCAGCAGCAGCTTTCAGGGCTGGCACCTTCATCATGGGAGAAACAGCCCGACGTTTGTATTTTCAGAAACAGGCTCTGCCGAGAACGAGAGCGATGAGAAGTTACGTCTCTGGGAAAGCAGGTATCCCAGGTACTGTTGTTCCTGTGCATAGGCTGCCGAGGGAAGTTGAAGAACAGCAACAGCTTTCAGGGCTGGCACATTCATCCAGGGAGAAACAGTCCGACGTTTGTATTTTCAGAAACAGGCTCTGCCGAGAACGAGAGCGATGAGAAGTTACGTGTCCGGGAAAGCAGGTATCCCCAGTGCTGTTGCTCCTGTGCATAGGCTGCCGAGGGAAGGTGAAGAGCAGCAACAGCTTTCAGGGCTGGCACATTCATCCTGGGAGAAGCAGCCCGACGTTTGTATTTTTAGAACCAGACTCTGCCGAGAACAAGAGCAATGAGAAGTTACGTCTCTGGGAAAGCAGGTATCCCAGGTACTGTTGTTCCTGTGCATAGGCTGCCGAGGGAAGTTGAAGAACAGCAACAGCTTTCAGGGCTGGCACATTCATCCAGGGAGAAACAGTCCGACGTTTGTATTTTCAGAAACAGGCTCTGCCGAGAACGAGAGCGATGAGAAGTTACGTCTCCGGGAAAGCAGGTATCCCCAGTGCTGTTGTTCCTGTGCATAGGCTGCCGAGGGAAGGTGAAGAGCAGCAACAGCTTTCAGGGCTGGCACATTCATCCTGGGAGAAGCAGCCCGACGTTTGTATTTTTAGAACCAGGCTCTGCCGAGAACAAGAGCAATGAGAAGTTACGTCTCTGGGAAAGCAGGTATCACAGGTACTGTTGTTCCTGTGCATAGGCTGCCGAGGGAAGTTGAAGATCAGCAGCAGCTTTCAGGGCTGGCACCTTCGCTCTGTGTGAAACAGCCTGACGTTTTCTATTTCAGAAAGTGGCTGTGCCGAGAACTAGAGCGATGAGAAGTTACGTGTCCGGGAAAGCAGGTATTCCCAGTGCTGCTGTCCCTGTGCATAGGCTGCCGAGGGAAGGTGAAGAGCAGCAACAGCTTTCAGGGCTGGCACCTTCACCCTGGGAGAAACAGACCGACGTTTGCTATTTCAGAAAGAGGGTCTGCCTAGCATGAGAGCAATGAGAAGTTACATCTACAGGAAAGCAGGTATGCCCAGTGTTGTTGTTCCTGTGCATAGGCTGCAGAGGGAAGGTGAAGAGCAGCAACAGCTTTCACGGCTGGCACCTTCGTCCTGGGAGAAACTGCCCGAAGTTTGCTATTTCAGAAAGAGGCTCTGCCGAGAACAACAGCGGTGAGAAGTTACGTCTCTGGGTGAGCAGGCATCCGCAGTGCTGTTGTTTCTGTGCATAGGCTACCGAGGGAAGTTGAAGACCAGCAACAACTTTCAGGGCTGCCTCCTTCATCCTGGGAGAAACAGCCCGACGTTTGCTATTTCAGCAAGAGGCTCTGCCGAGAACGAGAGCCATGAGAAGTTACATCTCCAGGAAACCAGGTATGCCCAGTGCTGTTGTTCAGATGCATAGGCTGCCGAGGGAAGGTGAAGAGCAGCAAGAGCTTTCAGGGCTGGCACTTTCATCTTGGGAGAAGCAGCCCGACGTTTGTATTTTTAGAAACAGACTCTGCCTAGAACGAGAGCAATGAGAAGTTACGTCTCCGGGAAAGCAGGTATCCCCAGTGCTGTTGCTCCTGTGCATAGGCTGCCGAGGGAAGGTGAAGAGCAGCAACAGCTTTCAGGGCTGGCACATTCATCCTGGGAGAAGCAGCCCGACGTTTGTATTTTTAGAACCAGGCTCTGCCGAGAACAAGAGCAATGAGAAGTTACGTCTCTGGGAAAGCAGCTATCACAGGTACTGTTGTTCCTGTGCATAGGCTGCCGAGGGAAGTTGAAGATCAGCAGCAGCTTTCAGGGCTGGCACCTTCGCTCTGTGTGAAACAGCCTGACGTTTTCTATTTCAGAAAGTGGCTGTGCCGAGAACTAGAGCGATGAGAAGTTACGTGTCCGGGAAAGCAGGTATTCCCAGTGCTGCTGTCCCTGTGCATAGGCTGCCGAGGGAAGGTGAAGAGCAGCAACAGCTTTCAGGGCTGGCACCTTCATCCTGGGAGAAACAGACCGACGTTTGCTATTTCAGAAAGAGGGTCTGCCTAGCATGAGAGCAATGAGAAGTTACGTCTCCAGGAAAGCAGGTATGCCCAGTGTTGTTGTTCCTGTGCATAGGCTGCAGAGGGAAGGTGAAGAGCAGCAACAGCTTTCACGGCTGGCACCTTCGTCCTGGGAGAAACTGCCCGAAGTTTGCTATTTCAGAAAGAGGCTCTGCCGAGAACGAGAGCGTTGAGAAGTTACGTCTCTGGGTGAGCAGGCATCCGCAGTGCTGTTGTTTCTGTGCATAGGCTACCGAGGGAAGTTGAAGACCAGCAACAACTTTCAGGGCTGCCTCCTTCATCCTGGGAGAAACAGCCCGACGTTTGCTATTTCAGCAAGAGGCTCTGCCGAGAACGAGAGCAATGAGAAGTTACATCTCCAGGAAACCAGGTATGCCCAGTGCTGTTGTTCAGATGCATAGGCTGCCGAGGGAAGGTGAAGAGCAGCAAGAGCTTTCAGGGCTGGCACTTTCATCTTGGGAGAAGCAGCCCGACGTTTGTATTTTTAGAAACAGACTCTGCCTAGAACGAGAGCAATGAGAAGTTACGTGTCTGGGAAAGCAGGTATCCCAGGCACTCTTGTTCCTGTGCATAGGCTGCCGAGGGAAGTTGAAGAACAGCAACAGCTTTCAGGGCTGGCACCTTCATCATGGGAGAAACAGCCCGACGTTTGTATTTTCAGAAACAGGCTCTGCCGAGAACGAGAGCGATGAGAAGTTACGTCTCTGGGAAAGCAGGTATCCCAGGTACTCTTGTTCCTGTGCATAGGCTGCCGAGGGAAGTTGAAGAACAGCAACAGATTTCAGGGCTGGCACATTCATCCAGGGAGAAACAGTCCGACGTTTGTATTTTCAGAAACAGGCTCTGCCGAGAACGAGAGCGTTGAGAAGTTACGTCTCCGGGAAAGCAGGTATCCCCAGTGCTGTTGCTCTGTGCATAGGCTGCCGAGGGAAGGTGAAGACCAGCAGCAGCTTTCAGGGCTGGCACATTCATCCTGGGAGAAACAGTCCGACGTTTGTATTTTCAGAAAGAGGCTCTGCCGAGAACGAGAGCAATGAGAAGTTACGTCTCTGGGAAAGCAGGTATCCCAGGTACTGTTGTTCCTGTGCATAGGCTGCCGAGGGAAGTTGAAGATCAGCAGCAGCTTACAGGGCTAGCACCTTCATCATGGGAGAAACAGTCCGACGTTTGTATTTTCAGAAAGAGGCTCTGCCGAGAACGAGAGCGATGAGAAGTTACGTCTCTGGGAAAGCAGGTATCCCAGGTACTGTTGTTCCTGTGCATAGGCTGCCGAGGGAAGTTGAAGAACAGCAACAGCTTTCAGGGCTGGCACCTTCGTCCTGGGAGAAACAGTCCGACGTTTGTATTTTCAGAAACAGGCTCTGCCGAGAACGAGAGCGATGAGAAGTTACGTCTCCGGGAAAGCAGGTATCCCCAGTGCTGTTGTTCCTGTGCATAGGCTGCCGAGGGAAGGTGAAGAGCAGCAACAGCTTTCAGGGCTGGCACATTCATCCTGGGAGAAGCAGCCCGACGTTTGTATTTTTAGAAACAGGCTCTGCCTAGAACGAGAGCAATGAGAAGTTACGTCTCCAGGAAAGCAGGTATGCCCAGTGTTGTTGTTCCTGTGCATAGGCTGCCGAGGAAAGGTGAAGAGCACCAACAGCTTTCAAACTTGGCACCTTCATCCTGGGAGAAACAGCCCGACGTTTGCTATTTCAGAAAGAGGATTTTCTGAGAGAGAGAGCGATGAGAAGTTACATCTCTGGGAAAGCAGGTATCCCCAGTGCTGTTGTTCCTGTGCATAGGCTGCCGAGGGAAGGTGAAGAGCAGCAACAGCTTTCAGGGCTGGCACATTCATCCTGGGAGAAACAGTCCGACGTTTGTATTTTCAGAAAGAGGCTCTGCCGAGAACGAGATCGATGAGAAGTTACGTGTCCAGGAAAGCAGGTATTCCCAGTACTGTTGTTCAGGTGCATAGGCTGCCGAGGGAAGGTGAAGACCAGCAGCAGCTTTCAGGGCTGGCACCTTCGTTCTGTGTGAAACAGCCCGACGTTTGCTATTTCAGCAAGAGGCTCTGCCGAGAACGAGAGCGATGAGAAGTTACGTCTCTGCGAAAGCAGGTATCCCCAGTGTTGTTGTTTCATTGCATACGCTGCCGAGGGAAGTTGAAGAGCAGCAACAGCATTCAGGGCTGGCACCTTCATCCTGGGAGAAACAGACCGAGTTTTGTATTTTCAGAAAAAGGCTCTGCTGAGAACGAAATCAATGAGAAGTTACGTCCCTGGGAAAGCATGTATCCCAGGTACTGTTGTTCCTGTGCATAGGCTGCCGAGGGAAGGTGAAGAGCAGCAACAGCTTTCAGGGCTGGCACATTCATCCTGGGAGAAACAGTCCGACGTTTGTATTTTCAGAAACGGGCTCTGCCGAGAACGAGAGCGATGAGAAGTTACGTCTCTGGGAAAGCAGGTATCCCAGGTACTCTTGTTCCTGTGCATAGGCTGCCGAGGGAAGTTGAAGATCAGCAGCAGCTTTCAGGGCTAGCACCTTCATCATGGGAGAAACAGCCCGACGTTTGTATTTTCAGAAACAGGCTCTGCCGAGAACGAGAGCGATGAGAAGTTACGTCTCTGGGAAAGCAGGTATCCCAGGTACTGTTGTTCCTGTGCATAGGCTGCCGAGGGAAGTTGAAGAACAGCAACAGCTTTCAGGGCTGGCACATTCATCCAGGGAGAAACAGTCCGACATTTGTATTTTCAGAAACAGGCTCTGCCGAGAACGAGAGCGATGAGAAGTTACGTCTCCGGGAAAGCAGGTATCCCCAGTGCTGTTGTTCCTGTGCATAGGCTGCCGAGGGAAGGTGAAGAGCAGCAACAGCTTTCAGGGCTGGCACATTCATCCTGGGAGAAGCAGCCCGACGTTTGTATTTTTAGAACCAGGCTCTGCCGAGAACGAGGGCAATGAGAAGTTACGTCTCTGGGAAAGCAGGGATCCCAGGTAATGTTGTTTCGTTGCATAGGCTGCCGAGGGAAGGTGAAGAGCAGCAACGGCTTTCAGGGCTGGTATCTTCATCCTGGGAGAAACAGTCCGACATTTGCTATTTCAGCAAGAGGCTCTGCCGAGAACGAGAGCCATGAGAAGTTACGTCTCTGGGAAAGCAGGTATCCCAGGTACTGTTGTTCCTGTGCATAGGCTGCCGAGGGAAGTTGAAGAACAGCAACAGCTTTCAGGGCTGGCACATTCATCCTGGGAGAAATAGCCCGACGTTTGTATTTTCAGAAAGAGGCTCTGCCGAGAACGAGAGCAATTAGAAGTTACGTCTCTGGGAAAGCAGGTATCCCCAGTACTGTTCCTGTGCATAGGCTGCCGAGGGAAGTTGAAGATCAGCAGCAGCTTTCAGGGCTGGCACCTTCGTCCTGTGTGAAACAGCCCGACATTTTCTATTTCAGAAAGAGGCTGTGCCGAGAACTAGAGCGATGAGAAGTTACGTCTCTGGGAAAGCAGGTATCCCCAGTGATGTTGTTCCTGTGCATAGGCTGCCGATGGAAGGTGAAGAGCAGCAACAGCTTTCAGGGCTGGCAACTTCATCCTGGGAGAAACAGTCCGAAGTTTGTATTTTCAGAAACAGGCTCTGCCGAGAACGAGAGCCATGAGAAGTTACGTGTCCGGGAAAGCAGGTATCCCCAGTGTTGTTGTTCCTGTGCATACGCTGCCGAGGGAAGGTAAAGACCAGCAGCAGCTTTCAGGGCTGGCACCTTCGTTCTGTGTGAAACAGCCCGACGTTTGCTATTTCAGAAAGAGGATTTTCCGAGAGAGAGAGCGATGAGAATTTACGTCTCTAGGAAAGCAGGTATCCCCAGTGCTGTTGTTCCTGTGCATAGGCTGCCGAGGGAAGCTGAAGAACAGCAACAGCTTTCAGGGCTGGCACATTCATCCTGGGAGAAACAGTCCGAAGTTTGCATTTTCAGAAACAGGCTCTGCCGAGAACGAGAGCAATGAGAAGTTACGTCTCTGGGAAAGCAGGTACCCCAGGTACTGTTTTCCTGTGCATAGGCTGCCGAGGGAAGTTGAAGAACAGCAACAGCTTTCAGGGCTGGCACCTTCGTTCTGTGTGAAACAGCCTGACGTTTGCTATTTCAGCAAGAGGCTCTGCAGAGAACGAGAGCCATGAGAAGTTACGTCTCTGGGAAAGCAGGTATCCCAGGTACTGTTGTTTCGTTGCATAGGCTGCCGAGGGAAGGTGAAGAGCATCAAGAGATTTCAGGGCTGGAACCTTCATCCTGGGAGAAACAGCCCGACTTTTTCTATTTCACAGAGAGAGTCTGCCGAGAATGAGAGCGATGAGAAGTTACGTCTCCAGGAAAGCAGGTATCCCCGGTTCTGTTGTTCCTGTGCATAGGCAGCTGAGGGAAGGTGAAGAGCAGCAAAAGCTTTCAGGGCTGGCACCTTCATCCAGGGAGAAACAGCCCGACTTTTTCTATTTCAGAGAGAGGGTCTGCCGAGAATGAGACCGATGAGAAGTTACGTCTCCGGGGAAACAGGTATCCCCGGTACTATTGTTCCTGTGCATAGGCTGCCGAGGGAAGGTGAAGAGCAGCTACAGCTTTCAGGGCTGGCACCTTCATCCTGGGAGAAACAGCCCGACGTTCGCTCTTTCAGCAAGAGGCTCTGCCGAGAACGAGAGCGATGAGAAGTTGCGTCTCTGGGAAAGCAGGTATCCCCAGTGCTGTTGTTTCTGTGCATAGGCTGCCGAGGGAAGGTGAAGAGCAGCAACAGCTTTCAGGGCTGGCACCTTCATCCTGGGAGAAACAGCCCGATGTTTGCTATTTCAGAAAGAGGTTCTGCCGAGAACGAGAGTGATGAGAAGTTACGTCTCTGGGAAAGAAGGTATCCCCAGTGCTGTAGTTCCTGTGCATAGGCTGCCGAAGGAAGGTGAAGTGCAGCAACAGCTTTCAGGGCTGGCATCTTCGTCCTGGGAGAAACAGCCCGACGTTTGTATTTTCAGAAAAAGGATCTGCCGAGAGTGAGAGCGATGAGAAGTTACGTCTCTGGGAAAGGACGTATCCCAGGTGCTGCTGTTTCGTTGCATAGGGTGCCAAGGGAAGGTGAAGAGCAGCAACAGCTTTCAGGGCTGACACCTTCATCCTGGGAGAAACAGCCCGACATTTGCTATTTCAGAAAGAGGCTCTACCGAGAACGAGAGCGATGAGAAGTTACGTCTCTGGGAAAGCAGGTGTCGAGGGGCTGTTGTTCCTGTGCATAGGCAGCTGAGGGAAGGTGAAGAGCAGCAACAGCTTTCAGATTTGGCACCTTCATCCTGGGAGAAACAGCCCGACGTTTTCTATTTCAGAAACAGGCTCTGCCTAGAATGAGGGCGATGAGAAGTTACGTCTCTGGGTAAGCAGGTATCCCCAGTGCTGTTGTTCCTGTGCATAGGCTGCCGACGGAAGGTAAAGAGTAGCAACAGCTTTCAGGGCTGGCACCTTCGTCCTGGGAGATACAGCCCGACGTTTGCTATTTCACAATGAGGATTTTCCGAGAGAGAGAGCGATGAGAAGTTACGTCTCTGGGAAAGCAGGTATCCCAGGTACTGTTTTTCCTGTACATAGGCTGCCGAGGGTAGTTGAAGATTAGCAGCAGCTTTTAGGGCTGGCACCTTCGTTCTGTGTGAAACAGCCCGACGTTTGCTATTTCATAAAGAGGCTGTGCCGAGAACTAGAGCGGTGAGAAGTTACTTGTCCGGGAAAGCAGGTATACCCAGTGCTGTTGTTTCTGTGCATAGTCTGACGAGGGAAGGTGAAGAGCAGCAACAGCTTTCAGGGCTGGCACCTTCTTTCTGGGAGAAACAGCCTGACGTTTTGTATTTCAGAAAGAGGCTCTACCGAGAACGAGAGCGATGAGAAGTTACGTCTCTCGGCAAGCCTGTATCCCCAGTGCTGTTGTTCCTGTGCGTAGTTTGCCGAGGGAAGGTGAAGAGCAGCAACACCTTTCAGATTTGGCACGTTCTTCCTGGGAGAAACAGCCCGACGTTTGCTATTTCAGAAACAGACTCTGCCTAGAATGAGAGCAATGAGAAGTTACGTGTCCGGGAAAGCAGGTATTCCCAGTGCTGCTGTCCCTGTGCATAGGCTGCCGAGGGAAGGTGAAGAGCAGCAACAGCTTTCAGAGTTGGCACCTTCATCCTGGGAGAAAGAGCACGACGTTTGCTATTTCTGAAACAGGCTATGCCGAGAACGAGAATGATGAGAAGATACGTCTCTGGGAAAGCAGGTATCCCAGGTGCTGTTGTTCCTGTGCATAGGCTGCCGAGGGAAGGTGAAGAGCAGCAACAGCTTTAAAGGCTGGCACCTTCATCCTGGGAGAAACAGACCGACTTTTGTATTTTCAGAAAAAGGCTCTGCCGAGAACGAGAGCAATGAGAAGTTACGTCTCTGGGAAAGCAGGTATCCCAGGTACTGTTGTTCCTGTGCATAGGCTGCCGAGGGAAGGTGAAGAGCATCAAGAGATTTCAGGGCTGGCACATTCATCCTGGGAGAAATAGCCCGACGTTTGTATTTTCAGAAACAGGGTATGCCGAGAACAACAGCGATGAGAAGTTACGTCTCTGGGAAAACAGGTATTCCCAGTGCTGTTGTTCCTGTGCATAGGCTGCCGAGGGAAGTTGAAGAGCAGCAACAGCTTTCAGGGCTGGCAAATTCATCCTGGGAGAAACAGTCCGAAGTTTGTATTTTCAGAAACAGGCTCTGCCGAGAACGAGAGCCATGACAAGTTACGTGTCCGGGAAAGCAGGTATCCCCAGTATTGTTGTTCCTGTGCATATGCTGCCGAGGGAAGGTGAAGACCAGCAGCAGCTTTCAGGGCTGGCACCTTCGTTCTGTGTGAAACAGCCCGACGTTTGCTATTTCAGCAAGAGGCTCTGCCGAGAACGAGAGCCATGAGAAGTTACGTCTCTGGGAAAACAGGTATCCCCAGTGTTGTTGTTCCTGTGCATAGGCTGCCGAGGGAAGTTGAAGAGCAGCAACAGCTTTCAGGGCTGGCACCTTCATCCTGGGAGAAGCAGCCCGACGTTTGTATTTTTAGAAACAGGCTCTGCCGAGAACGAGAGCAATGAGAAGTTACGTCTCTGGGAAAGCAGGTATCCCAGGTAATGTTGTTTCGTTGCATAGGCTGCCGAGGGAAGGTGAAGAGCAGCAACGGCTTTCAGGGCTGGTATCTTCATCCTGGGAGAAACAGTCCGACATTTGCTATTTCAGCAAGAGGCTCTGCCGAGAACGAGAGCCATGAGAAGTTACGTCTCTGGGAAAGCATGTATCCCAGGTACTGTTGTTCCGTTGAATAGGCTACCGAGGGAAGTTGAAGAACAGCAACAGCTTTCAGGGCTGGCACATTCATCCTGGGAGAAATAGCCCGACGTTTGTATTTTCAGAAAGAGGCTCTGCCGAGAACGAGAGCAATTAGAAGTTACGTCTCTGGGAAAGCAGGTATCCCCAGTGCTGTTCCTGTGCATAGGCTGCCGAGGGAAGTTGAAGATCAGCAGCAGCTTTCAGGGCTGGCACCTTCGTCCTGTGTGAAACAGCCCGACATTTTCTATTTCAGAAAGAGGCTGTGCCGAGAAGTAGAGCGATGAGAAGTTACGTCTCTGGGAAAGCAGGTATCCCAGTGATGTTGTTCCTGTGCATAGGCTGCCGACGGAAGGTGAAGAGCAGCAACAGCTTTCAGGGCTGGCAACTTCATCCTGGGAGAAACAGTCCGAAGTTTGTATTTTCAGAAACAGGCTCTGCCGAGAACGAGAGCCATAAGAAGTTACGTGTCCGGGAAAGCAGGTATCCCCAGTGTTGTTGTTCCTGTGCATACGCTGCCGAGGGAAGGTGAAGACCAGCAGCAGCTTTCAGGGCTGGCACCTTCGTTCTGTGTGAAACAGCCCGACGTTTGCTATTTCAGAAAGAGGATTTTCCGAGAGAGAGAGCGATGAGAATTTACGTCTCTAGGAAAGCAGGTATCCCCAGTGCTGTTGTTCCTGTGCATAGGCTGCCGAGGGAAGCTGAAGAACAGCAACAGCTTTCAGGGCTGGCACATTCATCCTGGGAGAAACAGTCCGAAGTTTGCATTTTCAGAAACAGGCTCTGCCGAGAACGAGAGCAATGAGAAGTTACGTCTCTGGGAAAGCAGGTATCCCCAGTGCTGTTGTTCCTGTGCGTAGGCTGCCGAGGGAAGGTGAAGAGCAGCAGCAGCTTTCAGATTTGGCACGTTCTTCCTGGGAGAAACAGTCCGAAGTTTGCATTTTCAGAAACAGGCTCTGCCGAGAACGAGAGCAATGAGAAGTTAC
Organism: Harpia harpyja; assembly: GCF_026419915.1. NCBI lineage: Eukaryota > Metazoa > Chordata > Aves > Accipitriformes > Accipitridae > Harpia > Harpia harpyja. The sequence goes on from NC_068969.1 coordinate 58,721,214, forward strand.
GTCTCTGGGAAAGCAGGTACCCCAGGTACTGTTTTCCTGTGCATAGGCTGCCGAGGGAAGTTGAAGAACAGCAACAGCTTTCAGGGCTGGCACCTTCGTTCTGTGTGAAACAGCCTGACGTTTGCTATTTCAGCAAGAGGCTCTGCAGAGAACGAGAGCCATGAGAAGTTACGTCTCTGGGAAAGCAGGTATCCCAGGTACTGTTGTTTCGTTGCATAGGCTGCCGAGGGAAGGTGAAGAGCAGCAAGAGCTTTCAGGGCTGGCACCTTCATCCTGGGAGAAGCAGCCCGACGTTTGTATTTTTAGAAACAGGCTCTGCCAAGAACGAGAGCGATGAGAAGTTACGTGTCCGGGGAAGCAGGTATTCCCAGTGCTGTTGTTCAGGTGAATAGGCTGCCGAGGGAAGGTGAAGACCAGCAGCAGCTTTCAAACTTGGCACCTTCATCCTGGGAGAAACAGCCCGACGTTTGCAATTTCAAAAACAGGATCTGCCGAGAACGAGAATGATGAGAAGTTACATCTCTGGGAAAGCAGGTATCTCCAGTACTGTTGTTCCTGTGCATAGGCAGCTGAGGGAAGGTGAAGAGCAGCAACGGCTTTCAGGGCTGGCACCTTCATCCAGGGAGAAACAGCCCGACTTTTTCTATTTCAGAGAGAGGGTCTGCCGAGAATGAGACCGATGAGAAGTTAAGTCTCCGGGGAAACAGGTATCCCCGGTACTGTTGTTCCTGTGCATAGGCTGCCGAGGGAAGGTGAAGAGCAGCAACAGCTTTCAGGGCTGGCACCTTCGCCCTGGGAGAAACAGCCCGACGATCGCTCTTTCAGCAAGAGGCTCTGCCGAGAACGAGAGCGATGAGAAGTTACGTCTCTGGGAAAGCAGGTATCCCCAGTGCTGTTGTTTCTGTGCATAGGCTGCCGAGGGAAGGTGAAGAGCAGCAACAGCTTTCAGGGCTGGCACCTTCTTTCTGGGAGAAACAGCCCGACGTTTGTATTTTCAGAAAAAGGATCTGCCGAGAGAGAGAGCGATGAGAAGTTACGTCTCTGGGAAAGCACGTATCCCAGGTGCTGCTGTTTCGTTGCATAGGGTGCCAAGGGAAGGTGAAGAGCAGCAACAGCTTTCAGGGCTGGCACCTTCATCCTGGGACAAACAGCCCGACGTTTGTATTTTCAAAAAAAGGCTCTGCCGATAACGAGACCGATGAGAAGTTACGTCTCTGGTAAAGCAGGTATCCCCAGTTTTGTTGTTTCGTTGCATAGGCTGCCGAGGGAAGGTGAAGAGCAGCAACAGTTTTCAGGGCTGGCACCTTCGTCCTGGGAGAAACAGCCCGACGTTTTCTATTTCAGAAACAGGCTCTGCCTAGAATGAGAGCGATGAGAAGTTACGTCTCTGGGAAAGCAGGTATCCCCAGTGCTGTTGTTCCTGTGCATAGGCAGCCGAGGGAAGGTGAAGAGCAGCAACAGCTTTCAGGGCTGGCACCTTCGTCCTGGGAGAAACAGCCCAACGTTTTCTATTTCAGAAACAGGCTCTGCCTAGAATGAGAGCTATGAGAAGTTATGTCTCTGGAAAAGCAGGTATCCCCAGTGCTGTTGTTCAGATGCATAGGCTGCCGAGGGAAGGTGAAGAGCAGCAACAGCTTTCAGGGCTTGCACCTTCGTTTTGTGTGAAACAGCCCCAGGTTGTCTATTTCAGAATAAGGCTCTACCGAGAACGAGAGTAATGAGAAGTTACGTCTCTGGTAAAGCAGGTATCCCCAGTTTTGTTTTTTCATTGCATAGGCTGCCGCGGGAAGGTGAAGAGCAGCAACAGTTTTCAGGGCTGGCACCTTCGTCCTGGGAGAAACAGCCCGACGTTTTCTATTTCAGAAACAGACTCTGCCTAGAATGAGATCGATGAGAAGTTACGTGTCCAGGAAAGCAGGTATTCCCAGTGCTATTGTTCAGGTGCATAGGCTGCAGAGGGAAGTTGAAGATCAGCAGCAGCTTTCAGGGATAGCACCTTCATCCTGTGAGAAACAGTCCGACGTTTGTATTTTCAGAAAGAGGCACTGCCGAGAACGAGAGCGATGAGAAGTTACGTGTTCGGGAAAGCAGGTATTCCCAGTGCTGCTGTTCAAGTGCATAGGCTGCCGAGGGAAGGTGAAGACCAGTAGCAGCTTTCAGGGCTGGCACCTTCGTTCTGGGAGAAACAGCCCGACTTTTGCTATTTCAGCAAGAGGCTCTGCCGAGAACGAGAATGATGAGAAGATACGTCTCTGGGAAAGCAGGTATCCCAGGTGCTGTTGTTCAGGTTCATAGGCTGCCGAGGGTCGGTGAAGACAAGCAGCGGCTTTCAGAGTTGGCACCTTCATCCTGGGAGAAACAGCCTGACGTTTGCTATTTCAGAAAGAGGCTCTGCCGAGAACGAGAGCCATGAGAAGATACGTGTCCGGGAAAGCAGGTATCCCCAGTGTTGTTGTTCATGTGCATAGGCTGCCGAGGGAAGGTGAAGAGCAGCAACAGCTTTCAGATTTGGCACGTTCATCCTGGGAGAAACAGCCCGATGTTTTCTATTTCAGAAACAGGCTCTGCCTAGAATGAGAGCGATGAGAAGTTACGTCTCTGGGAAAGCAGGTATCCCCAGTGCTGTTGTTTCTGTGCATAGGCTGCTGAGGGAAGGTTAAGACCAGCAACAGCTTTCAGGGCTTGCACCTTCGTTCTGGGAGAAACAGCCCGACTTTTGCTATTTCAGAAAGAGGGTCTGCCGAGAACGAGAGCGATGAGAAGTTAAGTCTTCGGGAAAGCAGGTATCCCCAGTGTTGTTGTTTCGGTGCATAGGCGGCCAAGGGAAGGTGAAGATCAGCAACAGCTTTCAGGGCTGGCACCTTCGTCCTGGGAGAAACAGCCCGACGTTGGCTATATCAGAAAGAGGCTCCACCGAGAGAGAGAGCGATGAGAAGTTACGTCTCTGGGAAAGCAGGTATCCCAGGTATTGTTATTCGTCTGCATAGGCTTCCGAGGGAAGGTGAAGAGCAGCAATAGCTTTCAGAGTTGGCACCTTCATCCTCGGAGAAAGAGCCGGACGTTTGTATTTTCAGAAAAAGGCTCTGCGAGATCGAGAGCGATGAGAAGTTACGTCTCTGGGAAAGCAGGTATTCCCATTGTTGTTGTATCGTTGGATAGGCTGCCGAGGGTAGTTGAAGAGCAGCAACAGCTTTCTGGGCTGGCACCTTCGTCCTGGGAGAAACAGCCCGATGTTGGCTATTTCAGAAACAGGCTCTGCTGAGAACGAGAGCGATGAGAAGTTACGTCTCTGGGAAAGAAGGTATCCCCAGTGCTGTTGTTCCTGTGCATAGGCAGCCGAGGGAAGGTGAAGAGCAGCAACAGCTTTCAGAGTTGGCACCCTTGTCCTGGGAGAAACAGCCCGACCTTTGCTATTTCAGAAAGAGGCTCTGCCGAGAACGAGAGCGATGAGAGGTTACGTCTCTGGGAAAGCAGATATCCCAGGTGCTTTTGTTCCTGAGAATAGGCTGCTGAGCAAAGGTGAAGAGCAGCAACAGCTTTCAGAGTTGGCATTTTCATCCTGGGAGAAACAGCTCGACATTTGCTGTTTCAGAAAAAGGCTCTGCCGAGAATGAGAGCGATGAGAATTTACGTCTCTGGGAAAGCATGTATCCCCAGTGTTGTTGTTTCGGTGCATAGGCGGCCAAGGGAAGGTGAAGAGCAGCAACAGCTTTCAGGGCTGGCACCTTCATCCTGGGAGAAACAGCCCGACGTTGGCTATTTCAGAAAGAGGCTCTGCCGAGAATGAGAGCGATGAGAAGTTACATCTCCAGGAAATCAGGTATTCCCAGTGCTGTTGTTCAGGTGCATAGGCTGCCAAGGGAAGGTTAAGAGCAGCCACAGCTTTCTGGGCTTGCACCTTCGTTCTGGGAGTAACAGCCTGACGTTTGCTATTTCAGAAAGAGGCACTGCCAAGAACGATAGCGGTGAGACCTTACGTCTCTGGGAAAGCAGGTATCCCCAGTGTTGTTGTTTCGTTGCATAGGCTGCCGAGGGAAGGTGAAGAGCAGCAAGAGCTTTCAGGGCTTGCACATTCGTTCTGGCAGAAACAGCCCGAAGTTTTCTATTTCAGAAACATGCTCTGCCGAGAAGGGGAGCGATGAGAAGTTACATCTCTGGGAAAGCAGATATCCCAGGTGCTGTTGTTCCTGAGCATAGGCTGCCGAGGAAAGGTGAAGAGCAGCAACAGCTTTCAGAGTTAGCATTATCATCCTGTGAGAAACAGCCCGACGTTTGCTATTTCAGAAACAGGCTCTGCCGAGAAGGGGAGCGATGAGAAGTTACGTCTCTGGGAAAGCAGGTATCCCCAGTGTTGTTTCGTTGCATAGGCTGCCGAGGGAAGGTGAAGAGCAGCAAGAGCTTTCAGAGTTGGCACCTTCGTTCTGGGAGAAACGGCCCGACGTTTACTATTTCAGAAAGAGTCTCTGCCGAGAATGAGAGCGATGAGAAGTTACGTCTCTGGGAAAGCAGGTATCCCCAGTGATGTTGTTCCTGAGCATAGGCTGCCGAGCAAACGTGAAGAGCAGCAACAGCTTTCAGAGTTGGCATCTTCATCCTGGGAGAAACAGCCCGACATTTGCTATTTCAGAAAGAGGCTCTGCCGAGAATGAGAGCGGTGAGACCTTACGTCTCTGGGAAAGCAGGTATCCCCAGTGCTGTTGTTCCTCTGCATAGGCTGCCGAGGGAAGGTGAAGAGCAGCAACAGCTTTCTGGGCTGGCACCTTCATACTGGGAGAAATAGCCCAACATTTGTATTTTCAGAAACAGGCTCTGCCAAGAACTATACCGATGACAAGTTACGTCTCTGGGAAAGCAGGTATCCCAGGTACTGTTGTTCAGGTGCATAGGCTGCCGAGGGAAGGTGAAGAGCAGCAACAGCTTTCAGAGTCGGAACCTTCATCACGGGAGAAAGAGCTGGACATTTGTATTTTCAGAAAAAGGCTCTGCCGAGAGCGAGAGCGATGAGAAGTTACGTCTCTGGGAAAGCAGGTATTCCCATTGTTGTTGTTTCGTTGCATAGGCTGCGGAGGGAAGGTGAAGAGCAGCAACAGCTTTCTGGGCTGGCACCTTCGTCCTGGGAGAAAGAGCCCGACGTTTGCTATTTCAGAAAGAGGCTCTGCCGAGAATGAGACCGATGAGAAGTTACGTCTCTGGGAAAGCAGGTATCCCCAGTGCTGTTGTTCCTGTACATAGGCTGCTGAGGGAAGGTGAAGAGCAGCAACAGCTTTCAGAGTTGGCACCCTTGTCCTGGGAAAAACAGCCCGACTTTTGCTATTTCAGAAACAAGCTCTGCCGAGAATGAGAGCGATGAGAAGTTACATCTCCAGGAAAGAAGGTATTCCCAGTGCTGTTGTTCCTCTGCATATGCTGCCGAGGGAAGGTGAAGAGCAGCAACAGCTTTCAGAGTTGGCACCTTCATCCAGGGGGAAAGAGCCGGACGTTTGTATTTTCAGAAACAGGCTCTGCCAGGAACGATAGCGGTGAGACCTTACGTCTCTGGGAAAGCAGGTATCTCCAGTGTTGTTTCGTTGCATAGGCTGCCGAGGGAAGGTGAAGAGCAGCAAGAGTTTTCAGGGCTTGCACCTTCGTTCTGGGAGAAACAGCCCGAAGTTTTCTATTTCAGAAACATGCTCTGCCGAGAATGAGAGCGATGAGAAGTTACGTCTCTGGGAAAGCAGGTATCCCCAGTGCTGTTGTTCCTGTGCATAGGCAGCTGAGGGAAGGTGAAGATCAGCAACAGCTTTCAGGGCTTGCACCTTCGTTCTGGGAGAAACAGCCCGACGTTTGCTATTTCAGAAAGAGGCTCTGCCAAGAACGAGAGCGGTGAGACCTTACGTCTCTGGGAAAGCAGGTATCCCCAGTGCTGTTGTTTCGTTGCATAGGCTGCCGAGGGAAGGTGAAGAGCAGCAACAGCTTTCAGGGCTGGCACCTTCGTCCTGGGAGAAATAGCCGGACATTTGTTTTTTCAGAAAAAGGCTCTGCGAGAACGAGAGCGATGAGAATTTACGTCTCCTGGAAAGCAGGTATTCCCATTATTGTTGTTTCGTTGCATAGGCTGCCGAGGGAAGGTGAAGAGCAGCAACAGCTTTCTGGGCTGGCACCTTCGTCCTGGGAGAAACTGCACGACGTTGGCTATTTCAGAAAGAGGCTCTGCCGAGAGTGAGAGCGATGAGAAGTTACGTCTCTGGGAAAGCAGGTATCCCCAGTGCTGTTGTTCCTGTGCATAGGCAGCCGAGGGAAGGTGAAGAGCAGCAACAGCTTTCAGAGTTGGCACCTTCACCGTTGGAGAAACAGCCCGACATTTGTATTTTCAGAAAGAGGCTCTGCCGAGAACGAGAGCGATGAGAAGTTACATCTCCAGGAATGCAGGTATTCCCAGTGCTGTTGTTCAGGTGCATAGGCTGCTGAGGGAAGGTGAAGATCAGCAACAGCTTTCATAGTTGGCACCCTTGTCCTGGGAGAAACAGCCCGAAGTTTTCTATTTCAGAAACATGCTCTGCCGAGAATGAGAGCGATGAGAAATTACGTCTCTGTGAAAGCAGGTATCCCCAGTGTTGTTGTTTCGGTGCATAGGCGGCCAAGGGAAGGTGAAGAGCAGCAACAGCTTTCAGGGCTGGCACCTTCGTCCTGGGAGAAACAGCCCGACGTTGGCTATTTCAGAAAGAGACTCTGCCGAGAATGAGAGCGATGAGAAGTTACATCTCCAGGAAAACAGGTATTCCCAGTGCTGTTGTTCAGGTGCTTAGGCTGCCGAGGGAAGGTGAAGAGCAGCCACAGCTTTCAGGGCTTGCACCTTCGTTCTGGGAGAAACGGTCCGTCTTATACTATTTCAGAAAGAGTCTCTGCCGAGAAGGTGAGCGAAAGAGAAGTTACGTCTCTGGGAAAGCAAGTATCCCCAGTGATGTTGTTCCTGAGCATAGGCTGCCGAGCAAAGTTGAAGAGCAGCAACAGCTTTCAGAGTTGGCATCTTCATCCTGGGAGAAACAGCCCGACATTTGCTGTTTCAGAAAAAGGCTCTGCCGAGAAGGGGTGCGATGAGAAGTTACGTCTCCGGGAAAGCAGGTATCCCCAGTGCTGCTGTTCCTGTGCATAGGCTGCTGAGGGAAGGTGAAGATCAGCAACAGCTTTCAGATTTGGCACTCTTGTCCTGGGAGAAACAGCCCGACCTTTGCTGTTTCAGAAACAGGCTCTGCCGAGAATGAGAGCGATAAGAAGTTACATCTCCAGGAAAGCAGGTATACCCAGTGCTGTTGTTTAGGTGCATAGGCTGCCGAGGGAAGGTGAAGAGCAGGAACAGCTTTCTGGGCTTGCACCTTCGTTCTGGGAGAAACAGCCCGACGTTTGCTATTTCAGAAAGAGGCACTGCCAAGAACGAGAGCGGTGAGACCTTACGTCTCTGGGAAAGCAGGTATCCCCAGTGTTGTTGTTTCGTTGCATAGGCTGCCGAGGGAAGGTGAAGAGCAGCAAGAGCTTTCAGGGCTTGCACCTTCGTTCTGGGAGAAACAGCCCGAAGTTTTCTATTTCAGAAACATGCTCTGCCGAGAAGGGGAGCGATGAGAAGTTACATCTCTGGGAAAGCAGGTATCCCAGGTGCTGTTGTTCCTGAGCATAGGCTGCCGAGGAAAGGTGAAGAGCAGCAATAGCTTTCAGAGTTAGCATTATCATCCTGTGAGAAACAGCCCGACGTTTGCTGTTTCAGAAACAGGCTCTGCCGAGAAGGGGAGCGATGAGAAGTTACGTCTCTGGGAAAGCAGGTATCCCCAGTGTTGTTGTTTCGTTGCATAGGCTGGCGAGGGAAGGTGAAGAGCAGCAAGAGCTTTCAGAGTTGGCACCTTCGTTCTGGGAGAAACGGCCTGACGTTTACTATTTCAGAAAGAGTCTCTGCCGAGAATGAGAGCGATGAGAAGTTACGTCTCTGGGAAAGCAGGTATCCCCAGTGATGTTGTTCCTGAGCATAGGCTGCCGAGCAAACGTGAAGAGCAGCAACAGCTTTCAGAGTTGGCATCTTCATCCTGGGAGAAACAGCCCGACATTTGCTATTTCAGAAAGAGGCTCTGCCGAGAATGAGAGCGGTGAGACCTTACGTCTCTGGGAAAGCAGGTATCCCCAGTGCTGTTGTTCCTCTGCATAGGCTGCCGAGGGAAGGTGAAGAGCAGCAACAGCTTTCTGGGCTGGCACATTCATACTGGGAGAAATAGCCCAACATTTGTATTTTGAGAAACAGGCTCTGCCGAGAACTATACCGATGAGAAGTTACGTCTCTGGGAAAGCAGGTATCCCCAGTGCTGTTGTTCCTGTGCATAGGCTGCTGAGGGAAGGTGAAGATCAGCAACAGCTTTCAGAGTTGGCACCCTTGTCCTGGGAAAAACAGCCCGACCTTTGCTATTTCAGAAACAAGCTCTGCCAAGAATGAGAGCGATGAGAAGTTACATCTCCAGGAAAGCAGGTATTCCCAGTGCTGTTGTTCAGGTGCATAGGCTGCCGAGGGAAGGTGAAGAGCAGCAACAGCTTTCAGGGCTTGCACCTTCGTTCTGGGAGAAACAGCCTGACGTTTGCTATTTCAGAAAGAGGCTCTGCCAGGAACGATAGCGGTGAGACTTTACGTCTCTGGGAAAGCAGGTATCCCCAGTGTTGTTTCGTTGCATAGGCTGCCGAGGGAAGGTGAAGAGCAGCAAGAGCTTTCAGGGCTTGCACCTTCGTTCTGGGAGAAACAGCCCGAAGTTTTCTATTTCAGAAACATGCTCTGCCGAGAATGAGAGCGATGAGAAGTTACGTCACTGGGAAAGCAGGTATCCCCAGTGCTGTTGTTCCTGTGCATAGGCAGCTGAGGGAAGGTGAAGAGCAGCAACAGCTTTCAGGGCTGGCAACTTCGTCCTGGGAGAAACAGCACGACGTTGGCTATATCAGAAAAAGGCTCTGCCGATAGAGAGAGCGATGAGAAGTTACGTCTCTGGGAAAGCAGGTATCCCAGGTACTGTTTTTCGTCTGCATAGGCAGCCGAGTGAAGGTGAAGAGCAGCAACAGCTTTCAGAGTTGGCACCTTCATCCAGGGGGAAAGAGCCAGACGTTTGTATTTTCAGAAACAGGCTCTGCCGAGAGCGAGAGCGATGAGAAGTTACGTCTCTGGGAAAGCAGGTATCCCCAGTGCTGTTGTTCCTGTGCATAGGCAGCTGAGGGAAGGTGAAGAGCAGCAACATCTTTCAGGGCTGGCACCTTCGTCCTGGGAGAAACAGCCTGACGTTTGCTATTTCAGAAAGAGGCTCTGCCGAGAACGACAGAGGTGAGACATTACGTCACTGGGAAAGCAGGTATCCCCAGTGCTGTTGTTCCTGTGCATAGGCAGCTGAGGGAAGGTGAAGAGCAGCAAGAGCTTTCAGGGCTTGCACCTTCTTTCTGGGAGAAACAGCCCGAAGTTTTCTATTTCAGAAACATGCTCTGCCGAGAAGGGGAGCGATGAGAAGTTACGTCTCTGGGAAAGCAGGTATCCCAGGTGCTGTTGTTCCTGAGCATAGGCTGCCGAGGAAAGGTGAAGAGCAGCAACAGCTTTCAGAGTTAGCATCCTCATCCTGGGAGAAACAGCCCGACGTTTGCTGTTTCAGAAAGAGGCTCTGCCGAGAGCGAGAGCGATGAGAAGTTACGTCTCTGGGAAAGCAGGTATCCCTAGTGCTGTTGTTCCTGTGCATAGGCTGCGGAGGGAAGGTGAAGAGCAGCAACATCTTTGAGGGCTGGCACCTTCATCCTGGGAGAAATAGCCAAACGTTTATATTTTCAGAAACAGACTCTGCCGAGAGAGAGAGCCATGAGAAGTTACGTCTCTGGGAAAGCAGGTATCCCAGGTACTGTTGTTCGTCTGCATAGGCTGCCGAGGGAAGGTGAAGTTCAGCAGCAGCTTTCAGGGCTGGCATCTCTTTCCCAGAGACGTAACTTCTCATCGCTCTCGTTCTCGGCAGAGCCTCTTTCTGAAATAGAAAACGTCAGGCTGCTTCTCCCAGGAAGAAGGTGCCAGGCCTGAAAGCTGTTGCTGCTCTTCACCTTCCCTCGGCAGCCTATTTACAGCCACAACAGCACTGGGGATACCTGCTTTCCCAGAGACGTAACTTCTCATCGCTCTCGTTCTCGAGAGCCTGTTTCTGAAATAACAAACGTCGGGCTGTTTCACCCAGATCGGAGGTGCCAGCCCTGAAAGCTGTTGCTGCTCTTCACCTTACCTCGGCAGCCTATTCACAGAAGAAATAACACTGGAGATACCAGCTTTCCCAGAGACGTAACTTCTCATCGCTCTCGTTCTCGGCAGAGCCTCTTTCTGAAATAGCAAACATCGGGCTGTTTCAGCAGGACGAAGGTGCCAGCCCTGAAAGCTGTTGCTGCTCTTCACCTTCCCTCGGCAGCTTATTCACAAAAACAAAAGCAATGGGGATAGTGCTATCCCAGAGACGTAACCTCTCATCGGTCTCGTTCTCGGCAGAGCCTGTTTCTGAAAATACAAACGTCCAGCTTTTTCTCCCAGGATGGAGGTGCCAGCCCTGAAAGCTGTTGCTGATCTTCACCTTCCCCAGCAGCCTATTCACAGGAACAACAGCACTGGGAATACCCGCTTTCCCAGAGACGTAACTTCTCATTGCTCTCGTTCTCGGCAGAGCCTGTTCTGATATAGAAAACGTCCTGCTGTTTCACCCAGAACGAAGGTGCCAGCCCTGAAAGCTGTTGCTGCTCTTCACCTTCCCTCGGCAGCCTATTTACAGCCACAACAGCACTGGGGATACCTGCTTTCCCAGAGACGTAACTTCTCATATCTCTGGTTCTCGGTACAGCCTCTTTCTAAAATTACAAACGTTGGGCTGTTTCACACAGAACGAAGGTGCCAGCCCTGAAAGCTGTTGCTGCTCTTCACCTTCCCTCAGCAGCCTATTTACAGCCACAACTGCACTGGGGACACCTGCTTTCCCAGAGACGTAACTTCTCATCGCTCTCGTTCTCGGCAGAGACTGTTTCTAAATTGAAAACTTCCAGCTGTTTTTATTGTGACGAAGGTGCCAGACCTGAAAGCTGTTGCGGCTCTTCACCTTCCCTCGGCAGCCTGTTCACAAAAGCAACAACACTGGAGATACCAGCTTTCCCAGAGACGTAACTTCTCATCGCTCTAATTCTCGGCAGAGCCTCTTTCTGAAATAGCAAACGTCGGGCTGTTTCTCCCAGGACGAAGGTGCCAGCCCTGAAAGCTGTTGCTGCTCTTCACCTTCCCTCAGCAGCCTATTCACAGAAGCAACAACACGGGAATACCTGCTTTCCCAGAGACGTAACTTCTCATCGCTCTCGTTCTCGGCAGAGCCTCTTTCTGAAATAGCAAACGTCGGGCTGTTTCACCAGGACGAAGGTGCCAGCCCTGAAAGCTGTTGCTGCTCTTCACCTTCCCTCTGGCAGCTTATTCACAAAAACAAAAGCAATGGGGATACCTGCTTTCCCAGAGACGTAACTTCTCATCGCTCTTGTTCTAGGCAGAGTAAGTTTCTGAAATAGCAAACGTCGGGCTCTTTCACCCAGAACGAAGTTGCCAGCACTGAAAGCTGTTGCTGCTCTTCACCTTCCCTCGGCAGCCTATTAACAGCCACAACAGCACTGGGGATACCTGCTTTCCCAGAGACGTAACTTCTCATCGGACTCGTTCTCGGCAGAGCCTGTTTCCGAAATAGCAAACGTCGGGCTGTTTCACCCAGAACGAATGTGCCAGCCCTGAAAGCTGTTGCTGCTCTTCACCTTCCCTCCGCAGCCTATTTACAGGCACAACAGCACTGGGGATACCTGCTTTCCAGGAGACGTAACCTCTCATCGCTCTCGTTCTCGTCAGAGACCTGTTCTGAAAATACAAACGTCCAGCTTTTTCTCCCAGGATGGAGGTGCCAGCCCTGAAAGCTGTTGCTGATCTTCACCTTCCCCAGCAGCCTATTCACAGGAACAACAGCACTGGGAATACCCGCTTTCCCAGAGACGTAACTTCTCATTGCTCTCGTTCTCGGCAGAGCCTGTTTCTGATATAGAAAACGTCCTGCTATTTCACCCAGAACGAAGGTGCCAGTCCTTAAAGCTTTTGCTGCTCTTCACCTTCCCTCGGCAGCCTATTTACAGCCACAACAGCACTGGGGATACCTGCTTTCCCAGAGACGTAACTTCTCATATCTCTGGTTCCCGGTACAGCCTCTTTCTAAAATTACAAACGTTGGGCTGTTTCACACAGAACGAAGGTGCCAGCCCTGAAAGCTGTTGCTGCTCTGCACGTTCCCTCGGCAGCCTATTCACAGAAGCAACAACACTGGGGATATGTGCTTTCCCAGAGACGTAACTTCTCATCGGTCTCGTTCTCGGCAGAGCCTGTTTCCGAAATAGCAAACGTCGGGCTGTTTCACCCAGAATGAAGGTGCCAGCCCTGAAAGCTGTTGCTGCTCTTCACCTTCCCTCAGCAGCCTATTTACAGCCACAACAGCACTGGGGATACCTGCTTTCCCAGAGACGTAACTTCTCATCGCTCTCGTTCTCGGCAGAGACTGTTTCTAAATTGAAAACTTCCAGCTGTTTTTATTGTGACGAAGGTGCCAGACCTGAAAGCTGTTGCGGCTCTTCACCTTCCCTCGGCAGCCTGTTCACAAAAGCAACAACACTGGAGATACCAGCTTTCCCAGAGACGTAACTTCTCATCGCTCTAATTCTCGGCAGAGCCTCTTTCTGAAATAGCAAACGTCGGGCTGTTTCTCCCAGGACGAAGGTGCCAGCCCTGAAAGCTGTTGCTGCTCTTCACCTTCCCTCAGCAGCCTATTCACAGAAGCAACAACACGGGAATACCTGCTTTCCCAGAGACGTAACTTCTCATCGCTCTCGTTCTCGGCAGAGCCTCTTTCTGAAATAGCAAACGTCGGGCTGTTTCACCAGGACGAAGGTGCCAGCCCTGAAAGCTGTTGCTGCTCTTCACCTTCCCTCAACAGCCTATGCACAGGAACAACAGCACTGGGGATACCTGCTTTCCCAGAGACGTAAGTTCTCATATCTCTGGTTCTCAGTAGAGCCTCATTCTGAAATTACAAACATCGGGCTGTTTCTCCCAGGATGAAGGTGCCAGCACTGAAAGCTGTTGCTGCTCTTCACCTTCCCTCAGCAGCCTATGAACAGCCACAACAGCACTGGGGATACCAGCTTTCCCAGAGACATAACTTCTCATTGCTCTCGTTCTCGGCAGAGACCCGTTCTGAAAATACAAACGTCCAGCTGTTTCTCCCAGGACGAAGGTGGCAGCCCTGAAAGCTGTTGCTGCTCTTCACCTTCCCTCGGCAGCCTATTCACAGAAGAAATAACACTGGAGATACCAGCTTTCCCAGAGACGTAATTTCTCATCGCTCTCGTTCTCGGCAGAGCCTGTTTCTGAAATAGCAAATGTCGGGCTGTTTCACCCAGAACAAAGGTGCCAGCCCTGAAAGCTCTTGCTGTTCTTCACCTTCCCTCGGCAGCCTATTTACAGCCACAACAGCACTGGGGATACCTGATTTCACAGAGACGTAACTTCTCATCGTTCTCGTTCTCGGCAGAGTCTGTTTCTAAATTAAAAACTTCCAGCTGTTTTTATTGTGACGAAGGTGCCAGACCTGAAAGCTGTTGCGGCTCTTCACCTTCCCTCGGCAGCCTGTTCACAAAAGCAACAACACTGGAGATACCAGCTTTCCCAGAGACGTAACTTCTCATCGCTCTCGTTCTCAGCAGAGCCTGTTTCTGAAATAGCAAACGCTGGGCTGTTTCACCCAGAATGAAGGTGCCAGCCCTGAAAGCTGTTGCTGCTCTTCACCTTCCCTCGGCAGCCTATTCACAGAAGCAACAACACCGGGGATAACTGCTGTCCCAGAGACGTAACCTCTCATCGCTCTCGTTCTCGTCAGAGACCTGTTCTGAAAATACAAATGTCCAGCTCTTTCTCCCAGGATGGAGGTGCCAGCCCTGAAAGCTGTTGCTGATCTTCACCTTCCCTCGGCAGCCTATTCACAGGAACAACAGCACTGGGAATACCCGCTTTCCCAGAGCCGTAACTTCTCATCGGTCTCGTTCTCGGCAGAGCCTGTTTCTGAAATAGCAAATGCAGGGCTGTTTCACCCAGAATGAAGGTGCCAGCCCTGAAAGCTGTTGCTGCTCTTCACCTTCCCTCAGCAGCCTATTCACAGAAGCAACAACACTGGGAATACCTGCTTTCCCAGAGACGTAACTTCTCATCGGTCTCGTTCTCGGCAGAGCCTGTTTCCGAAATAGCAAACGTCGGGCTGTTTCACCCAGAATGAAGGTGCCAGCCCTGAAAGCTGCTGCTGCTCTTCACCTTCCCTCGGCAGCCTATTTACAGGCACAACAGCACTGGGGATACCTGCTTTCCCAGAGACGTAACTTCTCCTCGATCTCGATCTTGGCAGAGCCTCTTTCTGAAATAGCAAACGTCGGGCTGTTTCTCCCAGAACGAAGGCGCCAGCCCTGAAAGCTGCTGCTGTTCTTCAACTTCCCTTGGCAGCCTATAGACAGGCAAAACAGCACCTGGGATACCTGCTTTCCCAGAGACGTAACTTCTCATCGGTCTCGATCTCGGCAGAGCCTCTTTCTGAAATAGCAAACGTCGGGCTGTTTCTCCCAGGACGAAGGTGCCAGCCCTGAAAGCCGTTCCTGCTCTTCACCTTCCCTCGGCAACCTATTCACAGAAGCAACAACACTGGGGATACCTGCTTTCCAAGAGAAGTAACTTCTCATCGCTCTCGTTCTCGGCAGAGCCTGTTTCTGAAATAGCAAATGTCGGGCTGTTTCACCCAGAACGAAGGTGCCAGCCCTGAAAGCTGTTGCTGCTCTTCACCTTCCCTCGGCAGCCTATTTACAGCCACAACAGCACTGGGGACAGCAGCTTTCCCAGAGACGTAACTTCTCACCGCTCTTGTTCTCGGCAGAGCCTCTTTCTGAAATAGCAAACGTCGGGCTGTTTCACCCAGAACGAAGGTGCCAGACCTGAAAGCTGTTGCTGCTCTTCACCTTCCCTCAGCAGCCTATTTACAGCCACAACAGCACTGGGGATACCTGCTTTCCCAGAGACGTAACTTCTCATCGCTCTCATTCTCGGCAGAGCCTCTTTCTGAAATAGCAAATGTCGGGCTGTTTCTCCCAGAACGAAGGTGCCAGCCCTGAAAGCTGTTGCTTGTCTTCATCTTCCCTCGGCAGCCTATGCAACAAAACACAACCCTGAGGATACCTGATTTCCCAGAGACGTAACTTCTCACCGCTCTCGTTCTCGGCAGAGCCTGTTTCTGAAATAGAAAACGTCGCGCTATTTCTCCCAGGACGAAGGTGCCAGCCCTGGAAGCTGTTGCTGCTCTTCACCTTTCCTTGGCAGCCTATTCACAGAAGCAACAACACTGGGGATATGTGCTTTCCCAGAGACGTAACTTCTCATCGCTCTCGTTCTCGGCAGAGCCTCTTTCTGAAATAGCAAACGTCGGGCTGTTTCACCCAGAACGAAGGTGCCAGCCCTGAAAGCTCTTGCTGTTCTTCACCTTCCCTCGGCAGCCTATTTATAGCCACAACAGCACTGGGGATACCTGCTTTCCCAGAGAAGTAACTTCTCATCGCTCTCGTTCTCGGCAGAGCCTGTTTCTGAAATAGAAAACGTCGGGCTGTTTCACCCAGAATGAAGGTGCCAGCCCTGAAAGCTGTTGCTGCTCTTCACCTTCCCTCGGCAGCCTATTCACAGAAGAAATAACACTGGAGATACCAGCTTTCCCAGAGACGTAACTTCTCATCGCTCTCGTTCTCAGCAGAGCCTGTTTCTGAAATAGCAAACGCTGGGCTGTTTCACCCAGAACAAAGGTGCCAGCCCTGAAAGCTGTTGCTGCTCTTCACCTTCCCTCGGCAGCCTATTCACAGAAGCAACAACACCGGGGATACCTGCTGTCCCAGAGACGTAACCTCTCATCGCTCTCGTTCTCGTCAGAGACCTGTTCTGAAAATACAAATGTCCAGCTCTTTCTCCCAGGATGGAGGCGCCAGCCCTGAAAGCTGTTGCTGATCTTCACCTTCCCCGGCAGCCTATTCACAGGAACAACAGCACTGGGAATACCCGCTTTCCCAGAGCCGTAACTTCTCATCGGTCTCGTTCTCGGCAGAGCCTGTTTCCGAAATAGCAAACGTCGGGCTGTTTCTCCCAGGATGAAGGTGCCAGCCCTGAAAGCTCTTGCTGCTCTGCACCTTCCCTCAGCTGCCTATTCACAGAAGCAACAACACTGGGGATACCTGCTTTCCCAGAGACGTAACTTCTCTTCGGTCTCGTTCTCGGCAGAGCCTGTTTCCGAAATAGCAAACGTCGGGCTGTTTCACCCAGAACGAAGGTGCCAGCCCTGAAAGCTTTTGCTGCTCTTCACCTTCCCTCAGCAGCCTATTCACAGAAGCAACAACACTGGGAATACCTGCTTTCCCAGAGACGTAACTTCTCATCGGTCTCGTTCTCGGCAGAGCCTATTTCCGAAATAGCAAACGTCGGGCTGTTTCACCCAGAATGAAGGTGCCAGCCCTGAAAGCTGTTGCTGCTCTTCACCTTCCCTCGGCAGCCTATTTACAGGCACAACAGCACTGGGGATACCTGCTTTCCCAGAGACGTAACTTCTCCTTGATCTCGTTCTTGGCAGAGCCTCTTTCTGAAATAGCAAACGTCGGGCTGTTTCTCCCAGAACGAAGGCGCCAGCCCTGAAAGCTGCTGCTGTTCTTCCACATCCCTTGGCAGCCTATACACAGGCACAACAGCACCTGGGATACCTGCTTTCCCAGAGACGTAACTTCTCATCGGTCTCGTTCTCGGCAGAGCCTCTTTCTGAAATAGCAAACGTCGGGCTGTTTCTCCCAGGACGAAGGTGCCAGCCCTGAAAACCATTCCTGCTCTTCACCTTCCCTCGGCAACCTATTCACAGAAGCAACAACACTGGGGATACCTGCTTTCCAAGAGAAGTAACCTCTCATCGCTCTCGTTCTCGGCAGAGCCTGTTTCTGAAATAGCAAACGCTGGGCTGTTTCACCCAGAACGAAGGTGCCAGCCCTGAAAGCTGTTGCTGCTCTTCACCTTCCCTCGGCAACCTATTCACAGAAGCAACAACACTGGGGATACCTGCTTTCCAAGAGACGTAACCTCTCATCGCTCTCGTTCTCGTCAGAGACCTGTTCTGAAAATACAAATGTCCAGCTCTTTCTCCCAGGATGGAGGTGCCAGCCCTGAAAGCTGTTGCTGATCTTCACCTTCCCCGGCAGCCTATTCACAGGAACAACAGCACTGGGAATACCCGCTTTCCCAGAGCCGTAACTTCTCATCGGTCTCGTTCTCGGCAGAGCCTTTTTCTGAAATAGCAAATGTCGGGCTGTTTCACCCAGAATGAAGGTGCCAGCCCTGAAAGCTGTTGCTGCTCTTCACCTTCCCTCGGCAGCCTATTTACAGCCACAACAGCACTGGGGATACCTGCTTTCCCAGAGACGTAACTTCTCATCGCTCTCGTTCTCGGCAGAGACTGTTTCTAAATTAAAAACTTCCAGCTGTTTTTATTGTGACGAAGGTGCCAGCCCTGAAAGCTGTTGAGGCTCTTCACCTTCCCTCGGCAGCCTGTTCACAAAAAAAACAACACTGGAGATACCAGCTTTCCCAGAGACGTAACTTCTCATCGCTCTCGTTGTTGGCAGAGCCTCTTTCTGAAATAGCAAACGTCGGCCTGTTTCACCAGGACGAAGGTGCCAGCCCTGAAAGCTGTTGCTGCTCTTCACCTTCCCTTGGCGGGCTATTTACAGCCACAACAGCACTGGGGATACCAGCGTTCCCAGAGACGTAACTTCTCATTGCTATCGTTCTCGGCAGAGACCCGTTCTGAAAATACAAACGTCCAGCTGTTTCTCCCAGGACAAAGGTGCCAGCCCTGAAAGCTGTTGCTGCTCTTCACCTTCCCTCAGCAGCCTATTCACAGAAGCAACAACACTGGGGATACCTGCTCTCCCAGACACGTAACTTCTCTTTAGTCTCCTTCTTGGCAGATCCTCTTTCTGAAATAGCAAACGTCGGGGTGTTTCTCCCAAGACGAAGGTGCCAGCCCTGAAAGCTGTTGCTGCTCTTCACCTTCCCTCGGCAGCCTATTCACAGCAGCAACAGCACTGGGGATACCTGCTTTCCCAGAGACGTAAATTCTCATCGGTCTCGTTCTCGGCATAGCCTGTTTCTGAAATAGCAAACGTCGGCCTGTTTCACCAGGACGAAGGTGCCAGCCCTGAAAGCTGTTTCTGCTCTTCAGCTTCCCTCGGCAGCCTATTTACAGCCACGACAGCACTGGGGATACCAGCTTTCCCAGAGACGTAACTTCGCATTGCTCTCGTTCTCGGCAGAGACCCTTTCTGAAAATACAAACGTCCAGCTGTTTCTCCCAGGACAAAGGTGCCAGCCCTGAAAGCTGTTGCTGCTCTTCACCTTCCCTCAGCAGCCTATTCACAAAAGAAACAACACTGGGAATACCTGCTTTCCCAGAGACGTAACTTCTCATCGCTCTTGTTCTCGGTAGATTCAGTTTCTGAAATAGCAAACGTCGGGCTGTTTCTCCCAGGACGAAGGTGCCATCCCTGAAAGCTGTTGCTGCTCTTCACCTTCCCCAGCAGCCTATTCACAGCTACAACAGCACTGGAAATACCTGCTTTCCCAGAGATGTAACTTCTCGTCGGTCTCGTTCTCCGCAGAGCCTGTTTCTGAAATAGCAAACGTCGGGCTGTTTCACCAGGACTAAAGTGCCAGCCCTGAAAGCTGTTGCTGCTCTTCACCTTCCCTCAGCAGCCTATGCAATGATTCAACAACACTGGGGATACCTGCTTTCCCAGAGACATAAATTCTCACCGCTCTCGTTCTCGGCAGAGCCTCTTTCTGAAATTACAAAAGTTGGGCTGTTTCACACAGAACGAAGGTGCCAGCCCTGAAAGCTGTTGCTGCTCTTCACCTTCCCTCAGCAGCCTATTTACAGCCACAACAGCACTGGGGATACCAGCATTCGCAGAGACGTAACTTCTCACCGCTCTCGTTCTCGGCAGAGCCTCTTTCTGAAATAGTAAACATCGGGCTATTTCCCCCAGAACGAAGGTTCAAGCCCTGAAAGCTGTTGCTGCTCTTCACCTTCCCTCAGCAGCCTATTTACAGCCACAACAGCACTGGGGATACGTGCTTTCCCAGAGACGTAACTTCTCATCGCTCTCGTTCTCGTCACAGCCTGTTTCTGAAATAGCAAAAGTCGGGCTGTTTCACCCAGAACGAAGGTGCCAGCCCTGAAAACTGTTGCTGCCCTTCACCTTCCCTGAGCAGCCTATTCACAGAAGCAACAACACTGGGGATACCTGCTTTCCCAGAGACATAACTTCTCATCGCTCTCGTTCTCGGCAGAGTCAGTTTCTGAAAGAGAAAACCTCGGGCTGTTTTACCCAGAACGAAGGTGCCAGCCCTGAAAGCTGTTGCTGCTCTTTACCTTCCCTCGGAAGCCTATTCACAGCCACAACAGCACTGGGAATACCTGCTTTCCCAGAGATGTAACTTCTCGTCTTTCTCGTTCTCCGCAGAGCCTGTTTCTGAAATAGCAAACGTCGGGCTGTTTCACCAGGACTAAGGTGCCAGCCCTGAAAGCTGTTGCTGCTGTTCACCTTCCCTCAGCAGCCTATGCAATGAAACAACAACACTGGGGATACCTGCTTTCCCAGAGACGTAACTTCTCATCGCTCTCGTTCTCGGCAGAGCCTCTTTCTGAAAAAGCAAACGTCGGGCTGTTTCACCAGGACGAAGGTGCCAGCCCTGAAAGCTGTTGCTGCTCTTCACCTTCCCTCGGCTTCCTATTCACAGAAGCAACAACACTGGGGATACCAGCTTTCCCAGAGACGTAACTTCTCATATCTCTGGTTCTCGGCAGAGACCCTTTCTGAAAATACAAACGTCCAGCTGTTTCTCCCAGGATGAAGGTGCCAGCCCTGAAAGCTGTTGCTGATCTTCACCTTCCCCAGCAGCCTATTCACAGGAACAACAGCACTGGGAATACCTGCTTTCCCAGAGACGTAAATTCTCATCGCTCTAGTTCTCGGCAGATTCAGTTTCTGAAAAAGAAAACCTCCTGCTGTTTCACCCAGAACGAAGGTGCCAGCCCTGAAAGCTGTTGCTGCTCTTCACCTTCCCTCGGAAGCCTATTTACAGCCACAACAGCACTGGGGATACCTGCTTTCCCAGAGACGTAACTTCTCACCGCTCTTGTTCTCGGCAGAGCCTCTTTCTGAAATAGCAAACGTCGGGCTGTTTCACCCAGAACGAAGGTGCCAGCCCTGAAAGCTGTTGCTGCTCTTCACCTTTCCTTGGCAGCCTATTCACAGAAGCAACAACACTGGGGATACGTGCTTTCCAAGATACGTAACTTCTCATCCCTCTTGTTTTCGGCAGAGCCTCTTTCTGAAATAGCAAACGTCGGGCTGTTTCACCAGGACTAAGGTGCCAGCCCTGAAAGCTGTTGCTGCTCTTCACCTTCCCTCAGCAGCCTATTCACAGAACCAACAGCACTGGGGATACCTGCTTTCCCAGAGACGTAACTTCTCATCGCTCTCGTTCTCGGCAGAGACTCTTTCTGAAAAATCAAACTTCGGGCTGTTTCACACAGAACGAAGGTGCCAGCCCTGAAAGCTGTTGCTGCTCTTCACCTTCCCTCAGCAGCCTATTTACAGAAGCAACAACACTGGGGATACCTGCTTTCCCAGAGACGTAACTTCTGACCGCTCTCTTTCTCGGCAGAGCCTGTTTCTGAAATAGCAAACGTGGGGCTGTTTCACTCAGAACGCAGGTGCCAGCCCTGAAAGCTGTTGCTGCTCTTCACCTTTCCTTGGCAGCCTATTTACAGAAGCAACAACACTGGGGATACGTGCTTTCCCAGACACGTAACTTTTCATCGCTCTCGCTCTCGGCAGAGCCTGTTTCTGAAATAGAAAACGTCGGCCTGTTTCACACAGAACGAAGGTGCCAGTCCTGAAAGCTGTTGCTGCTCTTCACCTTCCCTCGGCAGCCTATTTACAGCCACAACAGCACTGGGGATACCTGCTTTCCCAGAGATGTAACTTCTCATCGCTCTCGTTCTCGGCAGAGCCTCTTTCTGAAATAGAAATCTTTGGGCTGTTTCACCCAGAACGAATGTGCCAGCCCTGAAAGCTGTTGCTGCTCTTCATCTTCCCTCGGCAGCCTATGCAACAAAACATAACCCTGAGGATACATGATTTCCCAGAGACATAACTTCTCACCGCTCTCGTTCTCAGCAGATCGTCCTTCTGAAATAGTAAACATCGGGCTATTTCACCCAGAACGAAGGATCAAGCCCTGAAAGCTGTTGCTGCTCTTGACCTTCTCTCGGCAGTTTATGCAACGAGACAACAGCAGTGGGGATACCTGCTTTCCAAGAGATGTAACTTCTCATTGCTTTCGTTCTCGGCAGAGCCTGTTTATGAATATAAAAAACCTCGGGCTATTTCTTTCAGGACGAAGGTGTCAGCCCTGGAAGCTGTTGCTGCTCTTCACCTTCCCTCGGCAGCCTATGCACAGTAACAACAGCACTGGGGATACCTGCTTTCCCAGGGACGTTACTTCTCATCGCTCTCGTTCTCGGCAGACCCTCTTTCTGAAATAGCAAACGTCGGGCTGTTTCACCCAGAACGAAGCTGCCAGCCCTGAAAGCTGTTGCTGATCTTCACCTTTCCTTGGCAGCCTATTCACAGAAGCAACAACACTGGTGATACGTGCTTTCCCAGATACGTAACTTCTCATTGCTCTCGTTCTCGGCAGAGCCTCTTTCTGAAATAGCAAACGTCGGGCTGTTTCACCCAGAACGAAGCTGCCAGCCCTGAAAGCTGTTGCTGATCTTCACCTTCCCTCAGCAGCCTATTCACAGGAACAACAGCATTCGGAATACCTGCTTTCCCAGAGACGTAAATTCTCATCGCTCTAGTTCTCGGCAGATTCAGTTTCTGAAATAGAAAACCTCCTGCTGTTTCACCCAGAATGAAGGTGCTAGCCCTGAAAGCTGTTGCTGCTCTTCACCTTCCCTCGGCAGCCTATTTACAGCCACAACAGCACTGGGGATACCAGCTTTCCCAGAGACGTAACTTCTCACCGCTCTCGTTATCGGCAGAGCCTGTATCTGAAATAGCAAACGTCGGACTGTTTCACCCAGAACGAATGTGCCAGCCCTGAAAGCTGTTGCTGCTCTTCACCTTCCCTCGGCAGCCTATGCACAGGAACAACAGCACTGGGGATACCTGCTTTTCCAGAGATGTAAATTCTCATGTCTCTGGTTCTCGGTAGAGCCTCTTTCTGAAATTACAAATTTTGGGCTGTTTCACCAAGAACGAAGGTGCCAGCCCTGAAAGCTGTTGCTGCTCTTCACCTTCCCTCGGCAGCGTATTTACTGACACAACAGCACTGGGGACACCAGCTTTCCCAGAGACGTAACTTCTCACCGCTCTCGTTCTCGGAAGAGCCTCTTTCTGAAATAGCAAACGTCGAGCTGTTTCACCCAGAACGAAGGTGCCAGACCTGAAAGCTGTTGCTGCTCTTCAACTTCCCTGAGCAGCCTATTTACAGCCACAACAGCACTGGGGATACCTGCTTTCCCAGAGACGTAACTTCTCATCGCTCTCGTTCTCGGCAGAGCCTCTTTCTGATATAGCAAATGTCGGGCTGTTTCTCCCAGAACGAAGGTGCCAGCCCTGAAAGCTGTTGCTTGTCTTCATCTTCCCTCGGCAGCCTATGCAACAAAACACAACCCTGAGGATACCTGATTTCCCAGAGACGTAACTTCTCACCGCGCTCGTTGTCGGCAGAGCCTGTTTCTGAAATAGAAAATGTCGCGTTATTTCTCCCAGGACAAAGGTGCCAGCCCTGAAACTGTTGCTGCTCTTCACCTTTCCTTGGCAGCCTATTCACAGAAGCAACAACACTGGGGATACGTGCTTTCCCAGACACGTAACTTCTCATCGCTCTCGTTCTCAGCAGAGCCTCTTTCTGAAATAGCAAACGTCGGGCTGTTTCACCCAGAACGAAGCTGCCAGCCCTAAAAGCTGTTGCTGCTCTTCATCTTCCCTCGGCAGCATATGCAACAAAACACAACCCTGAGTATACCTGATTTCCCAGAGTCGTAACTTCTCATCGCTCTCGTTCTCGGCAGAGCCTGTTTCTGAAATAAAAAACGTCGGGCTATTTCTCCCAGGACGAAGGTGCCAGCCCTGAAAGCTGTTGCTGCTCTTCACCTTCCCTCAGCAGCCTATTTACAGCCACAACAGCACTGGGGATACCTGCTTTCCCAGAGACGTAACTTCTCATCACTCTCGATCTCGGCAGACACCCTTTCTGAAAATACAAACGTCCAGCTGTTTCTCCCAGAACGAAGGTGCCAGCCCTGAAAGCTGATGCTGCTCTTCACCTTCCCTCGGCAGCCTATTCACAGCAGCAACAACAATGGGGATACCTGCTTTCCCAGAGACGTAACTTCTCATCGCTCTCGTTCTCGACAGAGCTTGTTTCTGAAATAGAAAACGTCGGGCTGTTTCACACAGAACGAAGGTGCCAGCCCTGAAAGCTGTTGCTTCTCTTGACCTTTCCTCGGCAGCCTATTCACAAAAACAGTAGCACTGGGGATACCTGCTTTCCCAGAGATGTAACTTCTCATTGCTCTCGTTCTGTGCAGAGCCTGTTTCTGAAATAGCAAACGTCGGGCTGTTTCTCCCAGAACGAAGGTGCCAGCCCTGAAAGCTGTTGCTGCTCTTCATCTTCCCTCGGCAGCCTATGCAACAAAACAAAACCCTGAGGATACCAGCTTTCCCAGAGACGTAACTTCTCACCGCTCTCGTTCTCGGCAGAGCCTGTTTCTGAAATAGCAAACATCGGGCTGTTTCACCCAGAACGAAGCTGCCAGACCTGAAAGCTGTTGCTGCTCTTCACCTTCCCTCGGCAGCCTATTTACAGCCACAACAGCACTGGGGATACCTGCTTTCCCAGAGATGTAACTTCTCATCGCTCTCGTTCTCGGCAGAGACTCTTTCTGAAAAATCAAACTTCGGGCTGTTTCACACAGAACGAAGGTGCCAGCCCTGAAAGCTGTTGCTGCTCTTCACCTTCCCTCAGCAGCCTATTTACAGAAGCAACAACACTGGGGATACCTGCTTTCCCAGAGACGTAACTTCTGACCGCTCTCTTTCTCGGCAGAGCCTGTTTCTGAAATAGCAAACGTGGGGCTGTTTCACTCAGAACGCAGGTGCCAGCCCTGAAAGCTGTTGCTGCTCTTCACCTTTCCTTGGCAGCCTATTTACAGAAGCAACAACACTGGGGATACGTGCTTTCCCAGACACGTAACTTTTCATCGCTCTCGCTCTCGGCAGAGCCTGTTTCTGAAATAGAAAACGTCGGCCTGTTTCACACAGAACGAAGGTGCCAGCCCTGAAAGCTGTTGCTGCTCTTCACCTTCCCTCGGCAGCCTATTTACAACCACAACAGCACTGGGGATACCTGCTTTCCCAGAGATGTAACTTCTCATCGCTCTCGTTCTCGGCAGAGCCTCTTTCTGAAATAGAAATCTTTGGGCTGTTTCACCCAGAACGAATGTGCCAGCCCTGAAAGCTGTTGCTGCTCTTCATCTTCCCTCGGCAGCCTATGCAACAAAACATAACCCTGAGGATACATGATTTCCCAGAGACATAACTTCTCACCGCTCTCGTTCTCAGCAGATCGTCCTTCTGAAATAGTAAACATCGGGCTATTTCACCCAGAACGAAGGATCAAGCCCTGAAAGCTGTTGCTGCTCTTGACCTTCTCTCGGCAGTTTATGCAACGAGACAACAGCAGTGGGGATACCTGCTTTCCAAGAGATGTAACTTCTCATTGCTTTCGTTCTCGGCAGAGCCTGTTTATGAATATAAAAAACCTCGGGCTATTTCTTTCAGGACGAAGGTGTCAGCCCTGGAAGCTGTTGCTGCTCTTCACCTTCCCTCGGCAGCCTATGCACAGTAACAACAGCACTGGGGATACCTGCTTTCCCAGGGACGTTACTTCTCATCGCTCTCGTTCTCGGCAGACCCTCTTTCTGAAATAGCAAACGTCGGGCTGTTTCACCCAGAACGAAGCTGCCAGCCCTGAAAGCTGTTGCTGATCTTCACCTTTCCTTGGCAGCCTATTCACAGAAGCAACAACACTGGTGATACGTGCTTTCCCAGATACGTAACTTCTCATTGATCTCGTTCTCGGCAGAGCCTCTTTCTGAAATAGCAAACGTCGGGCTGTTTCACCCAGAACGAAGCTGCCAGCCCTGAAAGCTGTTGCTGATCTTCACCTTCCCTCAGCAGCCTATTCACAGGAACAACAGCATTCGGAATACCTGCTTTCCCAGAGACGTAAATTCTCATCGCTCTAGTTCTCGGCAGATTCAGTTTCTGAAATAGAAAACCTCCTGCTGTTTCACCCAGAATGAAGGTGCTAGCCCTGAAAGCTGTTGCTGCTCTTCACCTTCCCTCGGCAGCCTATTTACAGCCACAACAGCACTGGGGATACCAGCTTTCCCAGAGACGTAACTTCTCACCGCTCTCGTTATCGGCAGAGCCTGTATCTGAAATAGCAAACGTCGGACTGTTTCACCCAGAACGAATGTGCCAGCCCTGAAAGCTGTTGCTGCTCTTCACCTTCCCTCGGCAGCCTATGCACAGGAACAACAGCACTGGGGATACCTGCTTTTCCAGAGATGTAAATTCTCATGTCTCTGGTTCTCGGTAGAGCCTCTTTCTGAAATTACAAATTTTGGGCTGTTTCACCAAGAACGAAGGTGCCAGCCCTGAAAGCTGTTGCTGCTCTTCACCTTCCCTCGGCAGCGTATTTACTGACACAACAGCACTGGGGACACCAGCTTTCCCAGAGACGTAACTTCTCACCGCTCTCGTTCTCGGAAGAGCCTCTTTCTGAAATAGCAAACGTCGAGCTGTTTCACCCAGAACGAAGGTGCCAGACCTGAAAGCTGTTGCTGCTCTTCAACTTCCCTGAGCAGCCTATTTACAGCCACAACAGCACTGGGGATACCTGCTTTCCCAGAGACGTAACTTCTCATCGCTCTCGTTCTCGGCAGAGCCTCTTTCTGATATAGCAAATGTCGGGCTGTTTCTCCCAGAACGAAGGTGCCAGCCCTGAAAGCTGTTGCTTGTCTTCATCTTCCCTCGGCAGCCTATGCAACAAAACACAACCCTGAGGATACCTGATTTCCCAGAGACGTAACTTCTCACCGCGCTCGTTGTCGGCAGAGCCTGTTTCTGAAATAGAAAATGTCGCGTTATTTCTCCCAGGACAAAGGTGCCAGCCCTGAAAGCTGTTGCTGCTCTTCACCTTTCCTTGGCAGCCTATTCACAGAAGCAACAACACTGGGGATACGTGCTTTCCCAGACACGTAACTTCTCATCGCTCTCGTTCTCAGCAGAGCCTCTTTCTGAAATAGCAAACGTCGGGCTGTTTCACCCAGAACGAAGCTGCCAGCCCTAAAAGCTGTTGCTGCTCTTCATCTTCCCTCGGCAGCATATGCAACAAAACACAACCCTGAGTATACCTGATTTCCCAGAGTCGTAACTTCTCATCGCTCTCGTTCTCGGCAGAGCCTGTTTCTGAAATAAAAAACGTCGGGCTATTTCTCCCAGGACGAAGGTGCCAGCCCTGAAAGCTGTTGCTGCTCTGCACCTTCCCTCAGCAGCCTATTTACAGCCACAACAGCACTGGGGATACCTGCTTTCCCAGAGACGTAACTTCTCATCACTCTCGATCTCAGCAGACACCCTTTCTGAAAATACAAACGTCCAGCTGTTTCTCCCAGAACGAAGGTGCCAGCCCTGAAAGCTGATGCTGCTCTTCACCTTCCCTCGGCAGCCTATTCACAGCAGCAACAACAATGGGGATACCTGCTTTCCCAGAGACGTAACTTCTCATCGCTCTCGTTCTCGACAGAGCTTGTTTCTGAAATAGAAAACGTCGGGCTGTTTCACCCAGAACGAAGGTGCCAGCCCTGAAAGCTGTTGCTTCTCTTGACCTTTCCTCGGCAGCCTATTCACAAAAACAGTAGCACTGGGGATACCTGCTTTCCCAGAGATGTAACTTCTCATTGCTCTCGTTCTGTGCAGAGCCTGTTTCTGAAATAGCAAACGTCGGGCTGTTTCTCCCAGAACGAAGGTGCCAGCCCTGAAAGCTGTTGCTGCTCTTCATCTTCCCTCGGCAGCCTATGCAACAAAACAAAACCCTGAGGATACCAGCTTTCCCAGAGACGTAACTTCTCACCGCTCTCGTTCTCGGCAGAGCCTGTTTCTGAAATAGCAAACATCGGGCTGTTTCACCCAGAACGAAGCTGCCAGACCTGAAAGCTGTTGCTGCTCTTCACCTTCCCTCGGCAGCCTATTTACAGCCACAAAAGCACTGGAAATACCAGCTTTCCCAGAGACGTAACTTCTCACCGCTCTCGTTCTCGGCAGAGCCTGTTTCTGAAATAGCAAACGTCGGGCTGTTTCACCCAGAACGAAGGTGCCAGCCCTGAAAGCTGTTGCTGCTCTTCACCTTCCCTCGGCAGCCTATTTACAGCCACAACAGCACTGGGGATACCTGCTTTCCCAGAGACGTAACTTCTCATCGCTCTCGTTCTCGGCAGAGCCTCTTTCTGAAATAGAAAACTTTGGGCTGTTTCACCCTGAACGAATGTGCCAGCCCTGAAAGCTGTTGCTGCTCTTCATCTTCCCTCGGCAGCCTATGCAACAAAACACAACCCTGAGAATACCTGCTTTCCCAGAAACGTAACTTCTCACCGCTCTCGTTCTGTGCAGAGCCTCTTTCTGAAATTACAAACGTCGGGCTCTTTCTCCTACGACGAAGGTGCCAGCCCTGAAACCTTTTCCTGCTCTTCACCTTCCCCAGCAGCCTATTCACAGGAACAACAGCACCGGGAATACCTGCTTTCCCAGAGACGTAACTTCTGACCGCTCTCTTTCTCGGCAGAGCCTGTTTCTGAAATAGCAAACGTGGGGCTGTTTCACTCAGAACGCAGGTGCCAACCCTGAAAGCTGTTGCTGCTCTTCACCTTTCCTTGGCAGCCTATTTACAGAAGCAACAACACTGGGGATACGTGCTTTCCCAGAGACGTAACTTTTTATCGCTCTCGCTCTCGGCAGAGCCTGTTTCTGAAATAGAAAACGTCGGCCTGTTTCACACAGAACGAAGGTGCCAGCCCTGAAAGCTGTTGCTGCTCTTCATCTTCCCTCGGCAGCCTATG
Organism: Harpia harpyja; assembly: GCF_026419915.1. NCBI lineage: Eukaryota > Metazoa > Chordata > Aves > Accipitriformes > Accipitridae > Harpia > Harpia harpyja. The sequence continues at coordinate 58,749,608 of NC_068969.1, forward strand.
CAACAAAACATAACCCTGAGGATACCTGCTTTCCCAGAGACGTAACTTCTCACTGCTCTCGTTCTCAGCAGAGCGTCCTTCTGAAATAGTAAACATCGGGCTATTTCACCCAGAACGAAGGATCAAGCCCTGAAAGCTGTTGCTGCTCTTCATCTTCCCTCGGCAGCCTATGCAACAAAACATAACCCTGAGGATACCTGCTTTCCCAGAGACGTAACTTCTCACTGCTCTCGTTCTCAGCAGAGCGTCCTTCTGAAATAGTAAACATCGGGCTATTTCACCCAGAACGAAGGATCAAGCCCTGAAAGCTGTTGCTGCTCTTGACCTTCTCTCGGCAGTTTATGCAACGAGAAAACAGCAGTAGGGATACCTGCTTTCCAAGAGATGTAACTTCTCATTGCTTTCGTTCTCGGCAGAGCCTGTTTATGAATATAAAAAACCTCGGGCTATTTCTTTCAGGACGAAGGTGTCAGCCCTGGAAGCTGTTGCTGCTCTTCACCTTCCCTCGGCAGCCTATGCACAGTAACAACAGCACTGGGGATACCTGCTTTCCCAGGGACGTAACTTCTCATCGCTCTCGTTCTCGGCAGAGCCTCTTTCTGAAATAGCAAACGTCGGGCTGTTTCACCCAGAACGAAGGTGCCAGCCCTGAAAGCTGTTGCTGCTCTTCACCTTTCCTTGGCAGCCTATTCACAGAAGCAACAACACTGGTGATACGTGCTTTCCCAGATACGTAACTTCTCATTGCTCTCGTTCTCGGCAGAGCCTCTTTCTGAAATAGCAAACGTCGGGCTGTTTCACCCAGAACGAAGCTGCCAGCCCTGAAAGCTGTTGCTGATCTTCACCTTCCCTCAGCAGCCTATTCACAGGAACAACAGCATTCGGAATACCTGCTTTCCCAGAGACGTAAATTCTCATCGCTCTAGTTCTCGGCAGATTCAGTTTCTGAAATAGCAAACGTCGGACTGTTTCACCCAGAACGAATGTGCCAGCCCTGAAAGCTGTTGCTTCTCTTCACCTTCCCTCGGCAGCCTATTTACAGCCACAACAGCACTGGGGATACCAGCTTTCCCAGAGACGTAACTTCTCACCTCTCTCGTTCTCGGCAGAGCCTGTATCTGAAATAGCAAACGTCGGACTGTTTCACCCAGAACGAATGTGCCAGCCCTGAAAGCTGTTGCTTCTCTTCACCTTCCCTCGGCAGCCTATTCACAAAAACAGTAGCACTGGGGATACGTGCTTTCCCAGAGACGTAACTTTTCATCGCTCTCGTTCTCCGCAGAGCCTCTTTCTGAAATAGCAAACGTCGGGCTGTTTCACCCAGAACAAAGGTGCCATCCCTGAAATCTGTTGCTGCGCTTCACCTTCCCTCGGCAGCCTATTTACAGCCACAACAACGCTGGGGATACCTGCTTTCCCAGAGACGTAACTTCTCATCGCTCTCGTTCTCGGCAGAGCCTCTTTCTGAAATAGAAAACTTTGGGCTGTTTCACCCTGAACGAATGTGCCAGCCCTGAAAGCTGTTGCTGCTCTTCATCTTCCCTCGGCAGCCTATGCAACAAAACACAACCCTGAGAATACCTGCTTTCCCAGAAACGTAACTTCTCACCGCTTTCGTTCTGTGCAGAGCCTCTTTCTGAAATTACAAACGTCGGGATCTTTCTCCTACGACGAAGGTGCCAGCCCTGAAACCTTTTCCTGCTCTTCACCTTCCCCAGCAGCTTATTCACAGGAACAACAGCACCGGGAATACCTGCTTTCCCAGAGACGTAACTTCTGACCGCTCTCTTTCTCGGCAGAGCCTGTTTCTGAAATAGCAAACGTGGGGCTGTTTCACTCAGAACGCAGGTGCCAACCCTGAAAGCTGTTGCTGCTCTTCACCTTTCCTTGGCAGCCTATTTACAGAAGCAACAACACTGGGGATACGTGCTTTCCCAGAGACGTAACTTTTTATCGCTCTCGCTCTCGGCAGAGCCTGTTTCTGAAATAGAAAACGTCGGCCTGTTTCACACAGAACGAAGGTGCCAGCCCTGAAAGCTGTTGCTGCTCTTCATCTTCCCTCGGCAGCCTATGCAACAAAACATAACTCTGAGGATACCTGCTTTCCCAGAGACGTAACTTCTCACTGCTCTCGTTCTCAGCAGAGCGTCCTTCTGAAATAGTAAACATCGGGCTATTTCACCCAGAACGAAGGATCAAGCCCTGAAAGCTGTTGCTGCTCTTCATCTTCCCTCGGCAGCCTATGCAACAAAACATAACCCTGAGGATACCTGCTTTCCCAGAGACGTAACTTCTCACTGCTCTCGTTCTCAGCAGAGCGTCCTTCTGAAATAGTAAACATCGGGCTATTTCACCCAGAACGAAGGATCAAGCCCTGAAAGCTGTTGCTGCTCTTGACCTTCTCTCGGCAGTTTATGCAACGAGAAAACAGCAGTGGGGATACCTGCTTTCCAAGAGATGTAACTTCTCATCGCTCTCGTTCTCGGCAGAGCCTGTTTATGAATATAAAAAACCTCGGGCTATTTCTTTCAGGACGAAGGTGTCAGCCCTGGAAGCTGTTGCTGCTCTTCACCTTCCCTCGGCAGCCTATGCACAGTAACAACAGCACTGGGGATACCTGCTTTCCCAGGGACGTAACTTCTCATCGCTCTCGTTCTCGGCAGAGCCTCTTTCTGAAATAGCAAACGTCGGGCTGTTTCACCCAGAACGAAGGTGCCAGCCCTGAAAGCTGTTGCTGCTCTTCACCTTTCCTTGGCAGCCTATTCACAGAAGCAACAACACTGGGGATACGTGCTTTCCCAGATACGTAACTTCTCATCGCTCTCGTTCTCGGCAGAGCCTCTTTCTGAAATAGCAAACGTCGGGCTGTTTCACCCAGAACGAAGCTGCCAGCCCTGAAAGCTGTTGCTGATCTTCACCTTCCCTCAGCAGCCTATTCACAGGAACAACAGCATTCGGAATACCTGCTTTCCCAGAGACGTAAATTCTCATCGCTCTAGTTCTCGGCAGATTCAGTTTCTGAAATAGAAAACCTCCTGCTGTTTCACCCAGAATGAAGGTGCCAGCCCTGAAAGCTGTTGCTGCTCTTCACCTTCCCTCGGCAGCCTATTTACAGCCACAACAGCACTGGGGATACCAGCTTTCCCAGAGACGTAACTTCTCACCTCTCTCGTTCTCGGCAGAGCCTGTATCTGAAATAGCAAACGTCGGACTGTTTCACCCAGAACGAATGTGCCAGCCCTGAAAGCTGTTGCTTCTCTTCACCTTCCCTCGGCAGCCTATTCACAAAAACAGTAGCACTGGGGATACGTGCTTTCCCAGAGACGTAACTTTTCATCGCTCTCGTTCTCGGCAAGGCCTCTTTCTGAAATAGCAAACGTCGGGCTGTTTCACCCAGAACAAAGGTGCCATCCCTGAAAGCTGTTGCTGCGCTTCACCTTCCCTCAGCAGCCTATGCACAGGAACAACAGCACTGGGGATACCTGCTTTTCCAGAGGTGTAACTTCTCATCGCTCTCGTTCTCGGCAGAGCCTTCTTGTGAAATAGAAAATGTCGCGCTATTTCTCCCAGGACAAAGGTGCCAGCCCTGAAAGCTGTTGCTGCTCTTCACCTTTCCTTGGCAGCCTATTCACAGAAGCAACAACACTGGGGATACGTGCTTTCCCAGACACGTAACTTCTCATCGCTCTCGTTCTCAGCAGAGCCTCTTTCTGAAATAGCAAACGTCGGGCTGTTTCACCCAGAACGAAGCTGCCAGCCCTGAAAGCTGTTGCTGCTCTTCATCTTCCCTCGGCAGCCTATTTACAGCCACAACAGCACTGGGGATACCAGCTTTCCCAGAGACGTAACTTCTCACCTCTCTCGTTCTCGGCAGAGCCTGTATCTGAAATAGCAAACGTCGGACTGTTTCACCCAGAACGAATGTGCCAGCCCTGAAAGCTGTTGCTTCTCTTCACCTTCCCTCGGCAGCCTATTCACAAAAACAGTAGCACTGGGGATACGTGCTTTCCCAGAGACGTAACTTTTCATCGCTCTCGTTCTCGGCAGAGCCTCTTTCTGAAATAGCAAACGTCGGGCTGTTTCACCCAGAACAAAGGTGCCATCCCTGAAATCTGTTGCTGCGCTTCACCTTCCCTCAGCAGCCTATGCACAGGAACAACAGCACTGGGGATACCTGCTTTTCCAGAGGTGTAACTTCTCATCGCTCTCGTTCTCGGCAGAGCCTTCTTCTGAAATAGAAAATGTCGCGCTATTTCTCCCAGGACAAAGGTGCCAGCCCTGAAAGCTGTTGCTGCTCTTCACCTTTCCTTGGCAGCCTATTCACAGAAGCAACAACACTGGGGATACGTGCTTTCCCAGACACGTAACTTCTCATCGCTCTCGTTCTCAGCAGAGCCTCTTTCTGAAATAGCAAACGTCGGGCTGTTTCACCCAGAACGAAGCTGCCAGCCCTGAAAGCTGTTGCTGCTCTTCATCTTCCCTCGGCAGCCTATGCAACAAAACACAACCCTGAGGATACCTGATTTCCCAGAGTCGTAACTTCTCATCGCTCTCGTTCTCGGCAGAGCCTGTTTCTGAAATAAAAAACGTCGGGCTATTTCTCCCAGGACGAAGGTGCCAGCCCTGAAAGCTGTTGCTGCTCTTCACCTTCCCTCAGCATCCTATTTACAGCCACAACAGCACTGGGGATACCTGCTTTCCCAGAGACGTATCTTCTCATCACTCTCGATCTCGGCAGACACCCTTTCTGAAACTACAAACGTCCAGCTGTTTCTTCCAGAACGAAGGTGCCAGCCCTGAAAGCTGTTGCTGCTCTTCACCTTCCCTCGGCAGCCTAATTACAACCACAACAACGCTGGGGATACCTGCTTTCCCAGAGACGTAATTTCTCATGTCTCTGGTTCTCGGTATAGCCTCTTTCTGAAATTACAAATTTTGGGCTGTTTCACCCAGAACGAAGGTGCCAGCCCTGAAAGCTGTTGCTGCTCTTCACCTTCCCTCGGCAGCCTATTCACAGCAGCAACAACAATGGGGATACCTGCTTTCCCAGAGACGTAACTTCTCATCGCTCTCGTTCTCGGCAGAGCTTGTTTCTGAAATAGAAAACGTCGGGCTGTTTCACACAGAACGAAGGTGCCAGCCCTGAAAGCTGTTGCTTCTCTTGACCTTTCCTCGGCAGCCTATTCACAAAAACAGTAGCACTGGGGATACCTGCTTTCCCAGAGATGTAACTTCTCATTGCTCTCGTTCTGTGCAGAGCCTGTTTCTGAAATAGCAAACGTCGGGCTGTTTCTCCCAGAACGAAGCTGCCAGCCCTGAAAGCTGTTGCTGCTCTTCATCTTCCCTCGGCAGCCTATGCAACAAAACAAAACCCTGAGGATACCAGCTTTCCCAGAGACGTAACTTCTCACCGCTCTCGTTCTCGGCAGAGCCTGTTTCTGAAAATACAAACATCGGGCTGTTTCACCCAGAACGAAGCTGCCAGACCTGAAAGCTGTTGCTGCTCTTCACCTTCCCTCGGCAGCCTATTTACAGCCACAAAAGCACTGGAAATACCAGCTTTCCCAGGGACGTAACTTCTCACCACTCTCGTTCTCGGCAGAGCCTGTTTCTGAAATAGCAAACGTCGGGCTGTTTCACCCAGAACGAAGGTGACAGCCCTGAAAGCTGTTGCTGCTCTTCACCTTCCCTCGGCTTCCTATTCACAGAAGCAACAACACTGGGGATACCAGCTTTCCCAGAGACGTAACTTCTCATCGCTCTGGTTCTCGGCAGAGACCCTTTCTGAAAATACAAAGGTCCAGCTGTTTCTCCCAGGATGAAGGTGCCAGCCCTGAAAGCTGTTGCTGCTCTTCACCTTCCCCCGGCAGCCTATTCACAGGAAGAACAGCACCGGGAATACCTGCTTTCCCAGAGACGTAAATTCTCATCGCTCTCGTTCTCGGCAGAGTCAGTTTCTGAAATAGAAATCCTCCTGCTGTTTCACCCAGAACGAAGGTGCCAGCCCTGAAAGCTGTTGCTGCTCTTCACCTTCCCTCAGCAGCCTATGCAATGATTCAACAACACTGGGGATACCTGCTTTCCCAGAGACATAAATTCTCACCGCTCTCGTTCTCGGCAGAGCCTCTTTCTGAAATTACAAAAGTTGGGCTGTTTCACACAGAACGAAGGTGCCAGCCCTGAAAGCTGTTGCTGCTCTTCACCTTCCCTCAGCAGCCTATTTACAGCCACAACAGCACTGGGGATACCAGCTTTCGCAGAGACGTAACTTCTCACCGCTCTCGTTCTCGGCAGAGCCTCTTTCTGAAATAGTAAACGTCGGGCTATTTCCCCCAGAACGAAGGTTCAAGCCCTGAAAGCTGTTGCTGCTCTTCACCTTCCCTCAGCAGCCTATTTACAGCCACAACAGCACTGGGGATACGTGCTTTCCCAGAGACGTAACTTCTCATCGCTCTCGTTCTCGTCACAGCCTGTTTCTGAAATAGCAAAAGTCGGGCTGTTTCACCCAGAACGAAGGTCCCAGCCCTGAAAACTGTTGCTGCTCTTCACCTTCCCTGAGCAGCCTATTCACAGAAGCAACAACACTGGGGATACCTGCTTTCCCAGAGACATAACTTCTCATCGCTCTCGTTCTCGGCAGAGTCAGTTTCTGAAAGAGAAAACCTCGGGCTGTTTTACCCAGAACGAAGGTGCCAGCCCTGAAAGCTGTTGCTGCTCTTTACCTTCCCTCGGAAGCCTATTCACAGCCAAAACAGCACTGGGAATACCTGCTTTCCCAGAGATGTAACTTCTCGTCTTTCTCGTTCTCCGCAGAGCCTGTTTCTGAAATAGCAAACGTCGGGCTGTTTCACCAGGACTAAGGTGCCAGCCCTGAAAGCTGTTGCTGCTGTTCACCTTCCCTCAGCAGCCTATGCAATGAAACAACAACACTGGGGATACCTGCTTTCCCAGAGACGTAACTTCTCATCGCTCTCGTTCTCGGCAGAGCCTCTTTCTGAAAAAGCAAACGTCGGGCTGTTTCACCAGGACGAAGGTGCCAGCCCTGAAAGCTGTTGCTGCTCTTCACCTTCCCTCGGCTTCCTATTCACAGAAGCAACAACACTGGGGATACCAGCTTTCCCAGAGACGTAACTTCTCATATCTCTGGTTCTCGGCAGAGACCCTTTCTGAAAATACAAACGTCCAGCTGTTTCTCCCAGGATGAAGGTGCCAGCCCTGAAAGCTGTTGCTGATCTTCACCTTCCCCAGCAGCCTATTCACAGGAAAAACAGCACTGGGAATACCTGCTTTCCCAGAGACGTAAATTCTCATCGCTCTAGTTCTCGGCAGATTCAGTTTCTGAAAAAGAAAACCTCCTGCTGTTTCACCCAGAACGAAGGTGCCAGCCCTGAAAGCTGTTGCTGCTCTTCACCTTCCCTCGGAAGCCTATTTACAGCCACAACAGCACTGGGGACACCAGCTTTCCCAGAGACGTAACTTCTCACCGCTCTTGTTCTCGGCAGAGCCTCTTTCTGAAATAGCAAACGTCGGGCTGTTTCACCCAGAACGAAGGTGCCAGCCCTGAAAGCTGTTGCTGCTCTTCACCTTTCCTTGGCAGCCTATTCACAGAAGCAACAACACTGGGGATACGTGCTTTCCAAGATACGTAACTTCTCATCCCTCTCGTTTTCGGCAGAGCCTCTTTCTGAAATAGCAAACGTCGTGCTGTTTCACCAGGACTAAGGTGCCAGCCCTGAAAGCTGTTGCTGCTCTTCACCTTCCCTCAGCAGCCTATTCACAGAACCAACAGCACTGGGGATACCTGCTTTCCCAGAGACGTAACTTCTCATCGCTCTCGTTCTCGGCAGAGACTCTTTCTGAAAAATCAAACTTCGGGCTGTTTCACACAGAACGAAGGTGCCAGCCCTGAAAGCTGTTGCTGCTCTTCACCTTCCCTCAGCAGCCTATTTACAGAAGCAACAACACTGGGGATACCTGCTTTCCCAGAGACGTAACTTCTGACCGCTCTCTTTCTCGGCAGAGCCTGTTTCTGAAATAGCAAACGTGGGGCTGTTTCACTCAGAACGCAGGTGCCAGCCCTGAAAGCTGTTGCTGCTCTTCACCTTTCCTTGGCAGCCTATTTACAGAAGCAACAACACTGGGGATACGTGCTTTCCCAGACACGTAACTTTTCATCGCTCTCGCTCTCGGCAGAGCCTGTTTCTGAAATAGAAAACGTCGGCCTGTTTCACACAGAACGAAGGTGCCAGCCCTGAAAGCTGTTGCTGCTCTTCACCTTCCCTCGGCAGCCTATTTACAGCCACAACAGCACTGGGGATACCTGCTTTCCCAGAGATGTAACTTCTCATCGCTCTCGTTCTCGGCAGAGCCTCTTTCTGAAATAGAAATCTTTGGGCTGTTTCACCCAGAACGAATGTGCCAGCCCTGAAAGCTGTTGCTGCTCTTCATCTTCCCTCGGCAGCCTATGCAACAAAACATAACCCTGAGGATACATGATTTCCCAGAGACATAACTTCTCACCGCTCTCGTTCTCAGCAGATCGTCCTTCTGAAATAGTAAACATCGGGCTATTTCACCCAGAACGAAGGATCAAGCCCTGAAAGCTGTTGCTGCTCTTGACCTTCTCTCGGCAGTTTATGCAACGAGACAACAGCAGTGGGGATACCTGCTTTCCAAGAGATGTAACTTCTCATTGCTTTCGTTCTCGGCAGAGCCTGTTTATGAATATAAAAAACCTCGGGCTATTTCTTTCAGGACGAAGGTGTCAGCCCTGGAAGCTGTTGCTGCTCTTCACCTTCCCTCGGCAGCCTATGCACAGTAACAACAGCACTGGGGATACCTGCTTTCCCAGGGACGTTACTTCTCATCGCTCTCGTTCTCGGCAGACCCTCTTTCTGAAATAGCAAACGTCGGGCTGTTTCACCCAGAACGAAGCTGCCAGCCCTGAAAGCTGTTGCTGCTCTTCACCTTCCCTCGGCAGCCTATGCACAGGAACAACAGCAATGGGGATACCTGCTTTTCCAGAGATGTAACTTCTCATCGCTCTCGTTCACGGCAGAGCCTCTTTCTGAAATTACAAACGTCGGGCTGTTTCACCCAGAACGAAGGTGCCAGCCCTGAAAGCTGTTGCTGCTCTTCACCTTCCCTCGGCAGCCTATTCACAAAAACAGTAGCACTGGGGATACGTGCTTTCCCAGAGACGTAACTTTTCATCGCTCTCGTTCTCGGCAGAGCCTCTTTCTGAAATAGCAAACGTCGGGCTGTTTCACCCAGAACGAAGGTGCCAGCCCTGAAAGCTGTTGCTGCTCTTCATCTTCCCTCGGCAGCCTATGCAACAAAACACAACCCTAAGGATACCTGATTTCCCAGAGACGTAACTTCTCATCACTCTCGTTCTCGGCAGAGCCTGTTTCTGAAATAAAAAATGTCGGGCTATTTCTCCCAGGACGAAGGTGCCAGCCCTGAAAACTGTTTCTGCTCTTCACCTTCCCTCAGCAGCCTATTTACAGCCACAACAGCACTGGGGATACCTGCTTTCCCAGAGACATAACTTCTCATCGCTCTCGTTCTCGGCAGAGACCCTTTCTGAAAATACAAACGTCCAGCTGTTTCTCCCACAAATAAGGTGCCAGCCCTGAAAGCTGTTGCTGCTCTTCACCTTCCCTCCGCAGCCTAATTACAACGACAACAACGCTGGGGATACCTGCTTTCCCAGAGACGTAAATTCTCATGTCTCTGGTTCTCGGTAGAGCCTCTTTCTGAAATTACAAATTTTGGGCTGTTTCACCAAGAACGAAGGTGCCAGCCCTGAAAGCTGTTGCTGCTCTTCACCTTCCCTCGGCAGCGTATTTACTGACACAACAGCACTGGGGACACCAGCTTTCCCAGAGACGTAACTTCTCACCGATCTCGTTCTCGGAAGAGCCTCTTTCTGAAATAGCAAACGTCGGGCTGTTTCACCCAGAACGAAGGTGCCAGCCCTGAAAGCTGTTGCTGCTCTTCACCTTCCCTCGGCAGCCTATTTACAGCCACAACAGCACTGGGGATACCTGCTTTCCCAGAGACGTAACTTCTCATCGCTCTCGTTCTCGGCAGAGCCTCTTTCTGATATAGCAAATGTCGGGCTGTTTCTCCCAGAACGAAGGTGCCAGCCCTGAAAGCTGTTGCTTGTCTTCATCTTCCCTCGGCAGCCTATGCAACAAAACACAACCCTGAGGATACCTGATTTCCCAGAGACGTAACTTCTCACCGCGCTCGTTCTCGGCAGAGCCTGTTTCTGAAATAGAAAATGTCGCGTTATTTCTCCCAGGACAAAGGTGCCAGCCCTGAAAGCTGTTGCTGCTCTTCACCTTTCCTTGGCAGCCTATTCACAGAAGCAACAACACTGGGGATACGTGCTTTCCCAGACACGTAACTTCTCATCGCTCTCGTTCTCAGCAGAGCCTCTTTCTGAAATAGCAAACGTCGGACTGTTTCACCCAGAACGAAGCTGCCAGCCCTAAAAGCTGTTGCTGCTCTTCATCTTCCCTCGGCAGCATATGCAACAAAACACAACCCTGAGTATACCTGATTTCCCAGAGTCGTAACTTCTCATCGCTCTCGTTCTCGGCAGAGCCTGTTTCTGAAATAAAAAACGTCGGGCTATTTCTCCCAGGACGAAGGTGCCAGCCCTGAAAGCTGTTGCTGCTCTTCACCTTCCCTCAGCAGCCTATTTACAGCCACAACAGCACTGGGGATACCTGCTTTCCCAGAGACGTAACTTCTCATCACTCTCGATCTCGGCAGACACCCTTTCTGAAAATACAAACGTCCAGCTGTTTCTCCCAGAACGAAGGTGCCAGCCCTGAAAGCTGATGCTGCTCTTCACCTTCCCTCGGCAGCCTATTCACAGCAGCAACATCAATGGGGATACCTGCTTTCCCAGAGACGTAACTTCTCATCGCTCTCGTTCTCGACAGAGCCTGTTTCTGAAATAGCAAACGTCGGGCTGTTTCACCCAGAACGAAGGTGCCAGCCCTGAAAGCTGTTGCTGCTCTTCACCTTCCCTCGGCAGCCTATTTAAAGCCACAACAACGCTGGGGATACCTGCTTTCCCAGAGACGTAACTTCTCATCGCTCTCGTTCTCGGCAGAGCCTCTTTCTGAAATAGAAAACTTTGGGCTGTTTCACCCTGAACGAATGTGCCAGCCCTGAAAGCTGTTGCTGCTCTTCATCTTCCCTCGGCAGCCTATGCAACAAAACACAACCCTGAGGATACCTGCTTTCCCAGAAACGTAACTTCTCACCGCTCTCGTTCTCGGCAGAGCCTCTTTCTGAAATTACAAACGTCGGGCTCTTTCTCCTACGACGAAGGTGCCAGCCCTGAAACCTTTTCCTGCTCTTCACCTTCCCCAGCAGCCTATTCACAGGAACAACAGCACCGGGAATACCTGCTTTCCCAGAGACGTAACTTCTGACCGCTCTCTTTCTCGGCAGAGCCTGTTTCTGAAATAGCAAACGTGGGGCTGTTTCACTCAGAACGCAGGTGCCAGCCCTGAAAGCTGTTGCTGCTCTTCACCTTTCCTTGGCAGCCTATTTACAGAAGCAACAACACTGGGGATACGTGCTTTCCAGAGACGTAACTTTTCATCGCTCTCGCTCTCGGCAGAGCCTGTTTCTGAAATAGAAAACGTCGGCCTGTTTCACACAGAACGAAGGTGCCAGCCCTGAAAGCTGTTGCTGCTCTTCACCTTCCCTCGGCAGCCTATTTACAGCCACAACAGCACTCGGGATACCTGCTTTCCCAGATATGTAACTTCTCATCGCTCTCGTTCTCGGCAGAGCCTCTTTCTGAAATAGAAAACTTTGGGCTGTTTCACCCAGAACGAATGTGCCAGCCCTGAAAGCTGTTGCTGCTCTTCATCTTCCCTCGGCAGCCTATGCAACAAAACATAACCCTGAGGATACCTGCTTTCCCAGAGACGTAACTTCTCACTGCTCTCGTTCTCAGCAGAGCGTCCTTCTGAAATAGTAAACATCGGGCTATTTCACCCAGAACGAAGGATCAAGCCCTGAAAGCTGTTGCTGCTCTTGACCTTCTCTCGGCAGTTTATGCAACGAGAAAACAGCAGTGGGGATACCTGCTTTCCAAGAGATGTAACTTCTCATTGCTTTCGTTCTCGGCAGAGCCTGTTTATGAATATAAAAAACCTCGGGCTATTTCTTTCAGGACGAAGGTGTCAGCCCTGGAAGCTGTTGCTGCTCTTCACCTTCCCTCGGCAGCCTATGCACAGTAACAACAGCACTGGGGATACCTGCTTTCCCAGGGACGTAACTTCTCATCGCTCTCGTTCTCGGCAGAGCCTCTTTCTGAAATAGCAAACGTCGGGCTGTTTCACCCAGAACGAAGGTGCCAGCCCTGAAAGCTGTTGCTGCTCTTCACCTTTCCTTGGCAGCCTATTCACAGAAGCAACAACACTGGTGATACGTGCTTTCCCAGATACGTAACTTCTCATCGCTCTCGTTCTCGGCAGAGCCTCTTTCTGAAATACCAAACGTCGGGCTGTTTCACCCAGAACGAAGGTGCCAGCCCTGAAAGCTGTTGCTGCTCTTCACCTTCCCTCGGCAGCCTATTCACAGGAACAACAGCATTCGGAATACCTGCTTTCCCAGAGACGTAAATTCTCATCGCTCTAGTTCTCGGCAGATTCAGTTTCTGAAATAGAAAACCTCCTGCTGTTTCACCCAGAATGAAGGTGCCAGCCCTGAAAGCTGTTGCTGCTCTTCACCTTCCCTCGGCAGCCTATTTACAGCCACAACAGCACTGGGGATACCAGCTTTCCCAGAGACGTAACTTCTCACCTCTCTCGTTCTCGGCAGAGCCTGTATCTGAAATAGCAAACGTCGGACTGTTTCACCCAGAACGAATGTGCCAGCCCTGAAAGCTGTTGCTGCTCTTCACCTTCCCTCGGCAGCCTATTCACAAAAACAGTACCACTGGGGATACGTGCTTTCCCAGAGACGTAACTTTTCATCGCTCTCGTTCTCGGCAGAGCCTCTTTCTGAAATAGCAAACGTCGGGCTGTTTCACCCAGAACAAAGGTGCCATCCCTGAAAGCTGTTGCTGCGCTTCACCTTCCCTCAGCAGCCTATTCACAGAAGCAACAACACTGGGGATACCTGCTCTCCCAGACACGTAACTTCTCATCGCTCTCGTTCTCGGCAGAGCCTTCTTCTGAAATAGAAAATGTCGCGCTATTTCTCCCAGGACAAAGGTGCCAGCCCTGAAAGCTGTTGCTGCTCTTCACCTTTCCTTGGCAGCCTATTCACAGAAGCAACAACACTGGGGATACGTGCTTTCCCAGAGACGTATCTTCTCATCACTCTCTTTTCTCGGCAGAGCCTGTTTCTGAAACAGCAAACGTCGGGCTGTTTCTCCCAGGATGAAGATGCCAAATCTGAAAGCTGTTGCTGGTCTTCACCTTCCCTCGGCAGCTATGCACAGGAACAACAGCACTGGGGATACCTGCTTTCCCAGAGACGTAACTTCTCATCGCTCTGGTTCTTGGTAGAGCCTCTTTCTGAAATAGCAAACGTCAGGCTGTTTCTCCCAGGACGAAGGTACCAGCCCTGAAAGCTGTTGCTGCTCTTCAACTTCCCTCGGCAGCCTGTGCAACAAAACAACAACACTGGGGATACCTGCTTTCCCAGAGCCGTAAGGTCTCACCGCTCTCGTTCTTGGCAGAGCCTCTTTCTGAAATAGCAAACGTCGGGCTGTTTCTTCCAGAACGAAGGTGCAAGCCCTGAAAGCTGTTGCTGCTCTTCACCTTCCCTCGGCAGCGTATGCACAGGAACAACAGCACTGGGGATACCTGCTTTCCCAGAGACGTAACTTCTCATTGCTCTCGCTCTCGGCAGAGCCTCTTTCTGAAATAGAAAACGTCGGGCTGTTTCACCCAGAACGAAGGTGCCAGCCCTGAAAGCTGTTGCTGCTCTGCACCTTCCCTCGGCAGCCTATGCACAGGAACAACAGCACTGGGGATACCTGCTTTCCCAGAGATGTAACTTCTCATCGCTCTCGTTCTCGGCAGAGCCTCTTTCTGAAATAGAAAACTTTGGGCTGTTTCTCCCAGAACAAAGGTGCCAGCCCTGAAAGCTGTTGCTGCTCTTCACCTTCCCTCGGCAGCCTATGCAACAAAACACAACCCTGAGGATACCTGATTTCCCAGAGACGTAACTTCTCACTGCTCTCGTTCTCGGCAGAGCCTGTTTCTGAAATAGTAAACACCGGTTTATTTCACCCAGAACGAAGGTTCAAGCCCTGAAAGCTGTTGCTGCTCTTCACCTTCTCTCAGCAGCCTATTCACAGCCACAACAGCACTGGGGATACCAGCTTTCCCAGAGAAGTAACTTCGCATATCTCTCGTTCTCGGTAGAGCCTCTTTCTGAAATAACAAACGTCGGGCTGTTTCTCCAAGGACGAAGGTGCCAGCCCTGAAAGCTTTTGCTGCTCTTCACCTTCCCTCGGCAGCCTATTCACAGAAGCAACAACACTGGGGATACGTGCTTTCCCAGAGACGTAACTTCTCATCGCTCTCTTTCTCGGCAGAGCCTCTTTCTGAAATAGCAAATGTCGGGCTGTTTCTCCCAGAACGAAGGTGCCAGCCCTGAAAGCTGTTGCTGCTCTTCACCTTCCCTCGGCAGCCTAATTACAACCACAACAACGCTGGGGATACCTGCTTTTCCAGAGACGTAACTTCTTATCGCTCTCGTTCTCGGCAGAGCTTGTTTCTGAAATAGAAAACTTCGGGCTGTTTTACCCAGAACGAATGTGCAGCCCTGAAAGCTGTTGCTGCTCTTCATCTTCCCTCAGCAGCCTATGCAACAAAACACAACCCTTAGGACACCTGGTTTCCCAGAGACGTAATTTCTCACCGCTCTCGTTCTCGGCAGAGCCTGTTTCTGAAATAGAAAACGTCGGGCTATTTCTCCCAGGACGAAGGTGCCAGCCCTGAAAGCTTTTGCTGCTCTTCACCTTCCCTCAGCAGCCTGTTTACAGCCACAACAGCACTGGGGATACCTGCTTTCCCAGAGACGTAACTTCTCATCGCTCTCGTTCTCGGCAGAGCCTCTTTCTGAAATAGCAAATGTCGGGCTGTTTCTCCCAGAACGAAGGTGCCACCCCTGAAAGCTGTTGCTGCTCTTCACATTCCCTCAGCAGCCTATTTACAGCCACAACAACGCTGGGGATGCCTGCTTTCCCAGAGACCTAACTTCTCATCGCTCTCGTTCTCGGCAGAACCTCTTTCTGAAATAGCAAATGTCGGGCTGTTTCTCCCAGAACGAAGGTGCCAGCCCTGAAAGCTGTTGCTGCTCTTCACCTTCCCTCGCAGCCTAATTACAACCACAACGACGCTGGGGATGCCTGCTTTCCCAGAGACATAACTTCTCATGTCTCTAGTTCTCGATATAGCCTCTTTCTGAAATTACAAAATTTGGGCTGTTTCTCCCAGAACGAAGGTGCCAGCCCTGAAAGCTGTTGCTGCTCTTCACCTTCCCTCGGCAGCCTATTCACAGCAGCAACAACACTGGGGATACCTGCTTTCCCAGAGACGTAACTTCTCATATCTCTGGTTCTCGGCAGAGACCCTTTCTGAAAATACAAACGTCCAGCTGTTTCTCCCAGGATGAAGGTGCCAGCCCTGAAAGCTGTTGCTGCTCTTAAACTTCCCTCGGCAGCCTATTTACAGCCACAAAAGCACTGGAAATACCAGCTTTCCCAGAGACGTAACTTCTCACCGCTATCATTCTCGGCAGAGCCTCTTTCTGAAATAGCAAACGTCGGGCTGTTTCACCCAGAACGAAGGTGCCAGCCCTGAAAGCTGTTGCTGCTCTTCACCTTCCCTCGCAGCCTATTTACAGAAGCAACAACACTGGGGATACGTGCTTTCCCAGAGACGTAACTTCTCATCGCTCTCGTTCTCGGCAGAGCCTGTTTCTGAAATAATAAACGTCGGGCTGTTTCTCCCAGAACGAAGGTGCCAGCCCTGAAAGCTGTTGCTGCTCTTCACCTTCCCTCAGCAGCCTATTTACAGGCACAACAACACTGGGGATACCTGCTTTCCCAGAGACGTAAATTCTCATCGCTCTCTTTCTCGGCAGAGCCTCTTTCTGAAATAGCCAACGTCGGGCTATTTCTCCCAGGAGGAAGGTGCCAGCCCTGAAAGCTGTTGCTGCTCTTCACCTTCCCTCAGCAGCCAATTTACAGCCACAACAGCACTGGGGAAACCTGCTTTCCTAGAGACGTAACTTCTCACCGCTCTCGTTCTCGGCAGAGCCTCTTTCTGAAATAGCAAACGTCGGGGTTTTTAACCCAGAACGAAGCTGCCAGCCCTGAAAGCTGTTGCTGCTCTTCACCTTCCCTCGGCAGCCTATTCACAGAAGCAACAACACTGGGGATACCAGCTTTCCCAGAGACGTAACTTCTCATATCTCTGGTTCTCGGCAGAGACCCTTTCTGAAAATACTAACGTCCAGCTCTTTCTCCCAGGATGAAGGTGGCAGCCCTGAAAGCTGTTGCTGATCTTCACCTTCCCTCGGCAGCCTATTCACAGGAACAACAGCACCGGGAATACCTGCTTTTCCAGAGACGTAAATTCTCATCGCTCTCGTTCTCGGCAGAGTCAGTTTCTGAAAAAGAAAACCTCCTGCTGTTTCACCCAGAACGAAGGTGCCAGCCCTGAAAGCTGTTGCTGCTCTTCACCTTCCCTCGGCAGCCTATTTACAGCCACAACAGCACTGGGGATACGTGCTTTCCCAGAGACGTAACTTCTCATCGCTCTCGTTCTCGGCAGAGCCTCTTTCTGAAATAGCAAACGTCGGACTGTTTAACCCGGAACGAAGGTGCCAGCCCTGAAAGCTGTTGCTGCTCTTCACCTTCCCTCGGCAGCCTATGCACAGAAGCAACAACACTGGGGATACCAGCTTTCCCAGAGACGTAACTTCTCATATCTCTGGTTCTCGGCAGAGACCCTTTCTGAAAATACAAACGTCCATCTCTTTCTCCCAGGATGAAGGTGCCAGCCCTGAAAGCTGTTGCTGATCTTCACCTTCCCAAGCAGCCTATTCACAGGAACAACAGCACCGGGAATACCTGCTTTTCCAGAGACGTAAATTCTCATCGCTCTCGTTCTCGGCAGAGTCAGTTTCTGAAATAGAAAACCTCCTGCTGTTTCACCCAGAACGAAGGTGCCAGCCCTGAAAGCTGTTGCTGCTCTTCACCTTCCCTTGGCAGCCTATTCTCATGAACAACAGCACCGGTAATACCTGCTTTCCCAGACACGTAAATTCTCATCGTACTCTTTCTCGGCAGAGTCAGTTTCTGGAATAGAAAACGTCGGGTTTTTTCACCCAGAACGAAGGTGCCAGCCCTGAAAGCTGTTGCTGCTCTTCACCTTCCCTCAGCAGCCTATTCACAGAAGCAACAACACTGGGGATACCTGCTTTCGAAGAGACGTAACTTCTCATCGCTCCCGTTCTCGTCAGAGCCTCTTTCTGAAAAAGAAAACTTTGGGCTGTTTCACCCGGAACGAATGTGCCAGCCCTGAAAGATGTTGCTGCTCTTCATCTTCCCTCGGCAGCCTATGCAACAAAACACAACCCTGAGGATACCTGATTTCCCAGAGACGTAACTTCTCACCGATCTCGTTCTCGGCAGAGCCTGTTTCTGAAATAGAAAACGTCGGGCTATTTCTCCCAGGACGAAGGTGCCAGCCCTGAAAGCTGTTGCTGCTCTTCACCTTCCCTCGGCAGCCTATTTACAGCCACAACAACGCTGGGGTTACCTGCTTTCCCAGAGACCTAACTTCTCTTTGCTCTCGTTCTCGGCAGAGCCTCTTTCTGAAATAGCAAATGTCGGGCTGTTTCTCCCAGAACGAAGGTGCCAGCCCTGAAATCTGTTGCTGCTCTTCACCTTCCCTCAGCAGCCTATTTACAGGCACAACAACACTGGGGATACCTGCTTTCCCAGAGACGTAACTTCTCTTCCCTCTCCTTCTCGGCAGAGCCTCTTTCTGAAATAGCAAATGTCAGGCTGTTTCTCCCAGAACGAATGTGCCAGCCCTGAAAGCTGTTGCTGCTCTTCACCTTCCCTCGGCAGCCTATTTACAGCCACAACAACGCTGGGGTTACCTGCTTTCCCAGAGACCTAACTTCTCTTTGCTCTCGTTCTCGGCAGAGCCTCTTTCTGAAATAGCAAATGTCGGGCTGTTTCTCCCAGAACGAAGGTGCCAGCCCTGAAATCTGTTGCTGCTCTTCACCTTCCCTCAGCAGCCTATTTACAGGCACAACAACACTGGGGATACCTGCTTTCCCAGAGACGTAAATTCTCATCGCTCTCTTTCTCGGCAGAGCCTCTTTCTGAAATAGCCAACGTCGGGCTATTTCTCCCAGGACGAAGGTGCCAGCCCTGAAAGATGTTGCTGCTCTTCACCTTCCCTCGGCAGCCTATGCACAGGAACAACAGCACTGGGAATACCTGCTTTCCCAGAGACGTAACTTCTCATCGGTCTTGTTCTCGGCAGGGACTGTTTCTGAAATTACAAACGTCGGGCTATTTCTCCCAGGATGATGGTGCCAGCCCTGAAAGCTGTTGCTGCTCTTCACCTTCCCTCGGCAGCCTATGCACAGGAACAACAGCACTGGGAATACCTCATTTCCCAGTGACGTAACTACTCATCGTCTAGTTCTCGGCAGAGAATGTTTCTGAAAAAGAAAACGTCGGGCTGTTTCTCCCAGAACGAAGGTGCCAGCCCTGAAAGCTGTTGCTGCTCTTCACCTTCCCTCGGCAGCCTATGCACAGGAACAACAGCACTGGGAATACCTGCTTTCCCAGAGACGTAACTTCTCATCGGTATAGTTCTCGGCAGGGACTGTTTCTGAAATTAAAAACGTCAGGCTGTTTCTCCCAGGACGAAGGTGCCAGCCCTGAAAGCTGTTGCTGCACTTCACCTTCTCTCGGCAGCCTATGCACAGGAACAACAGCACTGGGAATACCTCGTTTCCCAGTGACGTAACTACTCATCGTCTAGTTCTCGGCAGAGAATGTTTCTGAAAAAGCTCACGTCGGGCTGTTTCTCCCAGAACGAAGGTGCCAGCCCTGAAAGCTGTTGCTGCTCTTCACCTTCCCTCGGCAGCCTATGCACAGGAACAACAGCACTGGGAATACCTGCTTTCCCAAAGACGTAACTTCTCACCGCTCTTGTTCTCGGCAGAGACTGTTTCTGAAATAGCAAACGTCCGGCTGTTTCTCCCAGGACGAAGGTGCCAGCCACGAAAGCTGTTGCTGCTCTTCACTTTCCCTCGGCAGCCTATGCACAGGAACAACAGCACTGGGGATACCTGCTTTCCCAGAGACGTAACTTCTTATCTCTCTCGTTCTCGGCAGAGCCTGTTTGTGAAAATACAAACGTCAGGCTATTTCTCCCATGATGGAGGTGCCAGCCATGAAAGCTGTTGCTGCTCTTCACCTTCCACCGGCAGCCTATGCACAGGAACAACAGCACTGGGAATACCTCCTTTCCCAGAGACATAACTTCTCACCGCTCTTGTTCTTGGCAGAACCTGTTTCTGAAAAAGCAAACGTCGGGCTATTTCTCCCAGAACGAAGGTGCCAGCCCTGAAAGCTCTTGCTGCTCTTCACCTTCCCTCGGCAGCCTATGCAATGAAACGACAACACTGGGGATAACTGCTTTCCCAGAGACGTAACTTCTCATCACTCTTGTTCTCGGCAGAGCCTGTTTCTGAAAACACAAACCTCGGGCTATTTCTCCCAGGATGAAGGTGCCAGCCCTGAAAGCTTTTGCTGCTCTTCACCTTCCGTCGGCAGCCTATGTACAGGAAAAACAGCACCTGGGATACCTGCTTTCCCAGACACGTAATTTCTCATCGCTCTCGTTCTCGACAGAGACTCTTTCTGAAATTAAAAACGTCCACCTGTTTTTATTGAGACGAAGGTGCCAGCCCTAGAATCTATTGCTGCTCTTCACCTTCCCTCGGCAGCCTATGCACAGGAACAACAGCACTGGGAATACCTGCTTTCCCAGAGACGTAACTTCTCATCGCTCTCGTTCTAGGCAGACACTGTTTCTGAAATAGCAAACGTCGGGCAGTTTCTCCAATGACGAAGGTGCCAGATCTGAAAGCTGTTGCTGCTCTTCACTTTCCCTTGGCAGCCTATGCACAGGAACAACAGCACTGGGGATACCTGCTTTCCCAGAGACGTGACTTCTCACCACTCTCGTTCTCGGCAGACACTGTTTCTGAAATAGCAAACGTCGGGCTGTTTCTCCCAGGACGAAGGTGTCAGATCTGAAAGCTGTTGCTGCTCTTCACCTTCCCTCGGCAGCCTATGCACAGGAACAACAGCACCTGGGATACCTGCTTTCCCAGAACGTAACTTCAGATCGGTCTCGTTCTCAGCAGTGACTGTTTCTGAAATTAAAAACGTCCACCTGTTTTTGTTGAGACGAAGGTGCCAGCCCTGAAAGCTGTTGCTGCTCTTCACCTTCCCTCGGCAGCCTATGCACAGGAACAACAGCACTGGGGATACCTGCTTTCCCAGAGACGTAACTTCTCATCGTTCTATGTCTCAGTAGAGCCTCCTTCTGAAAATAAAAACGTCGGATGTGTCTCCCAGGACGAAGGTGCCAGCCCTGAAAGCTGTTGCTGCACTTCACCTTCCCTCGGCAGCCTATGCACAGGAACAACAGCACTGGGGATACCTGCTTTACCAGACATGTAACTTCTCATCGGTCTCGTTCTCGGTAGTGCATCCTTCTAAAAATACAAACGTCGCGCTATTTCTCCCAGATTGAAGGTGCCAGCCCTGAAAGCTGTTGCTGCTCTACACCTTCCCTCGGCAGCCTATGCACAGGAACAACAGCACTGGGGATACCTGCTTTACCAGACATGTAACTTCTCATCGGTCTCGTTCTCGGTAGTGCATCCATCTGAAAATACAAACGTCGCGCTATTTCTCCCAGGATGAAGGTGCCAGCCCTGAAAGCTGTTGCTGCTCTACACCTTCCCTCAGAAGCCTATGTACAGGAACAACAGCACTGGGAATACCTGCTTTCCCAGAGACGTAACTTGTCATCGGTCTAGTTCTCGGCAGAGACTGTTTCAGACATAGCAAACGTCGAGCTGTTTCTCCCAGAACGAAGGTGCCAGCCACGAAAGCTGTTGCTGCTCTTCACCTTCCCTCGGCAGCCTATGCACAGGAACAACAGCACTGGGGATACCTGCTTTACCAGACATGTAACTTCTCATCGGTCTCATTCTTGGTAGTGCATCCTTCTAAAAATACAAACGTCGCGCTATTTCTCCCAGGATGAAGGTGCCAGCCCTGAAAGCTGTTGCTGCTCTACACCTTCCCTCGGCAGCCTATGCACAGGAACAACAGCACTGGGGATACCTGCTTTACCAGACATGTAACTTCTCATCGGTCTCTTTCTTGGTAGTGCATCCTTCTGAAAATACAAACGTCGCGCTATATCTCCCAGGATGAAGGTGCCAGCCCTGAAAGCTGTTGCTGCTCTACACCTTCCCTCGGCAGCCAATGCACAGAAACAACAGCACCTGGGATACCTGCTTTCCCAGAGACGTAACTTCTCATCGCTCTGGGTCTCGGTAGAGCCTCTTTCTGAAAATAAAAACGTCAGGCTATTTCTCCCAGGATGAAGGTGCAAGCCCTGAAAGCTGTTGCTGCTCTTCACCTTTCCTTGGCAGCCTATTCACAGCAGCAACAACACTGGGGATACCTGCTTTCCCAGAGACGTAACTTCTCATCGATCTCGTTCTTGGCAGAGCCTCTTTCTGAAATAGCAAACAGTCGGACTGTTTCTCCCAGAACGAAGGTGCCAGCCCTGAAAGCTGTTGCTGCTCTTCACCTTCCCTCAGCAGCCTATTTACAGCCACAACAGCACTGGGGATACCTGCTTTCCCAGAGACGTAACTTCTCATCGCTCTCATTCTCGGCAGAGCCTCTTTCTGAAATAGCAAACGTCGGGCTGTTTCACCCAGGATGAAGGTGCCAGCCCTGAAAGCTGTTGCTGCTCTTCACCTTCCCTTGGCAGCCTATTCTCATGAACAACAGCACCGGTAATACCTGCTTTCCCAGACACGTAAATTCTCATCGTACTCTTTCTCGGCAGAGTCAGTTTCTGGAATAGAAAACGTCGGGTTTTTTCACCCAGAACGAAGGTGCCAGCCCTGAAAGCTGTTGCTGCTCTTCACCTTCCCTCAGCAGCCTATTCACAGAAGCAACAACACTGGGGATACCTGCTTTCGAAGAGACGTAACTTCTCATCGCTCCCGTTCTCGTCAGAGCTTGTTTCTGAAATAGAAAACGTCGGGCTGTTTCACCCAGAACGAAGGTGCCAGCCCTGAAAGCTCTTGCTGATCTTAAACTTCTTTCGGCAGCCTATGCACAGGAACAACAGCACTGGGGATACCTGCTTTCCCAGAGATATAACTTCTCATCACTCACGTTCTCGGCAAAGCCTCTTTCTGAAAAAGAAAACTTTGGGCTGTTTCACCCGGAACGAATGTGCCAGCCCTGAAAGATGTTGCTGCTCTTCATCTTCCCTCGGCAGCCTATGCAACAAAACACAACCCTGAGGATACCTGATTTCCCAGAGACGTAACTTCTCACCGATCTCGTTCTCGGCAGAGCCTGTTTCTGAAATAGAAAACGTCGGGCTATTTCTCCCAGGACGAAGGTGCCAGCCCTGAAAGCTGTTGCTGCTCTTCACCTTCCCTCGGCAGCCTATTTACAGCCACAACAACGCTGGGGTTACCTGCTTTCCCAGAGACCTAACTTCTCTTTGCTCTCGTTCTCGGCAGAGCCTCTTTCTGAAATAGCAAATGTCGGGCTGTTTCTCCCAGAACGAAGGTGCCAGCCCTGAAATCTGTTGCTGCTCTTCACCTTCCCTCAGCAGCCTATTTACAGGCACAACAACACTGGGGATACCTGCTTTCCCAGAGACGTAAATTCTCATCGCTCTCTTTCTCGGCAGAGCCTCTTTCTGAAATAGCCAACGTCGGGCTATTTCTCCCAGGACGAAGGTGCCAGCCCTGAAAGATGTTGCTGCTCTTCACCTTCCCTCGGCAGCCTATGCACAGGAACAACAGCACTGGGAATACCTGCTTTCCCAGAGACGTAACTTCTCATCGGTCTTGTTCTCGGCAGGGACTGTTTCTGAAATTACAAACGTCGGGCTATTTCTCCCAGGATGATGGTGCCAGCCCTGAAAGCTGTTGCTGCTCCTCACCTTCCCTCGGCAGCCTATGCACAGGAACAACAGCACTGGGAATACCTCGTTTCCCAGTGACGTAACTACTCATCGTCTAGTTCTCGGCAGAGAATGTTTCTGAAAAAGAAAACGTCGGGCTGTTTCTCCCAGAACGAAGGTGCCAGCCCTGAAAGCTGTTGCTGCTCTTCACCTTCCCTCGGCAGCCTATGCACAGGAACAACAGCACTGGGAATACCTGCTTTCCCAGAGACGTAACTTCTCATCGGTATAGTTCTCGGCAGGGACTGTTTCTGAAATTACAAACGTCAGGCTGTTTCTCCCAGGACGAAGGTGCCAGCCCTGAAAGCTGTTGCTGCTCTTCACCTTCTCTCGGCAGCCTATGCACAGGAACAACAGCACTGGGAATACCTCGTTTCCCAGTGACGTAACTACTCATCGTCTAGTTCTCGGCAGAGAATGTTTCTGAAAAAGCTCACGTCGGGCTGTTTCTCCCAGAACGAAGGTGCCAGCCCTGAAAGCTGTTGCTGCTCTTCACCTTCCCTCGGCAGCCTATGCACAGGAACAACAGCACTGGGAATACCTGCTTTCCCAAAGACGTAAATTCTCACCGCTCTTGTTCTCGGCAGAGACTGTTTCTGAAATAGCAAACGTCCGGCTGTTTCTCCCAGGACGAAGGTGCCAGCCACGAAAGCTGTTGCTGCTCTTCACTTTCCCTCGGCAGCCTATGCACAGGAACAACAGCACTGGGGATACCTGCTTTCCCAAAGACGTAACTTCTCACCACTCTCGTTCTCGGCAGACACTGTTTCTGAAATAGCAAACGTCGGGCTGTTTCTCCCAGGACGAAGGTGTCAGATCTGAAAGCTGTTGCTGCTCTTCACCTTCCCTCGGCAGCCTATGCACAGGAACAACAGCACCTGGGATACCTGCTTTCCCAGAACGTAACTTCAGATCGGTCTCGTTCTCAGCAGTGACTGTTTCTGAAATTAAAAACGTCCACCTGTTTTTGTTGAGACGAAGGTGCCAGCCCTGAAAGCTGTTGCTGCTCTTCACCTTCCCTCGGCAGCCTATGCACAGGAACAACAGCACTGGGGATACCTGCTTTCCCAGAGACGTAACTTCTCATCGTTCTATGTCTCAGTAGAGCCTCCTTCTGAAAATAAAAACATCGGATGTGTCTCCCAGGACGAAGGTGCCAGCCCTGAAAGCTGTTGCTGCACTTCACCTTCCCTCGACAGCCTATGCACAGGAACAACAGCACTGGGGATACCTGCTTTACCAGACATGTAACTTCTCATCGGTCTCGTTCTCGGTAGTGCATCCTTCTAAAAATACAAACGTCGCGCTATTTCTCCCAGATTGAAGGTGCCAGCCCTGAAAGCTGTTGCTGCTCTACACCTTCCCTCGGCAGCCTATGCACAGGAACAACAGCACTGGGGATACCTGCTTTACCAGACATGTAACTTCTCATCGGTCTCGTTCTCGGTAGTGCATCCTTCTGAAAATACAAACGTCGCGCTATTTCTCCCAGGATGAAGGTGCCAGCCCTGAAAGCTGTTGCTGCTCTACACCTTCCCTCAGAAGCCTATGTACAGGAACAACAGCACTGGGAATACCTGCTTTCCCAGAGACGTAACTTGTCATCGGTCTAGTTCTCGGCAGAGACTGTTTCAGACATAGCAAACGTCGAGCTGTTTCTCCCAGAACGAAGGTGCCAGCCACGAAAGCTGTTGCTGCTCTTCACCTTCCCTCGGCAGCCTATGCACAGGAACAACAGCACTGGGGATACCTGCTTTACCAGACATGTAACTTCTCATCGGTCTCATTCTTGGTAGTGCATCCTTCTAAAAATACAAACGTCGCGCTATTTCTCCCAGGATGAAGGTGCCAGCCCTGAAAGCTGTTGCTGCTCTACACCTTCCCTCGGCAGCCTATGCACAGGAACAACAGCACTGGGGATACCTGCTTTACCAGACATGTAACTTCTCATCGGTCTCTTTCTTGGTAGTGCATCCTTCTGAAAATACAAACGTCGCGCTATATCTCCCAGGATGAAGGTGCCAGCCCTGAAAGCTGTTGCTGCTCTACACCTTCCCTCGGCAGTCAATGCACAGAAACAACAGCACCTGGGATACCTGCTTTCCCAGAGACGTAACTTCTCATCGCTCTGGGTCTCGGTAGAGCCTCTTTCTGAAAATAAAAACGTCAGGCTATTTCTCCCAGGATGAAGGTGCAAGCCCTGAAAGCTCTTGCTGCTCTTCACCTTCCCTCGGCAGCCTATGCAAGGAAACGACAACACTGGGGTTACCTGCTTTCCCAGAGACGTAACTTCTTATCGCTCTCGTTCTCATAAGAGCCTGTTTGTGAAAATACAAACGCCAGGCTATTTCTCCCAGGTCGAAGGTGCCACCCCTGAAAGCTGTTGCTGCTCTTCACCTTCCCTCGGCAGCCTATGCACAGGAACAACAGCACTGGGAATACCTGCTTTCCTAGAGACATAACTTCTCATTGGTCTCGTTCTCGGCAGAGCCTGTTTCTGAAATTAAAAACGTCCACCTGTTTTTATTGAGACGAAGGTTCCAGCCCTGAAAGCTGTTGCTGCTTTTCACCTTCCCTCGGCAGCCTATGCACAGGAACAACAGCACTGGGAATACCTGCTTTCCCAGAGACGTAACTTCTCATCGCTCTGGGTCTCGGGAGAGCCTCCTTCTGAAAATAAAAACGTCGGGCTATTTCTCCCAGGATGAAGGTGCAATCCCTAAAAGCTTTTGCTGCTCTTCACCTTCCCTCGGCAGCCTATGCAACGAAATGACAACACTGGGGATACCTGCTTTCCCAGAGACGTAACTTCTCATCGCTCTCGTTCTCGGCAGAGCCTGTTTGTGAAAATATAAACGTCGGGCTATTTCTCCCAGGATGAAGGTGCCAGCCCTGAAAGCTGTTGCTGCTCTTCACCTTCCCTCGGCAGCCTATGCACAGGAACAACAGCACTGGGAATACCTGCTTTCCCAGAGATGTAACTTCTCACCGCTCTTGTTCTCGGCAGAGACTGTTTGTGAAAATACAAACATCGGGCTATTTCTCCCAGGATGAAGTTGCCAGCCCTGAAAGCTGTTGCTGCTCTTCACCTTCCGTTGGCAGACTATGTACAGGAACAACAGCACCTGGGATACCTGCATTCCCAGAGACGTAACTTCTGATCGGTCTCGTTCTCGGCAGAGCCTGTTTCTGAAATTAAAAACATGACCTGTATTTATTGAGACGAAGGTGCCAGCCCTGAAATCTGTTGCTGCTCTTCACTTTCCCTCGGCAGCCTATGCAACGAAACAACAACACTGGGGATACCTGCTTTCTCAGAGACGAAACTTCTCATCGCTCTCGTTCTCGGCAGAGGCTCTTTCTGAAAATAAAAACGTCAGGCTATTTCTCCCAGGACGCAGGTGCCACCCCTGAAAGCTGTTGCTGCTCTTCACCTTCCCTCGGCAGCCTATGCACAGGAACAACAGCACTGGGGATACCTGCTTTACCAGACATGTAACTTCTCATCGGTCTCGTTCTCGGTAGTGCATCCTTCTGAAAATACAAACGTCGCGCTATTTCTCCCAGGATAAAGGTGCCAGCCCTGAAAGCTGTTGCTGCTCTACACCTTCCCTCGGCAGCCTATGCACAGGAACAACAGCACTGGGAATACCTGCTTTCCCAGAGACGTAACTTGTCATCGGTCTAGTTCTCGGCAGATTCTGTTTCAGACATAGCAAACGTCGGGCTGTTTCTCCCAGAACGAAGGTGCCAGCCACGAAAGCTGTTGCTGCTCTTCACCTTCCCTCGGCAGCCTATTTACAGCCACAACAGCCCTGGGGATACCTGCTTTCCCAGAGACGTAACTTCTCATCGTTCTATGTCTCAGTAGAGCCTCCTTCTGAAAATAAAAACGTCGGATGTGTCTCCCAGGACGAAGGTGCCAGCCCTGAAAGCTGTTGCTGCACTTCACCTTCCCTCGGCAGCCTATGCACAGGAACAACAGCACTGGGGATACCTGCTTTACCAGACATGTAACTTCTCATCGGTCTCGTTCTCGGTAGTGCATCCTTCTGAAAATACAAACGTCGCGCTATTTCTCCCAGGATGAAGGTGCCAGCCCTGAAAGCTGTTGCTGCTCTACACCTTCCCTCAGAAGCCTATGCACAGGAACAACAGCACCTGGGATACCTGCTTTCCCAGAGACGTAACTTCTCATCATTCTTTGTCTCAGCAGAGCCTGTTTCTAAAATAGCAAACGTCGGATGTTTCTCCCAGGACGAAGGTGCCAGCCCTGAAAGCTCTTGCTGCTCTTCACCTTCCCTCGGCAGCCTATGCACAGGAACAACAGCACTGGGGAAACCTGCTTTACCAGACATGTAACTTCTCATCGGTATCGTTCTCGGTAGAGCATCCTTCTAAAAATACAAACATCGGGCTATTTCTCCCAGGATGAAGGTGCCAGCCCTGAAAGCTGTTGCTGCTCTTCACCTTCCGTCGGCAGACTATGTACAGGAACAACAGCACCTGGGATACCTGCTTTCACAGAGACGTAACTTCTGATCGGTCTCGCTCATGGCAGAGACTGTTTCTGAAATTAAAAACGTCCACCTGTTTTTATTGAGACGAAGGTGCCAGCCCTGAAATCTGTTGCTGCTCTTCACCTTCCCTCGGCAGCCTATGCACAGGAACAACAGCACTGGGAATACCTGCTTTCCCAGAGACGTAACTTGTCATGGCTCTCGTTCTCGGCAGAGAATATTTCTAACATAGCAAACGTCAGGCTGTTTCTCCCAGAACGAAGGTGCTAGCCACGAAAGCTGTTGCTGCTCTTCACTTTCCCTCGGCAGCCTATGCACAGGAACAACAGCACTGGGGATGCCTGCTTTTCCAGAGACGTAACTTCTCATCAGTCTAGTTCTCGGCAGATACTATTTCTGAAATTAAAAACGTCCACCTATTTTTATTGAGACGAAGGTGCTAGCCCTGAAAGATGGTGCTGCTCTTCACCTTCCCTCGGCAGCCTATGCACAGGAACAACAGCACTGGGAATACCTGCTTTCCCAGAGACGTACCTTGTCATCGGTCTCGTTCTCGGTAGTGCATCCTTCTAAAAATACAAACGTCGCGCTGTTTCTCCCAGGATGAAGGTGCCAGCCCTGAAAGCTGTTGCTGCTCTACACCTTCCCTCGGCAGCCTATGCACAGGAACAACAGCACTGGGGACACCTGCTTTACCAGACATGTAACTTCTAATCAGTCTCTTTCTTGGTAGTGCATCCTTCTGAAAATACAAACGTCGTGCTATTTCTCCCAGGATGAAGGTGCCAGCCCTGAAAGCTGTTGCTGCTCTACACCTTCCCTCGGCAGCCAATGCACAGGAACAACAGCACCTGGGATACCTGCTTTCCCAGAGACGTAACTTCTCATCGCTCTGGGTCTCGGTAGAGCCTCCTTCTGAAAATAAAAACGTCAGGCTATTACTCCCAGGATGAAGGTGCAAGCCCTGAAAGCTCTTGCTGCTCTTCAACTTCCCTCGGCAGCCAATGCACAGGAACAACAGCACCTGGGATACCTGCTTTCCCAGAGACGTAACTTCTTATCGCTCTCGTTCTCGTAAGAGCCTGTTTGTGAAAATACAAACGTCAGGCTATTTCTCCCAGGTTGAAGGTGCCAGCCACGAAAGCTGTTGCTGCTCTTGACCTTCCCTCGGCAGCCTATGCACAGGAACAACAGCACTGGGAATACCTGTTTTCCTAGAGACATAACTTCTCATCAGTCTCGTTCTCGGCAGAGCCTGTTTCTGAAATTAAAAACGTCCAACTGTTTTTATTGAGACGAAGTTTACAGCCCTGAAAGCTGTTGCTGCTTTTCACCTTCCCTCGGCAGCTTATGCACAGGAACAACAGCACTGGGAATACCTGCTTTCCCAGAGACGTAACTTCTCATCGCTCTCGTTCTCGGCAGAGCCTGTTTGTGAATATACAAACGTCGGGCTATATCTCCCAGGACGAAGGTGCCAGCCCTGAAAGCTCTTGCTGCTCTACACCTTCCCTCGGCAGCCTATGCACAGGAACAACAGCACTGGGGATACCTGCTTTACCAGACATGTAACTTCTCATCGGTCTCGTTCTCGGTAGTGCATCCTTCTGAAAATACAAACGTCGCGCTATTTCTCCCAGGATGAAGGTGCCAGCCCTGAAAGCTGTTGCTGCTCTACACCTTCCCTCGGCAGCCTATGCACAGGAACAACAGCACTGGGAATACCTGCTTTCCCAGAGACGTAACTTGTCATCGCTCTCGTTCTCGGCAGAGACTGTTTCTGACATAGCAAACGTCGGGCTGTTTCTCCCAGAACGAAGGTGCCAGCCACGAAAGCTGTTGCTGCTCTTCACCTTCCCTCGGCAGCCTATTTACAGCCACAACAGGACTGGGGATACCTGCTTTCCTAGAGATGTAACTTCTCATCGTTCTATGTCTCAGTAGAGCCTCCTTCTAAAAATAAAAACGTCGGATGTGTCTCCCAGGACGAAGGTGCCAGCCCTGAAAGCTGTTGCTGCACTTCACCTTCCCTCGGCAGCCTATGCACAGGAACAACAGCACTGGGGATACCTGCTTTACCAGACATGTAACTTCTCATCGGTATCGTTCTCGGTAGTGCATCCTTCTGAAAATACAAACGTCGCGCTATTTCTCCCAGGATGAAGGTGCCAGCCCTGAAAGCTGTTGCTGCTCTACACCTTCCCTCGGCAGCCTATGCACAGGAACAACAGCACTGGGGATACCTGCTTTACCAGACATGTAACTTCTCATCGGTCTCATTCTCGGTAGTGCATCCTTCTGAAAATACAAACGTCGGGCTATTTCTCCCAGGATGAGGGTGCCAGCCCTGAAAGCTGTTGCTGCTCTACACCTTCCCTCAGAAGCCTATGCACAGGAACAACAGCACCTGGGATACCTGCTTTCCCAGAGACATAACTTCTCATCATTCTTTGTCTCAGCAGAGCCTGTTTCTGAAATAGCAAACGTCGGATGTTTCTCCCGGGACGAAGGTGCCAGCCCTGAAAGCTCTTGCTGCTCTTCACCTTCCCTCCGCAGCCTATGCACAGGAACAACAGCACTGGGGATACCTGCTTTCCCAGAGACGTAACTTCTCATCGGTCTCGTTCTCGGTAGAGCATCCTTCTAAAAATACAAACATCGCGCTATTTCTCCCAGGATGAAGGTGCCAGCCCTGAAAGCTGTTGCTGCTCTTCACCTTCCGTCGGCAGACTATGTACAGGAACAACAGCACCTGGGATACCTGCATTCCCAGAGACGTAACTTCTGATCGGTCTCGTTCTCGGCAGAGACTGTTTCTGAAATTAAAAACGTCCACCTGTTTTTATTGAGACGAAGGTTCCAGCCCTGAAATCTGTTGCTGATCTTCACCTTCCCTCGGCAGCCTATGCACAGGAACAACAGCACTGGGAATACCTGCTTTCCCAGAGACGTAACTTCTCATCGGTCTAGTTCTCGGCAGAGACTGTTTCAGACATAGCAAACGTCGGGCTGTTTCTCCCAGAACGAAGGTGCCAGCCACGAAAGCTGTTGCTGCTCTTCACCTTCCCTCGGCAGCCTATGCACAGGAACAACAGCAATGGGAATACCTGCTTTCCCAGAGATGTAACTTCTCATCGCTCTCGTTCTCGGCAGAGCCTGTTTGTGAAAATACAAACATCGGGCTATTTCTCCCAGGATGAAGTTGCCAGCCCTGAAAGCTGTTGCTGCTCTTCACCTTCCGTCGGCAGACTATGTACAGGAACAACAGCACCTGGGATACCTGCATTCCCAGAAACGTAACTTGTCATCGGTCTAGTTCTTGGCAGAGACTGTTTCTGATATTAAAAACGTCCACCTGTATTTATTGAGACGAAGGTGCCAGCCCTGAAATCTGTTGCTGCACTTCACTTTCCCTCGGCAGCCTATGCAACGAAACAACAACACTGGGGATACCTGCTTTCTCAGAGACGTAACTTCTCATCGCTCTCGTTCTCGGCAGAGCCTCTTTCTGAAAATACAAACGTCGGGCTATTTCTCCCAGGACGAAGGTGCCAGCCCTGAAAGCTGTTGCTGCTCTACATCTTCCCTCGGCAGCCTATGCATAGGAACAACAGCACCTGGGATACCTGCTTTCCCAGAGATGTAACTTCTCATCATTCTTTGTCTCAACAGAGCCTGTTTCTGAAATATCAAACGTCGGATGTTTCTCCCAGGACGAAGGTGCCAGCCACGAAAGCTATTGCTGCTCTTCACCTTCCCTCGGCAGCCTATGCACAGGAACAACAGCACTGGGGATACCTGCTTTACCAGACATGTAACTTCTCATCGGTCTCGTTCTCGGTAGAGCATCCTTCTAAAAATACAAACATCGCGCTATTTCTCCCAGGATGAAGGTGCCAGCCCTGAAAGCTGTTGCTGCTCTTCACCTTCCGTCGGCAGACTATGTACAGGAACAACAGCACCTGGGATACCTGCATTCCCAGAGACGTAACTTCTGATCGGTCTCGTTCTCGGCAGAGACTATTTCTGAAATTAAAAACGTCCACCTCTTGTTATTGAGACGAAGGTGCTAGCCCTGAAAGATGGTGCTGCTCTTCACCTTCCCTCGGCAGCCTATGCACAGGAACAACAGCACTGGGAATACCTGCTTTCCCAGAAACGTAACTTCTCACTGCTCTTGTATTCGGCAGAGACTTTTTCTGAAATAGCAAACGTCGGGCTGTTTCTCCCAGGATGAAGGTGCCAGCCCTGAAACCTTTTGCTGCTCTACACCTTCCCTCGGCAGCCTATGTACAGGAACAACAGCACCTGGGATACCTGCTTTCCCAGACACGTAACTTCTCATCGGTCTCGCTCTCGGCAGAGACTGTTTCTGAAATTAAAAACGTCCACCTGTTTTTATTGAGAAGAAGGTGCCATCCCTGAAAGCTGTTGCTGCTCTTCACCTTCCCTCGGCAGCCTATGCACAGGAACAACAGCACTGGGAATACCTGCTTTCCCAGAGACGTAACTTCTCATCGTTCTATGTCTCAGTATAGCCACCATCTGAAAATAAAAACGTCGGAAGTGTCTCCCAGGACGAAGGTGCCAGCCCTGAAAGCTGTTGCTGCACTTCACCTTCCCTCGGCAGCCTATGCACAGGAACAACAGCACTGGGGATACCTGCTTTCCCAGAGATGTAACTTCTCATCGGTCTCGTTCTCGGCAGAGCCTGTTTGTGAAAATACAAACGTCGGGCTATTTCTCCCAGGATGAAGGTGCCAGCCCTGAAAGCTGTTGCTGCTCTACACCTTACCTCAGAAGCCTATGCACAGGAACAACAGCACCTGGGATACCTGCTTTCCCAGAGACGTAACTTCTCATCATTCTTTGTCTCAGCAGAGCCTGTTTCTGAAATAGCAAACGTCGGATGTTTCTCCCGGGACGAAGGTGCCAGCCCTGAAAGCTCTTGCTGCTCTTCACCTTCCCTCCGCAGCCTATGCACAGGAGCAACAGCACTGGGGATACCTGCTTTACCAGACATGTAACTTCTCATCGGTCTCGTTCTCGGTAGAGCATCCTTCTAAAAATACAAACATCGCGCTATTTCTCCCAGGATGAAGGTGCCAGCCCTGAATGCTCTTGCTGCTCTTCACCTTCCGTCGGCAGACTATGTACAGGAACAACAGCTCCTGGGATACCTGCATTCCCAGAGACATAACTTCTGATCGGTCTCGTTCTCGGCAGAGACTGTTTCTGAAATTAAAAACGTCCACCTGTTTTTATTGAGACGAAGGTGCCAGCCCTGAAATCTGTTGCTGCTCTTCACCTTCCCTCGGCAGCCTATGCACAGGAACAACAGCACTGGGAATACCTGCTTTCCCAGAGACGTAACTTGTCATGGCTCTCGTTCTCGGCAGAGAATATTTCTGACATAGCAAACGTCAGGCAGTTTCTCCCAGAACGAAGGTGCCAGCCACGAAAGCTATTGCTGCTCTTCACCTTCCATCGGCAGCCTATTTACAGCCACAACAGCACTGGGGATACCTGCTTTCCCAGAGACGTAACTTCTCATCGCTCTCGTTCTCGGCAGAGCCTGTTTGTGAAAATACAAACATCGGGCTATTTCTCCCAGGATGAAGGTGACAGCCCTGAAAGCTGTTGCTGCACTTCACCTTCCATCGGCAGCCTATGCACAGGAACAACAGCACCTGGGAATACCTGCTTTCCTAGAGACATAACTTCTCATCGGTCTCGTTCTCGGCAGAGCCTGTTTCTGAAATTAAAAACGTCCACCTGTTTTTATTGAGAGGAAGGTTCCAGCCCTGAAAGCTGTTGCTGCTTTTCACCTTCCCTCGGCAGCCTATGCACAGGAACAACAGCACTGGGAATACCTGCTTTCCCAGAGACGTAACTTCTCATCGCTCTGGGTCTCGGTAGAGCCTCCTTTTGAAAATAAAAACGTCGGGCTATTTCTCCCAGGATGAAGGTGCAATCCCTAAAAGCTTTTGCTGCTCTTCACCTTCCCTCGGCAGCCTATGCAACGAAATGACAACACTGGGGATACCTGCTTTCCCAGAGACGTAACTTCTCATCGCTCTCGTTCTCGGCAGAGCCTGTTTGTGAAAATATAAACATCGGTCTATTTCTCCCGGGACGAAGGTGCCAGCCCTGAAAGCTGTTGCTGCTCTACACCTTCCCTCGTCAGCCTATGCACAGGAACAACAGCACTGGGAATACCTGCTTTCCCAGAGATGTAACTTCTCACCGCTCTTGTTCTCGGTAGTGCATAATTCTGAAAATACAAACGTCGCGCTATTTCTCCCAGGATGAAGGTGCCAGCCCTGAAAGCTGTTGCTGCTCTTCACCTTCCCTCGGCAGCCTATTTACAGCCACAACAACACTGGGGATACCTGCTTTCCCAGAGGCGTAACTTCTCATCGTTCTATGTCTCAGTAGAGCCTCCTTCTGAAAATAAATACGTCGGATGTGTCTCCCAGGACGAAGGTGCCAGCCCTGAAAGCTGTTGCTGCACTTCACCTTCCCTCGGCAGCCTATGCATAGGAACAACAGCACTGGGGATACCTGCTTTCCCAGAGACGTAACTTCTCATCGGTCTCGTTCTCGGCAGAGACTGTTTCTGACATAGCAAACGTCGGGCTGTTTCTCCCAGAACGAAGGTGCCAGCCCTGAAATCTGTTGCTGCTCTTCACTTTCCCTCGGCAGCCTATGCAACGAAACAACAACACTGGGGATACCTGCTTTCTCAGAGACGTAACTTCTCATCGCTCTCGTTCTCGGCAGAGCCTCTTTCTGAAAATACAAACGTCGGGCTATTTCTCCCAGGATGAAGGTGCCAGCCCTGAAAGCTGTTGCTGCTCTACACCTTCCCTCGGCAGCCTATGCACAGGAACAACAGCACTGGGGATACCTGCTTTACCAGACATGTAACTTCTCATCGGTCTCGTTCTCGGTAGTGCATCCTTCTGAAAATACAAACGTCGCGCTATTTCTCCCAGGATGAAGGTGCCAGCCCTGAAAGCTGTTGCTGCTCTACACCTTCCCTCGGCAGCCTATGCACAGGAACAACAGCACTGGGAATACCTGCTTTCCCAGAGACGTAACTTCTCATCGGTCTCGTTCTCGGTAGTGCATCCTTCTGAAAATACAAACGTCGCGCTATTTCTCCCAGGATGAAGGTGCCAGCCCTGAAAGCTGTTGCTGCTCTTCACCTTCCCTCGGCAGCCTATTTACAGCCACAACAACACTGGGCATACCTGCTTTCCCAGAGACGTAACTTCTCATCGTTCTATGTCTTAGTAGAGCCTCCTTCTGAAAATAAAAACGTCGGATGTGTCTCCCAGGACGAAGGTGCCAGCCCTGAAAGCTGTTGCTGCACTTCACCTTCCCTCGGCAGCCTATGCAATTAAACAACAGCACTGGGGATACCTGCTTTACCAGACATGTAACTTCTCATCGGTCTCGTTCTCGGTAGTGCATCCTTCTAAAAATACAAACGTCGCGCTATTTCTCCCAGGATGAAGGTGCCAGCCCTGAAAGCTGTTGCTGCTTTACACCTTCCCTCGGCAGCCTATGCACAGGAACAACAGCACTGGGGATACCTGCTTTACCAGACATGTAACTTCTCATCGGTCTCGTTCTCGGTAGTGCATCCTTCTGAAAATACAAAGGTCGCGCTATTTCTCCCAGGATGAAGGTGCCAGCCCTGAAAGCTGTTGCTGCTCTACACCTTCCCTCGGCAGCCTATTTACAGCCAAAACAGCACTGGGGATACCTGCTTTCCCAGAGACGTAACTTCTCATCGCTCTCGTTCTCGGCAGAG
Source organism: Harpia harpyja (assembly GCF_026419915.1). Taxonomy (NCBI): domain Eukaryota; kingdom Metazoa; phylum Chordata; class Aves; order Accipitriformes; family Accipitridae; genus Harpia; species Harpia harpyja. The sequence continues at coordinate 58,785,280 of NC_068969.1, forward strand.
CCTGTTTGTGAAAATACAAACATCGGGCTATTTCTCCCAGGATGAAGGTGACAGCCCTGAAAGCTGTTGCTGCTATTTACCTTCCCTCGGCAGCCTATGCACAGGAACAACAGCACTGGGAATACCTGCTTTCCCAGAGACGTAACTTCTCATCGCTCTGGGTCTCGGTAGAGCCTCCTTCTGAAAATAAAAACATCGGGCTATTTCTCCCAGGATGAAGGTGCAATCCCTAAAAGCTTTTGCTGCTCTTCACCTTCCCTCGGCAGCCTATGCAACGAAATGACAACACTGGGGATACCTGCTTTCCCAGAGACGTAACTTCTCATCGCTCTCGTTCTCGGCAGAGCCTGTTTGTGAAAATATAAACATCGGGCTATTTCTCCCGGGACGAAGGTGCCAGCCCTGAAAGCTGTTGCTGCTCTTCACCTTCCCTCGGCAGCCTATGCACAGGAACAACAGCACTGGGAATACCTGCTTTCCCAGAGATGTAACTTCTCACCGCTCTTGTTCTCGGCAGAGACTGTTTCTGAAATTACAAACGTCCGGCTGTTTCTCCCAGGACGAAGGCGCCAGCCTGAAAGCTGTTGCTGCTCTTCACCTTCCGTCGACAGCCTATGTACAGGAAAAACAGCACCTGGGATACCTGCTTTCCCAGATACGTAACTTCATATCGGAGTCGTTCTCGGCAGAGACTGTTTCTGAAATTAAAAACGTCCACCTGTATTTATTGAGACGAAGGTGCCAGCCCTGAAATCTGTTGCTGCTCTTCACCTTCCCTCGGCAGCCTATGCACAGGAACAACAGCACTGGGAATACCTGCTTTCACAGAGACGTAAGGTCTCACCGCTCTGGGTCTCGGTAGAGCCTCCTTCTGAAAATAAAAACGTCGGGCTGTTTCTCCCAGGATGAAGGTGCCAGCCCTGAAATCTCTTGCTGCTCTTCACCTTCCCTCGGCAGCCTATGCACAGGAACAACAGCACTGGGAATACCTGCTTTCACAGAGACGTAAGGTCTCACCGCTCTGGGTCTCGGTAGAGCCTCCTTCTGAAAATAAAAACGTCGGGCTGTTTCTCCCAGGATGAAGGTGCAAGCCCTGAAAGCTCTTGCAGCTCTTCACTTTCCCTCGGCAGCCTATGCACAGGAACAACAGCACTGGGAATACCTGCTTTCCCAGACACGTAAGCTCTCACCGCTCTGGGTCTCGGTAGAGCCTCCTTCTGAAAATAAAAACGTCAGGCTATTTCTCCCAGGATGAAGGTGCCAGCCCTGAAAGCTGTTGGTGCTCTACACCTTCCCTCAGCAGCCTATGCACAGGAACAACAGCACCTGGGATACCTGCTTTCCCAGAGACGTAACTTCTCACTGCTCTTGTAGTCGGCAGACACTGTTTCTGAAATTAAAAACGTCCACCTCTTTTTATTGAGATGAAGGTGCCAGCCCTGAAAGCTGTTGCATCTCTTCACCTTCCCACGGCAGCCTATTCACAGGAACAGCAGCACTGGGAATACCTGCTTTCCCAGAAACGTAACTTCTCACTGCTCTTGTAGTCGGCAGACACTGTTTCTGAAATAGCAAACGTCGGACTGTTTCTCCCAGGATGAAGGTGCCAGCCCTGAAAGCTGTTGCTGCTCTTCACCTTCCGTCAGCAGCCTATGTACAGGAACAACAGCACCTGGGATACCTGCTTTCCCAGAGACGTAACTTCTCATCGCTCTCGTTCTCAGCAGAGCCTGTTTCTGAAAATACAAACGTCGGGCTATTTCTCCCAGGATGAAGGTGCCAGCCCTGAAAGCTGTTGCTGCTCTACACCTTCCCTCAGAAGCCTATGCACAGGAACAACAGCACCTGGGATACCTGCTTTCCCAGAGACGTAACTTCTCATCATTCTTTGTCTCAGCAGAGCCTGTTTCTGAAATAGCAAACGTCGGATCATTCTCCCAGGACGAAGGTCCCAGCCCTGAAAGCTGTTGCTGCTCTTCACCTTCCCTCGGCAGCCTATGCACAGGAACAACAGCACTGGGGATACCTGCTTTACCAGACATGTAACTTCTCATCGGTCTCGTTCTCGGTAGAGCATCCTTCTAAAAATACAAACATCGCGCTATTTCTCCCAGGATGAAGGTGCCAGCCCTGAAAGCTGTTGCTGCTCTTCACCTTCCGTCGGCAGACTATGTACAGGAACAACAGCTCCTGGGATACCTGCATTCCCAGAGACGTAACTTCTGATCGGTCTCGTTCTCGGCAGAGATTTTTTCTGAAATTAAAAACGTCCACCTGTTTTTATTGAGACGAAGGTGCCAGCCCTGAAATCTGTTGCTGCTCTTCACCTTCCCTCGGCAGCCTATGCACAGGAACAACAGCACCTGGGATACCTGCTTTCCCAGACACGTAACTTCTCTTCATTCTTTGTCTCAGCAGACCCTGTTTCTGAAATAGCAAACGTCGGGCTGTTTCTCCCAGGATGAAGGTGCCAGCCACGAAAGCTGTTACTGCTCTTCACTTTCCCTCGGCAGCCTATGCACAGGAACAACAGCACTGGGAATACCTGCTTTCCCAGAGACGTAACTTCTCATCGGTCTTGTTCTCGGCAGAGACTGTTACTGAAATTAAAAACCTCCACCTGTATTTATTGAGACGAAGGTGCCAGCCCTGAAATCTGTTCCTGCTCTTCACCTTCCCTTGGCAGCCTATGAACAGAAACAACAGCCCTGGGAATACCTGCTTTCCCAGAGACCTATGTTGTCATGGATCTGGTTCTCGCAGAGCCTGTTTCTGAAATTACAAACGTCCGGCTGTTTCTCCCAGGACGAAGGCGCCAGCCTGAAAGCTGTTGCTGCTCTACACCTTCCGTCGGCAGCCTATGTACAGGAACAACAGCACCTGGGATACCTGCTTTCCCAGATACGTAACTTCATATCGGAGTCGTTCTCGGCAGAGACTGTTTCTGAAATTAAAAACGTCCACCTGTATTTATTGAGACGAAGGTGCCAGCCCTGAAATCTGTTGCTGCTCTTCACCTTCCCTTGGCAGCCTATGAAGAGAAACAACAGCCCTGGGAATACCTGCTTTCCCAGAGACCTATGTTGTCATGGATCTGGTTCTCGCAGAGCCTGTTTCTGAAATTACAAACGTCCGGCTGTTTCTCCCAGGACGAAGGCGCCAGCCTGAAAGCTGTTGCTGCTCTTCACCTTCCCTCGGCAGCCTATGCACAGGAACAACTGCACTGGGAATACCTGCTTTCACAGAGACGTAAGGTCTCACCGCTCTGGGTCTCGGTAGAGCCTCCTTCTGAAAATAAAAACGTCGGGCTGTTTCTCCCAGGATGAAGGTGCAAGCCCTGAAAGCTCTTGCTGCTCTTCACTTTCCCTCGGCAGCCTATGCACAGGAACAACAGCACTGGGAATACCTGCTTTCCCAGACACGTAAGCTCTCACCGCTCTGGGTCTCGGTAGAGCCTCCTTCTGAAAAAAAAAACGTTGGGCAGTTTCTCCCAGGATGAAGGTGCCAGCCCTGAAATCTCTTGCTGCTCTTCACCTTCCCTCGGCAGCCTATACACAGGAACAACAGCACTGGGGATACCTGCTTTCCCAGATACGTAACTTCTCATCGGTCTTGTTTTCGGCAGAGATTGTTTCTGAAATTAAAAACGTCCACCTCTTTTTATTGAGATAAAAGTGCCAGCCCTGAAAGATGGTGCTGCTCTTCACCTTCCCACGGCAGCCTATTCACAGGAACAACAGCACTGGGAATACCTGCTTTGCCAGAGACGTAAATTCTCATCGCTCTCGTTCTCGGCAGAGCCTCTTTCTGAAATATCAAACTTCGGATGTTTCTCCCAGGACGAAGGTGCGAGCCCTGAAAGCTGTTGCTGCTCTTCACCTTCCCTTGGCAGCCTAGGCAAAGGAACAACAGCACTGGGAATACCTGCTTTCCCAGAGACGTAACTTCTCATCGCTCTCGGTCTCGGTAGAGCCTCCTTCTGAAAATAAAACGTCGTGCTATTTCTCCCAGGATGAAGGTGCAAGCCCTGAAAGCTGTTGCTGCTCTTCACCTTCCCTCGGCAGCCTATGCAACGAAATGACAACACTGTGGATACCTGCTTTCCCAGAGACGTAACTTCTCATCGCTCTCGTTCTCGGAAGAGCCTGTTTGTGAAAATACAAACATCAGGCTATTTCTCCCAGGATGAAGGTGCCAGCCCTTAAAGCTTTTGCTGCTCTTCACCTTCCTTCGGCAGCCTATGCACAGGAACAACAGCACTGGGAATACCTGCTTTCCCAGAGACGTAACTTCTCATCGCTCTCGTTCTCGGAAAAGCATGCTTATGAAAATACAAACATCGCGCTATTTGTCCCAGGATGAAGGTGCCAGCCCTGAAAGCTGTTGCTGCTCTACACCTTCCCTCGGCAGCCTAGGCACAGGAACAACAGCACCTGGGATCCTGCTTTCCCAGAGACGTAACTTCTCATCGGTCTTGTTCTCGGCAGAGACTCTTTCTGAAATTAAAACCATCCACCTGTTTTTATTGAGACGAAGGTGCCAGCCCTGAAATCTGTTACTGCTCTTCACCTTCCCTTGGCAGCCTATGAACAGGAACAACAGCCCTGGGAATACCTGCTTTCCCAGAGACGTAACTTGTCATGGCTCTGGTTCTCGGCAGAGCCTGTTTCTGAAATTACAAAAATCCGGCTGTTTCTCCCAGGACGAAGGTGCCAGCCCTGAAAGCTGTTGCTGCTCTTCACCTTCCGTCGGCAGCCTATGTACAGGAACAACAGCACCTGGGATATCTGCTTTCCCAGATACGTAAATTCTGATCGGATTCGTTCTCGGCAGAGACTGTTCCTGAAATTACAAACATCACGCTGTTTCACCCAGAACGAAGGTGCCAGCCACGAAAGCTGTTACTGCTCTTAACTTTCCCTCGGCAGCCTAGGCACAGGAACAACAGCACTGGGAATACCTGCTTTCCCAGAGACGTAACTTCTTATCGCCCTGGGTCTTGGTAGAGCCTCCTTCTGAAAATAAAAACGTCGGGCTATTTCTCCCAGGATGAAGGTGCCAGCCCTGAAAGCTGTTGCTGCTCTACACCTTCCCTCGGAAGCCTATGCACAGGAACAAGAGCACCTGGGATACCTGCTTTCCCAGAGACGTAACATCTCATCGGTCTTGTTCTCGGCAGACATGGTTTCTGAAATTAAAAACGTACACCTCTTTTTATTGAGATGAAGGTACCAGCCCTGAAAGATGGTGCTGCTCTTCACCTTCCCACGGCAGCCTATTCACAGGAACAACAGCACTGGGAATACCTGCTTTACCAGAGACGTAACTTCTCACCATTCTTGTTCTCGGCAGAGACTGTTTCTGAAATAGAAAACGTCAGGCTGTTTCTCCCAGAATGAAGGTGCCAGCCAAGAAAGCTGTTACTGCTCTTCACTTTTCCTCGGCAGCCAATGCACAGGAACAACAGCACTGGGATTACCTGCTTTCCCAGAGACATAACTTCTCATCGCTCTCGTTCTCGGTAGAGCCTTCTTCTGAAATTACAAACGTCGGCCTGTTTCTCCCAGGATGAAGGTGCCAGCCCTGAAAGCTGTTGCTGCTCTTCACCTTCCCTCGGCAGCCTATGCAACGAAACATCAGCACCTGGGATACCTGCTTTCCCAGAGACATAACTTCTCATCGGTCTCGTTCTCGGCAGAGACTGTTTCTGAAATTAAAAACGTCCACATGTTTTTATTGAGACGAAGGTGCCAGCCCTGAAAGCTCTTGCTGCTCTTCACCTTCCCTTGGCAGCCTATGCACGGGAACAACAGCACCTGGGATACCTGCTTTCCCAGACACGTAACTTCTCTTCATTCTTTATCTCAGCAGACCCTGTTTCTGAAATAGCAAACGTCGGGCTGTTTCTCCCAGGATGAAGGTGTCAGCCCTGAAAGCTGTTACTGCTCTTCACTTTCCCTCGGCAGCCTATGCACAGAAACAACAGCACTGGGAATACCTGCTTTCCCAGAGACGTAACTTCTCATCGGTCTTGTTCTCGGCAGAGACTGTTACTGAAATTAAAAACCTCCACCTGTATTTATTGAGACGAAGGTGCCAGCCCTGAAATCTGTACCTGCTCTTCACCTTCCCTTGGCAGCCTATGAACAGAAACAACAGCCCTGGGAATACCTGCTTTCCCAGAGACCTATCTTGTCATGGATCTGGTTCTCGCAGAGCCTGTTTCTGAAATTACAAACGTCCGGCTGTTTCTCCCAGGACGAAGGCGCCAGCCTGAAAGCTGTTGCTGCTCTTCACCTTCCGTCGGCAGCCTATGTACAGGAAGAACAGCACCTGGGATACCTGCTTTCCCAGATACGTAACTACATATCAGAGTCGTTCTCGGCAGAGACTGTTTCTGAAATTAAAAACGTCCACCTGTATTTATTGAGACGAAGGTGCCAGCCCTGAAATCTGTTGCTGCTCTTCACCTTCCCTCGGCAGCCTATGCACAGGAACAACAGCACTGGGAATACCTGCTTTCCCAGAGACGCAAGCTCTCACCGCTCTGGGTCTCGGTAGAGCCTCCTTCTGAAAATAAAAACGTCGGGCTGTTTCTCCCAGGATGAAGGTGCCAGCCCTGAAAGCTGTTGCTGCTCTTCACTTTCCCTCGGCAGCCTATGCACAGGAATATCAGCACTGGGAATACCTGCTTTCCCAGAGACGTAACTTCTGATCGGTCTCCTTCTCTGCACAGCCTGTTTCTGAAAATACAAACGTCGGGCTATTTCTCCCAGGATGAAGGTGCCAGCCCTGAAAGCTGTTGCTGCTCTACACCTTCCCTCGGAAGCCTATGCACAGGAACAACAGCACCTGGGATACCTGCTTTCCCAGAGACGTAACTTCTCATCATTGTTTATCTCAGCAGAGCCTGTTTCTGAAATAGCAAACTTCGGATGTTTCCCCCAGGACGAAGGTGCTAGCCCTGAAAGCTCTTGCTGCTCTTCACCTTCCCTCGGCAGCCTAGGCACAGGAACAACAGCACTGGGGATACCTGCTTTACCAGACATGTAACTTCTCATCGGTCTCGTTCTCGGTAGAGCATCCTTCTAAAAATACAAATGTCGCGCTATTTCTCCCAGGATGAAGGTGCCAGCCCTGAAAGCTGTTGCTGCTCTACACCTTCCCTCGGAAGCCTTTGCACAGGATCAACAGAACCTGGGATACCTACTTTCCAAGAGACGTAACTTCTCATCGGTCTTGTTCTCGGCAGAGATTGTTTCTGAAATTAAAAACGTCCACATGTTTTTATTGAGATGAAAGTCCCAGCCCTGAAACATGGTGCTGCTCTTCACCTTCCCACGGCAGCCTATTCACAGGAACAACAGCACTGGGAATACCTGCTTTCCCAGAGACGTATATTCTCATCGCTCTCGTTCTCGGCAGAGCCTTTTTCTGAAATAGCAAACGTTGGGCTGTTTCTCTCAGGACGAAGGTGCTAGCCCTGAAAGCTGTTGCTGCTCTTCACATTCCCTCGGCAGCCTCAGGAACAACAGCACTGGGAACACCTGCTTTCCCAGAGACGTAACTTCTCATCGCTCTCGTTCTCGGTAGAGCCTCCTTCTGAAATTACAAACGTCGGGGTATTTCTCCCAGGATGAAGGTGCCAGCCCTGAAAGCTGTTGCTGCTCTTCACCTTCCCTCGGCAGCCTATGCAACGAAACATCAGCACCTGGGATACCTGCTTTCCCAGAGACGTAACATCTCATCGCTCTCGTTCTCGTCAGAGCCTGTTTCTGAACTAGAAATCGTCGGGCTTTTTGACCCAGAATGAAGGTGCCAGCCCTGAAAGCTGTTGCTGTACTTCACCTTCTCTCGGCAGCCTATTCACAGGAACAACAGCACTGGGAATACCTGCTTTCCCAAAGACGTAACTTCTCATCATTCTTTTTCGCGGCAGAGCCTGTTTCTGAAATAGCAAACGTCAGGCTGTTTCTCCCAGGACGAAGGTGTCACCCACGAAAGCTGTTGCTTCTCCTCACCTTCCCTCAGCAGCGTATGCACACAAAGAACAGCAATGGGGATTCCTGCTTTCCCAGAGACGTAACTTCTCATCTCTCTCGTTCTCTGCAGAGCCTCTTTCTCACATTACAAACGTCCGCATATTTCTGCCACAAGAAGGTGCCAGCCCTAAAAGCTGTTCCTGCTCTTTTCTATCCCTCTGCAGCCTATTTACAGCCATAGCAGCACTTCGGATACCTGCTTTCCCAGAGACGTAACTTCTCATCGCTCTTGTTCTCGGCAGAGCCTCTTTCTGAAATTACAAACGTCTGGCTGCTTCTCCAATAACTAAGGTGCCAGCTCTGAAAGCTGTTGCTGCTCTTCACCTTCCCTCGGCAGCCTATGCACAGAAAGAACAACACTTGGGATACCTGCTTTCCCAGAGACTTATCTTCTCATCGATCTCGTTCTTGGCAGAGACTCTTTCTGAAATTACAAACGTCCGCATATTTCTGCCACAAGGAAGGTGCCAGCCCTGAAAGCTCTTGCTGCTCTTTTCTTTCCCTCGGCAGCCTATTCACAGGAACAACAGCACTGGGGATACCTGCTTTCCCAGGAACGTAACTTCTCATCGCTCTCGTTCTCGGCAGAGCCTCTTTCTGAAATTACAAACGTCTGGCTGCTATTCCAATAACTAAGGTGCCAGCCCTGAAAGCTGTTGCTGCTCTTCTCCTTCCCTCGGCAGCAAAGTTACAGCCACAGCAGCACTTGGGATACCTGCTTTCCCAGAGACATAACTTCTCATCGGTCTCGTTCTTGGCAGAGGCTGTTTCTGAAATTAAAAACGTCCACATGTTTTTATTGAGACGAAGGTGCCAGCCCTGAAAGCTATTGCTGCTTTTCACCTTCCCTTGGCAGCCTATGCACGGGAACATCAGCACCTGGGATACCTGCTTTCCCAGACACGTAACTTCTCTTCATTCTTTATCTCAGCAGACCCTGTTTCTGAAATAGCATACGTCGGGCTGTTTCTCCCAGGATGAAGGTGTCAGCCACGAAAGCTGTTACTGCTCTTCACCTTCCCTCGGCAGCCTATTCACAGGAACAACAGCACTGGGGATACCTGCTTTCCCAGAGACGTAACTTCTCATCGGTCTTGTTCTCGGCAGAGACTGTTACTGAAATTAAAACCATCCACCTGTTTTTATTGAGACGAAGGTGCCAGCTCTGAAATCTGTTGCTGCTCTTCACCTTCCCTTGGCAGCCTATGAACAGGAACAACAGCCCTGGGAATACCTGCTTTCCCAGAGACGTAACTTGTCATGGCTCTGGTTCTCGGCAGAGCCTGTTTCTGAAATTACAAAAATCCGGCTGTTTCTCCCAGGACGAAGGTGCCAGCCCTGAAAGCTGTTGCTGCTCTTCACCTTCCGTCGGCAGCCTATGTACAGGAACAACAGCACCTGGGATATCTGCTTTCCCAGATACGTAAATTCTGATCGGATTCGTTCTCGGCAGAGACTGTTCCTGAAATTACAAACATCACGCTGTTTCACCCAGAACGAAGGTGCCAGCCACGAAAGCTGTTACTGCTCTTAACTTTCCCTCGGCAGCCTAGGCACAGGAACAACAGCACTGGGAATACCTGCTTTCCCAGAGACGTAACTTCTTATCGCCCTGGGTCTCGGTAGAGCCTCCTTCTGAAAATAAAAACGTCGGGCTATTTCTCCCAGGATGAAGGTGCCAGCCCTGAAAGCTGTTGCTGCTCTACACCTTCCCTCGGAAGCCTATGCACAGGAACAAGAGCACCTGGGATACCTGCTTTCCCAGAGACGTAACATCTCATCGGTCTTGTTCTCGGCAGACATGGTTTCTGAAATTAAAAACGTACACCTCTTTTTATTGAGATGAAGGTACCAGCCCTGAAAGATGGTGCTGCTCTTCACCTTCCCACGGCAGCCTATTCACAGGAACAACAGCACTGGGAATACCTGCTTTACCAGAGACGTAACTTCTCACCATTCTTGTTCTCGGCAGAGACTGTTTCTGAAATAGAAAACGTCAGGCTGTTTCTCCCAGAATGAAGGTGCCAGCCAAGAAAGCTGTTACTGCTCTTCACTTTTCCTCGGCAGCCGATGCACAGGAACAACAGCACTGGGAATACCTGCTTTCCCAGAGACATAACTTCTCATCGCTCTCGTTCTCGGTAGAGCCTTCTTCTGAAATTACAAACGTCGGCCTGTTTCTCCCAGGATGAAGGTGCCAGCCCTGAAAGCTGTTGCTGCTCTTCACCTTCCCTCGGCAGCCTATGCAACGAAACATCAGCACCTGGGATACCTGCTTTCCCAGAGACATAACTTCTCATCGGTCTTGTTCTCGGCAGAGACTGTTACTGAAATTAAAAACGTCCACATGTTTTTATTGAGACGAAGGTGCCAGCCCTGAAAGCTATTGCTGCTTTTCACCTTCCCTTGGCAGCCTATGCACGGGAACATCAGCACCTGGGATACCTGCTTTCCCAGACACGTAACTTCTCTTCATTCTTTGTCTCAGCAGACCCTGTTTCTGAAATAGCAAACGTCGGGCTGTTTCTCCCAGGATGAAGGTGTCAGCCACGAAAGCTGTTACTGCTCTTCACTTTCCCTCGGCAGCCTATGCACAGGAACAACAGCAATGGGAATACCTGCTTTCCCAGAGACGTAACTTCTCATCGGTCTTGTTCTCGGCAGAGACTGTTACTGAAATTAAAAACGTCCACCTGTATTTATTGAGACGAAGGTGCCAGCCCTGAAATCTGTTCCTGCTCTTCACCTTCCCTTGGCAGCCTATGAACAGAAACAACAGCCCTGGGAATACCTGCTTTCCCAGAGACCTATCTTGTCATGGATCTGGTTCTCGCAGAGCCTGTTTCTGAAATTACAAACGTCCGGCTGTTTTCCCAGGACGAAGGCGCCAGCCTGAAAGCTGTTGCTGCTCTTCACCTTCCGTCGGCAGCCTATGTACAGGAACAACAGCACCTGGGATACCTGCTTTCCCAGATACGTAACTTCATATCGGAGTCGTTCTCGGCAGAGACTGTTTCTGAAATTAAAAATGTCCACCTGTATTTATTGAGACGAAGGTGCCAGCCCTGAAATCTGTTGCTGCTCTTCACCTTCCCTCGGCAGCCTATGCACAGGAACAACAGCACTGGGAATACCTGCTTTCACAGAGACGTAAGGTCTCACCGCTCTGGGTCTCGGTAGAGTCTCCTTCTGAAAATAAAAACGTCGGGCTGTTTCTCCCAGGATGAAGGTGCAAGCCCTGAAAGCTCTTGCTGCTCTTCACTTTCCCTCGGCAGCCTATGCACAGGAACAACAGCACTGGGAATACCTGCTTTCACAGAGACGTAAGTCTCACCGCTCTGGGTCTCGGTAGAGCCTCCTTCTGAAAATACAAACGTCGGGCTGTTTCTCCCAGGATGAAGGTGCCAGCCCTGAAAGCTGTTGCTGCTCTTCACTTTCCCTCGGCAGCCTATGCACAGGAATATCAGCACTTTGAATACCTGCTTTCCCAGAGACGTAACTTCTGATCGGTCTCCTTCTCTGCACAGCCTGTTTCTGAAAATACAAACGTCGGGCTATTTCTCCCAGGATGAAGGTGCCAGCCCTGAAAGCTGTTGCTGCTCTACACCTTCCCTCGGAAGCCTATGCACAGGAACAACAGCACCTGGGATACCTGCTTTCCCAGAGACGTAACTTCTCATCATTGTTTATCTCAGCAGAGCCTGTTTCTGAAATAGCAAACTTCAGATGTTTCCCCCAGGACGAAGGTGCTAGCCCTGAAAGCTCTTGCTGCTCTTCACCTTCCCTCGGCAGCCTAGGCACAGGAACAACAGCACTGGGGATACCTGCTTTACCAGACATGTAACTTCTCATCGGTCTCGTTCTCGGTAGAGCATCCTTCTAAAAATACAAATGTCGCGCTATTTCTCCCAGGATGAAGGTGCCAGCCCTGAAAGCTGTTGCTGCTCTACACCTTCCCTCGGAAGCCTTTGCACAGGATCAACAGAACCTGGGATACCTACTTTCCAAGAGACGTAACTTCTCATCGGTCTTGTTCTCGGCAGAGATTGTTTCTGAAATTAAAAACGTCCACATGTTTTTATTGAGATGAAAGTCACAGTCCTGAAACATGGTGCTGCTCTTCACCTTCCCACGGCAGCCTATTCACAGGAACAACAGCACTGGGAATACCTGCTTTCCCAGAGACGTAAATTCTCATCGCTCTCGTTCTCGGCAGAGCCTTTTTCTGAAATAGCAAACGTTGGGCTGTTTCTCTCAGGACGAAGGTGCTAGCCCTGAAAGCTGTTGCTGCTCTTCACATTCCCTCGGCAGCCTCAGGAACAACAGCACTGGGAACACCTGCTTTCCCAGAGACGTAACTTCTCATCGCTCTCGTTCTCGGTAGAGCCTCCTTCTGAAATTACAAACGTCGGGGTATTTCTCCCAGGATGAAGGTGCCAGCCCTGAAAGCTGTTGCTGCTCTTCACCTTCCCTCGGCAGCCTATGCAACGAAACATCAGCACCTGGGATACCTGCTTTCCCAGAGACGTAACATCTCATCGCTCTCGTTCTCGTCAGAGCCTGTTTCTGAACTAGAAATCGTCGGGCTTTTTGACCCAGAATGAAGGTGCCAGCCCTGAAAGCTGTTGCTGTACTTCACCTTCTCTCGGCAGCCTATTCACAGGAACAACAGCACTGGGAATACCTGCTTTCCCAAAGACGTAACTTCTCATCATTCTTTTTCGCGGCAGAGCCTGTTTCTGAAATAGCAAACGTCAGGCTGTTTCTCCCAGGACGAACGTGTCACCCACGAAAGCTGTTGCTTCTCCTCACCTTCCCTCAGCAGCGTATGCACACAAAGAACAGCAATGGGGATTCCTGCTTTCCCAGAGACGTAACTTCTCATCTCTCTCGTTCTCTGCAGAGCCTCTTTCTCACATTACAAACGTCCGCATATTTCTGCCACAAGAAGGTGCCAGCCCTAAAAGCTGTTCCTGCTCTTTTCTATCCCTCTGCAGCCTATTTACAGCCACAGCAGCACTTCGGATACCTGCTTTCCCAGAGACGTAACTTCTCATCGCTCTTGTTCTCGGCAGAGCCTCTTTCTGAAATTACAAACGTCTGGCTGCTTCTCCAATAACTAAGGTGCCAGCTCTGAAAGCTGTTGCTGCTCTTCTCCTTCCCTCGGCAGCCTATGCACAGAAAGAACAACACTTGGGATACCTGCATTCCCAGAGACTTATCTTCTCATCGATCTCGTTCTTGGCAGAGACTCTTTCTGAAATTACAAACGTCCGCATATTTCTGCCACAAGGAAGGTGCCAGCCCTGAAAGCTCTTGCTGCTCTTTTCTTTCCCTCGGCAGCCTATTCACAGGAACAACAGCACTGGGGATACCTGCTTTCCCAGGAACGTAACTTCTCATCGCTCTCGTTCTCGGCAGAGCCTCTTTCTGAAATTACAAACGTCTGGCTGCTATTCCAATAACTAAGGTGCCAGCCCTGAAAGCTGTTGCTGCTCTTCTCCTTCCCTCGGCAGCAAAGTTACAGCCACAGCAGAACTTGGGATACCTGCTTTCCCAGAGACATAACTTCTCATCGGTCTCGTTCTTGGCAGAGACTGTTTCTGAAATTAAAAACGTCCACATGTTTTTATTGAGACGAAGGTGCCAGCCCTGAAAGCTATTGCTGCTTTTCACCTTCCCTTGGCAGCCTATGCACGGGAACATCAGCACCTGGGATACCTGCTTTACTAGACACGTAACTTCTCTTCATTCTTTATCTCAGCAGACCCTGTTTCTGAAATAGCAAACGTCGGGCTGTTTCTCCCAGGATGAAGGTGTCAGCCACGAAAGCTGTTACTGCTCTTCACCTTCCCTCGGCAGCCTATTCACAGGAACAACAGCACTGGGGATACCTGCTTTCCCAGAGACGTAACTTCTCATCGGTCTTGTTCTCGGCAGAGACTGTTACTGAAATTAAAAACCTCCACCTGTATTTATTGAGATGAAGGTGCCAGCCCTGAAATCTGTTCCTGCTCTTCACCTTCCCTTGGCAGCCTATGAGCAGAAACAACAGCCCTGGGAATACCTGCTTTCCCAGAGACCTATCTTGTCATGGATCTGGTTCTCGCAGAGCCTGTTTCTGAAATTACAAACTTCCGGCTGTTTCTCCCAGGACGAAGGTGCCAGCCCTTGAAAGCTGTTGCTGTTCTACACCTTCCGTCGGCAGCCTATGTACAGGAACAACAGCACCTGGGATACCTGCTTTCCCAGATACGTAACTTCATATCGGAGTCGTTCTCGGCAGAGACTGTTTCTGAAATTAAAAACGTCCACCTCTTTTTATTGAGACGAAGGTGCCAGCCCTGAAATCTGTTGCTGCTCTTCACCTTCCCTCGGCAGCCTATGCACAGGAACAACGGCACTGGGAATACCTGCTTTCACAGAGACGTAAGGTCTCACCGCTCTGGGTCTCGGTAGAGCCTCCTTCTGAAAATAAAAACGTCGGGCTGTTTCTCCCAGGATGAAGGTGCAAGCCCTGAAAGCTCTTGCTGCTCTTCACTTTCCCTCGGCAGCCTATGCACAGGAACAACAGCACTGGGAATACCTGCTTTCCCAGACACGTAAGCTCTCACCGCTCTGGGTCTCGGTAGAGCCTCCTTCTGAAAATAAAAACGTCGGGCTGTTTCTCCCAGGATGAAGGTGCCAGCCCTGAAAGCTGTTGCTGCTCTTCACTTTCCCTCGGCAGCCTATGCACAGGAATATCAGCACTGGGAATACCTGCTTTCCCAGAGACGTAACTTCTCATCGGTCTCCTTCTCTGCACAGCCTGTTTCTGAAAATACAAACGTCGGGCTATTTCTCCCAGGATGAAGGTGCCAGCCCTGAAAGCTGTTGCTGCGCTACACCTTCCCTCGGAAGCCTTTGCACAGGATCAACAGCACCTGGGATACCTGCTTTCCCAGAGACGTAACTTCTCATCGGTCTTGTTCTCGGCAGAGATTGTTTCTGAAATTAAAAACGTCCACATGTTTTTATTGAGATGAAAGTCCCAGCCCTGAAAGATGGTGCTGCTCTTCACCTTCCCACGGCGGCCTATTCACAGGAACAACAGCACTGGGAATACCTGCTTTCCCAGAGACATAAATTCTCATCGCTCTCGTTCTCGGCAGAGCCTCTATCTGAAATAGCAAACGTCGGATGTTTCTCCCAGGACGAAGGTGCCAGCCCTGAAAGCTGTTGCTGCTCTTCACCTTCCCTCGGCAGCCTATGCAACGAAATGACAACACTGTGGATACCTGCATTCCCAGACACGTAACTTCTCATCGCTCTCGTTCTCGGAAGAGCCTGTTTGTGAAAATACAAACATCAGGCTATTTCTCCCAGGATGAAGGTGCCAGCCCTTAAAGCTTTTGCTGCTCTTCACCTTCCATCGGCAGCCTATGTACAGGAACAACAGCAGCACTTGGGATACCTGCTTTCCCAGAGACATAACTTCTCATCGGTCTCGTTCTCGGCAGAGACTGTTTCTGAAATTAAAAACGTCCACATGTTTTTATTGAGACGAAGGTGCCAGCCCTGAAAGCTATTGCTGCTCTTCACCTTCCCTTGGCAGCCTATGCACGGGAACAACAGCACCTGGGATACCTGCTTTCCCAGACACGTAACTTCTCTTCATTCTTTATCTCAGCAGACCCTGTTTCTGAAATAGCAAACGTCGGGCTGTTTCTCCCAGGATGAAGGTGTCAGCCCTGAAAGCTGTTACTGCTCTTCACTTTCCCTCGGCAGCCTATGCACACAAACAACAGCACTGGGAATACCTGCTTTCCCAGAGACGTAACTTCTCATCGGTCTTGTTCTCGGCAGAGACTGTTACTGAAATTAAAAACCTCCACCTGTATTTATTGAGACGAAGGTGCCAGCCCTGAAATCTGTACCTGCTCTTCACCTTCCCTTGGCAGCCTATGAACAGAAACTACAGCCCTGGGAATACCTGCTTTCCCAGAGACCTATCTTGTCATGGATCTGGTTCTCGCAGAGCCTGTTTCTGAAATTACAAACGTCCGGCTGTTTCTCCCAGGACGAAGGCGCCAGCCTGAAAGCTGTTGCTGCTCTTCACCTTCCGTCGGCAGCCTATGCACAGGAACAACAGCACCTGGGATACCTGCTTTCCCAGATACGTAACTTCATATCGGAGTCGTTCTCGGCAGAGACTGTTTCTGAAATTAAAAACGTCCACCTGTATTTATTGAGACGAAGGTGCCAGCCCTGAAATCTGTTGCTGCTCTTCACCTTCCCTCGGCAGCCTATGCACAGGAACAACAGCACTGGGAATACCTGCTTTCACAGAGACGTAAGGTCTCACCGCTCTGGGTCTCGGTAGAGCCTCCTTCTGAAAATAAAAACGTCGGGCTGTTTCTCCCAGGATGAAGGTGCAAGCCCTGAAAGCTCTTGCTGCTCTTCACTTTCCCTCGGCAGCCTATGCACAGGAATATCAGCACTTTGAATACCTGCTTTCCCAGAGACGTAACTTCTGATCGGTCTCCTTCTCTGCACAGCCTGTTTCTGAAAATACAAACGTCGGGCTATTTCTCCCAGGATGAAGGTGCCAGCCCTGAAAGCTGTTGCTGCTCTACACCTTCCCTCGGAAGCCTATGCACAGGAACAACAGCACCTGGGATACCTGCTTTCCCAGAGACGTAACTTCTCATCATTCTTTCTCTCAGCAGAGCCTGTTTCTGAAATATCAAACTTCGGATGTTTCCCCCAGGACGAAGGTGCTAGCCCTGAAAGCTCTTGCTGCTCTTCACCTTCCCTCGGCAGCCTAGGCACAGGAACAACAGCACTGGGGATACCTGCTTTACCAGACATGTAACTTCTCATCGGTCTCGTTCTCAGTAGAGCATCCTTCTAAAAATACAAATGTCGCGCTATTTCTCCCAGGATGAAGGTGCCAGCCCTGAAAGCTGTTGCTACTCTACACCTTCCCTCGGAAGACTATGCACAGGAACAACAGCACCTGGGATACCTGCTTTCCCAGATACGTAACTTCTCATCGGTCTTGTTTTCGGCAGAGATTGTTTCTGAAATTAAAAACGTCCACCTCTTTTTATTGAGATAAAAGTGCCAGCCCTTAAAGATGGTGCTGCTCTTCACCTTCCCACGGCAGCCTATTCACAGGAACAACAGCACTGGGAATACCTGCTTTCCCAGAGACGTAAATTCTCATCGCTCTCGTTCTCGGCAGAGCCTCTTTCTGAAATATCAAACTTCGGATGTTTCTCCCAGGACGAAGGTGCGAGCCCTGAAAGCTGTTGCTGCTCTTCACCTTCCCTTGGCAGCCTAGGCAAAGGAACAACAGCACTGGGAATACCTGCTTTCCCAGAGACGTAACTTCTCATCGCTCTCGGTCTCGGTAGAGCCTCCTTCTGAAAATAAAACGTCGTGCTATTTCTCCCAGGATGAAGGTGCAAGCCCTGAAAGCTGTTGCTGCTCTTCACCTTCCCTCGGCAGCCTATGCAACGAAATGACAACACTGTGGATACCTGCTTTCCCAGAGACGTAACTTCTCATCGCTCTCGTTCTCGGAAGAGCCTGTTTGTGAAAATACAAACATCAGGCTATTTCTCCCAGGATGAAGGTGCCAGCCCTTAAAGCTTTTGCTGCTCTTCACCTTCCTTCGGCAGCCTATGCACAGGAACAACAGCACTGGGAACACCTGCTTTCCCAGAGACGTAACTTCTCATCGCTCTCGTTCTCGGAAAAGCATGCTTATGAAAATACAAACGTCGCGCTATTTGTCCCAGGATGAAGGTGCCAGCCCTGAAATCTGTTGCTGCTCTTCACCTTCCCTTCGCAGCCTATGAACAGGAACAACAGCCCTGGGAATACCTGCTTTCCCAGAGACGTAACTTCTCATCGGTCTTGTTCTCGGCAGAGACTCTTTCTGAAATTAAAACCATCCACCTGTTTTTATTGAGACGAAGGTGCCAGCCCTGAAATCTGTTGCTGCTCTTCACCTTCCCTTGGCAGCCTATGTACAGGAACAACAGCACCTGGGATATCTGCTTTCCCAGATACGTAAATTCTGATCGGATTCGTTCTCGGCAGAGACTGTTCCTGAAATTACAAACATCACGCTGTTTCACCCAGAACGAAGGTGCCAGCCACGAAAGCTGTTACTGCTCTTAACTTTCCCTCGGCAGCCTAGGCACAGGAACAACAGCACTGGGAATACCTGCTTTCCCAGAGACGTAACTTCTTATCGCCCTGGGTCTCGGTAGAGCCTCCTTCTGAAAATAAAAACGTCGGGCTATTTCTCCCAGGATGAAGGTGCCAGCCCTGAAAGCTGTTGCTGCTCTACACCTTCCCTCGGAAGCCTATGCACAGGAACAAGAGCACCTGGGATACCTGCTTTCCCAGAGACGTAACATCTCATCGGTCTTGTTCTCGGCAGACATGGTTTCTGAAATTAAAAACGTACACCTCTTTTTATTGAGATGAAGGTACCAGCCCTGAAAGATGGTGCTGCTCTTCACCTTCCCACGGCAGCCTATTCACAGGAACAACAGCACTGGGAATACCTGCTTTACCAGAGACGTAACTTCTCACCATTCTTGTTCTCGGCAGAGACTGTTTCTGAAATAGAAAACGTCAGGCTGTTTCTCCCAGAATGAAGGTGCCAGCCAAGAAAGCTGTTACTGCTCTTCACTTTTCCTCGGCAGCCAATGCACAGGAACAACAGCACTGGGATTACCTGCTTTCCCAGAGACATAACTTCTCATTGCTCTCGTTCTCGGTAGAGCCTTCTTCTGAAATTACAAACGTCAGGGTATTTCTCCCAGGATGAAGGTGCCAGCCCTGAAAGCTGTTGCTGCTCTTCACCTTCCCTCGGCAGCCTATGCAACGAAACATCAGCACCTGGGATACCTGCTTTCCCAGAGACATAACTTCTCATCGGTCTCGTTCTTGGCAGAGACTGTTTCTGAAATTAAAAACGTCCACATGTTTTTATTGAGACGAAGGTGCCAGCCCTGAAAGCTATTGCTGCTTTTCACCTTCCCTTGGCAGCCTATGCACGGGAACATCAGCACCTGGGATACCTGCTTTCCCAGACACGTAACTTCTCTTCATTCTTTATCTCAGCAGACCCTGTTTCTGAAATAGCATACGTCGGGCTGTTTCTCCCAGGATGAAGGTGTCAGCCACGAAAGCTGTTACTGCTCTTCACCTTCCCTCGGCAGCCTATTCACAGGAAAAACAGCACTGGGGATACCTGCTTTCCCAGAGACGTAACTTCTCATCGGTCTTGTTCTCGGCAGAGACTGTTACTGAAATTAAAACCATCCACCTCTTTTTATTGAGACGAAGGTGCCAGCCCTGAAATCTGTTCCTGCTCTTCACCTTCCCTTGGCAGCCTATGAGCAGAAACAACAGCCCTGGGAATACCTGCTTTCCCAGAGACCTATCTTGTCATGGATCTGGTTCTCGCAGAGCCTGTTTCTGAAATTACAAACTTCCGGCTGTTTCTCCCAGGACGAAGGTGCCAGCCCTGAAAGCTGTTGCTGTTCTACACCTTCCGTCGGCAGCCTATGTACAGGAACAACAGCACCTGGGATACCTGCTTTCCCAGATACGTAACTTCATATCGGAGTCGTTCTCGGCAGAGACTGTTTCTGAAATTAAAAACGTCCACCTCTTTTTATTGAGACGAAGGTGCCAGCCCTGAAATCTGTTGCTGCTCTTCACCTTCCCTCGGCAGCCTATGCACAGGAACAACGGCACTGGGAATACCTGCTTTCACAGAGACGTAAGGTCTCACCGCTCTGGGTCTCAGTAGAGCCTCCTTCTGAAAATAAAAACGTCGGGCTGTTTCTCCCAGGATGAAGGTGCAAGCCCTGAAAGCTCTTGCTGCTCTTCACTTTCCCTCGGCAGCCTATGCACAGGAACAACAGCACTGGGAATACCTGCTTTCCCAGACACGTAAGCTCTCACCGCTCTGGGTCTCGGTAGAGCCTCCTTCTGAAAATAAAAACGTCGGGCTGTTTCTCCCAGGATGAAGGTGCCAGCCCTCAAAGCTGTTGCTGCTCTTCACTTTCCCTCGGCAGCCTATGCACAGGAATATCAGCACTGGGAATACCTGCTTTCCCACAGACGTAACTTCTCATCGGTCTCCTTCTCTGCACAGCCTGTTTCTGAAAATACAAACGTCGGGCTATTTCTCCCAGGATGAAGGTGCCAGCCCTGAAAGCTGTTGCTGCTCTACACCTTCCCTCGGAAGCCTTTGCGCAGGATCAACAGCACCTGGGATACCTGCTTTCCCAGAGACGTAACTTCTCATCGGTCTTGTTCTCGGCAGAGATTGTTTCTGAAATTAAAAACGTCCACATGTTTTTATTGAGATGAAAGTCCCAGCCCTGAAAGATGGTGCTGCTCTTCACCTTCCCACGGCGGCCTATTCACAGGAACAACAGCACTGGGAATACCTGCTTTCCCAGAGACGTAAATTCTCATCGCTCTCGTTCTCGGCAGAGCCTCTATCTGAAATAGCAAACGTCGGATGTTTCTCCCAGGACGAAGGTGCCAGCCCTGAAAGCTGTTGGTGCTCTTCACCTTCCCTCGGCAGCCTATGCAACGAAATGACAACACTGTGGATACCTGCATTCCCAGACACGTAACTTCTCATCGCTCTCGTTCTCGGAAGAGCCTGTTTGTGAAAATACAAACATCAGGCTATTTCTCCCAGGATAAAGGTGCCAGCCCTTAAAGCTTTTGCTGCTCTTCACCTTCCATCGGCAGCCTATGTACAGGAACAACAGCAGCACTTGGGATACCTGCTTTCCCAGAGACATAACTTCTCATCGGTCTCGTTCTCGGCAGAGACTGTTTCTGAAATTAAAAACGTCCACATGTTTTTATTGAGACGAAGGTGCCAGCCCTGAAAGCTATTGCTGCTTTTCACCTTCCCTTGGCAGCCTATGCACGGGAACAACAGCACCTGGGATACCTGCTTTCCCAGACACGTAACTTCTCTTCATTCTTTATCTCAGCAGACCCTGTTTCTGAAATAGCAAACGTCGGGCTGTTTCTCCCAGGATGAAGGTGTCAGCCCTGAAAGCTGTTACTGCTCTTCACTTTCCCTCGGCAGCCTATGCACAGAAACAACAGCACTGGGAATACCTGCTTTCCCAGAGACGTAACTTCTCATCGGTCTTGTTCTCGGCAGAGACTGTTACTGAAATTAAAAACCTCCACCTGTATTTATTGAGACGAAGGTGCCAGCCCTGAAATCTGTACCTGCTCTTCACCTTCCCTTGGCAGCCTATGAACAGAAACTACAGCCCTGGGAATACCTGCTTTCCCAGAGACCTATCTTGTCATGGATCTGGTTCTCGCAGAGCCTGTTTCTGAAATTACAAACGTCCGGCTGTTTCTCCCAGGACGAAGGTGCCAGCCGTGAAAGCTGTTGCTGCTCTTCACCTTCCGTCGGCAGCCTATGTACAGGAACAACAGCACCTGGGATATCTGCTTTCCCAGATACGCAAATTCTGATCGGATTCGTTCTCGGCAGAGACTGTTCCTGAAATTACAAACATCACGCTGTTTCACCCAGAACGAAGGTGCCAGCCACGAAAGCTGTTACTGCTCTTAACTTTCCCTCGGCAGCCTAGGCACAGGAACAACAGCACTGGGAATACCTGCTTTCCCAGAGACGTAACTTCTTATCGCCCTGGGTCTCGGTAGAGCCTCCTTCTGAAAATAAAAACGTCGGGCTATTTCTCCCAGGATGAAGGTGCCAGCCCTGAAAGCTGTTGCTGCTCTACACCTTCCCTCGGAAGCCTATGCACAGGAACAACAGCACCTGGGATACCTGCTTTCCCAGAGACGTAACATCTCATCGGTCTTGTTCTCGGCAGACATGGTTTCTGAAATTAAAAACGTACACCTCTTTTTATTGAGATGAAGGTACCAGCCCTGAAAGATGGTGCTGCTCTTCACCTTCCCACGGCAGCCTATTCACAGGAACAACAGCACTGGGAATACCTGCTTTACCAGAGACGTAACTTCTCACCATTCTTGTTCTCGGCAGAGACTGTTTCTGAAATAGAAAACGTCAGGCTGTTTCTCCCAGAATGAAGGTGCCAGCCAAGAAAGCTGTTACTGCTCTTCACTTTTCCTCGGCAGCCGATGCACAGGAACAACAGCACTGGGAATACCTGCTTTCCCAGAGACATAACTTCTCATCGCTCTCGTTCTCGGTAGAGCCTCCTTCTGAAATTACAAACGTCGGGCTATTTCTCCCAGGATGAAGGTGCCAGCCCTGAAAGCTGTTGCTGCTCTTCACCTTCCCTCGGCAGCCTATGCAACGAAACATCAGCACCTGGGATACCTGCTTTCCCAGAGACATAACTTCTCATCGGTCTCGTTCTTGGCAGAGACTGTTTCTGAAATTAAAAACGTCCACATGTTTTTATTGAGACGAAGGTGCCAGCCCTGAAAGCTATTGCTGCTTTTCACCTTCCCTTGGCAGCCTATGCACGGGAACATCAGCACCTGGGATACCTGCTTTCCCAGACACGTAACTTCTCTTCATTCTTTATCTCAGCAGACCCTGTTTCTGAAATAGCAAACGTCGGGCTGTTTCTCCCAGGATGAAGGTGTCAGCCACGAAAGCTGTTACTGCTCTTCACTTTCCCTCGGCAGCCTATGCACAGGAACAACAGCACTGGGAATACCTGCTTTCCCAGAGACGTAACTTCTCATCGGTCTTGTTCTCGGCAGAGACTGTTACTGAAATTAAAAACGTCCACCTGTATTTATTGAGACGAAGGTGCCAGCCCTGAAATCTGTTCCTGCTCTTCACCTTCCCTTGGCAGCCTATGAACAGAAACTACAGCCCTGGGAATACCTGCTTTCCCAGAGACCTATCTTGTCATGGATCTGGTTCTCGCAGAGCCTGTTTCTGAAATTACAAACGTCCGGCTGTTTCTCCCAGGACGAAGGCGCCAGCCTGAAAGCTGTTGCTGCTCTTCACCTTCCGTCGGCAGCCTATGTACAGGAACAACAGCACCTGGGATACCTGCTTTCCCAGATACGTAACTTCATATCGGAGTCGTTCTCGGCAGAGACTGTTTCTGAAATTAAAAACGTCCACCTCTTTTTATTGAGACGAAGGTGCCGGCCCTGAAATCTGTTGCTGCTCTTCACCTTCCCTCGGCAGCCTATGCACAGGAACAACGGCACTGGGAATACCTGCTTTCACAGAGACGTAAGGTCTCACCGCTCTGGGTCTCGGTAGAGTCTCCTTCTGAAAATAAAAACGTCGGGCTGTTTCTCCCAGGATGAAGGTGCAAGCCCTGAAAGCTGTTGCTGCTCTTCACTTTCCCTCGGCAGCCTATGCACAGGAACAACAGCACTGGGAATACCTGCTTTCCCAGAGACGTAAGTCTCACCGCTCTGGGTCTCGGTAGAGCCTCCTTCTGAAAATAAAAACGTCGGGCTGTTTCTCCCAGGATGAAGGTGCCAGCCCTGAAAGCTGTTGCTGCTCTTCACTTTCCCTCGGCAGCCTATGCACAGGAATATCAGCACTGGGAACACCTGCTTTCCCAGAGACGTAACTTCTGATCGGTCTCCTTCTCTGCACAGCCTGTTTCTGAAAATACAAACGTCGGACTATTTCTCCCAGGATGAAGGTGCCAGCCCTGAAAGCTGTTGCTGCTCTACACCTTCCCTCGGAAGCCTATGCACAGGAACAACAGCACCTGGGATACCTGCTTTCCCAGAGACGTAACTTCTCATCATTTTTTATCTCAGCACAGCCTGTTTCTGAAATAGCAAACTTCGGATGTTTCCCCCAGGACGAAGGTGCTAGCCCTGAAAGCTCTTGCTGCTCTTCACCTTCCCTCGGCAGCCTAGGCACAGGAACAACAGCACTGGGGATACCTGCTTTACCAGACATGTAACTTCTCATCGCTCTCGTTCTCGGTAGAGCCTCCTTCTGAAATTACAAACGTCGGGCTATTTCTCCCAGGATGAAGGTGCCAGCCCTGAAAGCTGTTGCTGCTCTACACCTTCCCTCGGAAGCCTTTGCACAGGATCAACAGAACCTGGGATACCTACTTTCCAAGAGACGTAACTTCTCATCGGTCTTGTTCTCGGCAGAGATTGTTTCTGAAATTAAAAACGTCCACATGTTTTTATTGAGATGAAAGTCACAGCCCTGAAACATGGTGCTGCTCTTCACCTTCCCACGGCAGCCTATTCACAGGAACAACAGCACTGGGAATACCTGCTTTCCCAGAGACGTAAATTCTCATCGCTCTCGTTCTCGGCAGAGCCTTTTTCTGAAATAGCAAACGTTGGGCTGTTTCTCTCAGGACGAAGGTGCTAGCCCTGAAAGCTGTTGCTGCTCTTCACATTCCCTCGGCAGCCTCAGGAACAACAGCACTGGGAACACCTGCTTTCCCAGAGACGTAACTTCTCATCGCTCTCGTTCTCGGTAGAGCCTCCTTCTGAAATTACAAACGTCGGGGTATTTCTCCCAGGATGAAGGTGCCAGCCCTGAAAGCTGTTGCTGCTCTTCACCTTCCCTCGGCAGCCTATGCAACGAAACATCAGCACCTGGGATACCTGCTTTCCCAGAGACGTAACATCTCATCGCTCTCGTTCTCGTCAGAGCCTGTTTCTGAACTAGAAATCGTCGGGCTTTTTGACCCAGAATGAAGGTGCCAGCCCTGAAAGCTGTTGCTGTACTTCACCTTCTCTCGGCAGCCTATTCACAGGAACAACAGCACTGGGAATACCTGCTTTCCCAAAGACGTAACTTCTCATCATTCTTTTTCGCGGCAGAGCCTGTTTCTGAAATAGCAAACGTCAGGCTGTTTCTCCCAGGACGAACGTGTCACCCACGAAAGCTGTTGCTTCTCCTCACCTTCCCTCAGCAGCGTATGCACACAAAGAACAGCAATGGGGATTCCTGCTTTCCCAGAGACGTAACTTCTCATCTCTCTCGTTCTCTGCAGAGCCTCTTTCTCACATTACAAACGTCCGCATATTTCTGCCACAAGAAGGTGCCAGCCCTAAAAGCTGTTCCTGCTCTTTTCTATCCCTCTGCAGCCTATTTACAGCCACAGCAGCACTTCGGATACCTGCTTTCCCAGAGACGTAACTTCTCATCGCTCTTGTTCTCGGCAGAGCCTCTTTCTGAAATTACAAACGTCTGGCTGCTTCTCCAATAACTAAGGTGCCAGCTCTGAAAGCTGTTGCTGCTCTTCTCCTTCCCTCGGCAGCCTATGCACAGAAAGAACAACACTTGGGATACCTGCTTTCCCAGAGACTTATCTTCTCATCGATCTCGTTCTTGGCAGAGACTCTTTCTGAAATTACAAACGTCCGCATATTTCTGCCACAAGGAAGGTGCCAGCCCTGAAAGCTGTTGCTGCTCTTTTCTTTCCCTCGGCAGCCTATTCACAGGAACAACAGAACTGGGGATACCTGCTTTCCCAGGGACGTAACTTCTCATCGCTCTCGTTCTCGGCAGAGCCTCTTTCTGAAATTACAAACGTCTGGCTGCTTCTCCAATAACTAAGGTGCCAGCCCTGAAAGCTGTTGCTGCTCTTCTCCTTCCCTCGGCAGCAAAGTTACAGCCACAGCAGCACTTGGGATACCTGCTTTCCCAGAGACATAACTTCTCTTCGCTTTCGTTCTCGGCAGAGCATCTTTCTGAAATTACACACGTCTGGCTGTTTCTCCCAGGATGAAGGTGCCAGCCCTGAAAGCTGTTGCTGCTCTTCAACTTCCCTCGGCAGCCTATGCACAGGAACAACAACACTGGGGATAGCTGCTTTCCCAGAGACGTAACTTCTCAATGTTCTGGTTTTCAGCAGAGATTGTTTCTGAATTTACAAACGTTGGGCTTTCTCTCGCAGGATGAACATGCCAGCCCTGAAAGCTGTTGCAGCTCTACACCTTCCCTCGGAAGCCTTTGCACAGGAACAAGAGCACCTGGGATACCTGCTTTCCCAGAGACGTAACTTCTCATCGGTCTTGTTCTCGGCAGACACAATTTCTGAAATTAAAAACGTACACCTCTTTTTATTGAGATGAAGGTACCAGCCCTGAAAGATGGTGCTGCTCTTCACCTTCCCACGGCAGCCTATTCACAGGAACAACAGCACTGGGAATACCTGCTTTACCAGAGACGTAACTTCTCACCATTCTTGTTCTCGGCAGAGACTGTTTCTGAAATAGAAAACATCAGGCTGTTTCTCCCAGAATGAAGGTGCCAGCCAAGAAAGATGTTACTGCTCTTCACTTTTCCTCGGCAGCCTATGCACAGGAACAACAGCACTGGGAATACCTGCTTTCCCAGAGACATAACTTCTCATCGCTCTCGTTCTCGGTAGAGCCTCCTTCTGAAATTACAAACGTCGGGGTATATCTCCCAGGATGAAGGTGACAGCCCTGAAAGCTGTTGCTGTACTTCACCTTCTCTCGGCAGCCTATTCACAGGAACAACAGCACTGGGAATACCTGCTTTACCAGAGACGTAACTTCTCATCATTCTTGTTCTCGGCAGAGCCTGTTTCTGAGATAGCAAACGTCAGGCTGTTTCTCCCAGGACGAAGGTGTCACCCACGAAAGCTGTTGCTTCTCCTCACCTTCCCTCAGCATCGTATGCACACAAAGAACAGCAATGGGGATTCCTGCTTTCCCAGAGACGTAACTTCTCATCTCTCTCGTTCTCTGCAGAGCCTCTTTCTCACATTACAAACGTCCGCATATTTCTGCCACAAGGAAGGTGCCAGCCCTAAAAGCTGTTCCTGCTCTTTTCTATCCCTCTGCAGCCTATTTACAGCCACAGCAGCACTTCGGATACCTGCTTTCCCAGAGACGTAACTTCTCATCGCTCTTGTTCTCGGCAGAGCCTCTTTCTAAAAATTACAAACGTCTGGCTGCTTCTCCCATAACTAAGATTCCAGCCATGAAAGCTGTTGCTGCTCTTCACCTTCCCTCGGCAGCCTATGCACAGAAAGAACAACACTTGGGATACCTGCTTTCCCAGAGACTTATCTTCTCATCGATCTCGTTCTTGGCAGAGACTCTTTCTGAAATTACAAACGTCCGCATATTTCTGCCACAAGGAAGGTGCCAGCCCTAAAAGCTGTTGCTGCTCTTTTCTTTCCCTCGGCAGCCTATTCACAGGAACAACAGCACTGGGGATACCTGCTTTCCAGGGACGTAACTTCTCATCGCTCTCGTTCTCGGCAGAGCCTCTTTCTGAAATTACAAACGTCTGGCTGCTTCTCCAATAACTAAGGTGCCAGCCCTGAAAGCTGTTGCTGCTCTTCACCTTCCCTCGGCAGCAAAGTTACAGCCACAGCAGCACTTGGGATACCTGCTTTCCCAGAGACGTAGCTTCTCATCGCTCTGGTTCTCGGGAAATCCTGTTTTGAAATTACAAACGTCTGGCTGCTTCACCCAGAACGAAGGTGACAGCCCTGAAAGCTGTTGCTGCTCTTCACCTTCCCTCGGCAGCCTATTCACAGAAAGAACAACACTGGGTTTACCTGCTTTCCCAGATACGTAACGTCTCATCGCTCTCGTTCTCTGCAGAGCCTGTTTCTGAAATTACAAACGTCCGGCTGCTTCTCCCAGAACGAAGTTGCCAGCCCTGAAAGCTGTTGCTGCTCGTTAATTTCCCTCGGCAGCAAAGTTACAGCCACAGCAGCACTTGCGATACCTGCTTTCCCACAGACGTAACTTCTCATCGCTTTCGTTCTCGGCAGAGCCTCCTTCTCATATTACAAACATCCGCATATTTCTGCCACCAGGAAGGTGCCAGCCCTGAAAGCTGTTGCTGCTCTTCACCTTCCCTCGGCAGCAAAGTTACAGCCGCAGCAGCACTTGGGATACCTGCTTTCCCAGAGACGTAACTTCTCTTCGCTTTCGTTCTCGGCAGAGCCTCTTTCTGAAATTACACACGTCTGGCTGTTTCTCCCATGATGAAGGTGCCAGCCCTGAAAGCTGTTGCTGCCCTTCACCTTCCCTCGGCAGCCTATGCACAGGAACAACAGCACTGGGGATAACTGCTTTTCCAGAGACGTAACTTCTCATCGCTCTATTTCTCAGCAGAGCCTCTTTCTGAAATGGAAAACATCGAGCTGTTTCGCTCAGAACGACGATGCCAGCCCTTTAAGCTTTTTGTGCTCTTCACCTTCCCTCAGCACCCTATTCACAGAAACCACAAAATTGGGGATACCTGCTTTCCCAGATACGTAACTTCTCAACGTTCTGGTTCTCGGCAGGGACTTTTTTTGAATTTACAAACGTTGGACTTTTTCCCCAGAAGGAAGGTGCCAGACCTGAAAGCTGTTGCTGCTCTTCGCCTTCCCTGGGTAATCTATTCACAGGAACAACAGCACTTGGGATACCTGCTTTCCCAGAGACGTAACTTGTTCATCGCTCTCGTTTTCGGCAGAGGCTGTTTCTGAAAATACAAACGTCAGGCTGTTTCTCCCAGGACGAAGGTGCCAGCCCTGAAAGCTGTTGCTGCTCTTCAACTTCCCTCGGCAGCTTATGCACAGGAATAACAGCACTGGGGATACCTGCTTTCCCAGAGACGTAACTTCTCAATGTTCTGGTTCTCGGCAGAGACTGTTTCTGAATTTACAAACGTTGGGCTTTTTCTCCCAGGATGAACGTGCCAGCCCTGAAAGCTGTTGCAGCTCTTCACCTTCCCTCGGCAGCCTATGCACAGGAACAACAACACTGGGGATACCTGCTTTCCCAGAGACGTAACTTCTCATCATTCTTCTTCTCGGCAGATCCTCTTTTGAAATAGAAAACTTCCAGCTGTTTCTCCCAGAAGGAAGGTGACAGCCCAGAAAGCTTTGCTGCTATTCACCTTCCCTCAGCAGCCTATTCACAAGATCAACAACACCGGGGATACCTGCCTTTCCCAGAGATGTAACTTCTCATAGCTCTCGTTATCAGCAGAGCCTGTTTCTGAAAATACAAACGTCCAGCTGTTTCTCCCAGGATGAAGGTGCCAGCCCTGAAAGCTGTTGCTACTCTTCACCTGCTCTCGGCAGCTATTTACAGCCATAGCAGCCCTGGGGATACCTGCTTTCCCAGAGAAGTAAGTTCTCACCGATGTCGTTCTCTGCAGAGCCTCTTTCTAAAATGACAAAAGTCGGGCTGTTTATCCCAGCAAGAAGTTGCCAGCCCTGAAAGCTGTTGCTGCTCTTCACCTTCCCTCGGCAGCCTATTCACAGGAACAACAGCACTGGGGATACCTGCTTTCCCAGAGACGTAACTTCTCACCGCTCTCGTTCTCGGCAGAGCCTCTTTATGAAATAGCAAACGTCCTGCTGTTTCTCCCAGGACGAAGGTGCCAGCCCTGAAAGCTGTTGCTGCTCTTCACCTTTCCTCGGCAGCCTATGCACAGGAAAAACAGCACCTGGGATACCTGCTTTCCCAGAGACGTAAATTCTCATCGCTCTGGTTCTCGGCAGAGGCTCTTTCTAAAACACAAAAAGTCTGGCTGTTTCTCCCAAAACGAAGGTGCCAGCCATGAAAGCTGTTGCTGCTCTTCACCTTTCCTCAGCAGCCTATGCACAGGAACAACAGCACCTGGGATACCTGCTTTCCCAGAGACTTACATTCTCATCGCTGTCATTCTCGGCAGAGACTGTTTCTGAAATTACAAACGTCGGGCTGTTTCTCAAAGGATGAAGTTGCCAGCCCTGAAAGCTGTTGCTGCTCTTCACCTGCCCTTGGCAGCCTATTTACAGCCACAGCAGCACTAGGGATACCTGCTTTCCCAGAGACGTACATTCTCATCGCTCTCGAACTCGGCACAGTCTGTTTCTGAAATTACAAACGTCGGGCTATTTCTCCCAGGATGAAGTTGCCAGCCATGAAAGCTGTTGCTGCTCTTCACCTGCCCTCGGCAGCCTATTTACAGCCACAGCAGCACTAGGGATACCTGCTTTCCCAGAGACTTAAATTCTCATAGCTCTCGTTCTAGGCAGAGACTGTTCCTGAAATAGCAAACGTCGGCCTGTTTCTCCCAGGATGAAGGTGCCAGCCCTGAAAGATGTTGCTGGTCTTCACCTTTCCTCGGCAGCAAAGTTACAGCCACAGCAGCACTTGGGATACCTGCTTTCCCAGAGACGTAACTTCTCATCGCTCTGGTTCTCAGCAGATGCTCTTTCTGAAACAGAAAACGTCTGGCTGTTTCTCCCAAAACGAAGGTGCCAGCCATGAAAGCTGTTGCTGCTCTTCTCCTTCCCCCAGCAGCCTAGTTACAGCCGCAGCAGCACTTGGGATACCTGCTTTCCCAGAGACGTAGCTTCTCATCGCTCTGGTTCTCGGGAGATCCTGTTTTGAAATTACAAACGTCTGGCTGCTTCACCCAGAACGAAGGTGCCAGCCATGAAAGCTGTTGCTGCTCTTCACCTTCCCTCGGCAGCCTATTCACAGAAAGAACAACACTGGGTTTACCTGCTTTCCCAGAGACGTAACGTCTCATCGCTCTCGTTCTCTGCAGAGCCTGTTTCTGAAATTACAAACGTCCGGCTGCTTCTCCCAGAACGAACTTGCCAGCCCTGAAAGCTGTTGCTGCTCGTTAATTTCCCTCGGCAGCAAAGTTACAGCCACAGCAGCACTTGGGATACCTGCTTTCCCAGAGACGTAACTTCTCTTCGCTTTCGTTCTCGGCAGAGCCTCTTTCTGAAATTACACACGTCTGGCTGTTTCTCCCAGGATGAAGGTGCCAGCCATGAAAGCTGTTGCTGCTCTTCACCTTCCCTCGGCAGCAAAGTTACAGCCGCAGCAGCACTTGGGATACCTGCTTTCCCAGAGACTTAACTTCTCTTCGCTTTCGTTCTCGGCAGAGCCTCTTTCTGAAATTACACACGTCTGGCTGTTTCTCCCAGGATGAAGGTGCCAGCCCTGAAAGCTGTTGCTGCCCTTCACCTTCCCTCGGCAGCCTATGCACAGGAACAACAGCACTGGGGATAACTGCTTTCCCAGAGACGTAACTTCTCATCGCTCTATTTCTCGGCAGAGCCTCTTTCTGAAATGGAAAATATCGAGCTGTTTCGCTCAGAACGACGATGCCAGCCCTTTAAGCTTTTTGTGCTCTTCACCTTCCCTCAGCAGCCTATTCACAGAAACCACAAAATTGGGGATACCTGCTTTCCCAGATACGTAACTTCTCAACGTTCTGGTTCTCGGCAGGGACTCTTTTTGAATTTACAAACGTTGGACTTTTTCCCCAGAAGGAAGGTGCCAGACCTGAAAGCTGTTGCTGCTCTTCGCCTTCCCTGGGTAATCTATTCACAGGAACAACAGCACTTGGGATACCTGCTTTCCCAGAGACGTAACTTGTTCATCGCTCTCGTTTTCGGCAGAGACTGTTTCTGAAAATACAAACGTCAGGCTGTTTCTCCCAGGACGAAGGTGCCAGCCCTGAAAGCTGTTGCTGCTCTTCAACTTCCCTCGGCAGCTTATGCACAGGAATAACAGCACTGGGGATACCTGCTTTCCCAGAGACGTAACTTCTCAATGTTCTGGTTCTCGGCAGAGACTGTTTCTGAATTTACAAACGTTGGGCTTTTTCTCCCAGGATGAACGTGCCAGCCCTGAAAGCTGTTGCAGCTCTTCACCTTCCCTCGGCAGCCTATGCACAGGAACAACAACACTGGGGATACCTGCTTTCCCAGAGACGTAACTTCTCATCATTCTTCTTCTCGGCAGATCCTCTTTTGACATAGAAAACTTCCAGCTGTTTCTCCCAGAAGGAAGGTGACAGCCCAGAAAGCTTTGCTGCTCTTCACCTTCCCTCAGCAGCCTATTCACAAGATCAACAACACCGGGGATACCTGCCTTTCCCAGAGATGTAACTTCTCATCGCTCTCGTTATCAGCAGAGCCTGTTTCTGAAAATACAAACGTCAGGCTGTTTCTCCCAGGATGAAGGTGCCAGCCCTGAAAGCTGTTGCTACTCTTCACCTGCTCTCGGCAGCTATTTACAGCCATAGCAGCCCTGGGGATACCTGCTTTCCCAGAGAAGTAAGTACTCACCGCTGTCGTTCTCTGCAGAGCCTCTTTCTGAAATGGCAAAAGTCGGGCTGTTTATCCCAGCAAGAAGTTGCCAGCCCTGAAAGCTGTTGCTGCTCTTCACCTTCCCTCAGCAGCCTATGCACAGGAACAACAGCACCTGGGATACCTGCTTTCCCAGAGACGTAACTTCTTATCGGTATCGTTCTCGGAAGAGCCTGTTTCTGAAATCAAAAACGTCCAGCTGTTATTAACGGGACGAAGGTGCCAGCCCTGAAAGCTCTTGCTGCTCTTCACCTTCCCTCGGCAGCCTATTCACAGGAACAACAGCACCTGGGATACCTGCTTTCCCAGAGACGTAACTTCTCACCGCTCTCGTTCTCGGCAGAGCCTCTTTATGAAATAGCAAACGTCCTGCTGTTTCTCCCAGGACGAAGGTGCCAGCCCTGAAAGCTGTTGCTGCTCTTCACCTTTCCTCGGCAGCCTATGCACAGGAAAAACAGCACTAGGGATACCTGCTTTCCCAGAGACTTAAATTCTCATAGCTCTCGTTCTAGGCAGAGACTGTTCCTGAAATAGCAAACGTCGGCCTGTTTCTCCCAGGATGAAGGTGCCAGCCCTGAAAGCTGTTGCTGGTCTTCACCTTTCCTCGGCAGCAAAGTTACAGCCACAGCAGCACTGGGGATACCTGCTTTACCAGACATGTAACTTCTCATCGGTCTCGTTCTCGGTAGAGCATCCTTCTAAAAATACAAATGTCGCGCTATTTCTCCCAGGATGAAGGTGCCAGCCCTGAAAGCTGTTGCTGCTCTACACCTTCCCTCGGAAGCCTTTGCACAGGATCAACAGCACCTGGGATACCTGCTTTCCCAGAGACGTAACTTCTCATCGGTCTTGTTCTCGGCAGAGATTGTTTCTGAAATTAAAAACGTCCACATGTTTTTATTGAGATGAAAGTCCCAGCCCTGAAAGATGGTGCTGCTCTTCACCTTCCCACGGCGGCCTATTCACAGGAACAACAGCACTGGGAATACCTGCTTTCCCAGAGACGTAAATTCTCATCGCTCTCGTTCTCGGCAGAGCCTTTTTCTGAAATAGCAAACGTTGGGCTGTTTCTCCCAGGACGAAGGTGCCAGCCCTGAAAGCTGTTGCTGCTCTTCACATTCCCTCGGCAGCCTCAGAAACAACAGCACTGGGAACACCTGCTTTCCCAGAGACGTAACTTCTCATTGCTCTCGTTCTCGGCAGAGCCTCTTTCTGAAAATACAAACGTCGCGCTATTTGTCCCAGGATGAAGGTGCCAGCCCTGAAAGCTGTTGCTGCTCTACACCTTCCCTCGGCACCCTATGCACAGGAACAACAGCACCTGGGATCCTGCTTTCCTAGAGACGTAACTTCTCATCGGTCTTGTTCTCGGCAGAGACTCTTTCTGAAATTAAAACCATCCACCTGTTTTTATTGAGACGAAGGTGCCAGCCCTGAAATCTGTTCCTGCTCTTCACCTTCCCTTGGCAGCCTATGAACAGGAACAACAGCCCTGGGAATACCTGCTTTCCCAGAGACGTAACTTGTCATGGCTCTGGTTCTCGGCAGAGCCTGTTTCTGAAATTACAAAAATCCGGCTGTTTATCCCAGGACGAAGGTGCCAGCCCTGAAAGCTGTTGCTGCTCTTCACCTTCCGTCGGCAGCCTATGTACAGGAACAACAGCACCTGGGATATCTGCTTTCCCAGATACGTAACTTCTGATCGGAGTCGTTCTCGGCAGAGACTGTTTCTGAAATTACAAACGTCACGCTGTTTCACCCAGAGCGAAGGTGCCAGCCACGAAAGCTGTTACTGCTCTTCACTTTCCCTCGGCAGCCTAGGCACAGGAACAACAGCACTGGGAATACCTGCTTTCCCAGAGACGTAACTTCTCATCGCCCTGGGTCTCGGTAGAGCCTCGTTCTGAAAATAAAAACGTCGGGCTATTTCTCCCAGGATGAAGGTGCCAGCCTTGAAAGCTGTTGCTGCTCTACACCTTCCCTCGGAAGCCTTTGCACAGGAACAAGAGCACCTGGGATACCTGCTTTCCCAGAGACGTAACTTCTCATCCGTCTTGTTCTCGGCAGACACAATTTCTGAAATTAAAAACGTACACCTCTTTTTATTGAGATGAAGGTACCAGCCCTGAAAGATGGTGCTGCTCTTCACCTTCCCACGGCAGCCTATTCACAGGAACAACAGCACTGGGAATACCTGCTTTACCAGAGACGTAACTTCTCACCATTCTTGTTCTCGGCAGAGACTGTTTCTGAAATAGAAAACGTCAGGCTGTTTCTCCCAGAATGAAGGTGCCAGCCAAGAAAGATGTTACTGCTCTTCACTTTTCCTCGGCAGCCTATGCACAGGAACAACAGCACTGGGAATACCTGCTTTCCCAGAGACATAACTTCTCATCGCTCTCGTTCTCGGTAGAGCCTCCTTCTGAAATTACAAACGTCGGGGTATTTCTCCCAGGATGAAGGTGCCAGCCCTGAAAGCTGTTGCTGTACTTCACCTTCTCTCGGCAGCCTATTCACAGGAACAACAGCACTGGGAATACCTGCTTTACCAGAGACGTAACTTCTCATCATTCTTGTTCTCGGCAGAGCCTGTTTCTGAGATAGCAAACGTCAGGCTGTTTCTCCCAGGACGAAGGTGTCACCCACGAAAGCTGTTGCTTCTCCTCACCTTCCCTCAGCAGCGTATGCACACAAAGAACAGCAATGGGGATTCCTGCTTTCCCAGAGACGTAACTTCTCATCTCTCTCGTTCTCTGCAGAGCCTCTTTCTCACATTACAAACGTCCGCATATGTCGTGGTTTAACCCCAGCCAGCAACTAAACACCACGCAGCCGCTCACTCACTCCCCCCCACCCAGTGGGATGGGGGAGAAAATCGGGAGAAGAAGCAAAACCCGTGGGTTGAGATAAGAACGGTTTAATAGAACAGAAAAGAAGAAACTAATAATGATAATGATAACACTAATAAAATGACAACAGCAATAATGAAAGGATTGGAATGTACAAATGATACGCAGTGCAATTGCTCACCACCCGCCGACCGACACCCAGCCAGTCCCCCGAGCGGCGAATCCCTGCCCCCCACTTCCCCGTTTCTGTACTGGATGGGACGTCACATGGTATGGAATACACCGTTGGCCAGTTTGGGTCAGGTGCCCTGGCTGTGTCCTGTGCCAACTTCTTGTGCCCCTCCAGCTTTCTCACTGGCTGGGCATGAGAAGCTGAAAAATCCTTGACATTAGTCTAAACACTACTGAGCAACAACTGAAAACATCAGTGTTATCAACATTCTTCGCTCTGAACTCAAAACATAGCACTGTACCAGCTACTAGGAAGACAGTTAACTCTATCCCAGCTGAAACCAGGACAGTATCCACCCCTTATTCTATACCATTGACGTCATGCACAGTTCCCATACCTTCAGTTACATCCTGATCAATCATCACTTTTCCATCCCTTTAAGACATATGAGCAATGATATATATATATATGTATACACACACAGAGATATCATTCCTTTAGTTCATGGGTCATGTTCATAAAATGTTCATTGAGTTCATTTAGTTTCCGACTCTGGGCTCCATCTGTCATACCAGTCTTTCTGGGCAGGAGGGATGGTGCAAAGTCCTCTCAGTCGGTAGAGCAGAATTGGGCTTCAGTGCAGTGTGACAAGCAGGTGACATTTGGCGCAGCAGGAGGATGGTGTGCACCGTTGGATTGTTGCATGCTGGAGTCAGTTCTGGTTCCATCACTACTGCGCTTTGCTCAGTTTTATCACAGTTCTTTTCTTGCTTGATCTAAGTGATTCTTACTATAGTACTATGGATATAGCACATAATTATAGTAAGGATAATATACAGTAGCAGGGTTATATAGCAACTAATATACAGTTTAATTCTGGCTGTTCTCACCTAAAATTAAATCCCCTTGAGGCACACATCGGACTTCCCCATCTTTTCGCATCACCCACCAAGTGCACCCAGGCCCTTGAGCAAAAGCAATCCCACGAATGGGTTTACCTTTGCCTGAGGCAGGAGTAACCCAGACTGTCTTCCCTAACATATTTTTTATGTGCACTACAGGGACTTTATCCCCTTCTACAGTATGTAAAAATTCCGACTGGGCAGGGCCACCCCGATTGGCAGATCCTCTGGTGTTGACTAACCAGGTGGCTTTTGCTAAATGTGTATCCCAATGTTTGAAAGTTCCACCCCCCATTGCTCTCAATGTAGTCTTTAACAGTCCATTGTATCGCTCAATTTTCCCAGAGGCTGGTGCATGATAGGGGATATGATACACCCACTCAATGCCATGCTCTTTGGCCCAGGTGTCTATGAGGTTGTTTCGGAAATGAGTCCCGTTGTCTGACTCAATTCGTTCTGGGGTGCCATGTCGCCACAAGACTTGCTTTTCTAGGCCCAGGATAGTGTTCCGGGCGGTGGCATGGGGCACAGAATATGTTTCCAGCCATCCAGTGGTTGCTTCCACCATCGTGAGCACATAGCGCTTGCCTTGGCGAGTTTGTGGGAGTGTGATATAGTCAATCTGCCAGGCTTCTCCATATTTATATTTCAGCCATCGCCCTCCATACCACAGGGGCTTTAACCGCTTGGCTTGCTTAATTGCAGCACATGTTTCACATTCATGGATAACCTGTGCAATAGTGTCCATGGTCAAGTCCACCCCTCGGTCACGAGCCCATCTATATGTTGCATCTCTTCCCTGATGGCCTGAAGCATCATGGGCCCACCGAGCCATAAATAGCTCACCCTTATGTTGCCAGTCCAGGTCCACCTGAGCCACTTCAATCTTGGCAGCCTGATCCACCTGTTGGTTGTTTTGATGTTCTTCAGTGGCCCGACTCTTGGGTATGTGAGCATCTACGTGACGTACTTTTACAACCAGATTCTCTAGCCGGGATGCAATATCTTGCCACAGTGCGGCAGCCCAGATGGGTTTACCTCTGCGCTGCCAGTTGCTCTGCTTCCATTGCTGTAGCCAGCCCCACAGGGCATTTGCCACCATCCATGAGTCAGTATAGAGATAGAGCACTGGCCACTTTTCTCTTTCAGCAATATCTAATGCTAGCTGGATGGCTTTCACCTCTGCAAACTGACTCGATTCACCTTCTCCTTCAGCAGTTTCTGCAACTTGTCGTGTAGGACTCCATACGGCAGCTTTCCACCTCCGATGCTTTCCCACGATGCGACAGGATCCGTCAGTGAACAGGGCATATTGCCTCTCATTTTCTGGCAGTTTATTATACAGCGGGGCCTCTTCAGCACGTGCCACCTCCTCCTCTGGCGACATTCCAAAATCTTTGCCTTCTGGCCAGTCCGTGATCACTTCCAAAATTCCTGGGCGACTGGGGTTTCCTATGCGAGCCCGTTGTGTGATCAGTGCAATCCACTTACTCCACGTGGCATCAGTCGCGTGATGTGTAGAGGAGACCCTCCCTTTGAACATCCAGCCCAGCACTGGCAGTCGGGGTGCTAAGAGGAGCTGTGTTTCAGTACCAACAACTTCTGAGGCAGCTTGAACTCCTTCATATGCTGCCAATATCTCCTTTTCAGTTGGAGTATAGCGAGCCTCGGATCCTCTGTATCCCCGACTCCAAAACCCCAGGGGTCGGCCTCGGGTCTCCCCAGGTGCTTTCTGCCAGAGGCTCCAGGTAGGGCCATTCTCCCCAGCTGCAGTATAGAGCACATTTTTAACATCTTGTCCTGTCCGGACTGGTCCAAGGGCTACTGCGTGAACAATCTCCCGTTTAATTTGTTCAAAGGCTTGTTGTTGCTCAGGGCCCCATTGAAAATCATTCTTCTTTCGGGTCACTTGATAGAGAGGGCTTACAATCAGACTGTAATTTGGAATATGCATTCTCCAAAACCCCACGACACCTAAGAAGGCCTGTGTTTCCTTTTTATTAGTTGGTGGAGACATAGCTGCTATTTTGTTAATCACATCCATTGGGATCTGACGACGCCCATCTTGCCATTTTATTCCTAAAAACTGGATCTCCCGTGCAGGTCCCTTGACC
Organism: Harpia harpyja; assembly: GCF_026419915.1. Lineage (NCBI taxonomy): Eukaryota > Metazoa > Chordata > Aves > Accipitriformes > Accipitridae > Harpia > Harpia harpyja. The sequence goes on from NC_068969.1 coordinate 58,823,448, forward strand.
TTACCTTCTTTTATGGCAAAACCGGCTTTCAGAAGGATTTGGATTATTTTCTTCCCTTTCTCAAAGACTTCTTCTGCCGTGTTGCCCCATACGATGATGTCATCAATGTATTGCAGGTGTTCCGGAGCTTCACCTTTTTCCAGTGCAGTCTGGATTAGTCCATGGCAAATGGTGGGGCTGTGTTTCCACCCCTGGGGCAGTCGATTCCAAGTGTACTGGACACCCCTCCAAGTAAAGGCAAATTGTGGACGACACTCTGCTGCCAGAGGGATTGAGAAAAACGCATTAGCAATGTCAATTGTAGCATACCACTTGGCTGCCTTTGACTCTAGTTCGTATTGAAGTTCTAGCATATCTGGAACGGCAGCACTCAGCGGTGGCGTAACTTCATTCAGGCCGCGATAGTCAACTGTTAGTCTCCACTCCCCATTAGACTTTCGCACGGGCCATATGGGACTATTAAAAGGTGAGCGAGTTTTGCTGATCACTCCTTGGCTCTCCAGTTGGCGAATCAACTTGTGGATGGGAATCAGAGAGTCTCGGTTGGTGCGATATTGCCGCCGGTGCACCGTCGTGGTAGCAATTGGTACTTGTTGTTCTTCAACCCTCAGCAACCCCACAATCGAAGGGTCTTGAGAGAGACCAGGCAGGGTAGACAGCTGTTCCGTGCCCTCCGTCTCCAAGGCAGCTATACCAAAAGCCCATCGATACCCCTTTGGGTCCTTAAAATACCCTCTCCTGAGATAGTCTATGCCAAGGATGCACGGAGCCTCTGGACCAGTCACAATGGGGTGTTTCTGCCATTCATTCCCAGTTAGGCTTACTTCAGCTTCCAATACAGTTAACTCTTGGGATCCCCCTGTCACACCAGAAATAGAAATGGGTTCTGCCCCTTCATAACTTGATGGCATTAAAGTACACTGTGCGCCGGTGTCTACTAGAGCCTTATACTCCTGTGGGTCTAACGTGCCAGGCCATCGAATCCACACAGTCCAATAGACCCGGTTATCCCTTTCCTCCACCTGGCTGGAGGCAGGGCCCCTCTAATTCTGGTCAGAGTATCCAGTATTCACTTCTCGTAAAATTGGCTCAGAAGTCCCTTCAAGAGGATCAGAAATAAGATCAGCCCTTCTACTCTGTTTGGAAACCGGAGCGGCATTTTTCCTGGTAGAATCCCCTTTTGTGGTGTTTTTTCCTCGCAGCTCACGTACCCGTGCATTTAGGACCGAGGTAGGTTTTCCATCCCATTTCCTCATGTCCTCTCCATGATCACATAAGTAAAACCACAGGGCACCTCGCGGTGTGTACCTTCTATATTCTTTCTCTTGGGCAGAGGAGCGCTCACTCCTAATAGCTGAGACATTGGTCCTTACAGGTGGGCAACAGGACATCTCCTCTTTGAATTGCTGGAAATCCTCGGACAGCTTCTCCACAGCCGAAATGCAGGCTTGTAGGGAGGAGGAGAGATTCTCTTCGTATTGACGGAGTTGGCGAGCCACTTCATCCACTGTCGGTGCCTCTTCGTCTTTCCAGGTCATTATTGCCAGTGAGTTGGCATAGGACGATGGTGCGCTCCGTACAAACTTCCGCCACATGGGTCGTGTGCATTGGACTTCGTCTGGATCTTTGGGTAATTGTGGGTTGTCCGGATCATGATGAATTGTCTCTAGCACAGCTAATTCCCTCAGATATTGGATACCTTTTTCCATGGTTGTCCACTTGCTTGATTGACATATAACATCTTCCTTAAAGGGGTACCTTTCCTTCACACTTGACAGGAGTCGCCTCCAGAGGCTGATGGCTTGTGTCCCTTTTCCAATTGCCTTGTCAATGCCACCTTCCCTGGCAAGCGATCCCAGCTGCTTGGCTTCCCTACCTTCTAATTCCAAGCTATTAGCCCCATTGTCCCAGCATCGGAGGAGCCAGGTGATAATATGCTCACCTATACGGCGGCCAAAATCTTTTCGCATATCCCGCAGCTCACTCAAGGATAGGGACCGGGTTATTACCTCTGGTTCTGCCTCTTCCTCCTGTTCCCGTGATGACCCTGGTTCGCCTTCATCCTTCGCTAAGCGAACTGATTTTTTTGTATATTTCTTTTTCTGTACGGGGGCAACTGATACTGGTGCAGGTTGGTCCACTGGTTCAGTTGCAGTACCGCTCGCCGGGTCTTGGATAACCGCAGTGTCTGTTGCCAAGGTTTGGGTAGCTGCTGTGCTCGTTGCTGGGGCTGGAGGGACCTCAGTGCCCGTTGCCGAGGTTTGGGTAGCTGCCGTGCTCATTGCCGAGGCTGGAGGGGCTGCAGTGCCTGTCGCTGAGGTTTGGATAGCCACAGTGCTCATCGTTTTGTTGTTAGGTCCAGAGACCTTCTCTTCCCCTTGAGGGTACTGAGTGGTGTCGAACAGGGCTCGATAGGCATGGGCCAGGCCCCAGCACGTTGCAGTAATTTGTATCTCTCTGGAGCTGCCGGGGTGACAGCATACCTTTTCCAAATATTTTACTAGTTCTTCTGGATTCTGCACTTGTTCAGGGGTGAATTTCCAAAACACTGGAGGTGCCCACTTTTCTAGGTACTTGCCCATACTACCCCACACACCCTGCCACTCATAATTATCCAGCCTTGGGGCAGATCTCTGGGTGATTTTCTTAAATAGTTGTTTAACCTTAAATGAGAGCTGAACCACATTCAGAAGCATGCTAATTCCTAGCAGTAGGGCTAGGACCGTGCTGGTCCCAACATCCCAAGAGTATTCAAATTTTTCAAAATTCTCAAACACCATTGTAACTGGACTGAAGGAGAAAGGAGAGGGGAAGAAAGGTATCCCACCCATAGACTGGTTTTCCAAGGAGGAAAGGTAAATGGTATAATTATTAATAGTTTCCCACAGATGGCTTCCACAGTATAAAGGTGACAATGCTGGGTGCAAGTACCGGATTAATCCCACAGCCGACGACTTTATCATACCATAAACCAGTGTTATACAATACATCAAAGCGAAAACCTTAATCCACCTCCCACGGATGATAAGCAGCAGAAGAGGGACTACATACAGCAAGCGAGGTGATACATAACAGAACTTTAAAAACCAGAGCAACAACTCTAAGAACACATAAATCAACATAATGACCAGCAACTATTAGACCGATATAATGAATGCTTATAACAAATTTGTTTTAACAAGCTCTGGTCAGGTTTGTCGTTATCTCAACCCTTCGTGCCCCACGTTGGGCGCCAAAAAGGACTGTCGTGGTTTAACCCCAGCCAGCAACTAAACACCACGCAGCCGCTCACTCACTCCCCCCGCACCCGGTGGGATGGGGGAGAAAATCGGGAGAAGAAGCAAAACCCGTGGGTTGAGATAAGAACGGTTTAATAGAACAGAAAAGAAGAAACTAATAATGATAATGATAACACTAATAAAATGACAACAGCAATAATGAAAGGATTGGAATGTACAAATGATACGCAGTGCAATTGCTCACCACCCGCCGACCGACACCCAGCCAGTCCCCCGAGCGGCGAATCCCTGCCCCCCACTTCCCCGTTTCTGTACTGGATGGGACGTCACATGGTATGGAATACACCGTTGGCCAGTTTGGGTCAGGTGCCCTGGCTGTGTCCTGTGCCAACTTCTTGTGCCCCTCCAGCTTTCTCACTGGCTGGGCATGAGAAGCTGAAAAATCCTTGACATTAGTCTAAACACTACTGAGCAACAACTGAAAACATCAGTGTTATCAACATTCTTCGCTCTGAACTCAAAACATAGCACTGTACCAGCTACTAGGAAGACAGTTAACTCTATCCCAGCTGAAACCAGGACAGCATATTTCTGCCACAAGGAAGGTGCCAGCCCTAAAAGCTGTTCCTGCTCTTTTCTATCCCTCTGCAGCCTATTTACAGCCACAGCAGCACTTCGGATACCTGCTTTCCCAGAGACGTAACTTCTCATCGCTCTTGTTCTCGGCAGAGCCTCTTTCTAAAAATTACAAACGTCTGGCTGCTTCTCCCATAACTAAGGTTCCAGCCATGAAAGCTGTTGCTGCTCTTCACCTTCCCTCGGCAGCCTATGCACAGAAAGAACAACACTTGGGATACCTGCTTTCCCAGAGACTTATCTTCTCATCGATCTCGTTCTTGGCAGAGACTCTTTCTGAAATTACAAACGTCCGCATATTTCTGCCACAAGGAAGGTGCCAGCCCTAAAAGCTGTTGCTGCTCTTTTCTTTCCCTCGGCAGCCTATTCACAGGAACAACAGCACTGGGGATACCTGCTTTCCCAGGGACGTAACTTCTCATCGCTCTCGTTCTCGGCAGAGCCTCTTTCTGAAATTACAAACGTCTGGCTGCTTCTCCAATAACTAAGGTGCCAGCCCTGAAAGCTGTTGCTGCTCTTCACCTTCCCTCGGCAGCAAAGTTACAGCCACAGCAGCACTTGGGATACCTGCTTTCCCAGAGACGTAACTTCTCATCGCTCTGGTTCTCAGCAGATGCTCTTTCTGAAACAGAAAAAGTCTGGCTGTTTCTCCCAAAACGAAGGTGCCAGCCATGAAAGCTGTTGCTGCTCTTCTCCTTCCCCCAGCAGCCTAGTTACAGCCGCAGCAGCACTTGGGATACCTGCTTTCCCAGAGACGTAGCTTCTCATCGCTCTGGTTCTCGGGAGATCCTGTTTTGAAATTACAAACGTCTGGCTGCTTCACCCAGAACGAAGGTGACAGCCCTGAAAGCTGTTGCTGCTCTTCACCTTCCCTCGGCAGCCTATTCACAGAAGGAACAACACTGGGTTTTCCTGCTTTCCCAGAGACGTAACGTCTCATCGCTCTCGTTCTCTGCAGAGCCTGTTTCTGAAATTACAAACGTCCGGCTGCTTCTCCCAGAACGAAGTTGCCAGCCCTGAAAGCTGTTGCTGCTCGTTAATTTCCCTCGGCAGCCTAGTTACAGCCACAGCAGCACTTGCGATACCTGCTTTCCCACAGACGTAACTTCTCATCGCTTTCGTTCTCGGCAGAGCCTCCTTCTCATATTACAAACATCCGCATATTTCTGCCACCAGGAAGGTGCCAGCCCTGAAAGCTGTTGCTGCTCTTCACCTTCCCTCGGCAGCAAAGTTACAGCCACAGCAGCACTTGGGATACCTGCTTTCCCAGAGACGTAACTTCTCTTCGCTTTCGTTCTCGGCAGAGCCTCTTTCTGAAATTACACACGTCTGGCTGTTTCTCCCAGGATGAAGGTGCCAGCCATGAAAGCTGTTGCTGCTCTTCACCTTCCCCCAGCAGCCTAGTTACAGCCGCAGCAGCACTTGGGATACCTGCTTTCCCAGAGACGTAACTTCTCTTCGCTTTCGTTCTCGGCAGAGCCTCTTTCTGAAATTACACACGTCTGGCTCTTTCTCCCAGGATTAAGGTGCCAGCCCTGAAAGCTCTTGCTGCCCTTCACCTTCCCTCGGCAGCCTATGCACAGGAACAACAGCACTGGGGATAACTGCTTTCCCAGAGACGTAACTTCTCATCGCTCTATTTCTCGGCAGAGCCTCTTTCTGAAATGGAAAACATCGAGCTGTTTCGCTCAGAACGACGATGCCAGCCCTTTAAGCTTTTTGTGCTCTTCACCTTCCCTCAGCAGCCTATTCACAGAAACCACAAAATTGGGGATACCTGCTTTCCCAGATACGTAACTTCTCAACATTCTGGTTCTCGGCAGGGACTCTTTTTGAATTTACAAACGTTGGACTTTTTCCCCAGAAGGAAGGTGCCAGACCTGAAAGCTGTTGCTGCTCTTCGCCTTCCCTGGGTAATCTATTCACAGGAACAACAGCACTTGGGATACCTGCTTTCCCAGAGACGTAACTTGTTCATCGCTCTCGTTTTCGGCAGAGACTGTTTCTGAAAATACAAACGTCAGGCTGTTTCTCCCAGGACGAAGGTGCCAGCCCTGAAAGCTGTTGCTGCTCTTCAACTTCCCTCGGCAGCTTATGCACAGGAATAACAGCACTGGGGATACCTGCTTTCCCAGAGACGTAACTTCTCAATGTTCTGGTTCTCGGCAGAGACTGTTTCTGAATTTACAAACGTTGGGCTTTTTCTCCCAGGATGAACGTGCCAGCCCTGAAAGCTGTTGCAGCTCTTCACCTTCCCTCGGCAGCCTATGCACAGGAACAACAACACTGGGGATACCTGCTTTCCCAGAGACGTAACTTCTCATCATTCTTCTTCTCGGCAGATCCTCTTTTGACATAGAAAACTTCCAGCTGTTTCTCCCAGAAGGAAGGTGACAGCCCAGAAAGCTTTGCTGCTATTCACCTTCCCTCAGCAGCCTATTCACAAGATCAACAACACCGGGGATACCTGCCTTTCCCAGAGATGTAACTTCTCATCGCTCTCGTTATCAGCAGAGCCTGTTTCTGAAAATACAAACGTCAGGCTGTTTCTCCCCGGATGAAGGTGCCAGCCCTGAAAGCTGTTGCTACTCTTCACCTGCTCTCGGCAGCTATTTACAGCCATAGCAGCCCTGGGGATACCTGCTTTCCCAGAGAAGTAAGTACTCACCGCTGTCGTTCTCTGCAGAGCCTCTTTCTGAAATGGCAAAAGTCGGGCTGTTTGTCCCAGCAAGAAGTTGCCAGCCCTGAAAGCTGTTGCTGCTCTTCACCTTCCCTCGGCAGCCTATTCACAGGAACAACAGCACCTGGGATACCTGCTTTCCCAGAGACGTAACTTCTTATCGGTATCGTTCTCGGAAGAGCCTGTTTCTGAAATCAAAAACGTCCAGCTGTTTTTAACGGGACGAAAGTGCCAGCCCTGAAAGCTCTTGCTGCTCTTCACCTTCCCTCGGCAGCCTATTCACAGGAACAACAGCACTGGGGATACCTGCTTTCCCAGAGACGTAACTTCTCCCCGCTCTCGTTCTCAGCAGAGCCTCTTTATGAAATAGCAAACGTCCTGCTGTTTCTCCCAGGACGAAGGTGCCAGCCCTGAAAGCTGTTGCTGCTCTTCACCTTTCCTCGGCAGCCTATGCACAGGAAAAACAGCACCTGGAATACATGCTTTCCCAGAGACGTAAATTCTCATCGCTCTGGTTCTCGGCAGATGCTCTTTCTAAAACACAAAAAGTCTGGCTGTTTCTCCCAAAACGAAGGTGCCAGCCATGAAAGCTGTTGCTGCTCTTCACCTTTCCTCGGCAGCCTATGCACAGGAACAACAGCACCTGGGATACCTGCTTTCGCAGAGACTTACATTCTCATCGCTCTCGAACTCGGCACAGTCTGTTTCTGAAATTACAAACGTCCGCCTATTTCTCCCAGGATGAAGTTGCCAGCCCTGAAAGCTGTTGCTGCTCTTCACCTGCCCTCGGCAGCCTATTTACAGCCACAGCAGCACTAGGGATACCTGCTTTCCCAGAGACTTAAATTCTCATAGCTCTCGTTCTAGGCAGAGACTGTTCCTGAAATAGCAAACGTCGGCCTGTTTCTCCCAGGATGAAGGTGCCAGCCCTGAAAGATGTTGCTGGTCTTCACCTTTCCTCGGCAGCAAAGTTACAGCCACAGCAGCACTTGGGATACCTGCTTTCCCAGAGACGTAACTTCTCATCGCTCTGGTTCTCAGCAGATGCTCTTTCTGAAACAGAAAACGTCTGGCTGTTTCTCCCAAAACGAAGGTGCCAGCCATGAAAGCTGTTGCTGCTCTTCTCCTTCCCCCAGCAGCCTAGTTACAGCCGCAGCAGCACTTGGGATACCTGCTTTCCCAGAGACGTAGCTTCTCATCGCTCTGGTTCTCGGGAGATCCTGTTTTGAAATTACAAACCTCTGGCTGCTTCACCCAGAACGAAGGTGACAGCCCTGAAAGCTGTTGCTGCTCTTCACCTTCCCTCGGCAGCCTATTCACAGAAAGAACAACACTGGGTTTACCTGCTTTCCCAGAGACGTAACGTCTCATCGCTCTCGTTCTCTGCAGAGCCTGTTTCTGAAATTACAAACGTCCGGCTGCTTCTCCCAGAACGAAGTTGCCAGCCCTGAAAGCTGTTGCTGCTCGTTAATTTCCCTCGGCAGCCTAGTTACAGCCACAGCAGCACTTGCGATACCTGCTTTCCCACAGACGTAACTTCTCATCGCTTTCATTCTCGGCAGAGCCTCCTTCTCATATTACAAACATCCGCATATTTCTGCCACCAGGAAGGTGCCAGCCCTGAAAGCTGTTGCTGCTCTTCACCTTCCCTCGGCAGCAAAGTTACAGCCGCAGCAGCACTTGGGATACCTGCTTTCCCAGAGACGTAACTTCTCTTCGCTTTCGTTCTCGGCAGAGCCTCTTTCTGAAATTACACACGTCTGGCTGTTTCTCCCATGATGAAGGTGCCAGCCCTGAAAGCTGTTGCTGCCCTTCACCTTCCCTCGGCAGCCTATGCACAGGAACAACAGCACTGGGGATAACTGCTTTTCCAGAGACGTAACTTCTCATCGCTCTATTTCTCGGCAGAGCCTCTTTCTGAAATGGAAAACATCGAGCTGTTTCGCTCACAACGACGATGCCAGCCCTTTAAGCTTTTTGTGCTCTTCACCTTCCCTCAGCAGCCTATTCACAGAACCAACAGCACTGGGGATACCTGCTTTCCCAGAGACGTAACTTCTCAACGTTCTGGTTCTCGGCAGGGACTTTTTTTGAATTTACAAACGTTGGACTTTTTCCCCAGAAGGAAGGTGCCAGACCTGAAAGCTGTTGCTGCTCTTCGCCTTCCCTGGGTAATCTATTCACCGGAACAACAGCACTTGGGATACCTGCTTTCCCAGAGACGTAACTTGTTCATCGCTCTCGTTTTCGGCAGAGACTGTTTCTGAAAATACAAACGTCAGGCTGTTTCTCCCAGGACGAAGGTGCCAGCCCTGAAAGCTGTTGCTGCTCTTCAACTTCCCTCGGCAGCTTATGCACAGGAATAACAGCACTGGGGATACCTGCTTTCCCAGAGACGTAACTTCTCAATGTTCTGGTTCTCGGCAGAGACTGTTTCTGAATTTACAAACGTTGGGCTTTTTCTCCCAGGATGAACGTGCCAGCCCTGAAAGCTGTTGCAGCTCTTCACCTTCCCTCGGCAGCCTATGCACAGGAACAACAACACTGGGGATACCTGCTTTCCCAGAGACGTAACTTCTCATCATTCTTCTTCTCGGCAGATCCTCTTTTGAAATAGAAAACTTCCAGCTGTTTCTCCCAGAAGGAAGGTGACAGCCCAGAAAGCTTTGCTGCTATTCACCTTCCCTCAGCAGCCTATTCACAAGATCAACAACACCGGGGATACCTGCCTTTCCCAGAGATGTAACTTCTCATCGCTCTCGTTATCAGCAGAGCCTGTTTCTGAAAATACAAACGTCAGGCTGTTTCTCCCAGGATGAAGGTGCCAGCCCTGAAAGCTGTTGCTACTCTTCACCTGCTCTCGGCAGCTATTTACAGCCATAGCAGCCCTGGGGATACCTGCTTTCCCAGAGAAGTAAGTTCTCACCGATGTCGTTCTCTGCAGAGCCTCTTTCTAAAATGACAAAAGTCGGGCTGTTTATCCCAGCAAGAAGTTGCCAGCCCTGAAAGCTGTTGCTGCTCTTCACCTTCCCTCGGCAGCCTATTCACAGGAACAACAGCACTGGGGATACCTGCTTTCCCAGAGACGTAACTTCTCACCGCTCTCGTTCTCGGCAGAGCCTCTTTATGAAATAGCAAACGTCCTGCTGTTTCTCCCAGGACGAAGGTGCCAGCCCTGAAAGCTGTTGCTGCTCTTCACCTTTCCTCGGCAGCCTATGCACAGGAAAAACAGCACCTGGGATACCTGCTTTCCCAGAGACGTAAATTCTCATCGCTCTGGTTCTCGGCAGAGGCTCTTTCTAAAACACAAAAAGTCTGGCTGTTTCTCCCAAAACGAAGGTGCCAGCCATGAAAGCTGTTGCTGCTCTTCACCTTTCCTCAGCAGCCTATGCACAGGAACAACAGCACCTGGGATACCTGCTTTCCCAGAGACTTACATTCTCATCGCTGTCATTCTCGGCAGAGACTGTTTCTGAAATTACAAACGTCGGGCTGTTTCTCAAAGGATGAAGTTGCCAGCCCTGAAAGCTGTTGCTGCTCTTCACCTGCCCTTGGCAGCCTATTTACAGCCACAGCAGCACTAGGGATACCTGCTTTCCCAGAGACGTACATTCTCATCGCTCTCGAACTCGGCACAGTCTGTTTCTGAAATTACAAACGTCCGCCTATTTCTCCCAGGATGAAGTTGCCAGCCCTGAAAGCTGTTGCTGCTCTTCACCTGCCCTCGGCAGCCTATTTACAGCCACAGCAGCACTAGGGATACCTGCTTTCCCAGAGACTTAAATTCTCATAGCACTCGTTCTAGGCAGAGACTGTTCCTGAAATAGCAAACGTCGGCCTGTTTCTCCCAGGATGAAGGTGCCAGCCCTGAAAGCTGTTGCTGGTCTTCACCTTTCCTCGGCAGCAAAGTTACAGCCACAGCAGCACTTGGGATACCTGCTTTCCCAGAGACGTAGCTTCTCATCGCTCTGGTTCTCGGGAGATCCTGTTTTGAAATTACAAACCTCTGGCTGCTTCACCCAGAACGAAGGTGCCAGCCATGAAAGCTGTTGCTGCTCTTCACCTTCCCTCGGCAGCCTATTCACAGAAAGAACAACACTGGGTTTACCTGCTTTCCCAGAGACGTAACGTCTCATCGCTCTCGTTCTCTGCAGAGCCTGTTTCTGAAATTACAAACGTCCGGCTGCTTCTCCCAGAACGAAGTTGCCAGCCCTGAAAGCTGTTGCTGCTCTTCACCTTCCCTCGGCAGCCTATGCACAGGAACAACAGCACCTGGGATACCTGCTTTCCCAGAGACGTAACTTCTCACCGCTCTGGTTCTTGGCAGAGGCTCTTTCTAAAACACAAAATGTCTGGCTGTTTCTCCCAAAACGAAGGTGCCAGCCATGAAAGCTGTTGCTGCTCTTCACCTTCCCTCGGCAGCCTATGCACAGGAACAACAGCACCTGGGATACCTGCTTTCCCAGAGACGTAAATTCTCATCGCTGTCATTCTCTGCAGAGCCTGTTTCTGAAATTACAAACGTCCACCTGCTTCTCCCAGAACGAAGTTGCCAGCCCTGAAAGCTGTTGCTGCCCTTCACCTTCCCTCGGCAGCCTATGCACAGGAACAACAGCACTGGGGATAACTGCTTTTCCAGAGACGTAACTTCTCATCGCTCTATTTCTCGGCAGAGCCTCTTTCTGAAATGGAAAACATCGAGCTGTTTCGCTCACAACGACGATGCCAGCCCTTTAAGCTTTTTGTGCTCTTCACCTTCCCTCAGCAGCCTATTCACAGAACCAACAGCACTGGGGATACCTGCTTTCCCAGAGACGTAACTTCTCAACGTTCTGGTTCTCGGCAGGGACTTTTTTTGAATTTACAAACGTTGGACTTTTTCCCCAGAAGGAAGGTGCCAGACCTGAAAGCTGTTGCTGCTCTTCGCCTTCCCTGGGTAATCTATTCACCGGAACAACAGCACTTGGGATACCTGCTTTCCCAGAGACGTAACTTGTTCATCGCTCTCGTTTTCGGCAGAGACTGTTTCTGAAAATACAAACGTCAGGCTGTTTCTCCCAGGACGAAGGTGCCAGCCCTGAAAGCTGTTGCTGCTCTTCAACTTCCCTCGGCAGCTTATGCACAGGAATAACAGCACTGGGGATACCTGCTTTCCCAGAGACGTAACTTCTCAATGTTCTGGTTCTCGGCAGAGACTGTTTCTGAATTTACAAACGTTGGGCTTTTTCTCCCAGGATGAACGTGCCAGCCCTGAAAGCTGTTGCAGCTCTTCACCTTCCCTCGGCAGCCTATGCACAGGAACAACAACACTGGGGATACCTGCTTTCCCAGAGACGTAACTTCTCATCATTCTTCTTCTCGGCAGATCCTCTTTTGAAATAGAAAACTTCCAGCTGTTTCTCCCAGAAGGAAGGTGACAGCCCAGAAAGCTTTGCTGCTATTCACCTTCCCTCAGCAGCCTATTCACAAGATCAACAACACCGGGGATACCTGCCTTTCCCAGAGATGTAACTTCTCATCGCTCTCGTTATCAGCAGAGCCTGTTTCTGAAAATACAAACGTCAGGCTGTTTCTCCCAGGATGAAGGTGCCAGCCCTGAAAGCTGTTGCTACTCTTCACCTGCTCTCGGCAGCTATTTACAGCCATAGCAGCCCTGGGGATACCTGCTTTCCCAGAGAAGTAAGTTCTCACCGATGTCGTTCTCTGCAGAGCCTCTTTCTAAAATGACAAAAGTCGGGCTGTTTATCCCAGCAAGAAGTTGCCAGCCCTGAAAGCTGTTGCTGCTCTTCACCTTCCCTCGGCAGCCTATGCACAGGAACAACAGCACTGGGGATACCTGCTTTCCCAGAGACGTAACTTCTCACCGCTCTCGTTCTCGGCAGAGCCTCTTTATGAAATAGCAAACGTCCTGCTGTTTCTCCCAGGACGAAGGTGCCAGCCCTGAAAGCTGTTGCTGCTCTTCACCTTTCCTCGGCAGCCTATGCACAGGAAAAACAGCACCTGGGATACCTGCTTTCCCAGAGACGTAAATTCTCATCGCTCTGGTTCTCGGCAGAGGCTCTTTCTAAAACACAAAAAGTCTGGCTGTTTCTCCCAAAACGAAGGTGCCAGCCATGAAAGCTGTTGCTGCTCTTCACCTTTCCTCAGCAGCCTATGCACAGGAACAACAGCACCTGGGATACCTGCTTTCCCAGAGACTTACATTCTCATCGCTGTCATTCTCGGCAGAGACTGTTTCTGAAATTACAAACGTCGGGCTGTTTCTCAAAGGATGAAGTTGCCAGCCCTGAAAGCTGTTGCTGCTCTTCACCTTCCCTCGGCAGCCTATGCACAGGAACAACAGCACCTGGGATACCTGCTTTCCCAGAGACGTAACTTCTCACCGCTCTGGTTCTTGGCAGAGGCTCTTTCTAAAACACAAAATGTCTGGCTGTTTCTCCCAAAACGAAGGTGCCAGCCATGAAAGCTGTTGCTGCTCTTCACCTTCCCTCGGCAGCCTATGCACAGGAACAACAGCACCTGGGATACCTGCTTTCCCAGAGACGTAAATTCTCATCGCTGTCATTCTCTGCAGAGCCTGTTTCTGAAATTACAAACGTCCACCTGCTTCTCCCAGAACGAAGTTGCCAGCCCTGAAAGCTGTTGCTGCCCTTCACCTTCCCTCGGCAGCCTATGCACAGGAACAACAGCACTGGGGATAACTGCTTTTCCAGAGACGTAACTTCTCATCGCTCTATTTCTCGGCAGAGCCTCTTTCTGAAATGGAAAACATCGAGCTGTTTCGCTCACAACGACGATGCCAGCCCTTTAAGCTTTTTGTGCTCTTCACCTTCCCTCAGCAGCCTATTCACAGAACCAACAGCACTGGGGATACCTGCTTTCCCAGAGACGTAACTTCTCAACGTTCTGGTTCTCGGCAGGGACTTTTTTTGAATTTACAAACGTTGGACTTTTTCCCCAGAAGGAAGGTGCCAGACCTGAAAGCTGTTGCTGCTCTTCGCCTTCCCTGGGTAATCTATTCACCGGAACAACAGCACTTGGGATACCTGCTTTCCCAGAGACGTAACTTGTTCATCGCTCTCGTTTTCGGCAGAGACTGTTTCTGAAAATACAAACGTCAGGCTGTTTCTCCCAGGACGAAGGTGCCAGCCCTGAAAGCTGTTGCTGCTCTTCAACTTCCCTCGGCAGCTTATGCACAGGAATAACAGCACTGGGGATACCTGCTTTCCCAGAGACGTAACTTCTCAATGTTCTGGTTCTCGGCAGAGACTGTTTCTGAATTTACAAACGTTGGGCTTTTTCTCCCAGGATGAACGTGCCAGCCCTGAAAGCTGTTGCAGCTCTTCACCTTCCCTCGGCAGCCTATGCACAGGAACAACAACACTGGGGATACCTGCTTTCCCAGAGACGTAACTTCTCATCATTCTTCTTCTCGGCAGATCCTCTTTTGAAATAGAAAACTTCCAGCTGTTTCTCCCAGAAGGAAGGTGACAGCCCAGAAAGCTTTGCTGCTATTCACCTTCCCTCAGCAGCCTATTCACAAGATCAACAACACCGGGGATACCTGCCTTTCCCAGAGATGTAACTTCTCATCGCTCTCGTTATCAGCAGAGCCTGTTTCTGAAAATACAAACGTCAGGCTGTTTCTCCCAGGATGAAGGTGCCAGCCCTGAAAGCTGTTGCTACTCTTCACCTGCTCTCGGCAGCTATTTACAGCCATAGCAGCCCTGGGGATACCTGCTTTCCCAGAGAAGTAAGTTCTCACCGATGTCGTTCTCTGCAGAGCCTCTTTCTAAAATGACAAAAGTCGGGCTGTTTATCCCAGCAAGAAGTTGCCAGCCCTGAAAGCTGTTGCTGCTCTTCACCTTCCCTCGGCAGCCTATTCACAGGAACAACAGCACTGGGGATACCTGCTTTCCCAGAGACGTAACTTCTCACCGCTCTCGTTCTCGGCAGAGCCTCTTTATGAAATAGCAAACGTCCTGCTGTTTCTCCCAGGACGAAGGTGCCAGCCCTGAAAGCTGTTGCTGCTCTTCACCTTTCCTCGGCAGCCTATGCACAGGAAAAACAGCACCTGGGATACCTGCTTTCCCAGAGACGTAAATTCTCATCGCTCTGGTTCTCGGCAGAGGCTCTTTCTAAAACACAAAAAGTCTGGCTGTTTCTCCCAAAACGAAGGTGCCAGCCATGAAAGCTGTTGCTGCTCTTCACCTTTCCTCAGCAGCCTATGCACAGGAACAACAGCACCTGGGATACCTGCTTTCCCAGAGACTTACATTCTCATCGCTGTCATTCTCGGCAGAGACTGTTTCTGAAATTACAAACGTCGGGCTGTTTCTCAAAGGATGAAGTTGCCAGCCCTGAAAGCTGTTGCTGCTCTTCACCTGCCCTTGGCAGCCTATTTACAGCCACAGCAGCACTAGGGATACCTGCTTTCCCAGAGACGTACATTCTCATCGCTCTCGAACTCGGCACAGTCTGTTTCTGAAATTACAAACGTCGGGCTATTTCTCCCAGGATGAAGTTGCCAGCCCTGAAAGCTGTTGCTGCTCTTCACCTGCCCTCGGCAGCCTATTTACAGCCACAGCAGCACTAGGGATACCTGCTTTCCCAGAGACTTAAATTCTCATAGCACTCGTTCTAGGCAGAGACTGTTCCTGAAATAGCAAACGTCGGCCTGTTTCTCCCAGGATGAAGGTGCCAGCCCTGAAAGCTGTTGCTGGTCTTCACCTTTCCTCGGCAGCAAAGTTACAGCCACAGCAGCACTTGGGATACCTGCTTTCCCAGAGACGTAGCTTCTCATCGCTCTGGTTCTCGGGAGATCCTGTTTTGAAATTACAAACCTCTGGCTGCTTCACCCAGAACGAAGGTGCCAGCCATGAAAGCTGTTGCTGCTCTTCACCTTCCCTCGGCAGCCTATTCACAGAAAGAACAACACTGGGTTTACCTGCTTTCCCAGAGACGTAACGTCTCATCGCTCTCGTTCTCTGCAGAGCCTGTTTCTGAAATTACAAACGTCCGGCTGCTTCTCCCAGAACGAAGTTGCCAGCCCTGAAAGCTGTTGCTGCTCTTCACCTTCCCTCGGCAGCCTATGCACAGGAACAACAGCACCTGGGATACCTGCTTTCCCAGAGACGTAACTTCTCACCGCTCTGGTTCTTGGCAGAGGCTCTTTCTAAAACACAAAATGTCTGGCTGTTTCTCCCAAAACGAAGGTGCCAGCCATGAAAGCTGTTGCTGCTCTTCACCTTCCCTCGGCAGCCTATGCACAGGAACAACAGCACCTGGGATACCTGCTTTCCCAGAGACGTAAATTCTCATCGCTGTCATTCTCTGCAGAGCCTGTTTCTGAAATTACAAACGTCCACCTGCTTCTCCCAGAACGAAGTTGCCAGCCCTGAAAGCTGTTGCTGCTCTTCACCTTCCCTCGGCAGCCTATGCACAGGAACAACAGCACTTGGGATACCTGCTTTCCCATAGACGTAGCTTCTCATCGCTCTCGTTCTCGGCAGAGCCTCTTTCTGAAATAACACACGCATGGCTGCTTCTCCACTGCTGTTGTGCCTGTAGATAGGGCGCCAAGACACCGTGAAGAGCCGCAAGAGCTTTCAGGGCTCTGGCCTTCCTTGTGGGAGAAGGAGCCGGACGTTTGCCTTTTCAGCAAGAGGCTCTGCCGCGGCCGAGCGCCATGAGATGTTGCTCTTTCTGAAACTAAAAATGTCCGCATATTTCTGCCACCAGGAAGGTGCCAGCCCTGAAAGCTGTTGCTGCTCTTCACCTTCCCTCGGCAGACTAGTTACAGCCACAGCAGCACTTGGGATACCTGCTTTCCCAGAGACGTAACTTCTCATCGCTCTCGTTCTCTGCAGAGCCTCTTTCTGAAATTACAAACGTCTGGCTGTTTCTCCCAGGACGAAGGTGCCAGCCCTGAAAGCTGTTGCTGCTCTTCACCTTCCCTCGGCAGCCTATGCACAGGAACAACAGCAATGGGGATACCTGCTTTCCCAGAGTTGTAACTTCTCATCTCTCTCGTTCTCGGCAGAGCCTCTTTCTGAAATAACACACGCATGGCTGCTTCTCCCAGAACGAACGTGCCAGCCCTGAAAGCTGTTGCTGCCCTTCACCTTCCCTCCCCAGCATATGCACAGGAACAATAGCACTGGGGATATCTGCTTTCCAAGAGACGTAACTTCTCATCGCTCTGGTTCTCGGCAGAGCCTCTTTCTGAAATTACAAACGTCCGGCTGCTTCTCCCAGGACGAAGGTGCCAGCCCTGAAAGCTGATGCTGCTCTTCACCTTCCCTCGGCAGCCTATGCACAGGAACAACAGCACCTGGGATACCTGCTTTCCCAGAGACTTACATTCTCATCGCTCTCGAACTCGGCACAGTCTGTTTCTGAAATTACAAACGTCGGGCTATTTCTCCCAGGATGAAGTTGCCAGCCCTGAAAGCTGTTGCTGCTCTTCACCTGCCCTCGGCAGCCTATTTACAGCCACAGCAGCACTAGGGATACCTGCTTTCCCAGAGACTTAAATTCTCATAGCTCTTGTTCTAGGCAGAGACTGTTCCTGAAATAGCAAACGTCGGCCTGTTTCTCCCAGGATGAAGGTGCCAGCCCTGAAAGCTGTTGCTGGTCTTCACCTTTCCTCGGCAGCAAAGTTACAGCCGCAGCAGCACTTGGGATACCTGCTTTCCCAGAGACGTAACTTCTCTTCGCTTTCGTTCTCGGCAGAGCCTCTTTCTGAAATTACACACGTCTGGCTCTTTCTCCCAGGATTAAGGTGCCAGCCCTGAAAGCTCTTGCTGCCCTTCACCTTCCCTCGGCAGCCTATGCACAGGAACAACAGCACTGGGGATAACTGCTTTCCCAGAGACGTAACTTCTCATCGCTCTATTTCTCGGCAGAGCCTCTTTCTGAAATGGAAAACATCGAGCTGTTTCTCTCAGAATGACGATGCCAGCCCTTTAAGCTTTTTGTGCTCTTCACCTTCCCTCAGCAGCCTATTCACAGAAACCACAAAATTGGGGATACCTGCTTTCCCAGATACGTAACTTCTCAACGTTCTGGTTCTCGGCAGGGACTTTTTTTGAATTTACAAACGTTGGACTTTTTCCCCTGAAGGAAGGTGCCAGACCTGAAAGCTGTTGCTGCTCTTCACCTTCCCTGGGTAATCTATTCACAGGAACAACAGCACTTGGGATACCTGCTTTCCCAGAGACGTAACTTGTTCATCGCTCTCGTTTTCGGCAGAGACTGTTTCTGAAAATACAAACGTCAGGCTGTTTCTCCCAGGACGAAGGTGCCAGCCCTGAAAGCTGTTGCTGCTCTTCAACTTCCCTCGGCAGCTTATGCACAGGAATAACAGCACTGGGGATACCTGCTTTCCCAGAGACGTAACTTCTCAATGTTCTGGTTCTCGGCAGAGACTGTTTCTGAATTTACAAACGTTGGGCTTTTTCTCCCAGGATGAACGTGCCAGCCCTGAAAGCTGTTGCAGCTCTTCACCTTCCCTTGGCAGACTATGAACAGGAACAACAACACTGGGGATACCTGCTTTCCCAGAGACGTAACTTCTCATCGCTCTCGTTCTCTGCAGAGCCTGTTTCTAAAATTACAAACGTCCGGCTGCTTCTCCCAGAACGAAGTTGCCAGCCCTGAAAGCTGTTGCTGCTCGTTAATTTCCCTCGGCAGCCTAGTTACAGCCACAGCAGCACTTGGGATACCTGCTTTCCCACAGACGTAACTCTTATCGCATTCGTTCTCGGCAGAGCCTCCTTCTGATATTACAACGTCCCCATATTTCTGCCACCAGGAAGGTGCCAGCCCTGAAAGCTGTTGCTGCTCTTCACCTTCCCTCGGCAGCAAAGTTACAGCCACAGCAGCACTTGGGATACCTGCTTTCCCAGAGACGTAACTTCTCTTCGCTTTCGTTCTCAGCAGAGCCTCTTTCTGAAATTACACACGTCTGGCTGTTTCTCCCAGGATGAAGGTGCCAGCCCTGAAAGCTGTTGCTGCTCTTCAAATTCCCTCAGCAGCCTATGCACAGGAACAACAGCACCTGGAATACCTGCTTTCCCAGAGACGTAACTTCTTATCGGTCTCGTTCTCGGCAGAGCCTGTTTCTGAAACCAAAAACGTCCAGCTGTTTTTAACGGGACGAAGGTGCCAGCCCTGAAAGCTGTTGCTGCTCTTCACCTTCCCTCGGCAGCCTATGCACAGAAAGAACAACACTGGGTTTACCTG
The DNA here is from genome assembly GCF_026419915.1 of Harpia harpyja. Classification (NCBI taxonomy): domain Eukaryota; kingdom Metazoa; phylum Chordata; class Aves; order Accipitriformes; family Accipitridae; genus Harpia; species Harpia harpyja. Next base: position 58,842,249 of record NC_068969.1, read on the forward strand.
CTTTCCCAGAGACGTAACTTCTCATCGCTCTCGTTCTCTGCAGAGCCTGTTTCTGAAATTACAAACGTCCGGCTGCTTCTCCCAGGACGAAGGTGCCAGCCCTGAAAGCTGTTGCTGCTCTTCACCTTCCCTCGGCAGCCTATGCACAGGAACAACAGCACCTGGGATACCTGCTTTCCCAGAGACTTACATTCTCATAGCTCTCGTTCTAGGCAGAGACTGTTCCTGAAATAGCAAACGTCGGCCTGTTTCTCCCAGGATGAAGGTGCCAGCCCTGAAAGATGTTGCTGGTCTTCACCTTTCCTCGGCAGCAAAGTTACAGCCACAGCAGCACTTGGGATACCTGCTTTCCCAGAGACGTAACTTCTCATCGCTCTGGTTCTCAGCAGATGCTCTTTCTGAAACAGAAAACGTCTGGCTGTTTCTCCCAAAACGAAGGTGCCAGCCATGAAAGCTGTTGCTGCTCTTCACCTTCCCCCAGCAGCCTAGTTACAGCCGCAGCAGCACTTGGGATACCTGCTTTCCCAGAGACGTAACTTGTTCATCGCTCTCGTTTTCGGCAGAGACTGTTTCTGAAAATACAAACGTCAGGCTGTTTCTCCCAGGACGAAGGTGCCAGCCCTGAAAGCTGTTGCTGCTCTTCAACTTCCCTCGGCAGCTTATGCACAGGAATAACAGCACTGGGGATACCTGCTTTCCCAGAGACGTAACTTCTCAATGTTCTGGTTCTCGGCAGAGACTGTTTCTGAATTTACAAACGTTGGGCTTTTTCTCCCAGGATGAACGTGCCAGCCCTGAAAGCTGTTGCAGCTCTTCACCTTCCCTCGGCAGCCTATGCACAGGAAAAACACTGGGGATACCTGCTTTCCCAGAGACGTAACTTCTCATCATTCTTCTTCTCGGCAGATCCTCTTTTGAAATAGAAAACTTCCAGCTGTTTCTCCCAGAAGGAAGGTGACAGCCCAGAAAGCTTTGCTGCTCTTCACCTTCCCTCAGCAGCCTATTCACAAGATCAACAACACCGGGGATACCTGCCTTTCCCAGAGATGTAACTTCTCATCGCTCTCGTTATCGGCAGAGCCTGTTTCTGAAAATACAAACGTCAGGCTGTTTCTCCCAGGACGAAGGTGCCAGCCCTGAAAGCTGTTGCTACTCTTCACCTGCTCTCGGCAGCTATTTACAGCCGCAGCAGCACTTGGGATACCTGCTTTCCCAGAGACGTAACTTCTCTTCGCTTTCGTTCTCAGCAGAGCCTCCTTCTGAAATTACACACGTCTGGCTCTTTCTCCCAGGATTAAGGTGCCAGCCCTGAAAGCTCTTGCTGCCCTTCACCTTCCCTCGGCAGCCTATGCACAGGAACAACAGCACTGGGGATAACTGCTTTCCCAGAGACGTAACTTCTCATCGCTCTGTTTCTCGGCAGAGCCTCTTTCTGAAATGGAAAACAACGAGCTGTTTCTCTCAGAACGACGATGCCAGCCCTTTAAGCTTTTTGTGCTCTTCACCTTCCCTCAGCAGCCTATTCACAGAAACCACAAAATTGGGGATACCTGCTTTCCCAGATACGTAACTTCTCAACGTTCTGGTTCTCGGCAGGGACTTTTTTTGAATTTACAAACGTTGGACTTTTTCCCCAGAAGGAAGGTGCCAGACCTGAAAGCTGTTGCTGCTCTTCACCTTCCCTGGGTAATCTATTCACAGGAACAACAGCACTTGGGATACCTGCTTTCCCAGAGACGTAACTTGTTCATCGCTCTCGTTTTCGGCAGAGACTGTTTCTGAAAATACAAACGTCAGGCTGTTTCTCCCAGGACGAAGGTGCCAGCCCTGAAAGCTGTTGCTGCTCTTCAACTTCCCTCGGCAGCTTATGCACAGGAATAACAGCACTGGGGATACCTGCTTTCCCAGAGACGTAACTTCTCAATGTTCTGGTTCTCGGCAGAGACTGTTTCTGAATTTACAAACGTTGGGCTTTTTCTCCCAGGATGAACGTGCCAGCCCTGAAAGCTGTTGCAGCTCTTCACCTTCCCTCGGCAGCCTATGCACAGGAACAACAACACTGGGGATACCTGCTTTCCCAGAGACGTAACTTCTCATCGCTCTCGTTCTCTGCAGAGCCTGTTTCTGAAATTACAAACGTCCGGCTGTTTCTCCCAGAACGAAGTTGCCAGCCCTGAAAGCTGTTGCTGCTCGTTAATTTCCCTCGGCAGCCTAGTTACAGCCACAGCAGCACTTGGGATACCTGCTTTCCCACAGACGTAACTCTTATCGCATTCGTTCTCGGCAGAGCCTCCTTCTGATATTACAACGTCCCCATATTTCTGCCACCAGGAAGGTGCCAGCCCTGAAAGCTGTTGCTGCTCTTCACCTTCCCTCGGCAGCAAAGTTACAGCCACAGCAGCACTTGGGATACCTGCTTTCCCAGAGACGTAACTTCTCTTCGCTTTAGTTCTCAGCAGAGCCTCTTTCTGAAATTACACACGTCTGGCTGTTTCTCCCAGGATGAAGGTGCCAGCCCTGAAAGCTGTTGCTGCTCTTCAAATTCCCTCAGCAGCCTATGCACAGGAACAACAGCACCTGGAATACCTGCTTTCCCAGAGACGTAACTTCTTATCGGTCTCGTTCTCGGCAGAGCCTGTTTCTGAAACCAAAAACGTCCAGCTGTTTTTAACGGGACGAAGGTGCCAGCCCTGAAAGCTGTTGCTGCTCTTCACCTTCCCTCGGCAGCCTATGCACAGAAAGAACAACACTGGGTTTACCTGCTTTCCCAGAGACGTAACTTCTCATCGCTCTCGTTCTCTGCAGAGCCTGTTTCTGAAATTACAAACGTCCGGCTGCTTCTCCCAGGACGAAGGTGCCAGCCCTGAAAGCTGTTGCTGCTCTTCACCTTCCCTCGGCAGCCTATGCACAGGAACAACAGCACCTGGGATACCTGCTTTCCCAGAGACTTACATTCTCATAGCTCTCGTTCTAGGCAGAGACTGTTCCTGAAATAGCAAACGTCGGCCTGTTTCTCCCAGGATGAAGGTGCCAGCCCTGAAAGCTGTTGCTGGTCTTCACCTTTCCTCGGCAGCAAAGTTACAGCCACAGCAGCACTTGGGATACCTGCTTTCCCAGAGACGTAACTTCTCATCGCTCTGGTTCTCAGCAGATGCTCTTTCTGAAACAGAAAACGTCTGGCTGTTTCTCCCAAAACGAAGGTGCCAGCCATGAAAGCTGTTGCTGCTCTTCACCTTCCCCCAGCAGCCTAGTTACAGCCGCAGCAGCACTTGGGATACCTGCTTTCCCAGAGACGTAACTTGTTCATCACTCTCGTTTTCGGCAGAGACTGTTTCTGAAAATACAAACGTCAGGCTGTTTCTCCCAGGACGAAGGTGCCAGCCCTGAAAGCTGTTGCTGCTCTTCAACTTCCCTCGGCAGCTTATGCACAGGAATAACAGCACTGGGGATACCTGCTTTCCCAGAGACGTAACTTCTCAATGTTCTGGTTCTCGGCAGAGACTGTTTCTGAATTCACAAACGTTGGGCTTTTTCTCCCAGGATGAACGTGCCAGCCCTGAAAGCTGTTGCAGCTCTTCACCTTCCCTCGGCAGCCTATGCACAGGAAAAACAACACTGGGGATACCTGCTTTCCCAGAGACGTAACTTCTCATCATTCTTCTTCTCGGCAGATCCTCTTTTGAAATAGAAAACTTCCAGCTGTTTCTCCCAGAAGGAAGGTGACAGCCCAGAAAGCTTTGCTGCTCTTCACCTTCCCTCAGCAGCCTATTCACAAGATCAACAACACCGGGGATACCTGCCTTTCCCAGAGATGTAACTTCTCATCGCTCTCGTTATCGGCAGAGCCTGTTTCTGAAAATACAAACGTCAGGCTGTTTCTCCCAGGACGAAGGTGCCAGCCCTGAAAGCTGTTGCTACTCTTCACCTGCTCTCGGCAGCTATTTACAGCCGCAGCAGCACTTGGGATACCTGCTTTCCCAGAGACGTAACTTCTCTTCGCTTTCGTTCTCAGCAGAGCCTCCTTCTGAAATTACACACGTCTGGCTCTTTCTCCCAGGATTAAGGTGCCAGCCCTGAAAGCTCTTGCTGCCCTTCACCTTCCCTCGGCAGCCTATGCACAGGAACAACAGCACTGGGGATAACTGCTTTCCAAGAGACGTAACTTCTCATCGCTCTGTTTCTCGGCAGAGCCTCTTTCTGAAATGGAAAACATCGAGCTGTTTCTCTCAGAACGACGATGCCAGCCCTTTAAGCTTTTTGTGCTCTTCACCTTCCCTCAGCAGCCTATTCACAGAAACCACAAAATTGGGGATACCTGCTTTCCCAGATACGTAACTTCTCAACGTTCTGGTTCTCGGCAGGGACTTTTTTTGAATTTACAAACGTTGGACTTTTTCCCCAGAAGGAAGGTGCCAGACCTGAAAGCTGTTGCTGCTCTTCACCTTCCCTGGGTAATCTATTCACAGGAACAACAGCACTTGGGATACCTGCTTTCCCAGAGACGTAACTTGTTCATCGCTCTCGTTTTCGGCAGAGACTGTTTCTGAAAATACAAACGTCAGGCTGTTTCTCCCAGGACGAAGGTGCCAGCCCTGAAAGCTGTTGCTGCTCTTCAACTTCCCTCGGCAGCTTATGCACAGGAATAACAGCACTGGGGATACCTGCTTTCCCAGAGACGTAACTTCTCAATGTTCTGGTTCTCGGCAGAGACTGTTTCTGAATTCACAAACGTTGGGCTTTTTCTCCCAGGATGAACGTGCCAGCCCTGAAAGCTGTTGCAGCTCTTCACCTTCCCTCGGCAGCCTATGCACAGGAAAAACAACACTGGGGATACCTGCTTTCCCAGAGACGTAACTTCTCATCATTCTTCTTCTCGGCAGATCCTCTTTTGAAATAGAAAACTTCCAGCTGTTTCTCCCAGAAGGAAGGTGACAGCCCAGAAAGCTTTGCTGCTCTTCACCTTCCCTCAGCAGCCTATTCACAAGATCAACAACACCGGGGATACCTGCCTTTCCCAGAGATGTAACTTCTCATCGCTCTCGTTATCGGCAGAGCCTGTTTCTGAAAATACAAACGTCAGGCTGTTTCTCCCAGGACGAAGGTGCCAGCCCTGAAAGCTGTTGCTACTCTTCACCTGCTCTCGGCAGCTATTTACAGCCGCAGCAGCACTTGGGATACCTGCTTTCCCAGAGACGTAACTTCTCTTCGCTTTCGTTCTCAGCAGAGCCTCCTTCTGAAATTACACACGTCTGGCTCTTTCTCCCAGGATTAAGGTGCCAGCCCTGAAAGCTCTTGCTGCCCTTCACCTTCCCTCGGCAGCCTATGCACAGGAACAACAGCACTGGGGATAACTGCTTTCCAAGAGACGTAACTTCTCATCGCTCTATTTCTCGGCAGAGCCTCTTTCTGAAATGGAAAACATCGAGCTGTTTCTCTCAGAACGATGATGCCAGCCCTTTAAGCTTTTTGTGCTCTTCACCTTCCCTCAGCAGCCTATTCACAGAAACCACAAAATTGGGGATACCTGCTTTCCCAGATATGTAACTTCTCAACGTTCTGGTTCTCGGCAGGGACTTTTTTTGAATTTACAAACGTTGGACTTTTTCCCCAGAAGGAAGGTGCCAGACCTGAAAGCTGTTGCTGCTCTTCACCTTCCCTGGGTAATCTATTCACAGGAACAACAGCACTTGGGATACCTGCTTTCCCAGAGACGTAACTTGTTCATCGCTCTCGTTTTCGGCAGAGACTGTTTCTGAAAATACAAACGTCAGGCTGTTTCTCCCAGGACGAAGGTGCCAGCCCTGAAAGCTGTTGCTGCTCTTCAACTTCCCTCGGCAGCTTATGCACAGGAATAACAGCACTGGGGATACCTGCTTTCCCAGAGACGTAACTTCTCAATGTTCTGGTTCTCGGCAGAGACTGTTTCTGAATTTACAAACGTTGGGCTTTTTCTCCCAGGATGAACGTGCCAGCCCTGAAAGCTGTTGCAGCTCTTCACCTTCCCTTGGCAGACTATGCACAGGAACAACAACACTGGGGATACCTGCTTTCCCAGAGACGTAACTTCTCATCGCTCTCGTTCTCTGCAGAGCCTGTTTCTGAAATTACAAACGTCCGGCTGCTTCTCCCAGAACGAAGTTGCCAGCCCTGAAAGCTGTTGCTGCTCGTTAATTTCCCTCGGCAGCCTAGTTACAGCCACAGCAGCACTTGGGATACCTGCTTTCCCACAGACATAACTCTTATCGCATTCGTTCTCGGCAGAGCCTCCTTCTGATATTACAACGTCCCCATATTTCTGCCACCAGGAAGGTGCCAGCCCTGAAAGCTGTTGCTGCTCTTCACCTTCCCTCGGCAGCAAAGTTACAGCCACAGCAGCACTTGGGATACCTGCTTTCCCAGAGACGTAACTTCTCTTCGCTTTAGTTCTCAGCAGAGCCTCTTTCTGAAATTACACACGTCTGGCTGTTTCTCCCAGGATGAAGGTGCCAGCCCTGAAAGCTGTTGCTGCTCTTCAAATTCCCTCAGCAGCCTATGCACAGGAACAACAGCACCTGGAATACCTGCTTTCCCAGAGACGTAACTTCTTATCGGTCTCGTTCTCGGCAGAGCCTGTTTCTGAAACCAAAAACGTCCAGCTGTTTTTAACGGGACGAAGGTGCCAGCCCTGAAAGCTGTTGCTGCTCTTCACCTTCCCTCGGCAGCCTATGCACAGAAAGAACAACACTGGGTTTACCTGCTTTCCCAGAGACGTAACTTCTCATCGCTCTCGTTCTCTGCAGAGCCTGTTTCTGAAATTACAAACGTCCGGCTGCTTCTCCCAGGACGAAGGTGCCAGCCCTGAAAGCTGTTGCTGCTCTTCACCTTCCCTCGGCAGCCTATGCACAGGAACAACAGCACCTGGGATACCTGCTTTCCCAGAGACTTACATTTTCATAGCTCTCGTTCTAGGCAGAGACTGTTCCTGAAATAGCAAACGTCGGCCTGTTTCTCCCAGGATGAAGGTGCCAGCCCTGAAAGCTGTTGCTGGTCTTCACCTTTCCTCGGCAGCAAAGTTACAGCCACAGCAGCACTTGGGATACCTGCTTTCCCAGAGACGTAACTTCTCATCGCTCTGGTTCTCAGCAGATGCTCTTTCTGAAACAGAAAACGTCTGGCTGTTTCTCCCAAAACGAAGGTGCCAGCCATGAAAGCTGTTGCTGCTCTTCACCTTCCCCCAGCAGCCTAGTTACAGCCGCAGCAGCACTTGGGATACCTGCTTTCCCATAGACGTAACTTGTTCATCGCTCTCGTTTTCGGCAGAGACTGTTTCTGAAAATACAAACGTCAGGCTCTTTCTCCCAGGATTAAGGTGCCAGCCCTGAAAGCTCTTGCTGCCCTTCACCTTCCCTCGGCAGCCTATGCACAGGAACAACAGCACTGGGGATAACTGCTTTCCAAGAGACGTAACTTCTCATCGCTCTGTTTCTCGGCAGAGCCTCTTTCTGAAATGGAAAACATCGAGCTGTTTCTCTCAGAACGACGATGCCAGCCCTTTAAGCTTTTTGTGCTCTTCACCTTCCCTCAGCAGCCTATTCACAGAAACCACAAAATTGGGGATACCTGCTTTCCCAGATACGTAACTTCTCAACGTTCTGGTTCTCGGCAGGGACTTTTTTTGAATTTACAAACGTTGGACTTTTTCCCCAGAAGGAAGGTGCCAGACCTGAAAGCTGTTGCTGCTCTTCACCTTCCCTGGGTAATCTATTCACAGGAACAACAGCACTTGGGATACCTGCTTTCCCAGAGACGTAACTTGTTCATCGCTCTCGTTTTCGGCAGAGACTGTTTCTGAAAATACAAACGTCAGGCTGTTTCTCCCAGGACGAAGGTGCCAGCCCTGAAAGCTGTTGCTGCTCTTCAACTTCCCTCGGCAGCTTATGCACAGGAATAACAGCACTGGGGATACCTGCTTTCCCAGAGACGTAACTTCTCAATGTTCTGGTTCTCGGCAGAGACTGTTTCTGAATTTACAAACGTTGGGCTTTTTCTCCCAGGATGAACGTGCCAGCCCTGAAAGCTGTTGCAGCTCTTCACCTTCCCTCGGCAGCCTATGCACAGGAACAACAACACTGGGGATACCTGCTTTCCCAGAGACGTAACTTCTCATCATTCTTCTTCTCGGCAGATCCTCTTTTGAAATAGAAAACTTCCAGCTGTTTCTCCCAGAAGGAAGGTGACAGCCCAGAAAGCTTTGCTGCTCTTCACCTTCCCTCAGCAGCCTATTCACAAGATCAACAACACCGGGGATACCTGCCTTTCCCAGAGATGTAACTTCTCATCGCTCTCGTTATCGGCAGAGCCTGTTTCTGAAAATACAAACGTCAGGCTGTTTCTCCCAGGATGAAGGTGCCAGCCCTGAAAGCTGTTGCTACTCTTCACCTGCTCTCGGCAGCTATTTACAGCCATAGCAGCCCTGGGGATACCTGCTTTCCCAGAGAAGTAAGTTCTCACCGCTGTCATTCTCTGCAGAGCCTCTTTCTGAAATGGCAAAAGTCGGGCTGTTTGTCCCAGCAAGAAGTTGCCAGCCCTGAAAGCTGTTGCTGCTCTTCAAATTCCCTCAGCAGCCTATGCACAGGAACAACAGCACCTGGAATACCTGCTTTCCCAGAGACGTAACTTCTTATCGGTCTCGTTCTCGGCAGAGCCTGTTTATGAAATCAAAAACGTCCAGCTGTTTTTAACGGGACGAAGGTGCCAGCCCTGAAAGCTGTTGCTGCTCTTCACCTGCCCTCGGCAGCCTATGCACAGAAAGAACAACACAGGGTTTACCTGCTTTCCCAGAGACGTAACTTCTCATCGCTCTCGTTCTAGGCAGAGACTGTTCCTGAAATAGCAAACGTCGGCCTGTTTCTCCCAGGATGAAGGTGCCAGCCCTGAAAGCTGTTGCTGCTCTTCACCTTTCCTCGGCAGCAAAGTTACAGCCACAGCAGCACTTGGGATACCTGCTTTCCCAGAGACGTAACTTCTCATCGCTCTGGTTCTCAGCAGATGCTCTTTCTGAAACAGAAAACGTCTGGCTGTTTCTCCCAAAACGAAGGTGCCAGCCATGAAAGCTGTTGCTGCTCTTCACCTTCCCCCAGCAGCCTAGTTACAGCCGCAGCAGCACTTGGGATACCTGCTTTCCCAGAGACGTAACTTGTTCATCGCTCTCGTTTTCGGCAGAGACTGTTTCTGAAAATACAAACGTCAGGCTGTTTCTCCCAGGACGAAGGTGACAGCCCTGAAAGCTGTTGCTGCTCTTCAACTTCCCTCGGCAGCTTATGCACAGGAATAACAGCACTGGGGATACCTGCTTTCCCAGAGACGTAACTTCTCAATGTTCTGGTTCTCGGCAGAGACTGTTTCTGAATTTACAAACGTTGGGCTTTTTCTCCCCGGATGAACGTGCCAGCCCTGAAAGCTGTTGCAGTTCTTCACCTTCCCTCGGCAGCCTATGCACAGGAACAACAACACTGGGGATACCTGCTTTCCCAGAGACGTAACTTCTCATCATTCTTCTTCTCGGCAGATCCTCTTTTGAAATAGAAAACTTCCAGCTGTTTCTCCCAGAAGGAAGGTGACAGCCCAGAAAGCTTTGCTGCTCTTCACCTTCCCTCAGCAGCCTATTCACAAGATCAACAACACCGGGGATACCTGCCTTTCCCAGAGATGTAACTTCTCATCGCTCTCGTTATCGGCAGAGCCTGTTTCTGAAAATACAAACGTCAGGCTGTTTCTCCCAGGACGAAGGTGCCAGCCCTGAAAGCTGTTGCTACTCTTCACCTGCTCTCGGCAGCTATTTACAGCCGCAGCAGCACTTGGGATACCTGCTTTCCCAGAGACGTAACTTCTCTTCGCTTTCGTTCTCGGCAGAGCCTCCTTCTGAAATTACACACGTCTGGCTCTTTCTCCCAGGATTAAGGTGCCAGCCCTGAAAGCTCTTGCTGCCCTTCACCTTCCCTCGGCAGCCTATGCACAGGAACAACAGCACTGGGGATAACTGCTTTCCAAGAGACGTAACTTCTCATCGCTCTGTTTCTCGGCAGAGCCTCTTTCTGAAATGGAAAACATCGAGCTGTTTCTCTCAGAACGACGATGCCAGCCCTTTAAGCTTTTTGTGCTCTTCACCTTCCCTCAGCAGCCTATTCACAGAAACCACAAAATTGGGGATACCTGCTTTCCCAGATACGTAACTTCTCAACGTTCTGGTTCTCGGCAGGGACTTTTTTTGAATTTACAAACGTTGGACTTTTTCCCCTGAAGGAAGGTGCCAGACCTGAAAGCTGTTGCTGCTCTTCACCTTCCCTGGGTAATCTATTCACAGGAACAACAGCACTTGGGATACCTGCTTTCCCAGAGACGTAACTTGTTCATCGCTCTCGTTTTCGGCAGAGACTGTTTCTGAAAATACAAACGTCAGGCTGTTTCTCCCAGGACGAAGGTGCCAGCCCTGAAAGCTGTTGCTGCTCTTCAACTTCCCTCGGCAGCTTATGCACAGGAATAACAGCACTGGGGATACCTGCTTTCCCAGAGACGTAACTTCTCAATGTTCTGGTTCTCGGCAGAGACTGTTTCTGAATTTACAAACGTTGGGCTTTTTCTCCCAGGATGAACGTGCCAGCCCTGAAAGCTGTTGCAGCTCTTCACCTTCCCTTGGCAGACTATGCACAGGAACAACAACACTGGGGATACCTGCTTTCCCAGAGACGTAACTTCTCATCGCTCTCGTTCTCTGCAGAGCCTGTTTCTGAAATTACAAACGTCCGGCTGCTTCTCCCAGAACGAAGTTGCCAGCCCTGAAAGCTGTTGCTGCTCGTTAATTTCCCTCGGCAGCCTAGTTACAGCCACAGCAGCACTTGGGATACCTGCTTTCCCACAGACATAACTCTTATCGCATTCGTTCTCGGCAGAGCCTCCTTCTGATATTACAACGTCCCCATATTTCTGCCACCAGGAAGGTGCCAGACCTGAAAGCTGTTGCTGCTCTTCACCTTCCCTCGGCAGCAAAGTTACAGCCACAGCAGCACTTGGGATACCTGCTTTCCCAGAGACGTAACTTCTCTTCGCTTTAGTTCTCAGCAGAGCCTCTTTCTGAAATTACACACGTCTGGCTGTTTCTCCCAGGATGAAGGTGCCAGCCCTGAAAGCTGTTGCTGCTCTTCAAATTCCCTCAGCAGCCTATGCACAGGAACAACAGCACCTGGAATACCTGCTTTCCCAGAGACGTAACTTCTTATCGGTCTCGTTCTCGGCAGAGCCTGTTTCTGAAACCAAAAACGTCCAGCTGTTTTTAACGGGACGAAGGTGCCAGCCCTGAAAGCTGTTGCTGCTCTTCACCTTCCCTCGGCAGCCTATGCACAGAAAGAACAACACTGGGTTTACCTGCTTTCCCAGAGACGTAACTTCTCATCGCTCTCGTTCTCTGCAGAGCCTGTTTCTGAAATTACAAACGTCCGGCTGCTTCTCCCAGGACGAAGGTGCCAGCCCTGAAAGCTGTTGCTGCTCTTCACCTTCCCTCGGCAGCCTATGCACAGGAACAACAGCACCTGGGATACCTGCTTTCCCAGAGACTTACATTTTCATAGCTCTCGTTCTAGGCAGAGACTGTTCCTGAAATAGCAAACGTCGGCCTGTTTCTCCCAGGATGAAGGTGCCAGCCCTGAAAGCTGTTGCTGGTCTTCACCTTTCCTCGGCAGCAAAGTTACAGCCACAGCAGCACTTGGGATACCTGCTTTCCCAGAGACGTAACTTCTCATCGCTCTGGTTCTCAGCAGATGCTCTTTCTGAAACAGAAAACGTCTGGCTGTTTCTCCCAAAACGAAGGTGCCAGCCATGAAAGCTGTTGCTGCTCTTCACCTTCCCCCAGCAGCCTAGTTACAGCCGCAGCAGCACTTGGGATACCTGCTTTCCCAGAGACGTAACTTGTTCATCGCTCTCGTTTTCGGCAGAGACTGTTTCTGAAAATACAAACGTCAGGCTCTTTCTCCCAGGATTAAGGTGCCAGCCCTGAAAGCTCTTGCTGCCCTTCACCTTCCCTCGGCAGCCTATGCACAGGAACAACAGCACTGGGGATAACTGCTTTCCAAGAGACGTAACTTCTCATCGCTCTGTTTCTCGGCAGAGCCTCTTTCTGAAATGGAAAACATCGAGCTGTTTCTCTCAGAACGACGATGCCAGCCCTTTAAGCTTTTTGTGCTCTTCACCTTCCCTCAGCAGCCTATTCACAGAAACCACAAAATTGGGGATACCTGCTTTCCCAGATACGTAACTTCTCAACGTTCTGGTTCTCGGCAGGGACTTTTTTTGAATTTACAAACGTTGGACTTTTTCCCCAGAAGGAAGGTGCCAGACCTGAAAGCTGTTGCTGCTCTTCACCTTCCCTGGGTAATCTATTCACAGGAACAACAGCACTTGGGATACCTGCTTTCCCAGAGACGTAACTTGTTCATCGCTCTCGTTTTCGGCAGAGACTGTTTCTGAAAATACAAACGTCAGGCTGTTTCTCCCAGGACGAAGGTGCCAGCCCTGAAAGCTGTTGCTGCTCTTCAACTTCCCTCGGCAGCTTATGCACAGGAATAACAGCACTGGGGATACCTGCTTTCCCAGAGACGTAACTTCTCAATGTTCTGGTTCTCGGCAGAGACTGTTTCTGAATTTACAAACGTTGGGCTTTTTCTCCCCGGATGAACGTGCCAGCCCTGAAAGCTGTTGCAGCTCTTCACCTTCCCTCGGCAGCCTATGCACAGGAACAACAACACTGGGGATACCTGCTTTCCCAGAGACGTAACTTCTCATCATTCTTCTTCTCGGCAGATCCTCTTTTGAAATAGAAAACTTCCAGCTGTTTCTCCCAGAAGGAAGGTGACAGCCCAGAAAGCTTTGCTGCTCTTCACCTTCCCTCAGCAGCCTATTCACAAGATCAACAACACCGGGGATACCTGCCTTTCCCAGAGATGTAACTTCTCATCGCTCTCGTTATCGGCAGAGCCTGTTTCTGAAAATACAAACGTCAGGCTGTTTCTCCCAGGATGAAGGTGCCAGCCCTGAAAGCTGTTGCTACTCTTCACCTGCTCTCGGCAGCTATTTACAGCCATAGCAGCCCTGGGGATACCTGCTTTCCCAGAGAAGTAAGTTCTCACCGCTGTCATTCTCTGCAGAGCCTCTTTCTGAAATGGCAAAAGTCGGGCTGTTTGTCCCAGCAAGAAGTTGCCAGCCCTGAAAGCTGTTGCTGCTCTTCAAATTCCCTCAGCAGCCTATGCACAGGAACAACAGCACCTGGAATACCTGCTTTCCCAGAGACGTAACTTCTTATCGGTCTCGTTCTCGGCAGAGCCTGTTTATGAAATCAAAAACGTCCAGCTGTTTTTAACGGGACGAAGGTGCCAGCCCTGAAAGCTGTTGCTGCTCTTCACCTGCCCTCGGCAGCCTATGCACAGAAAGAACAACACAGGGTTTACCTGCTTTCCCAGAGACGTAACTTCTCATCGCTCTCGTTCTAGGCAGAGACTGTTCCTGAAATAGCAAACGTCGGCCTGTTTCTCCCAGGATGAAGGTGCCAGCCCTGAAAGCTGTTGCTGCTCTTCACCTTTCCTCGGCAGCAAAGTTACAGCCACAGCAGCACTTGGGATACCTGCTTTCCCAGAGACGTAACTTCTCATCGCTCTGGTTCTCAGCAGATGCTCTTTCTGAAACAGAAAACGTCTGGCTGTTTCTCCCAAAACGAAGGTGCCAGCCATGAAAGCTGTTGCTGCTCTTCACCTTCCCCCAGCAGCCTAGTTACAGCCGCAGCAGCACTTGGGATACCTGCTTTCCCAGAGACGTAACTTGTTCATCGCTCTCGTTTTCGGCAGAGACTGTTTCTGAAAATACAAACGTCAGGCTGTTTCTCCCAGGACGAAGGTGACAGCCCTGAAAGCTGTTGCTGCTCTTCAACTTCCCTCGGCAGCTTATGCACAGGAATAACAGCACTGGGGATACCTGCTTTCCCAGAGACGTAACTTCTCAATGTTCTGGTTCTCGGCAGAGACTGTTTCTGAATTTACAAACGTTGGGCTTTTTCTCCCCGGATGAACGTGCCAGCCCTGAAAGCTGTTGCAGTTCTTCACCTTCCCTCGGCAGCCTATGCACAGGAACAACAACACTGGGGATACCTGCTTTCCCAGAGACGTAACTTCTCATCATTCTTCTTCTCGGCAGATCCTCTTTTGAAATAGAAAACTTCCAGCTGTTTCTCCCAGAAGGAAGGTGACAGCCCAGAAAGCTTTGCTGCTCTTCACCTTCCCTCAGCAGCCTATTCACAAGATCAACAACACCGGGGATACCTGCCTTTCCCAGAGATGTAACTTCTCATCGCTCTCGTTATCGGCAGAGCCTGTTTCTGAAAATACAAACGTCAGGCTGTTTCTCCCAGGACGAAGGTGCCAGCCCTGAAAGCTGTTGCTACTCTTCACCTGCTCTCGGCAGCTATTTACAGCCGCAGCAGCACTTGGGATACCTGCTTTCCCAGAGACGTAACTTCTCTTCGCTTTCGTTCTCGGCAGAGCCTCCTTCTGAAATTACACACGTCTGGCTCTTTCTCCCAGGATTAAGGTGCCAGCCCTGAAAGCTCTTGCTGCCCTTCACCTTCCCTCGGCAGCCTATGCACAGGAACAACAGCACTGGGGATAACTGCTTTCCAAGAGACGTAACTTCTCATCGCTCTGTTTCTCGGCAGAGCCTCTTTCTGAAATGGAAAACATCGAGCTGTTTCTCTCAGAACGACGATGCCAGCCCTTTAAGCTTTTTGTGCTCTTCACCTTCCCTCAGCAGCCTATTCACAGAAACCACAAAATTGGGGATACCTGCTTTCCCAGATACGTAACTTCTCAACGTTCTGGTTCTCGGCAGGGACTTTTTTTGAATTTACAAACGTTGGACTTTTTCCCCTGAAGGAAGGTGCCAGACCTGAAAGCTGTTGCTGCTCTTCACCTTCCCTGGGTAATCTATTCACAGGAACAACAGCACTTGGGATACCTGCTTTCCCAGAGACGTAACTTGTTCATCGCTCTCGTTTTCGGCAGAGACTGTTTCTGAAAATACAAACGTCAGGCTGTTTCTCCCAGGACGAAGGTGCCAGCCCTGAAAGCTGTTGCTGCTCTTCAACTTCCCTCGGCAGCTTATGCACAGGAATAACAGCACTGGGGATACCTGCTTTCCCAGAGACGTAACTTCTCAATGTTCTGGTTCTCGGCAGAGACTGTTTCTGAATTTACAAACGTTGGGCTTTTTCTCCCAGGATGAACGTGCCAGCCCTGAAAGCTGTTGCAGCTCTTCACCTTCCCTTGGCAGACTATGCACAGGAACAACAACACTGGGGATACCTGCTTTCCCAGAGACGTAACTTCTCATCGCTCTCGTTCTCTGCAGAGCCTGTTTCTGAAATTACAAACGTCCGGCTGCTTCTCCCAGAACGAAGTTGCCAGCCCTGAAAGCTGTTGCTGCTCGTTAATTTCCCTCGGCAGCCTAGTTACAGCCACAGCAGCACTTGGGATACCTGCTTTCCCACAGACATAACTCTTATCGCATTCGTTCTCGGCAGAGCCTCCTTCTGATATTACAACGTCCCCATATTTCTGCCACCAGGAAGGTGCCAGCCCTGAAAGCTGTTGCTGCTCTTCACCTTCCCTCGGCAGCAAAGTTACAGCCACAGCAGCACTTGGGATACCTGCTTTCCCAGAGACGTAACTTCTCTTCGCTTTAGTTCTCAGCAGAGCCTCTTTCTGAAATTACACACGTCTGGCTGTTTCTCCCAGGATGAAGGTGCCAGCCCTGAAAGCTGTTGCTGCTCTTCAAATTCCCTCAGCAGCCTATGCACAGGAACAACAGCACCTGGAATACCTGCTTTCCCAGAGACGTAACTTCTTATCGGTCTCGTTCTCGGCAGAGCCTGTTTCTGAAACCAAAAACGTCCAGCTGTTTTTAACGGGACGAAGGTGCCAGCCCTGAAAGCTGTTGCTGCTCTTCACCTTCCCTCGGCAGCCTATGCACAGAAAGAACAACACTGGGTTTACCTGCTTTCCCAGAGACGTAACTTCTCATCGCTCTCGTTCTCTGCAGAGCCTGTTTCTGAAATTACAAACGTCCGGCTGCTTCTCCCAGGACGAAGGTGCCAGCCCTGAAAGCTGTTGCTGCTCTTCACCTTCCCTCGGCAGCCTATGCACAGGAACAACAGCACCTGGGATACCTGCTTTCCCAGAGACTTACATTTTCATAGCTCTCGTTCTAGGCAGAGACTGTTCCTGAAATAGCAAACGTCGGCCTGTTTCTCCCAGGATGAAGGTGCCAGCCCTGAAAGCTGTTGCTGGTCTTCACCTTTCCTCGGCAGCAAAGTTACAGCCACAGCAGCACTTGGGATACCTGCTTTCCCAGAGACGTAACTTCTCATCGCTCTGGTTCTCAGCAGATGCTCTTTCTGAAACAGAAAACGTCTGGCTGTTTCTCCCAAAACGAAGGTGCCAGCCATGAAAGCTGTTGCTGCTCTTCACCTTCCCCCAGCAGCCTAGTTACAGCCGCAGCAGCACTTGGGATACCTGCTTTCCCAGAGACGTAACTTGTTCATCGCTCTCGTTTTCGGCAGAGACTGTTTCTGAAAATACAAACGTCAGGCTCTTTCTCCCAGGATTAAGGTGCCAGCCCTGAAAGCTCTTGCTGCCCTTCACCTTCCCTCGGCAGCCTATGCACAGGAACAACAGCACTGGGGATAACTGCTTTCCAAGAGACGTAACTTCTCATCGCTCTGTTTCTCGGCAGAGCCTCTTTCTGAAATGGAAAACATCGAGCTGTTTCTCTCAGAACGACGATGCCAGCCCTTTAAGCTTTTTGTGCTCTTCACCTTCCCTCAGCAGCCTATTCACAGAAACCACAAAATTGGGGATACCTGCTTTCCCAGATACGTAACTTCTCAACGTTCTGGTTCTCGGCAGGGACTTTTTTTGAATTTACAAACGTTGGACTTTTTCCCCAGAAGGAAGGTGCCAGACCTGAAAGCTGTTGCTGCTCTTCACCTTCCCTGGGTAATCTATTCACAGGAACAACAGCACTTGGGATACCTGCTTTCCCAGAGACGTAACTTGTTCATCGCTCTCGTTTTCGGCAGAGACTGTTTCTGAAAATACAAACGTCAGGCTGTTTCTCCCAGGACGAAGGTGCCAGCCCTGAAAGCTGTTGCTGCTCTTCAACTTCCCTCGGCAGCTTATGCACAGGAATAACAGCACTGGGGATACCTGCTTTCCCAGAGACGTAACTTCTCAATGTTCTGGTTCTCGGCAGAGACTGTTTCTGAATTTACAAACGTTGGGCTTTTTCTCCCAGGATGAACGTGCCAGCCCTGAAAGCTGTTGCAGCTCTTCACCTTCCCTCGGCAGCCTATGCACAGGAACAACAACACTGGGGATACCTGCTTTCCCAGAGACGTAACTTCTCATCATTCTTCTTCTCGGCAGATCCTCTTTTGAAATAGAAAACTTCCAGCTGTTTCTCCCAGAAGGAAGGTGACAGCCCAGAAAGCTTTGCTGCTCTTCACCTTCCCTCAGCAGCCTATTCACAAGATCAACAACACCGGGGATACCTGCCTTTCCCAGAGATGTAACTTCTCATCGCTCTCGTTATCGGCAGAGCCTGTTTCTGAAAATACAAACGTCAGGCTGTTTCTCCCAGGATGAAGGTGCCAGCCCTGAAAGCTGTTGCTACTCTTCACCTGCTCTCGGCAGCTATTTACAGCCATAGCAGCCCTGGGGATACCTGCTTTCCCAGAGAAGTAAGTTCTCACCGCTGTCATTCTCTGCAGAGCCTCTTTCTGAAATGGCAAAAGTCGGGCTGTTTGTCCCAGCAAGAAGTTGCCAGCCCTGAAAGCTGTTGCTGCTCTTCAAATTCCCTCAGCAGCCTATGCACAGGAACAACAGCACCTGGAATACCTGCTTTCCCAGAGACGTAACTTCTTATCGGTCTCGTTCTCGGCAGAGCCTGTTTATGAAATCAAAAACGTCCAGCTGTTTTTAACGGGACGAAGGTGCCAGCCCTGAAAGCTGTTGCTGCTCTTCACCTGCCCTCGGCAGCCTATGCACAGAAAGAACAACACAGGGTTTACCTGCTTTCCCAGAGACGTAACTTCTCATCGCTCTCGTTCTAGGCAGAGACTGTTCCTGAAATAGCAAACGTCGGCCTGTTTCTCCCAGGATGAAGGTGCCAGCCCTGAAAGCTGTTGCTGCTCTTCACCTTTCCTCGGCAGCAAAGTTACAGCCACAGCAGCACTTGGGATACCTGCTTTCCCAGAGACGTAACTTCTCATCGCTCTGGTTCTCAGCAGATGCTCTTTCTGAAACAGAAAACGTCTGGCTGTTTCTCCCAAAACGAAGGTGCCAGCCATGAAAGCTGTTGCTGCTCTTCACCTTCCCCCAGCAGCCTAGTTACAGCCGCAGCAGCACTTGGGATACCTGCTTTCCCAGAGACGTAACTTGTTCATCGCTCTCGTTTTCGGCAGAGACTGTTTCTGAAAATACAAACGTCAGGCTGTTTCTCCCAGGACGAAGGTGACAGCCCTGAAAGCTGTTGCTGCTCTTCAACTTCCCTCGGCAGCTTATGCACAGGAATAACAGCACTGGGGATACCTGCTTTCCCAGAGACGTAACTTCTCAATGTTCTGGTTCTCGGCAGAGACTGTTTCTGAATTTACAAACGTTGGGCTTTTTCTCCCCGGATGAACGTGCCAGCCCTGAAAGCTGTTGCAGTTCTTCACCTTCCCTCGGCAGCCTATGCACAGGAACAACAACACTGGGGATACCTGCTTTCCCAGAGACGTAACTTCTCATCATTCTTCTTCTCGGCAGATCCTCTTTTGAAATAGAAAACTTCCAGCTGTTTCTCCCAGAAGGAAGGTGACAGCCCAGAAAGCTTTGCTGCTCTTCACCTTCCCTCAGCAGCCTATTCACAAGATCAACAACACCGGGGATACCTGCCTTTCCCAGAGATGTAACTTCTCATCGCTCTCGTTATCGGCAGAGCCTGTTTCTGAAAATACAAACGTCAGGCTGTTTCTCCCAGGACGAAGGTGCCAGCCCTGAAAGCTGTTGCTACTCTTCACCTGCTCTCGGCAGCTATTTACAGCCGCAGCAGCACTTGGGATACCTGCTTTCCCAGAGACGTAACTTCTCTTCGCTTTCGTTCTCGGCAGAGCCTCCTTCTGAAATTACACACGTCTGGCTCTTTCTCCCAGGATTAAGGTGCCAGCCCTGAAAGCTCTTGCTGCCCTTCACCTTCCCTCGGCAGCCTATGCACAGGAACAACAGCACTGGGGATAACTGCTTTCCAAGAGACGTAACTTCTCATCGCTCTGTTTCTCGGCAGAGCCTCTTTCTGAAATGGAAAACATCGAGCTGTTTCTCTCAGAACGACGATGCCAGCCCTTTAAGCTTTTTGTGCTCTTCACCTTCCCTCAGCAGCCTATTCACAGAAACCACAAAATTGGGGATACCTGCTTTCCCAGATACGTAACTTCTCAACGTTCTGGTTCTCGGCAGGGACGTTTTTGAATTTACAAACGTTGGACTTTTTCCCCTGAAGGAAGGTGCCAGACCTGAAAGCTGTTGCTGCTCTTCACCTTCCCTGGGTAATCTATTCACAGGAACAACAGCACTTGGGATACCTGCTTTCCCAGAGACGTAACTTGTTCATCGCTCTCGTTTTCGGCAGAGACTGTTTCTGAAAATACAAACGTCAGGCTGTTTCTCCCAGGACGAAGGTGCCAGCCCTGAAAGCTGTTGCTGCTCTTCAACTTCCCTCGGCAGCTTATGCACAGGAATAACAGCACTGGGGATACCTGCTTTCCCAGAGATGTAACTTCTCAATGTTCTGGTTCTCGGCAGAGACTGTTTCTGAAATTACAAACGTTGGGCTTTTTCTCCCCGGATGAACGTGCCAGCCCTGAAAGCTGTTGCAGCTCTTCACCTTCCCTCGGCAGCCTATGCACAGGAACAACAACACTGGGGATACCTGCTTTCCCAGAGACGTAACTTCTCATCGCTCTCGTTCTCTGCAGAGCCTGTTTCTGAAATTACAAACGTCCGGCTGCTTCTCCCAGAACGAAGTTGCCAGCCCTGAAAGCTGTTGCTGCTCGTTAATTTCTCTCGGCAGCCTAGTTACAGCCACAGCAGCACTTGGGATACCTGCTTTCCCACAGACGTAACTCTTATCGCATTCGTTCTCGGCAGAGCCTCCTTCTGATATTACAACGTCCCCATATTTCTGCCACCAGGAAGGTGCCAGCCCTGAAAGCTGTTGCTGCTCTTCACCTTCCCTCGGCAGCAAAGTTACAGCCACAGCAGCACTTGGGATACCTGCTTTCCCAGAGACGTAACTTCTCTTCGCTTTAGTTCTCAGCAGAGCCTCTTTCTGAAATTACACACGTCTGGCTGTTTCTCCCAGGATGAAGGTGCCAGCCCTGAAAGCTGTTGCTGCTCTTCAAATTCCCTCAGCAGCCTATGCACAGGAACAACAGCACCTGGAATACCTGCTTTCCCAGAGACGTAACTTCTTATCGGTCTCGTTCTCGGCAGAGCCTGTTTCTGAAACCAAAAACGTCCAGCTGTTTTTAACGGGACGAAGGTGCCAGCCCTGAAAGCTGTTGCTGCTCTTCACCTTCCCTCGGCAGCCTATGCACAGAGAGAACAACACTGGGTTTACCTGCTTTCCCAGAGAAGTAACTTCTCATCGCTCTCGTTCTCTGCAGAGCCTGTTTCTGAAATTACAAACGTCCGGCTGCTTCTCCCAGGACGAAGGTGCCAGCCCTGAAAGCTGTTGCTGCTCTTCACCTTCCCTCGGCAGCCTATGCACAGGAACAACAGCACCTGGGATACCTGCTTTCCCAGAGACTTACATTCTCATAGCTCTCGTTCTAGGCAGAGACTGTTCCTGAAATAGCAAACGTCGGCCTGTTTCTCCCAGGATGAAGGTGCCAGCCCTGAAAGCTGTTGCTGGTCTTCACCTTTCCTCGGCAGCAAAGTTACAGCCACAGCAGCACTTGGGATACCTGCTTTCCCAGAGACGTAACTTCTCATCGCTCTGGTTCTCAGCAGATGCTCTTTCTGAAACAGAAAACGTCTGGCTGTTTCTCCCAAAACGAAGGTGCCAGCCATGAAAGCTGTTGCTGCTCTTCACCTTCCCCCAGCAGCCTAGTTACAGCCGCAGCAGCACTTGGGATACCTGCTTTCCCATAGACGTAACTTGTTCATCGCTCTCGTTTTCGGCAGAGACTGTTTCTGAAAATACAAACGTCAGGATGTTTCTCCCAGGACGAAGGTGCCAGCCCTGAAAGCTGTTGCTGCTCTTCAACTTCCCTCGGCAGCCTATGCACAGGAATAACAGCACTGGGGATACCTGCTTTCCCAGAGACGTAACTTCTCAATGTTCTGGTTCTCGGCAGAGACTGTTTCTGAATTCACAAACGTTGGGCTTTTTCTCCCAGGATGAACGTGCCAGCCCTGAAAGCTGTTGCAGCTCTTCACCTTCCCTCGGCAGCCTATGCACAGGAAAAACAACACTGGGGATACCTGCTTTCCCAGAGACGTAACTTCTCATCATTCTTCTTCTCGGCAGATCCTCTTTTGAAATAGAAAACTTCCAGGTGTTTCTCCCAGAAGGAAGGTGACAGCCCAGAAAGCTTTGCTGCTCTTCACCTTCCCTCAGCAGCCTATTCACAAGATCAACAACACCGGGGATACCTGCCTTTCCCAGAGATGTAACTTCTCATCGCTCTCGTTATCGGCAGAGCCTGTTTCTGAAAATACAAACGTCAGGCTGTTTCTCCCAGGACGAAGGTGCCAGCCCTGAAAGCTGTTGCTACTCTTCACCTGCTCTCGGCAGCTATTTACAGCCGCAGCAGCCCTGGGGATACCTGCTTTCCCAGAGACGTAACTTCTCTTCGCTTTCGTTCTCAGCAGAGCCTCCTTCTGAAATTACACACGTCTGGCTCTTTCTCCCAGGATTAAGGTGCCAGCCCTGAAAGCTCTTGCTGCCCTTCACCTTCCCTCGGCAGCCTATGCACAGGAACAACAGCACTGGGGATAACTGCTTTCCAAGAGACGTAACTTCTCATCGCTCTGTTTCTCGGCAGAGCCTCTTTCTGAAATGGAAAACATCGAGCTGTTTCTCTCAGAACGACGATGCCAGCCCTTTAAGCTTTTTGTGCTCTTCACCTTCCCTCAGCAGCCTATTCACAGAAACCACAAAATTGGGGATACCTGCTTTCCCAGATACGTAACTTCTCAACGTTCTGGTTCTCGGCAGGGACTTTTTTTGAATTTACAAACGTTGGACTTTTTCCCCAGAAGGAAGGTGCCAGACCTGAAAGCTGTTGCTGCTCTTCACCTTCCCTGGGTAATCTATTCACAGGAACAACAGCACTTGGGATACCTGCTTTCCCAGAGACGTAACTTGTTCATCGCTCTCGTTTTCGGCAGAGACTGTTTCTGAAAATACAAACGTCAGGCTGTTTCTCCCAGGACGAAGGTGCCAGCCCTGAAAGCTGTTGCTGCTCTTCAACTTCCCTCGGCAGCTTATGCACAGGAATAACAGCACTGGGGATACCTGCTTTCCCAGAGACGTAACTTCTCAATGTTCTGGTTCTCGGCAGAGACTGTTTCTGAATTTACAAACGTTGGGCTTTTTCTCCCAGGATGAACGTGCCAGCCCTGAAAGCTGTTGCAGCTCTTCACCTTCCCTCGGCAGCCTATGCACAGGAACAACAACACTGGGGATACCTGCTTTCCCAGAGACGTAACTTCTCATCATTCTTCTTCTCGGCAGATCCTCTTTTGAAATAGAAAACTTCCAGCTGTTTCTCCCAGAAGGAAGGTGACAGCCCAGAAAGCTTTGCTGCTCTTCACCTTCCCTCAGCAGCCTATTCACAAGATCAACAACACCGGGGATACCTGCCTTTCCCAGAGATGTAACTTCTCATCGCTCTCGTTATCGGCAGAGCCTGTTTCTGAAAATACAAACGTCAGGCTGTTTCTCCCAGGATGAAGGTGCCAGCCCTGAAAGCTGTTGCTACTCTTCACCTGCTCTCGGCAGCTATTTACAGCCATAGCAGCCCTGGGGATACCTGCTTTCCCAGAGAAGTAAGTTCTCACCGCTGTCATTCTCTGCAGAGCCTCTTTCTGAAATGGCAAAAGTCGGGCTGTTTGTCCCAGCAAGAAGTTGCCAGCCCTGAAAGCTGTTGCTGCTCTTCAAATTCCCTCAGCAGCCTATGCACAGGAACAACAGCACCTGGAATACCTGCTTTCCCAGAGACGTAACTTCTTATCGGTCTCGTTCTCGGCAGAGCCTGTTTATGAAATCAAAAACGTCCAGCTGTTTTTAACGGGACGAAGGTGCCAGCCCTGAAAGCTGTTGCTGCTCTTCACCTTCCCTCGGCAGCCTATGCACAGAAAGAACAACACTGGGTTTACCTGCTTTCCCAGAGACGTAACTTCTCATCGCTCTCGTTCTCTGCAGAGCCTGTTTCTGAAATTACAAACGTCCGGCTGCTTCTCCCAGGACGAAGGTGCCAGCCCTGAAAGCTGTTGCTGCTCTTCACCTTCCCTCGGCAGCCTATGCACAGGAACAACAGCACCTGGGATACCTGCTTTCCCAGAGACTTACATTCTCATCGCTCTCGAACTCGGCACAGTCTGTTTCTGAAATTACAAACGTCCGCCTATTTCTCCCAGGATGAAGTTGCCAGCCCTGAAAGCTGTTGCTGCTCTTCACCTGCCCTCGGCAGCCTATTTACAGCCACAGCAGCACTAGGGATACCTGCTTTCCCAGAGACTTAAATTCTCATAGCTCTCGTTCTAGGCAGAGACTGTTCCTGAAATAGCAAACTTCGGCCTGTTTCTCCCAGGATGAAGGTGCCAGCCCTGAAAGATGTTGCTGGTCTTCACCTTCCCCCAGCAGCCTAGTTACAGCCGCAGCAGCACTTGGGATACCTGCTTTCCCAGAGACGTAGCTTCTCATCGCTCTGGTTCTCGGGAGATCCTGTTTTGAAATTACAAACGTCTGGCTGCTTCACCCAGAACGAAGGTGACAGCCCTGAAAGCTGTTGCTGCTCTTCACCTTCCCTCGGCAGCCTATTCACAGAAAGAACAACACTGGGTTTACCTGCTTTCCCAGAGACGTAACGTCTCATCGCTCTCGTTCTCTGCAGAGCCTGTTTCTGAAATTACAAACGTCCGGCTGCTTCTCCCAGAACGAAGTTGCCAGCCCTGAAAGCTGTTGCTGCTCTTCACCTTCCCTCGGCAGCCTATGCACAGGAACAACAGCACCTGGGATACATGCTTTCCCAGAGACGTAACTTCTCACCGCTCTCGTTCTCGCAGAGCCTCTTTCTAAAACACAAAAAGTCTGGCTGTTTCTCCCAAAACGAAGGTGCCAGCCATGAAAGCTGTTGCTGCTCTTCACCTTCCCTCGGCAGCCTGTGCACAGGAACAACAGGACCTGGGATACCTGCTTTCCCAGAGACGTAAATTCTCATCGATCTCGTTCTCTGCAGAGCCTGTTTCTGAAATTACAAACGTCTGGCTGCTTCTCCCAGAACGAAGTTGCCAGCCCTGAAAGCTGTTGCTGCTCGTTAATTTCCCTCGGCAGCAAAGTTACAGGCACAGCAGCACTTGGGATACCTGCTTTCCCAGAGACGTAACTTCTCTTCGCTTTCGTTCTCTGCAGAGCCTCCTTCTGATATTACAAACGTCCGCATATTTCTGCCACCAGGAAGGTGCCAGCCCTGAAAGCTGTTGCTGCTCTTCACCTTCCCTCGGCAGCCTATGCACAGGAACAACAGCACTGGGGATAGCTGCTTTCCCAGAGATGTAGCTTCTCATCGCTCTCGTTCTAGGCAGAGCCTCTTTCTGAAACTAAAAACGTCCGCATATTTCTGCCACCACGAAGGTGTCAGCCCTGAAAGCTCTTGCTGCTCTTCACCTTCCCTCGGCAGCCTAGTTACAGCCACAGCAGCACTTGGGATACCTGCTTTCCAAGAGACGTAACTTCTCATCGCTCTGGTTCTCGGGAGATCCTCTTTCTGAAATTACAAACATCTGGCTGTTTCCCCAAAACGAAAGAGCCAGCCATGAAAGCTGTTGCTGCTCTTCACCTTCCCTCGGCAGCAAAGTTACAGCCAAAGCAGCACTTGGGATACCTGCTTTCCCAGAGACGTAGCTTCTCATCGCTCTCGTTCTCAGCAGAGCCTCTTTCTGAAACTAAAAACGTCCGCATATTTCTGCCACCAGGAAGGTGCCAGCCCTGAAAGCTGTTGCTGCTCTTCACCTTCCCTCGGCAGCCTATTCACAGAAAGAACAACACTGGGTTTACCTGCTTTCCCAGAGACGTAACTTCTCATCGCTCTCGTTCTCTGCAGAGCCTGTTTCTGAAATTACAAACGTCTGGCTGCTCTCCCAGAACGAAGTTGCCAGCCCTGAAGGCTGTTGCTGCTCGTTAATTTCCCTCGGCAGCCTAGTTACAGCCACAGCAGCACTTGGGGTACGTGCTTTCCGATAGACATAACTTCTCATCGCATTCTTTCTCGGCAGAGCCTCCTTCTGATATTACAAACATCCGCATATTTCAGCCACCAGGAAGGTGCCAGCCCTGAAAGCTGTTGCTGCTCTTCATCTTCCCTCTGCTGCCTATTCACAGAAACAACAACACAGGCGATACCTGCCTGCCCAGAGACGTAACTTCTCATCGCTCTCGTACTCAGCAGAGCCTCTTTCTGAAACAGAAAACATCTGGCTGTTTCTCCCAACAGGGTGGTTCCCGCTCTGAAGGCTGTTAATGCTCTTCACCTTCCTTCGGCAGCAAAGTTACAGCCACAGCAGCCCTTGGGATATCTGCTTTCCCATAGACGTAACTTCTCATTGCTCTCGTTCTCTGCAGAGACTGTTTCTGAAATTACAAACGTCCGGCTGCTTCTCCCAGAACGAAGTTGCCAGCCCTGAAAGCTGTTGCTGCTCTTCACCTTCCCTCGGCTGCCTATTCACAGAAACAACAACACAGGCGATATCTGCTTGACCAGAGACGTAGCTTCTCATGGCTCTCGTTCTCTGCAGAGCCTCTTTCTGAAATTACAAACGTCTGGCTGTTTCTCCCAGGACGAAGGTGCCAGCCCTGAAAGCTGTTGCTGCTCTTCACCTTCCCTCGGCACCCTATTCACAGAAAGAACAACACTGGGTTTACCTGCTTTCCCAGAGACGTAACTTCTCATCGCTCTCGTTCTCTGCAGAGCCTGTTTCTGAAATTACAAACGTCTGGCTGCTTCTCCCAGAACGAAGTTGCCAGCCCTGAAAGCTGTTGCTGCTCGTTAATTTCCCTCGGCAGCAAAGTTACAGCCACAGCAGCACTTGGGATACCTGCTTTCCCAGAGACGTAACTTCTCTTCGCTTTCGTTCTCTGCAGAGCCTCCTTCTGATATTACAAACGTCCGCATATTTCTGCCACCAGGAAGGTGCCAGCCCTGAAAGCTGTTGCTGCTCTTCACCTTCCCTCGGCAGCCTATGCACAGGAACAACAGCACTGGGGATAGCTGCTTTCCCAGAGATGTAGCTTCTCATCGCTCTCGTTCTAGGCAGAGCCTCTTTCTGAAACTAAAAACGTCCGCATATTTCTGCCACCACGAAGGTGTCAGCCCTGAAAGCTCTTGCTGCTCTTCACCTTCCCTCGGCAGCCTAGTTACAGCCACAGCAGCACTTGGGATACCTGCTTTCCAAGAGACGTAACTTCTCATCGCTCTGGTTCTCGGGAGATCCTCTTTCTGAAATTACAAACATCTGGCTGTTTCCCCAAAACGAAAGAGCCAGCCATGAAAGCTGTTGCTGCTCTTCACCTTCCCTCGGCAGCAAAGTTACAGCCAAAGCAGCACTTGGGATACCTGCTTTCCCATAGACGTAGCTTCTCATCGCTCTCGTTCTCAGCAGAGCCTCTTTCTGAAACTAAAAACGTCCGCATATTTCTGCCACCAGGAAGGTGCCAGCCCTGAAAGCTGTTGCTGCTCTTCACCTTCCCTCGGCAGACTAGTTACAGCCACAGCAGCACTTGGGATACCTGCTTTCCCAGAGACGTAACTTCTCATCGCTCTCGTTCTCTGCAGATCCTCTTTCTGAAATTACAAACGTCTGGCTGTTTCTCCCAGGACGAAGGTGCCAGCCCTGAAAGCTGTTGCTGCTCTTCACCTTCCCTCGGCAGCCTATGCACAGGAACAACAGCACTGGGGATAGCTGCTTTCCCAGAGATGTAGCTTCTCATCGCTCTCGTTCTAGGCAGAGCCTCTTTCTGAAACTAAAAACGTCCGCATATTTCTGCCACCACGAAGGTGTCAGCCCTGAAAGCTCTTGCTGCTCTTCACCTTCCCTCGGCAGCCTAGTTACAGCCACAGCAGCACTTGGGATACCTGCTTTCCAAGAGACGTAACTTCTCATGGCTCTGGTTCTCGGGAGATCCTCTTTCTGAAATTACAAACATCTGGCTGTTTCCCCAAAACGAAAGAGCCAGCCCTGAAAGCTGTTGCTGCTCGTTAATTTCCCTCGGCAGCCTATTTACAGCCACAGCAGCACTTGGGATACCTGCTTTCCCAGAGACGTAACTTCTCATCGCTCTCGTTCTCTGCAGAGCCTCTTTCTGAAATTACAAACGTCGGGCTACTTCTCCCACAACAAAGGTGCCAGCCCTGAAAGCTGTTGCTGCTCTTCACCTTCCCTCAGCAGCCTATGCACAGGAACAAGAGCAACGGGGATACGGGCTTTCCCAGAGACTTAACTTCTCATCGCTCTCGTTCTAGGCAGAGCCTCTTTCTGCAATTACAAACGTCTGGCTGCTTCTCCCATAACGAAGGTGCCGGACTTGAAAGCTCTTGCTGCTCTTCACCTTCACTCGGCAGCCTAGATACAGCCACAGCAGCACTTGGGATACCTGCTTTCCCAGAGACGTAACTTCTCATCGCTCTCGGTCTCAGCAGATGCTCTTTCTGAAACAGAAAACGTCTGGCTGTTTCTCCCAAAACGAAGGTGCCAGCCATGAAAGCTGTTGCTGCTCTTCTCCTTCCCCCAGCAGCCTATTCACAGAAAGAACAACACTGGGTTTACCTGCTTTCCCAGAGACGTAACTTCTCATCGCTCTCGTTCTCTGCAGAGCCTGTTTCTGAAATTACAAACGTCTGGCTGCTCTCCCAGAACGAAGTTGCCAGCCCTGAAGGCTGTTGCTGCTCGTTAATTTCCCTCGGCAGCCTAGTTACAGCCACAGCAGCACTTGGGGTACGTGCTTTCCGATAGACATAACTTCTCATCGCATTCGTTCTCGGCAGAGCCTCCTTCTGATATTACAAACATCCGCATATTTCTGCCACCAGGAAGGTGCCAGCCCTGAAAGCTGTTGCTGCTCTTCATCTTCCCTCTGCTGCCTATTCACAGAAACAACAACACAGGTGATACCTGCCTGCCCAGAGACGTAACTTCTCATCGCTCTCGTACTCAGCAGAGCCTCTTTCTGAAACAGAAAACATCTGGCTGTTTCTCCCAACAGGGTGGTGCCCGCTCTGAAGGCTGTTAATGCTCTTCACCTTCCTTCGGCAGCAAAGTTACAGCCACAGCAGCCCTTGGGATATCTGCTTTCCCATAGACGTAACTTCTCATTGCTCTCGTTCTCTGCAGAGACTGTTTCTGAAATTACAAACGTCCGGCTGCTTCTCCCAGAACGAAGTTGCCAGCCCTGAAAGCTGTTGCTGCTCTTCACCTTCCCTCGGCTGCCTATTCACAGAAACAACAACACAGGCGATATCTGCTTGACCAGAGACGTAGCTTCTCATCGCTCTCGTTCTCTGCAGAGCCTCTTTCTGAAATTACAAACGTCTGGCTGTTTCTCCCAGGACGAAGGTGCCAGCCCTGAAAGCTGTTGCTGCTCTTCACCTTCCCTCGGCACCCTATTCACAGAAAGAACAACACTGGGTTTACCTGCTTTCCCAGAGACGTAACTTCTCATCGCTCTCGTTCTCTGCAGAGCCTGTTTCTGAAATTACAAACGTCTGGCTGCTTCTCCCAGAACGAAGTTGCCAGCCCTGAAAGCTGTTGCTGCTCGTTAATTTCCCTCGGCAGCAAAGTTACAGCCACAGCAGCACTTGGGATACCTGCTTTCCCAGAGACGTAACTTCTCTTCGCTTTCGTTCTCTGCAGAGCCTCCTTCTGATATTACAAACGTCCGCATATTTCTGCCACCAGGAAGGTGCCAGCCCTGAAAGCTGTTGCTGCTCTTCACCTTCCCTCGGCAGCCTATGCACAGGAACAACAGCACTGGGGATAGCTGCTTTCCCAGAGATGTAGCTTCTCATCGCTCTCGTTCTAGGCAGAGCCTCTTTCTGAAACTAAAAACGTCCGCATATTTCTGCCACCACGAAGGTGTCAGCCCTGAAAGCTCTTGCTGCTCTTCACCTTCCCTCGGCAGCCTAGTTACAGCCACAGCAGCACTTGGGATACCTGCTTTCCAAGAGACGTAACTTCTCATCGCTCTGGTTCTCGGGAGATCCTCTTTCTGAAATTACAAACATCTGGCTGTTTCCCCAAAACGAAAGAGCCAGCCATGAAAGCTGTTGCTGCTCTTCACCTTCCCTCGGCAGCAAAGTTACAGCCAAAGCAGCACTTGGGATACCTGCTTTCCCATAGACGTAGCTTCTCATCGCTCTCGTTCTCAGCAGAGCCTCTTTCTGAAACTAAAAACGTCCGCATATTTCTGCCACCAGGAAGGTGCCAGCCCTGAAAGCTGTTGCTGCTCTTCACCTTCCCTCGGCAGACTAGTTACAGCCACAGCAGCACTTGGGATACCTGCTTTCCCAGAGACGTAACTTCTCATCGCTCTCGTTCTCTGCAGAGCCTCTTTCTGAAATTACAAACGTCGGGCTACTTCTCCCACAACAAAGGTGCCAGCCCTGAAAGCTGTTGCTGCTCTTCACCTTCCCTCAGCAGCCTATGCACAGGAACAAGAGCAACGGGGATACGGGCTTTCCCAGAGACTTAACTTCTCATCGCTCTCGTTCTAGGCAGAGCCTCTTTCTGCAATTACAAATGTCTGGCTGCTTCTCCCATAACGAAGGTGCCGGACTTGAAAGCTCTTGCTGCTCTTCACCTTCACTCGGCAGCCTAGATACAGCCACAGCAGCACTTGGGATACCTGCTTTCCCAGAGACGTAACTTCTCATCGCTCTCGGTCTCAGCAGATGCTCTTTCTGAAACAGAAAACGTCTGGCTGTTTCTCCCAAAACGAAGGTGCCAGCCATGAAAGCTGTTGCTGCTCTTCTCCTTCCCCCAGCAGCCTATTCACAGAAAGAACAACACTGGGTTTACCTGCTTTCCCAGAGACGTAACTTCTCATCGCTCTCGTTCTCTGCAGAGCCTGTTTCTGAAATTACAAACGTCTGGCTGCTCTCCCAGAACGAAGTTGCCAGCCCTGAAGGCTGTTGCTGCTCGTTAATTTCCCTCGGCAGCCTAGTTACAGCCACAGCAGCACTTGGGGTACGTGCTTTCCGATAGACATAACTTCTCATCGCATTCGTTCTCGGCAGAGCCTCCTTCTGATATTACAAACATCCGCATATTTCTGCCACCAGGAAGGTGCCAGCCCTGAAAGCTGTTGCTGCTCTTCATCTTCCCTCTGCTGCCTATTCACAGAAACAACAACACAGGTGATACCTGCCTGCCCAGAGACGTAACTTCTCATCGCTCTCGTACTCAGCAGAGCCTCTTTCTGAAACAGAAAACATCTGGCTGTTTCTCCCAACAGGGTGGTGCCCGCTCTGAAGGCTGTTAATGCTCTTCACCTTCCTTCGGCAGCAAAGTTACAGCCACAGCAGCCCTTGGGATATCTGCTTTCCCATAGACGTAACTTCTCATTGCTCTCGTTCTCGGAAGAACCTGATTCTGAAAATGCAAACTTCAAAACGTTTCTCCAAGAACGAAGGTGCCAGCCCAGAAAGCTGTTGCTGCTCTTCACCTTCCCTCGGCTGCCTATTCACAGAAACAACAACACAGGCGATATCTGCTTGACCAGAGACGTAGCTTCTCATCGCTCTCATTCTCTGCAGAGCCTCTTTCTGAAATTACAAACGTCTGGCTGTTTCTCCCAGGACGAAGTTGCCAGCCCTGAAAGCTGTTGCTGCTCGTTAATTTCCCTCGGCAGCAAAGTTACAGCCACAGCAGCACTTGGGATACCTGCTTTCCCAGAGACGTAACTTCTCTTCGCTTTCGTTCTCTGCAGAGCCTCCTTCTGATATTACAAACGTCCGCATATTTCTGCCACCAGGAAGGTGCCAGCCCTGAAAGCTGTTGCTGCTCTTCACCTTCCCTCGGCAGCCTATGCACAGGAACAACAGCACTGGGGATAGCTGCTTTCCCAGAGATGTAGCTTCTCATCTCTCTCGTTCTCTGCAGAGCCTCATTCTGAAGTTACAAACGTCCGCATATTTCTGCCACCACGAAGGTGTCAGCCCTGAAAGCTCTTGCTGCTCTTCACCTTCCCTCGGCAGCAAAGTTACAGCCACAGCAGCACTTGGGATACCTGCTTTCCAAGAGACGTAACTTCTCATGGCTCTGGTTCTCGGGAGATCCTCTTTCTGAAATTACAAACATCTGGCTGTTTCCCCAAAACGAAAGAGCCAGCCCTGAAAGCTGTTGCTGCTCGTTAATTTCCCTCGGCAGCCTATTTACAGCCACAGCAGCACTTGGGATACCTGCTTTCCCAGAGACGTAACTTCTCATCGCTCTCGTTCTCTGCAGAGCCTCTTTCTGAAATTACAAACGTCTGGCTGTTTCTCCCAGGACGAAGGTGCCAGCCCTGAAAGCTGTTGCTGCTCTTCACCTTCCCTCGGCAGCCTATGCACAGGAACAACAGCAATGGGGATACCTGCTTTCCCAGAGATGTAACTTCTCATCTCTCTCGTTCTCGGCAGAGCCTCTTTCTAAAATTACAAACGTCCGCATATTTCTGCCACCAGGAAGTTGCCAGCCCTGAAAGCTGTTGCTGCTCTTCACCTTCCCTCGGCAGCAAAGTTACAGCCACAGCAGCACTTGGGATACCTGCTTTCCCAGAGACGTAACTTCTCATCTCTCTCGTTCTCGGCAGAGCCTCTTTCTGAAATAACACACGCATGGCTGCTTCTCCCAGAACGAACGTGCCAGCCCTGAAAGCTGTTGCTGCTCTTCACCTTCCCTCCCCAGCCTATGCACAGGATCAATAGCACTGGGGATATCTGCTTTCCAAGAGACGTAACTTCTCATCGCTCTGGTTCTCGGCAGAGCCTCTTTCTGAAATTACAAACGTCGGGCTGCTTCTCCCATAACGAAGGTGCCAGACTTGAAAGCTCTTGCTGCTCTTCACCTTCACTTGGCAGCCTAGATACAGCCACAGCAGCACTTGGGATACCTGCTTTCCCAGAGACGTAACTTCTCATCGCTCTCGGTCTCAGCAGATGCTCTTTCTGAAACAAAAAACATCTGGCTGTTTCTCCCAAAACGAAGGTTCCAGCCATGAAAGCTGTTGCTGCTCTTCACCTTCCCCCAGCAGCCTAGTTACAGCCGCAGCAGCACTTGGGATACCTGCTTTCCCAGAGACGTAGCTTCTCATCGCTCTTGTTCTCAGCAGAGCCTCTTTCTAAAATTACAAACGTCCGCATATTTCTGCCACCAGGAACATGCCAGCCCTGAAAGCTGATGCTGCTCTTCACCTTCCCTCAGCAGCCTAGTTACAGACACAGCAGCACTTGAGATACCTGCTTTCCCAGAGACGTAACTTATCATCTCTCTGGTTCTCGGGAGATCCTGTTTTGAAATTACAAACGTCTGGCTGCTTCACCCAGAAAGAAGGTGACAGCCGTGAAAGCTGTTGCTGCTCTTCACCTTCCCTCGGCAGCCTATTCACAGAAAGAACAACACCGGGTTTACCTGCTTTCCCAGAGACGTAACTTCTCATCGCTCTCGTTCTCTGCAGAGCCTCTTTCTGAAATTACAAACGTCTGGCTGTTTCTCCCAACAGGGTGGTGCCCGCTCTGAAGGCTGTTAATGCTCTTCACCTTCCTTCGACAGCAAAGTTACAGCCACAGCAGCCCTTGGGATATCTGCTTTCCCATAGACGTAACTTCTCATTGCTCTCGTTCTCGGGAGAACCTGATTCTGAAATTGCAAACTTCAAGACGTTTCTCCAAGAACGAAGGTGCCAGCCCAGAAAGCTGTTGCTGCTCTTCACCTTCCCTCGGCTGCCTATTCACAGAAACAACAACACAGGCGATATCTGCTTGACCAGAGACGTAGCTTCTCATCGCTCTGGTTCTCTGCAGATCCTGTTTCTGAAATTACAAACGTCTGGCTGCTTCACCCAGAACGAAGGTGACAACCCTGAAAGCTGTTGCTGCTCTTCACCTTCCCTCGGCACCCTATTCACAGAAAGAACAACACTGGGTTTACCTGCTTTCCCAGAGACGTAACTTCTCATCGCTCTCGTTCTCTGCAGAGCCTGTTTCTGAAATTACAAACGTCTGGCTGCTTCTCCCAGAACGAAGTTGCCAGCCCTGAAAGCTGTTGCTGCTCGTTAATTTCCCTCGGCAGCAAAGTTACAGCCACAGCAGCACTTGGGATACCTGCTTTCCCAGAGACGTAACTTCTCTTCGCTTTCGTTCTCTGCAGAGCCTCCTTCTGATATTACAAACGTCCGCATATTTCTGCCACCAGGAAGGTGCCAGCCCTGAAAGCTGTTCCTGCTCTTCACCTTCCCTCAGCAGCCTATTCACATGAACAACAACACTGGGGATACCTGCTTTCCAAGAGACGTAACTTCTTATTGATTTCGTTATCTGCAGAAAGTGTTTCTGAAATTAGAAAGTTCGGGCTGGTTCTCCCATAACGAAGGTACAAGCCCAGAAAGCTGTTACTGCTCTTCACCTTCCCTCGGCAGCCTATTCACAGGAACAACAGCACTGGGGATACCTGCTTTTCCCGAGACGTAACTTCTCATCGCTCTGGTCCTTGGCAGAGCCTGATTCTGAAATTACAAACCTCGGGCTGTTTCCCCTAGGACGAAGGCACCAGCCCTGAAAGCAGTTGCTGCTCTTCACCTTTCCTTGGCAGCCTAGTCACAGGAACAGCAACACTGGCGTTATCTGATTTCACAGAGACATAGCTTCTCATCGCTCTCGTTGTCGTCAGAGCCTCTTTCTGAAATTACAAACCTTCGGTTGTTTCTCTCAGAACGAACGTGCCAGCCCTGAAAGCTGTTGCTGCTCTTCACCTTCCCTCAGCAGCCTATGCACAGGAAAAACAGCACTGGGGATACCTGCTTTCCCAGAGACGTAACATGTCATCGATCTCGTTCTCTGCAGAGCCGGTTTCTGAAATTGCAAACGTCTGGCTGCTTCACCCACAACGAATGTGACAGCCCTGAAAGCTGTTGCTGCTCTTCACCTTTCTTTGGCAGCCTAGTTACAACCACAGCAGCACTTGGGATACCTGCTTTCCCAGAGACGTAACTTCTCATCGCTCTCGTTCTAGGCAGAGCCTCTTTCTGAAATAACACACGCATGGCTGCTTCTCCCAGGACGAAGGTGCCAGCCCTGAAAGCTGTTGCTGCTCTTCACCTTCCCTCGGCAGCCTATTTACAGCCACAACAGCACTGGGGATACCTGCTTTCCCAGAGACGTAACTTCTCATCGCTCTCGTTCTAGGCAGAGAGTCTTTCTGAAATTACAAACGTGTGGCTACTTCTCCCAGGATGAAGGTGCCAGCCCTGAAAGCTGTTGCTGCTC
This sequence comes from Harpia harpyja, assembly GCF_026419915.1. Taxonomy (NCBI): domain Eukaryota; kingdom Metazoa; phylum Chordata; class Aves; order Accipitriformes; family Accipitridae; genus Harpia; species Harpia harpyja. The sequence continues at coordinate 58,877,104 of NC_068969.1, forward strand.
TTCGACTTCCCTCGGCAGCCTATGCACAGGAACAACAGCACTGGGGATAGCTGCTTTCCCAGAGACGTAACTTCTCATCATTCTTATTCTCGGCAGATCTTCTTTTGAAATAGATAACGTCGAGCTGTTTCTCCCAGGATGAAGGTGCCAGCCCTGAAAGCTGTTGCTGCTCTTCACCTTCACTCGGCAGCTATTTACAGCCACAACAGCACTGGGGATACCTGCTTTCTCAGAGACATCACTTCTCATCGCTTTGGATCTCGGCAGAGCCTCTTTCAAATATAGCAAACGTCTGGCTGCTTCTCGCAGAACGAAGGTGCCAGCCCTGAAAGCTGTTGCTGCTCTTCACCTTCACTCGGCAGCCTAAGCACAGGAACAAGAGCACTGTGGATCCAGGCATTCCCAGAGACTCAACATCTGTTCGCTGTTGTTTTCGGCAGAGCCTGTTTCTGAAATTACAAACTTCGGGCTCTTTCTCCCAGGAGGATGGTGCCAGCCCTGAAAGCTGTTGCTCCTCTTCACCTTCCTCAGCAGCCTATTCACAGGAACAAGAGCACTGTGGATCCAGGCATTCCCAGAGACTCAACATCTCTTCGCTCTTGTTCTCGGCAGAGCCTGTTTCTGAAATTACAAGCTTCGGGCTGTTTCTCCCAGGAGGAAGGTGCCAGTCCTGAAAGCTCTTGCTGCTCTTCACCTTCCCTCGGCAGCCTATTCACAGCCACAGCAGAACTGGGGATACCTGCTTTCCCAGAGACGTAGCTTCTCATTGCTCTCCTTCTCGGCAGAGCCTGTTTCTGAAATTACAAACGTCTGGCTGTTTCTCCCAAAACAAACGTGCCATCCCTGAAAGTTGTTGCTGCTCTTCACCTTCCCTCAGCAGCCTATTCACAGGCACAACAGCACTGTGGATCCAGGCATTCCCAGAGATGTAACTTCTCATTGCTCTTGTTCTCGGCAGAGCCTCTTTCTGAAATTGCAAACATCCAGCTGTTTCTCCAAGAACGAAGGTGCCAGCCCTGAAAGCTGTTACTGATCTTCACCTACCCTCAGCAGCCTATTCACAGCCACAGCAGCACTGGGGATACCTACTTTCCCAGTGACGTAACTTCTCTTTGCTTTTGTTCTCGGCAGAGCCTCTTTCTGAAATTACAGATGGCCAGCTGTTTCTCCCTGTACGAATGTGCCAGCCCTAAAAGCTGTTGCTGCTCTTCACCTTCCCTCGGCAGCCTATTCACAGAAACAACAGAACTGGCGATCCAGGCTTTCCCAGAGCCATAACTTCTCATTTCTCTCGTTCTCAGCAGAGTTTCTTTCTGAAATAGCAAACATCTGGATATTTCTCCAACCAGGAAGGTGCCAGCCCTGAAAGCTTTTGCTGCTCTTCACCTTCCCTCGGCAGCCTATTCACAGAAACAACAGAACTGGTGATCCAGGCTTTCCCAGAGACCTAACTTCTCATTTCTCTCGTTCTCAGCAGAGTTTCTTTCTGAAAAAGCAAACATCTGGATATTTCTCCAACCAGGAAGGTGCCAGCCCTGAAAGCTTTTGCTGCTCTACCTTCCCTCGGCAGCCTATTCACAGGCTCAACAGCTCTGGGGACTTGTGCTTTCCTAGAGACGTAATATCTCATCGCTGTCTTTCTCGTCATAGCCTTTTTCCGAAAAGGCAAACGTCCATCTGTTTCTCCCACAAGGAAGGTGCAGCCCTGAATGCTGTTGCTGTTCTTCACCTTCCCTTGGCAGCCTTGTACTTGCTGCAAATCCTTTTTCGACTCTGGCAGAGTAATATGTTCTAATGAGGAAATGGTTTCTGGTGGAATACATTTGTCCTGGTTACAGCTAGGATAGAGTTAACTGTCTTCATATTAGGTCGTACAGTGCTATGTTTTGAGTTCAGTATGTGAAGAATGTTGATAACACTGATGTTTTCAGTTGTTGCTAAGTAGTGTTTAGTCTAAAGTCAAGGGTTTTTTTCAGCTTCTCATGCCCAGCCAGCAAGAAAGCTGGAGGGGCACAGGACACAGCCAGGGCAGCTGACCCAAAGCGGCCAACGGGGTATTCCGTACCATGTGACTTCCCACCTAGTATAGGAACTGGGAAGTGGGGGGGCAGCGAATCGCCGCTCGGGGACTAGCTGGGTGTCGTTCGGCGGGTGGTGAGCAATTGCACTGCGCATCATTTGTACATTCCAATCCTTTCATTACTACTGTTGTCATCTTATTAGTGTTATCATTATCATTATTAGTTTCTTCTTTTCTGTTCCATTAAACCGTTCTTATCTCAACCCATGGGTTTTGCTTCTTTTCCTGATTTTCTCCCCCATCCCACTGGGTGGGGGGGAGTGAGTGAGCGGCTGTGTGGTGTTTAGTTGCTGGCTGGGGTTAAACCATGACACCCTCCCACAAGGATTTCATTGATATATTGGTAAATACTGACTTCCTTCTCTGTCTGAACTATTTCTAGCTCCTGTGCTAATGCATGATGGGCTAGAGTGGGGGTATATTGGGTTTGTGTGGCAAGGTTTTTGTAGTGGAGGGGGCAGGTTACACGGGTGGCTTCTGTGAGAAGCTGCTAGAAGCTTCCCCTATGTCTGACAGAGCCAATGCCACCCAGCTCTAAGACGGACCTGCCGCCGGCCAAGGCCGAGCCAATCAGCGATAGTGGTAGTGCCTCTGTAATAACATATTTAAGAAGGAAAAGAAGTTGCAGGGCACACAGAAACGGCAGCCGGAGAGGGGAGTGAGAACATGTAAGAGAAACAACCCTGCAGACACCAAGGTCAGTGAAAAAGCAGGGGGAGGAGGTGCTCCAGGTGCCGCCAGAGCAGAGATTCCCCTGCAGCCCATGGGGAAGACCATGGTGAGGCAGGCTGTCCCCCTGCAGTCCATGGACATCCGTGGTGGAGCAGATATCCACCTGCAGCCTGGGAGGACCCCACGCTGCAGCAGGTGGGTGCCCAAAGGAGGCTGTGACCCTGTGGGAAGCCCGTGCTGGAGCAGGTTACTGGCAGGACCTGCAGATCTGTGGAGAGAGGAGCCCACAGAGCAGGTTTCCTGCAGGACTTGTAACCCCGCAGGGGACCCACACTGGAGCAGTGTGCTCCTGAAGGACTGCACGCCGTGGAAGGGACCCGTGCTGGAGGAGTTTGTGAGGAACTGCAGCGCATGGGAAGGACCCACATTGGAGAAGTTCTTGGAGGACTGTTTCCCGTAGGAGGGACCCCACACTGGAGCAGGGGAAGAGTGTGATGAGTCCTGCCCGTGAAGAGGATGAAGTAGCACAGACAACGTGTGATGAACTGTCCGTAACCCCTATTCCCCGTCCCCCTACGCCACTGCGGGGAGGTAGGTAGAGAATGCGGGAGTGAAGCTGTGCCCGGGAAGAAGGGAGGGGTGGAGGGAAGGTGTTCTGAGATTTGGTTTTATTTCTCATTATCCTACTCTGGCTGACTGGCAATAAACTAAGTTAGTTTTCCCAAGTTGAGTCTGTTTTGCCCGTGACAGTAATTGGTTAAGTGATCTCTCCCTGTCTTTATCTGGACCCATGAGCCCTCTGATATATTTTCTCGCCCCTGTCCAGCTGAGGGCAGGGGGGGTGATAGAATAGCTTTGATGGTCACCTGGACTCCAGCCAGGGTCAACCCACCACAGGGGGAATGCTTATATCCTTGTGGGAATCGGGTGAAAGTAAATTGCCGACCTTCCCAAGTGAATGCAAAGCAATCTTGGTTCTCTGGTTGCAGGGGAACCATAAAAAACTTATCATCTTTAACATCCACTGTTGCCATAATTGGGTGGGCTCGTTCCTGGATTGTAGTTTTAAGCTCAGCAATATGAGGTACCACGGATGTTAAAGGACCGGTATTTGCATTAAGTCAGTGATAATCTATAGTCAATGTCCACTTGCCATTAGGTTTTCATACTGGCCACACTGGGGAGTTAAAAGGGGAGTGGGTTGGAATCACAATACTTTGTCCCTTTAAGTCCTCTAATACAGGCACTATTCCCTCTCTGGCCCCCAAGGGTATCAGGTAAGGCTGAACATTTGTAAGCTTCGAAGGGGGAAGTAGCGGCGCAGCTTGTAGCAGCCGAACATCTATGGTGGGAGAGCCAAATGACCACTGTCTCCCTTTATTATCAGTCCAGGTCTTCCCCTTTAAAACATCAAGTCCCAAGAGGTTAAGTGGAAATTCCCCCACAACCATCCCACTCTAGTGGCACTGTCTTATCCTGGCAACCGCAGGCTGACCATTGCTAATGCTTGTGGTTGAACATTGCCAAATGCATCTGCCACAAACAGCTGCTGTTTGGACGGTGTAATTCTGCAGTTAGCAGAATCTTTGGTTTTGATAGCTGAAATCTGAGCTCCGGTATCTACCAAAAATGTGACTGGGACTTGTTTTGGTCCCACAATGCCTGTAATTAGTAAATCACCCCAGCCATTTTCAGTGAGCTGTCTGATATATATCCAGCGTTCCCCAAACTGCTCACCATCGAAGGCTGAAGGATCTGGTTTCCCACCAGTTTTTAGGGGGCATATGGCCCTGATAAATCAATCAAGGAGGGTGTGCTGGGAATAGTATTCACAAAATCCACCTCTCCATTTGCTGGTTTATCGGACCACCCTGCTACCAACTTTTCTAATTTGTCTGTTGGCAGCCTGTCCATTAAGTCACGTGGGATCCCCTTCTGCTGCCCCTTTGCCCACAGTCTATTAAGTTTGTTTGGGATGTCTCTCCCTCCGAGCAGTTTGGCGAGGTGTGTTCTCTTATCACTCCCAGGGTGCAGAACTATTTTTACCTCTGCTCGCCTCAAGCCCCTGGAGTCTGTTTTGATGGCTGGAAGGTTAACAGGACCATACTTGTGCCCATAATTAATCAATTCCTGGGCCACTTCTCCCCAAGTCCACACTTTCCTATCATCTGAGGGTCAGTGGTGCTGATCAGGTGTAAGTCTTTCTAAAGCAGCTGCAACTCTTTCGCCCTGGGGCATTGCCTGTATCCTTCCTTGTAATTGTATAGTAATCGGCTTCAAAGAATCAGGGAGTCCCCTTATAGGGGGAGTCATTTGCTCAGGATCCACGGACATCATCATCGAGGACTCCTGTCGGGGCTCCAATTTTCAATCATACATTATCTGCAGACAAGCTGCCTTCTGCACACACTCTACTGCTTGATCAACAGTCCCCATAATCGCGAGGGGGTCCCCCCTCTCCAAGGGGTTCAAACTCCCTGCCCAATAGGCTGCCCGTTAGGTTAAAGACCAGGTGGCACAGTGATTCCCAGTAGTTAGAAACACTCCTGATCCCCAATACCTCCCGCCTTCTTTTCACTTAACAAAATCTGGTCCCCCCCAGACAATGATACTCTCCACGTGTAAGAGACTGTGTCAGCCGGAAACATTTGTCTCGACATTGCTGCTGCAAAGCAACCATTTGCCAGCCTCAACATCCTGTTGTTGTGGGGGAGAACACGCTCAGGGAGACAAAATGTCCCTGGAGAAACCACCATATCCGCCCAAAGCTAGCAGTGCCTACCAAGCTGTGCTTGCCCACGAGCAAGGTGAAGAAACCACCGAGAGCACCTGTGCATGCGCCCATGGAGGAACACGGGGCGGCACGTACAATAATGAGTTCCGTGGAAAGGGGTGGACTTTTTGGAGAAATCGTGGGGACTGGGACAATAAAAGAGCTGCGTTCTCCCCTCTCAAAAAAACTGCAAACTGAAAACTTGCAAACTGCAAACTGTAAACTTGCAAACTGCAAACTGTGGACTGTAAACCAAAAACCTGCAAACTGAAAACCTGCAAACTGTGGACTGCAAACTAAAAACTAGCAACTACCATCAGAAAGCAACTGAAGAGCACCTGCAGCGCTTGGAACTGGGACTTTGGCTAGAAACTGGGACTTGGACCCTCCACCTCCTCCACTGAGACCGGGTCAACGGGACGTTGCTGGCTTCGTGGTGTGGTAACTAGTCTTGCTATCTCTCTCCCGCTTTCTTGCTTAGGTCTGCCTCTTGTTTCCTTTCTTTTTCCCTCTGTCCTATCGCTATTACCAGTTGTTTGTGTTAAATAAAATTTGCAAGGTTGTACGGCATCTGACCTCGTTTGTGTCTTAATCTCGCTCTTGGGATCGTTTAAGAACCCTCCCCGATATTGGATCGGGACACCACGCATACTCCATTTCAGATTCCTTAGGCATTTGGCCAAATTCCTTTTCTAGTTTTGCCAACTCAGTGGCGGTAAAGGGGACTTCTCTAGTTGTAACTTGGGGGAACTGGTCCTGCTCATCATTGTAAATATACTCAGTTTTGACCAAGGGTCGCAGTGAAGGCGGTTCCAACTTTTCTACTCTCTCTTTTGCTCCCTGCAGGTCATTAAAGGGGTAGCTAATTTCTAATCTGGGGGGAGTTTCCACAAGGAGCTGCTTCATAAAAGCAGTCTGCAAATGTTTCACTGGGCTCTTTTCTGTTTCAAGTTGTTCTTTTAATTCCACCACTTGTCCCTGAAGGGACCTGTCCTGGTTTCAGCAGGGATAGAGTTAACTGTCTTCCTAGTAGCTGGTACAGTGCTATGTTTTGAGTTCAGTATGCGAAGAATGTTGATAACACTGATGTTTTCAGTTGTTGCTAAGTAGTGTTTAGCCTAAAGTCAAGGATTTTTCAGCTTCTCATGCCCAGCCAGCGAGAAAGCTGGAGGGGCACAAGAAGTTGGGAGGGGACACAGCCAGGGCAGCTGACCCAAACTGGCCAACAGGGTATTCCATACCATGTGGCGTCACATCTAGTTTAGGAACTGGGAAGTGGGGGCGGGGAATCGCCGCTCGGGGGACTGGCTGGGTGTCGGTCGGCGGGTGGTAAGCAATTGCACTGCGCATCATTTGTACATTCCAATCCTTTCATTATTACTATTGTCATTTTATTAGGGTTATCATTATCATTATTAGTTTCTTCTTTTCTGTTCTATTAAACTGTTCTTATCTCAACCCACGGGTTTTGCTTCTTTTCACGATTTTCTCCCCCATCCCACTGGGTGGGGGGGAGTGAGTGAGCGGCTGTGTGGTGCTTAGTTGCTGGCTGGGGTTAAACCACGACAGGACCGGGTGAGGTTTTGGAGGGATTCAATAGTTTGAGATTCTGCCATGAGGCGGCAATCCCCAGCCACTACTGCTGCAGTCAAACTAGCACCGAGAAAGGTACAAATGATAGCTCTTCCTTTTCCTGACCACACTCTAGCATCTTCCTGTAAAGCAACCATCCAATCAACAACACTCTGCAGATTATGCCAATTTCCTTGAGCCCAGTCTACCCCAGGCACAGAGGGTTGCGCTTTATGTTTTCCTAAGAAATCAAAGAAAACTTCTCTCCCCAAAGGAGTAATTTCATTATCATTCATTTTGTACAAAGCAGGGAAGTGGTCATCTCAGGATAGCAGCATGTAGACTTTTAAATACCACACAAACCCGCCCCCTTACGTTCCTGAGAGGTCTCACATATTTAAGAAACAGTATGAAGTGGGGAAGCGGTCATCTCAGGAAGGCAGCATGTAAATTGTTAAACACAACATAAGCCCGCTCCCCTTACATTCCTGAGAGATCTCACGTAATTGGAAAACAGTGCGGTGCTCTCATCTCAAGGGATCCTGTCCATGATGCCAATTTCATGTCCCAATCCAGTATTGGGGAGGTTTCGATATGATCCCAAGAGCTAGATTAAGACACAAACGAGGTCAAATGCCGTACACCCAAAATAGCTTTTATTATGAAAAGTAGAAAATAGAAGCAATAGGATAGAATAGAATAGAATTAAAAGGCAGTAATCAAGCAAGCATTCAGGATAGAGTTACAAGAATAGTCACCACCATGGATCCGCGGCGTCTTGTTGGTCCTCAGTCTTCAATTCTTTGGTGGTGGGTGCATGTTCCTTGAGTCTTTGGTAGTAGGGTGCACACAGAGCTTTTGATGGTACCATTTTTATACAGTCCAAGTTCCAAAGTCTCCGCCCAGTTCCAAGAAACTTCATACATATGCATGATGGATGTGATGCAAGGCAAGGGTAGGTGTGGTCTGGTTCTGCGCAGGCTCAGTGTGTCCTACGTGGTCACAGGGGGGGACAATTGTGGGGTGTATCAGACAATTTCGGGGTTGTATCAGACGATATGCTCCCCGAGGTCATTGCCTTAGTATCCTTGCACATGCAAAGATAGTGGTTTGCGGGCACCAAAACCACAGGATGCATGGGAATTCACTCCTGCCTCTGCAGGCAGCGCGCAGGGAGTAAAACTGTTGCTGTGGGTTTTAGTCTAGCCTCTGCAGGGCCAGGAACCTTGCAGCGAAGCTTGCACCTGTATTATCAAGAAATGTTTAAGGCAAAAATGTCTGTCCATTTAAGACAAAATGCCTAGCCACCACAGGATCCCAAGAGCTAACTATATTGAAAGCTGAAGTGAGTCTAACTGGGAGCGAGTGGCATAAATACCCCACTGTGACTGGCCCAGAGGACCTGTGTGCATCCTTGGCATAGACTATCTCAAGAGAGGGTATCTTAAGGACCCAAAGGGTTACCGGTGGGCCTTTGGTATAGCTGCATTGGAGATAGAGGAAACTGAACAGCTGTCCACCTTGCCTGGCCTCTCTGAGGACCCTTCGGTTGTGGGGTTGCTGAGGGTTGAAGAACAACACGTGCCAATTGCTACCATGACGGTGCACCGGCGGCAATATTGCACCAACCGAGACTCCCTGATTCCCATCCATAAGCTGATTTGTCGATTGGAGAGCCAAGGAGTGATCAGCAAGACTTGCCAACCCTTTAATAGTCCCATATGGCCAGTGTAGAAATCTAATGGGGAGTGGACACTAACAGTAGACTATTGTGGCCTGAATGAAGTCACGCCACCGCTGAGCGCTGCTGTGCCAGATATGTTAGAGCTTCAATATGAACTGGAATCAAAGGCAGCCAAGTGGCACGCCACAATTGACATTGCTAATGCATTTTTCTCAATCCCTTTGGCAGCAGAGTGCAGGCCACAGTTTGCTTTCACTTGGAGGGGCATCCAGTACACCTGGAATCAACTGCCCCAGGGGTAGAAACACAGCCCCACCATTTACCATGTACTGATCCAGGCTGCACTGGAACAGGGTGAAGCTCCAGAACACCTGCAATACATTGATGACATCATCATATGGGGCAACACGGCAGAAGAATTATTTGAGAAAGGGAAGAAAATAATCCAAATCCTTTTCAAGGCTGGTTTTGCCATAAAAGAAAGTAAGGTCAAGGGACCTGCACAGGAGATCCAGTTTTTAGGAGTAAAATGGCAAGACGGGCGTCGTCACATCCCTATGGATGTGATCAACAAAATAGCAGCTATGTCCCCACTGACTAATAAAAAGGAAACACAGGCCTTCTTAGGTGTTGTGGGTTTTTGGAGAATGCATATTCCAAATTACAGTCTAATTGTAAGCCCTCTCTATCAAGTTACCCAGAAGAAGAATGATTTTAAATGGGGGCCTGAACAACAACAAGCCTTTGAACAAATTAAACGGGAGATTGTTCACGCAGTAGTCCTTGGACCAGTCCGGGCAGGACAAGATGTTAAAAATGTGCTCTATACTGCAGCTGGAGAGAATGGCCCTACCTGGAGCCTCTGGCAGAAAGCACCTGGGGAGACCCAAGGCTGACCCCTGGGGTTTTGGAGTTGGGGATACAGAGGATCCCAGGCCCGCTATACTCCAACTGAAAAAGAGATATTGGCAGCATATGAAGGAGTTTGAGCTGCCTCAGAAGTGGGTGGTACTGAAACACAGCTCCTCTTAGCACCCCGACTGCCAGTGCTGGGCTGGATGTTCAAAGGGTCTCCTCTACGCATCATGCAACTGATGCCACGTGGAGTAAGTGGGTCACACTGTTCACACAACGAGCTCACATAGGAAACCCCAGTCACCCAGGAATTGTGGAAGTGATCATGGACTGGCCAGCATGCAAAGATTTTGGAATGTCACCAGAGGAGGAGGTGATGCATGCTGAAGAGGCCTCACTGTCAGAAAATGAGAGACAATTTGCCCTGTTCACTGATAGGTCCTATCGCATTGTGGGAAAGCATTGGAGGTGGAAGGTTGCTGTATGGAGTCCTACATGACAAGTTGCAGAAACTGCTGAAGGAGAAGGTGAATCTAGTCAATTTGCAGAGGTGAAAGTCATCCAGCTAGCATTAGACATTGCTGAAAGAGAGAAGTGGCCAGTTCTCTACCTCTATACTGACTCATGGGTGGTGGCAAATGCCCTGTGGGGGTGGTTACAGCAATGGAAGAAGAGCAACTGGCAGCGCAGAGGTAAATCCATTTGGGCTGCCGCACTGTGGCAAGATATTGCTGTTCGGCTAGAGAAGCTAGTGGTAAAAGTATGTCACGTAGATGCTCATGTACCCAAGAGTCAGGCCACTGAAAAAGATCAAAACAATCAGCAGGTAGGTCAGGCTGCCAAGATTGAAGTGTCTCAGCTGGATCTGGACTGGCAACATAAGGGTGAGCTATTTATAGCTCGGTGGGTCCATGATACCTCAGGTCATCATGGAAGAGATGTAACATATAGATGGGCTAGCAATCAAGGGGTGGACTTGGCCATGGACATAATCACGCAGGTTATCCGTGAATGTGAAACATGTGCTGCAATTAAGCAAGCCAAGCAGCTAAAACCCCTGTGGTATGGAGGGCGATGGCTGAAATATATATACATATATATATGGGGAGGCCTGGTAGATTGACTATATCACACTCCCACAAACCCACCAAGGCAAGTGCCATGTGCTTACAAAGGTGGAAACAACCACCGGATGGCTGGAAATACACTGTGTCCCATGCCACTGCCCAGCATGGCCTTGAAGAAGTTTTATGGCAACACGGCACCCCAGAAAGAATTGAGTCGGACAACGGGACTCACTTCCAAAACCACCTCATAGATACCTGGGCCAAAGAGCATGGCGCTGAGTGGGTATATCACATCCTCTATCATGCACCAGCCTCTGGAAAAATCAAACAATACAATGGACTGCTAAAAACTACACTGAGAGCAACGAGGTGTGGAACTTTCAAACATTGGGATACATATTTAGCAAAAGCTACCTGGTTAGTTAATACTAGAGGATCCGCCAATCGGGCTGGCCCCGCCCAACCAAGACTTCCACATACTGTAGAAGGAGATGAAGTTCCTGTAGTGCGCATGAAGAGTATTTTAGGGAAGACAGTCTGGGTTAGTCCTGCCTCAGGCAGAGACAAACCCATCCAAGGGATTGCTTTTTCTCAAGGACCTAGGTGCAATTGATGGGTGATGCAGAAGGATGGGGAAGTTCGATGTGTACCTCAAGGAGATTTGATTTTGGGAAAGAAGAGCCAGTGAATTAGGCTGTATGATGTTAACTGCTAAATAACCTGCCAATGTATGTCATTACATCTATAGTGGCTATATGCCATATCAAGGGTATTACAGTAAGAAGTACCTGAATGACTGAAGGATGGACTTTGAAACTGAGCCAAGTACAACAGTGATGGAACTTGAACTGGTGCCCAGCGATTTCCTCGAGATCGACATCTTCAACCCGCAGACCATGGGCGTGGGTTGCACCAAATAAACCAGCTGCAAGCTCCAGAGGCAGCATGCAACAATCCAATAACACACACCATCTATCCTACCCTGAAGGACTGTTACAACAGATGGAGCCCCTAAGTCATGGATTAAATAAAATTGATGGACACATTAGAGGGATGGCCCATAGACTAAGGGAATGCTATTTGTGTGGGGGGGTGTACATATACGTGTGTGTGTATATATATGTATATATCAAAGACAAGGAAAGTGGTGGTGATTAATTGGAAAATGTAGGATCTGGGCATGATGTAGATGGTATAGAATAAGGGGTGGATAATGTCCTTGGTTCAGTTGGGATAGAGTTAATTTTCACAGGAACCTGGGAGCGGCACAGGCAGGACAGCTGACTTGAACTAGCCAAGGGGCTATTCCATACCATGTGACATCATGCTCAGTATATAAATGGGGAGTGGGCTGGGGAGACCTCTCTGCTCAGTTGAGGAAATGGCGGAATGCTGTGTTCCAAGTGGTGAGCTATTGCACTGTGCATCACTTGTTCTGTGTATTCTTTTATTAGCACCATTGTTGTTGTTGTAACTTCTCTTTTTGTGTTGTCCCAGTAAACTGCCCTTATCTCAACCCTAGAGGTTCCGTTTTTTTTCTTTTCTCCTTTCTGATTCTCCTCCCCATCCCGCCGCAGGGGGGCACGGAGGAGTGAGCGAGCAGCCCATTCACAGTCCCACGAACACTGGGGCTCTGTGCTTGCTCTAGCACTTAATCCTATCCCACACCATGACCATAAACCTAGCCAGAGCTCAGCTTCAAAATGGACACCTGCCAGCTAGGACTCTCACACAGAACTGGCCAGGATTGAAAGATTTTGGCAGCCCTTACCTTCCCTTGGCAGCCTCTTCGCTGCCCCATTAACACTGGGGCTCTGTGGTTGCTCTACCATCTGACCCTCACCTACACCTCAGCCTCACCCAGAGCCCAGCTCCAAACCAGACACCCACCACCTAAGGCTCCGAACAGAAGTAGCCAGGACTGAAAGGTGTTGGTGGCCCTTACCTTCCCTTGGCAGCCCCTTCACAGTCAAACAAACACCAGAGCTCTGTGTTTGCTCTTGCATGTAACCATCACCTACACCATGATTACAACCCTATGCAGACAACAGATCCATCACAAACTCTGCCAGCAATGGCTCCCTGGAAAAAGTGGCCCGGTCTGAAAGCTTTGGCAGCCTTCACCTTCCTTTGGCAGCTGCTTCACAGCCCCACAAATACTGGGGCTCTGCGCTGTCTCTTGCACCTATGGCTAATTCTTACCCTTGCTCTAACCCATAACAGACCCCAGCTCCCACCGCTCCAGGTCTTAAAGATTTTGACTGCTCTCACACTCCTTTGGCTGTTCTTTCACAGCCCCACAAGCACTGGGGTTCTGCTCTTTGTCCTGCACCTATGGCTAAGCTTTACCCTTGCACTAACCCTAACAAGAACCCAGTTATAATGGGACACCCCACGCTCTATGGCTCTTAGGCAAAAGTGCCCAGGACTGAAAGCTTTTGGCAGCCCTCACCTTACCTTGGCGGCTTTTTCGCAGCCCCCCCTAACGCTGGGGCTCTGCTCTTTGTCTTCCACCTAAACCCTAACCCTTTTCCTGACCCTCACCTTATCCTAAGGCCATGTCCATAACAAAGCCTTGCCAGCAATTGCTCCCAGGAAAAAATGGCCAGGACTGAAAGCTTTGGCAGCCCACCCATTCCTTTGGCAGCCCCTTTGCAGCCCCACAAACAATGGGGCTCTGCTTTTTTACCTGCACCTATGTCTAAGCCTCACCCTCACCCTAACCCTAGCCAGACCCCAGGTCCAACAGGGATGCTGCCAGCTATGGCTCCCAAGAAAAAGTACCCAGGACTGAAAGCTTTTGCGAGCCCTCACCTTCCCTTGGCAGCCTTTTCACGCGCCCCTAGCACTGGGCTATACACTTTGTCTGGCACTGAACCCTGACCCTCACCCTACCCTAAGCCCATGTCCAAAATGGAGCCTTGTCAGCAATGGCTCTCTGTCCTGCACCATTTGAATCTTCATCAGTTTCCAATATACTCAAAAAGGGAGGAGTACATTTAAGCATTTTTCATGGAAGGACTCCAGCACAATTTTTAATAGGGTTGGTGACTCCATGGCAGAAAAATTATTTTAAAACCTCTACAACTAACATACCAAAAGTATGCATATCCAACAAATAGGAAAATGAAAAAATTATTCAATAATCCCTCCACAACATCCCCAAATTCCCAGATTTTCTTGGTATAGTTTGCTGTCTAAAACTCAGCTCCATGCTACCTCCTCATATCCATCATTAAAGCATTTGAATAAAAATAGTAATTTTTTAAAATTCCACAGCAGAAATCAGGAGGAAGATGGGATCTTCTTCCACATTTTCCATTTTAAATTTTATATGCCTTAATACTGCAGTCAGAGATAAGGTAAAACACATGTGAGGGGATAAGGGACAGAAGAGTGAAAGTTTACTACTGACTTCTCATTTCATATGAAGAAGTGACTAGAAAGAAAAAGAGATCACATACATATATACACATACACACAAATACGCAAAGATGGAACTACTATTTCTGTAGAGATTCCAAAGATTTAAAATAAAGGAGGAAATGAAGCTGTAACACACGGCAGTACAAAAATTCCAAGAACATACTTAACTACAATTCTAATTCCATAACTTATAAGGAAGTATGATTTATTTTGAATGCTCATATTGCCAGTTCCTTCTTCAGTGCATGTAAAAATTATTCATTTCTGGACCTTTTGGGCAAACAAGTGTTTGCACACTCTTAAGGTCCAACATTCTTTCTGATAATTTCAAGATTAAAAATAACATCTGCAATTCTAATGTGAGCTGGAAAATGAGGAATTTCTTTTCCAGGAGTTTTGACATATATTCTGAAAAGATGGGAAAGTATGGCATGGTTTAAACAATCATAGCTTACAATTTTTGCTAACCAAATAAACAGCCAATGCTGCAGTTTCATATATTAAGCATTCAGTTTGAATTACTCTGTGACACATTTTTAAGTCCATTAATTTAACTCTAATTCAAATTATCATCTTCTTCAGAATTTACTGTAGCTGAAATTAAATTAGTTTAATGAAAATAGTACAATTTTTAATTGTTAGTGCTTTCATCATAGTTTATAACTGATCACATAATTGGATGATGATAAGACAACAACAGGTCTGAATCTGCTTGTAAGAATTACACAAAAGGTGCATCAGTAGTGAAATAAATAGAACATATCTCCAGTTAAAAAAGTATGTTTGCTCTTGCGTGTGTTGTATATATATGCTATACCTCAACAATGGCGTTTTTCACTGCTTTTGAAAGAGATGCAGTAGGTATTTTGCCTTTCTAATGTAGCACATTAGGGTTTTAGATCCTTTTCTTTAAAAGACTTTGAAGATTTGTCTCACAAGGTTTTTCATAACAGTAGAAGAATAAATCATTAAAATCTAAATGAGAAGCTTTCCTAAAGCTAATGTCATAAAAAGCGAGCAATGTTCAGAAATTATACAGTGATATGCAAGTTATCAGACAAGGAAAAACCAGAAGTTTACCCAAATGAAGTGGCTGACATATCTATTAATTGCAGACCCTCTGCAACAAGTGGTGAAATTAAAAATCAGTAGTTAAAAGGGCACAAATCAGTAGTCAGTCTAACAGATGAACCAACCTGGAAAAACGCAATTTTGTGCAGCTGCTCAGAGATCAATACAGCAAAATCAGTTAAAGTTCAATGATTAATGATGAGATTCTCAAAAATGTCTAATAAATTTAGAGTAAAAGTTCCAAGGTCATATCAGTGTTTCTGGAAATCCCATCTCTAAAACAATTGGGTTTGCTATCTGCTTTTTCTTTACTGTACTACTACCCAGCCACTTTATATGTTAAAGTGTAGACTATTAGCATGAGATATTATTCTTATTTTTTTTGTGTAAAGCCTAAATACTGTGAAAATAAAAAAATCCAAACTTAAATCAAATTGGAACCGTATCTATTTTGCCTCAAACTGGTGTACTTTATAAGATCCACTACTACTTATGTATCTGAAGTATGATATTGTTTCACAACAGCTTCCATATCTATAAATGTGGAAACCACCTACAGCTTTGCATGAAAAAGTCTACTGCTCAATGAGCAGTCTGCAGAAAAGTAACAGTCCAGGGTAACTCTTTCTGACCCTAACTGTCAATATTAACCCACTGCTAAGAAACTACAACACAACTCCAAATGAAAGGGCATATGTTTCAAATATAAAATTATATTTAATAATTTGTGCAGATGTTTGGTCTATAGATGAAAACAGTTTCAGAATAAATACTTACATCTTGCTCATAAATGCTCCAAGGAAAATAAAAATTTATCTGAGACATGCCCTGAGCTATCTAGACTCCTTTATAGTGCAAACAATGTTGCTGTGATGCCTGGTTTCACCCTGGCTTTTGCAAAAGAAACAAAGCAACTGCCCACAGAGCTCCTAAACGGCTGACACACCATGGCATTATGCACACTATAGCAGTTCTTGTAGCTTTGCTAAGTTCCTCTCCATCCACTGGATATTGAGCTGAATTGTGTCAATTGCCTCTTTTACACAACGCAGTTGAGAACTCTCCTCTGATTTTGACTCAAAAAATGACTTCACCTGTATAGCAAGAGAAGAGAAAGAAAAATAAAATTTTAATTAAAATCAACACTGGCCACACAAATAGGTTCAGAAGCAAAGGCTACACATATATTGCAGGAAATCCATTCCTGAGAATCATTTGTGTCTATGCAGTAAGCAAACCTCTCAAAGGAGTTCCCAAAATGCAAGGAAAGCATTTTTCATGGGAACTGCAGCAATAACTCATTTGGTTTCAGTAAATTATTTCATCAATAAACAGATATTCACTTATCATATTCATCAGAGAGCACTCAAAGTTCTGGAAAAGGAGTCTCGTTCTGTGACAAAGAACTGATTGCTGCAAGCAACCCTCTTCAGCACACCCTTCCATCATTATAATTGTCAATGTTAACACAATACTATAGATCAAACCATAAACAACCCTCTCTACCAAATTATCCCAATGAAAACATTAAACCAAACCATAAACCATTCTTGACACATTAACCTCAAGGTCTTGTTAGGGAAGACAACAGATTTCTAACAGCTATTAACTGGTTCTGAACTGATACTCAACCTCACAATAGCTCCTTGGGATTGTTGACAGGAAAAATAACATAAAGCAATTTTTATGACACTCCAACACATTCCAGAGATGCAGAAAGCAAAGCTTGTTTACAAAATCTAGACCAAAATTCTACCTAGACCAAATCATTATTTTGGGAGACAGTGTGTCCAGTGAACAGGAAAACAAAACAGTATAAACAGATAGCTGAGTTCAACTCTATATGCAACTCTGCCACAGACTCAGTATGTAATCTTCAACGTGTTTATATATATATTTGCCATGTATGAAAAAGGGAAAGCAATACATGTACATCCTTGCAAAAGGGCGTCAAGGACAGAAATTACACGTGTTTTGCTTATCCCTTAGTTAAATGAAAACAGCATTGGCACTAGAAAATATCCCCTTCTGGTAGATTAAGCCACCAACCTCAAGTAGATGTGCCTTTGTTGCAAACTGAGACGTTGACGAACTAATGATATTCTGGATAGTATATGAGCCTAGGTGAAACCTGAAATACAAACAAAGAAGTTATTTTTAACTAGAAGCCACTTTAAGATGCAGGTTCAGTATATGTACACATTTCTACTTTTTTGCTTCAGTAGTTAGAAATCATTAAAAGCACTTGAATTTAAATTTACGTACCTCATTTTTCAGAAGAGATACAAGGTCTTAGAAGTCCAAGCATCTAGTTCCCTAATACCTCTAAGAATTGAACTTCAGAGCAAAAGACAAGGAAAATTTTCACACTTCTATCACAGCTCAACTAGTAAAGAATTGAGGACACCACACACTGAATACCAAGACCTGTATTTGTGGTATGTATTCCAAAACTCTACAGTAATTGAATTTGCAACCAGATTTCATTTCAAGCAAAGTAATTTTTTAATATTAGTTATTAAGAGCCTGCTAGAGCAGAAATTTTCATCCAGAAGAATCTTTTTTAGCAATGTGAAACTGTTCCAAATCAAAACAAGGATTTAGAAATACAGTTTTCCACATACTGTTAGCTTTTTGAAGACTTGCAGGCCAGCTTTTCTGCTGGGTACCCTTCAAAGCCAGTTAAGGAGAACACATATTTCTAAAGCAAGTGAGATTTTTTGGTTGTTTTGTTTGGGGATTGCTGTAAAAAGGCAGAAAAAATAAATGCTAAATGAATTCCCTGAGAATGCTTTTGAATTCATTTGATCCACATAAATATCCTGCATCTGCAGCAATCATCTTAGAGACAGCATCCTTTTAACAGAAATTCAAATCATGATTTTTTAGAATGAGGCTATAGGAGGCTCCAAAGTGACATCAACTATTGGCAAGACTTCAAAGTTTATGTTCCAAGTTATTTTTGTAAAATCAGATTTAAAACAGGCTTTACAATTTTAATTAATACAAATCTTCTTATATGAATCCAACTATTTCTTATCTTGTGCTTGAAAGAAACAAACAGGTGCTTTTGCCACTGTGAGTGTGATGTTTCAGCTACATCAAAAGACATACTTCCGTGTAAGCTTTTCCCAGTTCTCTTTGACAAAGTCCCAGGCCAGCAGATATCCAGGCAAACTCTGGCTAATGGTTGCTATGATATGAGAAAGCTCCTGTGCCCTGATGACTTCTCCTTCAAGGCAGTTCTGCATTAACCTAAAAGACAAAGCATATGAAAAGGGACATGAAAAAACATCTATTCATATCTTCACATGAGTCTCCTGAGACTCCTGAATTAGACGGAAAAGATTATATAATAGATCAAACAACAAGCAACTTCTGGCATCTGGAACACACTGACGCTCCATTTTGTAACCACTGTACTTATTTAGCTTTAGTTTCCAAGTATCAGCGTGACTTTAGCTCTAAATCAAGTAGCTGAATTTTCATTGTTGTTGGAAAAGATGAAGTAAATTCTAACAACTTGTAAAAGAAAACATAATACATTGAAAAGTTAAGAGAGGAAAGCTGTAAGAAGAAACACCTAGCAGGACAACCTTGGTGTCCTCCATGCAGTGCTGAGATGTGGTCTATAGACATGTTGGAGCATAATTTCCAAGAAAGACAGAAAGAAAGACAGAAAGAAAGACAGAAAGAAAGACAGAAAGAAAGACAGAAAGAAAGACAGAAAGAAAGACAGAAAGAAAGACAGAAAGACAGAAAGAAAGACAGAAAGAAAGACAGAAAGAAAGACAGAAAGACAGAAAGAAAGACAGAAAGACAGAAAGACAGAAAGACAGAAAGACAGAAAGAAAGACAGAAAGACAGAAAGAAAGACAGAAAGACAGAGAGACAGAAAGAAAGAAAGACAGAAAGAAAGAAAGAAAGAAAGAAAGACAGAAAGAAAGAAAGAAAGAAAGAAAAAGAAAACCAACAAAAAACCCAAAACAAAATGCCCAAACCCAACTAGTCATTATCTTGGTTATAAAGATACACCAGTCTTCTAAGACTCCATAGAACAATCTGCAATTTTGTTACCTTTACCACAAAAAATCTGCACATTTGTGTTACCAGTAGTGCAAAGCCTTTACATTCAATTGTGTTCTCACAATGAGTATTCAGAATCTGGCCTTTTGAGCTACTCTGTTACATAAATTATTTTTAAGTGAAAAATATCAGGTTCTTTATGTTTATGGAAGCTTGTACAAAACATACAGACAGATTTTCTGCAGCAATCGGAAGTTTTTCCAACAATACAAAAGAGGCAATGCATTTTTTTCAAAGAAGATTTTAAAGCTTTTAATTTACACAGCATACAACTTTTTGGCTCCTTCATACCAGATCAGCTTTCTGACATCTTCTGTGCTGGCCAAGGCTTCAATCATTTTGCTTTTCTCTGCTTCAGAAACTGAAGAGGAGTACATCTTTAGGAGGAATTCCCAGCCATTACTAGATTTGGCTCCAGCTGTAAATATGGCTTTCATAACATCACTAGGCAGACTACAGGGAAAAACAAAACCAACAACAAAACAAAACAA
Organism: Harpia harpyja; assembly: GCF_026419915.1. Taxonomy (NCBI): domain Eukaryota; kingdom Metazoa; phylum Chordata; class Aves; order Accipitriformes; family Accipitridae; genus Harpia; species Harpia harpyja. Next base: position 58,896,881 of record NC_068969.1, read on the forward strand.
CAACAAAAACCCAACCAAACAAAGGGGGACATAAAAATGCTCATCTGAGAAAAGAAGGAAGAAAAGTCACAAAATGAAAAGATTAGCTTGAAAGAGATGCCTCTCTTTTGAGCAATTTAATTCTGTAGCAGTTGTAAATTTGCTGGACTGAATTCATGCCAGTCTAATACTTTAAGTCACCAGGAAAAAGCAAATCATATTAGTCACATGAAAGCACAGTAAACTGTACAAAAATCTGAGACATTTTCTGTGGCTCAAAATGCATGTGAATCCAGAGCAGAATAAATTCTGCAAGATAAAAAAGTTTGCTTTGATGTTGCTACTAAGTAATCCTCCTGAGCATGCAGCTTAGGAAATGCAGATGGAAGCAATTTGTGGCTGGTTTTGCAGTGACATTTAATGAGACTGCAGACGAAGTCTTAAATTCTAGCACAGTTCTCTCTCTCATCTTAAAACACCAATTACTTCTACATGAGGAACAGTGAAAGACAGAATGAAGAACTTTATCAATATTCAGTTGGTGGTGGTGGTGTGGGGTTTTTTTGGTTTGATCGTTTTGTTTGTTGTTTTTTTTCCCCAAAACAATGGAGGCAAGGTAACTGGAAAACAGGTAGATAAAGGAAGTGGAAGCCCAGTTTTTGTGGTACCTCATTGTTCCATTAGACTTCATCCAGTTCTCAAACATCTCGGTGGCAGTTGTTCTACAGTTTCTCATATTATGGGTGCAGGCAAAAGCTAGCAGCGTTGACCGAAGCTCTCGTTCAGACAGGGTCCCATCATCTGTCCAACGCTGTTGATCAATTTTATCTCCAAGCAGGTGCTCTATTCTATGCTAAAAGGGAAAAATTATTAGCAAAAGCTAATTCTTCCCAAGAGGATTTTCTATATACAAAATCAGTTTAAAAAAAGAAAAAAAAAATTTAAGGTTTAGAATTGTGGAAGTTAAACATAATAGTTTTTCATCTACCTATTCCAATTTACATATACCATTTCTTACCTGTATGAATAAATATCAGATACCACACAGATCTGAAATATGGGCCAGGTCTACATCTTAAATTGCACATGGAAACTGAAGACCACTCTTCGAGCTACAGTTCAGACTTGTATGTAGTCAGCTTACTATCTCTACTAACTACAACTCCTGTATGCTTAAGTGCTTTCAATCCATCAAGTGACAGTTAATAGACCTTAGTTTAGCACAAACAAACCAACCAGCCTTCATCTATAGGCTGAACACCCTTCATGTTTGTAGTTTTGTAGCTTGCCAAAACCACAGCTAGATGCCTGACCAGCTACCACATCTCAGCTGAAACACTTGAACTTAAATATAACCTCATAGACACTGCATTGCAAACCATAGCTTGGGCTGTTTATCACAGCAGATCTGTAAAACCTTTGAATAAATATTAGATAAGGAAAATTATTATAGTAGTGGGGTTTTATTTCTTATAAGTTTCCGTAAGCACTCACTAATTACCCTTACTTAGTTTAAAGAAAAACATCTGCTATTTTATCTAATCATTTAATATTTTTCCTTCTAGACTAAGTCCCTTTGCTGATGTTCTACAATGTAAAGCAGCAACAACAATTTTAAACCTGTAGATGAATATAGAGAGGAGGTTTCATAATAAGAAGGTAAACAGAAATGAAAGACATTTCCTCAGCAAGCACTGAGGCTACGATGTTGATTTCACGCTAAGTCTGTAGCGCTGTATTGTGTTGTCCTGGTTTCAGCTGGGATAGAGTTAACTGTCTTCCTAGTAGCTGGTACAGTGCTATGTTTTGAGTTCAGTATGCGAAGAATGTTGATAACACTGATGTTTTCAGTTGTTGCTCAGTAGTGTTTAGACTACAGTCAAGGATTTTTCAGCTTCTCATGCCCAGCCAGCGAGAAAGCTGGAGGGGCACAAGAAGTTGGCACAGGACACAGCCAGGGCACCTGACCCAAAGTGGCCAAAAGGGTATTCCATACCATGTGACACCACATCTAGTGTATAAACTGGGGGGAGTGGGGGGCAGGGAATCACCGCTTGGGGACTAGCTGGGTGTCGATCGGTGGGTGGTGAGCAATTGCACTGCGCATCATTTGTACATTCCAATCCTTTTTCTATTGCTGTTGTCATTTTATTAGTGTTATCATTATCATTATTAGTTTCTTCTTTTCTGTTCTATTAAACCGTTCTTATCTCAACCCCCGAGTTTTACTTCTTTTCCCAATTTTCTTCCCCATCCCACTGAGTGGGGGGGAGTGAGTGAGCGGCTGTGTGGTGCTTAGTTGCTGGCTGGGGTTAAACCACGACATGTGTTAATCTATCACACAGCTGGAGTGGGACAATGACAACCATTCATGTGTTCCTATTTTTACAGAAAATATTTTTTTTTTCCCACTGCCTTTGTACAAAGCAGTTAGATCTACGATCTCCAGCCATTCTAATAATTTTGGAAATAACTCTTCTGTATTAGAAAAATGTCATGGACTCTGTTTTATCACATATCTGTACTACGTTGACCTTTATAGCCACTATAGCAAATCCCCAGACACCGCTGTGCTCCACTGCATTACACTCCCTACAAAGCATTGTGGGGGCGAGTGTGTGGGGAGAAACAGATAAAAAAAATTTAGCATTTCAGTAAGAGATCATTACTACTTAACAAAAGCAGGGAAGACTGGTGACTATCTAGAATCCCCATCCAATTTAGTGAGATTAGTGAATATGTTCAACAGTCAACACTTTAAAAGATAATGTAACTATAAGTAACACTAGAGCTCATTATTTCAAATTATAATTTACAGAAAATTAAGACATACCATGACTCGTGCTGCCAGTTGTTGTTCACCCTTTTTCTCTAAAAGGCTGTATATAAGACTCAGTTGAAACAAAGCTTGAGTGAGTGGTGCAGTGCTGCTCTCTTTGTTAAGGTAATCAATCAGCTCAAAGGCCTTTTCCAGAGACTCTTTTCCTAGACTATCGGTCAATGAATACAAACATTAAAATGGCTTCCAAAACAAAAGCACTCTCTGAAACAAGAAGTGATACTCTCCATTACATTAACAGGGATAGGTGAATAGAGGGAGTAACATAAGAAACACTTTAGATGTAGACATTTTTATATTATAACATTAGTAAGATAGCAACAATGGCCACTAACATGCCTTCGATTAACAAAAATGAAAACAGGTAAGGAAGTGCGACAATGATGTCTGAAAATATTTATCATAAATGAGGGTACTCAGATACAGGAAGAAGCTGTCAAAGAGGCCATCCAGAATGCTCAGTCTCACCTGCTCTGAAAGCAGTGGTGAAAGACAAAGGAGGAAACCAGTAAAAATTTGAGAGGCAAATAGCTTACTTCTCTAAAGTGGAGCACTCATTGACAGAGTACAGGAAAACAGTCCACTAGGCAGATTATCAGACACTGAAGAAAACAATGTCTTTCAGAAATGGATGCTATCATGTGGATCTTTGTGATGCAAATAAAGGGACGCTGCTATAAAGAACAGGGAGATAACAGCAATATAGAAGCATCAGTGAAATAACTTTAAAAAAAATAGTGAATGATGAAAGGTTTCAATAGGCTAATAAAGGCTGAATTAAAACTTCTCTAAAGCCGTCTTCTCTAGAATCTAAGTCTGATCTTCTTTGACTTGGAAAAAAATTTAAACACATATTAACTGTGTTTTCCAATATAAAAGTCTTACCCTGCAAGGTTGAAGATATTGTTGATCAAATTGGCTCTGTCTTTAGGACTCAGAGCAGTGTGGTTTTTTTTCAACAGATCAATCAGCGTTTTCCAGTCTTCAGCATAGTGTACTATGTAATAGCCATTCATGTCCACGTTGAATTTTATCCATTCCACTTCTTCTGGAAGTTCAATGACAGCTAATGGACAGACAATCAGCAGCAGAAACAAACATTTAGCAACGGTTTGTTCAGATCCAAATCTATGAACTAGACTGGTTCCAGAGAGTCAATAAATCCTTTTCCACCCACTAGCTCACCCTACTATGAAGAAGGAATAGCCAGTATAAAGGTTCCACAGGAAGGCTCCAAAATTCCAGGTTGTACTTCCTCCTCCTTCTTCCTACATCTGATTGAATGAACAATATCACAATCTGCCCCAAGTTGTATCGATGCAGTTAATTACTTCGTCCAGTAATTTTTCTCCTTCTATCCAGTCCTCCTTTCAAACAGCCCCATCTCCTCTCTGCCCAGTTTCATATATATATATATATATATAAAGAGCAGTTACACACATCATATAAAGAATTAGAGAAATGGAGACGGTACTAAGTAGATAGAAGGCCACACTCTAGTTTCAGTCAACTGGATACAAGAGGCTTTGGGAAAAAGTTTTTCATTTCAGCTGATTCTATAACTACTGCCAAAACCATCATTTTGCATAGCACCTACAATGCCTTTGAAATTTAGCAAATATTCTACCCCAAACTGTTTTGTACATCTCTCCTACTCTCATATCCTCCCCATCCAAGTTTTTACACTGAGTGAGGAATTAGTATGATGAAAACAAGACCACCAACAGAGCCATTTAAGGTGAAACAAAAATGATGAAATCAGGCTACTTACCTATTAGTTCTAATAAGATCAAGAACACATTAAATTAAACAGCTTTGGTTTTCCATTCTGATAATTCATAATATTATTTTCTAAAACTCCATCTCAAATGAAAAAGGCCAGGAATAACTTAAAGGCTTTGTAAAACAAGTGTCAGGATGACATAAACTAAAATTATTTACTTTAATTATAGTACTTCTAAAGTCATTTTAGAGGGGTGGCAGTTTGTAAAAATCAGTAAACAGTAAAAATGTCAAGATGAGCTCTAGGAATTTGATTTTAAATTTCTAGTTTCATTTCAAAAAGTAGAGGTGCAAGATAGGTTTATGAATTAAAAATAATTGCCAGTTACATGCATTGAATAGTAACTTTAACAGGGGAGAAGAAGACATAAGCAGACATCAGCAGACATAAGACTATGAGTCAGACTAGCTTCAATAAAATGCAAAAAACTATTCATGTCAGTAGAAAGTGACCAGCCAAACTGATTTTAGCACAATACTACATAAGAGTGTAGAGCAACTATTCACTTGGTAAAGAAAAAAACCAGGGCTAAATAAAAAAAACAAACCACCATAGGCTAGCAATTTAGGGTCGAAAATAGCCACTGCAGCAAAAGCAGAGAGTTTATGTGAAAAAAATCTAAGTGTTTCAAGTTCTACAACAGCGTTCTCAAAAACTTAATCTGTTCCAGTTGCAATATTTTCTTATACCATTCATGAAAACAAATAATACTTCAGTGGAAAGTGACTTCCTCACATTTCAGTACACTGGCAGAGCAACTCTCCCTTTACTCACTCTGTAAAGGACATGTAGATTGAGAGATTTTTTGCACACACTGGGATGAAAAGAGTACAGGCTTTTACAAATTCCAAACCTGTGCTTCTGCCCCAGTTGCTGCCATTTACTTGTACATATAATGCTATAGGGAACCAACTCTGTAATGACGACACCACCAGTAGTGCTTGCCTCCAGATCTCTGCAATTATTTTGTACTATGTATGTTTTCACCTTCACATCTTATGTAAGTGTGCGCTCAGAAAGACCATTAATCTATAACACTTAAGTAACTTGCTACTGAAGTTTTGAGCCACATACCTGACTTTTGGTCCAGTAAATATGCATTAGTACAATGGGTAAAGTTGCAGCTACTAGTTATGTAGGTGAGAGGAATATGCCACAGGTAACTGCAAAGGAAAGCAAATGTTTACTGACATATTATACACATATTTGGTCTTGAAGAGTTTGATTTGTTTTTTTTAATTTAAGCATTTTAATATATTAGTAGTATTGGAACCACTGCATAATAAAGTATAAATCTCACTCATATAATCAGAATATGATAAAAGAATACATGTACAGCAATTACTCTTTTATTCCCACCATGTTGAGAAGGGGGAAAATTTCATAGTATCACAGAATGGTTTGGGTTGGAAGGGACCTTTAAAGTTCAGCTAGTACACGCCCCCCTGCAATGAGCAGGGACATCTTCAGCTAGATCAGGTTGCTCAGAGCCCCATCCAACCTGACCTTGAATGTTTCCAGCGATAGGGCATCTACCACCTCTCTGGGCAACCTGTTCCAGTGTTTCACCACCCTAAACAATTCTTCCAAAAAACTGAAATTGTAAACAATTTCTTCCTTATATCTAGTCTGAATCTACCCTCCTTTAGTTTAAAACCATTACCCTTTGTCCTATCACTACAGGCCCTAGTCTGTCCCCATCTTTCCCGTAAGTATTGAAAGGCCCCCTGGAGCCTTCTCTTCTCCAGGCTGAACACCACCAACTCTCTCAGCCTGTTCTCACAGGAGAGTTGTTCCATCCTTCTGATCACTTTTGTGGCCCTCCTCTGGACCTAGTGGTTCCATGTCTTTCATGTGCTGAGGACCCCAGAGCTGGATGCAGTCCTCCAGGTAGGGTCTCACCAGAGCAGAGTAGAGGGGTAGAATCACCTCCCTCAACCTGCTGGCCACCCTTCTATTTATGCAGCCCAGGATATGGTTGACTTTCTGGGCTGCCAGTGCACGCTGCTGGCTCATGTCCAGTTTTTCATCCACCAGTAGCCCCAAGTCCTCTGCAGGGCTGCTCTTAATCCCTTCATCCCCTCAGCCTGTGTTAATACCAGGGGTTGCCCCGACCCTGGTGCAGGACTTTGCATTTGGCCTTGTTGAACTTCATGAGGTTCACATGGTTCCACTTCTCAAGCTTGTCCAGGTCCCTCTGAAAGGCATCCCATCCCTCAGACATGGCAACTGCACCACTCAGCTTGGTGTCACCTGCAAATTTTGAGGGTGTACTTGATCCCACTGTCTATGTCATTGATGAAGACATTAAACAGTACTGTTACCAGCACAGATCCCTGATGGACACCACATTTCCTAGTACTTCTTCCTCAGTTCCAGCATGCTAAGTGGCTTGTCCAAAGTCATAAGGACAGGACAGTCAAAGCCAGGAAATCTCTGGTTGTATCAGAAATTCAGCCAGTATTACTTTCACCTCAGTCCAATGTTCTGTCTTCCTGAAATTTTACAAGTTTGTTTGTTTGTTTGTTTGTTTGTTTTTAAATTTATGTGATTCAAGTACAAGACTCAAATTCCAGTCATGGTAACAGAAACCATAATTGATTGCATACCACAAAGACTGTCTCAGGTGAACTGCAACCTGGAAGAATAAATGCTATGGTGGCTCATAATGATGATAAAGACTTGCCTATTTAGACAAAACACAACTTTGAGTGAGATGAAACAAGTTGCACACGTGTTCCAATTTTGACAGGGACCCCTTCTGTGTACAACTCACACAGAGTGCTCTTCTTCACAAGCTTTTCATGCACTCCCCAAATTGACATCAACTAGAAACAGAACAATAATTAAGCCTAACAATCCTTCCCTTCTTCCCTTACCTTTCAACCACACATCACTTTCCTTCTTCCACATAACAAAAATAAAACAAAGCCCCTTAACTTCCAACATTTCATGAAACAAATTCCTTTCACAGGCCTGATTCTGCAAGATGATGCAAAGGACTCAGTTCCTGTTAAGACTTCAAACAACCAAATAAACCCACCAAAATCTCAAAAGGATTCAAACTTACATATTTTGTTTTGTTACAAAATACAGTAAGGTTCATAATATAAGACACATTTGCAGTAAATTAATTTCTACAATTAGCAACTGCCACATCTTTGCTTCTTCAGCATTTGCGTATGTACTTCCTAAAAGGAAGTTTTGGTACAATGGATATTGCCTCTCATGTATTCAGCCATTTACTGTCATGCATTAGTGCCATCTTAAAATTTTTAAACCAAGAATGCTTTGATTCTAGCTTCTCTGCTTTCCTCTAAGAAAGCCCAAGACGTACACTAAATTTTGGGAGGAAGGAGCAGAGGCTCTAAAGTCAGACATATACATCTGTAACTTCTGCAAACCTCTGCAACCTGCCTTTCTTCAGCTTCTCATTAACTACACTAAACTTTCTGAACTTAGAAGAAAACTTTATCTGTGAGATCTGCCTTTTGGCATTAAAAAACCTGAAGAATTCATTCTACTATTTACCACAACTCATCATCTCAAGCTTAAAAGCTTCAGGAAAGGATGCAAGTAAGAAACTCAGCTTACAAAGGATACCACAGACTTTTAGCAGTTGCCTGGGTGGAAATAGATGGATCTTCAGGCAGATATTAGATGTGTGAATTTCTGTGCCAAATTCTTTATTATTACCTGCCTTCAAAGAAAATACTAGGACCCCTGAATACAAGTGAGAAAGATGCGCAAAATACAAGAAAGATATCTACAGGTAGTTTTTAATGGATAAAAAGTATTAAGAAGGTAATAACCTTGCATCTGCTGTCCAATTTTCTGGTTCCACGCGATACAAAAATTTCTCTTGTTGTACAGAAATATTCTTTCCCTTTCGGACAACAGTGACTAAAGGAAATCCTTTATGCAGAATCCAAGTTTTCATCAACTTTTTTACATCTAGTGTTCCATTGGTAATCTGTGAAAATCATAACATAACAAGAAAATAGCAATAGAAAATTAAGAACATTTTTAAACCTTCCTCCTTAAACTTACCAGGTAAGTAGTAGCATGATTCTGCATCTGTAAACAATAACTTTGACACTGACCTTCTAAATTTTGTAAGCAACAGTTTAGGGGAGCAAGTGGGTTTTATTTTCTTAAGTTGAGGGAATCCTAGCCAAGCCATGGAAAGACAAATTGGAAATATCAGGTAGGTTGAACTGGTATGTCATGAAAGTGGAGAAAAGAATGTTACAGAAAAGAAAGTTATGGTAAGCTCCCAAGCTTGCCCCTACCCTTTCTGCTTCCTTATTGGTATTCTGATATGCAGGTGTTTCAGGTTAAATGTCTTCTTTTAATTCTGAAATGAATGTTAGAAATGGAATTAAAGTGACAGTGTTTGTATAACAAAACCAACATGTCCTTTATCCCATGTTTTGGGTTTTTTCCCCCTCCCTCCCACTTACCAGCCTTTGCATAGCTTAACCTCCAACCTCTTCTAATCTTTCAGGAACTGTTTGTACTACAACATCCCCACTGAGGGACAAGTACTTTATAATGTCTACATATCACTGCCTCTTTATTAGCAGAGATGATAATCCAACCTGAAGAAGACCATATGTCCCCTAACTTATGAAAATATGTTTTAGGTTGAGCTATCAGGAATATAAGGAAATTAATATATCATTATTCAAGTTACATTTAACTTTTACCAACCTATACTGTGTCTTTCTCTAGTTTACCTCATCAGCATCTTAATGCCCACTGTTCTCTGTTCAAGCCAACAATAACATGCACAGTTTACCCTCGTGGGAAAATACTGTATCATTTATGTAGAGAATGACCATAAACTTTAAAAAGGGGTTTCAATTCCAGGGAAGCAATTCTCTATCAAAAGTTTAAAATTCGAAGACTTTGAAGTCTACATCTTTTTTTTTTTTACTTTTTGCGTACTCCCAAAACCCACTCTTGGCTAAATCCTCTTCCTCTGTCTTGTTATCACAAGCTAGCTTTCTTACTACAATATTACATTATGCAATCCTTTCATAAATTGCCCAAGACTTGTTGAAAGCATGCTCTCACTTTCTTTCCACATTCCTTCCTGTTACACTTTGAAACCACCAAGAAATCTGTACTAATGCCAGCCAGCAAAAAAAAAAAAACCCTAACAAAAACAAATCAAACCCAAACCAAAAGACCCCAAACCCACGATGACAGCAGTGTTAAGAGATCAGGAAACTAATTAAGTCTAATACTTGCACCTTGTCAACTTGCCTGTTTCGCATTTCGGTCTTTGTGTGCTAACATTGTGAGACACCTAAAGACTGGCAGAAATATTTGTGTCTAATTGTACAGAGACATGAGCAAATTTGAAATTTGCACCACTGAAATAATTCTATTCCAAAATAGAACCCTCCCCAATCACCTGAAATTAAACCAATTTATTAGAAATTATAGGTTCATAGTTTCATCTTAGGAAAATTTTATTGACATTAATTGATTTTATTGACATATCTTCTTTGAACAGCACCTCCTAAATCCAATGAAAGCAGTGTATGAAAATGACTTCACCCTTCTTCCTTCTAGGCAAGGTATACAAAAAGTTTGCTTGCTGTGTTACAGATTTTTCTTTCAAATTTCTTTTAATTCACATGCAGTTTTCTCATCTTCACTGCAACTATGATTGTTGCATTCCTCAGAGAAGGACTTAAGAAATGATTATGCATTTTGCTGTGTGGACAGCAAAAATTTATGAGCAAAGAAAAGGCCGCTTTTACAGTTGGAATTTTCAAACACATCCAGCCTAGGCATAATTCATGGGAACAAAAGGAAAAAAAGCCAGTCAATTTGCTCAATATGATACATTTGTTTTTACTATTACCATAAATATGGGAAACATCTGAAAAGCATACCAAAGTTCTCAATACCTGGTAATACTACTGGTTTAATTGTCATAAGGGAGACTCAGTGAAATAGTTCACATCTAAAACAGAGACAAATCAACAAGTCCAGACAGACATATGGCCTCTTGTATTACAAAGATAAAACTTTGAAAGAAACTTTTAGCAGGTCTGGGCACTGGCGGAGTCCAAGGGCACTAATAATGGTATCAGTCAACTCAAAGTTCAGATAGGTACACCCTTATTTTGTGTGAACTACTCAGATTCACCTAGCTCATATAGTTTTAATTACTCAGACATCTACTGGTGGAAAATATTATTGAGCAAAGATTTTCCATCAAGTTCCTAGAATGGATGAACTTTTGACACCAAGGGCAGAGAAAGTAATCAGAGGTGCAGCCTGTCTAGATTTGACTGTTAACCAACAAAGTCTGGCTGAGAATCTGAAGGTGAAGGATGATCAGAAAGCAAAAGAAACTAAGAATCTGAGATACAAAAAGAAAAATATTAAAACAGAAAGAATACAAAACCAAAGGAAAATAGACGAAGGGAAAGTACATTTCAGTAAATTCAGAGGCAATAGGTGAAAATCAGTGGAAAGAAAGTAGTGCAGAAAATCTGGTACCTTCTCAGGGAAGCAAAATAATAAAAGCCCAAATGTAAACTAACTCGTTGCAATACCAGATGTTGTGGTTTAGGGCCAGCTGGCAACTAAGCACCATGTGGCCACTCACTCACTCACTCCTCCCCGCCCATGATATGGGGAGGAAAAAATATAATGAAAAGCTCATGGATTGAGACAAGGACAAGGAGGGATCACTCACCAATTATGGTCATGGGCAAAACAGACTCAACTTGGGGAAAAAAACAATTTAATTTGTTACCAATCAAATCGGAGTACAATAGTGAGAAATAAAACCAAATCTTAAAACACGCCCCCCCCCCCCCCCCCGCTCCCTCCTTCCTGGGCTCAACTTCACTCCCAATTTGCTCTACCTCCTTCCCCCCAGCAGCACAGGGAGATGGGCAGTGGGGGTTGTGGTCAGTTTGTCACACATTTTCTCTGCCGCTCCTTCCTCCTCAGGAGGAGGACTCCTCACTCTTCCCCTGCTCCAGCATGGGGTCCCTCCCACGGGAGACAGTCCTCCATGAACTTCTCCAGCATGAGTCCTTCCCATGGGCTGTAGTTCTTCATGAACTTCCCTGGCACAGGTCCTTTCTGTGGGCTGATCTTCAGTCACAGACTGCTCCAGCAGCGGCTTTCCCATGGAGTCATGGCCATCTTCAGGGGCATCCACCTGCTCTGGCATGGGGTTCTCCATGGGCTGCGGGTGGGCAGCTGCTCCACTGTAACCTTCATGGGCTGCAGGGGGACAGCCTACCATCTCACCACAGGCTACAGGGTAATCTCTGCTCCAGTGCACCTCCTCCCCCTCCTTCTTCACTGACCTTAGGGTCTGCATAGGTGTTTCTCTCACCTACAGGTTTTCCAGCAGGTTTGTGGGTTTTTTTTCTTTTCCCCTCGTAAATATGTTATCCCAGAGGCACTACCACCATCGCTGATGGGCTCAGCCTTGACCACAGGCAGGTCCAACTTGGAGCTGGGGAAGCTTCTAGCAACTTCTCAGAGGATCCACCCCTGTAACCCCTCCCCCACTACCAAAACCCCACCACACAAACCCAATACAGCAGACTAGTCCAACTAAACTATAAATCTTTGGAAAAGGGGAATGTGAAAGTGTACAAAAGTGGAGGCTATGTGAAAACACAAAATTAACAACAGCATTAACACTTACATGCAAAAAAACCCACAAAACAAACCAAAGTCTCAGGCATGAAATGAGATGCAGTCAGGAATGGACACAGAGGAAAAGGCAAACATTGTAATCAGTATCAGAAAACATCTAAAGAACCAGTTGGTGGGCTCCTCCACACAGAAGGGCAACTTCTGGCAGATAATGCTGTTAAATACCTGGTCTTAGCAGGAATTTGGTAACTATTAAACTAGCACCAAATACGAAGGGTTGTTTCTCATTAAAATAGGAAATACACACTGAGTTCTGACATTAGATGTTACAAAGTTGGCTGGATGTGCTTCACTTAACAATACTAATACAGGTGGGTGAAGCAATCCTAGAGTTGACTCTTAAAAGATGATGACTAAGGTTCCAAAAGACTGGAGAAGGAGGCCTGCTGAGTTTGCAGAAAAGCTGAACTTGCCCCATGAACAAACAGTAGGTTTATAATAATAATAAAAAAAAATTCTTTTCTGAGCCAGGGAGACGGACTAAGCAAGTAATCTGAAGTTTTGAGAACAAGTCTTTTCCCATGCTCTAGTAACAGTTAAACCCTGCATCTAGTAACAGTTAAGCCCTCACGTTAATTAAATGTGAGGCATCTGTGTGGTGTCTCTAGCCACTCTATGTGGATACTACCACCTCCCTGCGGTACGTTCTCAACGTGTGCATGACTGAAGATGGTTGGTCAGGAGGCTCCATTTTGCAGAGGTTCAGGAGAGGAAAGTCTATTTTGCACTATAAAAATTGCTGTACAAACCACAATAGTTCTCTGTCATAACAGCATCACAGTCTGATATCAATAATAATCCATCACTAGCTGGCAAACTAGTGACTGTGTAGGACTAAATACACAAATTTACAGCCACCTGTGAAAGCTGACAACAACTAACAGAGGCTCCAGTTCTGCAGAAGTTCAAATATCATAAAGTAGATGCCAAGAACCAAAACTAAACATTAAGTTAGTATCCTGCCTAGCACTCAGCTTCTGTGAGGGAACCTCACATGTATTTCAGAGACTTTAATACGTACAGTACGCACACTCACAGGGAAATCTCTTCCCTTCCCTTATACAACTACTTTGACACTGCCTGGGGATACTCAGCAGCTCTTTCTTGCTGGCATCACTCTGTCTTGCACTCTCTCTCTCACTCTCGCACACACTCTCTCCCTCTCGCATGCTCCCCACCCCTTGCACTCTTCCTCCTACTCTCTCCCCTTCATGTGCTCTCTCCCTCGCACTCTTCCACCCCTAATCATTCCTTGCGCTCTCTCCTTCCTTCACCCACTTCTCCTCCCCCTCTCCCTCCTGCCATCTCTCCCCTCTCCTTCACATATGCCCTCTTGCCTGTGCCCTCCCCGGCTCCCACAGGTGTGCCGACTTTTGCCCTTGCTCTCTCCTGCCTGTGCCCTTGCTTTCTTGTGCCCTCGCTCCTTGCCCATACACCCACTTTAATCAGACACAGCCCGACGCCTGCCTTACCATTTGGAGAGCTGCTGAACGAAATTGTTCTCTACAATCTGTTTTCCTACAATTCCAACACTGTCTGTTGAAACTGAACCTATCACTGAAACAAAGTTACACAAGTAGAGAGTACCCCAAGACCTCTACAGAGAGAGGCTGGATTCAGCTATTCCTTGAAAGTAAAGTTTTGTCCTGCATTTAAGATGACTATTTTTATTCTGGTCTTAACACAATAACAATGCAACTCTAGAGAAGGTATGTACGTACTGATATGTCAACACATGTGGATACGCATGGTAGTGTGTACCCACTTCCAGCGCTTTTCTGGGATGATAATGAAGTCCTAGAAGCTACAAGAATCTCTATATCTATATGACAGAACTGTCGACTATGATGAACAAGAACTTCAGAGTATTTACCTGCAGTCTATTATCAAACACAATATCATAAACAAGGAAATAAATCAAAACTTACAACATACTTAGAGAAGTGAAGAAACAAGAATGGCATATTAAAAGATGGGTACCTCATTCATGCTGTCCCACAAGTCATCACTCTGGGCAGATCCATAGTTGTGATTATGCAAGTACACCTCAATGCCAGCTTGGAAAACATCCTTAGTGAGATAATGCTTCAGCATCAAAAGAAGTGAAGCCCCCTTTAGGGAGAAAAAAAAAGAAAAAGAATTGGTAAATTAGAGTTATAGAACTTGTTGAAGCATATGCATATTATAGCTCTTCCACAGTACAAGAATAACTCAGAAGCTGGTAGATTTTATCCCAAATGATATCATTTGAATAATTAGCTTAACACTCAGTTGCCTTGGAAAAATATTTTTTTAATATTTTATAAACTTCAAATACAGTTGCAAAACATGTTAATAGAGCTTGACCTTTTTTCCAATTAACATAATCTCAAAAATATTGCCTTCTTACTGATAAGTCTCTGCTGGCTGCTGTATTTCATTAGCAATACTCTTCTATATGGTACAGAACTGCACTTGTGAGACAGTGTTTAATGGTCATATGATTTGCAGTTATATAAAAAAACCTAAAAATACAGGAAAAAGATGAGATGCACTTAGTAGGCTGGAATTGACTGTAGAAGGACAAGTACATTTTGACAGTGTTTAAATACAGCCACATTTTATTAAAAGAAGTAGTAACTGAGTATTTCTAGTATCAAAGCGGCCACAAATGTGTAGACAGAAAGGTGTTGGGTTTTGCTTTTTTTAAACATAACTGAAAGCCATTTTCTTTCCATAGAAATGCTTCTATGTAACAGCCACTAATAAACAAACTGCCTGAGGACTTGCATACAGTACAACTGAATGAAGATGAGCAGCCATAGATCATGAAAAGTTTAAAGGTGCACTTTATATTTTTGGTACTATTTCTGAGAAAGGATCAGGAAAAAATTAAAAGGAAGATTTTAATAAGAGCATGTATGGTTCTTACACATTCCAAATTCAAGTTTTGGAATCTAAGTAACATCTTGCCTGAAACTGAAGGCTACCTGGTTAATCTAATTATTCATGAAACTGCAGGAATACCCCTTAGTACAGTTTTTAATAATATGGTCATAATTTCCTCTCTTGCATGCATCTGTACTTAAGCTATAGCTCTACTACTTTGTTTTTGTTACTGTCATATCCTCCCAAACACTCTGTTGTTGCAGGTGGATTGTTGTCCACCCTTGAGTCTTAGGTTTACTGATAGTCTGCAAAACAACTGGGCTAAAAATAATTTTGTACAATAATTCCTATTCCAGACAGTAAAATGTAAAGGCCACCTACTAATCTGCATCGGTTGGTAGTATGGTAAAACAAAGCAAGCTGTACAATTCAATAACAGACTATCCTTAGCTGATTAGGGAGCATGTTGAAAGTGTCTTCCCATTCAAATTGGCAAGAGTCTTAGCTAAGATACAGGGCCAAGAGTAGTGGAATACAAACACTGCATGCATGAATGAAAAGCTATGCAATGAAAGCCTCTGAAATATAGAAAGCAGCCATGAAAAATCTGTTTCTGACAATGCAAGGGCAAAAATTCTTTTGGTTAGCTCCTAAACTCAAATATGTAGGTTGCTACATTTCTATTCAGAAGATGCAGATACTTACCAGCAGCAATGAAGTAATAAAGGAATTCTCCAAATATAACACTTTACTAATTGACTGAAATTCCAGCCCAATCACTTATGCAAAATTTCCATGAAAATTATACAGAGGAGTTTTGATCAGGCAAAGAGTGACGGAATTGTTATCTCTGGAGTTAGTTGTCTACAGACACGATCGTGCATGAAGCATAGCTTCCAGAAGCTCACCAAAAAGGGAATTACTTGAGACAGCAACTCAGAAGCATGAAACAACAGTCATGCCTTCTGATATACCAAATCCATTTCACAACCAAAAGAAGCTGAAATCCACACATCTCTGTTCTTGTAATCCAGAAAACACAGACCAAAATAAATGGAAGCACATCACTATTGTAGGTCCATTTGGCATCTCAGACTACTCAAGGATGTCAGACAACATGGGTTGACCAGTTGAGACTTGCAAAGACAAATCAGAGGAGAAAAACCAAGACAGCTGTGGGAACTGCATTCCACTGAGCAGAGGAAGACGTAGTATTTGACAGTTTTCTAGTAAGCACTAGCTGTCCCCATGGTTTCTTATTAGATGAAAGTACAAGCATACACAGATAGTGGGCGGAGAAAATGACAGTTAATCCAAAAGTTAGAAAAGGCTTTCCTCCAATAATACCAAAATCATGGGACACAGTATCTAAAACCTGAGATAATGTGAGTAAAAATTTGGCAAATATGATATTTGCGCTCTCATGCATTTTCAATGAGGCACTGTGAAGCTTTAAAAACATAAACCTCACACGCAACCCTCACTAGACATTAGAAATAATCAAGTTGTAGACAACCAGGATATGCAGTGAAATAATTTTATATTCCAGATGCAAGCCTCCAGCTCGAGACATCTCTAAAATACTGGGTTTTAAAAGCAGAGAGAGTATAAAAAGGAGCAATTGCTTCAGTAAGTGCCTCGTTGTTACTCTTTTCCTAAGCACTTGTTACAATCTGCTTTCAGAAAAAGAACATATGTCTAATTTGATATTTTGTTTCACCTACCGGGTCCCCTCTTAGAGCTTCATGAGTATTTTACCTTGTGCTGAAGCATGCATCAAGCAGAAGGATGTTAAGTAAGGACACAAATCCACATACATAATCTTTTCCTAATTAAAAGCTATGTAGACACTCAGAAACAGTACTGAGAGATCCTGCATTGTTTGTGCTAGGTGTAAATTACCCCCAAATAATCGTCAGTACATGCCTACTTACGATTCCACATTCATATTTTCAATAGCTAATATATTACTTTCCAAATATTTCCAAATATTTTTAAAGTTACCTTGATATAAGAAAGTGCATCAAACATTTCTTCAATTTGCTCTGAAGACTGAACAGCAGAAGAGACTGGATGTGAAGAATTCAAGGAATCCTTCATCATAGCCTTGAAAATTAAATTAAGGAGATCTTCATCCTAGAAGAGAAACATTTATAAGTGTCTGAGAAGCTAGAACATACATGGTAGGCAGAACAGTAAAAGTTGTCTCTGCTTTGCTCTTCCATTGCTCTAACATGCCATTGTTCACCTTCCTGCCAATGGAACCAGCAAAAGAATTGTCAGGGTAGCATTTGTAAAATCTATTGTTTCCCTGCCACATTTTAGCAGTGGAATTAGGTTTGTGTCTTAGGTTTGTGTCATTATCTAGACCCTTAAGCTCCTGTCTCAGGTAAATGCATCATTGGCACTACAGAAAATAAATATACCTACTAAGTATGTGTTGAACTTCAGATTTGGCTCACCAATGTTTTCAGTTTATTTACAGGAAGCAGGGAATACAAAAGCATGACTTCTATAGTATGGTTTAATATTAAAGCATGAAGTCTAGGGAAATTACTCACTACAGTGTTGTTTGTGTGAATGTAAACACCACCTTATCTAGTGGTCCTAGTACCAAAGTCTCTTCCTTCTTTTCTTCTAGAATGAAGATACTTTAATTTAATACATTGTTACCCAAACAAGACAACCCGAAACACTGAAAAGAAGCTGACTATACTGACATTTGTCCATCTCATTTCATCAAGGCTTGAGCAAACAATTCTCTGAACAGTTTCCTCTATACAGTAGAGAGCTACAAAAAAAATAAAAAGGTAAGACCTGTGTATGATACAATAAAGATACCCTTTAAGGTTTAAAATTTTAAAGTTATTCTTCTTGAATGCAGAAGTTCTGAGTGACTTTTTTTTATTTACCAAAACACATTTTGGCATTACCAAGTGGTGAAACGAGATGTTGGTGAAGGCACCTTGTCAGGCACCTTTCAGAATGAAGTATACAAGTGTTAGATGTGTCCTTGTTAAAACATTAGACTAGTTTTGTGCCCTCCCCTCACCACATATGCACCCAAAAAGCAGAACAGCTATACAAACATATTTTCAATCGCAATCAAACTCAACAACCAAGCTAGGCCAAATGAAAAAAATTTTAAACACCCAGCTCCAAGAAAGAGTTCTACTGAACCAAGTTAGCAACCCAAGTTACTTAATGCAGCAACAAGGGTGAATTAAGAACTCAAAATTCACACTCTGTCAGTATGCTGAGAAGAACACAATACAGCAAGCAGGAAACAGTCAGTACATGGTCAGGTTTTTAATCCCGTGACTAATGCAAATCACAAACACTCCTGGAAGCTGGCTCCAGAGCAAGGGTATCTCCTCTCCTAGGAGATACCTTTACCCAGGATACAGAATTAGTCTCTTCACTGCCCCATCCATTTAGTTGCACTAATCTTTGTTTCTCTGCCTGCATTCAGTGACAGGGATGCTTTACAGCAGTAGCTGGTATTCCTTCCTCAGAAGGGTGTCGTGGTTTAACCCCAGCCAGCAACTAAACACCACGCAGCCGCTCACTCACTCCCCCCCACCCAGTGGGATGGGGGAGAAAATCGGGAAAAGAAGCAAAACTCGGGGGTTGAGATAAGAACGGTTTAATAGAACAGAAAAGAAGAAACTAATAATGATAATGATAACACTAATAAAATGACAACAGCAATAGAAAAAGGATTGGAATGTACAAATGATGCGCAGTGCAATTGCGCACCACCCGCCGACTGACACCCAGCCAGTCCCCCGAGCGGCGATTCCCCGCCCCCACTTCCCAGTTCCTATACTAGATGGGACGTCACATGGTATGGAATACACCGTTGGCCAGTTTGGGTCAGGTGCCCTGGCTGTGTCCTGTGCCAACTTCTTGTGCCCCTCCAGCTTTCTCGCTGGCTGGGCATGAGAAGCTGAAAAATCCTTGACATTAGTCTAAACACTACTGAGCAACAACTGAAGACATCAGTGTTATCAACATTCTTCGCATACTGAACTCAAAACATAGCACTGTACCAGCTACTAGGAAGACAGTTAACTCTATCCCAGCTGAAACCAGGACAAGTTTGAATCCTTCATGTTTTCCAGAGTCTGAAAAGGTAGGTCACTTAGTACCTGAGTGAGTTTTTAAGTGATCACTAGGTAATCATATCAAAAAGATTTTATCCTTCAGTGCATAAACAGAAGTGCCTTTGGGAGCAGTGCTTTGTACTATTAGTGTAACTCAATGTTATCAGAATCCATTGGCTGGGACCATATGATACTTTTATACCAGCTCCCTTGATTTGTGAATCCCAAACTGATTGAGACACAGGCACGTATCACAATGATGGCAAGACAGGTATATTTAGTAACCTAATGCCTGGTGCTTCCTGAGCCTACTAGGAAAAGTAGAGGCAGACAAACTTGGTCAACAACATGCCTGGACTTTCTGTATAAAGATTTTAAGTTATAATTTGATACATAGATATCTACACCTTTTAAAACCTGCTATTTTGTGTTTTGTGTAGGTTAAAGCATTCTGTGCAAAGACTGCATGTAGACTACTACCAACATAGGAAAAAAAAAAAACAAACAAAACCACGGAAGAACAATGTAACCTCCCCAAAGCTTCCCCCCAAACCACTTCCAATATAATGAAGGTGCCAAAGCAGAGGAGATATAGTATAATCTCAGTGGTGCTCAAAGTGAATTTCAATACAAGTTTGTAAGTATTAGTCCTTTACAAGCAGCATTAAAAAATAGATCCTAGCCAAGGTACAGTAAGTGTAGTTACAGAAAGTACTTACTGAATGTAATTCTGGAAAAATCTCCTCCATGGCAAAGTACTCCATGAAAGTTGCAAATCCCTCATTCAGCCAGAGGTCGTTCCACCATTCCATAGTTACTAGATTGCCAAACCACTATGAAAGACCAAAAATGTCATTCTTTTTCAGAAATAAAATCAAATGAGTACAGTAACACTCCATCCATCCTCAAAATCAAGTTCAGTCAAAATCATGGTAATGCTTTTGCATGAACAACTCCCTAAGTACATCATGACAGAGTTGCATTCTGTCTGTTGTACTGGAGAAAATATACCTGCAGTTATTCTGAACTGATACAATGCATAACCCAGTTACAGTGAGGGCAGGGGTGAATTTAAGGACAGAATTGCATATTAAAAAAAAAAAAAGAAAAAAAGAACCCACTGCATTTAAACAATGACCTCCCCAGTCTAGTACCTGATGGGCAAGCTCATGTGCTATCACTGCAGTTATTAACTTTTTATCCCTTGCTGAAGAAGTATTACTGTCAAACAAAAGTGTTGTTTCTCGGAAGGTGATCAAGCCCCAGTTTTCCATTGCACCAGACTGAAAATCAGGAATTGCTACCAGATCTGGAAAAGATTTGAAAGAAGCTTTTGAAAACTGCTAGTTAAAGCAATTCTGTATTTCAAGTCTATCTATTCTATTACCTAATCCCTAAAAACCTCATTATTTAAATCCTGTGGTGTCAACATGTGCTCATATCTCAAGCATAAAAGCCCCGTAGATTTATAGCCATGTTTCTCTAGCAGTACTCTTACACAAACAACTTAAAGCACTACACAGACACTGCCTATAGATCTTGCACACACACAAGTAATGAGGAAATGGGGCTGCCCTTACTAAAAGTAGTGACTTAGAAGACTGCATTTCATTATCTTTCCAGTCAAACTAATACATACAGAGAAGTCAGGCTGCAGATTTTGCACTGGTGAACATGGTTCACAGACAAAGACTTCTGTATCTCCATACCAAGGCACATCATGTTAAATTTACACCAAATTATAAGCAATCTGGTGTCAAAAGCTCACAAAAACTTTCCAGCTTGGGAATCACTTAATACTCATACTCAATCAAACATTTAATGAATTTTTAAAATAATTTTGAGGGAACCTTATTTCACAGATATTTTATGCTATCCTTTGGGGTTTTTTTAAGCACACCTTTTCAGAACAAAAGTTCCCCTGCATTTCTTAGAATTGATTAGGGCTGCTTCTTCTGTTTAAAAAAAGTTCAAAAGAACTTACCTAATTTTTCAAGAGGGTAGTTTATGAAAAAGTATTTTTGATAAAATTCCAGAAGTTTCACTGCTGTGTTTAGTGCATACCCAACTTGGTTTAGATGCTGTGGTATGGCATACACAGATACCTAGTCCAAACAGAGAAGAGAAAAGATTTTGAAACATGTAGCTACAAAAGCTTTGGATGTAAAACAGGAGTTGGCAGAAGATCCTGAAACAGATAGGACACAGTTTTGGGAGTACACACGTAAGTTGCAAACACTAGTTATGAAGCTGTCAATAAAGAGTTAATTTTTTTGCTAGACCTTATTCATTAGTCAAAATACAGACTATCCAATTGACCAGTGTGTATGGAAGAACAATTCAAGGCTGACACCTTTAAGAAAAGTGTTCAGGAAGTGTCTACATGAACAGAAATTGATCCATTTCCTTTTTTACTCCCTCATGAGTTAAGTGACTCTCCCTGCATACCTCAATTAATCTATAAGTTTAGGCTATCAGTATGATAACACTAGTATCATCTGCAAGAAATTCTCTCAAGAAATAATAATGGGCACAAAGTTCATCCATGCCCCTATGTAAGATAGGGCCACATTAGACATGATGTAAGAAGCATTCATAAAAATGGAGAGGTTACAGTCTCTCGCTATTCGTGTTGAAGTGGCTATATCAAGAAAATAACGTTGATTAGGTTACAGGTTGATCCAGGTTTAGGACGCCTTTCATACACGAACACAAAATATGCTGAGACTAATTCTCCTGTTCTATTAAAATAAAAAAAAGTCCCTCTTACTGTGTTATGAATCAGTAAACAAATGACATTTCAAATAGATGGATAGGGTGACCTTTTGAGTTTGAACCAAGCACATACCAGTAAGGATCTAATCTAGTGTTCCTGGAAGTAAAAAAGTATTATTGGCTGCAAATTTTAAGCTCAAAAACAAAACATAAAAGCTCCCCAGGATCTTCTGGAGTTGAGAAAAATCTCATTGCATTAATAACACAGAGCAACTTTACTTCAACTCTAAACTGTCTTGTAACATTCATGACAATAAATTTATTCTGTGTGAACTGGTTAGCTCAAATTCTTTGAATCTCCCAGCCACAAATTGCTGGAAGCATTTTGAGAACGTATTTTGAGGAAAACATCATTATATGCTTCCTTCTTACAGTCTCCCTTGGCCTACTAGACACTGTTGGCAACAGAACAACGCACTAGCTAGACTCTGGCCTTACTTGGTATGACCATGCTTATGCTTTCTCCCTTTAAGCTGGCAAGTACTCTTATACATTGCTAGATCCCTTGCGTTTGGTGCCTTCTAAAGGTCTGCTGGACTTCCCTAGCTTGGCCAAATCTTGCTTCATGGTCAGAATGAAGAGGCACAGTTAAGAACCACTTTCCTTGGTCAGAATGTATCACTTAGTCTTCTTCTCCTCTCCTACGTGCCTCTGCCATAAAATATTTCTGAATTATTGAAAATCCATGCAAGCTAGCCTCACTATTATGAACTAAGGAAAGCATACCACATAGATAGGTGTTTCAGGCTCTCTGCAAACATGAAAAATTTAGTATACTGATCAGTTTTCTGCCTGGTAAAGAACTGGCTATATGATTTTACCAGAATACAGTTCAAATACAGACCTGAATAGTAGCCACAAGGAAAAAGAATAAAAAAAAGAAAGTAGTGGTCTAACTTTTCAGGTTAGACCAAACAGTCTGTCCTATTCAGCTATAATTAGATATACTTGTCCAGGTTAGAATCAAAGCCTACTGACCAGTATCTTTACTTGTGTATATTGGATTAAAGAGAAGGCTGCTTCTCCTTCTGCAGTGCTACTAGTACTATTCCCTCTGGCTCCTTCTAGGTTAAGTACTGGCACTTCTGACATTTCACCAGAAAGGGGCAGTTCCTGCTAGAGAGTCATGAAAATCATTGCTCACATGAAACTCCTGCACCTCCTAAAATAAGGAGCATCTCCTAATATTACCATGCTTTTAATTTAGTTACTTTAATTCCACACATTGTAGGAACTGCTTAATGACCCTGCTGGCTATATCCCCGTGAAGGACAAAGATCTAACAGGACCAACTGTTTGATTTTTAGAACCTTTGGAAAAACAAAAACCCCACAATGAAATCATTGTATTCAAGTGACTAAATGCAGACTTAAAGTTAGTCTATGCAGGCCATGGGTTTTTTTAGGTAGGTTATCTTTTTTAGGTAGGTTATCTTTGCAGGAATAGAACATGAGCATTGCTTGAAGTAGTATGCAGGCTTCCCTGGGAACTGTAAGGTTACTGTACATCATCTGAACAACTCCTGGTTTGTGTGACATTACTCCCTCACAGATGAAGCATTAAAACTAAAAGTTTAAAGCTTCCACCTCTCAAAGCTCTTAGGATTGGGTCACAAGTGGTGTTCCCCAGGGCTCGGTGTTGGGCCCTGTTCTGTTTAATATCTTTATTGATCATTTGGATGAGGGGATTGAGTGCACCCTCAGCAAGTTTGCAGACGACACCAAGTTGGGAGGCAGGGTCGATCTGCTTGAGGGTAGGGAGGCTCTACAAAGAGATCTGGACAGGCTGGATCGATGGGCTGAGGCCAATCGTATGAAGTTCAACAAGGCCAAGTGCTGGGTCCTGCACTTCGGTCACGGCAACCCCATGCAGCACTACAGGCTTGGGGAAGAGTGGCTGGAAAGCTGCCCGGCAGAGAAAGACCTGGGTGTGCTAGTTGACAGCCGGCTGAATATGAGCCAGCAGTGTGCCCAGGTGGCCAAGAAGGCCAATCGCATCCTAGCCTGTATCAGAAATAGTGTGGCCAGCAGGAACAGGGAGGTGGTTGTTCCCCTGTACTCGGCACTGGTGAGGCCGCACCTCGAGTACTGTGTTCAGTTTTGGGCCCCTCACTACAAGAAAGACATAGAGCTGCTGGAGTGTGTTCAGAGAAGGGCAACAAAGTTGCTGAAGGGCCTGGAGCATAAGTCTTACACGGAGTGGCTGAGGGAACTGGGGCTGTTCAGTCTAGAAAAGAGGAGGCTGAGGGAAGATCTTATCGCTCTCTACAACTACATGAAAGGGGGTTGTAGTGAGGTGGGTGTTGGTCTCTTCTGTGAGGTGGCTGGAGATAGGACAAGAGGAAATGGCCTCAAGTTGAGGCAAGGGAGATTTAGGTTAGATATTAGGAAAAATTTTTTTACTGAGAGGGTTGTCAAACATTGGAATGGGCTGCCCAGGGAAGTGGTTGAGTCACCATCCCTGGAGGTATTCAAAAAGCGAGTGGATGGGGTACTTCAGGACATGGTTTAGTGGGCATGGTTGATGGTTGGACTCGATGATCTTGAAGGTCTTTTCCAACCGAAATGATTCTATGATTCTATGAATTTTAGATTTTGTAAACTTCCACTGTTAACAAGACCTGATGCTGAGTCTCTTGCTGTAAAAGTCTTCTCAATCTGGTA
The DNA here is from genome assembly GCF_026419915.1 of Harpia harpyja. Taxonomy (NCBI): domain Eukaryota; kingdom Metazoa; phylum Chordata; class Aves; order Accipitriformes; family Accipitridae; genus Harpia; species Harpia harpyja. The sequence goes on from NC_068969.1 coordinate 58,921,598, forward strand.
TAACCTCTGAAGTCAGTCCAATCTATTACATTTGGCTTTTGTCCCCTATCTATGATGAGTATAATAAAACCAAGAAAATAAATAAATTTAAATGAGACAGAGTTTGCTTGCTGGTTTGGGGATTTTTTTGTTTTGTTTTGATTGGCTTGTTGCCTTGGGATGGGTGAGGGAGAACTTAAAGTGGAACAAACATACCAGACTCCCATTAGTTTCCCTACTGATGTTTTTCAAGTCTGCAACAACAAAGGCTACTAGATAGGTGCTCATCTTCAAACTCACAAAAAACTCATCTTGAACAATTCCATTTGTCACAGGAGTAGTGGCTTTCTGCAGATGAAAGGAAAACATTGTTATTAATGTAGACAAAAGAACAATAAGACATGCAAGGAATCAATGTTAAATCAAAGAATAATTTCACGCTAGGAACAGTTTATCAGCAAACTTGCAGAGTATCTTTGTATTTTGGTTGTGTTTCAGCAGGACAGATGATACTCACAACCTACTCATGGTGTAACAAAAACCTAAGGAGACATGGAACATTTAAGCCTATATACCCCAAAATTATTTGTCAAGCTTTTATTATGTGGTATTACCAGACAACTGCATTGCTGGAGAAACCATCAATCTAATTTAGTTCTAATTTAGTTTAATCCAAAGTAAACATAAAGATTAGCATTAATTCAAGAGAGCTTTAGGCTAGATCAGAGACACAGTTGAACATAGCCTACTAAAATACTGGTATTGCTTGAGTTAAACATTTGTCTCTTCTTAGAAGCCTCTTCAAAACTAGGTAACCATACTCACTCATTAGTTTAAAACAACAGAACAAAAAACCCCCTCACATACCCCCTTACAAATCAAAAGCGATTGCATTTTACAAAATGAAGAAAACACAAGGTTTCAGTTAATTCAAAGCAAAAACATGCCCAGCTTAAACATACACTGCCAAAAGTAACTGTCTGGTCAGTCTTCTGAAGCAAAATACCATGGTGTATCTTAAATTACTTTTAGTGCAGAAGTTTTTCTTTAATATTAGTCCTGGAAAGGCATGGTATATGCCTAAAAGTATTTTTCTGTATAGTTCTTCACAAACACAAATTACGTAAAGAATAAAGCAAAATGTTTAAAAGCACCATAGTGCAGAATAGTAAAGGTCTGGAAACAGGGATGGCAGTTCATGTGCCTTCTGAAACCTCACAAATAAGTTTGTTTCCAGAAACCACAAACATTTAAAAAACGACAATAACCTTAGTTTTAGACAAGATCTTTTCAAACCAAACAATGATTTAACATTTAACTGCCACTGAAAATTTAATTGTCAGCCTTAAAGAGGAATAGATTTTTAAGCCTGAAGATATAATCAATATAATCATTTAGTCTGACCACTGCATAAGAACAGAATGCCATCACTGAATTCCTTCAGTGAATTCATAAATTTCTGCCTTTACCACAGCTTCATCTTTATAAAGAGGTGACAACCTATTTAAGAAAAACTACTGTGACTGCACATAAACTGGTTCAAAAATCAGTTACCCTCATTTAAAAAAAAAAAAACCCAAAACAACAAACAAAACCACAAAAACCCCCACCACAAGCCCAAAACACACAGTTTATTTCTAGCCTTAATGTGTGTCAGCCACTATATATTGCCATATTAGCAACATACGTGCTAGTTGAGAAGGCCTGCTTCTGAGATGTCTTGTAGGTATTTACAGAAAATGATGAAGTTCACATTTAACCTTCCCATGGATAAACTAAAAAGTCTCTCCATTCAGCACAGCTTGCTACCAAGACCTGCAGTTACTACAGAAGAATCTGTACCTGTTTTTTTCCTAACAGGAGTTTAAGTGTTTATTTTCAGAAGCAAGCTTATCCTAGTAATGATCTTACCAACGCAATACACTTCTACATGACATGATCACCTTATTTAATTTTCACATTTCTTGTACAAGAATCAACTCACTAGCCTGTACTTACTGCATTGGGACCCTACACTACGTAACAGAATACCTAATCCAGGCTAAGTCTAAAATGTAAGAATTCAGCATGTGCTAGAGCACTTGTGAGATCAGGGACAAAACCCATTAAATAAATCATAAAAACATGCCAATTAAAAGAAGCTTTTCATATAAAAATGCATTTTTATTACAAGAGAACTCACTGATACAAGACATGCTGGTGAGGTAGCATACCATTTCACAGAAACTCTTCTAATTTCTTTATTTGTACAGTCAAAAAAATAAGGATTTTATTGTAATTCACACATGTAAGTTATCTTGACAAATTACAAAACCCAAAGGAACCACTTCTGAACCCATTAACAGACTGCATGTTTGGATCTCATACAACAACAGAGGAATTGCACAGTATCAAGTTATCAGGGCATCAAGTTGGGGGACAAAACAAAAGAAAAGAATATTGTTTGCAGTATAAGCAAGTGAGTAATTATCTTCGAGATATTGTCCATTAGCAAAACTATCAATTAACTTCCTCTGTATGTTCTTATACCTTCTTGATAAATTCTAATTAAACCTGACCTGTTCTTTTGACACAAGAACTCACATTTGATCCCCAGCACTAAACATACAACTTCATTGCTTTTAATGTCTTTTTTTTAATATTATTATTGTTCCACATCTGGAAGCTTTCTCAAATCTTTATCAATCATACAGATGATTTAACAGCCAAGTTCTAAAACAGAGATGAAAACAACACAAAAAAATGCACATGAAACTTTTAATATGGTCTTAAACATATTCTCACTGTAACAAGCTCAGTAAATGTTACACAAAGAGCAGACAAACAGGAAGTTCAGTGGAAAGAGTCTGATACCAAGAACAAATGAAGCAAGACAGAGAAGGTGGGTTAAAAAGCAGAGAACCAGATGATGAAGCCTGACAAGATGGGAAGGAAGGAGAATTCTCAGCTTGAAGGAAGCACAGGACCTTCTGCCTATGGCATTCATAGGTAGCTGAGCAAAAGGCATGTAGTATGCAATGCAGAAGAGGAAGAAGCAGATCTGAAGGTAATTCAAGTAGTATGACGAACAGTAGCAGGAATCAAAACACCAAAAAGAGATGCAAGAGAGGCATCACGTAATTTAAAAGGGAATTCATCATGCAGGAATGGCACAAGTCATTGGAAGAACAATTCTATGTAGAGAAAGATGGGTAGGAAAAAGATGTTTTTTCCATGCAGTACAGGAACAGTCAAACAGCATGTATCTAATGTGACCAATCGGAAAAATTCATAACACCAATATTTAAGATGATACAAATGTGCAATAACAACCCATTTTTCACTGCAAGTAGAATGGGTACAAGGTCACAGCTCCCAAATGTTCATTTTTCAAATGGCTTTCTATCTCCTTGAAAAATGAGTAATGCAATGAATGCTACTCTGCAGCAAGAAAGGCTAAATACTTAAATGTAAATGGGTCCGGAAGTAAGGAGGAAGAAAGAGCTGCATTAATGACCTTGCAGTAAATGTGGCTCATCAGTATGTTTTCTCTGCGTGGATGATTCCTCATCGTGCACACATGTCAAGTACACAACGTTAGCATCCACAGACAGCACCAAAAGAGCTACCGGATGCTTTGTAACAGCACTCAGAGTTGAGCAGGGGACAGATGGGATAGGGAGCAACTCCTTCCTAAGCACAGAACCCCACAGGCACATGCTTTGCAGGACTGCCAATGCAATGCAGAAGTTATGGGAGGATGCAAGACTAAGACAAGTAACAATCTGTCTTTTCCAGATTTAGTTCACATGTCCTGAGGTGTGACAGTCAGCTCTTTCCAGAGGAAGAGTCTCTGACAGCAAATAATAACTCACTAAACAAGAAATACAGAGTTGCTCTTTCAGGTATGTTGGTTGGACCAGTTAAGTCAAGATTCTTGGCCACACAGAGCTTGAGTAGCTTCTCTGCAGATTCTCTCAGGAAGACTGAAAAGCCTGCTCATATCTACTGACACTCACTGTTCACTACATCAGGTGACCCACTTGCATAGTCTACCAGAAGACGCAATCTGAAATGTTACAGTCTTCCCCAATGCCGCAAACACATGCAGCAGTTTCTCCTCCTAGCAGAGGAAAGCGAGTAAGCACCCTTTCTTGTTTACATAAAACAGGAGAGTTGTCCAGCAGAGCCTGTTTCTTCTTTCAGTGAAGAAAAGAGCAGCAAATAAAGTGCTTTTAGACCTGGACATAAACTAAGGGCTGCAAACCTGTTAAAGTAATGGTTGAGAATCACCACAAATCCAGGAACATAAACATTCATGCACTGTGAAAAAGATATTATTTCACAAGGTTGCAGTTATCTGCTTGGTTTTCAAAAACAGGGTAGCTACATTAGCACCTGAACTTATGACAACCTTCTGGAACCACCAACACCAAGGGTGTAATTTTTTTCACTGCTGCTTAGATCAATGTCAATTTTAATGAGTTTCTATTGGGTGACAAATGGTGGTAATGTTTTGATGACAGAGGACCTAGTTCAGACACAGAGCAGGTAATAAGTCAGTCTTGCTGGTCTGTCTAAATGAATTAGGCTTCTATAAATTTTTCTTCAAATCTCCAAAGGCTTAATGGCATAAAGCATCACTATAAAATTCAGATATGTTCTTACAATATTTTGCCTGAAAAGATCTAGCTGAAGGAATTTCAGATGCTCATTCATATTCTGGGGTTAACTCTGTAGTCACACCCTACTTCCCTTTGTTTAGGCTCAAAAGCACATCCTTCAAGATCAGGCATATCTTTCACAGAGACTGTTGCTAGTTACACCAACTATTGATAGAGATATTTCAGTATTCTGCATGTGTGTAGTATCAGCAAACACAGAAAACTCAAAAGCGCATCTGTTGAGACTGATGTAGCCAACAACAAAGTTCCTGCAAAATAATGATTCATTTAAATTCAACAGGAATCCCTCCCATAGCCATTCAACTGCCCCTGCAATAACATCCTACACTGTGCAGTGCATTGAACAGTTGTTTTCTCTACAAAGTTACTTAGTTCAAGTCTTCAGGGAAGAGACAGTTCTTTTATAAAAAAGTCATACAGTTTACAGCTTATCTGCTTAAGTCAATCTCCTGGATGTTAATGCAACAAAAACAAAATGCGAAGCACTTAAATAGATCACCTAGGCAGCAGGTCTACTAAAATTCCTCTACAAAAGCAGGTACCTTTGGCATATTTGACAGAGTAGAAAGTTTCTCATCTCTTTTGATCTTGATTAAAAAAGTAGCTTTAAATGCTGGTTCATCAAAGCACGGAAAAGCAGACCTTGCTGCCAGAGGTTCAAACTGAGTTGCTGCAAACCACCTAATGGGAAGAGTACAGAATAGCAAATTAAGAATTATGAAAAAGATACATGTGAGTTTAATTATGACAGAACAGTCATTTTCTCCCAAACCTTGTAACAGCTTGTTATTGGAGTAGTTTTCTGAATGGTAGAAGACAGGGTTGGTCCAGTCAGAATAAATGTTTCATTAAAAAAAATGGTTTTTTAAAACACCCAAAATTTATTTATTTGAGGACTAACGTGCTTGGCTGTTTTTCTTTTCTTAACAAAGAAGAATACACATGAAATAACACAATTACAGAACAATCACCAAAATATATGCCAGCCAGTTTCCAGTAAGAGAGCACAAAAAGGAGATTGAAAAATTAAATTAGTGAGCATGCCCACTAAATGAAAGTTTTGAAACCCCAGCAGCAGATGGGGCTACAAGGAAGCTTTTTCATCTAATTGTCATGACTCCTCCTGCAGATGCTCCCACAGTTCATCTAACTGTATGCCTGCTGCCTTTGCCAGCTAGTAGATGGATTCTGTGTAACTTTATGCACTGCCTTGTCTCTGATCCAACAGCTAGTCATGTCACAAGACAACTTCTCAGAAGTCTACGTTCCTTCTCCAGTATTTTGATGCTAACTAGCTGCAGAAATTATGTCTTTTCCTAGAGAGCATCTGTGATTCATATTCTGCTCCTGCAAGACAAACCTGGGAGCTCAGCAAGAAGTTTGTGATTTAAGTCTTGTATTTACTGGAGCTAAACAGTGGTTCACATTACTTTTTAAAAAAAAAAAAACAAAAAACTACTGCCAAGCTACCCACAAGTTTGGGGGGGGGGGGGTTCTTCTACACCATGCGTCCAACATTTTTGGACATACAACTTCTCTGAGGAGGCATACTGCTGACAATTCATAAGATTAATCTCCATGCCTGCTTTCAACTTCTTACTCTGCTCTTCTCCCTCACTGACAATCTTGGTAAGTTTCTTTTTCTTTTTTTCCTTCACCCCAAGATTTTACAGAAGAAAAACAAGCAATAAAGAACCATTCTGAATAAAAATATACATAAGGCCCAACTTCTTTTTTTTTTTTTAAATTTGCATCTGGCAACAGTAAGTTGTTTTGCCATTTGACAAATTTAATACTTTTGTGGCAACATAAAAAAAATCTTCAAAAGATAATAAAACTAAACTAGAAGAAAAGACATTTTCTTGCAAAAGCAGCTTGATAGCTTGAGTTTTATACCAAAAATGCAGTAACAACAGAGGTTGTCAAGGTAGCCTGTATTTGTAAAACCACTGACTTAAAGCATACAGAGACAAGGCCCCCAGAAATAGAAGAGGCAGGCAAGGCAATGGAAATGATATCAGCAAAGAGTTATCTGAAAAGGGTTTACTCAAAAGCATACAAGTTAAAGCATGTGCTACATCCTGTTCCTGAATAAAAGCAGGTAGCATTGGACTGAAGGGGGACAAAAACTCGGCAACTTACTGACAGATCATCTTTTTCCTCTGTGAACACTTACACATTCTCTTTCCACTACAGTAAATACAAGGAGAAAACAAAGCTTCAGCTACATCAGAACAGGAAAAAATATGGAAATTCGAAAAGAGGCTAATCATTCAAGTGATTTTTGCCTTCTACACTTACTGTATTCTTACTCTGACTTACTTCATGGTACTGCATATCTTTAGTGTTTGTGATACGCTACATAGCTCTATTTCATTTCATCTTGTGGTTATGTTCTTCTGATGCAATTTACACCCTTTGTGATTGTTTATTATCCAATGCATTCTACAACAGCGACAACTTGTGGCATTTTTGTTGTAACGATGGAACTCTGAAACCTATCAGCAGTTTCCCAAGTGGCAACAGATTCTGTCTAATGATCATGCATACACCATAACATTTTAGCATATGCTCAGGAACAGCCCTTTCATAAGAGGCTTATCAACAGCACTTTACCTGGGGGATCTGAACAGTCATCTACATTTGCATGTCATTAAACACACACACCTTCATTGGAGATGCAGGTAAACTAAAAAAGATCAGTAAGCCTTTAACCCAAATTTATTTCTTAAAAATTCTTGATCTCTTAAAGAAAGCCCCTTACACTGCCTCACATGAGGACCAACAGGAACACATCAGAGTAAAGAAGAGAGAGTTTCTGCTTTATCTCAGTTGCTGACCAACTCAAGAACCAACTTAATGTTCCACAGTTCATCTGAATGTGCCAGATTTTGCATGTATTTGAAAATAACTGTTGCAGCTAACTTATTTCCTTGCACACTATAGCACTATGTCATAGACCCACTAGGATCTAGACAAAGGGAGTTTTAAAGGCAAACTGTGAGTAAACTTTAGAAAAATAAACAACTTCGTGTTAAATGTCTGTTGTTAATGCTTAGAGACATGCTTGCTGAATCTGAAACAAAATATCCTGGGTTTTTGTTTAGAGAACAGAATAGAAATACATCTTTCTTATGTTATGCAGCTTCCTAACAGCCTATGAAATCATCTTTACACTGAGTATCTTGTTTTGTTCATTTTTTTTAAACATGAGCTGTCATTGAGGGACTTAAATAATTTAAACTTCAGCAGCATATAGTTATCATATCTCACTGCAGAGAGAAAAATTATGACCAAGTTTGGCACACTTGTTCTTAAAGGACTCTCACTGCAAAAGTTTGCAACAGCTCAATGAAGGGTCTTGTTTTAAGCAACTGAAAATAAATACAATCTCAGCATGACTGCCTTCCCATGGAATAATTTCAAGTTTATATTGTCAATTTGTAAAAGATTGGGCTGGTGGTGCTAACTGCAAGATCTGCCTTCCCCTTTAAGAAAACAAAATCTACTTATCAATATTTTGGGAATTTCCATACAAACTCTCTGTTGTTGCCAAGATTTGTAACACTGATAAGATTGACTTTTCTTGCTTTTTTCTTTACATCCCATTTAACCTTTTTTTTTTTTTTTAAGCTTTAGATCTTAGCACTTCTTAGCACAAGCTGGTAAGTGTTTTATGTCTTTACTCTATTTAGCAGTTGTTTTGTGGGCCCTTCAAAACTACTTTCCTGTCAGGTGGTCCTGGACTGGCCCATACTGTTTTTTCCACCTTTCGTTTATTGCACCGCTCTGTTTCTAGAAAACCTGCATGGACAATTACATGCCAACAAAGACATGAACGCTTTTAAGTACATGATCAGTGTAAGGCCTGTTTGAAGGGGGTAGTGGTGGCTGGTGATTTCATTTATCTTCTTCGTAAAAAGCACTGATATATGCTTTTTGAAAATGAGTGTGATGTTTCCCTTTTCTCCAGTCACTGGGGAGTTCGCCTGAATGCCATGAATTTTCAAATACTACTGAGAGTGGCTTGACAACTACATCTGCCAGTTCCATTAGGACTGTTGGATGCATCTCATTGGGTCTCATGGACTTGTGTATGTTCAGATGCCTCAGATGGTCTCAAACCTGATCTTCGCCTACAATGGTGGGACTTTGTTCCCCCAGTCCCTGCCTTGAGACTCAGGGACTTGACAGATGTGGGAAGAATTTCCAAAGAGAGAAACTAAAAATTAAACAAACAGAAAGCCATGCCATAGCTACCTACAACCACTATACTACACTACATTTAACTGACAGAGATGTGGCCCTGACTTAATGAACTCATCCATGAAAGACATTTTTCAGGTAGATTAATCAGGAGATTAAAGATCGATTTTGCTCAATAGGAATCAGTTGTAAGAAACATCCAATAGAAAAAGCAACCCTTGTTATTTCTATTATCAAAGCACAATCTAGAAGTGACAGAAAAGAGAAGCCGCATTTGTGGCCATACCTTTGCTTAGAATTCTCATCCTTGTAAGAAATTTTGTAAAAGCCATAATAGGTGTCTGATAAATTAGATGAATATTCTATGTTGACAGTGTAATTCTGTCCTACAAGAAGAGCCTCAGGAGCCATGACTGCAATCTGGTCATGCAATGGATATTCCAGGAATTCAACTGGCTTTGCTTGATGCCCTCCTGCTGAAGTAATGGTTGCCTTGGTGATATTAAGCCCTGAGCTGTGAAGTACAATCTTCCAAGTTACGTGGATGATGTTAACAACTATCTTCACAGAGCCTGCAAATTTCAGAGTAGTTAGGTTTGGCTGCAAGACAAGATCATAATGCAGTGGTACAACATCAGGAGGAAGTCTGATTTTTGCCCATGGAAATAGTTTTCCATTGGTTGCCAAAGGGTATATTAGTTCCATTGTATGATTTTTTTTAAGACAGCCTTCTTTGGAAAAGGTACATTTGGGAAGAAGATAAATCGCCATTATTAATGAAACTGCAATCACGAGAACAACTGTGCAAACCACCATGGTCCTCGTAGAGGGCACCAAACATGACCCATTTGGATTTTGTCTATAGACAGACATGTTATGCCGGAGACCCGAGCTTCTGTTCATGAAGGACATCCCCAGCAATTTTGCTGATGACTCATAATCCTCTTCATCATCGTCTATTTCATGCTCTCCAAGGCCACGCACCAATAGTCGGGAGCTCCTTGGTTCATATTCCACTTCATCCGGCTCCAGGGGATGTAAACAAGGCTCTTTTGCCAAGTCAACCACATCGGGCTCTTCTTCAAACATACTGTTTTCAATCATATTCCTGGGTAATTGAATTCGATCTGAAAAAGAAAAGACTATATGTTACATGATAAACAAAAGGCATGATTATAATACCTTGAAGACAGTTCACTGAATTACAGAATGGGAAACACTTTTACAGCACATACAATCAAGAGCTCTTCAATTTTCTCTCTCAGGTTTGTTTCCAGAAAACATTTCTGTGCTTTTCTGCCTACTGTAATTTTTCATTCAGTATCTTCAGAAGGATGCTTCCGTTGCGCATACTCAATCACATATATTGCACCATAACTGGGGATCAGCTATATCATTGCATAGCACTCACAGTTCATCGATGTCAGTGTCTTGGCTACCTTTCCTCTACCTCAGTAAACTATTGGTATTCAACTAAATTAGTTAAAATGGAATATTCGTTATGTTGCAGGGTAAAGCACAGGCAGCCAATACAGTTCTAGAGATGTTTCTGAATATGCTAGTTACTGAGTTCTTTAATAGGCTAGAAAATCTGCCAATGTGCTGGCAGCTACACAAATGAAATATACATTTGACATTTTTAAACTTCATTTTTCACACACACCTCAAAAAAGATAAAAAATATTTCTCACATAAAAGTGACAGTATAAAAATTATAGTTCCAATTGGCATCATCTTTTAAGATCTAGCTCATAGAACCCTTGAAACAATCCATGCAGGTAAATAGTTAAAACAGTGCCAATCAGACTGTTTGTCTCCACAGAATTTGTCCTTAATAGATAACAGATCACTGAACATAAAAGAAGAATTGAAATTCATACCAAATTTTAAAAGCATCAGATACTCTCATATTCTACATGCAGTTATATCTTAATTAAACTTCTGGGCATGTCTATAACTGTTTATGTAAAAGGCTACTTTTCAGCTAAATTGCTCAGTGGAAAGTGGAAAAAATTAAAAACAGTGTTGGAAAAAAGAATATACAGGGAATGAGATATGGACACCCAAAAGTAGCTAATTTAGGAGCAAGGCACTTTTTTTTCATACTGTATTTAATCCAAATCACTATGAGTAACATAGAAAGGATGTTGATTGGCTTTTGTTAGGACACCACAGAATTGTCTAGAGAACAAAACAGCTCAAATGGAAAAGCCATTTATATGGAGATTTCTCTCTCCAAAAGCCCAAGAAATCCCATTATCAACTTTTTAGGGCCTTGAAATTACAGTTAATTTGAATTAGTCCCCTGTCACAGGTTCTAAGGGACTAGAGAAAACTTCTGTCCAACTGCAAGGCTTCAGAAGTAAAACTATTCTCTTTCAGACATGAGGGTCTACTGCTAACTAAACAATAACCACATCACACCTCTATCTTCCACATTCTATGTTTTCAGAATGAGATAAATTTTCCTTTGGATTTAAACATAATGAAAAGTAGGTTAACTTTTATTAATTTCTAACAAGAATGTGCATTTTGCCAATCTATATCCAGCCTAGAATATCAGTGTTCCTATAATACATTACTGATTTTATCTATATTGCTAAGCTGCCATCCAATAATTGACGATAATATTATACAGAAATGAATTACATGAACAATTTCAGGAATATAACTATATATAGCTGCTTCATAGGAGTTAAAATGTTGAAACAGACTGATGGAAGATACTGGGGGGTAAAGATTCATGGTTTGGTAGTAGCCTTTTTTTTCCTTTTTTTTTTTTTTTGAAGTCAAGTTTCTATATAGCTGAAATTCTCAAAGGTGAAAATAAAACATCTTAAAGAAGATGGCAAGAATCTTTTCAAACCAGATATACCAAACTCCTCAACATTTACTCTAAAATGCATCAAGACTTCCTGTTTCAAGGCTACAAACTCAGAAAACTATAGTGTCAGTAGCCATAACACTGAAAAGGATGGAGCAAGAATTGTTATTCTAGCCCACATTCTACTGTGCTTTTCGCTTTGTGTGGTATCTGTGTATTAAACCTCTAATGGTACTTGCCTGCCGCTTATTTCAGTTAGACTGACAGACTATTCAGATACCTTCAAAACAAATAATAGCTTCATAAATCAGCACCTTGCATCTCTTAACAAAAACCTACTGCGTTAACTTTAAAAAGATCAACCTTGAACATTTCTCTGCAAAGGCCTTAAAATAAGAAAAAAGAAAATAAAAAATCCCATCCCACAGAAGTCAGTATGAAGAAGGTGCACTGGTTAATCTGGACAAGTAATATAGAAATGGATGAAAGCAGGCAGTTTGCTGAAATTTGGATCTACCTGCTCACCCTTTGTCCTATTGTAAACATGCTGCTCTGACTAAGAATAGGATCATAGGGTCACAGGATACCTGAGGTTGGAAGTGACTTCAGGAGGTCATCTACTCCAACCTCCAGGCAAAAGCAGTTTCTAAAAGTTATGTCCTTATGGCATTTCCCAGTACAGTGCTCATGCTCCAGCCTTCAGGCTGTGGTTGCAGTTCAGTGGTCCAGCACTATGGTCTCTACATTGGAGCATGGGCACTCACGTATCAGGTTGGAGACCTCACAGAGTAAAGAAAGTGGGTAGAAAGCTAAGTTACAAATGAAAACACATAGACAAACTAGCGGAGGAAAAAAAGAAAGACAGTATTGTGCAACGGAAGCTCTTTTAGAATTCCTCTACCCAAGAATAGTTTATCAAGAATTCACTAAACTACTTCTAGCAGAGATTCTTGATTACTCCCTCAGCTGGTTGCTCTTCAAATCTGCTGGCTAGCTTCAATCAAAATTGAAAAGACTGAAGACCAAATTTCTTCAAGTCCCAATGCAATCCCACCCCAAAACAACCAGCTGCTCGTGGAAGACACCCAAATCAGTATCTGCTATGTAGAAAAGGCAGGTATTAAGACTCACATCTTAACCACTCCAAAAGGTAGCAGCCAATCAGTACACAGCTCCAACCCCAGCCATGGCATGTGCTGCTGCATGGCCAGCAAAAGAGGTAGAAGACAGGGGAGGCACTGCAGAGGGAAGGAGGAGAAAGATAAAGAGCATAAATCTGGCAGAAAGTAGGCTTCATCAGCTCTGCTGCTCATAGAACAGTTTGCTTTTTGAAGAGTTTATTCTCTAACAAGTTTCTTCTAAAGCCAACTACCTTAATATTTTCAAAGTTGCATGCAGGCACTAATTACTCTTTTAGTCAAAAAGAATTATACAAAAATTCTCAAAGTGAAACTAAGATAGAAAAGCTAAAACAAAAGTTAGTTTCAAGGCAATTCACAGTCTTAATACCTAAGCAACATTCACTTCTAGGAAAACAACAGTTAAAACCAATTTCTATGGAAGTATTTGCAAAAATTGGAAGCAATCAAAGTCTTGGTTGTTCTGTAATGCTGAAATTCTGTAAGATCAGAACTTTACTGAAGATTAAGGGCATCACAAGACTACTATTCTCCACTGGAAAGCACATAGACAAAGTATCAAAAGGTTACTGGAGTTATTTATGCTGACATATGCATTCACAGAAGCATAAAAGTCAGGCTACTTTTTTGGAGAGGAACAGTGGCAAGTATGTGTCGTGGTTTAACCCCAGCCAGCAACTAAACACCACGCAGCCGCTCACTCACTCTCCCCCACCCAGTGGGATGAGGGAGAAAATCAGGAAAAGAAGCAAAACCCGTGGGTTGAGATAAGAACGGTTTAATAGAACAGAAAAAGAAGAAACTAATAATGATAATGATAACACTAATAAAATGACAACAGAAATAATGAAAGGATTGGAATGTACAAATGATGCGCAGTGCAATTGCTCACCACCCGCCGACCGACACCCCGCCAGTCCCCGAGCGGCGAATCCCTGCCCCCACTTCCCCGTTCCTATACTAGATGGGACGTCACATGGTATGGAATACACCGTTGGCCAGTTTGGGTCAGGTGCCCTGGCTGTGTCCTGTGCCAACTTCTTGTGCCCCTCCAGCTTTCTCACTGGCTGGGCATGAGAAGCTGAAAAATCCTTGACTTTAGTCTAAACACTACTGAGCAACAACTGAAAACATCAGTGTTATCAACATTCTTCACATACTGAACTCAAAACACAGCACTGTACCAGCTACTAGGAAGACAGTTAACTCTATCCCAGCTGAAACCAGGACAGTATGTTTAAAGCTTTTACACTTAGATAAACCCTGGATTGTTTGCTTCCTGCTGGTTCACTGGAATTTGTGAGTCATCAATCATGTGAATTGAACTCTAATGACCTTCCACTTTTAACTTATGAGCCGCTACAATATGAGCTAAAAAGCCCATAGGAAGGACAAAACCGGTATTTTTAAACTGAAACAAGCCATGAGGAATAAGCAGCAGCCTGAGGAACATGATTGCAACCATCACATTTCACTGTCATCTTTCACACTAAGTATGGCCAAGTGGCAAATATTCCCATTGTAAAATATACTAAAAGCATATTAATTCAGATATTAAAGCAGATTAATTCAGATTCCAAATATGACACTGGAAAAATTAACATAAGTGCAAGACTGGGGAACTTTAACTTGTAAAGAAGCTGCATGGTTCCAGTGAACTACCACTGCCATGCCAAAGACTGCAGGTGCACCAGAAGCCTTTGTGGTCACACTAGTCCACAGTTAAGGAAGTACTGACCTCAGCTGCTAAAATGCACTACAAAAATTATCTGTCATCAGGCATGTCAATTTAAATCTAAATCTTTCTAAACATAAGCTTAGTGTGAGAGTGAACAAGGACATAAAAAAAAAGTCATGGGTCTGAGTCTTGTTGCTCGTTAATTAGCACTAATGAAATGACACGAAAAGCTTAAAGCTTAAGCTAAAAGCTTAAACACACCCAAGTAAAAGAGACTTTACACAATTCTTCCACAAATCTGTAAACTCAAATTTAGAGATTTTCAACATCTTCCTCAATATGTGATCTATTATCACACCTAGCAGAGAGCAATGTGAATACTCACAGTTTAGAAACAATCCTGAGAAGAGATTTGAGGTTAAAAACTAAATGTGATAGACTAATCCAGAAAGCCAATCCTCCTAATACTGCAAAGCTGAAGGAAGGCAGACATTTTCTCAAAATCAATGGTTTTGAAAAAAAGTTTCTTCAGAGCTGCCTCCTGCAATGCAGATGCCCAAAAACCTATTGCAATGTATCTCCTCATTACAATAATCAGGGGACCATAACAAGCCTGGTCTGTTGTTTTCTGTAAAGAGGACAGAATATTTAGACATTAAATTCAAATTCAGTTTACAACAGGGCAAGCCAACATTACAATAAGCTTGCTGTGTGTACTGCATCCTTTGCTAATGAGAACAGCATAGTCAAATCTAGGTGGTAAAAAGTGGCATGACTTAAGAACACAAAGGTGAGTAATTAATCAGACCAAGCTGAACAGAAGGAGGTCCCTTATCTTTTTCCTACAAGACATACATCTTTTGCTCCTATACCCTTTCATAAATTAGTCTTTTAACTTACAAAGCAACTTTACTAAAATAATTAAGTTCAGTATAAAACATGATCACGCAGGGACAATCAGGGGCTGCAGTAAAACTGTATAGCATTTGCTCCAAGTATTTATTTTGT
This sequence comes from Harpia harpyja, assembly GCF_026419915.1. Lineage (NCBI taxonomy): Eukaryota > Metazoa > Chordata > Aves > Accipitriformes > Accipitridae > Harpia > Harpia harpyja. The sequence continues at coordinate 58,937,096 of NC_068969.1, forward strand.
CTGAAGAGCTCCATTCCCATTAACAAGGAGAATGTAAGCTTTCTGCTGAAGTGTAAAAGCCTCAGGCAACACTATGTAATGAATGTCAGTATGTACAACAATGAAGTATCTTACAATGTTTTGGGTTTGGAATCCATTACAAATATTCTGTAAAATACAGAAAAAATACTTTCTTTTTCAGAGTCAGTATCTTCCTATAATGCTATTGATACCTCTTTATAATGCTAGAAGTCTGTATTTTTCCCTTGCAAAACAAAATCAGTAATCTCTTGGCTATCCGGATTCATGTCTGGGTATTCTATCTTGGAACTGAAATCTCAACACTCAAAATTCTTATATGAATCTACGTGACCCATTCCTCAAGTTCATGCCTTTTTAAAATATACGCAGAAAACGCTCAAAGGCAATTGTTCTTTTTTCAACTTTCCATATTCTAATTAAGAGCTTAAAATTAAAAACCTGCACAATTTAAACCCAACAAATCCTATTGGTAGAGTCAGACAGACTGTTGCCACTTTCTGAGACTAAAGTTCAACACATTATCGTCTTTAAATAATGAGCAGGTATCATGCAGTGTTTTAACTGAAAGAAATGTTAAATTACAGTAACACCTGGCATTTTGTTGCAACCAAACCCCTACTGCAGAGATAAGCATAGGAAACTTTTCGTTACCCTGGAATAACCTAGAAGCCAAATAACTATTTTAATATAGTGGCTGGTTTTGGCTGAGATAAAATTAATTTTCTTCATGATAGCTAGTACCAGGCTATGTTTTGGATTTGGGCTGGAAAGTGTTGATAATACAGGGATGTTTTGTTATTGCTGAGCAGTGCTTACAGAGAGTCAAGGCCTTTTCTGCTTCTCACACCACCTCACCAGCGAGTAGTCTGGGGGTGCACAAGAAGTTGGGAGGGGACACAGCTGGGACAGCTGACCCCAACTGACTAAAGGGATATTCCAGACCGTATGACATCATGCTCAGCATATAAAGCTGGGGGAAGAAGGGAGGGGGGGGATGTTCAGAATGATGGCATTTGTCCTCCCAAGTAACTGTTACGCATGATGGAGCCCTGCTTTCCTGGAGATGGCTGAACACCCGCCTGCTGACAGGAAGTAGTGAATGAATTCCTTGTTTTGCCTTGCTTGTGTGCACGGCTTTTGCCTTCCCTACTAAACAGTCTTTATCTCAAGCCACAAGTTTTCTCATTTTTACTCTTCTGATTCTCTCCCCCATCCCAGAGGGGCGGAGCAAGTGAGCAGTTGTGTGATGCTTAGTTGCCTACTGGGGTTAAACCATGACAGGTAGCATGTTGTACCAGCAGATGCAGCAAAACCCAAGGCCAGACCAAATGGCCTTGTATGAAGTGTGCCTACTGGCTAGAGTAAAAACTTATTCCCACAGAATGTAAACTACTTCAGTTGCATTTAAGTAACGGGAGAGAGGGTGCAGAGTTACTGCTGCCCAAAAATAGACATCTACTAATGTGTTGATGCATTCTGTGCCTGATCTATGAGGAATGAACACAGAAAAACTATGAACAAAGTACTTGTTTTGCTACCTGACTTGCTACAAGCAACTCACTGATACTATGTCAAAGAATAATTCAGTCCAATGCAGGAATAGCTAGAGATGTTTAATAATGGGGTTAATTATTCAGGGCCCTAATACTGTTTTACATACCAAACTTTTATGACCAAATCTGAAAGCATTGGCCTTTTCTTAGCAGAAGAAGCTGCTGACTAAACAGCAAATTCCATAGACAAACTAGAGGGATTTTGTCCCTACTAAAGACTGGTTGTGTTTGCTAAGACCATCCAATGGGGCGAAAAGCAACTTTGAGGTGTTTTTTTTCCTTTTAAAGATCTATTTTATGTTCATGTACCTGTCTAAATGCCATCTTTTCTAGAAATAGTGGTGAAACACTTGCAAGATTTTGGCACATATAATAAGCTCAGAATATGCAATTCCTAATACATGAATGAAGCTGCTACTATGACGGTAAAGTGAGTTTGAGAAAAAGATGCCAGCAGGAAGAAATACTGTGCCACACAGTCTAATGTCAAAAGAGCAAAGGCTCTACTATTCCTTAAGCATTGGAAAATTAGTTTTACACTGTTAAGTTTTAGCAAACAGCGTAAAGCTATATGTTTACAGGACTCCAAGAAAAGATTTGAAGCACTTACAAGCACTTGCAAATACACTGTGTCTGCCAGGTAAGCACACATGAAGAGGACAGATGTATTGGCATAAAAATAGTAAGGCTGGTTATAGTACATGGAACCTGATCTCTCCTTTATTTGGACTTTGGGACTGGTAACAAAGGAAAGGGATGTGATAGTAAAGGCTAAAGCACTGATACATAGCCATAGGTACAAAGACTGTACAAATGCTACAGCTCTTTAAGTTATTTAATCCTTGTCAGTAACTAACATTGTATCACATGTAAGAGCCAATGAAGAAACTGCAGCAATAACGACACATGTGATGTCACTGCACTGTCTTATATCAAAAGCTGTATATTCAGTATAACCATGTTCCCAGCAAAGAAAAAAAAGAAAGGCTGAAGATTAGATATCAGAAGCACGTTTGCATTAAAACTTAAAATTCACATTTTACTTAGTGAAGTAACAGTTTCTCAGTGTATCTGGGAAAAAAAAAAAGAAAAAAAGAAAAAAAAGAAAAAAGAAAGAAAAAAAGAAAAAAGAAAGAAAAAAAAAGTAAAAAAGAAGCACTCCACAACTTAAAAAAAACCCTACTATAGCCAAGACAAATGTATAAAACTTTTGTGCTACACTTGCTGTGTCTTTAAGAGGTAATATGATCTGTGCAGTTGCCTACACAGACATGGCACTAGAAATTTTGTGAGTAATAGGTGTACTTGCTATAGAATCTGTTCTTTTAAGAAAAGGATGAACGTATTACAATGCAGTATTCATCTGTATTTAAGAGAGAGGAAAACAAAAATACACCTGCTTCAGGTTTACATAGTGAAATTTCTCACTCATGTCTCATGTCATCAGTCCTTTCAAGCTAGACGAGCAACATGAAATGTGAGAGCCAATAAAAAACAGAGGAACTTGTATAGTACAGTTTGAATGCAAGAACGAGGAAAGCAAGCTATAGGAAAACAGCATAAGTAATATTCAGCAAGCTTGCAGAAATTTTATGGATTTGTTAAGATTAAACCAACAGATAAACAAATACTAGTTTTTATTTTAAATTTAAAATAAGTCTACATTTTCAATGTACAAACCACTAAACCTGTCATTAGAAAAAAATTATCCTTAATGCATGGCAGGCGAGAAAGGCTAGACTTGACTGTAGAAACAAAAATGTAATTTTTCACATTAGATAGTTATCTAAAATGTATAAGGACATTTGAGACACTGAGGATTTGGAAAGACTATTAAAGGGTTACATTCTCCTGAACTCTCTGTCCCCAAATCTGCATTTTCAGCCTCAAATAAAAGGAGGGTGGGGAGAGATAAATATTCTCTTAACACTCCAAATCTCTCTGAACTGTCCTGACTAAAATTTCAGAATTGTTACTATGGAAAAACATACGATATATGGTTTTCAATTCTAAGGGGTTTTTTTAATTCAATTTGGCATTTTATTCAAATTTATTCATTTTATTTGGCATTTAATTCAAATGTGGCATTTCACATTTACCTAATCAAGCCATAAATCTATTAGTTTATCCTGAGTTACTTAGTAAAAATATAATTTTAAGAGAATTGTAAAAATTAAAACTATATACCCAGGCTCTGCTCCTAGTAATGTTAGTTTACCAATTCGGCTTAACAGGAAACGAATCAATCTCCATAATTGGAAACTGCAAAACATTAAAGTTTTCATAGAAGAAAGAGGGAACATTCACTCTTATTTGTGGACCCCATGTTGGGCGCACTGCTTGAGTTTTGCTCCAGATCTTGATCTTATTCTCAGCCAATACTATTGTTGCCGTTATTGTTTCTGCCTTGGCTAAGGGGAAGGAAGGGAAACAGGCAGCCCAAGGGGTAGTTCCAAAACACAGATTCATTTTTCACAGGTGCTGAAACTGGCATACAGAGGCAATTTGAAGAAAGCAGATTCTAAATACTACACTGGAAATCCAAAAGGTGAGAAGTACTTCAGAAAGTGCCATCACTTCCTTGGTGCAGAGTGCCAACTAAAAATCACTAGCTCCAAACACCACTAGTTAGAATTTTTATCACTGCAAATAAGCATTAGAGTTTAAGTCAACAGAAATAAGAATACCTGGTATAGATAAGTACAACTTGTTATCCAATATTTTTTTCAACACATGAGGCATAAAATGGCCTTGGCTTGCAAAGAAGTAAAGCTTTAACTGACAGCTAAACATCTGAATTGGTAGCCTTTTAAAATGCACACTTAAAACTTTCATTGTTAACATTTTCTTAGGAAGAAACCTGATATTTTCCTAAATTTAAAGATAAAATAAGGCTCGAAACCTTAGTTGATGCTATTTATGAACTGCATAATCTAACAAGTCAGAAAGGCGTTTCAAAAATCCAGCAGAGAAGTGACTCAAATGTTGTTACACTCCACCACACTTAACCACTTCAGCAAATGAAATAAGAAAAAAAAGATCAAGAAACAGAAGTTACAACTTAGAAAATCTACAATATTTTATATCAATAGTTTAATGGAAGATAAATAAATAAAGATTTTAAGAATAAAATCCTCAAAAGATATGAATACTGAGGCAATAGGGGTTTTTTCCATATTCTCCCTTCCCTTTTTATTTAGGTGTCATTAAAAGCCATATCTATCTATTATGTCCTATTTATATGCTATATCTTAAGATCTTTGGCACAAGACTTGAACCCATAGATAACATTATATCACCACATGACATCCAATTTTTCCCCCACCAAATTCTCAAAGAATACAAATAATTATTGTATTTATACATATACAAATACAAAGAATACAAATACAATAACTGCTCAAACTACAACTGCTTAAGAGTAACAAAGCTCCTCCTATCTAAAGCCTTCTTTAGGCTCTTTCAGAATGTTTGGATGCAGCTTCAGAGTTCCTTTCTGTGTTACTGCAATTTCAAAACCTTCTGGTCAAATCAGAAATAACCTCAGTTCTGTAAGAAACCCAGAACATGATCCCTTAGATAAAATTATTAATCTCAGCAAATATGTACATGAAAAGTGCCCTCAAATGCTCAACTGTGTACACCACATTAGATAAACCAGCAGTAGTTCTTTAAGTCTCCACACATTTCCAGTCTTATGACTGACTGCTTGCTTAGGCAAATCATTTTCACTTAATTATCTAAACAAAGGATTATATGACAAACACTTAAATCAACTGGCTAAAAGCAACTGTACTGGTAGTTAACCTTTACTTTGATTTAAACTGTAATTCCCTGTTGATGCAGCATCAGGAGCTATGAAAGGAAAGCCATGCTTTCTAAGCATGGAGCATACATACAGAGTCTAGCTTGTAAACAGTTAGCTCCACCAAACAGATGAATGGACCCACTCATCTGCAGAACTGCTTGTCAGCCTAATGTTTATGGCCAGTCCAGAAGAATGGGATGGAACCTCTCAATGAGTACATAGTAGCTTCATCACCTTTTGATGCACTTGAAAGGAGACCACCTTCAAAGTTACTTATGACGCAGAATTTGCTTCCATCTCTGCTGAATCAGAGAACTAAACAGTAGGAAAGCACTACTGACTGGAGCCAGTGGAACTATGCAGTCCAGTTCTTCAGTTCTTGCTGTCACAGACAACCAAAACAACTGATAGTCAATCCAGACAGCCTTTACATGCAATGCTCTTCTTAAAAAAAAAAAAAAAAAAAAAAAAAACAACAAAACAGCAGAAATATGAACCTGAAGCCAATTCCTACAAACTCCTTTACCTTACCTTAGCACTACCTTCTGCCTATTTCACTGATTACTCACTACGTCAAGGAAAAAGTCTTCAGTATTAAAAAAAAAACAGTGCAGTGGAAATTACACACTTACCCAGTAATGCAAAATACATTCTTGGGAAGTTTCTGTAGTTGATTTGCTAGCAATATTCCATGCTCAGCATGGAATTATTCCCAGAACTGCTGGTTTCCTGCTACTTCCTAGTAACCATCCTTCAAGGATTAGATTTGTCATTTGTATCAAACTCTTGATTGCTGTGGTTTAGTGTCTTATCTTAATTAATTGTATACATCAGGATAGTCAAAATCACTACACAGTGGTTGCTGCAGATTGCTTTATAAATAAAAAAAACAAAAAGTAGAAATTGGGAAAAAAAAAAGCATGGCAATTTTATATATTTAGCAGAAAATGGTAATAAAAGCAGTTGATCAGACCTGTGCTTACGAACAGTTACAGGAAGTGCTGTATGATTCCATCTGAGACGTACCTATATTTGAAAGAACATTATTTTAAATTCTTCATTCACGGTTTGCTGATAGGCTTTTCTGGGCAGTGCTGGGTGAGCAGCATTCTATACATCTGTGTCCCAGTGTCCAAGAGTATAAAATTGTGGAAAAAAATTCTGACCTGTTTAAAAAAAAAGTTATTTCACATGGTTTACAGACTCTAATCTATTTAGGAATGTGATAATTCCTTTAAAGACATTTGCTCTTATTTTAACTACATTTAGAAAAATAAATTTCTTCAAGGGAACCCTTGGCCTCAAGGTTCAGTATGTCCTGTAGGTCAGGCTGCAGTGGGAGTAGATCCCTTCAGTGACAGCTGTAGAGTCAGAAGCCGCATTTTAAGGTTTGAGCAAAAGTTAACGAAACACAAAAGGCTTCTAGTAGCTAAACAGCTCTTGAAGTTGTAGAATAAGTATTATAAAATTGTCTCTACTGATATAGAAAACGAACTGCTTATTGCTTAATGATTGTCTCTCTGTAACTTTACATACCAAGGACTGGTGTTTGTCAAGGATTAAGCCTGTCAGAGACTGGTACTTGGGAGTGATGAGCAAGAAGGAACCATGAGCGATCACAAAACTTAATTAAATGTTTGATGAATTTACGATCTTGTTAAGAAGGCACAAGTAGAGGCCTTGCCTGAATAGATAGGGCCGGAAAAGATAACAACTCCTGCCTTTGTTCTCGTCCTTGTAGATAATTTAGCTTAAACTAACCATATGGTTCTATACTACTAATGAAAACTTAGATAATAAGAACACTAACAAGCACTGATGTATCAAAACATGTAAAGGACCCTACTGTGCAGAATCACCTGAGGAGGGTCAAATAGCAGACAAGTGAGGAAGACTATGGAAGACCACCAGAGACCTTCAATGCGCCTGCGTAAAGGACATTTACATATGCTAATAGTTTCCTGGAAAACTAATGAATATGTATAACATTTCTCGGAAATCTAGTGAATATATATGTAGAACATGTACTTAACCTGCACAATTAAACCCGACGGTGTGCACGATAGGTGGAACGATCCCCCGTGCATCCAGCGCTGCCAATAAAGAATACCTACTTAATAGTTAATCAAACTATTGTGTTAGTTTCTTTGAATCACTACTCAAGTGTCCACAGTCTGATTTCTGAAATTGCTGGTACAGACAACAGAAAAATAAAAATCAAAGGCTGTGATTAGCAACAGCTGTCTTATGTCACCAGCCCTGTTAAAGACACAGACCTCTCTCCTGTAAAATAGAGGTTTAAAAAAAGAGATAAGGGTGTTACTGGATAGTTCAGCAATTATCTTTTCCGAGATTAATTACTTTAAATCTCAGCATTCCAAGCGAGAACAGCATCGCATTTACACATACTCCTCTATACAGCAGATATTTTTAATGCCCTCAAAATTCTTCTGAAACAATAATGCAGTGTCTTATGTTCATTGATCCTTTTTCCCTGTCCCATAGTGCCATATTTTTCTTTCATGGTATGTGAATTCCAAATAAGGCAGACCAACAAAAATACTTAGAAGACTATTTGTTACTGACTTTTCGATTTTTCAGTTTTTGTAGCGGTTCAATTTAAAACTTGCATGAAAATACCCAGGGCTTGTTCATAAAGATTTCTGCGTTTAACAGTTCAAATACATCAAATATGGGAAAAGAGTGGGTTATTTAAAAAAAAGAAAGAAACAAGCAAACTGAAGTGTGAAATAACTGTGTTGCTGAAAAACAAAAGCCACAATTTGGAGGCTTGACAAGCAACTTTGACATTTGCATGCCAATACCTAGCTCTCAGAGCGCCCGAGTTACTGTATGGGCTTAGGGTGAAAACATATAAACAAGTGTAACTTAAAGTTCAGTTGTCACTAAAATTTTTCTGGAAAAACTATGATTATCAGTAAGCATTTTCTCTTCATAGGAATTACAACAAAGAGTTACTTTGGTTCAAGTTACTACCTCATCAACTCACAAAACCACTATGGTATGTTCAAGATGAAGGAACTCAAGTCAGTATATAGATTTAATATTTTCTTTCCAGTTGTTCTTTCCAGAAATTAAATTCTTATTTGGTTAAATCTGGTTTGGGGTATTCCTTTTCCTTCTAACCTATCAACAGGTAAATTAGTCTAAATCTAAGGGAACTGAAATAACGGGGACAAGTCTAGAGCCAAAATGCTAAGTTAAGTTATTTCATTGTATGACAGTTTACATACAAGATAAAGAATTTCCAGTTTTATATTAAATTTCAATTGCACATTCTGGGGAAAAAAAAAAACAAAACCCAACACAAAACCAAACCAACAGTTAAGTAAGGAAGAAATTTTCCAAGTTACTTAGTTACTGAAGACTGAGAGGTGCAGTGAAGTTGGAGGTGATGACACCTGGAAATAATGAACTCTCCATTTTTCAGTGAAGGACAGAAATCAATACAATGTCTTCTGAACAGAAGACTGTGTTTAATAATTTTCTAATGATACGATTATTAAATACAGATAGATTTTTCTATAAATAAAACATATTTTGAAATTAAGTAAATATAATACTAAATGAAATTAATTACAATAAGCTCTCATGCTAGAGTAAGTCACAAAAGTTAGAAAGTTTTAAAACAAAATCTCAGTTTAAACACAGAATTATACTTCAATTTTCCCTCTACCGGTTTGTTAGATAATGAAAACTATCAAAATACAAGATACAGGAAGCATGTCCTCCTAACTACCAGGATCTGGCAGGGGTGACAAAGATGACAAGCAGGTTGATTCCTCTGAATCACTTCCATGATGTAGAGCTGCAAACTGCACAGCACTCTGTCTTCAGAGGATACAGTGTAATAAACCCTCCTCCCTGCACAAAGGCAGTGTCTGGACACAGCTCATGGGCAATAATGGTCTTGCAGAGAAGTATACTCTGGCTTCAGCTGAGCTTCATAAATCCTGCTAGCTTCATAATCCAACGGGAAAGTGTTAGCAGTCTGCTACACCACTTAGACACATCCAAGTCTATGGGGCCAGAAGGCATCCACCCAAGGGTACAGAGGGAGCTCATGGAAGTGCTCACCAAGACACTTTCCATCATTTATCAGCAGTCCTGGCTAAGCAGGGAGGTCCCAGTTGACTGGAGGTTAGCAAATGTGACACTTATCTACAAGAAGGACCAGAAGGAGGATCTGGGGAACTACAGGCCTGTCAGTCTGACCTCAGTGCTGGGGAAGGTTATGGAGCAGATCGTCTTGAGTGCCATCATGGGGCACATACAGGACAACCAAGTGATCAGGTCCAGTCAGCATGGGTTTATGAAAGGCAGGTCCTGCTTGACTAACCTGATCTCCTTCTATGACAAGATGACCTGCTTAGTGGATGAGGGAAAGGCTGTGGATGTTGTTTACCTGGACTTTAGTAAAGCCTTTGACACCATTTCCCACGCATTCTCCGGGAGAAACTGGCTGCTCATGGCTTGGACAGGTGTACTGTTCACTGGGTAAAGAACTGGCTGGATGGCTGGGCCCAAAGAGTTGTGGGGAATGGAGTTAAATCCACTTGGTGGCTGGTCACAAGTGATGTTCCCCAGGGCTCAGTACCGGAGCCGGTTCTGTTTGATATCTTTACCAATGATCTGGATGAGGGGATCAAGTGCACCCTCTGTAAGTTTGTACATGACACCAAGTTGGGTGGGAGTGTTGCTCTGCTGGATTGATGGACCAAGGCCAATTGTATGAGATTCAACAAAGCTAAGTGCCAGGTCCTGCACATGGATCGTAACAACCCCATGCAATGCTACAGACCTGGAGAAGAGTGGCTGGAAAGATGCCTGCTGGAAAAGGACCTGGGGGTGCTGGTCGACAGCTGGCTGAATATGAGCCAGCAGTGTGCCCAGATTGCCAAGAAGGCCAATAGCATCCTGGCTGGTATCAGAAATAGTATGGCCAGCAGGACTAGGGAAGTGTTTGTCCCCCTGCACTCGGTACTGGTGAGACTGCACCTCGAACAGTGTGTTCAGTTTTGGGCCCTCATTAGAAGAAAGACATGGAGAAAGACATGTGCTAGAGCACATCCAAAGAAGGGCAATGAAACTGGTGAAGAGTCCAGAGAACAAGTACTATGAAGAGCAGCTGAGGGAACTGGGGCTGTTTAGTCTGGAGGAAAGGAGGGTGAGGGGAGACCATATTGCGCTCTACAACTACCTGAAAGGAGGTTGTAGTGAGCTGGGTATCTACCTCTTTTACCAAGTAACAAGTGAGAGGATGACAGTAATCAGCCTCAAGTTGCACCAGGGGAGGTTTAGACTGGATATTAGGAAAAATTTCTTCACCAAAAAGGGTTGTCAAGTATTGGAACAGGCTGCACAGGGAAGCAGTTGAGTCACCATCCCTGGAGGTATTTAAAAGACATGTAGACGTGGCACTTAGGGATATGGCTTAGTGGTGGACTTAGCAGTGTTAGGTTAATGGTTGGACTTGATGATCTTAAGTGTCTTTTCCAACCTCAGAGATTCTGTGTTGGACTTGATGATCTTAAGTGTCTTTTCCAACCTAAAAGATTCTATCATTCTATGATTCTGTAAATTAATTGCTTACCATGGGGATTTTTAACATTAGGTATAAGTCTTATAAATCTGACCTAATGAAGTAAATTGCTCAATTTGCACAGACTTTCTCAATTTATTTGCTGATTGCATACTGTATTCTCACCTATTAAAACTGGTAGAATAGCACATAGTAAACATAATTGTGCCTATTTCCTCTCTTAACTCACCACTTTCACCTCTAACAGAAAGATACATCGTCCTCTCTCCACATCGTGCCATCCTTTCCCAGACAGCTCTGTCCAAGATAACACAGAGACTGTTGTGTTTTCCATCCTCCTCTTTGCTCCTCTGCTCCTTTCAGAGTAGCAGCTCTTGGGCTCCCTACTGCTGCTACCCAGCAGAAGATGAACATGAGCAGGCTCTTCCTACTTACCTTCTGAGCACTACATCCACAGATGCACCACAAGGACTGCACACCTACTTCCAGGAGCAGTTAACACAGAAATTAACTTGTGGTTTCTTACTTCAGAGCCTGTGATGGTCACAAACTCTTAACTATCTCTTGCCTTACTTTAGTTTCCAAGCAAAAACAGAGGATTCACTTAACTTCTAATTCCTCCCCTCTCTAACTGCCTGCTCTCCCTCTCTGTCACAGTATGTCTTGTTATAGCTTAGAAATAAATTCCTCAAAGCTTCAAATGAAGCACTAAAAAACTTTAAAGTGGAAAAAAAGTACTTCAATAACAAACACTAATTTTAAAAATTGCTTTGTTGTTCTACTAAAATACTACCCAACAGAAGTTATATAGTATTTCTTAAATTTTGCCCATGGATAATTGATTTACAGCATAGTCAGTAAATGATTCCTGTTGCTATTTTCATGCGCAGTACATAGACACAGTTCTCTGGGACACAGAAAGTCACTTTCAGAAAGAGTAGAAGGACATTGGCAGAGATTCATGATGATCACATGCAAAACCTCTGAATATATTGGGAAACCTATGCAAAATCCTAACCAAAGCCTCATGCTTCAGTGGGTCAGGCAAGCAGTAATGTTTCTGGTCTTTCCCCCACCGAGGAAAGGGAGTGTGAGGGCGAACCTCAAACAAAAAGTTCTATTTATTCAGAGCCTGCACGACAGCAAATTACTCATCTTAAGGCATTTCTGGCCCAGAATCTTACAGAAAAACTCTATGCAGTGATACACTGCATAGATCCTACAGAAGGCAAGCATAACTTCTTAAATTCAAGACATGCTCAAATCTCTGAGCACACACATTTACAGGAAAAAAAAAAAGAAACTGAAAACTTACAAAATCTGAGTTTTGACAGATACTACACCTTGTTAATGGAACACTGTGTAAGTAAAAATAAATTTCCCTATTTTCAAAACTTGCTGCAAAATCGCATGCTGCTGGAGCAGTAATTAAGGTCACCGTATTATCACTTCAATATTGCATTACACTATTTCTTCTTGTGGATAAGTATTAACAGGTACATCATACATTAAAAATTACAGAATTCAACAAAGCAGTGATTTTTAAAAAGGCAGGCTTTTCATTTTGAAATCTTTTCACCTTGCTCTAAATCAGGTACTTCTCGGTTTATGATCATTATTTCTTGTCATACCAATTTAGTTCTTCCTTCTACAATGCAAAATACTTCCTGCACCATTATGCTTTGGGCTGTCTCGAACTTGTCCATAAAAAATGTATTACTTGTTTGGAGGGGTGGGGGAGGAATAAAAAAGCTCATCTTATCTTTTCTAACAGGCTTGTTCAGTGAATGAAGCCCGTATCAGCAAACATGTTAGTTACGCTAAGATTCTGACAAAAGGTTTCCTTCTTTTCTACTAGTAGTTCCATGCATTTCAAATTTCTTCTGAGCAAGAAAATAATTCAATTCTATACAGAAAAATTATTTGTAGCTGTTACTATAGGAAAGTACACAATGTCATTCATGTAATTTAAAATCAGCATCTATCCACAGTAAGAAAACATACATTTACAACCTTCAGTCATCTCAGAAACAAGGAGACAACTAGCCAGTGGAATTTCAGGCAAATCAGAAGTCCTACCTGAAAACATTTTGCTTCATTTCACCATGATATCACCCACGACCTTGGAGCTGGGGCACAGGGATGGCAGATGGAATTAAAGTCTCCATAACAAAAATTAAGAGAAGCACAGAACACCTGAAAAAACAACTTAGAATCCACCACTCCAAAAGTTACACACCATCTTAGAAAATCCAACCTGCCAACAAATTACAGTTCCCAGCACTACTAGTGGTACATACAAAAAGATGCAGTCAGAGGTTCCATATACACTCACATGCAACAACATGGTTGAAGTCCCCAGTTTCTAGGACATTTCCACAGGTATTAATAAAGGTTCAGTGGCTGTAGCTGAAGCACCCCTCTCCAGACAAGCAGGATCCAACAAACAAATGCACATTTCCTTTATAAAGGGCTAGCAAAAGCCTGACAGATTTCCCAGCTCTGGGGCTCTTCTATTACTGCTTCATTTGAATGCAGGATCTTGCCCACAACTTCCACCCATGTGAGGAAAACCACAAGACAGCAGAATCTTCTAAGAACTATGTTTTTTACCCAGACAGAAATATGATCAAAATTAGAACTGTAAATGAGATTGCATGGGCTCATTAAAAGTGCATGCCGACTTACAGCTGCAAATATTTGCTCTGGATGGAAACATCTATGCGAACATTACATGTACTCCTCTGAATTTTCAAGCTGTATGTGGTTTTCACTTACTACGCAGAGAAGCAGGAGACACAGGAATCATTCAGAACTGGACATTAGAGAGTGAGCTTGAAGAATTTCAAAAAAGTTTAGAGATTTTACTCACTCACAATAGTGGCTTACATGTATTTCATACTCTCTTACAAATATTTTAGTTGGCTCCACAGGAATTAATACCTACAATCAAGGGCTGTTGATAGAGCAGCTCATAAAACAACAAAAAATTACTAGTTCAGTCATGGTGCAAAGTTAACATTCAAGTAACAGAGCAGATATGCAAGTACCTACTGAAAACTGTAATACAGGACAGACCCACAGGAATCCAGTATCAGAAGAGCAGACTCAGTTTGCAAATGTCCCCCTTGGTTTATAAGTATCTAATGAAGTCCCCTGAAAGCCAAATTAGTAGGAGTTTCTTTTGTGTTGGGAACAATGACCATGAGTATCCAGCAGTTATACCAAGACAATTTGCTAAAGATCCCTGAAAGTTTAAAAAAAAAAAAAACCAAATTAAATACAATATACTTCAGTTTCCATCTTGCAAAATTGCAACTGATGTTTTTCTGCTTTCACTATTTGGGATTTGAAGTGTTTTATTTTGAAAGGAAAGAACTGCACAGTTTAAGACCCTGCCGAAGCAGCGCACAGAATTTGGTTCACTTCTCCTGATGACCTATGAAAGCTGTACAGCTAAATTCCCACCTGTCTGAGGATTATATAAATTCCCCACTACGTTGCCTAGTGGCCTAACAGTGACACTCTTGCAACAGTATGTGGGAAACTCAAATTTACTTCATAATCCTTTCAGCGCTGAAGAACAATGAAAAAGTCATGTACACTATAGCTAGAAGTTGGGAATAGGGAAAAAAAAAAATTCCCGCAAAGAAGTAACCAGGACTCATGAGAAAGCTGAGAAGCACATGCTTCCTCCCTTCCCCTGCCCCTCCTTACTGGCATTACATAGTTTCAGACCTAATGCAAACCTCTCCATCATTATGACCATATGCTCCCTTTGCCATTTTAAGAATTTTGCAAAAGGGCAGGCTAGTACAGTCCTAAGGACATTTCAGGTGCATTAAACCAAACTGAGACAGCTCTTAGAGAAAAGCTATACATGCTTGTAACTGATTTTTCATCATAACACAGTATGGTACAACACAAAACAATACACAAATGAAGGTATGATGGAAGCATATGCAGCAGCAATATACATATAAAGCACTTCAACATTAACTCTGAGCATCATATAAATACCACAAATATCTTAATCCTTTCTTCAAAAAGAAGACCAAAAAAAAAAAAAAGAGGGAACACCAACAGACAGACTTAAAAGCAATGACCTTACTATTCCAATCAGATCAAATCTGTATTTGAGGTCCATAGAGGGAGGTTTTAATCAATATCCAGAACATATTTTACCCCCTTAAGAAGCTTTTACTTAAGTTAGTATGCGCCTACATAGAGTCTGTGAATTCAGACCCCCATGTCAGTAGGGAGCACATTGATGGTTTGGGTTTGTGTGGCACAGTTTTAGTAGTGGGGAGGGGCTGCAGGGGTGGCTCCTGTGAGAAGCTGCCAGAAGCTTCCCCGGCTCCAAGATGGACCCACCTCTGGCCAAGGCTGACCCCATCAGTGACGGTGGTAACACCTCTGGGATAACATATTTAAGAAGGGAAACCTGCAGCAGAGAAAGGAGTGGGATGTGAGAGAAACACCTCTGCAGACAGCAACATCAGTGAAGGAGGGGGAGGAGGTGTGCCAGAGGAGGGGATGCCCCTGCAGCCCATGGTGAGATGGCAGGCTGTCCCCCTGCAGCCCATGGAGGTGAACAGGGGAGCAGCTGCCCACCTGCAGCCCATGGAGGACCCCATGCCAGGGCAGGTGGCTGTGCCTGAAGAAGGCTGTGACTCTGTGGGAAGCCTGTACTGGAGCAGCCTGTGCCTAAAGGACTGCAGCCTGCGGAAAGGACCCCCTTTGGAGCAGTTTGTGAAGAACTGCAGCCTGTGGAAAGGATGCGTGCCAGAGAAGTTCATGAAGGACTGTCTCCTGTGGGAGGGACCCCACGCTGGAGCAGGGGAAGACTGAGGAGTCCTGTCCCTGCGGAGGAAAGAGCAGCAGAGACAATGTGTGACAAACTGACCCCAACCCCCACTCCCCGTCCCCCTGTGCCACTGGGGGGAAGAGGTAGAGAAAACCAGGAGTGGAGCTGAGCTGGGAAGGAGGAAGGGGTGGGGGAAGGTGTTTTAAGATTTGGCTTTACTCCTCATTATCTTTTTTTTTATTTGATTTGTAGTAAATTAAATTTATTTTGTTTTTTTCCCCAAGTTGAGTCTGGTTTTTGCCTGTGACCACAAGTGGTGAGTGATCCCTCCCTGTCCTTGTCTCAACTCATGAGTTTGTCTTCATATTTTCTCCTCCTCATTCCGGTGGGGGCAGGGAGGAGTGAGTGAGCAAGTGGCTTCGTAGTGCTATGTTGCCAGCTGGGCTTAAACCATCATAACTGATCACTGCTAAGGTATATCAAGTGTATATATCTCTATATAATAATTAGTCCTTGTTTACACCAAAAAGGCAATTGCTGTTCACTGCAAAATTGTAACTGTCTCTTTTTACATTCCACTCTTTCCTATTGCTCTGTTTTGAAGTTAAGTTTCACCTTTCAGCAGTGTACTGGTTTTGGCTGAGATGGAGTTAATTTTCTTCATAGTAGCTCCTATAGTGCTATGGTTTGGATTTGTAAACAAAACAGTGTTGATAACACATCCATTTTTTAGCTACTGCTGAGCAGTGCTTAAACAGTGTAGAGGACCTCTTTGCTTCTAATGCTGTCCTGTCAGCGAGCAGGCTGTGGGTACACAAAAGGTCAGGAGGGGACACAACTGGGACAGCGGAAACCAACTGACCAAAGGGATATCCCACAGTATATGGTGTCATGCTCAGCAATAAAAGCTGGAAGAAGAAGGTTGAAGGAGGAGTGTTCAGAGTTATGGCATTTGCTTTCCCAAGCAACCATAATGCATGATGGAGCCCTACGTTCCTGGAAATGGCTGAATGCCTGCCTGCTGAAGGGAAGTAGTGAATGAATTCCTTGTTTTGCTTTGCTTGTGTGCACAGCTTTTGCTTTCCCTATTTGTCACGGTCCACTCGGTGGACTCGTGATGGTTCGTTTGCTACGATCTCGAAAGTGCAAAATTAAGGTGACCAACACCAAAGGGGATAGCAATAATCACACAGTAAAACTTTATTGTATTGCCCGTGAAGAGGCACGCGATAGTTAGGGATGGGTGAAAGAAAGGAGAAAAGTAAAGTTAAGTTTAGAGAGAGGAGAAGGAGAAGTTATAGCTACCACCGCTGATCTCAAGACGTCCTAACGGTCCCGGGTCCAGCTAATGCTGCGTCGTCGATCGTCGTGGTCCTTGGTGGGGAAGCTTCAAACTTCCGTTGTTCAGAAGTCATCTTTTATGCTTAGTAACACACCTTGCTCCACCTCTGCCTCAGGAGTCCCCGCCCTTCTCGAGTGAGGCTATCACGCAGGCGCAGGGTCAGTGTCCGAGGCGTGGTAAGTCTTGGAGGCGGGTAGCCTTCAACCAGGAGGTGTGTTTTGGTATTATAATGAAGCAAAGTTCATTTAAAGTTCATGATTTCTTCATCAATGTTATGGCAACAGTTGCAATCCATCCTTTTTGACAGTCTAATGGCTCTAGCCAGGTACCTTCGAGGAGCCTTGTACCGCGCGTTCCGTTCTTGGGATCGGCCACTGCACTCCAAACAGGCCATTGTCAGGAAATGTACTGTTCATGCTCCTGATGACAGTGTTGAGACAATGCTGATTTTCTGACCGACTCCTACACTATTAAACTGCCTTTATCTCAACCCACAAGTTTTCTCACTTTTACCCTTCCAGTTCTCTCTCCCATCCCACCCAGTGAGGCTGATCAAGTGGCTGCGTGGAGCTCAGCTGCCTAATGGGGTTAAGCCACAAGAAGAAAGTTTAAGCAGAATTTTTACTTACTGGTATAGCCAGTGTATGGGGCAATATATAGCCACTTATAGGAAACACAAATCTTTGAACTTAGAAATAAAAGCTTTCATGCTTGCAGTTATTTTAAATGTGTTAAATCTTATTTTTAGAACCTTTACATGAGAAAAACATTTCTAAAAAAAAAACCCAACAACTTAGGCTGCTATAAGACAGATGTCACCATTTTCTCTCTTAAATTATTGAATTCAGAAGACAAAAGGGAATAATATGACAGAAAAAAAGCACAGCCAGGAAATACTAGGAAATATGAAGTATTGCTGTGAAAATCTGCGTATCATCCATGTGCCTTGTCTGCTTTTTACAGACAGAACGGAAGCAATAGATAGGCTAACAGCATGTCCTTAATTCCCATGATGCTGCAGGATTACATATGCATGCTTTTAATTGATCAAAGACACAGATATATATGCATACATACTTTTATATGCTGAATGCAATCATTTAAAAAAGAAACAGAAACATTAAAGCAACGTGTGCTTCCTATTGCTAAAGAGCCTAAACCAGCATTTTCTAGTCATCTTAATCTTCCTTAAGTACAAAAAGCCAGAGAATGGCACACATTGACTCAGACAGAACAACCCCTAAAAAGCCTTAAATAAAACAACAACCTCACTGAACTAAAATGGGAGGTTTTTTGTTTTGGCTAAGATGTCACCATCCTTCACTGATACAGATAATGGTACTTCCATTTGGTGTGGTAGTAAAAACCAAGACAGGCTCTGTTTCTTTTTGCAGTGTCATTACTTACATGCAAACATAAATGATGACTCTCTGTACAATTTTACTGTAAGCTCTTATGAAAAGGCAGGCAATACATGAAGTCTGTCCATGATCTGAAGTGCATCCTAGTGATAAATGCCACTTTGCAAGGGTTTGATTTCAGTTGACTGACAAGGCTATAACGCTAAGTGTAATCTAACTGATAGAGGTTTACAAGAATCTGTCTAGTTAAGCACATATCACAGCTTCCACAATAAAGTCACAACGGATGGATGAAAAGTGCACAAAACAGATGCTGGTTTGGAAACACGCACACACCACACCACCCCGTTTTGGGGGGTTTTTTTACAATTTTTGTACCATCCTAACTTGAAAATGAATATTTCTTTCCTGTATTGCAAAGGAGGACAAATGCTGCTTTCCAATCCAAAATAAGCAATGGAACATAAGTTCCAAGCCATGCAAGGTCACTCTCTACTCCCTCTCCTTCAGCCTGTACTGGAAGGTCTACTTTTGTTGTTTAGGTTTTTTTGGGGGTGGGGGGGTGGTGTTAATGAATGTGAGATCAAACACTGCAATAGTGAGCTTCTGCACATACACTGGAGCAAAATTCCGCCAACTGGGCTGTTTCATGGAAATTAAAACAATACATAATTAATTATTTTAAGACCCTCTCAAGCTGCCATAAGAAACAGGAGCTAAGAGTGTAATCTCACGTAAGTCACTGCTTATTAGTCCTGGGTGCTTCTAAGAGTTTTTTCTGAAAGTCTCTTCCTGATTTTTAAGGAAAGCACAACTGCATTTTCTTCAGCAGGACCTCAGGCTGAAAACTACATGGATCAATTACATTTTAACATTTACCAATTAAATTTATAAGTAGATAGCCAGAATATTACTGATACGTCTTTTCAAACCTTCACGTTCAGGTAATCAACAAAAACAAAACATCATGGAAGGGGAAAAAAAGAGTGTGGTTCATTTACTGAACACTCTACCTATTCAACTGGCAAAAAATATAAGTTACTGTTTTCATAACTATTTCTCTGGAGGTCAATGGAGATAACTGGAGAATTTAAGGCTAGCCAATACAAGCTTAGTCTGGATTTTGATATCCAACACAGGTATATCATGTCCATTCACATCTTACCAAATATTTTCAAATTTCAATCTGGTACAAATTAGGTTTCCACAGTGAAAAGGGGGGGGAAGGGAAGAGGAGGTTGTTTTAAATGACACTTTGCTCTTTGGGCACTACTGAGAGAAAAAACCTTCTATAAGTCCCAACAACATTAAGCCAGTGTTCCATCCTCAGCCATTGGTTGAACAAAATACAGGATGGGGAAAAAAGGCTTTGAACTTTGATTTTAGAACATGGGGTTTTAGTTTCCTGTTTTCAATCTGATCAAGGGTATGTTTTGCAATTAAAGTGGTAGAAGATGTTTAACCACAGGGGTCTAATGAAAAGGCCCTGAGTATTGGAGACATGCAGGAAGTTGTGTCTCAAATTTCCCAAGCTACTGAACTCCCATGTTCAAGACTGCTGACTATCTTCTCTATATCTGTCCATCAATTTCATGGCTGATAAATACCAGGCTCATCACAGCTGAAGTTACAAAAGATTTCTCTGCCAGTATCAGTCGTTCTGAGGAAAAATTTTTACAGAACTTTGCAAAATATCCAACAGACTGTCAAGGCATACAATCTGACAGACTGTATACAACCTGACACTTGCTTAGTCTTTTTTTATTTTTTTAAAGCAATAAATTTGAACTATCATACCCTCTCATTTTGAACAGTTTCTAAAAAAAACAACCCAATGTGCCTCCAGATTACTATTGTTACTTAACACACACTTGGCAACTCCAGTGATAACACTATACAAAACCATTTGTAGGTCACAAGCAAGTACTGCATGTTCACTGCTTTATAACTGTTATTTCAGCTCACAGAAGCAATAATGTCTAAACATTATTGCCTATGACTCACAGTGCAGTAAATTTTATACGGTCTTAACAGAGCAACAACACAACTCCCCAAATTTTTGTCAGTCTCATTACATAACAAGACAAAGGACTTTGACCGGGAAAGGAGAGGCAGTGTGCCTGCATGGTAGCTCAAGACATACTGAGATCTAAATTGCTCCAAAACCATACCCAGGTATCATATATCAGCTGTGAAATCAGCTTCATTACAACCACCACCATGGGGGCGGGGGCAGCTCAGATACCAGAAGGTACCCTGGGGATCATCTCTTTCACTCATTCTCACTATGGAAAAAGCAGGTGGGAGAGCTGCAGACTGCACAGAGTGCCAGACCGATCTATACAGCAGATGAACATGCCCTGCAGGGTTTGTGAAAGGTTTCTGCAGAAATACCAGCAGGGTCATTCTAGAGCCAACCCTGAGGGAGGTCCAATCAACAAGCTGTGCATACAGGCAGCTATTTTCATCTTGAGAGTACTCTGGGTTGCTTTGCCCAGCAATGTACATATCCTTGGCCACACCGCTGTTATTAGAATATATATACAGTTTGGAACACATATGCTGCTACCAGAAAAAGAAATAAAACAGTAAATGAGAGGAAAAGATACAACAGAAATAAAAAAAGACAAACCTTGGTTCCTCTCTAGACGAAGCATATTTTTAATCACCAATTTTTACATAGGAGAGAAGAATTTCTGTAGATCATAGCCCTGCCAATGATACAACCCCTCATAATAACAGTTCTATTCTGCTCCACACAAGGTTTTTTTGCCTTCATTGATCTTAATCTCAGAATCATAATTTTTACAGATGAAAACTTACCACAACATGGCCTACTCTTTCTGTGAAAAGCACCCAAGTTTGGCAAAGACAAGGTTTAGAATCTACATATTGTTCTTTTAGATACTGCACACAAATGGCTTGCACTGCTTTATGGGGAGGGGGAGAGGGGGAGGGGTGGGGTGTGGAACCAATCACAAAGAACTTTCAAGTGTAATGGATATCGACCCTCCTGCATTTTAACACTTAGTGTAGCCTCTTCTATTCCAGGCACCATCCCTCAGCAGAGCACTAGCCTGAACTTTTGCCAAATCAATCAACAGAGTTGCCAACAAGTCAGTTGCTCTGATGGAGCTTGCTAGCCTAATCAGTGTACATAATGCAGGACAAACACAGCATTCCTACCACTGCAATGCAGACCACTGTCATAGTAGCATCACAGTATTATAATCACAGAAGACAGATATGAAGGAAGATTTAATCTGTTTGCTTGGATTTTGCTTTTCACTTGTGCAAAGTTTAACAGGTTACATGCTTTTAAACATTATTAGTTCTTATTTTCATTTGTGTTTTTAATTACTAGAGCGCATATTTTGTAATGGTTCCTTTAATTATTTTCCAGTTGTCTGTAGGATAGTACTTTACATAAAAGTATTCACACTTATGAATACTCAATTGTGCCAAAAGAGACACCAAGGCCTCGTCAGTATCTCCATCAATGATAAAAAGCACAAATTTGGATAACAAAACTGATGGCTTATTGTATTGGCTTTGTGTGGCAAGGTTTTCGTAGCGGGGGGGGGGGGGGGGGGGGGTACCAAGCGTGGCTTCTGTAAGAAGCTGCTGGAAGCTTCCCCTGTGTCCGACAGAGCTAATACTAGCCGGCTCTAAGACGGACCTGCCGCCAGCCAAGGCCAAGCCAATCAGTGATAGTGGTAACGCCTCTGTGATAATATTTTTAAGAAGGAAAAAAAAGTTGTGGGACAGACAGAAATGGCAGCTGGAGAGAGAGTGAGAACATGTAAGAGAAACAACCCTGCAGACACCAAGGTCAGTAAAGAAGGACAGGGAGCAGATGCTCCAGATGCCGGAGCAGAGATTCCCCTGCAGCCCATGGTGAAGGCCATGGTGAGGCAGGTTGTCCCCCTGCCATCCATAGAGGTCCATGGTGGAGCAGATATCCACCTGCAGCCCGTTGGAGGACCCCACACTGCAGCAGGGAGATGCCCGAAAGAGGCTGTGACCCTGTGGGAAGCCCATGCTGGAGCAGGGTCCTGGCAGGACCTGCGGATCTGTGGAGAGAGGAGCCCACGGAGCAGGTTTTCTGGCAGGACTTGTGACCCCGTGGGGGACCTACGCTGGAGCACTGTGCTCCTGAAGGACTGCACGCCGTGGAAGGGACCCATGCTGGAGCAGTTCGTGAAGAACTGCAGCGCATGGGAAGGACCCACAATGGAGAAGTTCATGGAGGACTGCCTCCTGTGGGAGGGACCCGATGCTGGAGCAGGGGAAGAGTGTGATGAGTCCTGCCGCTGAGGAGGATGAAGCGGCAGAAATAACGTGCGATGAACTGACCGTAAACCCCATTCCTTGTCCCCCTGCGCCGCTGGGGGGGGTAGGTAGAGAATCTGGGAGTGAAGTTGTGCCTGGGAAGAAGGGAGGGGTGGAGGGAAGGTGTTCTGAGATTTGGTTTTATTTCGCATTACCCTACTCTGATTGATTTGTAATAAATTGAGTTAATTTTCCCCAAGCTGAGTCTGTTTTGCCCGTGACGGTAATTGGTGAGTGACCTCTCCTGTCCTTATCTCGACCCACAAGCCCTTTGTTATATTTTCTCTCCCCTGTCCAGCTGAGGAGGGGCGAGTGATAGAACGGCTTTGGTGGGCACCTGGCATCCAGCCAGCGTCAACCCACCACACTTACACATGCTATGTTCACAGTTCCATTTTCTGAAAACCTGCTCTTTGTCTTTCTCTTATAATGGTTTACAGCTCAGAAGTAATAAGGATTCTAAAGTATTCTGAAGCTTTCTGGACTCCCACAAATACAAGCCTGGCTGTTTCCAGAAAGATTGGTTTACATGCATGAAAAACAGTTACAAGTGATTCTGTTGATGTGTTAACAATTCATTATTACTGCAGAAGAAATTGTCAGATTTTATACCAAAGAAAGGCTTAAATAAAAAGCAGTGTTAGGCCCTGAAGCAGTAGGTAAATTAGGCACATTCTTAAGTTTTAAACACAACTGATTCTCCATAAAAGTCAATGGTGCTGCGATGGAAGTATTGTTACACAAGAACACCAGTATTTGCAGAATCTGTTCCTTCAGTGTCAAAGACTGATTACAGCCCAAGAAAAGCTCTCTGCACTCAGCTATGCTTACTAAAGCACAGTGAAACAGATTCCTCCAACCAGCTTGGTGGGAGATTTGGTGGGAAGAAACCATCCCAAAAATCAAAATCCACCTTATCTCCACATGAACAAATAAAATGCCAAAAGTGTCACATTTCAGTGGAATCAGGATTCCTCTCTCTCACTCTTCAATAGCTGCAGTAAAGATGACCACTGCTGCAGTACATTACCACGCACCCTGAATAATCCAACAGAAGAACTAGGCACTGAGATCTTCTTTGAACATCTTTTGCGAGAGAACACTCATGATGGAATAAAACATCAGCTGTGCCCCAGGGAGGCAAACTGGGCAGAACCCAACACACCGTATTATCCCAGAATTCCTGTCTCTGATCAACTCAGTTTCCCAGAGCTGTTGTCTCCCCTCCATCCTCCCCACTTCCTTCGAATGTCCATTGGTTCTCTCCCTTTTTTCCTGGCTACAAGGTACACAATCTTTTTATGATTCTTACAATGTAAGGTTAATATAATTCCACTATTTAAAGCAGTATCAAAAATAGTCAAAGCACAGCTATTAAAAGCTACATATGTACTCTTTAAAACAGAGGCAATTAAAACTCAGCTCACAAAAAAATGCTGGTGTACTTTAAGTTAATTTAATGTTATTTTAAGGTAGTGTTGGACAGAAGTCTAAGCAGTAGCTGCCATGCATACAAATTTCTCTGATAGACAAAGGAATAATATGGCTCTCACTCACAAAGAAATCTTAATGGTTTTGCTCTTATACACAATCTTTGCTTTTGTACTTAATGAAAAACAAGTATTGTCCAGCAGAGCTGGAAATTCACTGAACTTCCTTCACTCAAATCACCGAGTGAAGAAGGAAAAGGAAAACTTGAATTCTCTGAATGCAGCTGAATTAATCACTACTGAAATCAGAGACATACATTAAATAAAGGTAAATTCAGCTTCTTTGTGGGTAATTATTATACAAATGCCCATCAAACATGAAAAAAATATTCTGATTAGTTAAACAAATAAAAATGGTTTTATCCTTTCTGTGGCAGTCATTATGGGGCTTTATCTAGCACATGTACACACAGCCTCACAAATGTCAAACACGGTTGTTGGACTTCGCATCATCTTCCCAAAAAATCATGACAAGACAGTCCTGGAATACTTTTACAGATGGATACTGAGGTCAACATAAGCTTTCAACATTTTTGACTCATGAGATATCATGCAGGTACTCAGTGGCTTCATTTATTCTACAAGTGGAATACCATCTCCTTAGTGGAAAAATACTAACAGTCCATGGTGAACATCTATACACTGATCTTCAGACATTGTTTTAACAGGGAAATAGATTTTCCATCTCCTTCCAACTCCTAGTGTTTCATCTTGTCAGAAGAAAACATTTCAAGCAGATTAAGTTCTTTCTTTCTTCTCTCTTCATATGTTAATTTATTTCCCTCATTATTCTGATGATTAAATTGCTTTTCACTTTGTAACAGGTGCTGGAGTACTCTGTTCCAGATTTGTCACTGATTGTCGTGGTTTAACCCCAGCCAGCAACTAAGCACCACACAGCCGCTCACTCACTTCACAGCCGCTCACTCACTTCCCCCCCACCCAGTGGGATGGTGGAGAAAATTGGGAAAAGAAGTAAAACTCAGGGGTTGAGATAAGAACGGTTTAATAGAACAGAAAAGAGAAAACTAATAATAATACTAATAAAATGACAATAGTAATACTAAAAGGATTAGAATATACAAATGATGCACAATGCAATTGCTCACCACCTGCCAATCGACACCCAGTTAGTCCCCGAGCAGCAATCACCCCAGCCCAGTTTATATACTAGATGTGACATCACATGGTATGGAATACCCCTTTGGCCAGTTCAGGTCAGCTGTGATGCAAGATGTTTTTCTGAATACAATGTCCTTGCTATTTCTTTGCCCAATTATTTGTTAATCAGTAGTAGATTAAAGTTCTGTATGTTGCAAAATGTATGAGAAATTGCTTTTGGATGGCCTTGCAGTTTCTGCAGAAGATAAGGACTTTAGCCCTCTTAGGTAACTTAGCTTAGAAGTATCCATATGGATTATGTCAAAATGTAAGCATAGGTAATAGAAGCACTAACAAGCATTCTTTAGGATAAGATGTATCAAACATGCAGAAGATCACACTGCGCAGAATCATCTGAGAAGGGTCAAGTAGCGGACAAGTGAGGAAGACTATGGAAGACCACCAGAGGACTCCTGAAGACCACCAGAGACCTTCAATGTGCCTTCATAAAGGACATTTGCATATGCTAATAGTTTCCCAGAAAACTAATGAATAGGTATAACATTTCTCAGAAATCTAGTGAATATGTATGTAGAACATGTACTTAACCTGCACAATTAGGCCTGACGGTGTGCACGATAGGTGGAGCGATCCCCTGTGCACCCAGCGCTGCAATAAATAATGCCTGCTTTCTAAAACTCCAAAATCAAGTCTTAGAGAGTTTCTTCGACAGCTTTTTCAGTATCAGCTGCCCTGGCTGTGTCTCTCCAGCCTTCTTGCTGGCTGGGCATCAGAAGCTGAAAAATCCTTGACTTCAGACTAAACATTACTTAGCAACAACTGAAAACATCAGTGTTATCAACATTCTTCTCATACCCAACTCAAAAACATAGCACTATACCAGCTACTAGGAAGACAACTAACTCTATCCCAGCTGAAACCAGGACACTAATACATCCAGATCCCAGCTTGTACTGTAAAGTGCCAGCAAAAGAAAGCATGTAAGTCTTAATCTGTGTATAGACATGAATGGAGCCCAGAGAGGGATGATTGCTCTCTCAGCTACACAGACTGTGTCCAAATTACTGAATTCATTTCTGAGAATCCACTGCTAGACAGGAAGTTCACAGAAATGCAGTAAAAGCAAATACGTATCCAACTCATTGAGAAAACAGGTTCCTGTTTAGCTTAGATGACACAGGCACACAAGACACAGATGCTACAACACAGCGTTGTGGAAAAATACTATCTAGTAACACACACTTGAACAACATAAAACTCACATTTAGAAACAGATGCAATCAGCATTTTTTTCTGTCAGTAATATTTGACTAAATTAAAATGCTGGCATATGCAAAACGTGGAGGGGAAGACACCGAGAACAGTGCTCTTAGATTTATTATTTTTTAATGTACTGTCTTACCACAACAGATTACTCAGTCTGTTGTTTAGGACTGAATAATACAGTTTCAAACAAACAGGAACCCTTCTGCTCCATGACACAACAGTATAAAATACTGACAGTTAAGGGTATGCTTTTTGCCCCCAACAGACTTAGGCTATGCACACAGAACACGCTCCTGCAATCTCCAATACATTTATATCCTGAACAAAGCTAACACAAAGAAAGAAACATTTCAAAATTGACAGGAACTAGCTGAAGTAACTAGATTTTGCAAATGACATTTTTCATTTTGTAAATGACATTACCTAACTTGGTTTATTTCTAGCGTCTACAAAAAAAACCACTTCTTCCCATGAAAGCCTTTTTACTTTGTTCATCAGTTTAGTTATGTAATTAATTTCAAAGTTTCCACTTGCTGTGTAAAAAAAAAAAAAAGATAAAAATAATTCAACAATGTCAGTGAATGTTATTTGCATTTCAGCAGATCATCACAAGATATCCCTTCTGCAGTTACTTGTTCATGAACATCACCTGTCTTAAGTGAGAAACACTGTAATAGTTCACTTCTACCTTTTCCTTGCATCTCAAATGGCAAGTTCCGTGTTTAATGAACTAAATAGGAAATGATCTTTCAGAAACATATACCATCTAAAAATAAAAGCAAAAGGCTTGCAAATATTTTGTAATATTCTCCAAAAGTGTTGTCCCAAACTACATGACATATCCCTTTTAGTCAGTATTTCACTTTTTTTGCTTTTTTTAGTGAAACTGTTAAGGTAACAAATGACTAGTCAGAATTAATAAATTCTGCTCATTAATTTGTAGTTCCCAATTCAGAGGAATTTGAGATCACACAACAAATGTGCAAGAAAAGGGAAGTCTTCCAGGCACATTTAATTATACTTTGATTATTCATATTTCTGGAAAGGTCTCAAATTAAGAATAGTCATGTAAAATAGAGAAATTTGTCTCAAAAAATAAAATCTTACCAGTAACCACTTCTAAAACATTTACTAATTTATAACATTTCCGGGGAATTTCAGATTGGATATTAGGAAAAGGTCCTTCACCGAGAGGGTGGTTGGTCACTGGAACAGGCTCCCCAGAGAGGTGGTCATGGCACCAACCCTGTCAGAGTTCAGGAGCGTCTGGATGACACTCTTAGTCATATGATTTAGTTTTAGGTAGTCCTGTGAGGAGCAAGGAGTTGGACTCGGTGATCCTTACAGATCCCTTCCAACTCAAGATATTCTATGATTAACTTAGCTATTCCAGGCCCTAAAAATAGATCTGCAATTAACTGTTCTTCCAGAGCTACAGACCTCACACATTATCTCCAACCAAACACTGGAGCAGGAGGGAAGGCATACCAGAGATCTCTCCAAAGAGGACTGGGCCTAAGTTTCCAGTACAGGGGCGGGGGGTGAAGTCAAAAGAAATCTTAAACATTTTTATTTAGGTTATCTGAGTGTTTCCACTGGAGGAACTATTCAAAAAATAAAGAGTTCAGCACACCCAGTAGCATTTAAAGGAAAGGATAAGGCTTTCTTTGACTTTCGAAATTAACAATGGCTGTTTCTGCTTTTATTTAAAGAAAAGAAAAAAACCCACCAAATATTGAATTAGAAAAAGTGATCTTCCACATCCACTTCAGTGCATTTGCTGCCTTAAAAACTGTTTTAAGATACACATCCATTCTGCTTTAGAATAGGTAAAGTAAAACAAGAAATTGTTTTCTTAACAGTTTGACAAATTGGCATTAGAGTTCTGCATCCAACGGCAATGCTTGTTTTACAAGGGTAAAAGCCCCAAAGAACTCAAGAGCGCTACAAATACAATATTGTAAGCTTCCTCTGAGAGCCATCTTTTCCTCTGAATTTACACAGCACTTTGCACAGGAAATCAACATACAGACTCACAGACAGAACTCACTACTACCGTATAAGACAAAACAAAAAAACTTTCAGTTACCGTGAAGTTTATTTGAAAGATTTGATGCCCACAAAAGCTTCCAGACCACCAGCCATGGAAACAAGAACTCTATTCAAAAAGCCAATAGTGTAAGCACCCTCTTCACTTCAGATTTTAGCAGCTGCTATTGAGTACCAAACATGCCTCAAGATCATCATAATAAAAAGCAACATCTCTGCTCTAATATTTGCACATTGTCTTTAGTGTCCCTTCCAGCGGAGCCAGCTTTTTGGAGGAAATTTACTGACCAGCTTCACTTCCAAATTTTCTTCCAAACAGTCTCACCATCACCTCCAGGCTTTTTCACTTCAGTGAACAAAATTAGGAAGCTCTGTGCATGAACATCGCTTCTCAGCAGTAGCACAAAGTACCTTTGAGCTGTATGCTCAGGCCCACTGCCATTTCTTCCAGTTGCATGGATAAAGAGCAAAATTTTTTTAAGGTTTTATTGCACAATGCAATGACAGTATTATGTCAGACTTTTAAAGTGATAGCAACATGATGGCTGTCTCTCTCAAAGGGAATGGACTCAGCAAGATGACTTTAAAAAAAATTCTCCCCAAAACTGCATTACCATTAAAGACAAGGTCTTTTCACCAGGCATACAGGAATGCAGATTATAACCCTGTGATTGTAATAAAGCTGTAGCTGAAAGATCTTCTACCAAGGCCAGGATTAAGTACAAAACCAAAACATCAACTGCTTGTACAAACTGTAATTTAACATGACAAAAAATACCCTCCATAGAAGTGTAATTTAAAAAAAAAAAAAAAAAAAAAAAAGGCCATCTTGCTAGTTAAACCAACAAGATATGCCCAGAGCTCACAACCTTCAGATTTTAAATGGCAGCATATAAAGGATAGGGAATTTTTAGTGTATTTGAGAAAAGGGAAACACAAGGCAATGACAATATATTTCTCAAGTGAAACAGAAAACTTAGTTTTTACTGCATGGATTTTTCTGAATTTGGCAGAATTTTTGTACTCTGATTTGGCAGGTCACTGAGGAGTTAGAATATAATGCAGCAAACCCTACCTTGTGTTTTAGCTATGGCTACCCAGCATGCTTGTCATTTAACACACTAAATCCCACCCGTAATAAAAGCGCTGCATTTTCAACAGGAAGGTTGTTGCTTTACTCAGTGTCTTGTCCTAATTCCATATTTGGCTACTTTCTTGAGTCTAACCAAATGTACTTCAGTTTCAGTTTGATCTGAGAGCTTCATTTCCTCCTCTGCCCTGGACGGGTAGAATTTGTTACTACAGAAGCAGTAGTAACATGGACTTCACATAGCTTTGTTTCAGTCACAAGCACAGGATGCACACATACTGCTGTATCACAACGTCAACAAATGCTCGTGTATGCTTTTCTCAAAGCTGCAACCACAATCTTTATTTCAAGCACTTCTGCCAATGTATTGACAGTTCTGAAAGCTTCCTGGCTTCCGGGAACACCCTGAAACATTGTTTCAAACACCCTAGAGTCTCCTGTATTTCATTTCTCCTTTACCTCGCTGGGAGGTCACACTGTCCAGAGCGCCTCGATCAGGAAAACGGCATAAAGAGAGGGTCTGGTTCGTCCTTCCCATCAGAGAGTCACGATGGCTTTGACACTCCGGACGCATTTAAGGCTCTTTCCTCGGAGCAACACATAGTGAGAGCACACCTTGGTGTAGAAGTTGCCCCGGCTTTGTAGTGTCTGTTATCTGCCACCGTGAAACTATGACAGGGCAATAAAAAGTACAACTGTACCGAAAAAGAGAGGGAGCCTCCTCTCACCTTCCTAGTTAAAGACATGTGCGCCTAATTAACCCAAATAAAACAAGAACTGAGGTAATTTCCAAGCCGCGGACCATGGGGACGCCACGGTTAAGAAGCCTCCCCTGTTCCTCTGGGCAAGCAGCTCCCGCTGAGACGCCCAGCTGCGCCCGGACCCTGCGGCGCGGGGGCCCGCCTGGGCGCCCCTCTGCCAGGAGGCTGGGCAGGCCTGCCGCGGAGACGCCG
Source organism: Harpia harpyja (assembly GCF_026419915.1). NCBI lineage: Eukaryota > Metazoa > Chordata > Aves > Accipitriformes > Accipitridae > Harpia > Harpia harpyja. Next base: position 58,967,853 of record NC_068969.1, read on the forward strand.
CTCGTCCCCGTCCCGGGCTCCGCTGCCGGCTCGGGGTGCGCCCGGTGGCAGGCGGCGCTGCCGCAGTACTCACCGCTGGGAAACGGCTCCATTTTCCTCACGGAGTCCGCCTTCAGCCCCCGAGAGCGAAGCCCTGGCGAGGGATGAGAAGACGACGCGGAGACGCAGCCTCGACTCTTCACTCCTCCTCCTGCCGCCGCATGCTCCCAGGACGGGCGCTGCCGCGGGCTCCGCCGGGCCGCTGCGGCCCCTCACACGGCAGTCACTGCCTACCGACCCTATACCACCCCTCCAGCGGCGCAGCAGGCTCAGTCCGCAGCAACTTGCTCAGCAGCTTTTTCAAGGGAGATAGGCCACACCAACCATCTTCTGCCCGGGCCTCGGCGCCTGCGTCCTTCTCACCCCCTGGCTGGGCTACGCTGCACCGCCTACTCCTCACGCAGACCCGCCTTCCGCACGCCCGGGGAGGGTGGGGCAGTGTACTGTGCGGCTCTCCGAGCCCTGGGGGGGATGGGGGACGATTGTCGGGATGTCGGTTCTCTGCTCGTCTGGGCTATTTCGGGCGTGTCAGCCGAATGCCGGCCGCCACCCTGCCGCCGCAGAGGCGGAATGACCCGGCAGCAGGGGGATCCTGGCGCTGCCCCGCAGGCCTCCCTCTGTGTCGCCCCGGCCAGCTGCACAGAGGCCCCGCAGGCGCCTGACGGTCGTTTCAATGCCGCCGGGCCAGGCCAGCTTTGCCTGCATCTCACCGCCACGCTCCGTTCGTTGCGAATTAACCTTAATTTTTATTTTTAGCCTTATTACTGCCTTACCTGCTCCCTTCTCCCTGACCACTACACGTCTGCTATCACATGACTAACTAAATACCATTTTTTTCCTGTAATATGGGAAAATTTTAACTGCTGATTGTTGGAAAAGAAGAAAATGGGAGTTGATTAATACTGAAGAATTCAAAATCTAAAGGCCCAATATTTATGTTGCCAAAAAAAGGAAGAAATCTTAAGTTTAACTGTTCTTTGGAGGAGGGAGGGGAGAGACAAGGGCCAGAGGTCCACAAGAGCTCAGGCCCTATTCCTAGGCCTGTACCTGTTCTGTTTCATAAACCGAGAAGTTCACTTTCTCACACCTTAGTGTGTTTCACACACTTGGTTACATTGACAACCCTGTAGCATAAACCAGGTTGTAGTTCTATTTCACACTAAGTACTTGGACTTTAATACTAGTCCTAATGTTGAGCACAGAGCTATACAAGTCTTAACGACCATTTACTCACCAACATGTTCTTAGACACTCCTTAACATATGACAACAGCTCATCCTCAAAACGAAAACTTATATTATTAAATTATTAAATCACCAAAGCATTTCTTTTAATAGCATAACATGTCCTGAGAGCTTTCTTTTCTAAGCACTGACCTTGCCTGGCCTATATTTAAATATATTAAACAAACATTAATAATGATGTAGCTGACTCTGCAGTGCTGGGATCCTACACAGTATTGCGCAGAGGCTGCAGAGAGGCCTGAATAGCTTTTTTAGAGCTCCTCATCACTTGCTTTCACCATTCTTCATTTTCACTAATCCAAAATCCTTAATTAGCACGACACATCTCTGTGAAGCAGAAGAGCTAAAATAAGATCATGCTCCATTACATGTGCAGAAATCTCCATAGCTGGATTTTCCTATTAAAATCAAATTTTTAAGAGAATACAATGGGAACTATTCGTACAGATGAAGTTGGGTATAGAGGTCATTTCACAGTAGCACCTATTTGCATCTCTCCAATATTAGAAAAATAAGGGTTTCAGTGTAATTTTGTATAACATCATTTAGAACACAATTGTTGTGGTTTAGCCCCAGCCAGCAACTAAACACCACACCACCGCCTGCTCACTCCTCCTGCTGTGGGATGGAGGAGAGAATCAGAAGGGTAAAAGCAAGAAAACTCGTGGATTGAGATAAAGGCAGTTTAATGGGGAAAGCAAAAGCTGCACACACAAGCAAAGCAGCACAAGGAATTCATTCACTACTTCCTGTCAGCAGGCGGGTGTTCAGCCATCTCCAGGAAAGCAGGGCTCCATCACGCATAATGGTTACTTGAGAGGACAAATGCCATTATTACGAACATCCCCCCCTTCCTTCTTCTTCCGCCCAGCTTTATATGCTGAGCATGATGTCATATGGTATGGAATATCCCTCTCATCAGTTGGGGTCAGCTGCCCCAGCTGTGTTCCCTCCCAACTTCTTGTGCACCCCCAGCCTACTCATTGGCAGGGTGGTGTGAGAAGCAGAAAAGGCCTTGACTCTGTAAGCACTGCTCAGCAATAACAAAACATCCCTGTATTATCAACACTGTTTTCAGCCCAAATCCAAAACATAGCCTGGTACTAGCTATCATGAAGAAAATTAACTCTATCGCAGCCAAAACCAGCACAACAATTGAACAGAATTGAAGCTCCAGCTTTGCTGGAGTTATTAAAAATCTAGAATTTCTCTAATATGATAAAAAAAAAATCTGTGTCCAAAAGTTACAGACCCTTTTCACTATAAAATAGAGTTTTTAGTTATAGTTTAGTGGTATGAGTGATTGGTAAAAGTGAAGAATGTTAAATCGGTTCTTTTTTCAGGCCTTAAGTCAACTATTACCACAATATTTTTTTTCTTTTAAGATGCAGAATAAAACATTTCTTTAGTTGCACAAATCCTTAAAGCATCTTCAGAGACATATATTTCACCTTTGTTTGGCAGCCTCCATTCAGCAATAGCTTAACTGAGTCTTTTCCATGGGGTAAAATATGACTGCTAGCACCCCTGCCTCTTTCTTATCTTTGAAGACTTGCTTTCCCTAAAGAATGCTTGAGATATTTCTGCTTTTAAACAGCAGGAAACATGACTCAGACCTTCTTTGTTCTGGTTTATTTTTCTGGTGAGGGGAACAGAGATTTGGCCACATGAACATTAACTGTCAGGTAGGCACTTAGGTGCCTTTGACACAGTCAAAATTCTCCAGTTGTTTTCAGCCAGAACATAAGCATAAGAAGAATCTACACTGTAATAGGATGTAGAGCTGAGAAGTTGCCAGTGCTCCAGAAGTTTGAAGACAAAGGATTTACTTCATCGGTCTTGCTAAAACATGCCAGAGGTAGCTCAGACTCAGGCGCGGGACTGGTGAACCATTTGGCTGACAACCTTAAAAGGAGATGAAAAAAAATTGTGCCAACAAACACTTGTGCCTAAAGCTTGAGCAGAGAAAAAGAATGGTGAAGCTCTCTATTTCTTGACTGAAGTAGTTAATACTACTGATTAATGTGTTAATTTCCTCCTTAATGTAAGGTTTTGTATTTAAAGCTAAAATTGTTTCACTGCTGTGCACAGTATTCTGCATAAATCTGACACTTTCATCCCCTGCCAGCAGGAAATACAGCTGTTGGTAACAACTATCTGTTCAGAGTGTTGTCCCAAGCAATCCATAGCACTGTGTTTACAAAACAAATATCCTTGTCTGTCTGTCTGTCTATCTATCTATCTATCTATTTCTACAGATGTATCCATACCTAGGAGAAGCAGCTAATTCCACAGAATAGTCATTGCTATGTATTTTGTGTTGTCACACAACCTACCTTTCAGCAATACTTCCTAGATGTACATTCCTTTTTGAATAGAGTGCAGTTAAGTTTACACTGTTACCTTGCCTCTCTCTGTGTCTCTTTCAGAAACTTCAAAATCACTTGCATTTATCTTAGGGAAAACATCTCAAGGGCAATAAAATTTCTACCAGTTAGATGAAAATAGATCTGAGAGGATAGGTACTGTAAGTGCCTCAATAAGAAAAGATTTTCCCATGTGAACTATGCACCAGAGAATCCTTGCATAGGAACACCTATAATTGTGCATGTAGAGGCAGGTAAGAGAGGGAGCATTTAAAGATACTAATGCAAGAAAAGTTTCCATCAAGAATTTGCAATGAGTTAAGATATGCAAAGACAACCACATCTCATTTAGCTGCATTGCTCACAAAATTATTTACTTTAATCATTTAACTGTGTATTTTCTTAGAATCCAGCAAATATTTTATTCTTTATGGCCTAAAACAAGGATTTGGCAGGATGCCAATTGCAGTCCCATTCTCAATGGCCATGTAGAAATAAACAACAGCAGCACATGAGCTTCTAGATGAATTACAGTCCTGCATTACAGATAAAAAAAAACCAAGCTCAGATGTATTCTAAGGAGGAAAATCATGACAGGGTTAGAACATTAGAACATTTTATTGCAGTATAGACACTTTGCCTGTAAGTGCTCTTCCTGCTTTGCTGTTTTTGTTTAAGTCGTAAAAATAAATAAAATACTGTAAAAACTTCCAGGTCCTGAAATTAAATAATTGTATTTTTCTCTTCTTCTTGGAATATTTCTAGTATGTTTGTATCTCACCTCTAGACTGTAAAGACTCATATCTAATTTTTGGTTGGGTTTTTATTGTTGTTGTTGGGATTTTTGTTTGTTTGCTTTTTTTTTTTTTTAAGAAGTATGTACTAGCTAGAAACCATCATGTGCTATTAATATATCCCCAAGGTAGCACAGAAGTAACTTGCCAGCTTTTGTGGTCAGAATGCTACAGGGCATGATTCAAAAGTTGCTTTTTCCTTAGGTGAAATTAGAATACAATTAAGCATGATGATTTAGGCACATCTAACAGCTTGCCACTTGCCAAAATAGCAATGTCCTTTTCCCTGCTCAACTCTTCCTCTCTGCCTACACTTGCTTCATGCTCTCACTACTTAACCTTGCACCAACTGATACTTGTTATATTCCTCTGCCAGCTGATTCATCTCTTCAACTGCCTAATCTGGCAGAAAACTAATTCAGCAAAACAGTAGATAATTTAATTCTGGGTTACAGTGTTTTATCAGAATCCACAAAAGATCTGGATAACATCAGTAAAAGAAAGGCTCATTAACATGCAGCTAAGCAACCTCAGCTCAGAGTGAGAGGCAAAGAAGAGAAGGAAGATTCTCCTCTGTTTCCAGTGGTGAGCTGTCTACAGCAATCTCCCCCTTAGGGTTCAGTTCTTCAGCTTTCTACATATATGGATTTGGGTCTCCCTTTCCAGTGATTCCATTGTCAGCTCAGCTAAGGAAGCAATCAGTTCCTCTTATCTGCCACTAATTGAAACTTTATAGCATTGAAAATAACTGTTCTTGAATATTGGGAAAAATGGTAGTAAACTGATTCACTAAGGCAGAAGCTTTATAAAGTAGGAAATCCGGTCAGAATAAATCCACACTGAGCATTTTAAAAGCACTTAGTGTTTCTTATCGAAGTCAACATCAAATAAGATTAACAGCAGTAAAGCCACAGCAATGGTCATGAATTTTGAGAACTTGCACTACTGTGCTTAATGAAAAAATTATTAAAAAGATCCATAAGTATCTTATTTTTTATAGCCGTAATAACATTGTGTAATTTAAGAAGTCATCCATGCTCACAGCTCATCTTTGAAGTACCCCATTAGGCAACAGATTAGTATTATTTTCTCCTTTTGCAAACTGGAAAACTGCAAAAGAACTGTGAACTGAAATTGTCACTGCTTATCAGAAGCAGTGCAAAGATAGCAGCAGGGCTCTGAATGTAATGTATTTTTTCACTTTTGTACTAGTATCAGAAAGTTAAGTGATGTGAATCATGGAAGTATTGAATTAGGAAAGATGAGACTGCTGAACCATCCAAAGTAAGTAACTTGGCTTCTGATACGCATGTTCACAGAGCACAGAATACCATAGGGTCCCATGCTGGTTGATGTGTTCTTGATCTTCCATACAGTGGGAGCAAGCACAAAGCATAGTAGAATGGTCAGGGTACTGCTACAGAACACATACATATTATTGCACATACTTCTCTGAAATGTTCAGTGTTGACATCCTTAATTTGATTCCAGTTGCACAAGGCTTTCATGACCGCAAAACCCCTTGTAATCATCTGAAGAGGATTATAAAAGAAAATTGTAAGAAAACAGTGGGAATAATACTTCCATAGCAAAATAATGTTCTTTAGTGATGCTCTCTCATAGTCTTAAATTATATAGAAGGCTGTACAGCTTTTACTTGCTATGAAAATATAGCCTGCAGTCCGACAGCATGTGTAACAGGATAGAGATCACAGCATATGGTAAACAAGATGTACAGGTCGGTGGCATCTTTTAAACCATGATAATCTAATTTACAGCATCTCAAGGCAAAAAGAAAACATTAAGTCTTGCTAATGCTTTTGAGCTCTGATTTAAGTATATATTCAGCAGCTAGAGTTCTTTCCACTTGCCTGTAGTGAATTTTCTGGTGTTTTATTTATTTCCCTGAAAGTCCATCCATCACAGGTTGGCAGTGTTCCTTCAAAAACAGATCTTTGAGAAAGGCAGGTAACAAATAACCTGATAACACTATGTTGAAGAGACATATCATTGTTTCTGATCAATAGTATAATTACTCTGCTATGTTTTTAAATAAAAAGTGAAAACAATTTCAGAGATTAATATAACTCCATTTATTTTCTCTATTTTAAGGAATACTTAATGCTTTTAGCCCCTTTTTATTCCTGTTATTCATTCTAAGGAGTAGATTGGACTTACTGGGTCTTGTGTGCTGCTGCTTGATGCTAGTTATGCTTGTATTGTCAGAAATTAGTTACAGAATTGTTACTGGTATTAAAATTATATTCTATATCCTGTTCATTGGAAAGTCTCTGTCCATACATTTGTTCTACAGCCACATTTAAGAAACACTGATTTCATGTGATTCTTGTTATTAGAGTAGCAGGATAATTACAAGATTTTTTCAGAGAAAGTCAATGAATTCTGAGTCACAAAATAATGCTGTAAATAGTCATGGATAAGATACATGTTCATACACAGGTATGTGAACTTCGCAGCTGGTGGCAATTGGAAAAGATAGTTCTTCATGGTGTACAAAAACGTTGATTTAAAAATCAGCATGCCACTTGGTCAGGATAAATTTGGACCAGTATATGGTATAGATGTGAACAGACAGACAAGCCAAATAGATAAAAAGCAACATGGCTTACCAGAGGGATACCACTGTCAGATAGCAAAAGTTTGTATGGATTAGAAATTCATCATCCCCACAACTCTGGTTCCAAAAGCAGGGAATAATTACCAGTTATTAAAGCACCAGTAATGCACAAAAAAAGTCTGTGGACATAAGACATAGTACTGAATAATGAAATTTAATCTGGAACAGCTTTCAAGTATTGACAAGCCTTTGCACTAAAAAACAAGTCATCTTGTGGTTCAGCTTTCCTGAAGGGATTTATCTGAAGATCTCATGCTCCTTTCACTCTAGTAGTTCCTCCCAGACTGAGTCATACAGCGAAATAATATGTTGTCACAGGACTCAAAGGGAAATAAATAAAGTATAACTTACTTGAGAATCAAATAACACACAATGTCAGTCCCAAAGGCTCAGTTAACTGGTTCTGTCTATTTTTTTTCCTTTATGCAATGTTTTAAATGCACCAATTTTTGAAAACTTTTTAGATAGCCCCCAATTTTCAAGACTGTCTGTATACTGTATATTGTGTTAATGGGCCACACTGCTGATATGAATGGGTAGACTGACATATCTGTATTGGACTTCAGTAGTTTTGCAATGAGTTACAAAAGGTAAGGAATTAACTCCATAGTTTCTAGACTGAAAACTAGTTTTCCCATGGACTGGTATGAAGCAATCAAAAAATTGCTAACTTCCCTGGAAGTGAAACCATGGGAATGATACACACATACTTGCACACTAATTGCAAGAGTATGTTTGGTTCTCACACCGGTGGTTCCTATCCAAGTGTAGAATCATCATCATAATGACGCAATAAAATCTCTCCAGCACATATGACAGTTGCCAGCTAGGTAGAAGAGAAACAGAGCTCTGCACTTCACAGTAATCTGAATTGTCATGATTTGGTGAACTAGGATACCCCACTGCAAAAGTATGTTTCCAAAAAGGAAAAAAAAAGGAAAAAAGTATCATTCTCTAGAATAACCAACTACAAGTATGCATATGCAATTGCTAGCCTGCTGTTGCAACATCCTAGCTACCTTACCACAATACCCACAGTATGTCTGGCGCTTATCAGTCCCTATCATAATTAAAATGCCATTTTTTCTTGTCCTACTGTCTCCACCCACATTACCCTCATTAGTGTAAGAAACCTAGGCAGAGAACCTCAGGGATAGTTCAGAAACCTTGGACCAAACCCCTGAGAATGGAGAACAGAAAACAGCTCACCTGGAGCATACAGCTTTGAACTTTCCACACTAACCTCTAGTCTTAAGTGACACAGCAGCAACAACAATGACCAAATAGTGTGATGCCAGGAACGTTACAGTTACTTCAACAGTCTTAGGAAGTGCATATCTATTGAAAATAAAATATAAGGTTCTGAATAACATCTAAGAGTCTTATTCTCCTATTTCTGAGGAATTCACATGACTTTGGTTGTGTGTGCAGCAGCCTGTTTGTACTCACTGTTATGAGAACTTTAGCACTCACCAGTGCTACCTTGGCTGATCATTGAAAAATGGCACTGTCTTGAAGGAAAAGAACAGAGTATAGACTAAAAGAAGACTGATAAGACCATGCTGTAGCTGAAACTTTCAGAGAACTTTTCATGTCTGGAGGGACTCTTGCAAAACAATGAATACCACTAGATGCACACAGTATTGGAACAGAGCAATGCTTGGTGGGGTGTCTGGCTGGAAAACAAGAGTATTTGAAACATCAGTGTGCTGTGAGGTGATATAATACTAGGAATATGTACTATAATCACCACGTAACAATGTCAGGGGTAGTCAACTGCACATTCAACAGCTGCCTCGGATGACTTAGTACTGATACATAGCAGTATGTTTCAAGCATAGACAATGCTTTAAGACTGCCAAATGAGAAGACAAACTACAAACAAAACCAGAAGGCTGCTAAATGAAAAACATCTCCATAGGTAGCAGACAAGGTGTTGCTGCCACATTTTAACAAAAAATTGTGTGATATGAGTGTGTGTCCAAAGGATGCTGGTATCTATTAACAGCATTGCCTTACATGGCTATTTCTATGGGAAAAGCTTCTGGACACACCCACACAGAGCAAAGCATTTACACGCAGAGAATTCTGAGCTGATCATAAACAAGTCAGGCTGGGGCTGGGAAACAGTGGGAGCATACTGCCTCCTTAAGACAGTCACCGCTCTGGCACTAATGTGGCATCTTAGCTGCATTAAGCACTTGGGTTAAATTACTCAGAAGACACTGGAGTCTTCTGCAAAGGAGGTTCCTTGCATCCAGATTCCCTTTCGAAAGAGGCTTGTCAACTCTGTTGCTTAGCTTCTTACAAATCCAAGTGAAAAATAAATCAGGTAGAAAGATAAAAAGTACTTAGACATATAGGAAAGTCTAAACTCTCTATGTATGTTTTGATGGTTTTACAAAATGTAGATTGGTTTGAGATGTGAATACACTTAGCTTTATTTATCTTTGCTTCAGTTGATGTTCCTATAACCATCATATTACCAAAAAATAGTTGTCAAGCTAAGGAAAAAAGCTTTTTTGTTCATTCAGTTGTGGTAAGATACTTGCAAAAAATTAGATTTAAAAAAACCATTAATACCTCTGTTTACACCAGCAAGATGAGATGATGCAATATCAGGTTTATTTTAAATCTCCCCTTCAAATGTCAACCAATGAATCACAGGCCAGAAACACAATATTCTCAGAACAATCTTAACCTGTCATGTACCTGATAATATTGAAATACTGTTACTTGCCTAACTACCTTGGAGAAGCAGTTATTGTTTGGTATATTTTGTCATCTTATGGACAACGTATTTAAGATACAGCACAAATACAGGATTCAGCTATTAGGAAATTGGAGGTAACTTGACATATGTCTTGTACATTTATGCTTGGAAAGGCTGATAGCCATGAATAGTGAAAACTTACAAGAAAACTCATGCAACGCCTAGAGCCAGTTGAGAGTTTTTACAGTAAACTATACATTTTTGGAAAAATACTACTTGTCAAATTGCATTTTTCCCCCAGAAATGTACTGTGGCTAATAAAATGTTAGTTGGAAGAGATTCTTCTCATCAGACATGGAATTCCAAGTTGAGTCTTGTTATGAGTTTGTATGGCGTGGATTTTTGGTAGCAGGGGAGAGGCCCGCAGGGATGGCTCCTGTGAGAAGCTGCCAGAAGCTCCCCTGGCTCCTAGTCAGACCCACCTCTGGCCAAGGCTGACCCAATCAGCAACGGCGGCAGTGACTCTGGAATAACATATTTAAGAAAGGAAACCTGCAGTGAGTGAGAGGATTGGAATGTGAGAGAAACACCTCTGCAGACAGCAAGGTCAATGAAGAAGAAGGGGGAGGAGGTGCACCAGAGGAGGGGATGCCCCTGCAGCCCATGGTGAGACGGCAGGCTGTCCCCCTGCAGCTCATGGAGGTGAACAGTGGAGCAGATGCCCACCTGCATGCTGTGGAGAAGCCCATGCCGGAGCAGTCAGATGCCCCTGAAGATGGCCATGGCTCCATGGGAAAGCCCCCGCTGAAGCAATTTGTGACTGAAGATCAGCCCATGGAAAGGACCCACGTCAGGGAGGTTTGTGAAGAACTACAGCCTGTGGGAAGTACTCACATTGGAGAAATTCGTGATGGACTGTCTCCCATGGGAGGGACCCCACGCTGGAGCAGGGGAAGACTGAGGAGTCCTCCCCCTGAGGAGGAAGGAGCGGCAGAGACAATGTGTGGCGAGCTGACCCCAACCCCCATTACCAGTCCCCCTGTGCTGCTGGGGGGAGGAGGTAGAGAAAATCTGGAGTGGAGTTGAGCCGGGAAGGAGAGAGGGGTGGGGGGAAGGTGTTCTAAGGTTTGGGTTTACTTCCTAATATCCTTGTTTTGATTTGATTTGTAGTAAATTAAATTGATTTTGCTTCTTCCCCAAGTTGAGCCTGTCCTTTGCCCAAGGCCATAACTGGTGAGTGATCCTTCCGAGTCCTTGTCTCAACCCACGAGTCTTTCTTCATATTTTCTTGTCATCCCACTGTGGCCGGGAGCGGGGGGGGGAGGAGTGAGCGAGCAGCTGCGTGGTGCTTTGTTACCAGTTGGCTTTAAACCACTACAAATCTAAAGAGAAATTAATCTAACCAATTACTTGGCAGGTACAGTAGCCATCTAAAATGCAGTTGTCTTAGAACAAGGCAATCCTCACCTGTCCTGACTAAGAAGAACTAATGATTTCTTGTCCTGTCCACATTAGGGTGTCTACTCTGTCCTTCTTTCTGGTTTAATAACTATAGACAGAAACTTGAGAGCAGGATGACTGGAGACAGAGAATTGTAGAACTTGATTGGGCTATGTCCTCTGGCTTGGTGTGTGCCTGTAAAATCCACAGAAAAGAGAGCTGATCCTAGATCATCTGATGATCCTTGATCATCTGATCTGCCAGGATGTTACTGAGCAATAGTAAAGGTGAACTACAGGATTGTCCTCAAATGTTGGTGTGAACTTGAAGATAGCAAAGACTTGATTTTAGGTCTTTGTGTCCTGGTTAACACACTAATTCTCACAGTCTTATACGTAGTACATATTACAGTTGATACTGTTTTAAGATCAAAATACCTCCCTAATAAATGAGTTACTAAGGTCACTAGTGAGACAGATGGTGTGATTCTGCAGTCCTGAGAATGTGTCATCTAGTTGTATTTGTCACCTCTGAGTGAGGTAAAACAAGGACTGTAATATGAGTTACCAAACCCTAGGTAAGTGTCCTGATTACTAGTAACTGAACAATATAAAACTTTCTTTTTTTTTTTTTTTCCTCTTTCTGCAGGGGGAAAATGGCTTCTAACATTCCTAAATTCATCCTTATATAAACCCCACTATTGCTTCTAATTTTCAGGTAAGTTGTCATTCAAAGTCCCTTGCAGTCCTGACATTACACAATAAGCAAAAATTCCTGATTAATTTATTGGGCAGAAGGTGGATGGGAAAACATCACTAGCCAGGTAATCAGAAATGTTACCACAGTGTAACAACCTCCATTCAAGATATATTCACTTAATATATTTTATTTATCAGTGTCCTGGTTTCAGCTGGTATAGAGTTAATTGTCTTCCTAGTAGCTGGTACAGTGCTATGTTTTGAGTTCAGTATGAGAAGAATGTTGATAACACACTGGTGTTTTCAGTTGTTGCTAAGTAATGTTTAGTCTGAAGTCAAGGATTTTTTTCAGCTTCTGATGCCCAGCCAACAAGAAGGGTGGAGGGGCACAAGAAGTTGGGAGGGGACACAGCCAGGACAGTTGACCCAAACTGGCCGACAGGGTATTCCATACCATGTGACGTCACATCTAGTGTATAAACTGGGGGGAGTAGGCGTGGGGGAATCGCCACTCAGGGACTAACTGGGCATTGATCGGCAGGTGGTGAGCAATTGCACTGCACATCATTTGTACATTCCAATCCTTTTATCATTACTGCTGTCACTTTATTAGTGTTATCTTTATCATTATTAGTTTCTTCTTTTTATAGTCTATTAAACCATTCTTATTTCAACCCATGAGTTTTACTTCCTTTCCCAATTTTCTCCCCCATCCCACTGAGGAAGGGGGGGATTGAGTGAGCGGCTGCATGGTGCTTGGTTGCTGGCTGGGGTTAAACCGCGACACCTACCTCTACTTGCTAGTGGCAGAGCACTTCTCCAGCAGAGGAGAGTGACTGTGATTGCATGCAGCCACTGAACAATAACTGATCCTCACCTCTTTCCAGCTGATGCTGGAAATGATAGATAAGCTAAAAGCAGATGAATTTGCAAAATTTCTAAAGAAGTCTGTTTCTGTGTTGAATGTGGCAAAACCAAGATCTTAAAGAAAGAAAGCATTTAGCTAAAGCTTATTTGGGAGATGAACTGTACATAATGTAAAAAACATCTAGAGGTAATGGTGTGATTAGGTGGCAGATACAGCATCTCACAGCTCCCAGAAACCCCAGGGTAAGCTGTAGTGCTCATGGCTTGGGCAAAATGATGTTTCAAGTTGGGCAACGAGACTGAAGCATGTAAAATCCTTAGACATTTTGAAAACCTAGCTGCACAGTCTTAGCATTCCATTTTGTGACGCAGCTGTATGCTTCATGAGAGTGTGCTTTCACAGGAATAAATCAGTTTCTTTCTTTTAAAAGCCTCAATGTATTATTTTCTAGCAATCTTAAAAGTAAGAGTCAAAGCATTATAACTGCTGACTAACTTGAATGGCTTATATAGGGTATTTTGTTGGCTAAACGCCTTTACAGCAGCATACCAATGAAAGCCCCGTAGAATGCTGTGCTATGGGTACTTCAATAAGCCAGTTGTCTTTCTGTGCTTCTACATATTGCTCACTGATCTGGGAGACATGGGAGTGGGGGGAAACAAGGTGTGATATTGTACTCTGCTTACCTCATCTATTAGTGCCTGAACTCTTTTGAAAATTCTGAATTAACAAAGTGAGGAAACACATTGTACTTTCACCTAGCGGGGGAAGCTGAATAAGAACCTGCCATGTAGGAAAAGAGTTAAAAACTGTATACTCTTGTCCTGGGTTCAGCTGGGATAGAGTTAATTTTTACAGGAGCCTGGGAGGTGGGGGGACATAGCCGGGGCAGCTGACCTGAACTAGCCAAGGAGCTATTCCATACCATGTGACATCACGCTCAATATATAAATGATATAAATGGGGAGCGGGCTGGGGGGAGCTCTCTCGACTTTCAGTGGGGGAAGTGGCGGAGCGTCGGGTTCCGGGTGGTGAGCAGTTGCACTGTGCATCACTTTTTTTTTTTTTTGTATATTCTTTCATTAGTACCCTTGTTGTTGTTGTAACTTCTCTTTTTTTTGTGTTGTCCCAGTAAACTGCCCTCATCTCAACCCTAGAGGCTCCGTTTTGTCTTTCCTTTTCTCTCCTCCGTCTCCTCCCTATCCCACAGGAGGGGGGCGGGAGGAGTGAGCGAGCGGCTGCGTGGTCCTTTGTTACCGGCTGGGCTAAATCCACGACAACTCTTCTCCGAGGCTTCTCACATTATTAATTCTAGCGAATTTTTCAGTCTATTGCTGAAAGTGTTCATTTTAGCCCACTGTTGCAAAGAAGGTTTTCAAGAGAAAGTTTAAATAGATTGTGAAATCTTCTCAGCAGAAGGAGATGGGAGGGCTTAGAGAGAGACAAATGAAGAAATTATTTGACCTAAAGTCATATAGCTGGTCAATGACAGAGGCAAAAGTAGAATTAAAATCTTTTGACCCATGCTGATGTGTTTTCTACTGGACTACTTCTCTGTAGCAAGTCACTTCTCTTTGGAAACACCTCTTTTTAATCTATTTTCTGTGTTCTTTGTCCTTCCAATTGACACAATTCAACCTGCACCCCAAAACTTTTAGCAATATCACATTCATTTTCTTCTGTTATCAAAACCATAAAAGACAAAAATAATAGCTAATTTGAACAACGGAACAAAAGGAAATAGGAAAAAATGTGTACTGAATTTCCAACAGCTTAGCTGTGAACAAAATATATCCTCAGGCTGATATTTACAGCATTGTAGCATGCCAAGACTTTGACCTGTTCACGGTCCTTTTTTTGCAGCAGATCCTCTTTCCAAACATGCTTGCTGGTTTTGAACCAGGGAGAACTTCTCAAGTTTCCTTCAGGTTTGTGCATGTACATTTGCTCTTGCCAGCTTCACCAGATTTGACTATTTATTTTAAGATTTTCTTACTGAATGAACAGTATACCCAAATCACTACCACCAGTGGAGAAGTGAAACACTTAATTGTATCCTTTCACATTTAGATCATATCTATCAGCCAGCATACCACTCTCTTTTCAGCCTGGATTCAGCAGCCAGTTTCTGAGGCTGTTGAGATTCTTCTCCAGCCATCTGATGCTCCTAATGATGATATCCAACACAAACCTATTGGTTCCCAGCCATGATTCATAGTTCTCCAGAGGCTTACAGGCAACCTTAATCTAAAAAAGGAAACATTAATCAATACCTGGTCTAGGTCAGCTTTAGTCAAGCACTGCTACTAGAAGAGCAGTTTCTATTAAATATAGTAGACAAGGTAAACAATGTGTTTAAAATATGTAACCATATTAGTGAGTTGTGAGCCTTCCTTATCCTGTCGTTTTTAACCCCAGCCAGCAACTAAACACCACGCAGCTGCTCACTCACTCCCCCCCACCCAGTGGGATGGGGGAGAAAATCAGGAAAAGAAGCAAAACCCATGGGTTGAGATAAGAACGGTTTAATAGAACAGAAAAAGAAGAAACTAATAATGATAATGATAACACTAATAAAATGACAACAGAAATAATGAAAGGATTGGAATGTACAAATGATGCGCAGTGCAATTGCTCACCACCCGCCGACCGACACCCCGCCAGTCCCCGAGCGGCGAATCCCTGCCCCCACTTCCCCGTTCCTATACTAGATGGGACGTCACATGGTATGGAATACACCGTTGGCCAGTTTGGGTCAGGTGCCCTGGCTGTGTCCTGTGCCAACTTCTTGTGCCCCTCCAGCTTTCTCACTGGCTGGGCATGAGAAGCTGAAAAATCCTTGACATTAGTCTAAACACTACTGAGCAACAACTGAAAACATCAGTGTTATCAACATTCTTCACATACTGAACTCAAAACACAGCACTGTACCAGCTACTAGGAAGACAGTTAACTCTATCCCAGCTGAAACCAGGACAATCCTGAGCTCTAAGGTACTGTACATGAGAAGAGGCTTGCATCTTCATAAAGCACCAGTGACTTGTGAAAATTCACATGATCACAGGAGTGAGGTCTGTTTGTTTTTCTGTAAAGCAGTGCTCCAGCCCATTATGGCTCTAGTTTGTGATAAGTTCTGCTCACATCTTCTGACTACATTTTTCTTGAGATAGTCTTTGTATCGAAGAACAGAGGAAGTCATCCTATCATACAATAGAGCACCCACTGAACTTTGTACACCACTTTAATAATGATTAAAATAAACTCATCTGGGGCAGTTTTCTCAATAAGAAATTCACTTTGATTTTAATAAGAATTTAATAGTGTAAGAATTACATTTGGTATAAAATCCTCTGGCCCAGTATGTGGTCTCTAATGGTAGCCAATTGCCAACGGTTAATGAGTAAGTATAAGAAAGAACAAAGCAACAGATATAGACATGTACAGAGAGACATGTAGAAACATACCTTTTCAGCTTCCGGAAAACTTGTGTGACACACTGATTTTTTGATCAGATGCATACCTGTTTTGTGAACTGCATATGCTTTCCAAAGCAAAGCCACAACAGAAACACAGTTATCAGAATATTAAAACTCCTTCTGTATAAATTGAAAAGGCTTACACATACAAAGGTAAGAAACATTGTCTTCAGCAATACATTTGGAAGACTCTAGCTTATATCATACTATATAAATAAAGACCTGACTAACACAGAAATTGGACTAAACTGTTACCAAATGATTAGACAAATAACCAAAATCTGCCTCACCTTCTTTCCTTTTATCATCCAGTCATCCCCAATACTCAAAGACAAAAATTTAACGAGAGTAATTGTGGTATTCTATCCTTTCGGTTTGTTTGTTGGTATATCTAAACATCTCCTAGCTCATACCCAGAGAAAAAGTAAGATATATTCCCAGAAAAATTATTCTTAACAGAGAAAAAAGCTAATTTAAATCTGTGAAGACAAATATGAACATTTTTCAGCAATAATGTAGAATATTGGAACTGTATCCTCACAGTGTTTCTCATAATTGAGTATATTCTTATTTTCCTTTTACTTAAGGCAACATCATTCCAGTTAAAAGCATATGTCTTCACCCTGACAGCCACTAAGAGTGACTTGTTAAACAGAATTATTGTAAACCTCATTTATTTCTTACTATTACAAGAATAACTCTATGTTACTTAAATCTCCTGACATTATGTAAATTAAGTTGAAACTGTTGCCTTTTATTTAGGTCATAGTTCACTTCCTGAAAGGGTGTATGGACTGAATGCTGAAAGCAATTGGTAAATACTTCCTCTGCAGTTGCAGCAGATAATCACCCATATTTTCTTCTTTATATCTCCCTGCCTCCGTGATAAGACAGTTCCTTGCTCCTGAGAGCTATCTACATTATGAATAACTGATATTAAAAAAAAGCAAAACATAAAAAAAGAAAATATAATTTATAAAAACCTGACTGAGGACAAAACAAAAAAGCTAAAATCACATTGAGAAGCACTTCTCAGTAGTAAGTCTACATTCCTAGCTATTTGGCTATCCCAGAAGGTTTGTGCACCTTGGATAACACTATGTTGCCTGTCAGAGGTCATCTCAGGAGAAGACAAGCACCTACAACTTCCTCAGAGTTTAGTGGGAGAGATGAATACCATCTGTGATAATTAGGCCATTTTCATGTCAGTAGGGTATTAGAGATTTGACATCACTTTACAAACCTATATTTGCAAGTGTTTATATTTTTTCTTTGAAGGTTCATGGCATACTGTAAGAGCTGCATAACACTTAGATCAGGTGAGAACACATGCCACTGAAGACAACTTACTGAGCAGTTCAAGGTACAGGTTGCTTGTTGATACTAGTCATCTCCAGCACTTTTAACTCTCACGGGCTAAAGGAACAAGAAGCATACAGTACTACAGGAGAACATCTGTCAGGAAGCAAAAAATGTTTTTACTAAAGTAAAAGCAAATTGAGTTAGAATCAAGTTAGAATGATTCACAGAGAGACTGGAGACACGAAGAGTAAGGAAGACCCTCCCATAGAGTCATGAGGTTCAGAGTACAGCCCCTTGCTTTCTAAACTTATTATGGAGCCTAGGTGCGGTTAGGTCCAACCTTATCCTCAGACTTGGACAATGGTTTATGCATAATGGAATTACCCATACAATGTTTATAATAATATTGAGTAGCTACATGGATTAGTAATGTTTCACTGGTATTAATTAATTCAGCATGCTACCAGTCACTTACGGAGGATCTGTCATGGGTAAGAGATCTCTCCACCTTGGGTAAGGAAGGCTCTCTTAG
Source organism: Harpia harpyja (assembly GCF_026419915.1). Taxonomy (NCBI): domain Eukaryota; kingdom Metazoa; phylum Chordata; class Aves; order Accipitriformes; family Accipitridae; genus Harpia; species Harpia harpyja. The sequence continues at coordinate 58,985,963 of NC_068969.1, forward strand.
TTTCAGGTAAGGACTCTCAAACCTTGAGAGGCGTCCCTACTCAAGGGGAGAGTTGCCTGGCATGCAGTCCAGCTGCAATTCAGGGAGAGCTCAGACTGCACCCATCCTGATGATAATACTTATAGAGTGAAGCAGTTGGCTGCTAGTCAATAGTATAGAAAAGATAGCTGTCTTTGGTTTAGCTCTAGTATCTTGTTCTATGCTTTAGTTATCTTGCATTTTCAGGTTTTGAAACCACCTTTTGAAATATTTTTTCTAAGGCACCTTCACTCCCCCATACATGAGCCAGGAGCTTTCCAGCTCACAAGTTCACCACAGGGCATGAGGCCTGTTGCTCCTTAGTCAGTCTGAACCAAAGTATGGCTAAGTGTATCTGTCACAATCACAAGATCAATGCTTAACTTACGTAATATTTCCGGTGATTTTGCTTAATGTATTTTAAGGTACTTGGTATTTCTCTCTATCATATTAACTTACAGGTAAAGTATCATAAAACTTCATGTTTGTATTCTGAAAATAGCTTGGAATAAGATGACTTTCTATGATTTTGTGGAATTTTTGAATGAAAAATATATGGGTTTTACAAAAAGTTAGGCAAATATTCAGAATTTTAAATCTACAATGTAAATATTTCACACATATCAAGCCAGATGGTATTTTCACACAGTTTTAATCCTTCTGTGAATTTACATTCAACCAATAAAAAACACAGGTTAGTTTTCATTTTAGAAGCTAAAGATTTCAGTTCAAGTTATCAGCTGAATCCACATGCATACTGCATTTTTTCAAGCAGCTGGAAATCTACCCAATGTTCAAGTTAGAGATGATTTCAGCAGGTACTTATCACTCTGCTTTTTTGACAATCTTTCCTTCCTGGGTAAGCTAATTGTTAGGCAACTATGGCACTCACTGCTGAGCTGGGGTAGCATATTAAAACTCAGGCTAAAGCTTCTTAGTACGTTAGATCACAGAGGCAAGGAACAGTATTTAGATCCATAAACAGAGTGGAGAACAGAAGGAAACATCTGAGGAGTTTTTGTTACTCAACAAGGAGCAGAACTGCTATACTGTACTATTTAAATGTACCAACTGGCAGAATCAGCAAGTAAGAAAGGTCAATGAATTTGGATTCCTATACTACATGGCAAGTGTATGAACTGCAGATCAGAGAGCAGTGTTACATCAAACTTGGCCTTGTGTGACTTTATTACAGGTGACAAAGAGCAGCTGGGACAAAATAAGATTATCGCTAAGGACATGCTGATATTATATATTAACAAAAATGTCAGTTCATCATACTATAACCACTCTGGCAAAGTTCTGTTTACCCTCTAACAGAAGGGCAGTTATTTCCTTACCTAGCTGAGCAGAAGGTGTTAATTGTTCTCTTTTTCATTTCTTAATGACATAGGATAGAGAGAGGCAGGAAAGTAATTTTCTACTTGCTTGGCCTTAGAATTTTTGTCATCATTCTGCCAGACATTTATTACACCATTAGTAATGTATTCATCAGAAGAGTAATATTATGATTAAATTCTATGTAGTTTACCTTAAAGAGAAAACCCAGAAGTCATAGAAAGAATACTTAAGAGGAAAAATAAAAGGACACATGACTCCTGAGATGCAGCTCCAATTTATAGATATAGGGCTGAGGCAGCAGATCATGATTGTGTGTAATGAGTTGTGTGTAATGTCTATATATGAAGTCTTTTTCAAGTCAGGTCCTCCAAATAATTTAGAAATTTTTACCAGTGCATTGGAAAAGCAGAGGAATAAGCATTATAAAGGGAAAGGGGAAAAGTGCTAAAAAACATTTAAAAATAACAGCTGATGTTTTGATCTAATTCTAATTCACACACAAATATTGTTCATTAGTTTCTTACTAACACACCTTCAAGACTGCTTGAAAAGTAAACCATCTAGCTGAAGGACCTCATGTCCTACCATTTCCAATCCACTTGCTGAAAAGCTGATTTTCATCCTGGACACAGGAAGGTGTTGTAAGTCACAAATGAGCATTAAGAGTTCAGAAGGAAGCATTCTGCTGGAAATGGACCTTTCTTACTCCTGGTCTGCCTGTCAATCACTGGCTTAATCTACTGCAGAAAGCACCATTGCACAGAGAATGTGGAGTGATTAGTTAGCCCTGACTTCTAAGCTCACTCTAGTCCTCTCTGACCATAGTGAGTGACTTACTTAATCAAGTAAAAATACTGTTATTGTAACCCTTTTATCATGTTAACACTCTTGAACTCATCCTGGTTAGGACACCCAGCTGTAAACACTTTCACAATATATCTACTATTCCTACCACTCCTCCCAAGACATGGAACCCCAGGATCCATGGATTTCCCCACTACTAGTCAGGGACAGCCCAATATGAGAGACAAAGGCATAAGTTTCGTAGTTGTTAGCAGACAGTTGCTCAAAGAGATGGTCTGCCTGCTAGCCAGTTTTATTAGCTCTCCTGATAACACAAGGGCAGCCCGATGCATAATAATTACAAAACATTGTCTCTTGTTTGAACAGATAGCAATGTAACCCTGACATCAGCCCACCCAGGGTTTGGCCCCCCCTCCACTCTCCATTGCATCCAGCTTACTGGGATGACAGACATGAAGCCCAAACCTTAGCCAGGGCATCCACTTCCAACACTGGCTCCCAAAACAGTCCTCCAGGTCTGCCCAAGCAGTCAAATACTGGAGGGTACCCTGGGATATTCAGCAATTCAAGATAGCTGGACACAGTCTACCTCTGGCCCTGGACTCTCTGTAAAGGATCTGGGTGAACAAGTTTTAGTAGAGAGAACTGAAGAACAGGGTGAATCTTGAGAGCATGTGGAAGCTGCAGACAAAACGCGACCTGACTGGGGCCACATTTTTATGTGGGCCCAGGTAATGGTGGTCCAACTTAGAAGATGGACACACTGAATGAACATGTTCAGTGGACATAGTACCCATCTGCAAGGTTTGGTGCCATTTGCCAACATCTGTCAGCATCATCTTGGTAAGCAACCTTTGCTTTTCCCGTCTGCTCTTGAAGAAACAAATGTACATGCAGCCACTGCTCAAGGCATTCCACAGGTGAAAGCCCCTGGACAAATGCTGGAGTATCTGGGTGGTCACAGGGTTGAAAACCAAACTGTGCATTCAAAAAGGTCTGCTGCATGAAAGAGTGGACACTAGTGTTGCAGACATATTCTGACAACAGGAACAGAGACCCAGTCATCCTGATGGTAACTAATACAATGGAGATACTGCTCCAGGATTTGGTTCACCTGCTCCCCCTGACCATCAGAATGTGGGTGTTAGGGGGTGGAAACAAAGAGTTGCACCTCCAGAGCCAGGCAGAAAACTGGGCCCCATGATTCATCACCACGCTGTCCCGCAGACCATGGCAATAAGACACATGCTGCAGCAACAAACTGCAGGGGCTGTGGGCAGCTTCTTCAGTGGAATAAAAATAGCTACCTTGGTAACAAGTTCACCACCATGAGCACTACTGTAGACCCCTGAGATGCAGGCAAGTCCACAGTAAAATACGCTGCAATAATTTTGCATGGCCACTCAGGAATTGGTAAGTGTCCTATGGCCTCAGCATCTTTCTCTTGACCTGGGCACAGACATTGCAAGACCAAACAGAGCTCATGACACCAGCATGCATCACAGGCTAGCATTAGCTCTGTGTGACTTGATGCAAAGTCTTCCAACAATCACCATGCACCACTGCCAGTGTGTCATGACAGTGTTGAAGGACCTGTGTGCACAGCAAGCTAGCATGATCCCACAGCATGCTGTGCAGATCCTGTCCATGGAGGTAAAATCCATCCAGGGTCCATGCAAAGCTGCATGAACTCTGTTTCCAGGATCTGAAGGGATGTAAAATTTACTCATTATCTATATTACTCTTCTTATTCTGTCTTATTAAAACAAATATTTTATGAAGCCATTTGTTGTCAGGCCTTACTCATTGAGATCCAGAAAGAGCTGTCGGTATCTTACTGTTTCTCTTTCTCACTTCGCTCTCACCCCACCCCCTTGCCAGTGCAGAACACCAGCTGCAGTTGCAGCAGCTTCCTCTGAGCTAGCTGTGGAAAACCGAAGCAGCAGAAATCAGTTATGAAAGATTAAAGCATGAGTAAATACTATGCTGAACATCATAAACCAGAATATGGAAAGAACAGATTTGGTTCCCAATCAGCCATCTGATCAATCCAAGACTTCTGATTTTGAGGGCTTTCTTCTTGTTTATTTTTTTGGGAAGAAGATACTCTCTAAACGTGTTAGGGGACTGTTGTGTGTGCCCCAATCTTCCATAGGCAAGATGGGGTTTATTTGTACATTTGTTTTCTCCAAGTAAAGAAGAGGCCTTATATTTTTTTTCCCCCTCCATAATGCAGTAAATCATTTACAGGTACATAAGGTCTTGCTGCAGAAATATGTTGCTGTTGTTCTGTTCAATACACGAGGTCAGGTCCAGGGCTTGGCCTAGTGAGAGCCATCCTGCACTGAAAAGAGGAAACATACACAGTTTCAAAAGATTAGCACATGCTCCTGTTTCGTTGTTCTTCACAAGATGCCTTGCTCTTACACTGTATTGTAAAAAGACTTCAGGTCTATAGCTCCTGAGGCCTGGATTCCTAGGTTCTAAAATCAGTCCTTCATTTACCTTATTTCAATATCTTTTTTTTTGCTTAAAAATAAAATCTGGACTCAGTGTTCTCATTGAGTTTGAAAAATATAAAATTCTACATAAAAACCCAACCAAGCTATCTAAATTATGTGTTGGAATTAATAAATTATTTTTTAAATTTTTATTTAAGTCAAACAGTGGATAACTCTTCCATAGAATCCTTGTCCCTTCTAGATATTGAAAATTAAGAACTCACCTAAGGAAGAAAAGCTTTTATTATCCTTTAAAAAGTTCAACATGTCAGAATTTTTCATTTCCTGCTCAGTAATCAGGCTGTATTCACAAAAAAAAAAAAAAAAAGTGTGTCAGATAATTATAAAGATAGAATTAAATAATAATTATTATGGAATATTTCCTACCTTGTTAATTCATTATAATCTCTGCTGCTTGATAGAGCTGGGTAGATCTTTCTCTGTTCAGCAACAGATACAGACACTTCATACCTATTCAAAGAAAACTCCAGCCAGCAGCTGTTTTGCCTCCAACAGACTACACAGTTCCAAGGACATCAGAGAGAATGTTACTAAAGAGGAAAGAAAGAAAGTAAGTTTCATTTGGAGTTGCAATCTAGTGGTTTTGATTGCTGGACAGCAGTGGAAAAACATTAAATGTAAGAATCTGAATCTTTCTGCAGTGATTATTGCGTTGTAACATACAGGAATTTCCTGCATTCTAAAGTTGAATACCATTGATGTTCTAGTTTTAAAATAGTCTTGTTATTCATATGCATCTGTTATGACAAAAAGGTACTTTAGTATTTCACAGATTAATTTGTGTCCATAAATTATACAGTGGGTGGCCATCAGCATGCACCAATTCATGATTCTGCCCAATCTGGCACACTATTGAACTCAGTTATACTTCCCATTGCATGGAATACAATTAAAGAAGTAATAAGATGTCCACAGATGTGGGAAGGACCACATAGTACACCCATTGATGCATATCAACCATACTACCTCACAGAACAAGGTAGGAGATTTAACTGCTTTGGTCTTCCAATTGATAGATGACAGACATTGATCAGTGTTAAAAGATCAAAATAATCTGTCACATATATTAAAAAATAATTGGGAAAAGGAAAAAAAAGGCACAGAAGCAACAAGTCCTGATCTTGCAGTCCATTTAGAGCTCTGCTTACAAAAAAGTCCCTTCAAGAGAATCAGAAGTGAGATCTGCCCTTCTACTCTGTCTGGAAACTGGAGCAGCATTTTTCCTGGAAGAATCCCCTTTTGTGGTTGTTTTTGCCCGCAACTCATGTACCCATGCATCTAGGGTCAAGGTAGGTTTTCCACCCAGCTTCCTCATGTCCTCTCTGTGGTCATGCAGGTAAAACCACAGGGTACCCCGTGGTGTGTACCTTCTATATTCTCCCTCTTGGGCAGAGGAACTCTCACTCCTAATAGCTGAGACACTGGTCCGTACAGGTGGGGAGTAGGACATATCCTCTTTGAATTGCTGGAAATCCCATGACAGCTTCTCCACAGCTGAATTGCAGGCTTGTAGGGAGGAAGATAGATTTTCTTCGTATTGCCGGAGTTGATGAGCCATTTCATCCACCGTCGGTGCCACTTCACCTTTCCAGGTCAGTATTGCCAGTGGGTTGGCATAGGACGATGGTGCGCTCCATACAAACTTCCGCCACATGGGTCATGTGCATTGGACTTCACCTGGATCTCTGGGTAATTGTGCATTGTCCAGGTTTATTAAAATCATCTTTAGCATGGCTAATTCCCTTAGGTAAGGGATACCTCTCTCCATGGTGGTACACTTGCCTGGTTGACATATAACATCTTCTTTGAAGGGGTACCTTTCCTTCACGCTTGACAGGAGTTGCCTCCAGAGGCTGAGGGCTTTGTCCCTTTTCCAGTTGCCTTGTCAATGCCACCTTCCCTAGGAAGCAATCCCAGCTGCTTGGCTTCCCTAGCCTCTAATTCCAGGCTACTAGCCCCATTGTTCCAGCATCAGAACAGACAGGTGATAATGTGCTCATCTGGATGATGGCTGAAATCTTTTCGCATATCCTGCAGCTTACTCAGGGATAGGGATTGGGTGATTACCTCTGGTTCTGCCTCTTCTTCCACTTCTCATGATGACCCTGGTTCATCTTCATCCCTTACTGAGCGAACTGATGTTTTTTGTATATTTCTTCTTCTGTATGGGAGCGACTGATACTGGCACAGGTTGGTTCTCTGGTTCAGCTGCAGTGCCTGTCACCAGGGTTGCAGTAGCCACAGTGCCTGTTGCCAGGATTGGAGCAGCTGCAGTGCCTGTCAGTCTGTTTTCTCTCCCTTACCCCTGAGGGTGCTGCATAATGTTCAGCAGCATTTGGTAGATACTGGCCAAGGCCCAGCACAGTGCAATAAGTTGTGCTTGTCTGGAATAGACACAGCATTTTCCTTTCAAATATTCTATCACTTTACCAGGGTCCTGTAGCTGTTCGGAAGTGAAGTTCCAAACCATCAGAGGTGAGAATTTCTCTAGATACCTGCCCATATTCTCCCACATGCCATGCCACCCATGATTATCCAGCCTCAGGGCAGATCTCTGGATAATATTCTCAAACAGTTGTTTAACTTTAAACAAGACCTGGAACATATTTAGGAGACATAGCAATAGGAACACACTGGTTTGAACATCCCAAGGATATTCAAAATTCTCAAGAGCTGTTGTAATTTGCCTGGAAGAGAAAGGGAAGATCAAGGCAGGTGTCTCCCCAATGGATTGGTTCTCCAAGGAGAAAAGGTAAAAGGTGTAATTATTAATAGTTTCTGACAGATGGATCCTGAAGTACAGGGGTGACAGCAATGCTGAGTACAAATACCAGATTAGTTTTATGACCAGCAATTCTACTGTATCATAAGCCAGTGTCACAAAGTACAACAACATGATAAACAGCACAACAGGGAGCATATACTGCAAGTAAGGTATTAAAAAATGCAACTTTAAGAACAAGCACACCAACTTTGAGAGCAAATAAATCAACATTGTGACCATCTACTATTGAACCAATATAATGAATGCTTATAGCGAATATGTTCTAATGCATTCCAGTTAGATTTGTCATTATCTCAACTCGTCGAGCCCCATGTTGGGCACCAAAATAGACTGCCGTGGTTTAATCCCAGCCAGCAACTAAGCACCATGCAGCTCCTCATTCACTCCCCCGCACCCTCGCAGTGCGATGGGGGAGACAATCGGAAAAAAAAGTAAAACTTGTAGGTTGACATAAAGACAGTTTAATAGGACAGAAAGGAAGAAAATAATAATGATAATGATAAAGATAATGATAATGATAACAACAATGATAATGGTAATTATAGCAATACAATAATAATAATAATAATAGAATTGGAATATTCAAAACAAGCGATGCACAATGCAATTGCTCGCCATTTGCTGACCAATGCCCAGTTAGTTCCTGAGCAGGAATCCGCCACCCCACCTCGGCCAACTCCACCCAGTTTATATACTGGGCATGATGCCACATGATATGGAATATCTCTTCGGCGAGTTTGGGTCAGCTGTCCTGGCTGTGTCCCCTCCCAACTTCTCGTGCCCCTCCAGCCTTCTTGCTGGCTGGGCATAAGAAGCTGAAAAATCCTTGACTCAGTATAAACACTACTTAGCAACAACTGAAAACTTCAGGGGGTTATCAACGTTGCTCTCATACTAAATCCAAAACATAACACTATACCAGCTACTAGAAAGAAAATTAACCAGGACAGTAACATATTTTCAAGATAAAGTAGCACTACCTTGTTCTGGTACACCTAACAAGATCTCAGAATTCAGGGCATGACACGTCAGTACAGCCCTCCATATCCATATCCGTATCACCCTCTGTATTGCCACTGAGATACCTCTACACGTGCTTGGCTACAGAGCTGTAGGCAAGCCTATGACAGCACCTGCAATAAGACAAAGCTGAAAGATATGTTCTGCAGGAACTATAGATTCATGCCTTACCAAGGTGAACATATTCTCCTCCTAATTACACCCAAACTTTACGTTTAACTGAGGAGCAGCTGTTAGAAGAGATTCTTATGCATGCTTTTGCTACTTTGCAGAACACTAAGGCAAGCAGAGCAAAATAGCTCTAGCTTAATAGACCAAAGCAGCAAAGCAAAGGAGCCAGAGCAGAATCTGTCAAAACAAGGGTTAAAAATCTGAAAGTCCTTGTCTTTGCTACAGGAAGGCTTGTAGCCCTACAGCCACAGTCACTTGTTGCTAGTTTGTGGCCCATGTGAATGCCCTTGTAGTTAAATTGAACTTAAGCAGTTTTCCAAACACATTTCTGGTAAAGATCTGATTTACAAACTTTCTACAATAACAATGCTACCAGAAGATCTAAGATTATAGGTTTTGCTACCTGTAAGGTTTTGTGTGTAAGATTTTGCCATCTGTCTGTTGTGTCCACACATAGAGAATATTCTTGTTTTGCTGCTATTAATTTGCTGCTTGTCACAGCAGTGTGACATGTGACACACATCACGTGGTGCTGGTGGAAGCCAGAGTGATGTGAAAGAGCAAGAGAAATGACAGGCCTGTGCATGTTCCCTGTCTTGGTCACTGCAATCCTCTGCCATGGTGGGGTAGCAAGGCTGCCCTCAGCCATGAAAACAGGAAATCTTGTTTAAAAGGGCAACTGTGGGAGCAGGAAAATATGTCACAAATTTCAACACGCTATTGGAAACCTGAATTGCAGTAAGCACACTCTGCTGAGCAGGAAAGAGGTATTCAGACAGTCCTCATTACCGTTTAACCTAGTTCAGCGGTTGTCTATTTTTTTTTCCTTTTTCTCCTGCCAGCTATTTTTCTTCTCTGTTTTCAATGGTTTGAGCCCATCTACACTCACAGAATCTACAGTGCTGGAACTTGTAGTTCCAGAGCTGGATCCAGTTCAACTTCACCAACTCAGAAACTCACTGTTCATTTACGGGACTGTAACTGTGGCCTGAACAAGGTCACTTGTAGAGGTGCTTTTCCCATATTTCATTAAAGCATTTCAGGAAATAATAATACACTTCTTTGAAATAGCCTTTTAACATGCAGCTGGAGGTAGAAGCATCCTTCCAAGTTTGCCTTGTTCTTTCTTCCAGTTTGCAGGTAAGTCTTGATGAAAGCTACTGTAACATTTTGGGTGACACCAGAAGCAATATTTTTGTGTGTCCTCAATTAATCTAGAACAATTCTAGTAAACTGGTGTCTTTGATCTGTTTGACCTGTTTGGGTTTTTTTTTACATTGCTGAGTCTGGGGAGGTGGAAAACTAGGCAGGGAGAAATTCTGCTCAAGAAGGACTACGTGCAGTGTTATTGTTCCTGGTATAATATTTCCTAAGTTTAATTTTACGAAATTGAGAAAAATAATTACAATGATAAAAGTTGTTTTGGGTGGTTAGTTGGGTTTTATATGCTTGCTTGTTTGTTTGCTTGTTAAAAGAGGGCTTCCCTGTGCAGTTATATCAAATGGCTATCTATATTCTGTCAGTGTCTGTCTGTACATGGAGGTTGTTTCAGGTCAAATTCCAAATGCAGAAGAAAGTATTCAGCAGAGGAGAGGCTCAACGCAAAACTGTTGACCTTGAAACTTGAACTTTGGCTCCTTCCCTGTCTGCTGAGTCCCTGTTGAGTTGTGCTTGTCCTTTTTCATTTTACTGCATTAGCTTCAATTTCTCCTGATTCAACTCTGTGCAAATGGGAGTGGAATCATAACTTTGGTTATTTTAAAAATGTGAGACTGAACTGAAATCATGCAAATTAGGGTCAACTGCTTCTTGCCTTGTTTCTTCTTAGGCTTTTTTGTTTGATTCTTGCTGTTTCCAGAACTATGTAGCACTGAAGGTGTTGTCAGAGAGCTGGAACACACAGAACAACCAACACAGCATCAGTCACCATCTCGGCTGCAGGACAGACCCCTTCCCCGCACCACCAGACGTGCTGCAAACTGATTCGCGGAGTTCTTAGACGCAGTTCTAGTTACTTTCATTTTCTCAACGTTCTGCAAAGCCCAAAGCCTTCCGGAAAACGCACGCTGTGACATTATTCTGGGATCATCAAAGCTGCGGAGCTGCCGAGTTTTTTCAACGTGGAGCCGCTAGCTGCTCACGTGTGCATCCTTCCTTCACAGTTTGCATTTCTGCAATTTACAGCCGTGTGCCACCCAGCGGCTGAAGAGGGGGGCTGGTTCGTGTGCAAAACGAAGTTTTCCTGCTTTTAAAGAAACGACGCACTAACCAAGCCCAGAGCAATCATAATGGGGACAGCTGCGATTTTTTTTTCTTTAAGCTTAATGTTAACTTAATGTTCATCATATTCGAGTTTTTTCTTCATATTGAGTTGTCTTGTTACTAGATCCTAGCATTTTGGTTATTTCAACAACAGCAAGATGGAAAAGAGAAACAGTCTCTAGCCTGCTTGTGGTCGTTTCAGTTTTTAAGTTTGTCTCTCCAGCTGCATTTCTCCTTTCCTTCATCTTAATTTCTCATTCCTCCTCCTCTTGCCACCAACTGGAAAAGCTCAAATATAAATGCCAAATAATTGGCACCACCCCTAGACCATGCTGCCCATCTAGCACTGGAAGGAACCCAAGTGTCTGGGATGCGCTGCTCCCAAACTCTTATTCCTTAATATTCCTGTTGGAAAAGAAACCACAGTGTCCAGCAACTTGACGCTCTCTGGAAAGTACTCAACCCTTGTGTCCTCTGCTTTTCAGAGAAACCAGGTGGCCAAAATCTCCCATTCCACACCCCAGCCCCTCCCCCAGGCTTGTTACATTCCCACTACTGCAAAGAGTCCAGATGTTTTGGATCACTTGTCCTATGGACATCTATCTCCATCTGGCACATGACTCCTCAGCACTGTCTGTAAAGGAGGTTGTAAAGTTCTCCTTGAGAAGGGTCTGAAGGTGTGCATAAGAAGAAAGTTCCTGTAGCTCAGGACAGCTATCCTGGATCCACTACTCCAGTATCCTGGCTTCAATAGCACCCTATATACAGGTTTTAGAGAAGCTGAGAACCTACAGAGTCTTTTTTTCCTTCACCAACTTTCTTGCATTATGAGGTTATAGGTCTCCTGACTCCAAAAGCGTTTGTGTCCTAGTCAGCTCAGTAGCCTGGGAAACTAACTTCAAGCACATGTCAAATTTATAATTGATTTTCTCTTTCTGTACGACCTATTTTTTTTGTCTGTCCAGAGTTTCATTTGTTACAGGCACTGCTGTGTACTTCTGAAGCTGAAAAAAGTAGTGAAACTCTCTAGGAAAGCCTAGGGAAGGGTGGAAGTTAATGAGGACATGAATAATGGCATGTTCTTTGGTCAACATAAGGTAAACATTTCCTTATAGTGAAGTAGTGGTATTAGAAATGCAGTAATTCTATCAACCTTAACATTTTCCTATGTTAGCTCTGATGACAGTGAGTTCTGAGATGGTTTTGATTTGTGTTGGATTTTTCCATAGAGACTTTGTAGTTTTGAAAGGTTTCCACCCCCTGCCATTGATGCAGAGCCAAAGGAATGCAGGCTCCTGTATTCCTATTTCTTTTTCTCACTGACACTACAGACAGTTCCAAGAAATACCAAGGCCATAGTACCTGACAATTTTTATGTAAGCTTAGAAGACAGTCTGCAATTTTGTACTTCTCTGGTACTATTGGACATATGAATTTGTTCCATGCTAGACCAGCATGTGAAAGCAAGCAGTGACATGTGGTTGTGTATCTTCTTGCCTGAGCAATCATTCAGGTCTGTAATTAAGAGAGGAAACAGTCTTGACACTACTGTCTACGGCTTTTTGTTCTTTAGTTGATTCTTGCTGCACTCGGTCTGCCCAGTAGCTGGCCTCCAGATCCCAGTCTTCCCAGTTGCTGGTACCTGGATGTATGAGCCCCCCCAAGCCCAATGTGCTACGCTACTCCAGTTACTGGTACAGACCCCCTCACTTGCGTGCACACACATATGCACTTACAGCCCTGACTGGGATTCCCCTGCTCCCTCAAATAGCCTCCCTGCTGTGATTTCACCCTTACGGACACACAGACACACACACAAAGCTTACCAGCGGGCTCTCTGGCCTCACCAAAATGATGTCTGAGGCCCCTGGGCACCACAGAAATACTTGGAGCCCCCTTGGGGCTCATCTGGAGGCACTTGGTAGTGTCTGGTGCATGCAGAAAAGCACGAGGACCCTGGAGCACAGAAAGGCACTCCAAAGGACTCTGGGTTGCACTGGAAAACCCTCAGAGCCCTTCCAAGGCACACAGAAAGTCCTCTGGAGGGCACTGGCTGCAAAGGAAGGCTGTCAGAGGCTCCTGGGTCAAGTAGAAAGGCACTCAGATGCTCCTTGGCAGCAAATAAAGGCATTCAGAGAGCTCTGGGGCAATAGGAAAATTGAATGAGTGCCTCTGGGGTGCACAGAAAGGCCCTTGGAGGTCACCCATGATGGATTGCATGGACTTTGCCAAGAAAAGGAAAAAAAAAGCCAGGAAGAAGAAAATTCCACTGATTCTACAATTCTTCTCTCCAGTGCTAAAGGACTGGGGCAGCTGAAAGATCCTGAGAAACTTGCTGGTGTGCAAAACTACTACAACACACAACACAGGGCTACTGTCTTTTAGAAGGCACCTCTCCTATCCACTGTTTGGACTGCTCTACACCTTTACCCAGAGTCCCAAGTCCTGACAGAGGAAAAGAAAATGGAAAACAGAGCCGTCCCCTTCCCATATTTTAATACTTTTATGAAGTGTTAAAAGCCTGAGCTTCTTTCTGCAAAATACCTATCTCCAACAAAGGCTATCCAGCAATACATTGAATATCCTGCATGGACAGCAAGACTTGTTAAAAAAACCCTTTTCCTGCACCCCACCTTGCTGTTTACTCACATTCCCAAAATGTGAAACTCTGCTCCAGGATTTTGCTAGAAGAACAGCCTCTGAAGTGCACCACATCAATTCTTAGACCCTTATGGCCAGCAGTGGGATATAACAGGGAGAGGACAACACATATGTAAAATATAAAGTAAAAATGGCAAGGAAAGAGCAATTGGGCATCAGGGAGTAGCAAGAACAGGCCTGCTCTACAAGGGGCAATAAACTGGGAGCCAAGGGTGACCACAGTGCAGGCAGCACCCTCCCCTGCAAAGGGCAGTTCCATAGCACCTAAGCAGGGCAGCACTGGTGATCTGTTGACAGCCCCTGACAAAGCAAGTCAGGTGCAGGGTCCATCCAGCGCACCCAGTTAGGAAGAGTAGGCAACAGGACTGGAGACAGGCGTACCTTCTCCATAACTCAGGGCAGGCCTTGGTGCTCAGGGCTGAGCTTAAATGGGGCCCCTGGGCAGAGGGTGAGTGAGCGAGGTTGCCATAACAGGCTGCTTGGACTTACCAGTGCCCTCAGGGCCCTGATCTTGAGGTAGTTGTTAAGCAACAGGAAAATACCAGACCTAAGGAAAGAAACATTAAACTGTATTATACTTGCTTCACTCTGTGACAATGGTGCAGCCCCATGGTCAGGCCATTCCTCTGAACTGGTAACCTACACCTTGCCTGTCTTGCTGATTTAGATGACAAAACCAAACTCTCCACTGTATTATTTTAAACCAGTCAGATGTGAGGCTGGAGGTGGGGGATTCTTCCATAAAGGTCCAGGGCCTAGGCAGCTTCAAACAAGAGCTTATCTACTTTTAAAGATGAAGTTGGTTGTGCCTCTACCCCACCTCTGCTCTTTTTGTCTTTCTCCTTGTTGCATCAAAGGGTAAAGAAGTTTGGCAGAAAATAAAACCCCTTGCATTCCAGCTTGTCCTCAGGTATCAGAGGGGCTGGGGGTGGCTAGGCTTAGATTCTGAGTGATGCCCAATTCAACACTATTAGTCTGGTCGCTTTCAATATATATTGAACTACCATGATTATAGATGCACTAATAGCATAATATACTTTCAATCTAGTTGTGTTCAACATCACAGCCAGACTTAAGAAGTATGGTTGCATTCAACAAACTATCATGGCTAGATTTTAATGAAAAGTACAGTTTATTAAAGCAACAGAAGTGCAAGTTCTTTTGGATTGCTGGTGATAAATACACTGTCTGCAAAGCATGTGCAAGTACCAAGAATACAGTTGACTACAAATGTGTTAAATTATGGAAAAACTCTAAAGAGATTTCTAAGTTTCCTGGGGAAGCACCTGGTATAACTGAGGGTTTGAATCTTACCCAATAGGCGTCCCTATGGGGTGAAAAGATGTTCAGCCCATCGACTGATCCCAGCAGTCAGCAATGTCCTTCCCAACCTGTCTGTGATGGTATCTTCCCTAGCATTCCTGCTCTCTTAAAACCTTTTATACTATTTTCTTATTTTTAGGTGGTGCTTGAGTGACTCTAGTCATGCATACCTTTAGTATGATTGGTATAAAATCTCCTTGCTTCACTTTTAAAGGTATATGCTAGAGAAAATTCATAGTGCATGCTCAGTGAGGGGTGGTTGTACCTTGGAGGTGGGTAGCTTTGGGGATGGAGGCATGTTTTGGTATTATAATGAGCAAAGTTCACCCAGAGGACATGATTTAGCGTGTTACTACTCCAGAACTGGGCATTTGGGATATAAATCAGAAGTAAGGCAATAGCATTGACAGAACCCCATTGTTTCACCTCCTTGTTTCAGTGGACTCAATGCAGGGACCTTCCATTCTTGTTCCATTCTTGTTGCAGTTCCCCATCCCTGTGGTGATATCACAAAGCCTGGCCCACGGTGCTTCCACTCTGCTCCACCTCCATGTTGCTTCTCAGAGTCAGCATACCAAGCTCCCCTGGTGTTGCTAACATCTAAGGTTGCAGGTTATGTTGCTTAGGGAATTATTATGGAACAGATTTCATGTATATCTAGCAAATTCCACCCTGGAGGTTTACATTTCTTTTCGTGGTTTAAGCCCAGCTGCTAACAAAGCACCACAAAGCCGCTTGCTCACTCCTCCCGGCCCCAGCCCCGGTGGGATGAGGAGAAAATATAAAGAAAAGCTCATGGGTTGAGACAAGGACATGGAGGGATCACTCACCAGTTATGGTCACAGGCAAAAGACAGGCTCAACTTGGGGAAGAAACAAAATCAATTTAACTTACTGTAAATCAAATCAAAACAAAGATACTGAGAAATAAACCCAAACCTTAGACCATCTTCCCGCCACCCCTCCCTCCTTCCCAGCTCAACTCCACTCCTGGTTCTCTCTACCTCCTCCCACCGGCAGTGCAGGGGGATGGGGAATGGGAGTTGGGGTCAGTTTGCCACATGTTGTCTCTGCCACTCCTTCCTTCTCAGGGGGAGGACTCCTCACTCTTCCCCTGCTCCAGCGTGGGTTCCCTCCCATGGGAGGCAGTCCTCCATGAACTTCTCCAGCATAAGTCCTTCTCACGGGCTGCAGTTCTTCATGAACTTCCCTGGCATGGGTCCTTTTCATGGGCACAGGCTGCTCCAGTGTGGGCTTTCCCATGGAGTCATGGCCATCTTCAGGGGCATCCAGCTGCTCCAGCGTGGGGTCCTCCACAGTCTGCAGGTGGACCATTCACCTCCATGGGCTGCAGGGGGACAGCCTGCCATCTCACCATGGGCTGCAGGGGCATCACCTCCTCTGGCACACATCCTCTTCCTCCTTCTTCACTGACCTTGCTGTCTGCAGAGGTGTTTCTCTCACATTCCCATCTCCTCCCCTGCTGCAGGTTCCTTTTCTTAAATATGTTATCCCAGAGGTGCTACGACCATCACTGATTGGATCAGCCTTGGTCAGAGGTGGGTCTGACTAGGAGCCAGGGAAGCTAGAAGCTTCTCACAGGAGCCACCCATGCAGCCCCTCCCCCACTACCAAAAACCCCACCACACAAACCCAAAACATTTCCTTAGGGAGGGGGACACATATCAATAAGTCACCTCCACCAATTATTCCACACTCCTCCTTGGGTCAGAAAGAGGCCCAGAAGCTGTTCTTTTGCTTCCATCTGTCTGCAAAACTACTAGCACTGATGTCTTGATATAGGAGCAGCTTTTATTCTGCAGATAGGAACTGGCAGAGATAGTTGAGGCAAGAGAACACTCAACAAGACCTGAAGAACAAAAAACTAGTGAGGCACACTATGATGCACAGGAATCAGGTGACCAAGCATAGGGAGGTGTGGGGCACTTGCTCATGGGCACAGGACCTTTCCTCTGCAAGGCTCCAGGAGCCACTGAGAGCTGTGAGCTGGGACCCGGGCAGAGAGGGAGCCAGTCTGGGAGCCAGTGCTGGAATTGGGGCACTGGACTCTGCCCACCCACCCAACTGCACACTAGGCACTGACAGGTCCCATGTCCTGTTCTGGCTGTGCTCTCCAGGTGCTTCTGCCACAGGACCCCACTGGCTGCTTGGGCACTATGGTGCAGCAGCAAGCTATACTTGATATTGCTGTGATGAGGTACCTGTCCCTGCCTTCTGGCTTGGCTAAAGCTTCCCCACTACACAGCCCTGAAAGCTCCTATTTGAGAGGCATCCCTCACCGTGGGGGTGTCTGCCAATACCGTCTGCTGGGCTTCTGCACTCCACTGCCCTGGGCCTTAAAGTGATGGAGGCAGGAGGACAGAAAAGGCCCCAGGGCTTCCTGATATCTCTGCACTTTTCCCCCAAAGCGTGAGGCAGGAGATGGTGAGGTCATTGGACCAGGACTCCCTCAGTCCATCCAGTGGCCAGCTTCCCCATAGTCTTGTCCTCAGATATACACACATACATCTGGCACTTAGAGACACCCCCAGTCCCACCATCTCTGCAGCAGCTTGCTGGGACTCCCCTGGTTCTCCCAGTAGCCAACTCCTGCTGTTGTCTCACTTGTATACACACACAGCCCTAGCTCCTGGGCCACTTCACCTAATTGCTGGCTGTCTTGATGTACACTTGCAATCACACATTGCCAGTGTCACTCGCTCCAGTTGTTGGCACAGTGGACACATAAGCCCTCTGGCCCCTGGTCCCACTCAAGTGCCTGGCACTTTATTTCACTCACTGCAGTCTCTCCAATTGCTGGCAACCAAGCACGTGAGCCCTCTGGTCCACCATCCCAGCCCAGTTGCTGGCACTCAGACTTTCATTCACTCCAGTTGGCAAAAAACTGTTGTGTCACTTAGCTAGGTGAATCCTGCCTCTTCCAGGTAGTTGTCAGTGTTTAAAGACTGTTCAACAGTCATAGAAACCCAAACCCTGTGGCCAACACCAGCTGCACAAACAATTGTTGACCCACAGGACTTATGCAGGAAGAGCAGGATCAAGCTCTTCATCCTCACCAGCAAGATCAAGTAGAATATTGTCTAGGCCCCCATGCCCTTCATTACCAGAAGAGCTGTGTAGTCACACTTGATACTTTCCAGGTGACCTCTGGCAATATCACTGGTGCCTACATGGAAAGGCATCAGCAGGTTATATATAGAGAGAGGGCTGGATGATCCTCAGTAGCCTCTCCACAACCTTTGAAATGCAAGCCCCCCTGAAAGCAGAAGACCTCACTGACAGGCCAGGACAGCAGATGGGGTCCTCTGTCCCCTGCAGCAAGGTGTCTCTCACTGCTAACACTCACCCTTGCTTCCCTGCTGTGGATCACGCTAAGCTGCTGGAGTTGATCCATTTGGCAGCACTCCTAGCTCCTTGTCAATGACAAATGCACTTAATCCAGGATCAGAGCCTTCCTCCTGGTATAAGAAGTCACCAGCTTCCAATCATAGCCGTGACAGGAGTTTTCCCTTTTTGACTTCATAGGCACAGGCTCTGCCTGCCTCTCCACCACAGATACAGGTTCGGCACGTAAAGCTGAAGGGTGTCAGAGAAGATCCGGTCAATCTTTCTTAACCTCTCTGATGTTTCACAGTCTCCTGACCTCCTTCCACAGCTCCTTCACTTGGCACAGATCCTCAGCAGCTACGCAACTCCTGCAGGCTAGAAGATCACATGCTCCAGCCTCAGTACAAGGCTCCAGACACCCTCTGCAGCCTGAGACATGCAGAGTTGCATACCCCTTTTGAAACTCTGTCTGAGTCAAAGCCTCTGATAATGAAGGGACAGGTATTCCAGCAGCTCCTGGAGACCATGTCCTGTGGCATATCATCACCATAGCTGAGTATATTTATGCTGGACACAGCAGGTTTGCTAAAACCTTTGCTGCTCAGACTGCTGTACAAACTGCTGCTTCTAAGAAAGAGCTGTGCCCTGAATCCGGCTCTTATATAGGCCTCTCCCTAGCACCACCTAAAAGGTGGCTTGTCCTTCCCTAATCAGCAGTCATCTAAAACAAAGGCTCCAAGCATGGTTTGATGAAGGGCACATAACAGAATTTGCTAGAAGCTGCTAGATCTACCATTACCTTATCCTTACATGGCAGCAGCAGGAACACCCAGGTTCCTCAGGGGGTTCCCAGGAGTCTCCCAACAATCACAGACAAAGTGCCTGGGAGATTCAAACCTTCTACTCACCACTCTGACTGTATGCCTACTGCTAGGCTTAATGTGCAACTACCCCTCTGGACAAGGTGCTTACCCCACAGCCAAGTTTTCTTGGGTCTCTGGTCTCTACATTTGTTTCAAACTGCCATGCAAAATTCAAGACAAATGCTAAGCTCCTCTCTCCCCTTCACATTAGGTAAAGCAGACTCTGTCTACAAGAACACAAGAACTCACAGCTGAGTTCTCTAGCCTGGCCTAAACTTACATTCCCATGCCCATTCTTCTCACACTCCCACAACACATGTGTGTTTCATTTCACTCTCCACCATAAATTCAGCCCTACAGCTGAACTCACCTCTTTACTGTGCAATAAGCTCTATCATGCATCCACTGTGCACACCAACACAAGCGCTGGCAGCCAGCTTCTCTAGCCTGCCTGCACTCACCTTGCTGTACTCATTCCTCTCATATTCCCACAATTCTGCCCTTCATATCACTCTCCAACCAAAATATAGCCCTATCACTCAGCTTTCCTTTCCAGTACACATCCAGCATCAACATGTACCTACTGTGCCCACCTATACAAGAGTTTGCGGCCAACTTCTTTAGCGTGCCTATACTCGATTTCACATATCCGTTATTCTTCTACACCCGAAACAGATCTTCCCTTCATATCACAATCTACCAAAAATGACTGCCCTACCACTGAGCTCTCCTCTCCACAGTGCACTAAGCAAGGATATGAATTCACTGTCCACACCAACATAATAGCTCACAGCTGACTTCTCTAGACCTTCTATGTTCATCTTCACAAGCCTGTTCTTACCCTCTGACTGCAGCTCTGCTCTTCATTTCACACACCACCACACACTCATGCAAGTATCTCCTTTCTACTGTGCACTAAGCAAGGAGGTGAACCCGTCGTGGTCCACACCAACACAAGAGCTTGCAGCCAACTTATCTACAGTGCCTAGACATGCCCTACAGACGTGCATTCTTCCCACACTCCTACTGCAGCTCTGTGCTTCATTTCACTTGCCACCAAAACTCAGCCCTAGTGGTCAGCTCTCCACTATGCAGGAAGGTCAGACATGTACCCACTGCCACAGCAACACAAGAGCTTGCAGCCAGCTTCTCTCTAGCCTATCTAAAATTGCCTTCACAAGCTCATTATTCTAGCACTCTGAAAGTAACTCTGCTCTTCATTTCACTCACCACCTAAAACTAATCTAACCACTAAGTCCTCTACTGTTCATGAGGTCCAGACACACACCCACTGTCCATTCCAACAAAAGAACTCTCAGCCAGCATGTCTAGCCTGCTGACGCTTGCCTTCCTATGTCCATTCCTCATGTGTTCTGAACGTAGCTCTGCATTTCATTTTACTTGCCACCTAAAACTTGGCCATGCCACTCAACTCTCCACTGCATATAAAGTTCAGATGCACACCCACTGTGTGGCTTTTCTTAAATAAAGAAAGAATTTATTTCAGTATCTTTGTCTTTAGTATTTAATTCTCTAGTATCTATCATATTGGTAAAATTGAACAGGGTACAGAACATGGGCAGAACTTCCAGGATATATTTCTTAACTATCTTTGATAAAAGAAACTGATGTTCAAGAGTGTGCATCTCAGCTGAACCAAAGCAAGTGGGAAGACATTCAGCTGTCCACAGATGCTGTGACAATTGACAGTTACCAGTTCTCTACTGTCATATAAAACTATGTCATAGGACCCCTTTCTCTGATATGGTCAAGCTTCTTTTAAAGAAAATTATGTTAGTTTTTTTTCTCTGATGCTTTGATTCCAGTATTTCATTAACTTAGCAGTTAGAAACATGATTCCCAGTCTACCTTTATTCACGGACATGCTTGTATCCATCTTTTCTTGTGATATTACCTTTCAACTTTAGTGGCATTTCTCCTTCTTCTTCCAGGGATTGATTCTTCTTTTTCTGGTGGATCAAATCTTATTTAATAGTGTTGCCATGCTGGAGAAATCCTTCATCAAAACATATTAAGTATTGTTTACGATTGATCTTGTAAATGCTGACATCAATTTTGATCTCATGCACTTGCTTAAAAGTTCCTTGATGCAAATTAAATTTAAAGCAATCCTGCACAGTTGGCAGTATCTTGACATTCAGCCCATGAATGGCTTTCATTCACAATTATTATTTTGAAGGGAATTACACCAGCAAGATGGGAAACAAATGCTAGGTCTTTTGTAAGGAAGTGATCTTTTTTTATTTCTTTTGGAGGACAAGGCAATTATTAAGTACCTGACAGCAATGCATGGATGCTGTATCTGTGATGGTTTACCCTTGGCTAACAGCCAACTGCCCACACAGTTGCTGATTTCCCCTGCTGTAGTGATCTGGACAGGAAGAGCATTGTACATCGAGGATTTAGTGATCCACACAACAGTTAACCTGAGCACACTCAGGTCTGTGCTGTGTTGCGCCAAGTTATACATACAGGCTGGCCTTCAGGCCTATGTTGTTCTGCATGAATTCCTTGGATAAACTCAGCCAGCTCATTGTAACAGAGGAGCCTGCAGACAGGCTGTTGGTACCTGCTGAGTACCAAAAATTACACCTCCTGTATGGCCTTGCCTTTATCTAACAGTGCAGCAAGAAGTTCTCATGTGAACACTCTTCCTGTTTGACAGTAGAAACAATTAAGAGTTGTTTCCTTGTAAGAAAAATCCCATAATAGCTCAAATTACCAAAATGGGAGAATCTCTTCAATGGACAGGGTCTGCCCAGCATGAATCAGAGAGCCATGTGATGGTACACCACCTGGGGCTTCCAGCATCTAAGGGGATGTAAGATTATCTATAGTATTCTAGCCTTACAGTGTTAGCTCTGATCATACTTTACAGAGTCTGAGTGTGTTTCTTCCTGGGACTATAACAGACCAGCAGCCCCTGGTGAAAAATACCTCCTCAGTAGGACAGGGGGAGAAAATACGATAAAAAACTCATGGGTTGAGATAAAGACAGGAAGATTGTTTACCAGTTACTGTCAGTTGCAAAACAGACTTGACTTTGGGAAAATTAATTTAGTTTATTGTCAATTAAAATAGATTCGTGTAGTGAGAAGCAAAGACAAACATTAAAACAGAACCTTTCCTCCCCCTCTCCCAAGCTCAGCTTCACTCCTGCAGTCCCAAATCTCCTACCCACCCAGTGGTGCAGGGGGAGGGCATGGGGCAGGAGGACTATGGTCAGTGCTATTAGGTCGTCTTTGCTGCTCCTTCCCTCTCACACTTCTCCCCTGCTCCAGTGTGGAACCTTCCGTGGCTGCAGTCCTTCAGGAAAAAAACCTGCTGCTGCATGAGTGTTGCGGACACATATTTAGCTAACCGTCGCAAAAGCATTCCAGACGCCTTTAGAAGGCCTTGAACAGAATAAACAAGAAGACAAAAAAAGAAAGATGCCAATTAGAAGAACACAGGTGCACATTCCAAGATAAAGGGAACTTGGCACGAAGAACCTCAATTCGGCAGTTTATCTTGACCAATTAGGCTGAGACAAGTTTCGCATGTTTTAGTTAGTATAACCAATTGTGTCCTATGTTTAGGCGCGTGGACAGAGTTAGTATAACCAATTATATTTTAGCTTATGGCGTGTGGACAGCTGATGTTTAGCTTGACAAGGTATATAAGCACGCTATTTGGGCAATAAAGGGAGAACAACTTTAACCGTATCGGTGTCCGGTTGTTACTCAGCTCACGTCTCCAGATGGTTCCCTGCAACACATGAGTCCTCTCCATGCATCACAGTTCCCTCGGGAATATCCACCTGCTCTGGCATGGTGTCCTCCACAGGCTGCAGGGGATATCTGCTTCGCCATGGAGCACCTCCTCCTCATTATCTGACTTGAGGCTCACACTGCCTTTTCTTACTCTTTTTTTCCCCCTCCTTCTCTGCCTGTTCAGCATATTTCACCCTTTCTTAAATACACTTTCCCTAAGGCACCATCATCTTGGCTGAGGGGCTGAGCTATGCCCTGCAGTGCGTTCACTGGAGCCAGCTGGAACCATCTGTCCAGCATGAGACGGCCTTGGCCTCTCCTCACAGAGGCTACCCCTGCAGTCCCCCACTGCCAGTACCTAGGCACCAATACCCAGTACAAGTATCTTTTAGTTCAGGTGCTGTATTAACCTCCTAACTTATTACCTAAAAGAGTACATTATTTTAATTTAAAAAAAAAAAAAAAGTTGTTTGTCTGCTATTGTTCATCCCTTAGAATAATTTTCTTAGGGTGAGTTTGTCATAAGATAGGTAATAAATGAGCTTTTTTGCTGTTACACTGATGACATTAGGGATTTTCAGAAATCATCTTGCTGCCTCTGGGGTTAAAGTCAAGGTCAACCGGTGCTGCTAAGAATGGATAATCAAATATATTCCATCATGCTCTGTTTTATCTCTGATGGCCATTCCCAAAGACTAAGAGAGATAAGTTTGTCATGGTATTATATCTTGGCTGCTGGAGGGTATGATGTACAAAATGAGCTCAATGAAATGGGTTTGTTCAGCCTTAAAAAAAGGAAAGCTCAAGGTGTGAGATTGTTGCTATGTTCAGCTACCTAATATGAGGGCAGAGAAGGTGGAGCCAGATTCTTAGCAGAGGTGCATAGTGAAAGGAAAGGAGGCAACAGACACAAGTTGCAACATAAGAAATTCTCATTAGGTGTCAGGAAAAAAATTTCACCATGAGAGTAGACAGACACTGGAGCAGGTTGCCCTGAAAGGCTGAAGGTTGAATTTTCATCCTGAAGATATTAAAAACTAAACCGGACAAGTTCTTCAGCACCTTATCTGTGTTGTACATTCTCCAAGGTGGCAATTGGAGTAGATTACCTCCAGAGATCCATTCCAATTTAAATTATCGTATGCTTATGTGATCATATTGAGTTGATATGCGTGAGATGACAGCTTGAAGTTCTGCCAAGACATTGATTCAAAATTTCTGACTTGGTATATACTTCCTCTAGTAAAACTATTTTACATTCCTTGTGTAATAAAGACATATATCATTTTTATATGATAGTGTTGTGGTTTAAGCCCAGCCGACAACAAAGCACCATGAAGCCACACATTCACTCCTCCCCGCCCTGGCCCTGGTGGGATGAGAAGGAGAAAATAGAAAGAAATGCTCATGGGCTGAGACAAGGACAGGGGAGGGATCAATCACCACTGATGGTCATGGGCAAAAGACAGGCTCAACTTGGGGAAAAACAAAATCAATTTAATTTACTACCAATCAAATCAAAACAAGTATAATGAGAAGTAAAACCCAAATCTTAAAACACCTTCCCCCCACCCCTCCTTCCTTCCCAGCTCAACTCCACTCCTGATTTTCTTTACTTCCTCCCCTCCAGCAGCAGGGGTGGCTCCTGTGAGAAGCTTCTAGAAGCTCCCCTGGCTCCTAGTCAGAGCCGCCTCTGGCCAAGGCCAACACAATCAGCATCGGTGGTAGCACCTCTGGGGTAACATATTTAAGAAATGGAACCTGCAGCAGGGGAGGAGATGGGAATGTGAGAGAAACACCTCTGCAGACAGCAAGGTCAGTGAAGAAGGAGGAGGAGGATGTGTGCCAGAGGAGGTGATGCCCCTGCAGCCCATGGTGAGATGGCAGGCTGTCCCCCTGCAGCCCATGGAGGTGAGTGGTGGAGCAGATGTTCACCTGCAGACTGTGGAGGACCCCACGCTGGAGCAGCTGGATGCCCCTGAAGATGGCCATGACTCCATGGGAAAGCCCACACTGGAGCAGCCTGTGCCTGAAGATTAGCCCGCAGAAAGGACCCACACTGGAGCAGTTTGTGAAGGACTGTCTCCCGTGGGAGGGATCCCATGCTGGAGAAGGGGAAGAGTGAGAAGTCTTCCCCCTGAGGAGGAAGGAGCAGCAGAGACAATGTGTGACGAACTGACCTCAACCCTCATTCCCCATCCCCCTGCACCACTGAGGGGGGAGGAGGTGGAGAAATTGGGAGTGGAGTTGAGCCAGGAAGGAGGGATGGGTGGGGGGAAGGTGTTTAGAAATTATCTTCAACACAGTCCAGGAGTCTCCTGGACTGCTTACAGCTTGCTCTGCTGCTTTGCCAGCAGATGTCAGGGTGGTTGCAGTGCCCCAGCAGGATCAGAGCCTGCAAGTGCGATGCTTCCTGTAGTTGAAGTAAGAATGCTTTGTTAACATCCTCCCCTTGACTGGGTGGTCTGTAGTAAACACTAACCACGAGGTTTCCTTTGTTGGCTTGGCCTCCAGTTTTTACCCATAAGCTCTCATTGCTGTTTTTCAACGCAGCTCTGTGCAATCAATCAATTTTTTTACATAGAGGGCAAACCCCCTTCCTTGCCTGTCCCTTCTGAACAGCTTGTAGCCATCAGCTGCAGTACTCTAGCCATTTCAGTGACAGCGATTAGATCATAGCATTCATTCTAACTGCACAGTGGCTTCCAGCTCTTCTGTTTGTTACCCATGCTGTGTGCATTGGTACAGAGGCACTTCACCTGGGCTATCAACCATTTCACCTTTCTAGATGAACACACCCTAATTCCTCTGAGGCATTTCACAGGTGTTTCCCTGTTGGTTCCTACTACATCAGCAGCCCCTGGCTCTTCTCTGTTGCTCAAAACTCCATTGCCTTCCCCCACTAAGTCTAGTCTAGCTTCTTATAAGTCTGGCCAGCTTGTTGGCAAAGATCCTTCTGCCCCACTTGGTCAGGTAAATCCCATCAGCTTACAACAGAACCAGCTTCCCAAAGGTAGATCTATGATCACAGCCAAAAACCTGAGTACGGCACCAGCCTGTGTCCCATTCCAAAAGCATGGAAGGGAGATAAAAATTGGATACACCTGAAGCAAGATTAAGACACAAATGAGGTTAAATGTTGATATCCAAAGGTTAATTCACTTTACTGCTTACAAAAGAGAAAAGAGCGAAATGATAGAAAAGGAGGAAAAGGAGCAGAGATTTCCTTAAGAAAAGCAAGTGATAGTTACCACCATGGATCCAGCGGCATCCCATTGATCCTCTTCTTCTTCGGTGGGGAGAGCTCTACCTGTGCTTGTCTAGTGCCTGTTTTATAAAGTCCTGTTGATGAGTTTTATGACTTTTCAGCAGTTTTGCCCAAGTCTGGTAGTCAGGGCAATGGCATGTCTGCCTCGTAGGATTTGGCACTCATGCGATGATCGTGTGAGTCCCGGCTCAATGGACACCTTGTTAGGGGGTCGTTCATTAGAAGCCCCTCTAAGTGCCATGACTGCCAATTGACCTTCAATTGTGCATTGTGACTGATTGATAAGAGGCAAACATCCTGTTTTTGTTGCTTATCTTCCAACCACAAGGCCAGCCAGAGCACATAGGCAGAGCCAACATTAACCAGGCAATGGCGAAACAAAATCCTTGTCTCAGTCCTTTACAGCCTGACAGCCAGGCATTCACCTGTTCAATTCATCTTCTCCTTCCTAAAACCCTTCCTCTGACTGGGAGGATAAAGGAGAACACCACTTGTGCTCCAGACCCTTTTAACATTGCTCTGAGGGACATATACTCTCTTTTGATCATTCACAGTTGCCTCTTTAGAAACTATGGGGAAGAGTCAGATGATAATCTGTAGGGTTCACCAGACCTGACAGCCTCTCAGTGACATTGGGAATGTGAGCTCCTGGTAGGCAGCAAACTTCTCTAGAGAAATTGTCTGGATGGTGTGGCAGGTGCACCCGCTCTGACAGGAAATGAAACTTCTCCAGACAGGGAGGAGAGGAAAAAAACCCCAAACCCTAGAGGCCACAGGTTGAAAGCTGAACTGACCAATCCAACATGCGTCAGGTAGATGGAAGTGTTGACCTTTCGGCCAATGGGGATTAAATTGACCACAGATCAGATTTGACAAGGGTATAAATGGGGCCCGGCCAGAGGACATTTTGAATCAGTCCTCCTTGGAGCAGCGGTTCTGCAGTTGGGGACTCTGCCCTTGGATCGGGACGCGACCCTAGGTAAGTCCTCGAGGTTGAGAGCCCTCATCTTTTAGGTGAATGATATGCGCATTTTGAGTCATCATTTTTAAACCTTAACAATTGTTAAGTCAGCTGTGTAGTACTAATTCCCCTTAAATCATTGAGCCTGTGGTTCACTAATGTTATTGGAGTTTTAACTAACTTTTTCTACTGAAGACTAAATCTGATTTTTAACACCTCTTGGATTTGATTGTGTGAGCCTCCGTAACAGATGGCAAATGCCTCTCAGTAAGTAATCACCGGTTACTAATACTTTACATTCTTTTTCAGGTGGCACTGGTTCTAATGCAGGTGGTCGGATTAGTTTTGAATCGTTGGCTTTTCCTGGACTCTGTCCATTACTCAGGTGCTCATCATTCTCCAACTGCAGAGCATTGTGTGTGTTACGTAGGGTCACTGCAAGGGGTGGGGGAAGGTTCCTTATTCTGACCTGCACAGAGACAAAGGTCCAGTCTCCTGCATCTAGTGAGTTACTTGTGTCAGTCAGCTCAAGGTTGAACTCATGCTTACCTTCCTGATGCGCAGCCTTAAAGCAGGGCTGTTGCTCGGTCTGGGACAGCCCACAATACCATGTATTGACATCCTGCTCAACCCTTGCAGATACTGTGCTGCCTGTTGAGCTCCTCATGTAACATAGCTACTTAAAGAGTTCTTCCAGCTGGGCCCACTTGCAGCTATGACATCCACTGCTGCCTTCAGGTGCTAGGGGAGCTTCCAGGCGCTGGAGCTCCATGGAACTTAAGCTCTGGACAGCTTTTTCAATCCTTAGGAGGTCTGTTTGGGTGGAGACAACAGCACAGGGAAACTATAGTGCTTCTGTTTGGGTTTCAGTCTCAGCCTTGCAGTTGTGGCAGGTGAATACCATTTTCTTTCAGCAGGTCACAGTCTCTTTATAGTTCTTAGAAAAAGAGTCCACCTATGAAAAGGTAATTACTTGAAAGATGTTGTCCTTCTAGTTCTAATTTCCTGGAGACAGCAAACTTCTAGCTAGGCTTGCACAGCCACCAACTAGGTGGGGTGGGGTGACCATTAGCCTGTGGGATGAACAGAGCAGGCAGCAACCCGACAACTGGCTGAATGTGCTGCCTTTCTTGCACACCCTTCCACATGAACTGCTGATGCCTCTCCCAACCAACACCACTCCCTGCTTACATACCCTGGTCTCTGGCACTCCCTCAGGTTGGTTGTATGTGGCTTTCTGCAGTGTGAACTGGCCACAGGGACTGCCAGCACCACCCAGCTCTCACTTGCCCCTCTCCTCTCACAAGACCTGCCACCTGCCAGCTGATACCTCCACACACACAGCCCAAGGTTGCCAGGGGCCCAGAAACCCCATCAGACAGCCCTGGGGACATCACAAGCCTGACACTACTCTCAGCACGCAGTAACTGCTGTTGCTGCCACTGCTAACACTGGCTTCCTGCAGTTTGAAGTGCAGGAATATCTCTGGGGATATCTAGTTAGAGGTAACCCTACACTTGTGATAGGAATTGAGGTAGATTAGAAAAGAAACTGGAGGATCTACTGCCATAAGCCATACATTTGACTGCCAATGCATATGGATCAAATAAAATAAAATCAACTAAAGAAAAATATGTGATTCCAGTCAAATGGGAATGGATCTACTGGATATTGTAGGTGTCTTGGATCAGGCATGATTGCACTTAGTTGTGCTTTTGGTAGGTCATTCCAGAGATGTGTTCAGGTTGGGTGACAGTTCTAAAACTAGTTGATTTGGATGTAAGTACTATTAAGATCTTATATTACAATATTTTTCTAGAAGATTAAGACTTATGATATATTGTTGAAATTACACTCAAATTTACCATTGCCTTCCTGCTTGAAAGTTTTTTTTCAGGTCATTTTTTTAGTTTATGCAGAGCAACATGCTTTTGCAAAGGCATTATTTTTATTATTTGCATGCTCTCCCATTGCTTCTGCGGTGTGAATTAGCGCAATATTGCTAATACTTTCACAGTTACTGAAAGCAGATATATTCTTTGTGGTTGGTGTATATTTTACCTTCATGGCTCAATTGCATTTTTAATTTGATGTGTTTGCCTGTTTTATTCAAAGTGCTAAATTTCCCATCTGTGAGGAGTAATTCTTGCTAGCTCTGCTAAGATCCTTTCTTTGCAAAGTTAAGCTTGTGTTCCTAGTACTGTTTAACTGATCTGAAAATTGGTCTTATAGAAAACAGTTAATCCTCTGTATAATAAGACTCTAAATTTGTGAACTTCTTAAATTCATGGAAACAGAAAAACCATATATTCTTTTACTTATCTATCTTCCCAGTCTTTCTTCTGTACCTCAAAAAGCAGATAATAGTACCATTAAAGTCTCATATGTTCTTCTCATTGTAAAAATAGCTTCCTGAAGAATTAAGCATTCCACAGAAAATATAAGTAATAAGTATAATACAATGTAAATTGATATTATGAAATAAGTGCATTATTTATATGTATTATACCTATCATTATTATGTATCATACTTATTACTATTACTATTATATATTATACTTATTACTCCCCCCACCTCCCAGTAAAATGTAGGAGAGATTAGGATGGACAAAAGTGAGAAAAAACCTCAAGTCAAGACAAAGACAGTTTAATAAGTGAAAGAAAAAAAACCACAAACCAAAGTGATGTAAAAGCAACCAGTCACCACCTCTCAGCAGCAGACCAAAGCCCACCCAATCTCAGAACAACAGCTACCTTGGAAAAACTGCCCCCCAGTTTTACTGCTGAGCATGACATTATACAGTATGGAATATCTCTTCGGTCAGTTGGGGTCAACTGTACTGGCTGTGTCCCCTCCTAACCTCTCGCCCACCCCTGGCCTATTCTCTGGGGTAGGCTGAGTGAGAAGCAGAGGTGGCCTTGACACTGCGAGCCCTGTTTGTCAGTAGCTAAAACATCAGTGCGTTAAGAACAATGTTTTTGGTCACAAATCTAAACCACTGTACCACACAGGCTGCTGTGAAGAAAAAAAATTCCATCCCAACCAGACTCTGTTAGTACTTTATTAGAAGAGATTTTATTAACTTTTATTAGAATAAAAATCCACATAGCGTGATGTATTGCTCTTGGTATCATTTCTTTAGGCTTCGAATGTAAGCAACACAGAGATTTTTCTGTCTTTGGGTTAGACTGTGAAACACGTCATGTATATTGATTCTTTTGTTGATATTATCATGATACAAATAATAATTAAAGAGATCAGCTGATTAAATGCTTGGGAAGTACCCACAATGCTTCAGGTTTTTATAATAATGAGGTAATTATAATTATTCTTATATTCTAAAGGTAATAAGACAAATTATGTAAAGATGC
This sequence comes from Harpia harpyja, assembly GCF_026419915.1. Lineage (NCBI taxonomy): Eukaryota > Metazoa > Chordata > Aves > Accipitriformes > Accipitridae > Harpia > Harpia harpyja. Next base: position 59,016,454 of record NC_068969.1, read on the forward strand.
AAAAAAGTAGGAAGGTAAATTCCTCATATTTGGAAGGACAAGGACCTAGAAAGTAGTAAATTTACCATGAAAATACTTAGATCAACTTTCAGAGAAAGATAGACTGTCTGGCTGTAAGGATAATTAAATCCTGGAACACATTATGGAAGAAGTTGGAGGTTAACATCTTTAGACATTTTATAAGTCAGAACCCTAGAGCCATCTGTCAGGAAATACTTTGTTAGGGTTGAATCTGCTTGGAGAAAGTGATAGATGCTGTGTCCATTTCTTTCCCATACTTTTGTAAAGAATTCTGTTAATCCTTGGTCATTCCATCTGATTTGCAGTACATACATACAGTACATTTTTCAATAGAAACTTTTAGAAAGAGATCTTACTTTGTCTTTAAAACTCCAAGCAACAGACAGTCCAGCATGGTCTCTAATAAGCTGTTTCAATATTTAACTATACTTGCCACTAGAAAATTGAAAGATTTTAATGAGGTGGTTAACTACAGTAACTTCCTCCTTGTATTTACTTCTTTCTAATCTTGAATGTCTTCATTTTTAGAAAAATCTCTTTGTTCAGAGATATATTTAATCAAATTTGGCTAGTTTAAATCATACCTGGTGATATTTAAATTAACCGCAACTATTCTGAAACAGTATCCTTTGTTCCTCATAGTTGCTATTCAAGTAAGCTTTGTACTTCCTACAGATTTTGCCGTCAAAGTCTATATCATCATCTGGACTACAGATAAAAATATTCAATAAGGTTAAACCAAACCTGAATCTCTCAACATTCAAGACACTCTAGAGTCAAGAAATGTACCAACATGACCATAAAGTAGAACTATATATTACATTCTTGTTTATCCAAGTCATACTACTAGACAAAAAGAAGAATATTATTCATGAGGAGTGCTGGGCTGATACCTATCCAGAATGCCCTTTAAAACCCTGCATCAAATTCCCCACTGTCCTGGTTTCAGCTGGGATAGAGTTAACTGTCTTCCTAGTAGCTGGTACAGTGCTATGTTTTGAATTCAGAGCGAAGAATGTTGATAACACTGATGTTTTCAGTTGTTGCTCAGTAGTGTTTAGACTAATGTCAAGGATTTTTCAGCTTCTCATGCCCAGCCAGTGAGAAAGCTGGAGGGGCACAAGAAGTTGGCACAGGACACAGCTAGGGCACCTGACCCAAACTGGCCAACGGGGTATTCCATACCATGTGACGTCCCATCCAGTATAGGAACGGGGAAGTGGGGGGGCAGGGATTCGCCGCTCGGGGACTGGCTGGGTGTCGGTCGGCGGGTGGTGAGCAATTGCACTGCGCATCATTTGTACATTCCAATCCTTTCATTATTGCTGTTGTCATTTTATTAGTGTTATCATTATCATTATTAGTTTCTTCTTTTCTGTTCTATTAAACCGTTCTTATCTCAACCCACGGGTTTTGCTTCTTTTCCCGATTTTCTCCCCCATCCCACTGGGTGAGGGGGAGTGAGTGAGCGGCTGCGTGGTGTTTAGTTGCTGGCTGGGGTTAAACCACGACACCCACCCATAAGAAGCGATAAAAAGTGCTCTCTTCCCAAAGTTATTTTCATGAAGATTACCATGTGGAATTCACAGGGGTTTTAATTATAGATCCACCTGTTCAGTTGTTTCAAAGGCTCCTTTTCTGTATTTTCATTAGCTGGAAGTTATAGCAAAATCAGGATTATTGAATCACAGCAGCTTCCATGTCTGCTTAATTGCTCTTAGGTAGCTGTATCTTAAACCCAATACCTTGCCCTGTTAATTAATGCTGCTTTGAAGTTTATCATTAACATAAGCTGTTTCTGACATTTGAAAACATACATTTAAAGAGTGACAAGGACTCTGTCACAGTACAGCGCTAAGAAAGCTCTTCTGTAAATTTTCCAATGAAAACATGGTAAATTCCATTCCCTTGTGGAAGACAGAAGCATTGATTTTAATGTGAACGGCTTAAAGACTAACTTTTAGTCATGAAAACCTGTTTTATATACTAACCCTCATTTTCTTCTTTCTGGTAATACTTACAGAAGCAAGGAGTTCTAGCAATATTCCTCTCATTAAATGAAGCTATTCACATTAATGTTACACTTGTTATACAAAATTATGATTCATTTTTCTTTGTTATAATGTAAGCAGCTGTGGTACTGTATATTTTTCTTTGCTTGGTGAATCACCATGATAAGATCAATCTTCTGGAAGAGCTATGCTGCATTGTTAGAATGTTACATCTTTGCTTTTAATTATACTTTCCTTGGAAAGCATTTAGTTGGGCAGTTTCTACAAATTTGTTTATTCACCTAGTAAGACTCCTGTAATTTTCTGTAAGTATTGCAACATCTCTCTCTAACAAAGCCTTCTAGTTAATTCTTTCTTCTCTGCCCTTTATTTGTTTTACAGAGTTGTGTTCCATGAACATTTGTGTGTAATCCCTCTTGATAAAATCCAATACATCTGCATTTGTCTTTGAAAAGTTCCCCCAAAATTTATTACAATATTGAAAAGAAAATTGTTTGGACAACAGACCAATGGCTCCTGATTATTTTACTCTGGTAGTCCCAGTGAAGTCACACTGACTGCATGTTAAAAGTATGAACTGATTGTGGCCCAGTACATTTAGTCTATGTGTCAGAAGAGCAACAAGGAACGATTTCTTTTGTTAAAATGCTAAAAAAATTGAGAAAACATGTCTTTTTTTTTTCCATTGGTAAAAATGTCATAAATCCAAGACAGTGCATTTTTAAATTAATGAAAATTTGAACAAGATCAAAAAAAAGCGTTGTAATAATACATTAAAACAAGAGTAAGGTAAATATTAGCCTTTTCAGTTTAGCAGCATATAGTCATAACAGTTTTAGTATTGTAATTGTGACAGTTTTGTTCCCTATAGTTGTTCTAATCACTTTCACGCATTATAATTAATTTTGATTTGCTTATTTACAATTGTTGGATTTCTTTGTACATATATGTACTGGTTTTGGCTGGGATAGAGTTAAGTTTCTTCATAGCAGCCTGTGTGGTACTGTTTTTTCTGTTTGTGACCACTGTTGACAACACAGGAATGTTTTAGCTATTGATGAGCAGCACTTGCATGCCATCAAGGCCTTTTCTGTTTCTCACACTTCCCCACCAGCAAGCAGGCTGGGGGTGCGCAAGAGGTTGGGAGGGGACACAGCTGGGACAGCTGACCCCAATTGACCAAAGGGCTGCCCAGGGAAGTGGTTGAGTCATCATCCCTGGAGATATTCAAAAAGCGAGTGGACAGGGTACTCCAGGGCATGGTTTAGGGGGCATGGTCAATGGTTGGACTTGATGATCTTGAAGGTCTTTTCCAACCGAAATGATTCTGTGATTCTATGATATTCCAGACCATATGATGTTGTGCTCAGCAACAAAAAGCTGGGAGAAGACAAAGGAAGCGGGGGTATTCAGAGTTATGGTGCTTGTCTTCCCAAGTAACGATTATGTGTGAATGTAGTATAGTGAATGAAGTAGTGAATGACTTCCTCATTTTGCTTTGTTTGTGTGTGCAGCTTTTGCTTTCGCTAATACACTGTCTTTACCTCAATCCACAAGTTTTCTCACTTGTACCCTGTGGATTCTCTCCCTCACCCTTGTTCGAATTTACATTTACACTGACTAGGAGTGAGGGAGCAGCTGTGTGGTGCTTAGCTGCCTACGAGGGTTAACCCACAACCATATGAAATTAGAATAATTCATTCGTTTATGACTTTAAGCCAGATTCTCCAGTTCTTGAATAAGCAAAAACTTTGCTGAAGTGCCTGCTTATCCCTGAAGCAAAAGTTTTGATCTGATTAATGTCTTCAGATCAGACCTTCTGTTACTTAGTATATATATAAATGCTTATTTTGTATTTTTTTGATTCACAGGTTAAAAATTAGCATTTAATTCCTTGTATGTTAGCACTGAATATCAGGTAAAAGTAAGCAAGCAAAAGTTAAGGTGAAGTTAATGATAAATGTTTGAATGAAACTAGTATAAGGGAAGTTTTAATGTATATGAACTCTGTAAATGGGGAAGAACTAGTTTGATTTTTGTATATGTAGGTTCCAGCTGAGATTATTCAAGAGGAAGAAATACATAGTTAATAACAGTAGTACTGTAAATGAGGTTAGATATGGAAAGACTTAATGGAATTAGTCAAAGCTGTAACACTGTAATTTTAAGTATTTTCACATAAATAATTAATACACTGTGCCATATAAATTGGGGACTGATTACACTGTACAGGGAAAAGAGAAGAACACAGAGTGTTTGGAGTTCTACTTTAGTTTATGCTTCCTTTCATACAGAAGTAAGCAGTACCATATATTCAGCTTTTAAAGTTCTGGTATAAAAGTTTTTTCATGCCATCTGCATGATATATGGAACAGATTTTATTAAAATCTAATAAAAATGAGCATAATAAAATACGTTTGGAATTTTGTATGAGTGCTAATGCCAGATACTTATGTACAATCACAGTAAATGCAGACAGAGCAGCAGTGCCCTTTTTTTGTCTCTTCCATTTTTGAAAATGTGACCCTTCTTATCTTAGTGTTAACATTACACTTAGCAAGTGCATAATTCAAAGAAAAAAATATTGAGGGTTTTAAGGTTGTGTTGTCTGTTCTGGAGAGGTTTTGATGGTATTTTTTAGATACAGTTTATTCTGATTTCACAAATGAAGTAAATTGGAAGAGTAAAGGATATTTTGCTGATTTTTTTTATTTATACTAGGGCTTTTGTTGATATAAGGAAGTAACTAAATGTCACATTTGCACATAATTATACAAACTGACAGAAGTATCTTGTGCAGACTGCAATGAAAAATGCAGTTTGTTTTGAAGGCTTTTTCAGATTTAAAATAGGTTACCTTAAAATACCTTTAAAATAGGTTATTTAGGTAACTCAGATAGGTACTTTGATGCAATAGACATTGAAAAACTAGCTATGTGATTAGTGAGGCTTAAGAAAGAAGTGACTAAATCGACATTTAGATAGACTTTTTTGTATTTTAAAAGTTCGAATAGACTCTGATGCTATCGAAATCTTGTCTAATTTACTAGCCACTTCCACTGTGCAGGAACAGTCCACTTGATGTGAAACAAATTGTATTCTTCCTTTTTTCCTCCTTCCTTCTTGTTAAATGCCTGAAGTGTATTACAGTCATCCTACTTTTCATGCTGCTACTTTCTAGACAGCATACAACAGATTAATAACATGAACGTATCTCTTCTATGGTGCAGTGTAGCTCTGAAGCTAGGTGCAGGGGAAGAGATGCTTTTCCGAGTCTTTGCAGGGAAATGAACAGGTGATAGAAAATTCAGGATTAGTAAATAATACCAAATCTATCATTCAAAAATAGTGCCACTTTTTCAAGACACACCTCATGAAGTTCTGTTCTTATTCAGAACATTGGCATTTTCTGTAGGAGTTGTTAATGAAATCAGCATCAGACCCAGTGCTGCTTCTTCAGCTGCCAAAGTGCTTCACATGCTTTTGGTTTCTTTTTCAAACACAAAAATTGCTAGTGAAATGTTGCATGATATTTCCTGGTAGCAGAAACCATGTTTCTGTTAAAAATAATCTAAGAATTTATGAAAAGAGATAGGTCTTTCAAGAGATTAATTCAGTCAGTATTAAGAAAGGCATTTCTGACAAAGGAATAAACCTCTGGAGTTCTCATCTCTCTGTTTTGTGTATAGAAGAAGCTAGTCTAGCTATTTTGGGCTAACTTTTCCAACACTCAGCCTAAGCAGCAGTGTCACTCCTCCTTAATTTCTACAAGGTTAAGCCAAGAAAGAATTTGGGTGTGGAGCAGTAGCTATAGCTGTGGGTATTACACATATTTGCTTTGGAATGTACAACTGCTCCCTATTTCACTTTAGGATATATGTTGTGATAGCTACATATATTGACTCTTCTTATTTCTGGATAAGTGCAGCAGGTGATATGAAGGCAATATCATGTTTCAGAGTACTTTATGTACCAGAACTTAATTGTTTTTTTAAATAATGTATTGTATCTCCATAGCCTTTAATTGTTGAGGTTTTGGAAGAGATCTTTTTTTATGCTGCTTACTAATTACTTCAAATTTACATCCTCTGCAGATTCTGAGTACATTTTATTTTTAACTGCAGGATGTTGCTTAATATTCTATGCTCTTTCCATCATGCAGCATCCAGTTTTCTCATTCTGTGCTACATTAATTTGATTTGATTACACCAGGTATGAATACCCGCTTTTATATTGGTAGTGTATGCAGGTGCACAAATAAATTAGAAAACACTTCCTGTTTTAAATAATTCTTTAACTGTTTTTATGAAGTCTAGAGTGATTACAATTAGTTGTGATATATAATTTTTACAATGAAAGCAACAGTTTGTTCCATTTTATGATTATTATGGTATACATTTATTTGTAAAGTTGAGTCTCAAATTTACCCTGGAGTCAAAACCACTATTTTAATGCCTTTTGGGGTTAAGTTGTTGATTTTTTACTTAGCTAATCTCTTCTGTGTGATTTTTTTCCCAACCTTATGTTGAATTTTAACTATACTAGCTATAGAGTGAGATGAACCCATATTGCTTCACCCTTCCTTCTGGATTATTATTTTTGGTACATTCAAGGATTTGAAACAGCTACTTTGTCAATGAAGAAATGAAGGCATATTCATTTATAGGGAAACAGAGACATACAATATTCTTTGTAAAGATGTATTAACTGTGAAGTGGCTAATGTATTTATCATCTTAAAAAGTTACACATATGAGAAAGATACGTATGAGATACATGTTTAATGATGTTGATACAATCTTCTGCCATCTCAAAGATGTGATTTCAGAATCATTGCATTTTATTCTTCAAGGAGTTCTGCTTCCTATAGTATTTAGAAAAATATTGTGAAATATATTGTGAATATTGAAAAATATTGTGTCTTTGTCAAAAAGCCCTCAATACTGCTGAGCTGGTATTCTATCAGTTTTCTGTGCTTCTTCATAGTATTTTCAGTACCTGACATAGTTCATTTGTACCTTTCATTTATATTGCAGTATCAGTAAGTTGTGATGGGAAGTTTAATTATCACTATGTCTTCATTAGTATTTTCTCCTCCAGAGTCTGAACAGGCACTCAGATAAACAGGTCTTGTATGCTCAGGACATTCATTGTTGCTAGTGACCATTTACAAGATTATAAATCTAATTTGTATTGTGCAGAGTTTCTGAGGATATTGTTTGCCTTACTTATATCTGCCAGTCTGTGCTGTTATCCTCAAATGTAGATTTCATAGATCTTCAGTGTCTGGCTGTAGACAAAAAACTGATGAGAGAGTCATGCCAAGAACATAGTAATAAAAATTGTGCATTTTCATTGATTTCTTACCAAGGAAGCAGATTCATGTAACCAGACAGAATATGACCAGGCTATATATACATGAAATTATGCATAGAAACTGTGTATGCAAAACACTGTCTGTAATTTATATCAATTATGAGTGAATAATATTTTTAAATTAAGGGGGTTTTCTAATTTAGTTTAGCTTTATACTGAGAGTGTTTTAACAGCTGTTACCTGGTATGCCTTTTTTTTTTTTTTCCTGAGTTCACTGAAATTGCCTACACTCCAAACACCCAAGTGAATCATTTTAATGGGTATTAATTGTGTTGAATATTCTTGGTTGTTGCCTTGACAATTCTTTTGTTGTAGAGAAGAAAAATGCTTCTACCATTTTGTCATAGCACAGAACACACAAATTCTACTATTTCATGGAGAAGTAACTTAAAGGAAAAATTCCTTGGACTGAGGTGGAAGGCAGAAGGCCTTCTGCAGGTCTGCAGGTCACACAGTCTGTAAATGGTTGCATGTATTCTGGTTCTATACAAAATGCTAACAGAGCTTTTATTGAATCTGATGGTAACTGATTGTCCTTGGAGTTACAGAAATGTAGTACAAAGGAAAGGGAATATGCAGCCATGATCAAATCACAATGGCACTTCATAACTCTAACCTCTAGGTTATTTATAGTTTATTGAAATTTCACCTCACAGTTTTATTGACTTTGAATATTGCTGTGTGGAATTCATGCTTAGGCATTGCCAGTCTTGGAAAGCTGTGGAGACCCAGGTACCCTCTCATTTTTGGAAGCACAAAGATCCTGCAGCGTACTGATTTATGACTGGAGAAGTCTTAAATGCTTTTTAGTTAATTGCAGGAGAACAGGATAGAGGCAGACTTTTTTTCCCAGCTCATACTTCGCTGCTATTCTGAGAGGAGTAGAAATAAAAAAAAGTTTTCCCCATCACATTTTCCTCTCTTACTATATGTGTAGTCTCACTGAAACCTAACTCCTTTTTTTTATTTCCAGTTTTTGCTTTTTAGTAAAGGTGCTTGCTAACTTAAAATGAAATGAGGTAACATTTTAAATAACATCACAAAAACAAAGTAATTTTAAATAGTATTTTATGAATACTATTAATATGGATGAATATGAAAAAGCATAATATGAATAGGGATAACATTGCTTGCTGTATTTCATGGTTAAACCCCACCTGGCAACTAAGCACCACACAGCTGCTCGCTTACTCCCTCACCAGCAGGATGGAGGGAAGAGAATTGGAAGGCTAAAAGTGAGAAAACTCTTGGGTTGAGATAAGAACAGTTTAATAATTGAATGATGATGATGATAATCATAATGATGAATGAAAAGGAAAATAACAAAGAGAGAGAAATAAAACCCAAGAAAGGCAAGTGATGCAAATTAAAACAATTGCTCACCACCAACCGACCAATGTCCAGCCAGTTCCTGAGCAGTGCCCCCCCAGCCAAACTCCCTCCTAGTTTTATTGCTGAGCATGATGTCATATGTTATGGAATATCCCTTTGGTCAGTTGGGGTCAGCTGTCCCAGCTGTGTCTCCTCCCAACTTACTTGCTGGCAAGGCGGTGTGAGGAGCAGAAGAGGCCTTGACTCTATGTAAGCACTGCTCAGGAATAACTAAAACATCCCTGTATTATCAACAGTGTTTCCAGCACAAATCTAAAACATAGCCCCATACTAGCTGCTATGAAGAAAAATAACTCTACCCCAGCAAAAACCAGCACACTATATTAAAATTGCTCCACTATAAAAAGGCATCAGAGAGTCTTATTTTACAGTTTTCTGTCAAATGACAAAGGTCAAACTGAAAAAAACCTGGAGAACCTGAAGATGAAGATGACAGCAAAAGTGATGTCAAATCCTGTGTCTTCTTGTATTATACAGGTGGGACTGGAAGCTGAATAATACATTTTTTTTCTATATATTTCTTCTTTCCTGTTTGCAAAATAACCTGGATTTGGGTGATAGCTATGGTTTTAAAAGAACAAAACCCCGTGTCTCTCTACCGCAAAACAAAACAAGCAAAACAGAAACTGCCTGGAATTTGTCTCTGATATGGACACAATTGATACTCTCTAAGCTAAGTATTGACTTAAGCTTGTTGTCTACATTCTTTGTGTAGACACTAAATCTCATCTATTTTAGATTCCAGTGTTAAAATGGAGCAAATCTTTCTCTGGAGATGCCTTTTTCTAATTAAGTACAGAAAAAGCTTAGATAAACAAATGCTTAGTATTTAAATGGCTGAAATTAGTCAAAATAAATCCCACTTTCCCTGTTGAAACAGACCCAATGGCATAAGCCATGTGGATGTTTCTGTAATGCTGTACCTAGGGATGAGATAGAAAAATACACATAATTCTACTAAAATATTTTGCAGTAGTTTTTAAGCATTCTGGTCTTGATGCTTTTTGCAATCTTCTAATTCAGAATTCACACAGAAGTTGAAAGGTAGCTTTATACTCTTTATGAATAATAGTCATAATCTATTTAAACTTACATCACTATTTTTTTAAAAGACATCCCCTCTATCTGCATGTTGTACTTCATGTTGCAGTATATAAGATGATATTCTGCTGATATGAATAAGAGGGTGATTTGAACTTTTTCATGGCCATGTACTCTTAGATACCTTCAGACATGACTACAGTTAGCACTGCTTAGTGATAAGTATAGTGAATGAGAACTCTGGAGATTTGTCTTCAGCTTTTGGTTCAACTCCTTTTGGTTTACATTCCTTCACTCACCTGCAAAAGGTACAATGATAATACCAGTGTGTGTAAAATTACCCTGAGATTCTTGAATGGAATGTATGGCTGACATGCTGCTGAGCTCTTTGGTGCTGAACTATATATTGAGCCATAATTCAGCACTAAGCATCACCTAAATGTATGTGTATACATAGAATCATAGAACCATAGAATCATTTCGGTTGGAAAAGACCTTTAAGATCATCGAGTCCAACCATTAACCATGCCCCCTAAACCATGTTCTGAAGTACCCTGTCCACTCGCTTTTTTAATATCTCCAGGGATGGTGACTCAACCACTTCCCTGGGCAGCCCATTCCAATGTTTGGCAACCCTCTCAGTAAAAAAATTTTTCCTAATATCTAACCTAAATCTCCCTTGCCTCAACTTGAGGCCATTTCCTCTTGTCCTATCTCCAGACACCTGACAGAAGAGACAACACCCACCTCACTACAACCCCCTTTCAGGTAGTTGTAGAGAGCGATAAGGTCTTCCCTCAGCCTCCTCTTTTCTAGACTAAACAGCCCCAGTTCCCTCAGCCGCTCCTCATAAGACTTGTGCTCCAGGCCCCTCACCAGCTTTGTTGCCCTTCTCTGGACACGCTCCAGCACCTCAGTGTCTTTCCTGTGGTGAGGGGCCCAAAACTGAACGCAGTACTCGAGGTGCGGCCTCACCAGTGCCGAGTACAGGGGAACAACCACCTCCCTGTTCCTGCTGGCCACACTATTTCTGATACAGGCTAGGATGCGATTGGCCTTCTTGGCCACCTGGGCACACTGCTGGCTCATATTCAGCCGGCTGTCAACTAGCACACCCAGGTCTTTCTCTGCCGGGCAGCTTTCCAGCCACTCTTCCCCAAACCTGTAGCGCTGCATGGAGTTGCTGTGACCGAAGTGCAGGACCCGGCATTGGCCTTGTTGAACTTCATATGATTGGCCTCAGCCCATCGATCCAGCCTGTCCAGACCTCTTTGTAGAGCCTCCCTACCCTCAAGCAGATCGACCCTGCCTCCCAACTTGGTGTCGTCTGCAAACTTGCTGAGGGTGCACTCAATCCCCTCATCCAAATCATCAATAAAGATATTAAACAGAACTGGCCCCAACACCGAGCCCTGGGGAACACCACTTGTGACACGCCGCCAACTGGATTTCACCCCATTCACCACTACCCTCTGGGCTTGGCCACCCAGCCAGTTTTTCATCCAGTGAATAGTGCACTTATCCAGGCCACGAGATGCCATCTTCTCAAGGAGTATGCCATGAGAGACAGTGTCAAAGGCCTTGCTGAAGTCTAGAAAAATAACATCGACAGCCTTTCCCTCATCCGCTAGGCGGGTCATCTGGTCATAGAAGGAGATCAGGTTGGTCAAGCAGGACCTGCCTTTCGTAAACCCATGCTGACTGGGCCTGATCCCTCTCTTATCCTGGACTTGCCATGTGAGTGCTTTCAAGACAAACCGTTCCATAATCTTCCCTGGTACCGAGGTCAGGCTGACAGGCCTGTAGTTCCCCGGATCCTCCCTCTGACCCTTCTTATAAATGGGAGTCACATTGGCAAGCCTCCAGTCTTCTGGGACCTCCCCTGTTGACCAGGAACGCTGATAGATGATAGAGAGTGGCTTGGCAAGGACCTCTGCCAGTTCCCTCAGTACTCTTGGATGGATCTAGGTGTCTATTTGTCCAGTAGCTGTTTAAGTTTATTATTATTTTCAGTGGACATTCAGTCAGTAGGTTTACTGACTTTTAACAGCTGCTGACTGTTAACAGCAGCTCAGACACCAAAGATAGATTCACTTTCGTAAAGGTGAATCTAGTGTCAGTTGAAATTCTCTAGGATATTTTGCCTACTCTCCAGTTGGAGATACAGAAGAACAATGTCCTGTGTCCTAGGCCAGCTCTGTGAGGATGTCTGTGTAGATATCCTGTGGAGTTCCTGAGTCTCATGTGTCAATCTTCTGTGGATACCTAAGTTACTGGGGAGCAACTGAATAATGCCTGTGATGAACCTCTGGATGCCTGAAGACATCTAAATTCATGTATGTTGAAATGAATCTTATCAAACTGTTAGGAATCTGACATTAGTTTAGTAAGCTAAATGAACTCTCTGACGTCTTGCAGTGATAGTTTTTCTTTGCCCCTTCAAATAGGGACATCCATCCTCTAATTTATAGACCTTTTGCTGCAAGTGAAGTCTTTTTTGCATCTAAGTCTGGCATGATGACCTGGAGGAACAGAGCTTTAGGCCTAAATCCTGCAGACATCTCTGTGTATGATTAACTTCACACGCTGCACACTGAGCAGCATAATGGAAGCTAGTACATATGTGTATATGTGCAAATGCCTGCAAGATCAGGCCTTCAGCTTCTGAAGAATTGTTTGGAACTTTGCTATTCTATGGATCTGTTAGGCTGTAAGAAGAGTTATCTGTGTTTTAATACAGTCTTCTAATTTTTCCATTTTAGAGTTTTAATATTGTGAACTGAGACACAGTTTACATTAAGAAACAAACATATTACAGGAGGCTGTGTTCTACACCATCAACAAAAACAGTTTTAAAGAAACAAGCACAAAATTACTCATCTTTCTTGCACAATTCAATATGTAAACCCTGAATGAGTGGTTATATGATCTCTGTTCTTTATTGGCACTTACTTTCTCGCTTCCTGTTAAGTTTTGGTGGATATATTTGCAAATTAATGTATGTAATTACTTAGCAGCCTGTGTACGGAAGGGTTAAAAGATAGAATTTTGGTCCGTGGATGAACACTGAGCAAGAAGTAGATAACTAAAAAACGCAGTCAGTGCAGGGAACAGATAGTTTATTGTTTGAAATGCTGACCATGGGGATAAGGAGGTTGAGCAATGTTACAGGAGGTAGTACGTGCAATAATGGAGGAATACAAGGCACCACACATAATTTTGCTTACCTTGCAAAAGCCCTGCTATTGGTTAGAGTACAGTGGACGTGACTGATGGATTATGGTAATATGCCATGTGTATAGAGCCCATGAACCAATAGAAGGGATGGCTATGGCACATGCAGCATGCCTGGCCAGCGGGCATATGTGCCATAGGCTCCCTATGTTGCAATTGAGGTGTGTTTTGGCACTCATTGGCCACGAGTGTTGACACCCATTCCTCCACAAATGTATAAAATACCAGGGTTTTCCGAAGAGCAGTGGGCTGGTGTACGGCAAGGTTGCCGTTGCCTCCATGGGGACACCCACGTAAAGCTGGCACCTACCGACTGCTGGGCTGAGCTCGTGGAGCAGGATGGCACAAGAATGTATGGAAAGTACGGATGGTTCATCTTCTTCCTCACAGTCCTTGAGTCGGTATGTTAATAGGTTTTTTTTGCTTTGTAAGATACCCGTAGCGTAACGCATGTGTGTAGTTAATAAAATGCTTGCTTTTTCCCTTATAGTCAGTGTGTGTGTGTTTACCTTCTCAGGAATCCTCGAAACCACCCTAAAACACAGCCACTGAATATTGTCATTTTTACTCTAGATGTTGGTGCTTATTAATTATTTTTCTAATTTTCTGATTAATTATTTCTGTTTCTGCCTAATCAGCAGGCATACTGTGAAATATAATTGCACTTGAAGGAAAATTACGGTCTCATGAGGTGACTAAGTTTGATGCTAAATTACATAAAATATAGTAATATTCACATATGCAAGCAGGATGACATACTCTTCCTTTGTTGTGGTTTGATGACCTTTATAAAAAACAAAGAATCTTTTTAGAAACAATCAAATGTATTTCAAGACAGAATATGTGAAAGGAAATTTAAAGAATCCTAAATAAGTCCTAAATAGTCTTATGGAAAATGTACACATTTCACCTTCTTAAATTAAAAGTATCAGCCTTGATCTAGGTTCAGCATAATGCAAAATGATGTAAGCTGGCAAAAGTTCTTAAAGAAACCATGTTTGCTGCTAAAGTCAGTTACTAGTCGTTATCAGAAATAAGCTTGCAGCCTGGCATTCTTATCAACAGGAATAAGACTTCAGTACGAACAACATGAAACAGCTGCTTTTCATACACACAGAAGCCAAATTCTTTTTACCTACATTTTCCGTAATGATAAATCCCAGTTTTTAGCTGTGTCTTTATATAATGCAGTAATCATGAACTCTAAACTATTCTTTCTTGACACACAAACATGTGATTTAGGACCATCCCATGCATCTGAAGTTAAGAAAAAAAAGTCCACTAGTATTACTCTTTGACTGTATGTAACAAAAGCCCTGGCTTTGTACTTAAGCATGTACTTAGGCAGACCTAAGGAGAGAAGTTTCTCATGAGCAGAGCCTCTATATTTAATACTTGCATATTGCTATGACTGAATATGTTTTCTGTTTCAAGATGGATTCATGGCCTCTCTCTATCCCAAAATTTACGTTGGGGAGGAGAACACATTGATTCTTATGTAAAGAGTTGTGAACTTCTGGGCCTTTATGTCCAAAGGGCCATTCCAAGTTAAGAATAAAGTTTGCAATGTTGAATCATGTTCTTCCCAAATGGGTGGGAGGGGTTGGAAAAAAGGCTTGACCTTGCAGTGATGACCTACTTTGGTATTGTGGCCCCCTGGTCTTACACACAAGAAATATTATAGAATTTTCTTTCTCTGAATTATGCTACTTAGCAAAAGTTACCCTACTCTCAGTCACCTATAGAAAGTTGCTACTATGTCGGTCTACAGAGGCAAACAGACACAAATTGTTCACTTGGGTCTATCCATTCTCATTCTATAGGGAAAAAAAGGAAGAAGGTTTTTTGAGGAGAACTTCCCTGGAAGTTAATTATAGTGAAGCAAATATATACCATATGTTCTCCCTTGCTTAAAGTCTGCAGACAGGAAATACAGGTCAGAGGTGGGTAACTGAAAGGACATATGAAAAAACAGAGTTACTGTTATCATCTTTGAAGCATACAATAGTCAAAATGGTTTGCTTTTACACTGAAAAAAATATTTTGGGGGGGATGTCATCCCAAAGTGTTCCCAGTAGAAAATAGTGAAATTCATTTGTTTCAGTTGTCTGGTTTTGAAGACTTTTTGATTCCTGAGGATTCAGAAACTTGCTGTATGATTTTAAGGGAGCCCTAACCACTGATGAGTGGAAAGAAAACATATGACATGCACTTGTCAGTTTTTTACCTGAGGCAAAAAACTTTAAAGCAGACAAACTCTGCTGTCTTCAAATTTGTGTCCATTGCCTCTTGTGCTTAATGTGATTGAAAGAGTCTGGCTCTGTTTTTGACATGTACACACACCCCCCCTTTCCCATTAGGTATTTATACACATTGATAAGATCCCCTTGACCTTCTCTTCTCTTCTCTAGGCTGAACAGTCCCAATTCATTCAGCCTCTCCCCACATGACACATACTGCAAACCCTTAATCATGTTGATGGCCCTGAACAAAACAATTGAGGAAAAAGCAGTATAAGTAACATAGGGAACAGTGAACAAGCAATCATTCTGTGTAATTTCTGGATAACAATTGTTGGGTTAGGTGATAAGAAGCTCATCTCCACATACACAGAGGAACAGAGGCAGGTGGCAGAATGTGAATAATATCCTGAACATAGCTCCTCCAAGGGCCATCACATGCCTTCACAGCAGAGCAATCAGCCCATAAAAGGCTTCTGTCCACACACAGGAAAGATCACAGAGGCACAATGGCACACGAGGGAGCCCCAGTAAGCCTGTCAGGAGAATAAACCCCTGACCTGGCTCATCCCAAGGTTGTCAAAGGAGGGCTATTATTCCCATGGGCTGGGGGTGAGACCAATCATCAACAGAAGTGGTTTTCTCGTTCATCTTTTGGACTTGGTGTGCGGAAGGGGGCGTTATTGCCTAGGGGAATGGGACACATGATGGGATACAGGCTAAGAGCATTTCAGGATTGCATAAGACTTACTATGGGAAGTTTAGGGGAGGGATAAAGGTGGTTTGGAGGGGAGCAAACATAGAAAAATAGTGGGATAAGGAGTTAAAATGGGCTGGATGCATGTAAACAAGATGCTGGTCAGTATGCTTGTCTGCCCATGCCCTGTGCCTGATCAGTGCAGGCTGCCCTTTCTTCTCATTAAACTATTTCAAACTATTTTTCTGGGTAAGGAAATCTATTCTGTGTGCATGTGTCTGTTAAGGTCTGAGCCTTCAGCAACTGGAGTGGGACCATGAGTCAGAGAGCTTGTGTGTCTATGGTGCCAGCAACTGAAGTGAGTATGTGAGTGTGAGCATGTGAGCAAATATCAAGCCAGATTAGTCAGCAAGTAGGTGAAGTGGCCTGGGACAAAATGTCTCTCTGTGTGTCTAGGGGCAGGCATGTGGAGGAGCTGGCAAGTTTCCACACACACTTTCTATTAGCTGTACTCAGTTCTGATCAGGGCTATAGCTCCTTTGGCATTTCTGCTTTAATTGTTTTAAAACTACCCAGGGAGCAGAAGGCAGACTGTGGTGGGCCTGGCCAGAATTGGTAGTATCCAGTTACCCTAATAGAGTCAAAACTGTCAATGGCTACTTGTCTGCTTCTTAGAGAAGGAAGTCAATACCTTTTGCTGGTGGGGCAGAGGGGACAGGGAGAATGGGTAATGTAAAGAAACAGCAAGCTCTCTGCATGATGTCTACAAGTAGCCACATCATGACACAGACAAGGATCAAAGGCAAGGACCTGAGCTGACATACATCTCCCAAGTGAAGGAGTGAAGGAGGAGGCCCTCAGCAAGGCTCACCATAGCTCATGCACAGCTTTTCTCACAGCTGCCTGATTCCTGCACTGTGCCAGATCTGGCCTTGAGCTTGGGCAGCCAGTCCCTTGGGAGAGGAATAGAGGTTGGTGCAGCCAGGGCCCTGACATTAAGTTTACATGATTCATGCCCTGTATGATAAAATAACTGAGATGTTCAGGACACATAGAGAAAAAAAAGGAAAGGTGGTAAAATGAGAAATGGATGAAGAAAAGGAAGAGGAGAAATGTCAGCTCTGGAGGTGTTAGGAATTCTGTAGAGATATTGCTAATGACTGAGGAAGTTTATGATTTATAAGCATATTTATGATGTTTCTACATGTAAGAAGATACTCCGCTGTATGATCTCCACTGCCCCTTTGGAAACACATGTCTAAGAGTAGAAAAATATGTATAATAGCTTGAAATTTCTGCCAAATACTACTTCTTGAATAGCATATGGAACTGACTTCTAGCATATGGAAAATATTGCTTATATAAAACATTATGTAATAATTAATTAATATGTAATAATTTGTAATTTCCAGGTGACTGGAAGCTGGCAAATATTGTCCCAGTTTTCAAGAAGGGTAAGAAAGAAGACCCTGGTAATTACAGGCCTGTCAGTCTCACTTTGGTGCCTGGTAAAATCATGTAGAAGCTTATTCTGGGAGTTACTGAAAAACACTTGAAAGACAATACAGTCATTGGTCATAGCCAACACGGGTCCACAAGGGCAAAGTCCTCCTTAATTAACTTAATTTCCTTTTCTGACAAAGTCACCCATGTAGTTGACCAAGGGAAGCCAGAAGATGTGGGTTTTGGCAATGCTTTTGGTACTGTCTCTTACAGTGTCCTTCTGGACAAAATGTCCAGCATACAGCTAGACAATTCCATGATACTTTGGGTGAACCATTGGCTGACGAGTTTGGCTCAAAGAGTTATAGTAAATGGGGTTACATCAGGCTGGTGGCCAGTCACCAGTGGGGCTCCGCAGGGCTCAATTATAGGGCCAGTGCTCTTTAACATTTTATAAATGATCTGGATATATGAATCAAATGTACGTTAAGTAAGTTTGCCTATGACACTAAATTAGGAGGAACTGTGGGCTCCTTTGAGTGTAGAGAGGCCTTACAGAGAGATCTGGATAGGATAGAGAGCTGGGCAATCACCAACCATATGAAATTTAAGAAGAGCAAGTGCTAGATTCTCCACCTGGGAAGGGGTAATCCTGGTTATACTACAGGACAAGAAGCTGGAGAGCAGCCCCGTGGAAAGAGATTTGGGTGTTTGGGTTGATGGCAAGTTGAATATGAGTCAACAGTGTGCCCTGGCAACCAAAAGGACCAACCATGTCCTGGGGTGCATCAAGCACAACATAGCTAACCAGTCGACGGAGGTAATTGTCCCACTCTACACTGCACTGGTGTGGCTCCACCTTGAGTACTGCATGTAGTTGTGGGCACCTCAATATAAGAAGGACATCAAACTATTAGATTGTGTCCAAAGGAGGGTGACCAAGATGGTGAAAGGTCTCAAGGGCAAGACATAGAAGGAGCAGCTAAGATGACTTGGTTTGTTCAACTTGGAGAAGAGAAGGCTGAGAGGTGCCCTCATCGCAGTATACAACTTCCTCAAGAGGGGCAGTGGAGAGGGAGGTGCTGATCTTCTCTCTCTGGTGACCAGCGATAGGACATGAGGAAATGGAATGAAGCTGTGCCAGGGGAAGTTGAGATTGGACACTAGGAAAATGGTCTTCACTGAGAGGGTCGTGGGTCACGGGAACAGACTCCTCAAAGAAGTGGTCGTGGCACCAAGCCTGTCAGAGTTCAAGGAATGTCTGGATGATGCTCTTAGTGATATGATTTGGTTTTAGGTAGTCCTGCAAGGAGCAGGGAGTTGGACTCAATGATTCTTATGGGTCCCTTCCAACTTAAGGTGTTCTATGATTCTGTGATTGCTCACCAAGAGTGAAGTGCTCAGTAGCAAATCCTTCTGGTCAAAATAGTAATTTTTACATCAGTGCAATTACTGTTAGCAACTTGGAATAAAAAGGTCAGAAAAAATTACTTTCTATAATTACCAATTTATCAGAACAGCTCCCAGCAATTTCCAAAATGGAATTTGGAGTTACATCTTTTTCTACCTTCTTAAAGAACCTTGAAGTATTTTGTATTGTATTTCCAAGTGATGCTGTACAATGTGAAGGAGACTGAAAAACCTGAATAAATGAACAGAGGTACTGTGTTGACTGCAATGCAGCTTTCCTTCAGTGAATACTTCTTTAACTATATTTTAATACAGAATTCAATATGGACAGCCAGATATTCAGCTGGTATAAGTCACTGAACATAGTAATACATTGTGAGTTTATAGACTATATATATATATGTTTTTGTGTAAGTGAAATAAATGCAGGAACCAAGACTGAATTTAATACTTCACTCAGAGTGATCAATTTCCTTGCAAATCAGAATTCCTTTTATTGCTTTTCTGAATTTGGTACAAGGAAAATAGGGTAAAATTTCTGAGGTCTTTGATATGCAAGTGTTTAGATTAGAAAATTGTTGGGTAGTCTTTAAGTTTAAGCTCTGTAAATCTAGAAGACTACATATCCAAACATAAAAATAATCATTTCATTTTACCTTTCAAAAAATAGAATTACCATATATCACTTGAATAGGTCTGTGATTTACTTTTACAGGGGAAAAGTGGTAATTAGTACATGCAGTTTGACTCTTTTATTTCCATGGGCTAAAGAAAGTCTGGGCAGTTGAAAGGAGAAGAAGTGTAAGTCAAAGGCGTATCACAGTGGTAAGCTTCTCAGCCACAAGTGACTCCATGTTGGAAGTTCAATTCAACTTCCATTGCATTTACTATGGAAATAATGGTAATCAAAATACCAGAGATAATACTGACTGCATTTTATAGACATTTATGCATTCATATATAAATATGCATGGGTACATACATACATACATAAATATGAGAATTTTGATGCTGAATGTTGGTTGTGTCTATGGCAAAATATTCATTGCCTTAGTTGATATCAATACATTTAGGACTTTCTGGCCTCTCTCCTCCACAATTGCTTTTCATTTCACCTTCCCCTCCTCAACATCAGCACTCCTGGAGATAAGTAACTAGTTCAAAGTTTTAACCAGTGTAGGTAAGTGTCTGTGTACATATTTGTACACATACAAATACGCACACACAGAGACACACACATATATATATATACTTATATACTTATATACTTATATATGTATGCAACTGCAGGAGAGTGTCAGGTATCCTGCAAAAACAAATTGTATTACCATTTTAATTACAAGTTTGACATTACGTTGCAGAAGTTATTTAGGACTTGCTTGCATGCTTTATTTTCCCCTAGGAACTGTTATAATGAACTTTAAAATCCTAGTTGTTGTGCTAGTAGATTTTCATTCACATAACTGCTTCAATAAATGACAAAAGTTAATTGCAGGGAAAGCTTGCACATTTGTCTTCTTTGAACTTTTCAATGATTGCCTGTTGTCTGACTTCAAGGATGTGAAAGCTCAAATTTCAATACCATACAGAAAAGGAATGAAAGAGGGGGGAAACTCTCCTCAATTATCTTATCCTTCAGCAAATTTTTGACATTTCACTCAAAGAAATTATTGTTCACACCTACAGTTTGTTCTGTCTACTATCATCTCAGAGCACACGAGGAGGTGGTAGAAATTGGGATGATTATGATGAACTTCTTCTATCCATCATACACATTAACAATGATGTGTCTCATAGTCATTCTGGCACTCAAAAAATGTTATTTCTTATCTCATAATAATACCCACTGTTGTGGTTTTGTCACATCCCAATTTCTCAGGACGACAACTCAGGTTCGCCGATTCCCAGGTCAGGATTAAGGTGAAACAACACCAGCGATCCTTTAACTCACAAAACTCAACTTCTATTCACTCACAACAAGACTTGGCATGAAACTACATCAGTAAACCATGTAACATGTGCTAACCATGCGTCACCAAACATATACTACAAGCCTTGCTTATTTGGGGATCAGTTCAGGGAAGAAAATAAGGAGATCCCTCCTGTTGAGTCACGAGGTTCAGAGTGGACTCCCTTGCTTTCCAGACTCCCTCTCAGAGAGGAACCTAGGGGTGGCTGGATCCACTTCTAGTCCCAGACTTGGTCAACGGTTTTATGTCTAAAGGGATGAGGTGTAGGGATGGGGGGGGGGGGGGGGGAAGAGGCAAAGAGAGAGAAAGAGAAAAAGAAAAGACAAAGATTGCACCAGTCCTGGGTCCAGCATTGGTCCACCCCATCTACAGGTCAGTTCTGGAGGGTGTGCATATGTGGGGCTTCAGTTCATGACCTTTTATAATCTCCTTGCCCCTCCTTCAGGCAGGCACTTGAACTCATTAGGGTAATTAGGTGTCATGCACGGTTTGTGCTTTCAGAGCATTTGGGAAATGGGTCAGTGGGCTTGCGGGTCATTTGGGGAGTAACTTCTCCCTCCCTGCAGGTATGACCGTACTTTGACCTTTGGCTGTACATGGTGGTCTGCCCTCAATGTATCAGAACACTGTGCAACCTCCAGGACACACTTGTCCTGTTGCTAACCTCACCTGTTCCTCACCTGTGGTTTGTTGTTATATGCAGGGTTCATTGTTATGCAGAACTTGCCCCATGACAATGCTTGAGACATTAACTCTTTCAGTCTCACAGGCTTTCTATTGGGATTATACATCTGCAGAACTACAATTATCTTTTAGACAGTGTAAGTAATTGATTAGTCAACAAGTTTCAGTAATTTCTCATGCATAGAGTTATAATAGGTAAGGGAGCTAAAAGAAGTTATACTGTATGTTTTAAAGATAAAAACAACAGTTGCATATTGTGCTGGTTTTGGCTGGAACAGAGTTAATTTTATTCACAGGAGCTAGATAGGGCTATGTTTAGGATTTGTGCTGAAAACAGTGTTGTTAATACAGGGATGTTTTCATTATTACTAAGCAGTGCTTGCACAGAGTCAAGGCCTTTTCTCCTTCTCACACCGGCCCACCAGCGAGTAGGCTGGGGATGCACAAGAAGCTGGGAGGAGATAGAGCTGGGACAGCTGACCGCAGATGACCAAAGGGACATTCCATACCATACAACATCATGCTCAGCATATAAAGCTGGGGGAAGAAGAAGGAAGGGAGAGACATTCGGAGTGATGGCATTTGTCTTCCCAAGTAACCACAATGCATGATGGAGCCCTACTTTCCTGGAGATGGCTGAACACCTGCCTGCCTATCGATAGGAAGTGGTGTATCAGTTCCGTATTTTGCTTTGCTTGCATGCACAGCTCTTGCTTTATTTATTAAACTGTCTTTGTCTTAACCCATGAGTTTTCTCATTTTTACTCTTCCGATTCTCTCCCCCATCCCAGTGGTGTGGAGTGAGTGAGCAGCTGTGGTGCTTGGTTGCTGGCTGGTGTTAAACCACAACACATGTATATACTAAAGATCTGCTAGTATATTCCTGCTCCCCAGCAAATTCTGCAGATAATGTCAAAGAGTTAGATTTTCCAAAATAGATGTGAATTCATGTGCATGCATATAATCAGCATATTCCTCACAGTCCTCTTAAAAATATGGCATAATCAAAAAGGCAGGCTTTTTTCTCACATTAATCTACACCTAATGCTCTATGTAATACCTTTTATTATCCCACATAACATAGATTTGACATCTACTGTGAATGTTGATAACCTTTGGTATATCCAAAGTCTGATCCTTAGCAATTAGCAAGGATATTAATAATATTATATTATAATAGTGTAGAACTTGTGTGGTCACTTAGTTTAATGAAATATATGATCTCTCTCTCTAAATCCTGAATCTGAGAAATAAAATGAATTTCTCCTTCCTTTTTCTTCTACACTTATGGATCAGAATAACACCTTAATAGTGGAACATAAAGCTAGAAGGATATAATGGTACCTGTAAAAGACTCGTTTCTGCCCCTCAATCTTAGGCTCAGTCTGTGCTAGTTCTGTTTCGTGTTATGATTTGTGATAACTTGGTCTTGTTTGTAATTCCTGAAGTGCTGCTACAGAAAGTATGGTCTTGAAAGGCACAGGAAAGCTGTTGATG
The DNA here is from genome assembly GCF_026419915.1 of Harpia harpyja. Taxonomy (NCBI): domain Eukaryota; kingdom Metazoa; phylum Chordata; class Aves; order Accipitriformes; family Accipitridae; genus Harpia; species Harpia harpyja. The sequence goes on from NC_068969.1 coordinate 59,039,470, forward strand.
CCTTCCAGGGAAGCAGCAGAGCCTGCCAGGGTTGGCCTTCTTGGCTGTCCCCAGTTTCCCTAGTCCATGCTTGCCTGCCCACTCTGGTGCACATAGCACTTCTCTCATATGTCTACCCTCTCCATTCTGGCTTTCTCTGCAGACCTTCTGTAACACTTTTCCCCTTCCTCCATCCAGAGTGCAGTTGTGAAAAACATCAACCAAATCTTCCATCCCAGCCCTGAACTTCTTCCTGATCAAGTAATTGACTTTTGCTTGACTAAACAGGCTTTCCAGTGGAAAGTTTACTGACATTCTTGAAGTGCAGATCTACTACCTAGATCATCTGAAAGTAGAATCAAAATTTTCCAACTTCAAATCACTGTCTTCTCTGGTGCAACTGATATGAAAGTAGCAATTAAGAGAAAGGCCCCAGGAAGCTTCCTTTTCTAGTAGTTCCATATCTAGTATAATGAGGTCCGTTTGTTGCTTTGTACTGACCCAGGATGAGTGAAGAGCACCCACAATTTTGGCATTTCAGTTTTTCTTAGTCATGTACCATGTGTTGTTCATTGTCTTTATAGTCTCAGTGAGATAGGTTACCAAACTGCTTGTACTGAAATTTTCCTTGGAGTAATTTGTAATTGAGGTGAGAGGAATGTAGATCTGTGACTTTTACTTTTGGTTGTGCCTACAAAGATAGCTTTATGAAGTGTAATTAAGTCCTTGAATACTGTTGTCCTTTTGGCACTGGTCATCTGGACAAGCTGTTTAAATCAATGTGCAAAAAAACCCCCAATGTGAATAAAAAAATAAAATCAATGTGAATAAATACATGCATGTCTCTTTGTAGTTGAGGAAAACATGTTTCAAAGAAACTTTAAAAATTGTTAACCTATCTGTAGTGTGTATTTAGGTTCTTTTCTAATTTTGCTCTTAATACTAAACTCAACCCCTCCACAAGTTTTGCTGGAGAACAACATGTATTCAGTTATTCTGGTGCAATCTTGTGATTGCAAAATAGCAAGTACTGAAATCCTTCACATGCCTCCTTTACTGTGAAAAGCAGAAGGGAAGTGCCAGAACAGTCACAGAGAGTTTCTTATAATAACGTGACACATAGATACAGTTGCAGTGGCATTTGTTAATTCTATACTATTAGTAGCCATAATATCTTCTCAGAAACATTACCAGTACACATTTCATAATGTTTATTTTCACTGAACTAATGAAGTAAATACATGTTCTTGAACACACAATGAAACATTCATGGCAGTAGCACTTAACTATGTACATTTCAGGTCACTGCAGCAAACAAATATCTTCCAGATATTAACAAATGTGTCCTTGTAGCATTCTAGGGAACACAAATTAATAATCCTACTTTGCACAGGGAAAACAATGAACAGAGAAGCAAAGTGCTCAGAGCTGCACAGGGAGCATTATGCAGAGGTGGGAACAGTTGGCATTTATGCCTCAGGCATTAACTCCCCCCTTATTATCTTAGCTCAGGTTCCTAGTTATAATTAGACACACAGTCCTTCCGACTGTTTCCAGGTTGGCTTCAGCTCTGCCTGGGATCTGAAGAAGGGAAAAACAGCCTTCAGAAAAGGGACAGGGCTTAGACTTGAACCTGATCTTGACTTTGCTCTGTAGCCTCTGTAGGCACTGCAGGTAAGCTACGTTACAGCAAAACAGATTTCTGGGGAAGATGCTGAGTATTCCCCAGAAATCTTACAAAGGAACTGTAAGATTGAGCCTGTGTAGTTAACCTCATGGTTTCACAGTGCCTGGGACACTCTATATCACTCTGAAATAAGATGTGCCCTAGTTTACACTTACTGACATCTCTGGTACCAACCTTTTGCTTGTGTTTTATAAGAATTAGAATGATAGAACTTATTTGAGTTTGGGGGGTTTGGAAACTATGCTGAGGCACCTGTGTGTGCAGGTATGTGAATCCATCTGCATTGGTCCATCCACTAGTGCCTAGCAGTGAGGCTTTGGGTGTTTCTGCTGCATTTGGTTATGTCACGTGTGGTGCTGAAGGAGCCTGAAGGACCTGTGCAGGCCTCAGACTAGGTTGTCAGTGCTGTACTGTTCCAATACTTCCCTCTGTGAAATTAATCATCTCTAAATAGGGTAATAATGAAAATGCTTGGGAAATAAAGTGGTCAATCCAGAACACCCCTGGGTGAGAAAGGGAGTGAAACCCAACAATAATCTTTCTTGAATGACAGGAGGGTTCTCTCACGTTGGGCCTTGACATGCAGCTCATGCACAGTTAATACTGTTTCTCATCCTGAGCAGCGACTCTGCTCTGTGGTGAGTGGCTTATGCAGGACAGACACTGTCTTCCCCATCTCAAACTCCCAACACAGCTCAAGCAGATGGGGAAGGTTTCGGGACTCAAAAATGGCCTTGGTGATTCAGCAGTGGCTCAGTCTCTAAGCTCCAGAGACTCCTGGTTCAATCCAGCAGTAGTCTTCTCACTGGCTTATGTATTTTTGTAATACTGGGACACAACATAACTCTTTGTCACAATGGAGTTAAAAACAGAAATTCCCATTCCCATTGCATTGTGTAGGAGAACGCTGTTGGGGGAAGGGAGAGGAAACTTTGACTAATGATAGCCTTCATTGGAAAACACTGAAGTGGGGGCAGTGGAAAGCATGGGAGAAGGAAGAGAAATTGTATCATCTGAGGTCATTGGACAATATATTAATGAAATTCCTGATTACGCTCCACTCCCATATGGAGGCACTGACAGCAGCAGAATATTTACCCTTTCCATTTACCTGGATCTACTTCCATTTCCTTGAATGTTTGGTACAACATGACTCACAGGACTAGCAAAGGCTGTGGAATGAGAACACTCAAACCTGGCAGCTCTACTCACCCAACTCCATGCAATCAAAAAATGCGACCACTTAATCCATGCAAAGAGATTTGCTGTGGGGGAGAAACTGTGCTGCTCTTTCCTGTGCTTCCATACTTGATGCCCCAAAGAAGGAATTCAGGATTCCTACAGTCCGCAGTGATGGTGGCAGATGGACTTTCTCCAGGATATTAGTTTCCTATTCCACATTGCTGGTACAGATCCTCAGTGTAGCCGTTTCTATCTAGTGCTTCAGGTGCAGATCTGTGGTGCATGAGGATGATGGTGAAAGCTAGTGACTGGCTCTGATGGTACAGCAGAAAAACCACATAGTTAAAAAGGAATAATACAGCGTGCACCCAAAATCAATGCAGAGAAATTAGCCCACAGTCCCTTTGGTTGGAGTAGCCTAGATTTTTTTTGATTAGCACCTGTGGTTCATGATCAACATCCAAGAGAGAACTTAGTGATCATGGTAAAAATGGCTTGGGAATTTCTTTCCTCATTCTATTGCTTTGGTGTAGAGTTTTCCTTGGGAGGTTTGTATGAATAAGAGAAATGCCAGGCCCATATCTGTGGGGTAGCTAAACAGCTGAGGGTGTCAGGACCCACTGCCTAAGGGATTATCTCTGATTAGTGAAAATCAGTGTCATGGCTACATTTGCACACGATCAAATGTGGCAGAAAAGACTTAACTGCAAGGTTCAAGCAAACAACTTGAACTTCACTCACAGACTTAAGTGCAAGGTTCAAGCAAATTATTTATTTGAACTTCATTTGCAGACTTACACCACTATTGCAGGTTTTACAGATACAATGGAGAAATACACTATTGCAATTTTTAAAGCAAGAGTAGTACACTATTACAACCACAAGCAATTCACAGACAACCACAAGCACACACATGTTTACAAACTTAAAGCATAAACAATATTCAGTTACCCCTCCAGGTAAGAGCTCTCAATCCCAGGGAAGCTACCTCAACCAGTGTCCCAGTCAAGGTGGGTAAGGGTCTCCTTCACAAGCCAACTGTATAGTTGGAGAAGTGAGTCCCCAGTTTCAACCTGAATCTTAGGGGTTTTATCCCCTGATTTGTGGAATGGTGTGTATGACTATGTGTGAGTAGATTATGATATATGCTTAAGTGGATTATGTATATCTGACTGGAGTTTCCCCTTATCTTTCCTTTGCTGGTCTGTGATTTTTTGAATACACAAAGTTGTCATTTGAAACTGAAGCTGAAACCCTCCAGCTTTTTTTTTTACCTTGCTTCCTCAGGCAACTGAATAGTGGTTGGACTGAGACTCGGGGCATACTATTTGTTTAGGGATTTCAAAGCTGAGATCAGGTTTTGGTTCTTCGAATGGTGCAGCCACTGCCCTATTTAGTTTAGGGCTTATCAGACAACCCAGGGCTAAGCTGTCTACACAGCTCCCCAAGAGTCATCTCTGCAGAGAGACAGGGCCTCAAGGCAATCTAAGACTGCGTTGCTTTTGTAATCCCCCATGAATCGCCTGTGTGCACTAAACATAGTGAAACTTGTTTGTGAGCTATGAGCTGGACAATCCATACATCAACACAGAATAGTAGTATTCTATCTATCTCCCTAGTTCTGAACAAAAGTAATTGGTGTATCTATCTCTAATGAAGGTGACATACAGAATAGGAAGGCCATCAGCTGAGAGGCTAATGTCTGTAGTCACAGGAAATACCTGCTCTGGAAAGAAACTAAATACTTAAGGAGACAACCAAAATCTTTGATTTGTCATGCAGGAACTTCTCCAGATTAAGGAAAAAGGAGAGTCAAAAGGGCTCTGCCGGACTCTTCTGAATCCTGAGACACTAGCAAGCTTTCCTGCCTGACTCACCACAGTGCATTTCAAGGAAAAGTACAAAGCGCAGTAAAAAATAAATTGTTGACTCCCCAATGGGTGACAAAGTGACTCATGACAGCTGAGCTTTTCAACCAGAAGCAATGAGAATTCACTGTTCTATCAAGCAGCCACTGGACCCAAAAACTGTCCATACCAATGTAAAAACAACCTTTGCTCCAGACATTTGGATTTTGATCACTTCTTTGCTAAACTAATATCTTAGCTGAGAAATTCATAACAATAAAAAAACTTGATGAATTAAGGAAAGGAACAAATATTACTCACAGAATTCCCTTCCTCTGCATAGCCTGGAAAGCATAATTCATATGAAAAGTTGCAACGAAACCTTTGTATGATCCATATCATCTACTGTCTTTACTGTTTGTAGCCAAAAGCCTGGTGTATTGCAATGGTGAGTTCCTTTAAAAACCCAAATTGCAAGAAACCATCACTAGTCAAGTTATTCAATTTATTTTTTTTAATAAGTTTGAAATTTATCAATCTCTAGCAGGGGATGAAAGGAGATGAAAAAGAAATCTACTTACATTTCGTGTGTTGCTTGTCTCCCAAATTATTAGAACCTTTTTTGAAAACAAAATGTAGGAAAGCCTTAGTGTATTGGGTTTGTGTGGTGGGGTTTTGGTAGCAGGGGAGGGGCTGCAGGGATGGCTCCTGTGAGAAGCTGCTAGAAGCTTCCCTGGCTCCAAATAGGACCCACCTCTGGCCAAGGCCGAAACCATCAGCGACGGTGGTAGCACCTCTGGGAGAACAGATTTAAGAGGGGAAACCTGCAGCAGGGGAGGAGATTGGAATGTGAGAGAAACACCTATGCAGACAGCAAGGTCAGTGAAGAAGGAGGGGGAGGAGGTGTGCTGAAGGAGGGGATGCCCCTGCAGCCCATGGTGAGACGGCAGGCTGGCCCCCTGCAGCCCATGCAGATGAACAGTGGAGCAGATGCCCACATGCAGCCTGTGGAGGACCCCATGCCAGAGCAGGTGACTCGTGGCTGTGACTCCATGGGAAAGCCCCTGCTGGAGTAGTCTGTGCCTGAAGGACTGCAGCCCGTGGAAAAGGACCCACGCTGGAGCAGTTCATGAAATCTGCAGCCCTTGGGAAGGACTCACCTTGGAGAAGTTAATGGAGGACTGTCTCCTGTGGGAGGGACCCCACACTGGAGCAGGGGACGAGTGAGAAGTCCTCCCCCTGCACCATTGGGGGTGAGGAGGTAGAAAAAATTAGAAGTGGAGCTGAGTCCAGGAAGGAGGAAGGGGTGGGGGTGTTTTAAGATTTGGTTTTACTTCTCATTATCCTGTTTTGATTTGATCGGTTGCAAATTAAACTGATTTTTTTCCCCAAGCCAAGTCTGTTTTGCCTGTGACCATAAGTGGTGAGTGATCCCTCCCTGTCTTTGTGTCGACCCACGAGCTTTTCTTTATACTTTCTCCTCCTCATCCCACTGTTGGGGGGAGGAGTGAGCAAGCGGCTTTGTGGTGCTTTGTTGCCAGCTGGGCTTAAACCACAATACTTAACTATGTGTACCTGTTCATTCTGAGTCCATTTCACACCTTCATCTGCATACACAAACAGGAGCTGCCCTTGTGGTGCTGAAGTTCAAGTGTATTGCAACCAGCTTGTGAAGCCTGTTTGCTGACTGACAGAACAAAAGACTAAGAATAAATAGGGAAGACTGGATTTTGGATTAGAGTGTAGCAGTAGAGTGTAGAGAGTGTCTCCAATATGAAGAAGTAAACAGCTAAGGATAAAAGTGCTCAAGCGTTCATTTGATGCAATTTCCCTCTGAGATCACTCTTTTAGTTTAAAAGTGAAATTTCCTCTTCATGAATAACAGTATGCAAAGAAAGATCTCAACAGAACTGAGATGGATTCATTGCTTTCTCTGAGCTGTGAATTCTCTACAGGTTGTGAAAGTGCTCCATCTAAATGGTATTGGCTATTTTTACAGCAAGTGCTAAAGGCTCTTAGTGCTTTTTCCTCAGTACTGTGTTTTGTTCCTCCTACCCTGGTCTTTCCAGCACACACAGCCCCACCAGGACTGGGTTCTTCAGCAGCTTTGTAAATTTCAAATGCCTAATTTAGGCACTGTTACAATCCAGTCTGTAGGTAGCTGGGAAAAAAATAAAAATAAATTTTTAAAAAGTGAACTGTTTCAGCTAGTTGGAATTCTCCTGCTAGTCTGTGCACCTCTAAGGTGGAGCATAAAAATAATCTGGATGCCAGACTCCGATACTAATTTAGTTGTACAGAATAACCTACATGCTGGACCATGGGAATCAGCTCTCATAGTCTCTAAGGGAGGATTAAAATCACACAGTACATCTAAAAAGGTTCACACTATGAGTTCTGGACCAGAGTGGGACTAAGTTGTGGCATTTAGTTTTGATGTCTGTCCAAAGTATAAGTGCCAGACACTCTGCAGACAGTGCTCAGAGGGAGGGAATAGACTGCAAACCTGTAAAAACTCTGCCCTCCATGAAGATGCATTCCATCTAGTAAGCTGCCTATTGCTTAGATGTCTGAGTTCCTGTTAAGGATAGCCTCCCATGCAAAAATTACAAAGACAAGACTTGGTCTTACAGCAAATTCATTTGTGCCAGCTCACTGAACACTTTCAATTTCCTTTGAGGAAAATGAGTCATCCCCTATGTTTATGAATAATGGTAATGACCTGGATATTATGTCAGGTCTGCTTTAAGGAAGTACCCTTATGCTTAAGCCATCAGAAACTTACCTGTATTGATTCTATATCTGGGAATCCTCCAAGCAGAGTAAAGATACAGTTCTGACAGCTCTGTCCTTATTACTAAGGGTGGAATTCAACCCTACCAGGCTTTTAAATGTCAGCATTACTTTTTATCTTGACATTGTCCAATAACGGACCCAATGGACAGGCCCCTGAGAAATGTGTTACTACACATGTGCTACTACCAGACATTTTCACTTTTGGAGAAGGAGTAGACAGGTTCACCTAGTGTACTAGGTGGACTGTCAGACATGGAGATACCCCTTCTCCTTCAGAAGGCTGGTGACAAAGACAGGAAAGGCTGACTTAAGGCTGAAAGAATTCCACTGAATTCTTCACTGAATCTCCAACTCTGCTGACCCCACTGTGATTACAGACCAGAAGGAACAGCTGTGGAAAAATGAAGGTTGAGGAGATGTCAACAGTCAAGCTGGAGAACCATGGTCCTTTTTCTGCCTCCTCACAGTTGCTACAGGACTGCGGTTGGGTGGCTGTGTGACCCATGTTCTGACATGGTACAGCAGCTGCTTGTCACAAATACTTGTTTGGGGTAGGGGCACAGACTCCATTTCTCTTTTTCCAAAATCCAGTAATCTTCAGCTCTGTGCTGTGCCTCTAAGAGATGGAATGAAACCAGCAGGACCTTGTCATAATGAAACTTGCAGGACGCTGTCTCTCAAGTCAGAAATCTTGCCTACTGCAGATCACTGTGACATTTCCCTGCATGGCCAGGTCAAGTTCTTATCACTAAGTGTTCAGCAATTCCTAGCCTTGGTTCAGATTAAGTCCAAAAGCTATTTGAGAAGTAATTTCATGCTTCTGAAGGATGCATTTCCACATTTGTCTGAGATGTGGCAGATTTGTTAGTCAGTCTCACTCTGAAGTACATCTTCACTACTAGAACTTACTGATAGTGCTCTTACTGTCACCAAAATTCATATATTAATATGAACAATATCTTGGGACTAACATGGAGCACTCTGGATAAAATGTTTTCATTTACAGGAAAGTAGGATCACTAATGGCTTAGCATAATCTGTATTTCTAATACCATTAAGGACTGTAGAATGATACTAATTTGACTGGCTTACGACAATTTTATTCTGTGCAAACTCATGGAAGGTTGTGTACCCATGTAATGGAAATAGGCAAAGCAAATTAGGCACAGAATAATCACAACTGAGATTTAAAGAAATGGAAGAATTAGGAGTTGATGACTACCTTGTATAAAAATTATACTCATAGACATTTTACAGGTAGCCCAAACTTTTAGATCTACTATTCAGGGCTTGCCACAGCTCTAGAAACTTGCTTTAAGGTTTGGATATTTCCTATTCTGTGTATGGGGAAAGGGTGACATAGCAGTTCCAATTATGCAGGAGGGTCAAATGTGAGCGTAATCCAGGTTACGCCATGGTCTCTGCGGTATTTAAGCTGAAGTTACTAACTACCCATCTGGCTCTAGAGTGGATTTTGTGGTTCAGGTGGGGTCTTTTTTGCTACTGGTACCTAAGCCTTTTCTAACTTGCCACTACAGTACACTACAGAAACAGCAGTGATTTCACCCTGTTGACCTTGCTAAATCATTGATGCACTGTCTGCAACCTATTTAAATCTTATAAATTCTCACCCAGGCTTTTTTCAGCATCAATTCAAAGGGGGTTATATTCCTATGAGAGGGAGTTACTACTCTGGTATGCTTGTGAGGGTTGGTAGATGATTTTAACTTGAGTCACCTACCTGACATCTGGAATGGGCCCTGGCTTGGGTATCAAAGAGCGTAGACAGAAGTCTTTTCTATATGGGGCTAGACAAGAGGATTTTTCATTCTTCCCTTCCAAGCAGCGCACATAAAAACTGGACAAGTGGTTAATACCCACCTCCCTCTCCTAAAGAATCTTCAAACCCTGTGATTATTCCTGCTCTTGGCAAAAACTTCTGATCACTGATTTGAGCTAAATGCTGGCCTAACTCATTCAGTGACTTTCCTCCATTGCAGATATGCTTGGGACAATTGATATATGTGGTGGGAACACATTGTTAACTTAAACTGTGAAAGTACTCAAGTCACGTTCAGGAAAAACAGGGAGGGGAACAGCTTTCTCTTTAGGCCATTTTTCCTTGTTGTAGAGAAGAATAGATTGTACTGTGATGTCAGAGAACAATGATAGTTAGGATAGTACCCTCCAGTGAGAATGGGACTTCTCAGATGACCAACTGGCAGTTAGTGAAGCACTCAGCAGTGTACAGTATCCTGTCCAAGACTGCAACACAGGATGAAGCATAGATGATGATCCCTCCCACACCGTATGTAAAAACTTGGCCCTGAAAACAGTTGTGCTGACCAGCAGAGGCTGGGCAGCCAGTAAATGTACTGACATGAAGCAGATGATTAAATTTTAAGCTGTGGCTAAATGAGTTGAAATGTTCTTTGATATGATAAATATGCTCATAACATCCTTCTTTTTAAAACAGCAAATCCACAGAACATTGAAATGCCTTTTCCTGGGATTTATCAAAAGCAGTATATTTTTGTACCTGTGGTGGAATGATTTTATACCAAATGTTAAAGCTGATGATTAAACAGAACTATTTTTATATGTACCCATGCCCAGGATCAATGGATCAATGTAAATTAGAGAAGTATTTTGGTTTGCACATGGAATAGTTGCATTTCCCACAAGTTACACTATGCTAAAGTAGCTCTTTTTACTCTCAGTAAGCTAGAAAGTTACCTTCACTTTTCTAAGTATTTGCCTCAGGGAAGCCAACTGCACTCTTGAAAATTAGGTTGCCCCTTTTTCTCTATTCTGAGTTGGACAGGCGAAAACAGATCTGAGGGAGTCCTGCCTTGGGTCTTTATGAAAATTTGAATTAAAGATCACACAGTAGAATGAAACTTATAGCACAATGTGGCTGAATTTTGTATCTCATATAGTAAGTATACTAACTGTCAGGTGTACAAGTTCCTGTTGGCGTTAGAGCTGATTGTTAACCTCTCATGAATCTCTACTGATAATCAATGTCTTTCACGTGAAGGTAGGTGTCTCTACATGACAGCTGTACTACCCCTTTTAGCTGTTGCATAGACAGTCTGTCCTCTCCATTCATGAACACCTAGACTCCAGGTGCTGGAGATTTCCAAGCGTCCCCATGGGCAAAGTTCAGTTTCCATAACAGTTAGACCTGAATGAGACCTAGAAGATGCAGAGACCCCACCTCAAATGGCAAGCACAGGAAATTTTGCAGATAAGTTAGTTAGAAAAATGCTTTTATTTTCAAACTCAGGATATCTGTAGTGGAATCTATTGATGGTTAGGAAGTACTGTGCAATTCCATTAAAACGGGATGTGTTTTCGGGTAGTAGTGCAGTAAGAACCAAGAGAAGGCGTGCATGGAATACATGTTTCAGTGAAAATTAGGAAAACACAAGCTGCCAGAGATTCCTGGAGTCAGGCCTTTAGGCTATGGAATTTTATGATCAGGCAGTATAACTGCTTGCCTGGACCAGAGACCTGTCCCTTCAGTCAGGTGGTGGTTATGATGTTGTCATGGTTTAACCCTATCTGGCAACTAAACACCACACAGCTGCTCACCCACTCCTCCCCCATGGGATGGGGGAGAGAATTGGAAGAGTAAAAATGAGAAAACTCATGGGTTGAGATAAAGACAGTTTAATAGGTAAAACAAAAGCCACGCACACAAGTGAAGCAAACCAAGGAATTCATTCACTACTTCCTATAGGCAAGCAGGTGTTCAGCCATCTCCGGGAAAGCAGGGCTCCATCACGTGTAATGGTTGCTTGGGAAGACAAGTGCCATAACTCTGAACATCCCCCCCTTCTTTCTTCTTCCCCCAGCTTTATATACTGAGCATGACATCATATGGTATGGAATATCCCTTTGATCAGTTGGGGGCAGCTGTTCCAGCTGTGTCCCCTCCCAACCTCCTGTGCACGCCCAGCCTACTCACTGGTGGGGCAGTGTGAGAAGCAAAAAAGGCTTTGACTCTGTGCAAGCACTGATTAGTAATAATGAAAACATCCCTGTATTATCAACACTGTTTTCAGCACAAATCCAAAACATAGCCACATACTAGCTACTATGAAGAAAATTAACTCTATCCAAACCAAAACCAGAACAGATGTGAAAAGTATTTTTCAGAAAGAGCTGCAACCCTGTGTTGGGATATCTACTGCATCCTTCAGGAATCTCAGTGGCAGCTGATTATTGTCACCAGCAGAAAACAGCCCATTTGTTCTGATGGTAGTTTTTGGATTCTGGTTTTCTTATTGTTTGCTATATTAAGGTTCTCTTTTGTATTAGCTATCAGTCTGCAACAGATAATGACATAGGCTAGTAGTAAGTCCAGTCATAAATTCCAGTCTGGAATCATGAAACTTTGTTGCATTTCAACCTGTCCTGTATACTCTTGTTAATTAGTCTTTATGCATCGCCTCTTCCATGGGATTCCTCTATTTCTTATTCTTCTCTTGGCACTTCAATCACATGAGCAGCTTCTAATTTATCTAATGCTCCAGGCTACAGACAGCAACAGGGCTTTTCCCCTTGACTAGAAAAATCTGACAATTTTTCAGCAGTTGGTTTAGCAGAATGGACGACGACAGCTAAATGACTCTCTGCCAATTCTCTGAGTTCCGGCAGATAGTACCATGCAAAATCATTTATTAGAGGCCAAACAGTAACACTTGAAACAAGGTAGGTGGGATATTCAATGCATGGAAAAAGTTGTGCAGCTTTTCCTCATTGTCTTCATTCACTTGCACTACAACTGAGCCTCTGATACTGAAATAAATTACAGAAGAATGGGAATAGCCCAATGATGTGTTTCCTCTGGTAGTGTTTAGCATATCATTCACACAGGTGACTGCTATTTTTAAGATACATAGGATAGATAGATAACCTCTCAAAATCCAGAGGGCTTTGTGTTTTCCTACAAGTAACCACAAAAACATCTTACCTGAATTGTGCATTTTTCCACAAAGGAGTTTGAGACTCATGGCTTTAAAAATGTGAAGGACCTCAAAACAATATATTCTGTGAACTCAAACTGGTTTTAGGCTTCTCTAGAAGAAGTTTTCAAGATTGTCTCCCCCTTTTTATGAAGGTATGTCCAAAATTAACATTGGTATCATGCGGAGAAACAAGATCTAAAATACCTTCTCTGGTATCCAATTATTTGTGGGCTGATGAGGACAAGGAATAACTGCTTATGAGATGGGAGGAAGGATCACTGCAAACTTTCTCAAAGTGCAGCAAGGCAGATCAAGGAAGATTATGAGAGTTAAGCCAAGTATGCCTCTCAGAGTATTGTCAATGAGCAACAATGTCTAATACAAGTGTGTTGTGCTGTGGTCTTGTGAGAGACTGAAAGAGTTAATGTCTCAAACATTGTGGTGGGGCAAGCTCTGCATAACGACAAACTCTGCTTAACAACAAACCCTGCATAACAACAAATGGCTAGCAACAGGGTGATCCCCAAGCCCACCAACCCATTTCCTGAAGGTTCTAGAAGCACAAACAGCATGACAGCTTAGTGTAATGACTTTGAGTGCCCACCTGAAGGAGGGGCAAGGACATTATAAAAGGACACAAACTGAAGCCCTGTGTGCATGCACCCTCTGGAACTGGACCCCTCAGCTGGCTGGACCAACACTTTTCTCTCTCTGTCTCTCTCTCTTTTTTCCATAATCCCTACACCTCATCCCTTTAGACATAAACTGTTGACCAAGTCTGGGACTAGGACTGGATCTAGCTGCCCCTAGGCTCCTCTCTGAGAGGGAGTCTAGAAAGCAAGGGGGTCCACTCTGAACCTCGTGACTCAAAGGGAGGGCTCTGCTTATTTTCTTCCCTGAACTGATCCCCAAATAAGCAAGGCTTGTAGTATATGTTTGGTGATGTACAGTTAGCACATGCTACACAGTTTACTGATGTAGTTTCACGCCAATTCTTGCTGTGAGCATGCTGTCCTGGTTTCAGCTGGGATAGAGTTAACTGTCTTCCTAGTAGCTGGTACGGTGCTGTTTTGAGTTCAGTATGCAAAGAATGTTGATAACACTGATGTTTTCAGTTGTTGCTAAGTAGTGTTTAGACTAATGTCAAGGATTTTTCAGCTTCTCATGCCCAGCCAGCGAGAAAGCTGGAGGGGCACAAGAAGTTGGCACAGGACACGGCCAGGGCAGCTAAACCAAAGAGGCCAACGGGGTATTCCATACCATGTGACATCACATCTAGTATATAAATTGGGGGGGGGGGGGGGGGGATCGCCACTCGGGGACTAACTAGGCGTTGATTGGGCGGGTGGTGAGCAATTGCACTGCACATCATTCGTACATTCCAATCCTTTTATTATTGCTGTTGTCATTTTATTAGTGTTATCATTATCATTATTAGCTGCTTCTTTTCTGTTCTGTTAAACCGTTCTTATCTCAACCCACGAGTTTTACTTCTTTTCCTGATTTTCTCCCCCATCCCACTGGGTAGGGGGGGAGTGAATCAGCAGCTGCGTGGTGTTTAGTTGCTGGCTGGGGTTAAACCAGGACACATGCCAATTCTGTTGTGAGCAAATAAAAGTTGAGTTTTGTGAGTTAAAGGATCCCTGGTATCATTTCACCTTAATCCTGACATGGGAATCAGCAAACCTGAGTCATTGTCCTGAGAAATTGGGACGTGACAGTTCTCTAGGCCAATGAGACTTAAATCATGAACAGCATATACACAGCAGCTATGTCCTAAAACCAAACCAAAAAGAATAAAAAAATTACATTTTACTTTTAATGCCCTAGAGGTATCTGGTCTGATTTATGACTGGTTAAATCTTCTCTGTGAATCATCCTTCATTGGCTTAGGTTAATCAGATAATGTAGGACAGTTCTAATTTTTTTGTAACCAAGACAGATTTTTTTCATGACAAGTCTCTCAGCTTTTCCAGCTAACCAAAATGGAGGCAGTGTGAAGGGATCACTGGAGCCTGAGGGGGAGTTAAGGAAGTTGCAGCAGCTCAGCCAGAAATGGAATTACTTTTGACACAATAAATCACTTTTTGAAAAGTGATTCATAGTGGTGAAAAACATTTGAAATATTTGTCTGTTGTGATTAACTAGATGTGGCATCCAACCATGTTGTCCCACACCTAACAGAAGCCAGCCAGATATATGGGCGATGATTCAACAGCACTTCCACTGGTGTGTTAAATATGCACATACTTGGGATTTAATTACAGGCATACAAGCAAAACAGGACACCATTGAAATTATCTGTATTTCCCAAGCTAGGCTGGAGCAACACTGATGGAGCAAGAGAGAAGGGCAATTTCTTATGTGTAGAGCGGTAGGAGATTACAGTTCAACAAATGCTCTCTGCTATGCCAGAGATGGGCAAACTTGTCAAGTGTCCTGTACATGAATGTCAAGTATCTGGTTTACAAAATAAACTTCAAAAGCAGATGAGTGGTGAATCCAAGAACATGATTAGTCCTAGATGTCTTACAGGAAGAGGGGAATTATTGCAAAGACAAATATTCAGCGCACAGGTCATAGAACACTCAAGAATCTTACTGGGATGTTGAGGCTGTGGCTGTCCTGGGAGACCTGTACTGGTCAGTTTCATTATTTTTCACTTTGATATGTTCATCTTGGCTAAACCAAACTAGAGAACAGGGATAAAAAAACATGCCATCAATACTTGGAGACTGAGCAGAAGAGAAAAGGAGCCATTTCAGTATAGTATGATGGACAGAACTAAAGGACAAGAGGCTGTCAATTAACTTCTCATTCTTTACTTCCATTAAGCCCTTCTGTGCGGTACTACAGTGAACCCATAGAGCAGCTCCTGGGATCTGCACGGAATTCACTTGTTGATGTAATAAATGGATGCCTGTTGAGCCATCTCACTGCCCCATGCCTGACTGGTCATGTCAGATAACTTCAGGGTAAATGCCATGTCCAGGCTCTGGATGGCAAAACAGTCAATTCAGTGAAGAACTCCTTAAGAAACACCATGCTAGTAGTAGACTTTCTTTCAGAACCTTTATCCCTGTGGGGTTGGGAATGTGGATGCTTCTAAATAATTATGGTGGTGTATGTACTGTGGAAGATGTTCAGTCTCTTAACTAGTCTCACTGTACACACCAAAAGGAGTTGTATTTCACTGCAGTCATTGTAATTTACATGAACAGACATGACTGGGCTTTCTTTAGAGAACCAGAGGGATATACAGGAACTGACTTTCAATTTACTCTGGGGTGTCACCCCATGCAGTGTACTGCAAGATGCGTGTCCACAGCTATTCACATGCCCCACGAGCCTTCAGCACCTTTAGTTCAACAGAACTCTTGACCCTACGGAAGGATGTCATTTTGCTGGAGGCACACGAGCCAAGTACAGCCAACAAGCAGAGTATGAACAGGAGTCAGATCCATGCAACAGCTCACACATGCCTCAGCCTCAAACTCTTTATTTGAGTGTGAGCACCACAGTTTGTCCACACAGCCTCTGGAAACAGCCAAGAGAGCTCTCCTGCTCCCATGAACAGGCGATAAAGAGAAGCAATGCCTTGAGAGCAATGAAGGTCTCCAAGTTCTTATGAGACCCAAGAGCTCTCCTGAATGAGTGGGATACAAGAGGAAATGACACGTGTGTGCTAGCCTTAGAGGGATATGCTTTCCTCTAACACATTTAGAAAGGGAATGTTAGGCCAACAGGCAGCATGAGATTTCGTCTGCTATTTCAAGTCTTATATTTAGATGAGATCAGGGGCTTCTGGCTGTGGAGATGTGTGTGGAATAAATCCCTACAAAAATTGCATGGAAAATAATCTGAGGATTGATTATTCTTTCTCAGACATGGGTTTTTCACTAGCATCTGCCCAATTGGCCACATTGGCCTACCATTGACATGGTACAGGCAGATGGGAGACAAAGATATACCTCTGGATGGTCCCAACAGGCAATCAGTTCTCCATACATGCATGTCCAGCAACTTTCTTCCTTCTGCTCCCAGCATGTGCAGATTAATGCAGATTAACACACGAGTTCCCTGAGAGTCAATAAATGGAGATTTGCAAGTACAGCAACTCCAGTTATGACTGCTCCATTCCTCTATCCCCCATTTCCCTGAGTTTTCTTTTCTGCAGAGACAGGATTAATCCTTGGATTAAAAGGACAAGTGTAGGTGGGAAGATAACACTCCACTGCCCTGTTAGGACAAGGAAGTGCTCTCATGCTTTAGTTCTCATGCAGTTTTTTATGTCATCTAGCCAAGAAAGGAGCAAAGTTCTGAAGGAGGCTTTAAGTGTCTTTTCTCCCCCACTGCTCCAAGTGCCTCTATTACTTCCCACATTCCAAGGTATGAGGTATGACTGGTCACCAGCTTTCATAGTCCTGTCTTCTAGATATGTCTGGAAGCCACTGGTATAATATACTGGGTGTGGCAGGCAGAAGGTCAAATAAGGCATCTGCAAATACCACGTGAGTCTCCAACTCTTTGTAAAGGATCCCAGGAAGACTGAGATTAAACAATGATGTGGTGTCTACAAAACAACTTGAGTAAGAAATGTTTTTGTTATCTTAGGCAATGGAGGAGCAGGGCATGCTAGAACTTCTTAGCCTTTGTAATTTGTGTCTTTTCACACCTTTGTCATTGTAACCTTTTTACTTTTTTTATCTGGCTTTGACAAGGTCTCCTGGGAGATTTTTTCTCATTCAGGTTTATTTCTATAACATTTTCCTGGTAACTTTTGTTGCGATTTGCACTAGCAAGTGCTTTGGATTAAACTATTGCCAGCATGGATTCCAGTGCATTTTATAGTGCTAGTCAGTCCTGCTGGAGTGGAGAAACCTCCATAAAATAAAATTTAAAAGCAGCTTCCTTCTATGGCTGTTGAGTGTCTAGCATAGCAGGACATGGCTTTACACTGTTCCATGCATAAGGGGCTCAGACAAGTGCAGCAGGAACAGAGACAATTCAGACACTAGAAGATATTCAAACCCATGAAGCCTGTCATCAGAAGGCCAAGAGCTCAGAATCAGTCCGGCAGAATGCCAGCTGAGTAGTTTGAGAATGAACAGAGGATACCTTCAAGAGTCTGTGTGTTACCTAACCTCCAATGTAGGAGATGAGAGCAGTCTTACATTGGTTTTGATTAATCTAATGCTCCTCCCAACAACATTAAATGAATACAATTAATGTTTAGAGCTTCTCATTCTTACCAGTCTCCCATGCAAGACTGTTGACTAGCTAGATGTGGTATTCAGCCAGATGTATATAAAAATGTAGAACTGTGAGATGTTTCTGGGGTCAGCAAAGTCCAGTTCTCAGCTAAAAAAGGCAATCATGTCACTGAATCACTCCCATTTCTATGAAGAAAAATTTTCTGCAGGAAAGTATGGATTAAATCTATTTCTTTTCTCTCTATTTTTCTTCCAATTATTATTATTACATTTAAAAATTAATAATTTTTATACCAACAACCTGAGATGGCATTTATTTACTTAAGTAATTTATTATTTATTTGCAGGTGCTGCAAAATAAATAATCTACCCTTTACCTCTGATATTTCTGGTATGTTTTGGCTTTTCATTATGATTCACACAATAATGCAACTAGGAAATTGCAGTGATTCCTATGAAGGGAAAATTCTGGTTTTCCACCATTCTTCTATTACTAGAAAGGCAGCAATCAGAGTATTTTGACTGCAGCAACATGTATGCTGTTGTAGTTTTGTAACTATGTAAGGATCGTTCCTTCCTTCTTGACACCACGTATCAGTTTGGGAAAGGAGCACACGAACACAAAGGATTACAGTGAGAGAGAATTTTCTTTGGGTTTTGTATTCAGTGAAAACAAATATTCAGACTCGGTTATCATTAGTGGAAAATTAATGCCAATTAAAGACATAATTGCTATTCCATGAGTCAAGCAAGTTCATGGAACAGACCTCTGTAACCCTCAGTTAATAACCATTTGGACTCAGGGTCAGGAATTCAAAGGATATTAAGCTCTGGTACGCCCAATAATGATGCTTTATTCGAGTCAGTGTAAAAGCCAAAGTGGCATTTCATAAGGGACATGTGAAAGGGTGATAAACAAGTTGGTTAACATGTTAAAGGGTCTTCCAAGTTGCAGTCTTGAAAGATAAATATATATATTCTTTCCTGTTAATTTTCGTGGCAAGAGCTGTCCCTCAAAGCTGGATTCAGTCATTGGAGACTCACACATATGATGCTTTTTCCAGGAGTCGTAGTAGGGAGGTCTGTGTCAGGAATGTCTGGGGGGCCCAGAATCCAGCCTCACTCTATAATCCTCTCAAAATCTCCTTTGTGACAGACAGCAAGCAGATTCACAAGCCTGGCCACTACTGCTGTGCTATTGGGCATGTGGTCAGTCAGCTTTCCAGTGGCCTGTGGGCAGAAGCCTTGTTGAGAAAGGAGGGTGCAGTGTGAATGCAGACCATGCCTTTCCTTTAGCCATGCTGTTCTGCTCTGGTGCTTGAGTACAGCAGATCCACCACCCTGTCCACTTCTTCTTGTTTTTCTCGGACCTGCTACATCTTGGCCTGCTGCAGCTTCTCTGATCAGTGGTCAACTCTGGTTTGAGTGAGTGAATGGAACACAGCCAGGACAGCCTTTTTGGTTAGGGGTAAAGGAGAAACCTGAGATGAAATTCATTGCGGGGTTAGGAATGATACTTTATGGATATATTTACAGTTGTATTTTCTTTAAAGACAGCATCAAGTGGCAAACCTGGATAAAGCACTTCGATATGTGTACTTGAATATCATGCACTTGAAATCTGCTGGTCAAGTATGCCAGGCTGTGTAAAGGTATATTCTGTAAAAGACTTGCCTACTAACTAACTGAATTCAAAACTCCTCAGGTAGCCAAAGCTAAAGTTAGAGCCAGGCCCTTAGATGATGTGCTCTGTTCCCATTCACATTACATCCTTATCTACTTCACTAGTAGGAAACTTGGGGGACAGTCTTTTCTCAGGAACTGTCTGTCTATCACTGACAGAAAAGGAGGAAACCGCACTTGCTTAACATGAAAGCAAATTCTGCCAACAAGCAATGAAAAATGATGGCCAAGACAACCTGCTTTCTAGGATTTCTGCAGCATTTGACTCCTGGAAGAGATCAGAATGGACAAGAAACAAGAAACCTTCTCTTTTCCCAGTGACTGCCTCAGATGGGGCTTTTCTTCACTGTGACTAAGAAATCTTTCACTTCCTTCATCGACTAGAACAGGCCTTTTTTGAACTTATTACTGGTGGTTTTATGTGATACTAATGCAAAGTGGGTAGATGTCTCCAAGCTATTACTTATCCAGAACTGCCTGCTTTCTTCTGTTTTGTAAACTGCTGTGTTCTTAGTTGTGGTGGATAATGGCCACACACATGGAAAACTAATTCCTCAATAACTGAAAAGCACTTTGCCCCTGTTCAGAGCACTAAATCAATCTCAGCCACAGATAGCAAAGCAGGGAGAAGAGTCAGCAGAAGTCAAAGGATGAGAAGAGGAGAAGAGAAGAATAAGCATGTACATGTGGGAGCACTTTCAGTGTGGAGTTAAGACATTCCCAGGTCTTGAAAAACCTACTTCTGGAGCTCTTAAATGCACAACCATTTTCACAGCATCAGTCTTGGCTCTGAACATGTCTTTCCCAGTCTCAAGGGGAAGGTCTTTTAAGGTCTTTGGTAACATGGTGACACGAGGGCCAGGGGTCATCTGTACATAGATTTCGAAAGTCCAGCAGAGCATTACTATCTAGGAAAGAGTGCCAGCTAATAAAATCTATTAGCCCTGCCAACTTCCATGGCAAATGCTAGATGTTAATTTTTTGTGCTGGGCAACATATTCCTCAATATTTTGAATCTCAGTTTTGAAGTTAAGCTTCTTTTCCCATGCAATAATGAAATCTGTTTTATATAACAGCAGTCCAGATGCAGTTTATATCAGAAGCAAGATAACCTTCTAATTATGTTCCACCTCACTGTCTCTTTCACCCTGAAATTTTCTTCATCTGCTCAGTGAGGACAAGATTGAGTCAAGCATTCATACATTTACAGATCAACACGGGTCAACTGTAGATTAAACCCTGTTCTCTGTGTATCCTTAAGGGACCCACAGACACCTAGCTCAAGAAAGAAATTTGATTCTCACAGCATCCTAAGAGCTAGTACCTGAAATAAAAAACAGGGAAGTGGCTTTACGTTGGGAACCTTTCTGCTAGCATTAATGTAGACATATGCAAATTTGGTTACAAAATAACACGCAAAAAAAGACAAATTATTAAAAGGTTCAGAAATATATACGTAAACTTTGGAATGTGCTCCCAATCTTGCGCATTCTAGAAAATCCTGGAAGTTCTTAAGGCTCCTAGACCACTTAAAAATTTTCCTCTGAGCTCATAAGCCTACAAGGAGAGAGACACCAGGAGCTGGTTGACTTTAGTAGTTGCTGTTTTTTCTGAGATGGTGAATTTGTTGGAGAGCCTTATCCTGAAATTTGAAATACAAGAATTTTTTTAAGTCTTGTTTGAAAACAGTATGATTAGAAACAACTAAGTATCTTTAAATCCTGAAGTGCATCACTTAATATGAACATGCACAGATCAATGGATCAATGTAAAAAGCAGGTTTGGAAGGTGAAGCCCTGCCTAGCTACTGTTAAAATTCTCAAAAAGATTTAGTGTGATGGATAAAGAATAAACTGAGGATAGGATTTAGTTAGACTTTCAAAAGGCTTCTGATACTGTTTCTCACAGGAGACTATCAAGGAAATGAAGTAACAAAGCAATAGCAGTTAAAGTCCTGTGACGCACTAAAAACGGGTTAAGAGATTGAAAATCAAGAGAAGGCATAGATGACCAACTCTCACCTGTGAAAAAGGCTAACAGCAGTATGCCTGTGGGATCCATGCTAGGATTGCTGAGGTTCACCAACTTATAATTACTTGGAAGAGAGCCTGAACACTGACCTGTCAAAATATGCTGATGACTTAGATTTATGTAGATTATCTACAGATAGGGAAGAGTTTGAGGATGTCTCAAGAGAACCTAGAAAAACTAGGTAGAGGGAGAAGCACTGACACAGTCAACTGCAAAGCAACACACAATGGGAAGACTGTAAAGTAGTGTGGCTGGTACTTCTTGCTCCTGACACCTGGTAATACGGTTAGCATAGCTGACACCATTTTATGAGGCAAACAGCCATTCTTTGTGACTGAGCTGGTCACGTATCATGACCCTTTCCCCAACTCATCAGGTCTTGAAGGTCCTGTGCACCAGGCAGACTTCTTCTCCACTTCCATATCAGCCTCAAGGTTCCTGTGTGCCAGGCCATATTCTTCCCTCCTTATGATCTTTAAGGTCCAAGGCACCTGGCCAACCAGGTTGTGATGACCCTGTTACAGAAAAATGAAGCATAACAGCACACAGAGCACTGTCTATAAAATCAAGAAGTTACAAGACCTAAGTGGCACTTGGACCAGAACTGCTGCTGGATGGCAAAACCCATGATCACCCAGTGGCCAGGGACACCTCCACTGTTGTCTGCTTCCTCTGAGGATTGAGTCTAGATTACAATTGTTAAATTGATACTGCAAGCCAGGTATTAAGATTTGACCCGACCTGCAGAGGGTCCAAGTGGTTATGAACCGTAAGTTAAGGTGTGCTATGCTACTTGTAAAATTGTGCTACATTGATTCCAATTATAAAAATCCTGTGCTACTGTGATCATAAAATTCTATACTATGCTGATCATAAAATTAAGTTAAAAAACCCGCTCTAATTGTAACTACAACTTAGTGCCATCATCATTCTGCTGAGGATCCCCAAAAGAATCTATTTGTCCCCGCAGTGGCAGGTGACAAGGAGTACAACAGCCTTCAGTTTAGGATGAATAGTGACATCTCAGTAGGGTAGCCATCAGGCATATCCATCCATCCTGTTGTGTCCATGCAGGTTTTTGGGTCAGACCATGTCCTGCCTTATGCAGCACAGGAACTGTGAAGAACATGGATAGGAGAGCATCTTCACAGAAGCACAGAACCATTTAGGTTGAACAGAATCTCTAGAAATCTCCGGACCACTGTCCTGCTCAAAGCTGGGCCAGTACAAATACACATATTCAGTGCCTTCTCCATTTGAGGTCTGAATTTCCAACAATGGAGATCTTATTACCTCTGTGGGCCACTGTACCAGTGCCCAACTTTTCATCACTGTGCAGAAGGTCCCATTACTTCCAGGAGGTTGTGTGTTGCACTGGAACTCAGAGCAGAGAAGTAGTCAGAAATTCTGAGATTATTGCACATTACAGCACAAAGCAGGGGAAAATGCTTGCATCAAAGGGACAGAGCTCCTGCTTATCCAGCTGAGTTCAGGCTGAATCAAGGTCCCAGCCAGATTTTGCAACCCATGAAGAACCCTATGCTGCTGCAGCCACATCAGTGTCAGAATTCATCACTTTCTGGAGGGTAGCTGGGATTGAAGGACACAATTCCAATGATTCCAGACTGTCTGTGCCCAAAGCAAATCTATGATGTAGCCCATATTGGTCACCTGAGCCGGAGAATTCCAGAAACAGAGGCACCTAAAGATGTAAGCAGATGACAAGCAGGATGCTTGCTAACACCCTATACTCTAATTCCAGCTGCCTTTATGAAGCTACTTTTGCAAATTCTACAGGCCACCTATAGGTGACAAAACCCTTCAAAATCTGACTTTGAATACCCCATGCGATACAAGAAAACCAAAGATGATTGAATGTAAACGACACTTTTTACAAAAGTAAAATTCAAGAGGAACATTATCTGTTTCTCTTTTCCTGCAGCATGAAAATATGGGACAAATTGGTTGGACTTAAATAACTAAAATATGACCACAGTATGAGCACTTCTTCTTACTCAGGAATAAACTAGTTGCTGGAAGATGTCATTTTGGAAAGTAGAAAAATCAGATCTTCTGAGTAATCCTGCCTTTAGTCATACACATACACCAAAAGGAAAATACTCAGAATTTTGCTAGCCTGTGGGCAATAGAATGATCTGTAATCATTACCTGAACATGATGCAATATGCGCAAATAGGAGGAATCCAAATGCATTACGAATGCTACACACCCTTTCTGAACTATCCAACATTAGTCACCAGAAAGAAGTGTATCAAGAAAGAGAACATTTCTGGTTTTTTTCCAGAAAGTTCTTTGCTTTGTATGTCACTTGCTACTTTTTCTTCTTTATCTTAATTTGAAATGCACTGCATGTACTGCAACACTTATTACACATGGAAACCAGAAGCATGAGAGGAAACAAATGTCTTGTAAATTCCAGAGTAGTTGCTACTTAAATTCATTATTTAATTATATTAATATGATTAGGAGTGTGCACACTTATTCAGCACAAATGAATGACTTATGTGCAATAATATACATGTATCAAATGCCAGCTTTTCATTTGGTCTCAGTGGAGATAAGAATCTCTTTATTACTCATTCTCTAACTCGGAACAAATTGCAAAGCCTCTCCTGGTACTTCTACTTCAAGAGATCCAGGGCCAAGCAGAAGCAGATATTCAATTCAGATCGTAACATTTTAGGATTTGTTATTTCACAGAGAAGTTTTAAGAAAGTTCTCTTTTACCACTACCCTTCCATCGTTATATTTGGTAAAAAAATATACCAGAAACCTACTGTCCTTGTTTTGGCTGGGATAGAGTTAATTTTGTTTCTAGTAGCTGGTATAGTGTTATGTTTTAGACATAGTATGAGAAAAATGTTGATAACACACTGATGTTTTTAGTTGTTGCTAAGTAGTGTTTATACTAAGTCAAGGATTTTTCAGCTTCTCATGCCCAGCCAGCAAGAAGGCTGGAGGGACACAAGAAGGCTGGGAGGGGAGAGACCCAGGACAGTTGACCCAAACTGGCCAAAGGGATATTCCATACTGTGTGACGTTATGCCTAGTATATAAACTGGGGGGAGTTGGCTAGGGTTGCATAGATCACTGCTTACAGACAAACTGGTCATTGGTTGATGAGTGGTGACAAATTGCATTGTGCATCACTTGTTTTGTATATTCCAATTCTTTTATTATTATTATTGTCATTATTATTGTCATTATTATTTTCTTGTTTTCTGTCCTGTTAAACTGTCCTTATCTCAACCCACGAGTTTTGCTTTTTTTTTTTTTTTTTTTTTTTCTGATTCTCTCCCCCATCCCACTGGGTGGCGGGGAGTAAGCAAGTGGCTGTGTGGTGCTTAGTTGATGGCTGGGGTTAAACCACAACATCAGCCAACCAGAACTCATGACTCCAGTCAAAGCTCTGAAAAGATGAAGCCTGGCTCCTCCAAAAAGCCGTGTGAAAATGACTCAGAGCAGGGACTAGGAGTGCTGCAGGTGCAATATACCGTGCACGAGCAGACTGGGGTTGGAAAGCAGCCTGTGCACATTCAAGAGTGCTGTGGTCCTTGCAGACTCAGGTTGGAACAATCTCTGAGATTGGCATGCTCCACAGGTGATAGAAATATTAATCTCATTCCTCTGCCATGCCTGTCTTGCAGATTCTTCTATTTTCATTCATAGATATTATCCAGGTTTGGCTTTTTCTGGGGTTATCCAGTATCCCCATCTTTCCTATCCTCCCACATTGCTGAGATTTGATGGTAGGTAAATTAAAAGAACCTCTGAAGTATTAGAGAATCTGCCCTGCATTAGCATCATTTTGCTCACCTGTCATTCCAAGCTGCCTGTCAATGCAGTGGAGAAAATGTAGTTCCTCATTAAGCCACAAGGGACAGTATTGGTCTGAGTTTGGGGCTACACCTCGGGCCTTCCTGCCCCTCCCATGCCTCCACGCTGGAGCTAAATTCTTGGTGGAAAGTCTGGCAGAACAGGAATTAGGGAGTTGCTAGACTTCCAGATAATAAGATCCTTCGAGTTTTAAAGAAATTGAAACTTATCTTGCTTCAGGGCAAAAACTTGCCCTTGTATAAAGGAGCATGCCATTCCTAGAAACAGCAACTGTTGGGAGTCTTGCAACCCCCTGAAAGACCCTGCTACTAGCCAGTCAAGAAACAGGACACTTTTCAGGCTGAGAAGTTGCTCTAAAAAACCCCTAAAGTCAGACAGGATGAATATGCTGAGCAGAGATGGGAGAACAGCACTAAGGATGTAAAACCAGAAGTGTTTCCATCTGCTCAAGCCAGTAAAGCAAGCATGCTATCCTCCTTTCCACAAAAGCTGATGGCAATGCTGCAGGATGTCCTGCTAGGAAGGAATTATAATTGAACGCTGCATTCATAGTGGAGGAGCTCCATTCTCAGAAGGTCATTACAACATACAGATATACTTATCTTGAGCAAGCTGCATGATAATGACAAAACTCAAGGAATTCCTTTGCACTCAAAAGAGAGAATGAAGCTTCCTATAGAGAATGTGCAGCCAAGAGCAAGGTTAAAATGGTCCATAAAACCAGATAAAAACTTCACATGAAAATCTTTAACTCATGAAGATAATTAACAACTCATGAAGACAACTGACTCCATTCTGTCCTCAGAATTCATGACTGGGTGCGGGTGTGTAAAATATACGACAGGTATGACTCTGATGTTGGGCTTCAACAATGCCAACAGGGCACTACATAGGTGTTTTCCAAAATGCAACAGGGCACTGCACAGGTGACTTCTGATGACAAGTAGATAAAGGCTTCCTCTCCACCCTTCCCCCCATTGTGAATATAAAAGAGAAGATAGGAAGAAGTCCATCTCCCGAATGATTAAAAGTAACAGTGCAAAATGTGACTAGCTCCTGACATCTTCACACCACCATCTGAACTAACATTGCCTTTCCCATCTTCAAAAGGGGCCTACATCTCAATTCTAATTTCAGGCCACAATTCTGCGCAGAGAGCATGTTAGGACCTCTGCTGTTCATGTTAAGAACATGTCCATGGCTCCTAATGAAACTGGGATGTTCTTGTGCAGAGCTTTGACCTGTATGAAAAGAACAGAACTCCTGAGCTGCAGGTCCCCAGCTTACTCATCTCTGCACTCATGGGCTTGATAATGCAATGTGGAGCTGATGCTTTACATGAAAGTATAGATCTGGAAAACCCTGTCATAAGTTGGAGTGGTTGGAATTGAAGGGGTGAAAAGGATGATCCCAAAAGGAAAAGAACAACCAACTTCTTATTGCTTGTATTGATGGGTCTGAATTCTTACTGTGGAAGCCTCCCAAAGAAGTGATTGTAAGGCCTTCTCCACTCTATTTGAAGCTGAATTCCACCTGTGCAGTGTAGACAGAACAAAACCCCAACAAAACCCTCCTGTCCCAGATCAGCATGCACAATTGAAACACCACAGGCCAAGCTATCACCTGGGTAGTTCTTTTGTCTGCTTAACTTCTTTCTTGTGGCAAAGGCCATCAATGGGCCTGGATATTACTATCCCCAGCCGAACAACCATTCAATGCCTTCAGCCTTCTCTAAGGCCAGACCACATCAGGATGGGGACTAAGAATTCAGGTGAGACTATCACAGCTGGGCAGAAAGAACTTCGGAAAACTTGCTATATTAGATGTTTACCTTTGGGCACATGGCAAAAGATAAAAAGAGCAGTACTAACTGGTCACAACCATACTGGCCCAGAACATGACAAACCCACCTGGCCATACACAAGCTGAGCAGCATGATTCACACACGTATCATCTCTGCACTCAATTTACTGTCGTCCTCACCTAGGAACACATGTGGGGAAGGCACCTACCAACAAAATACACAATATCCTGTCTGCTTAGCACCAGCCCTAGCCAACAACAGGGGTTGGTGCCCTTTGATAGGGCCCAGCTGGGCCCAGTGTAAGAACCCCTACCCCACTGAGGGGAAGGGGGACACACAGGTAGCAGTACTAGAAAAGTCAGAGCTTGAACTATGCAGACAGTGGCTTAGACCACATCACCCTGGCTGCAGGTGTCCCAGCCCCTCCAGACGACAAGGCTAGAGGACAGACAGAGGCTCCTGAACCTCAGGCTAGCTAGGAAACGAAAGGCACCTATGCCTCCTGTCTCCTCACTGAGGCAGCTCCGCTCCCCCGCCCTTCCACGGACGCAGAGCGGAAG
Source organism: Harpia harpyja (assembly GCF_026419915.1). Taxonomy (NCBI): domain Eukaryota; kingdom Metazoa; phylum Chordata; class Aves; order Accipitriformes; family Accipitridae; genus Harpia; species Harpia harpyja. Next base: position 59,067,086 of record NC_068969.1, read on the forward strand.
CCTCGGCGGGTCCCACCCGGTGCAGCACCGGCCCGGCGAGGCCTGACACGCCCCCGCCGCGTCCCTTCTGCTGCGGAGCGCAGCAAGTGGCCGTACCAACTCTCCCCCGCTCCCCAGAGACGCTTGCTTCCGCTGCTGATGGTGATGATGCGCGTCCGGTCCCTCCCAGGGCTTACGAGGAGACAGCAGTGAGCCCCGGGGCGGACCCCCTTCAGAGGGACGCTTGGCCAGGCCCCTTTCGGCCAGGGCGGAGCGCACCGCGCAGCCACCGCCCACCAGCACCTGGCCCGGCCCCGCCCGGCCCTCCCCGCCCGCGGTCGCGGTGGTGGGCGGGCCCTGGTGGCGAGGCCTGCATGTAGATGCGTCCCCCGCCTCCCCAGTGCGTGCTGAGGTCAGGGCGGGCTGCGCTGCAAGCGTGGAGGAGTGGGGTCTGCGCTCGCGAGAGCCCCAGAGCTGCGGGGGAGGAGCGCCTGGCTTGGGCCGGGAGCGGTTTCGTCCCGCCGGGAAGTCGGGGGCCTAAGCAGGGCTCTTCCAGTCGTTGGCAAAGGAAGGGCGGCGTGTGCGCGGAGCGGGGGCGTCTAGCCCGCCCCGCCGCCCTGCTTCTCCATGCGGGCGGCGGCGGTGAGCTGGGCTGGCTCGCGGGGCGCCGGGAGCAGCGCGCGGTGCTGACAGGCCGCGGCCGGGAGAGACGATGGCCAAATGGCTGAATAAGTACTTCAGCCTGGGCAATAACAAGACCAAGAGTCCCCCGCAGCCTCCGCGGCCCGACTACCGAGAGAAACGCAACGGTGCCGGCAGCGCGCCCCGCCCCGACGAGCCGCCGCACCGCCACCTTCACCACCACACCTCGCCCGGCTTTCCGCATCGCCGCCTGCGCGACGACACCAGTGACCTGCTCCGCGCCTACCGCGCCCAGAAAGAACGTGACTTCGAGGACCCCTACAGCGGGCCCGGCTCGTCCCTGAGCAAGTTGCGCGCCATGTGCCGCCTGGACTACTCCACGTCCTCGGACGTGGGTGAGGCGGCCCCCAAGACTTTCTCCTCCTCGTCGTGCTGCGCTGCACCCCCTGCCACCTGTGCAGCCGGCTCCGCACACCTCTTTCGCAGCCACAGCGAGCGCCGCCCGGCGACACCGCCCAACGTGAAGTACATCTCCCCCAAGCACCGGCTTATCAAGGTCGAGAGTAGCGATGGCGCAGGCGAGAAGCTCAACAAGGGCTCCAAGCAGCTGGCGACCTCTGTCCCCTCTGCCATGAAAGATAAAGTAAGTGTTGTGCTCCTGTTCCTGCCCCGGTAGACTAGGTAGTAGGGCTGGGGCTATGTCAGCACCTGGAATGATTTGTGGTGAGGCGACTAGCTCCTGTCTGAATGCATCTGGAGTGGCCACTGCACTCCACCATGCATCATGGGGTGGCCTGGCCCTTTTTAATATCTTGGGGTAGGCAGGGTATGTGCAAAGCTGGCACATGAAGTGGTGGTGCCCTGTCCTCTGGGCTTTCAAACTCACCTCCCTTCTGATAGGGCAGGTTTGCAGGTGTGCCTAGCCCTGCTCTGGGGCACAGTGCACTGCCAACCTCATGATTGGTATCAAGGCTCTTGGATTGGCATGTTCCTTCAGAAGAGGATGTTGAGTCTTTGAGGGGGTGCTTGGGGACCTCTAGAGTCACTTGAGAAGCCCTGTGCTTCTGACTCAAAGTTTTGGCCTCAGCCCCATTGCATGTGGTATGGAGCGGTCATATATAAAAAAAATTAAAAAAGAAAAATCTGATGCTATCCTGAGTCAGACTGCCTGTTTTTAAGGAGACAATTTATCATATGTTCAGTAATAACTTCTTTGCCTCCTACTTCAGTGTGAAAGGTGAAGTAGTTCAAAGTCCTGTGTTACAACAGCATCACAACTTCCATGATAGCTGTGTTTCCAACTGGCAGGTACCTGAAGCAAACTCTATAGCTACTGGCTCAGTTGCAATTGTTCTCCTATCTTTCACTGGTCGTTGTCTACAAATATTAACAAAATACTGTAGCACTGGGAAGTGCTGGGCTCAGGAACTTGGGTTACAGGTGGGAAGCTTTGCAGAGGGAAGTAGCCTTAATTATTTTGGAAGCACAGCACATATCCCCCCACATCTGTTGGTCCTGTGAGTATAGTTTAGTTTTTTCATATATTGGATATTAATATTCCTCCATTTTGTAAATTGGCATTACTTCCATGTAACAGTCACATCACAGGAATTCTAAGTATGTGCTGAACGTTATCAATTTAAATGATCTGTGTGTACGTGTTTAAATACGTAACATGAGTGCATTGAATAGTGAGTGACACATTTCCATGAACCTGATAAATTATATCCTGTCCAGGTGGAATTCCAAATAAATCAGCTTGCGATGGTGATGGTACAAGATTAAAGGTCTAGAATTTATTACAATGTCTGTCATTTTGCGTGTAGTTCCTGACTGGAAGCAACTTCTTTTGTGGAAGTAGAGTCTCACTATGTTACAGTCTCGGTATAGTCAGTCTTCTTTCAATTGCCTGTGTTGATGATACCATGTATCTGTTCTTAGGCAAATAGCTTTCAGCAACTTCATATGTCAGAGAAAATAACTGCTTGGGGCAAAATGATTCCAAGTGCAACTGCTATTCTTTTTTTTTTAATAGGGCATGATTTTATTTTTTTTTATTATCTTTCAGTTTTAGACCCTACTGAAGCAATTGTCGAAGCAGAAACTACATCTGTTGCTAGGTTACCTGCTACCTTGTGTGACCATAAATCTGTGTGCTACTCGCAAGCCCTTGCTGCAGGTTCTAAAACTTGTTTTGAATGAGCAGCATGCAATTTTTTTAGAAAAGATGTAGACCACTCATGTCATAGTCACATTCTTTCTGTTTCTGAGAGAGAGAACTGTTTGTGACAAACAGGCAATCTTTAACATGTCTGAGAAATAAAATTGTCCCTATGCCTAAAAAGTAAGTGTGCCTGCCCCACCCATAACAGAATTTGGTTGCGAGGAGCTACATAGCTTGCCTTTTGTTCAATTGTGATATTTCCTCCCAGTAATGGAGATGAAATTTCTCTTATTTCACAGCCCTGAAATGTAAAGCCCGACAGGTGAACCTGATAAGCAGTGCTTGTAGTGGGCAGGCAGAGAACTGCTGCTCTCCTACACCTGTCATTCCCTGAGGAGAACAAATGAGGAATTTAGTTAACAGAGTGTGTCCAGTGGCAAATAAAGCCAGTGGAAATAAAATTCTGTAAGAAGTATATAGTAGAGGGGACAGTAAAGATGGTATTAAAAAAACTAGAGGTCTGACATTCAGAAGAGTTGATAGAAATATTAAAAGCATTGCAGGGAAAAAAATCTGTGGGTAGCATACCTTAAGCTAGTAAGTACCTTAGGAATGAAAAAAGATCTAGTTGCCGTATAGGTCTGTCATTACTGAAGTATGTTAGTGTTTAACCATGCAACAGTGTGCACTAAATGCTTGTGTTGTGTTCCAGCACCTGTTTTTTTTTCTTTTTCATTTACAAGGATAGAGTGCTGTTTTCCTTTATGTGTTAACTGAGAAGTGAGAAGTGTGGTTTTCAACAAATTCAGTGAGCAATTTTATAACTTTTGTGACTGGTCATCAGTAAAGATTTGGCTGGACAGCTCAGTCGTGTGTTAAACTTGAAAGACTTTCTAGAATGGGAAGGAGATTCAGGAAGGTGCTTGTTTAGTGTGGTTACTTATAAAGGACAAATGGTAAAGTATGAATAAAGACAGACTAGTTAGTCAAAATTCCCAGGAAAAAAATGACTGGCTGATGCAGGGAGTAAAGGAGGTGGAGATTAAATTCAATGGCAGGCATGATCGTATTTTGCAAGATTCCAGGCACAGGTTGTAAAAGTAACCACAGAGATGTAATGTACCTGGGGTTCAGGAAGCTTTGATGTGTAGAGGTAGAAGTACTGACTAAAGTTGAAGCAGACAAACCCAAATTGCCATGCATCTTTAATAGTGAGGTGACTAGCCTCTACAACAGATGCCCAAGGGAGTCACCATTGCCATATGTCTTTGAATTCGAATTCTTGGGTGGATTTTTTTATTTAGGTAGTACAATCAGGCAGGTTTGGGGGCTTTAACAGTGATGCTTATCTTCAAACAAGGGAGAGCAGGCTATGTTAGAATTCATGGTAGAAGCAGCTCAGTTCCTCCAGCATGGAGGATAAGAAATTAGTGGCTTCCATCTTTAGTGCTGGCCTGGGAGATGTTAACTTCTTAGCTCTCCTGTGGCAGACAAATGAGTAGACAAGCCAGAACAACATAAGAAATTAGTGGCTTCCGTCTTTAGGGCTGGCCTGGGAGATGTTAACTTCTTAGCTCTCCTGTGGCAAATGAATGAGTGTAGGCAAGCTGGAGCAACATGTGGCTGTATGCTGGAACAACCTGGCGGCTACTGTATTTGTTTAAGAATAAATGCAAGACTTGGCTTAACATCAACTCAACAGATAAACCACTGAGCTGAATTCTTACTGAGTTGACTGTCCTCTATCTGGCATTGTGTGGTGTGTGTAAATCCATGAAAGTAGCAATAGTTGAGGGGAAAGTGTCTGTGTGAAAGGATACTTTGTGTATTTTCTCACCTGTTATACTTTTTGAACCTAAACATTTCTCTGCCCGGCTTTGCTGCCAAAGAACCTGGACCACTATTCAAAGAGCAAGTGTATCATACTCTGTTGCAGGAAGTTCTTAGGATTTAAAAGCTGGGATTATAGCCTACTTGTCCTTTAAAAGATAATTATTTCATAATGAGCAGCATTTTGCACTCCCTCTGTGCAGTGGAGGCAGAACTGTGCAGCAGTTCTCAATATGGAATGCAGAAGACACTGCAAGTTGCAAGATCCATTTCCACAGGACAGGACATACCTGATGCTGTAGAAAATAGCTCAGTTCTGCACAGGCAGAGCTGGTCCAGTGCAAAAGCATGTAAATGTTTTGTGGCAGCAGCAATCAGGTAGGAAACTGTTCAGGGCAGCATACTTGCTGACTTGATTTACAAAGGTCTGAAAACAATGTCTATGTGCAAATTCTATACTTGTATAAGGAAAAAAACCCCTTTGTTTCATGCAATCCAGCTCAGAAGTGTGTGGCGCAGAGATTTGGCTGCTAGCTAAGCATGAGGGCTAAAGCTGTTTGTCTTGAAAGCTTTCCCCCCATTATGTAAGAAACAAGTACCTTTCTGACATTGCAATAGACTATGGAAATGCTGTTTGAACTTTTAAGGTCTTGCATAAAAGTGCTTAGGCTCCATGGAACATAATTAATATGTGTATATAATTAAAACCTTTTAGTAAACATTGAGAAGATGTTTGTCTTATTTCTGCATATGGAAGGTCTAAGTTTTATTTGATCTTGCAAGTGAGAACAAGTCAGGTGTATTTAACAGAATCTTGCAGCTTGTATTCCAAGGTGCACTGAGAAAACACTTGAAAGATGTCTAAGCAGTGTTGGAGTTATTTATATCAAAGTATATAGTTTCTAGAGATCCTAAACTACAAATGTAACTCTGTCTTATTCCCATGTTTAATCCGTTGCAGCAGGGTGTCAGGATGCCACTCTACAATTGATTCTACTCTGAGACAGTCTTCCTCTCTGCATGTGGTTCCCATGGACATATGGTTCTCCCTTTGAGTCAAAGGTCTCAAGAAAAAGGTACCAGTGGCCACTGGTCTTGTGAACCTGCATGAATGCCTTGGGCAAGGCCACACATAAAGGCAACATGCAGAATTTTTTCCATGTATCTCATGTTGCTGTATTGCAGCTAGAAATGCATTTTTCCACATATGCCAGTCTCATGATTAAGGGACTATCACAGTCTTATGAATGGGAAGATATTCAGTTATTACCTGAGCGTGTGGAGTCTTAGTGACTTTAGGGCTGTTTGAAGTGATGTGGTAAGGCTGTTTAGTTACAAGTATGCCTGGCATCTGCACTGTATGGCATAGCTTGGAACAGTCTCAGCTCTGGGAACAATCAAAATTTTCAGACTCTTGAACACAGAGAGATCCAAGCAGGGAAAGGCTGTCAGGAAGGAGTATGAAGCAGTTAGACACATGGAGATCGAGGGAGGGAGTGGTAGCCTTCTGGAAGAGTGTATCGTGTATACCCTTACAGTAAGCAGATCCAAACCATTGAAAGAAAGTACCTCAGTTACTGGATTCATGTGAGAAGACTGACTTGCCCCTTCTGAGCTAAGGTGTGTTTATTGAACTATTTACTGGGAGACTGTAACTGAACATGTTCCACATGGCCTTATTCTGAAAAAGGCTAATACTGCAGGAGAAATGCCCATAAGGGAACTGAGCAGGGTGGACCTTACCCTGTTTCCACCCCTTTCCATGCAACCTATGTACCTAATACCTATGAACTGTGCTCACTTGGCCCCCAATGAGCAAGAATAGGTGCTTGTGTCACTCTCTCATATGTACCCTCTCTTGCTTTACCAGAAAGCATTTAAGAGGAATATGTTTCTGTGCTAGGCTATCTTCCAAAATCCAGGAGACCCACACTGCTTCTAGGAACACAGGCTCTGAGCTGTCATGTGCTTAATTTCTGGGCTCATTACATGGTACAAAGTGCTCATTCCTTTTGGAGTGAGAGGGTGAGGGGTACAGGATATTAGGTATGAGGTTAAAAGTTCTAGGCAAAACTCAGAAGGGATATATTTTTTCTTTTCAGAAGTGCCTGTGTTTTTCTTTGCTTGCATTGTCCAGCTGTAATCTATTTGTGTGTATCTGTAATCATAGACACTTTGATCTTGATGTTGTCTCCCTGTCCTATTCCTGGACAACAGGAATTAGCATGTATGTTTTTCTGTCTCTTCAACCTGTATTCTGAGCATTCTATGGTGTGAGAGGCGGCTGGTGTGTGTCCTGGAGCAGTTAGCCCGAGCTTGGTGCTTTAACTTTTGTCTCCCCATCTGTATTCAAAGTCACATTTTCAAATAGTTGCCAAAAGACATTTGGTAATGACTGAAATTGGCACCAGGGGCTTAGGCTTCACTGCAAGGACAGAATCACAAAACTGCAGAATGGTTGAGGTTGGAAGGGATCTCTGGAGATCGTCTTGTCCAGCCCTGCCCTGCTCAAGCAGGGCCACATAGATCCAGTTGCCCAGGACCATATCCAGACAGCTTTTGAATATCTGCAAGGGTGGAGACTCCACAACCTCTCTGGGCAACCTGTGCCAGTGTTCAGTCACCTTCACAATGGAAAAAGTGTTTCCTGATGCTCAGATGGAAGCTCCTGTGTTTAAATCTGTGCCCATTGCTTCTTGTCCTGTCACTATGTACCACTGAAAAGAGCCTGGCTCTGTCCTCTTTGCACCCTCCCTTCAGATATTTATACACATTGATAAGATCACCCCTGAGCTTTCTCTTTTCTAGGCTGAACAGTCCTAGCTCACTCAACCTTTCCTTGTGCATGAGGTGCTCCATTCCCTTCATCATCTTTGTGGCCCTTTGCTGGACTCTCTCCAGTATGTCCGTGTCTCTTTTGTACTGGTGATCCCAGAACTGGACCCAGCACTCCAAGTGTGGCCTCACCAGTGATGATGAGAGGGGAAGGATCACCTCTCTTGACCTGCTGGCAATGGTTTGCCTAATGCAGCCCAGGACACCACTCACCTTCTTTGCAGCAAGGGCACATTGCTTACTCTTGTTCAACTTGGTGTCTACCAGGACCCCCAGGTCCTTTTTTTGCCAAGCTGCTTTCCAGCTGGGTGGCTCCCAGCATGTTCTAGTGCATGGGGGTACTCCTCCCCAGGTGCAGGACTTTGTACTTCTTGTTGAACTTCATGAGGTTCATGTCAGCCCATTTCTCTAGGCTGTAGAGGTCCCTCTGGATGACAGTATGACTCACTAGTATCTCATCCACTCCACCCAGTTTGGTGTTGTCTGGCTGAGGATACACTCTTCCTTCATCATCCAGATCATTAAGGAAGACGTTAAACAGGGCTAGACCCAGTATTGACCCATAGCGTACACCACGAGTCACTGGACTCTAGCTAAACTTTGTGCTACTGATCACCACACTCATTGTTCAACCAGATTTCAATCCACCTCACTGTCTGCTTATCCAGCCTATACATCAACAGCTTGTATATGAGGATCTTATGGGAGACAGTGTCAAAGGCCTTACTGAAGTCCAGGTAGACAATATCCACTGCTCTCCCCTCATCTACCAGGCCAGTCACTTGGACTTCCTGACCATAGTTTTCAGTTCTAACTGATAAACAAACAACCATTCATGGCTGCAGTGGACTGGGGTGTTTTCCACTGGAGGGATGGAAGGCCAGCTTAAAGTTAATTGCTTATTAATATTTGACTCTAAAAAATAGCTACAGTCTGTTTGATCCAGATTAAAAAAACCTGCAGATCTGCTTTGTTTCTGTTGCTGAATTCCATACATTGATGTCAAACAGTAATACTTGAATTCTTGTGTTGTCTCTGTGTGGCTTTGCAAAAGTACTAGATGTTAGATTATCAGTGGCTATATTCCCAAAGGATTTCAAAGCATTTCACAGGCTTTATGTGTGAGAGTGATAGTGACCACTGGGGGACTTCAGCCACTTACAATTTATAGTGTGGTATTTCTTTATGACTATGGACTAAAGGCTGCTGAAGGGAACTACAGGAGGAGCATGTGTGAACAGACTACACTTCTGGAATTCAAATCTCTGCTCTTCTGAGATGTTTAAAGATCTATTTTAATCTTGCAAGGTTTAAAAAAAACATAAACCCCAAAGCAACAGAAGGTAGTCTTAAATCTTCAAAGAAAAGTCACAAGTGTCCCAAATGTAGTTTTGAAGATCAGTATGTGAAGTCTGAATGAGATAGAAACATCCTACAGCTGTGCTATATATTCTGTGGGTAGTTTCTGTGTGCAGACCCTGCAGAGATTGTTGGATTGTAGCTCAGTAAAGTGCTGTAGAGGAAGTTTGTTATGGAAGGTGTTACTTCCTATGGATTCTCTCCAAGTGAAGTTTTAGGGCAGTCTCTTTCTTTAAAGGAAGTGCTGCTTTTCAGATACAACTTTTCTTCCCTAGTTTCAACTAATATTGTTCCAGCAAACAGATTTGGGGCCTGTCTTAGAATAGAATACAGTGTTTTCAGCTGGAAGGGACATACAACGATCATTTAGTCCAACTGCCTGACCACTTCAGCTGACCAAAAGTTAAAGCATGTTATTAAGGGCATTGTCCAAATGCCTCTTAAACACTGACAGGCATGGGGCATCAACCACCTCTCTAGGAAGCCTGTTCCAGTGTTTGACCACCCTCTCGGTACAGAAATGTTTCATAATGTCATGTCTGAACCTCCTCTATGCAGCTTTGTCCTGTCTCTGGATACCAGGGAGAAGAGATCAGCACCTCCCTTTCCACTTCCCATCCTCAGGAAGCTGTAGAGAGTAATGAGGACACCCATCAGCCTCCTTTTCTCCAAAGTCCTTAGCCATCTCTCACAGGACATGCCTTCCAGCTGTTTTGCCAGCTTTGTTGCCCTCCTCTGGATGCATTCAAGTACCTTAACATCCTTCTTAAATTGTGGGGTCCAGAACTGCACACAATACTCAAAGTGAGGCCACATCAATGCTGGATAATCACCTCTTTTGACCAGCTGGCTATGCTGTGTTTGATGCACCCCAGGATGTGGTTTGCCCTCTTGGCTGCCAGGGCATTCTGCTGTTATATTGAGCCCGCTGCCAAGCAGCACCCCCAGATCCCTTTCTGCAGGGCTGCTTTCTAGCCACTTTTCTCCCAATTTATACTTGTGCTCAGCATTACTCCATCCCAGGTGCAGAATCCAGCATTTGGTCTTGTTAAATTTCATGCCAAATTTCATGCTTGTTAGATTTCATGTCTTCTGTATTACTCTGCCTGCGGTCGGTATAGAAAGGAGTAAGTGCTTGGTTAGTGTTAAACTTGGAGAATATCCTGCCACTTAATGTGAAAGCATTGGTCTGGCTTGCTGTGGCTTTTGTGATATGTGACTAATTTCTCTCTGTTTCAGATTAGGGGAACATTGCTTTGCCTCCACCTCCAGTGCTCCTCTCTTGTCTCCGATACCCTGACATGTCTACATTAACGAAATAAGCTGGTTAGCCATAGTGATAGCTGTGATTGCCCTGCCAGAGATCTGCAGGGGATATTGAAGAATGAAAAGCCACTAGAGGCAGTTTAAAACCTGAAATTAATTTGAGGTCTGCTGTGGCTGACAGACATGTATGTCTGGTAAAGGTAGTGCAAAGTTACTGAAATCACAGCAGCAATGAAGAAGATGAGCTGGATGATTTGGTAATCCCGCGAGTGATTTTCCTACTTCAAGGATTAGAAAAATGACTCAAAGATAGATAAGGATCAGAAGCCTGCAACCTACGAGAAACTAGAAACTGCCATATGCTCCAAGATTATAATAGGAAGGTTGAGAGCTGTCTAGAATGCTTGTTACATTCTGTTTGGGGAAGAACAATTGTCCCTAAGGCTGCAGAAAAATGCCTGCCTTCCCTGCTCCCGCACTCTTGTTATCAAGTTCACACAGGGAAAGTTCCAGTGGGGGACTCAGAGAGGTCTTTGGCTGTGGGGTGCAGCTCCCAACTGTTAAGTGTAACACTACATTCTGTGAATCAATGGATGGTTGATTTGGCCTGTACATGATTGTCATGCTATGTGTGTTGAAATAAATGACTCGTATAGTCTGGATTCACTGAACTGCACAGGTGTTGCTGATGGTTTCCAGCTGGCTTTCAAGGGTGATGGAAAGTATTGGAGGCAACACAGGTGCTGTTGAGTTGGGCTTGCTGTCACCGTACATCTGAGAGTGCTTGGGGGTATATGTGTCTGCTAAATACGGAAGTCATTTTAACTGCTCATCTGGCATGGGCGAAGAGATGCTGAATTGTGGCATACAGTTAGGAGATGTCAAGTCCAGGGGGAATTTCAGTTGAAAGTCCTGACCTGTGATGTTGGGATCCGTCAGGAAGTGAGGTTTGTCTTAGGATTGTTTTTCCCTGGTCCAGTGTGGACTGAATGCTGGGCTATAATGTCTGTGTGCTCCATGAAACAGGCTTGAGTAAAGCTGAACACCAGACAGGAGAGTGTGGGGTTCCAGGGTGACTTTCCACCCAGGGTAATGCAACTCAGTGAGTCCTGAGCTGTGCGGGGGAACAAGCTAATCATAGAGTTTTCCACCACTATTGTGTTATTAGGAAAATTGTCAGGGGGGCTGTTGTTGGTCACTCTTTGGCACTTAAGTCTAGAGAAGCCTTGTGGTAATAGGGAGCTGTTGCTGGCTTGATATATCCAGGTTGTTGTACTGGTCTTGCAGCTATAGTATGGTATTGTAGAGTGGCTCTCTTGCAGCTGGAAAGCCTGCACAGAGGGGCTCCTACTGCTCTGAAGTTAGAGCATTTAGTGTGCTGGAGGAGTCTACATGCTTCTGTTGCTGAAGCAAAGGTGGAAGGGGGCACAAACAGTTTGCAATGGCAGCTGGAAGTGAGACTGAAACACCCTGACTTCAGAAGTGGTCAGTGTGTGCAGACCTCTGGGCATAACAGCAGGATGCTGGCTGTGTTTCTCTTTACAGGGGGATAGGCTGGAGCTACACAGCTGGGCCTCTCTGAGCTGGCAGAAGGGTGCACCTCTTTCTTTCCTCCCCTCAGCTTTCTGATGCAGAAAGAGGACCCATGTGACCCTACTGCTGCTCAGCAGGTTGGTGCCTTATCTTTGAGAGGTCAGGTGGGCTACAGGGATGCCTCTGGAAGGATGTCACTGCATGCAGTAGCCTTCCATGTCCTACCACTGGCATGCCCATTACAAGCTTGCCATGTGTGTTTCACAGTTGCTTTACCTCTTACTGCTTCTGCATAAGTTCACCACTTAATCTTTCTATCTATTGATTGCGAATGAGGATCTATACTCAAAAAAGACAGCTGTGAGAGAGAAGGAAGTAATCGATTGCTTTTACATGTCTTTGCTGATTCGGTAGAGATGACTTTGACCTGGTTCCAGCAGCTGACAACTTCATGGAAACAAGAGAAAGCTGCATGGTGTAGATGCAATTCATGATCTTGCAAGATCTGTAGATTGCTATGTCACATATGAAGAACCTGGAGCATTCCTTGTAAAAGTTAAATTTGCATTTGTGAACAAGTGTTAGCTTACCAAAAATACTAGAGGAACAAATAATATTAATGGTAATAGTGAGATATGTCCCTATGATTACACTTTCTTTTGTCGTTGTGTTCTCATGTTCAGCCAGCAATTCTAATTAAAGTCTTCAGAATGATAAAGCTAATAAATGTAGGAGACAAGGAGAAGGTATCTTGTTTAACCTGAAAAGGTAGTAACAATTGGTATATGGCTAAATGTTGGATAAGGCTAAATTGGATAGTGAAAGAAAAAAAAATCCACCTAAAAGTGAATGCAGTTTTGGAGTTTGCATGGGTAACAGAAGAAGGCAGGTGAAAAGAGTCAAAATGCCAACAGCAGATTTATTGCCTTACAGGTTCTGACTTTAAATACAAGTGAAAACTACATGGTGGATACCACATATTGCCTGTGGAAGGATTTTTCTAAACTATTGAACTGAATCCAGAGCAGTCCGTCAGAGTAGCACTTGCATGCCTTCCATCTTCATGGGAACCACAATATCTGTGAATGGAATCCAAATGCCAACTTAATCACATCCTCTGGTCTATGCATCTTCTGTCGCTCTGAGCTACACATCTTCTGTCTGATCTCAAACTGTTGCTGTAGTCTACCAGTTTTATTTAAGTAAATTTAGGTTTTCTTGTTATATATGTTGAAATGATTTGTGAAGTTCTGAAATCTGCATTGTATGCATGTACTTACACATACATATACAAAACTATGATAAATATATAAAATATACAGTTATAGTTATTATGTGTTATTTTATGTGTATAAACATGCATATTGCTGAGAAAAAAGTTGTGGACCTTCCAACTTTGGAGACTTTCAAAACTTGTGTGGGCAAGACCCTGAGCAACCTGGTCTAGCTTTCATATGACCCCTGCTTTGAGCAGAAGAGTGGTTTAATTGTCTTCAGAGATCTCATGCAACTTAAGCCTTAATGTAACTCTGATGTTCAAAACCTACCCTGGAGCCTGAGTATTGCCGACAGACTTATGTTAATATAGTGCATTCCTGTAAGGACAGTAGTGCAGGATGGACCTAAGGTACAGCTCTGTCAAGCTGGAGTGGTTTTCCCCATTCTGTAGATGAATCTGTGCAGTAAGTGAATGTGGAGTTAGTCTGACAATAGTCTCTAAAGCGTACAAGCATACCTTCTGCAAAAGCATGAAAGAATGAATACGGCTTTGTTCAGATCAAGTGCATGTGTATACAATTGGGCATGGCTGGGTGAGTCAATGGGGGAGAATGATATTGTGAGGACACTAAAGCAGGGCTGAATACTCGTGCTGCTCAGCAAGAAGGAATGAATTGTGCTTGCTTCTATAGATTGTCCTGTGAATTTTCACATGGGTGTGTGCAGGAGCTCGGTTGGTTAAGTCTGCATGTGAACACAGAAGTACCAAGACATTAAGCATAGCTAAAACAGCATTACACAATTCTGTTTCAACAGTTGGGCCACCGTAAATCCAGCTGTCTTACTACTGCATGATAGCATAGATACTACCTGCAGCTTTTCCTTCAAAACTGCTCAGATAAGGAAAGAGGTCTGTATTACACTTTTTTATACATCCAACTTAAGGCAACCTTGCAAGCAAACTGTTGGCATTAGGACTGTTCTAATATAAGGTATATGTGGAAGTGAAACCTGTAGACAGAATAAGGTTATGCAGTTTATTCTGATTTAAAGAGCATTTTAACTCTAAATGAGAAATTAGGCACAGTAAGAACATGTATTGGCACTTATGTAAATGGCTTTTTAGCCTGGTTAATGAGGAGAAAGGATCTAGAAAGGAAAAAGGTGAATCTGTTTTTCTCTTTTTAACCATCAAGTTTGCTAGTGAACTTCTGCTTTGCAGTCTGATCTTGTGATGGCCAGTTTGCCATTGTATTTGCTTGGATCAGTGAAGAAATGCCTATTCTATATTGTTTTACAAGCTTCTTTACGCCCCAAGCTCACTGACACAGTTTGGTGTAGGAGAGATGTTTGTTTCTCTAAACACCTTTTTATATGTCCTTGCCTACCAGCAGTTGGTTATAGTGCCTGATTTTGAGACACTCAGGCAGAGCGCTGCCCCATGGCAAAGAATACAGTTTGACTTCTCATTCCGTTGCTGCCCTGTGTCAGTGGGATTTTATCCTTGGCTAACAGTATGCTAGGCACGGTGTTGAAGTGGAGCAAGTGATGTGAAACCTGGCAGTTGAAAGAGCATATGGTGATAGATAGGAAAAGGGACTGTGATACAGATCTTCCTGGATATGTTACTCTTTCTGTAAATGTTACAGTAAAACAGTCGATTGACAAGGAAAGAGACATAAGGTGTGGTTTTGGAGTAGCTGTGCGTTGTGCATGAAGTGTAGAAAATTGTTTTACAAAACATTCTCTGCTAATGGCAGTACATGGGATACAAATATTTTTTTGTTGGACTTTTTTTTTTGACCTGGTTTTCTGAAGGAAACAATACCTATTAACTGCTCTGTCTGTCCTTCCTTCCATAACTCTTGGATCTATTGGCGGATGTTGGACAGTGTATTTTCAAATTTTAAAAAGTCAAGTGGACGGTTCAAGGAATGACCCTTTCCTTACTGAGAGGAAAGGTAGAACTCTGTCTTTAAACTATAAGCCGCAGCATCTGTGTGGCCTGCATTGCCCTATGTGAAGTAGGAACACACATGGGATAGTGGGGAACTGCAGTTACTGCCTGGGGAATCAAAGCATAGAGGAGAGAAATGGGGAGGCAAGAAGACAAGAACTGTTGTTTATATGTCAGCTTGTTAGCAGCTGGGTCCTCTCACTGTGAGCATGTGGACTTGTAGAAACCACAAAGAGCAATTCATCTTCTCTGAAAACTAAGCCTTGTGTTTGGGGGAGTAGCTCTTGAAACCTTGTTATTAAATAGTGGCTTTTTCTTTTTTTCCAACACCTCGCTACCAGTCCACATCTGTCTTAGAAATTTAGGAGCTACCTTTCCCAATTTGTGCGTCAGTTACATTTTAGACAAGGAATGTGTCCGTCTCTGGAAATCAAAGGTATGAATGAGGCCTGTGATTTTTTCCAGAGGCAGAGCTGATGCAGGTCTTTCCAACACTCAAATTTAGGAGTAGAAGGAAAGGCTCTATACAACAGCTCCATCTGTAGAGAGTCTTCTAGAATCATGACCTAAATTTCTGACTTATTAGCAAGATACTAAAAATCCTTCTTTTACTTTTCCTGATCCTGCTGCTGATCCTTTTGGGAATGCAACCATGCATGGATCACTGTATTTGCAGGTTTCCCAAGGCTGTGAAATTTATTTTGAAAAAAAGGCGGTACTGGGCCTACAGGGAGGATTACCCAACAGGTTCTTGAATTCAGTGTTTCATGGAAGAAGTGTAAGTGCAAGTATTCATTCATTTGGAAAAGAAACCCAGACAAAACTTTGCAGTCCTTCTGTGTGCAGGCTGAGCTTTAAGGAAATATCTACCTAGGGCATGTTTGGAATGTGAAACCTGGAGATCACTTTGCGACAAGAAGAAAAATTTGGTATTTCTCAAAAATTTCACATGGTGGTTGTAAAAAAGTCAAAACAAAAAAACCTTAATATAGAGTCACTTCTACTGTAGCTAGTGAGTGGTCTTTTGTGACTATGAATTCTCAGACACAGTGAGGAATTTTCATTACATTGTGTTAAATGTGTTAACCATGGTGTTCTCTGACAGAAATTCACAGTTTCTAAATGCTCTTGTCTTCTATATCTCTGCTGACAGTCACGTGTTCTTGTCTATGATATTGGTGGACTTAATTGCCAGTCACAAAAGCTGAGAGAAGAATACATGGTCTGCCTTTTTTTTTTTAAGTATATATTAATAATAAAATTATAATATATCATATTTAATAATAAATCTCCCCCCCCAAAAGAGTGTCCCATAATAAGTCTCCAAAAGATCTGGCTTGCAGGAGAGGTCTTTTGGTTTTTTGCTTCATGTTATTTATCATAATTCCTCTTGGTTTCCTCCAGAATACTGTGTCCTTAATCACGATAGCCACTAAATCAGTCAAATAACAAACAGTTCTGTGCTGAAGTTGCTGTTTCAAGGATAAATCTTTTGTATTTCCTTTCAGTTCAGAGAGGCGTTATCCCTAAATACTCAGTTTATTTCAGTGTAGTAAGTTCTCATTGGTTTCTTTTTTGCTTGTTCCCTTTAAAAATGTGCTTTTTAGTCAGGTAGAGATATCTGCAAAATTGTGCATTTAGGTATGTTCCTTGTTTTTTTCCCGTGGCTGCACATGCAAATTATGCTTTTGCATATGCAAATACTCATTTAAACATGTATTAATGTAATAATATATGTAGGTCTTAAATGGTATTTTTTAAGACTGTAGAAGAACAAAGACTATGTAACAATAGTGAAGTTTGGACCTTAGTTAATATATATTAGAGGGGTAAACCAGAATCTCAGCTTGTATTTAATTTTTGGGAGGGGGTGGTTGTTTTTTGATCTTGTATCTGCCAACTGACCTTTTAGCTAGAGCTATGGTTTTGAATTTGTCAACTGGTCTGGTAACTGAGCCATACTCCTTTTCTTTTGCCTTTGTGTTTTAACAGACAACCTGCTAGGGAGAACTCCTGTGAGTGTTCCCTAAATGCTTGTTGATCTCTCTGGTTGTGGAAGCTCAAATACAAGTTTCACTTACTTTTTTGATCAGTGCACTTCTCTTTATGTTTTGGAGTTTCTTTTGCTTGAAGTTACTCATGCCTCAGGTTACTCTTACTAGATCTACATGACAGAAAATAATATATGTGTATGGGGTGCCATAGAATGGGCTTGTATAGAACACGAATCGGTAGTTGTAGGAGTTTAGGGTCTGCTCTAATAATCTTGCATTCTCTTAAGAGGTAAGCCACAGGCCTTTAACAATAGCCCTGACAAATGCAGCCAATTGAGACATGAATTTGGAATCTGAATAGGTGTCTGAGGCCTTCTGGGGATTCTCTGATAACTGTGATTCATTTTGACACATTGGACCCACATGAAAGGTGGCTGGATTTGACAGAGAGGAGAGGCAAATTAACTGTATCCCACTTCAGAGATCAGATCCTGTGTGTGAATGCCCTCTCTAGCCTGCATTTACAAAACCTCAGCATGTTGCCAATCCTCTGACTGTGTCTAAGGCAGATGTGGCAGATACAGCATTAGATCCTGGGTAGCCTGACTAGTTGAGACTTCTGGGAGTGATGCATTGGTAGACAATGGATGGCATCCATTCCCTTCTCTTTCCTGTCCTGTGTTTGTCAGTCACTGACATGAAGGAGCAATCTGGAGACCAGTTGAACAAGTTTAGCCATTTGCCTTGGAAGTGCACTTAACCCAAGATGTGGGAGGGGCACTGCATTCAGGCCCTAAGCTGGGATCTTCTGTGCTGGCCTGGGCCTCTGGACCACAGAAAACAAATGGCTGATTGAGACCAGTTTGCTGGGCAGTGGCTGAAAGGTTGCTGGGAGAAAAAAACACAACACAGATACCCCTGTCTGCAACACTGATGAGTCCTGGTGAAAATGGAGGCACTTTGATTATCACACAGAAAGGCCTGTTCCTACATGCCCATGGGGGAGAGGTGTCAGCAAGGCGCTCTCACATTGGATCTTCCCCACATGACATGGAGGTGACTAAAATCATGATCTGCAGAGCCCCACTGCACATGCAAGGGATGTACCTGGGGATACTCATAGGCTTGTGAACAGAACTTGCATGAAATAAGCAAGCTTGTGCTTTGTGAGGATAGCATGAAGGGGTATGAGGACAATGTATTCATACCCTCTGGCATGAAGCAAATGTTTTGTTTATTATGTGTGCCACGCTAGAAAACTCTTGTACTCAGAACCTTATCATTTATCAAAAGACTTTTTCTGTACTTTGTCTGACCTACTGCATATAGGCTTGGAAGATGAGCTTCCTAAGGTAAACGTTATATCTGGGGAGATGGCACAAAGACTTGTGGAATAGGAACCCTTTTTCTGGTTGGGATCTCTGAGAACAGGAGAAATAATCTTCTGCAATGGTGTTGTGGAAAGGAGTTTAGACGTTTATGGGAGGTATGTTATAATAGAACTAACAAGCATACTCACTCAAGGTTTTCAAGCCTTTTTGAAGGAAGACTTCTTTTTTAAAGAAGTAGAAAAACCTGAGACTTCCTAGAAGTGGAAAATTTATAGCTGTTAGCAAGTATAGAAAAAACCAAATGTTGCCACTGGCCAGCTGCTGTATTTAGGCTGAGAATTAGGAGATTTTATTATATATGGAAACAGTAACAGTCATCTGGGGAGCCCTCTGACAGCCCAGAGCTGTAAAGCTACTTTTACTAAGGAAATACAGATACACAGCTCCAGGAAGGTGAAGCAGACTGCTCTCTGCCTGACTGAGTGCTGGAAAGTGGCTTGGGGGTTTTTTTGTTTTTTGGTTTTGGGTGGGGTTTTTTGGGGGTGGTCATTTGACAGAGCAGGTTTGCCTAATCTGACAAATTTGATAGGTGACCTGATTGAAAGCGTAGTTATGGTGAGCTGTATAGAATCTTATAGTGCTTGTGCTACTATTATTCATCTGAAGGGGAGGAGTTTATACCCGCTGTCCAAGCTGGGGAAGTTTTCATGCCAGGGATTACTGTAGTGGAAATATTTCCAGCCTCAGTCTGATTTGGTACAGATTTACAGATAATAAAATGTAGTAATAGTAATAAATACAATAATGAAATAATGTGGGTTTGGATCTTCTTACTTTTTTTATTAGTTTCTTGGCTAGAAGCAGCTTTTGCTTGTTTAGATCTCTTCTTAATAACAAGTTAGTTGCTTTAGTCCTTCTGTTCATGTTCAGTACAGTAAGTTCTTGAATATGTTGCCATTATGCTTAAAGCAAATCAGTCTTGACTTTTATCTTGTTTGACAGCATTTTATATATATGGTTTTCCTCCTAGTATATTTTTGGCAAATGGAGAGGAAGAAATACCAAATAACTGTGTTAGACTGCTTTCTGTTTCATGTTTTAGTACAGTTATGCTAAGGATTGGCACGTATTACTTATCAACATTTGTAATAGTTGAGCAGCACAGAGCCCATGCTACCATCCAGCAGCTCTTGACAGGATTGCACCAGGAGACTGAATGGATGGCATTTCAACTGTAGCACTTTTGGAGATAAACCTGTCCTTGTGATTAGGAAAAATTACTGCTGCGTGATACACATCGTTGTCTTTCTTAAAAGAGTGTGTGCAGCGGCTGTCACTTGATTTGCTGCTTGGGCATATGTTGCTAGACATAGGGGATGGGACATTTTTCCTGTGGGTTAACTGTTTTTCACAATAATGAAGCAGTGATTTCAGACACTAAGTGAGAGAAAGAAATGTTTTTCCCTCCCTCTATTATCCATCTCTGTCTGGTGGTTTCTGGTCAAACTTTGAATAGAGGAAAACACAATTAATTTAGAATTAAAACATCCATCCCAGATACTTTGGCATCCCAGCTGTTAACCTGTGACTGTTGGACAGCTAAGTCTTGTGCTGACACTCACACCTGTGTGTTCAGTGATAACAAATACATCTTCTAAAATGTCCCTTCTTTGGGATGTGCTTGTGAGGCATCTGTAGTCCAGGGTTTGGGAGCTTGTGCTGAAGAATGCGGTGGGGGTTTTTTTGGTTGACTTTTTGTTTTGTTGGGGGGGGGGAGGGTGGTATGCAAAATAAGTAGTGTAAAATCAGAGTGTGGCAGTGTTGCAGAGCCTGAGTAGTGGCTCTAAAGTGTGTTAGGTGTTTTGTTCCCTAATCTTAAAGGAGATCTCTGCCTTTCCAAATACAGTGTTCATTTACTCCATGGCGGGTGTTTGATCTGGAAATACTTGTGTGTCCTGTTTTTTGTTCTGTCCGTTGGGCTATGCTGGCAGCAGGAGACAGAAGCAGATGCAGCTTCAGACTCTTAGCTAGCAATGTACTCCTGGTCCTTTGTGGAAAAGACTGAAGCTGTTGGAATAGCAGTCTGCTGTCAGTCTTACTGGTGCTGGTCTTAAAGATGTAAAGTAACTTGTGGGACAGAAAGAATCTTGTTTAAAAAAATCTCTCTTAAAGAGAGTAGTCCTTCAGGACAGAATCCTTTAGGCTTGCCCTGCTTTGAATGAGGGGTTGGACAGGGTGATCTCCTGGGGTCCTTTCCCGCCTGAATTATTTTATGATTCTGTGGGGATTCTGATGCTGAGGCCTGCCTCTACTTCTGCTTCAGACTCTTTTGCCTGTCCTACATTACGTGTCTGTGCTCTGCAGTAATTCTCATATGAAGATTTTTTTCTTTGCCCTGGTCCCCTTGCCAGCTTCTAGAAACCAAGATTAACTTTACCCCTTCAACATGGAGGAATGATTCCTGTTACTTTAATCAGCTGATTAAAAAGACTATATAACCAATGGGACTTACACAGCATGCAATGATTTTGCAGGGGTCAGGGGAGTGTGGTAATGGGGGGTAAGGGGTGAGATTTTTCTAACCTTCACATTTTTCTAGTCTCCTAATGGGGGAAGGAAACTTGTTCTGAAGATAATTTCTTTTTGCTGCCTTTTTTCCTAGTTCACAAAATACAGGTAAATATAAAGTTCCTTTGAGAGAAAGAATGGCACAGATGGGTTCAAGGAACTAAGTTTAAACAAACAGCTTGTTTTGTGTCTTGTTCCTTTTCAGCTGAGAACTAAAATCACAAAGCTTCTTATTAATCCAGGAAAAGAATAGCCTTTGAGTATTTCTCTGAAAATTTTTTAGCAATATTTTCAGTTGTAGCTGATAAACCTAAAAAGCAAAGGGGGTGAACTGTGTGCAAGTGAAAGTGTGCTTTTTTTGCTGAATATTAGCAAAATTCTCTGATAAGAATTGCACTGGATTGACTGTGCTGACTGATTGGATCTTGCTAATTTGTCCATCCCAATTATTCCATATCTCATGCTAGTCAGAAATCTTTTGACAGAGAGCCTGCCTTGTGATGTTTCTGGTATGAACAGGAGCACACTTCTATTTCAGCACCATTTGGTAACTGATTTGTGGCAATTGTGTATTTGTCCTCTGAACTCAGACTGTACTTTGAAGATGGCATAGGATGCAGCTGTGTGAAACTAGTTTTTTTGCTGGTAGGGTGTTAGTGCCTTCTGGTTTGCACATCTGACTAGAGATTCTAGTAACAGTTACTTTCCTGTCTTTCAGGTATTGATAGCTGATGACTACTCAGATCCGTTTGATGCCAAAAGTGAGTTGAACAGAATGGGAAAAGGGGAGAACACTGGCTATATGGAACCGTATGAAGCCCAGAGGATAATGACTGGTAAGAAAAGACAATTGCACATGTGATCTTTAATTGCATAGCAGTTCACATGGATATTACAGCTGCTATGAAACAGAAATGTCCTTTGGTGTGAAAAACCATGTTTCTGAAGATGCTTAGGTAGGCAACAGTAAATGCCATGACAGCTTTTCAGGTGCCTGCAGATGCCTTGATATCTAAAAATACTGCTCTGGATTTCACTACTGAGTATAGATGGTTTGTACTGTCGTGTGGGAAGATGAAAATGGGAGCAGTGGGAGTTGGAGTGTGTATTGCTCAGCTTGGCAATGTCAAGGCTGTCATCTGCGTATGTAGTAGGGATGGCCAAAGCATGACATTGTGTTAGTTCACTTAAAAACAGTTGATCAGCTTGCTTATGGCCTTTTTTTCCTCAATTAGATTCAGACTGGTTGGTCTACCCTCTGTCAGAGGAGGGCTGCAAAGCTACATCTTTATGTAGCTTCCTTCCTTCCTTCCTCACTTCTCTGATGTTTTTTTGTACCAATGGTCAAAATGAGACACTTTAGGATGCCTTGTGAGCCTTTAACTGCTATTCTTGGTAGCATCCTTCCTCTTCTGTCATGTAGGGAGATGGTTAATTGTGGTATTGTTGTGGGAGTTTGTACTGTTTGAACCCCTTGTCCTGGCATTATGTGACTGTATTGTCCGTGTATTTTTCTCATATTATCTGCATCCATTTCCTACTTGTTGGCTGTGCAGTCTGTAAACTTTTCTGGGATATGGGACCATATGGTTTTTATTGTATGATGATTTGACTCAGTCAACACACGTTTTTGTGCAGATCAATTGTGCATTTCTCAGATTTATACAGCAGGTTCTCTTTTTCTCTTAATGAGGTAAAAGTCAATTTTGTGCCCAGTTAAGTTGATTGTATGCTTTCCTTTTCTATTGGCAGCTCCTGTTTTGGGCCCTCAGGAAAGATTAATCAGTGGGGGAAGATGAGGCTGTTGGATGCAAAGATCCTTTTTTCATGCAAGTGTTCCTATTTTTCTTTTCTTAAATAGCACTTCTGAAGAGAGACAGAGGAAATGACGTGCAGACTACATTGTTTGGAAGTTTTTGGTATCTTATAGTGGGGCTGGGAGCTTTTATTTCTCATTGGTGTAAATCTATTCATTCTAGTTGAGTAATTTCTTTGAAAAACAAATTAGTCCAAATAAGTTCTTGCTCTTTATACAGCAGTGATTAGCATTTGTAATTTTAACTATGAAGTTTGCTGTGCTTTGATTTCTTTTTTCCTGAGTTTAGGACAGGAGCTTATTTTATCTCCTTTTCCAGATTAGCCATAATAAATGGGGTGGTTTAGTGGACAATACCGAATGCCTTAGCTAAAGTAAGGGGCAGTAAACTTGTGTACCCTTGCAGTTGCATGACACCCTTTTGCCAAACTGGTGTTTGGTGCAGCTGATAAGCTGTTATATCTGCTCCATATGTTCTTATAAAGCAAACATGAGGAGCTCTCAAAGATGCTAGAGGCACTTCCAAAACTGGGGTTTAATTGAGTATAATGATATAGCAAGTGTTGTGAATATGCGTATGATCAAGCCAGTAGAAGATGCTTGATATCTCCCTGAAGATGTTTAGTGTTTTGAGATTTGGGTATTTGGTTTCCAGTCATCTTGTCCTAATGCTGGTAGAAATAGAGAAAGTCTTCCCATAAACCTTGGTGAGGTCAGATTATAATCCACTATATTCAAGCATGTGGTTTTATGTTTGGGTTTTTCATTGCACAGATGTTGCCTTTGTGTTTTACTTGACAAATGAAAATCCAAAGGCATCTTTTTGGAGAGTTTTTAAAGATTCAGTTTGTATTTCCCAGGTGAGTTCTTTATGTATCTACTACTTCTAAAGAAGACCTTTGGACTGCAGTTCGGTTGGCCTCAAAATGTTTACTGTTTTGTTTATTATGTTTTTTTGTTAGCTGTGCTGTCTCCTGAACAAAAGAACATTATATGGCTATCCATTTAGCTAATTAATCTGGTGAAGTCCTTCTGACTGTATTTAACATGGGTTAATCCCAGAGAGGGGGAATCTGCATACCCCAGCAGAATGCACTTTAGGAGAGATAGAAGACAAAACAGCTTTTTGCCAGTTATTCCTTGTTTACCAATGTACCCTAACTCTTGATCAACTCTGGAAACCAGGTGTAAGGGCTAGTTTGAAATAGGAACCTAAAGTTTTTGTGCATGCTGCATGCTTCTTGAGTTAGTAGAGGATTAGGCAAAAGCAAATGTCCATATGAAATAAGACCCTACTATTTCAATTTGAGAAGCTAAGCTTACACCTGAATAGAAATGTATGATATCTGCAATAACTTATGTGTTCATTCATGCATGGAGTGAGATCCTGGCCTGGCTGCTATCATCTATGCACGATAACAAGTAGAGATAGCTGAGAAGATGCTGATTTCTAAGGATCCTGAGAAGTAGGTGGACCAGAGAGAAAAAAGTAACCTGCTAAGAAAATACTGGCATTGCTGATACTGCCTTGATAACCACATCCTAGCGAGAAATAGGTGAGGAAGGACTGGAGGCAAAGAGAAGAGGAGAGAAGAAACAATGCAAGATAACATTACTGTGACTGGGGTTCCTCATAAAGCTGCAGCCCCATGTGCTGATTTATAACTGCGCTAACAGCTGAAAGGGATAGTATCTTTCTACTTTCTCCTGGCTACTGCACCTGTTGACACACCTTTTCCAGGTATCTCTGCCTCTCAGAAGGAATTAAGTCCCCAGACTGCATGAAATATTTGCAGTCAAATGCTAAATCAAGGCAGTCTGTGCCACAGCCATCTGTGTGCTGGATCATAGAGTGCACCTAAAACTCACCTTTGGAGGAGGATCCGATTTTGGATCATCACACAGGTGGAGATACACTGTCAGCCAAGTTGTTGCACAAAGAACTGTATCCTTTTAAGATATGATAAAGAATACTGGCTACAAGAACGAGATAATAGACTGCATCTGTTGCCCTTCTTAACTTGCTGCTTGGCTTTGAAGGGAGCCCCTTACCTCCAACTCACAATTGTTTGAATACAAGGTGCCTAGCATGGTACATGCTATAATATTAAAAGCAGTTTACTTGAACAATAGTAAAATGAAAGTCAGTTCAAGTCTTAAACTAATTTGGAACCACATTATCAAAAATGGGGGGATGGCTCTGTGAGAGGGGAAGTAAAAAGCATTATCTGAGGGGCATGCCTACCTTCAGGGATATGTGTTGGCAAAAACACTCCTGTCTTTTCCAGATCAGGAGCTGTGTTTTCTGTGCTCTAGGACGGGTAGTGAAGGAGAGTTAGGGCAGCCTAGGCCCTTGAGTTAGGACAGTGGTTTGAAAGTTGAGGTAAGCATATGGTACATCAGTGCCTTGATTTCTTAGAGGCCTAGAAGTGCCTCAGAACTGTGCCCTGCCTGGAAGTTCGAATGTACACCATGTTTCTCCTTTGCTTTTTTAGGCATCACCTAGCACTGTGCCAGGGACATCAGCCCCTGCATGGGGTTCTGGCCTCTGTTATGCATCTGCCTCAAGGATATGGCAGACAGGGAGAAACCCCTCTTCTTGTATTTCAGAATTCTGTAGACTTCAATGGGTAGGATTTCTGAAAATAGTTACTTTCCTGAGATGTAACATGCCATGTGGTATTTCTCACGGAGCAAATGCTGTGTTGTGAAGAGACTTCAGAAGGCTGTCATAACACTATTGATAAAATATATACTGTGCCTCTCTTCTGTTCATGGTAACTTTAGAGGCTACTCAGGGCATAAAAAAATCTCCGTCTGGACAGTCAAAGGCAGGTATTTGAGGAGGCAGGAATTCAGTTTTGTTATTGATGCATTTCTCACAAGAGGGTAGTCACACAGTCATCCTGGGAACTGGGCATGTTAGATCTTGTAGGTCAGATATGCTGACCCACGAGAATCAGGGAAAGTGCTCGACATGCATTGAGTCAGTCCTGAGTCAACACAGCAGCATGCTGCCAGTACCCCTTGAAGACTGGAAGATCTAAGTAAGTCGCAGAAGGGCTTCTGGCCATAAATGGAAAGCTGAATTCAAGTCTCCCGGATGTAGTTAAATCTGAGAAGAACATGTCCTTTCCCATACAAACCTGGTCTGTGTAGGGCAGACTGAACAGATGAGTTCGTGTACCTGCTGCAGGGGTGGGTGACTGGTACAGGAGAAGGACCTGTGTGCTGGACCTGAAGAGGTGGAAATTGTTTCTAGGGATACTTTAGAGCATTTAAATCATGGCACAGAAATACCTGTTGTCTTGCCTGTGTTGTTCAATGGGTTCATCAACCTGGGTGATGACATATCTGCACTATCAGCAAAGGTGAACATAAACTAAGGGAAGTGTTTGATGAGGAAGGTTAGAGCCTCCATCCAGAGGGGCCTTAACAAATGTGAGGATTCTGTCAACAGGAGCTTTTTTAAGGTTAAACAAGGGGGATATTAGAGAGAATTCCAAATGAAAATTCACAGCTTTTTTTGTTCATAGGCTCACAACAGTAGCATCCTCCTTCCTTTCTTCTTTTTCTGTGTATTTATTGTTCTGTCTCTATATACATCATCCTGGCTATGCAGTAGAATAACAGTGAGCAAGTTTAACTAGCTCGTGCCTAGGGATTTTGTGCTTTGCCTCCCTCCCTGTGGATGCAGAAAGCTGAGCTTTGTCTCTAGGTGCAGGCAATGCTAGAAGAGCAAATGCCTTCATGCGCTTCCCTGCTTCCTTCTAGGGACTGTGGTAAGAGTCTGTGCCTGAATCACAATGGAATCTCCAATACATGACAAGCAGCCTAGCAAAAGCAGTGCACCTGCCTTAACTGGGAGCTCCCCATGGACATGCTGGGAGCAGTAGCTCTGTTTTGCTGCAAGCTATCACAGAAATGCTGGGAGTGTGGAGAAAACAGCATTCCCATGAACCTGCACCTACTTCAAAAGGTCTTGGATATCAGTTTCCCTTGTAAGTGGAGAGGCCATTTTTTTGTTCAGACATGTAACTTCATCTGAATAGCCACTACAGCACATTGGTGGTGAGTCAGTTCTGGTAAAATCCTTTACCAGATGGCCTCTGGCATGTTGCTTGTTGGCTCTGAGTTACCACTGCAAATAATGTAAAAAGCAATGATAATTACTTTGATAAATATTAGGCCGCATAGATTAGTACTTACAGCATGGGATGTTTAGAGAGAACATTTCTGGCCCATTGAAGGTCACTGAGCCTAGCAAGCCAACCTGAACTTTAAGCACTGTAGTGTCTCTGTTTAAGATTTGCTATCTGCTTGTATTTGAACATGGGAAACAGCTGTAGCCAACACAGAAGAGGAATTGTGTTTGGCCACTAAGCTCAAGAGCTGGCATAGTTTTCAAAAGACTTTAAGCTTCTTCTCTTCCTCCTACATTGGTGTGTGTTCCAGTTTTAGATTCTGAGTATCTAACACTAGGCTAGCCATAACTAGAAATCAGCCCAAAATGAGAATTTATGCATCATCAATCCATCTCATATGGTATTGTAGTTTCCTCACTAGAACTCTTACATTCATTGTCCTGTTGCTAGATGGTGTGAATGAGACTACATGCTGGTCATTCTAGAAGAACAAGTTTTAAGATTTTTTTTCTTTAAAAAAGTGTGGGAAGAAGTGCAAGGTAACTCTTCACTCCTGAAATTTGATGTGTATGTGCTCTCAACTCATCATTTGCAATGTGGAGAGCCACTGAGTGAGATTTGAAGAAGTTCAATAGCACACAGAAGTAAGCTTGTGACTGGTAACAAGATGGCTTTGTTTACATGTTGGGAGTTTTCTAAAGGGCTGCACTGGAAATCATGGGGAGCTCTTCCTAGAGCTGACAAAGAAGGGGATGTTTGATGTGTCCTGAGCATACCCATCATTTGAAGCACAGTGCTCCACAGTGCGTACAGTGTTACTGTGTGCGTTTATAGAGCCCGGTCCTCACCTGCTGCTAGCCTGATTGTAGTGCAGGATTCCCTGCAGCCCAGTAGAAGTGAGGACATATGTTCTGAACAGCTGCGCCTCTTCTTTAAAATATGCTAGAAGTAATGTTAGTTAGAAACCTCCTGGGCTTCAACATCTATTTCAAGTTGTTTCTTATTTCATTAGAAATTTTGACAGAGACTTCATTCAGCAATGATTTAAAGGGAAGAAGTTGTCTAGGGACAATTATAGAAGAGGACATCTTCCTTTGCATTAGGTCTGATGTGCATGAATTGACGCATGTTTGAAATAATGCTGGATCTACTTCAACATAAGTCCTTAGCTTCTCTCTGAGCAAAGCAGTAGACCTCACATGTGCTGTGAAACTGTATCACTTTAGATCCATGTTCAGTTGCCATGATGATCAGTACTCTCTTACTGTCTTCATGGAGCACTTCACACCCCATCAGGGAGTGTGAGGAGATAAGGGCAGAATGTATACAGTCTTATTCCTCATGTTGGGAGAGACTGTGGTGTGTTGTGGTTGCTATAACTGGATGCATAACTGGGGGTGGAAACCAGCGATGCATAAAATGAATAACATTCCTCTATGTTTGAATCTGTTTCCTCACCTAAAATAATTTAAGGCATTTTCTCTAATATTTAATATTACAGTGGTGCTTGCTGCTCTCGATAGCACATACCAGCTTACAAATGCATGAAAATAAAAAACTAACTCTTCTTCTCTACTCTGTACAGCCGGGTAACTGTAAAATTGGCCTTTTCCTGAAGGAGTAACCATCCCCCTACCCTGTTCTGGAATAGGAGCTAGAAAGAGAGAGGCCCTGTGTCTTGCCACTCAGTGCATCAGTTGCATGCACAGAATTTTGTTCCTTAGTTTCAGCCTGCAAACATATTGTCCTGAATGGGTTTAAGCTAAGATTTAAATGTCTTTCCACCCCCCACCCTGCCCCCATTTTAACACCCTTATCTTGCTCTTATGACTTGATGTAGGCTGGAAATGGACTAAATGGTGAAACTTGAATCACAAGCCTGAATATAAATTGAGAGTTTTTTCCGTTTCTTGCAACTTTTTATTATGACACAATTTACACCCAAAATAATGGGAATAAGGTGTCCAGAACTTTAGAAATGTAGGTCATAACAGACTAGAACAGGGTGCATGTGGAAGGAACTTAACTTCATTCATGCAATTTACTTGCTCAGTGTCTGATGAATCTGGCCTGTTCTTCCACAAAAAGTGAAGTGAAGGAATGGATGCTTGGTCCTGGGTTCAGCTGGGGTAGAGTTAATTTTTACAGGAACCTGGGAGGTGGGGGAGCATAGCCGGGGCAGCCGACCTGAACTAGCCAAGGAGCTATTCCATACCATGTGACATCATGCTCAGTATATAAATGGGGAGCGGGCCGGGGGGAGGGGCTCTCTCGATTTTCGGTGGCGGAGCGTCGGGTTCCAGGTGGTGAGCAGTTGCACTGTGCATCACTTTTTTTTTTTTTTGTATATTCTTTCATTAGTACCGTTGTTGTTGTTGTAACCTTTTTTTTTGTGTGTGTGTGTGTTGTCCCAGTAAACTGCCCTTATCTCAACCCTCGAGGTTCCAGGTTTTTTTTTTTCTTTTCTCTCCTCCGTCTCCTCCCTATCCCACCGGAGGGGGTCGGGAGGAGTGAGCGAGCGGCTGCGTGGTCCTTTGTTACCGGCTGGGCTGAAACCACGACAGTCCTTTTTGGCGCCCAACGTGGGGCAGGAAGGGTTGAGATAACGACAGATCTGGCCAGAGCGTGTTGAAACAAATTTGTTATACGCATTTCTTATATTAGATAAATAGATGTTAGTCACAATGTTGGTTCATTTGTTTACATGGTGGCGTTTTGTAAGTTCTTATATGCTCTACATAGTGCCTGTAGTTACGTTTCTCACCTCTGGGAGAGTGATTGGGATTATCATTTTGCTGTACTGGGCAATGTCGACTTGTGAAATGATTACATCACTGGTCATGAGGTTAAGCTGGTATCTGTATGAGGCAGTGATATCATTTCCATACTTCGGGCACCTTCTATCGGATTTTATTGGTAATTACACTCAATCCATGGGGAAGTTGGGGGGGATGCTTCCCCCCGTCCATTCACCTCCCTTCTCTCCTTCCGACTAATTACAACAGCCTTTGAGAATTTTGAATATCCTTGGGATGCACAAGCCAGTGTGCTGTTAGTGCTATGCCTCCTGAATATGTTTCAGGTCTTGTTTAGGGCTGCAAAAAGGCTCTTTAAGAGTACCACCCAGAGATCTGCCCCAAAGCTGGATATTCATGGGTGGCACGGCATGTGGGAGGATATGGGCAGGTATCTAGAGAACTTCTCACCTCCAGTGGCTTGGAATTTCACTCCCAAACAACTACAGAACTCTCATGAAGTGGTAGAATATTTGAAAGAAAAGCGCTGTGGCTATTCCAAAGACATACAAGTCACTGCACTGTGCTGGGCCCTGGCCAGTATCTACCAAACACTACTTGATATTAGGCAGCACCCTCAGGGGGAAAAGGGGGAAAAGATGGAAAACAGGACAACAGGCAGCGTGGCTACCCCAACCCCGACAACAGGCAGCGTGGCTACCCCAACCCCGACAACAGGCAGCGTGGCTACCCCAACCCCGACAACAGGCAGCGTGGCTACCCCAACCCCGGAGACAGATACTGCAGCTAAACCAGAGAATCAACCTGTGCCAGTATCAGTCGCCCCTGTACAGAAGAAGAAACACACAAAGAAATCAGTTCGCTTAGTGAGAGATGAAGATGAACCAGGGTCATCACGAGAACAAAAGGAAGAGGCAGAACCTGAAATAATTACCCGATCTCTATCCCTGAGTGAGTTGCGTGACATGAGAAAAGATTTTAGCTGCCACCCAGGTGAGCACATTGTTACCTGGCTGCTCCGATGCTGGGATAATGGGGCTAGTAGTTTGGAATTAGAGGGTAAGGAAGCCAAGCAGTTGGGATCTCTGTCTAGGGAAGGGGGCATCGACAAGGCAATTGGGAGAAAAACACAAGTCCTCAGCCTCTGGAGGCGACTTCTGTTAGGTGTAAAGGAAAGATACCCCTTCAAGGATGAAGTTACATGTCACCAAGGCAAGTGGACCACCATGGAGAGAGGTATCCAGTACCTGAGGGAATTAGCCGTGCTGGAGGCGATTTATAATGATCCAGAAAATGCGCAGTCACCCACAGATCCAGATGAAGTCCAATGCACACAACCCATGTGGCGGAAGTTTCTACGAAGTGCACCACCAACCTACACCAACTCATTGGCAGTAATGTCCTGGAAAGAAGGCAATGGACAACCGGTGGATGAATTGGCTGTCTAACTCTGGCAATACGAAGGAAGTCTCTCTTCCTCCCTACGGGCCTGTGTCTCAGCTGTAGAGGAATTGTCCCGAGAGTTCCAGCAATTCAAAGTGGATATGTCCTCCTCCCCACCTGTACAGGCCCGCATCGCAGCTATTGGGAGTAAGCACTCCTCTGCCCAAGAGAGAGGAGAGAGAAAGTACACACGATGGGCTAACCTGTGGTTTTACCTGCGTGACCATGGAGAGGACATGAGGAAGTGGGATGGAAAACCTACCTCAGTCCTGGATGCACAGGTACGGGAGTTGCGAGAAAAAGCAACCAGAAAAGAGGATTCTTCTTGGAAAGCTGCTGCTCCAGTTTCCCGTGAGCAGTCCCCCAGACACAGTAGATGGGCTGATCCCATTTCTGATCCTCTTGAAGGGACTTCTGATTCACGTGTGCGAAAAGTGAGTAACGGATATTCTAACCAGGATTAGAGGGGCCCTGCCTCCAGCCAGGTGGAGGAGAGGGACAACCAAGTCTACTGGACAGTGTGGATTCGATGGCCTGGCACGTCAGACCCACAGGAATATAAGGCTCTAGTAGACACTGGTGCACAATGCACCCTAATGCCATCAAGTTATAAGGGGGCAGAACCCATCTGTATCTCTGGTGTGACAGGGGGATCCCAAGAGCTAACTGTATTGGAAGCTGAAATGAGTCTAACCGGGAATGAGTGGCATAAACACCCCATTGCAACTGGCCCAGAGGCCCCGTGCATCCTTGGTATAGATTATCTCAGGAGGGGGTATTTCAAGGACCCAAAAGGGTACCAGTGGGCCTTTGGTATAGCTGCATTGGAGATGGAGGAGATTGAACAGCTGTCTACCCTGCCTGGTCTCTCTCAAGACCCTTCGGTTGTGGGGTTGCTGAAGGTTGAAGAACAACAGGTGCCAATTGCTACCATGACAGTGCACCGGCGGCAGTATCGCACCAACCGAGACTCCCTGATCCCCATCCATAAGCTGATTTGCCAATTGGAGAGCCAAGGAGTGATCAGCAAGACTCACTCACCCTTTAATAGTCCCATATGGCCCGTGCGGAAATCTAATGGGGAATGGAGACTAACAGTAGATTATCGTGGGCTGAACAAAGTCACGCCACCGCTGAGGACTGCTGTGCCAGATATGTTAGAGCTTCAATATGAATTGGAATCAAAGGCAGCCAAGTGGTATGCCACAATTGACATTGCTAATGCATTTTTCTCCATTCCTTTGGCAGCGGAGTGCAGGCCACAGTTTGCTTTCACTTGGAGGGGCGTCCAGTACACCTGGAATCGACTGCCCCAGGGGTGGAAACACAGCCCTACTATTTGCCATGGACTGATCCAGGCTGCACTGGAAAAAGGTGAAGCTCCAGAACACCTGCAATACATTGATGACATCATTGTATGGGGCAACATGGCAGAAGAAGTTTTTGAGAAAGGGAAGAAAATAATCCAAATCCTTTTGAAGGCTGGTTTTGCCATAAAAGAAAGTAAGGTCAAGGGACCTGCACAGGAGATCCAGTTCTTAGGAGTAAAATGGCAAGACGGGCGTCGTCACATCCCTATGGATGTGATCAACAAAATAGCAGCTATGTCCCCACCGACTAATAAAAAGGAAACACAGGCTTTCTTAGGTGTTGTGGGCTTTTGGAGAATGCATATTCCAAATTACAGTCAAATTGTAAGTCCTCTCTACCAAGTTACCCGGAAGAAGAACGATTTTAAATGGGGGCCTGAGCAACGACAAGCCTTTGAACAAATTAAGCGGGAGATTGTTCATGCAGTAGCTCTTGGACCAGTCCGGGCAGGACAAGATGTTAAAAATGTGCTCTATAGTGCAGCTGGGGAGAATGGCCCTACCTGGAGCCTCTGGCAGAAAGCACCTGGGGAGACCCGAGGCCGACCCCTGGGGTTTTGGAGTCGGGGATACAGAGGATCCGAGGCTCGCTATACTCCAACTCAAAAAGAGATATTGGCAGCATACGAAGGAGTTCGAGCTGCCTCAGAAGTGGTTGGTACTGAAGCACAGCTGCTCTTAGCACCCCGACTGCCAGTGCTGGGCTGGATGTTCAAAGGGAAAGTCTCCTCTACACATCATGCAACTGATGCCACGTGGAGTAAGTGGGCCGCACTGATCACACAACGAGCTCGCATAGGAAACCCCAGTCGCCCAGGAATTGTGGAAGTGATCACGGACTGGCCAGAAGGCAAAGATTTTGGAATGTCGCCAGAGGAGGAGGTGACACGGGCTGAAGAGGCCCCGCTGTATAATAAACTGCCAGAAAATGAGAGGCAATATGCCCTGTTCACTGACAGATCCTGTCGCATTGTGGGAAAACATCGGAGGTGGAAGGCTGCTGTATGGAGTCCTACACAACTAGTCGCAGAAACTGCTGAAGGAGAAGGTGAATCGAGTCAGTTTGCAGAAGTGAAAGCCATCCAGCTAGCGTTAGACATTGCCAAAAGAGAGAAGTGGCCAGTGCTCTATCTCTATAGTGACTCATGGATGGCTGGAAACATATCCTGTGTCCCACGCCACTGCCCAGAACACTTTCCTGGGCCTTGAAGAGAAGGTTTTATGGCAACACGGCACCCCAGAAAGAATCGAGTCGGACAACGGGACTCACTTCTGAAACAACGTCATAGACACGTGGGCCAAAGAACATGGCATTGAGTGGGTATATCACATGCCTTATCACGCACCAGCCTCCGGAAAAATCGAACGATACAATGGACTGCTGAAAACTACATTGAGAGCAATGGGGGGTGGAACTTTCAAACATTGGGATACACATTTAACAAAAGCCACCTGGTTAGTTAATACTAGAGGATCCACCAATCGGGCTGGCCCCGCCCAACCAAGGCTTCCACATACTGTAGAAGGGGATAAAGTCCCTGTAGTGCGCATGAGGAGTATGTTAGGAAAGACAGTCTGGGTTAGTCCCCCCTCAAGCAGAGACAAACCCATCCAAGGGGTTGTTTTTGCTCAGGGACCTGGGTACACCTGGTGGGTGACGCAGAAGGATGGGGAAGTTCGATGTGTACCTCAGGGAGATTTGATTTTGGGAGAGAATAGCCAGTGAATTAGGCTGTATGATATTTAACTGCTAAATAACCTGCCAATGTATGTCATTGTATCTATAGTGTCTATATGCCATATCAAGGGTATTACTGTAAGAATTACCCAAATGACTGAAGGATGGACTTTGAAACTGAGCCAAGTACAACAGTGATAGAACTTGAACTGGTGCCCAGCAATTTCCTTGAGATCAGCCTCTTCGACCTGCAGGCCAAGGGTGTGGGTTGCACCAAATGTACCGGCCACAAGTTCCAGAGGCAGCGTACAACAACCTAACACCTCACACCATCTCTCTTATGCTGAAGAACTGTTACAACAGATGGAGCCCCAAAGTCATGGACTAAATAAAACTGATGGACACATTGGAGGGATAGCCAATCAACTAAGGGAATACTATTTGGGGGGGGGGGGGGGGGGGGAATGTCCATATACATATATATATAAGACAAGAAAGTGGTAGTAGTTGATTGGAAAATGTAAGATCTGGGCATGATGTAGATGGTATAGAATAAGGGGTGGATAATGTCCTGGGTTCAGCTGGGATAGAGTTAATTTTTTCAGGAACCTGGGAGGTTGGGGGGGCATAGCCAGGGCAGCCGACCTGAACTAGCCAAGGAGCTATTCCATACCATGTGACATCATGCTCAGTATATAAATGGGGAGCGGGCCGGGGGGAGGGGCTCTCTCTCGATTTTCGGTGGCGGAGCGTCGGGTTCTGGGTGGTGAGCAGTTGCACTGTGCATCACTCTTTTTTTGTATATTCTTTCATTCGTACCGTTGTTGTTGTTGTAACCTTTTTTTTTGTGTGTGTGTGTGTTGTCCCAGTAAACTGCCCTTATCTCAACCCTCGAGGTTCCAGGTTTTTTTTTTTCTTTTCTCTCCTCCGTCTCCTCCCTATCCCACCGGAGGGGGGCGGGAGGAGTGGGCGAGTGGCTGCGTGGTCCTTTGTTACCGGCTGGGCTGAAACCAAGACACTTGGGAAAGAGAAACCATTGAGCTCAAAATGCTATAAAACCTTTGCTTGCAGTTTGGAAGGCTCCTTGCATCATGTTGATAAAGAAGCAGTAGTTTCAAGCCACTTTGATCAAGAGGGTTACTTAGACAAAACCTATCTGCTTTCATAATAAAAGCAACATCTGTAACATATGATGCTGCTTATTCTTTGGTGCCTGTGTGTGGTTTGAACACAGCATTGTCTTTGGCATAGAGAGTTATATTTAAGTTTCTTAAAATGCTGCTTCTCTTCTGTGTGTGTTTTAGCCTGCTGGTTACCACAGATCTTCCCTCTACCCCATCCCCCTCACAACCAGACAACTTTCAAGTTTTTGGGCTGCTTTTCTTAAGGACAATGGTCCTTTTAATATTGGATGTGAACTGCCTGTCCCATCGAGACAGGGATGCTACTGCCAGCAGTTTGAGGAGCACTGAGGTCTCTCTGTTCCAAGAGGATCTGTCATTTTAGAACTCTAGCAGCTGTCTCCTAAGAAATATGAAAGAGAACTGTGACCCTAAGGTGGGTTTTGTAACCCAAACCAGAGGAGATTTTTCTTATCCTTAAAAGTAAATGAGGGTTGAAGATTCAGCCAGTTCTGTGCCTGCTTGCCACAGAGACTGAGCATCTTGCCACATCAGTTTACCAACATTTTAATGTGGCTTCACAGCAGTGCCATAAAATGAGCTTAAAATTTCAGAGGGAAGTAGTCAGAAACACAACTTCTTTTGTGCTCTGTGCATTTTATGTAGGGTGGCAAAAACATACAGCTTCTCTCCTCTGGTTTCTGGCTATGAAGAACTCTACTTTAAAGTTCTCTTCTGGAGGAGCTCAAATACCTATGCAGACTCAGCTGTTCATTACCATTCTGGTTGCTACGATTATTAGAGGCTATTGTCTGTCTTTGGGAACAGCCTGCCCTTTCTGGATGACGTCAGGTAAGCCTTGTCTGGTTTTGGTGTGTGTTGGTGTGCTGATATGCACATTTCTTTCAGCCATCCGTACCCAAGCAAAGATCTAGGAAGCCTGCAGTGTGTTTCTGCTTGGTGTTGGACTATGTTGTGCTACCGTGACTGAATTTCTTGAGCAATATCAATATGTGCAAAAAGACAATGGAAATATCCAGTTCAGCTGAGCTTCCTCTTGGTTCTGCCTTGTTCAGTTTCCTGTGTTGGTGGCTTGGAGTGGGAGAGTTTGCATACAGCTTGGTTTTATGAAGCAGGATGTAGGTGTGCAAAAGTGATGCTGTTGTAGGTCTGACTAGCAATTAAGAACAAAGCAGGCAAACTGGGGGGAAAGGAGGCTTGCCTGGAAGAACTATGGGCTTGCTTCGAGTTCTGCATTCATTTTCTGTAGAGTGGGTAATTTGAAAAGCTATGTGAAAAAGCGGTGGGTCTTGTGGCTCTTGTGCTGTTGTAGCTCTCGTATGGCCTGTCAAAGAGTGGCACTTGGCTGGGATGGGCTGCAAGGCAAAAAAGTGTGATGGCATACCTGAGCCTTCTTGAACTTTTTCTAAGCAAGTCCTGCAGCAGCTGTTATGGCTGTAATGCAGCCTGAGGTGGGCTGGAAGGTGTCTGTGCTGCTGTCTCAATTGAAACAGAAAGGGAAGAGGGAGACAAAGGAAAAAAATGTGTTGTCTTTCAGGTATACCGTTACTTTTGTACGTTAAGCTGAGTAGCACTTATTATTGCCCTTTCCTTTGGTTGTGAGATGCACCGTCACTGAGAAAACTTGGCATCATGGTAGAATATAGAGCATATCAACAGACAGCCTTTCCTAATCACTGTTTTTAAGGATCTTTTTGTATCTTTCTTTAAAAACAAACAACAAAACACCCAGCAAAAAATCCAGCTTTCTGCAATTGTCTCTTTGGGTGTAGTTTTGTGCACTGAAAATGTTTGCATACGCATTGGTTAGTGGTTTAGAGACGCATATTGGAAAATAAGAGTGTAACTGGAAGAATTACCAGAAAGTGTTGTGTCAGTTGTATTCATCAAGATCATGACTGGAATGTTTTTTTATAATATGACATTTTCTGACTTGGCGAAAGTGGAAAATACCAGATGTTACTCCTCATGATTTGTGACATTTCTGTTGCAAGAAGAAAACTGATTTATGGTGTTTGCATGACTGTGGTTTGCTTTCCTTAACAGTAGGATCTGTTCTTGATGATGCTATGCTGAATGCTAACCAGATTTATTTGCTCCTTTTAGATATCTGTGTAAGTACAAATGCTCTTGAGTGATGACATGATAGACTGTATACTTTAGAGCATTTTATCAATAGCTGCATACATTCAAATACTGCTTCAAATTCTGTACTATTATATGAAATGTTGTCCAAGGACAAAAAAACCACTTCCTTACTAACAGATTACTCTGTAAGTGGACTTTCAGCTAAGAATCCGCATCTAGTCAGGGTTTGCCTGAGTAGTATAACTACAGGCAAATCTCCAAACAAATGCAAGGTACCGAATATTAGCTGCTGGACAGCTCAGTGTAGAGTATTTGAGGTCTTTCAAGTGCTAGGTACCAGTTGCTTCTTTCATCAATCACTTACTGAGCTGGCTGGATGAGTAAAGGGATCATAGGCCTGAGGGGATGAGTTGAAACATTTTCCCAGTAATTTCAATGTTCATGTTGCTGTCACTTTTTCTGTGCTAGCAAGTCAGCTGTCTTTTACTGCATGCAAGGCCTTGGATTGTGAAAAACAAAAATCTATGTCTGGATGTGATGACAACTGAGCAGCTCTTTTGGTCTACTCATCTGGAAGTAGAATTCTAAATTAAACCATTCTGACTCCAGAGCTGAACAGCAAATGTAAACCATCTTTCATATCTACATAAATGATCCTTGCTGTATGAAAGTGCAGGACTGCGCTGGACTTTGAGTTTACTTTATCTCCCATCCTGACATTTGCAGCCATATCTGAAGGCTTTTACATCTGACAGGTGGTGATTCATCTTCTTTGGGTGCTTAGGTACTGATCAGAGTTCCTAGATTGTGCCAGTAGCTCAACTTGAGTGACGAAACAGATTGCAACTAGGACAACACTACCCTTGGGAAAGCAAGTCAAAGTGGGCAAAACTGCAAATAATCACTGTGGCTGATCACTGTTTCTTGAAACTTGCCATTTGCAAAATTGCAAATGATCACTGCGGCAAGTAATCACTGTGGCTGTTCCTTGCAGTGAACAGAAAAAAACCAGATGGTTTAGTATGCAGATGCTGTGCAGCTTTTAAGTCCTGCCAAAGGAGGAAACAAGAGTACTGATAGTGCCTGTTCTTGCTGGAATCCTGGTCAGAGGGAAAGATCTCTTGTAGATGCATCAGATATCACTTCCAAAGCTTTGACATGTCTTTGTTTTAAGGGCATTTTTCTGAAAAATGACTAAAGATAAAGTAATGGGCATTAGTCATCAGGGGAGCTTCAGGCTATGTTTTGAGGTCTCAGTTTTGTTCTGTTTTTTAATCGTAGTGACACAATCATTCACAGTCTAGATGTTTCTTTAGAAATAACATGCAATTCACATTTCTGTGTTGCTTTTCACCATGTAGCCACTATGCCTATGGAAGATACCTATTCTAGGAGTTTTTCAGCAGCAGTACTTCTCCCTGTCTTGTACTCTCTATGGGGAATGCTAGCATTTGGCTAAAAGAAGATAAGAGCACATCTCATCTGGCTAAAAGGACATCTCATCTGGCTTTGTTAAATCATGTATTGCAGCTCTTCTGGCTACATGAGTCTGCTGTCTCAGTCTGCCATATATGTTGTTCCTGTAGGCAACTTCTTCCCCACTATGTATCACAGGGCAATTAAGTCTGGAGGGAGGCCTCTATCCACTTTCCCGTCTTCTCTGCCTCCTTCCCCCATCCCAAGTAAGGCCATGTTCGAAGTTAGTTACATGCAGAGAAGATAACTCCTCTCTGGATAATTCTCACTGAACTTAAACCTCCAGCTACCAGGGAAATAGTTGCATATTTTGTCTTGGTTTTAATAAACTCACTTTTGCTCACATCTAGATATCCCTTGCAATATCACCTTGAATGTATAAATATAGATAAATATTTATACTCACTAAAAATCTTTTTGATCAGTGCTTATCTCATTCAGTGCTTTTGAGTAAGCTTTTGTTACGCAGAGACTCTCACAGGCAGACAAGATTCAAGAAAATATCTTCCTTCTGTGTAAGCGTTGAATGGCATTTACATTATGAATGGGTGGTTCTTCCGCTCCTTTGCCCTCTCAAGGTGATTCCTGTGAAGGGGTGAGACTGCGTGCCTGAAGAGAGCTGGCAAGGGCATTGTGAGCATCAGTACCAGCCATGAGTAGCAAGACTGATCTAACTGCAGGAAATAGTAGTCAGATTTGCTACAAGCTACTCTGTCCTGACACTGGAGAGTGTCAGCTTGTTTAAAATAGCCACCTCTTTGGTGTTAGAATGCCTCTCAAGAAGAATTGATTCTGCTTGTGCTAATCTTAGAACAAATTTTTTTGGACACTGTAGCTTGTGTCATGGGCTGGTGAGAACAATTGTGCTCACGGGTGTACATGAAAATACGTGCACTGCACTCTTTCCAAGATGGCTTCCATTCCCACTTACCACAAGGAATGAATCCTCTTTTACACAGCTTAGAAGCTTCAGAGTATGGAATGAGAATCACGGATTTTGATTGAGCTGAAGCCTCTGCTTTGCATTGTTGCTACTAGTATTGCTCCGTTTAGCCCATGGAACAATGATCCTTGAATCCCAAAGGTCAGTGCTGCTTATCAGAAAGGTCAAGAAAACCTACAAGCAAACCATGGATTTAGTATTATGATGCAATGGTGGCTGTAGCAACATATGAAGTTGGCTATTGGCCAAGCAGCAGTAAATGTACAGAATCTTGTGGAGGTTTTTTGGATTCTTTTTCCTCTCACCTAAATAAAAAAAGCATCCTTACTCCTCTTCTGTGTCTTTCTGAGAAGTGTGTAAGGATTAAGCAGCTAAGCAGCATCAAAACACCTCTGAAGAAGTAAAGTCTGCAGAAATTATGAATTTTAAGATGGCAGTTACAACGTTTAATCATGGCTTATTTAAGAGAAAATTAGGTTTTGAGGGGGAAGGCTTTGTAGAATAAACTTCTTCCTTCAGGGAACTGAAGGAATTTAATTTTTTGTTTCTTTGCCTCTGCCATAAAAGAAATACATCTCCAAGGACAGTTTTCATGTCCTTTGGAAGCAGTACTGCTGTTCTTCCAATCCACCATGATTTAGGTTTTCTTCCCATGTGTTTTGGTTTTTTAATCAGCCTCCCTCGACTCCACCAACACCTACCCCTTCTCTTTGCTGCTCCTTGCCACCCCCAAAGAAAAACGTGTACTTCCTGTCTTCTTCAGCAGGATACACTTGCTTGTCTGTTTTATTTCAGTACGTATGTTCTGTGGAAGATGTTAATGGGTTTTGTTGCTCATTTATTGATACTTACCATAAACAGACTTCTTCCCTCCTACCCGTGCTCTGACTGGCCTAATACTTTATCAGGATTGTTGGAATGTAAAGGTGCTTTAAGTGCTTCTTCCTGGGGTAATGAGTCATACTTGGACTTCAGTAGGATTTCTGTCATGTTGCAGGCTGTCTCAAGACATTGCTTTTCACATCAAGAGGTTGTGCCAAGCTCTCACACCAAGGCAGGGGAACAAATATCTGTTGTTCATTCCTGCAAAGCGGCACACTACTGAGTCACTTGGCTTCTGTTCAAATGAAAATGAGGGAATATCTTCTCATATCCATCTTTTCCTGCAGCAAAATCTGGAATCATGAGCATTGGGAGGCAGGTGCTGCAGTCTCAAGGCAAAACAGCCCTCCCTCCCATCGGAATGTTATTGGTGTTGTCTTGTGTCCCAGCAGTTGGAGGCATCCAGCTGGACCTGGAAGGAGAGCAGAAAGCAGTTTGACTTCTGGTGGCCTGGAGTGAAATTTGAGCAGAGGTAAAACTTAGCTTCTATGGTGAATAGACTTTGCACTAATATAATGAGAATTCTGCAGCGTGAGTTCTAAAATGTTTCCAGACTAACTTGCCAAGATGGGTGTGAAAAGAAACATTAATGGTGAGGCTTGGAATAAGTAAGCAGTTGGCTAAGTATTTCTGACCTGTTTATGGAGAGGGAGAGGAAATGGGTTCAATGGGAGCAAATGTTCTAGTGTCAGGGTGATCTCTGCCTTAGCATCTGTCTTATGCCTCTGGCAAACTGGCAAGTTATTGGTTGATGTGTAGCCTACCCATACACTTGGTGCAAACAGCTCACTGCCCTTTAATGTGGTTACATGCCAGTTCAGTGGCTCTCCATTGGAAGCCTCAAGAGCAGACCATGTGGAGAGCAGAGGTTTGGGCCAATTCAGCAAGACCTGTTCCCTGATAGAGAGCAAGAAGAACTCCAGATGAGACTTGGCTTTCTGGGTTCAGACCTGGCTCTGATGTGGCCTTCACCTGCGAGAGACAACCAGGCTGTCAGTATAATGTCTGGGGAGCTGCATCATGTATTCACCAGTACCTCTCAATGTGAGCCTGCACCTTCCCAAGTTTCTTTCTACTCCCACTGATAACTTCAGGTTTTCAGTGACAGGTGAGAATACAAGGAATACAAGTGGCTGTTGTCCACAAACAGGCCTTGTTCTTGAGTTATGTTCTCAGGTAACTTTTCTTTTCTTTTCCTTTTTTTTTTTTTTTTCAGTATGGTGCTTTTCTAGTTGTCCTAGGCTTACCTATAGAAAGCTAGTGTGCTACAGCAAATCCTCCAAAGACTTTGGGACTGCTGTTCTGGGGCTCTTGAATATAAAATATTTGAATCCACATTTCGGAAGTTGTGCTGCTCATAACTCTGCTCTGACTATCCTAGCTGAAGACAGGTTAGCCTGTTTCCTAACTACTGAAACACTCCCTCTCCCTGCAGGGCATTGTTTATACAGGAGAGCCAGATGCAAATAGTGGACTCTAGCAAGGGATTGTTGTTTGCCTGCTTGCTTTAATTAAACATCCAGATCTTTCTGGTGGTAAATGTTTAGTTTGTCTGTGTGCCTTGAATACTTCATACCAGAAACATCTGTGATTTCCAGATAAAGTTACTTCAATGCTAAGATCCTTGCAGCTGGAATTATCTAGTAGATTTGAGTCATGCAAATGTAGTGAGAATTCACTCCAGGTTGGCTATAGTTTTGTATGTTGTGTAGTTGATAGCAGGTTGCATTTTTTATGTGATTAGCAGGAAATGAAATCCAGGTCACTAGGATTGAAGCTGTTTAAATGCTGACTTCTGGGAAGAGGGCGTAAGTGAAGCAACCATCTGGAGGAGACCTGTAGTCTAAATCCAGAGGTACAGGGGCGGAAATTCTTAAAGCTGACAGCTGTGCTCTGTACACTTCTATTCCAGCACAGTGGTTACATGTTAATATGTGTTAAACGAATGAAGAATCTGCTGGGCTTCCTTCAAATAGCTGTGTATCTGAACAAAGTTAAGTGCACGCACAAATGACCTTGAAAAATCATTGTACTTTCATTCAAGGGCTTCTATCAACAGCCATTTGTTGGGGTTAGGAGCATTGCCAAGTATTTTGCCCCATGCTTTAGGAAATAGGGTGAAGCTTTATCCACTAGTATGAACAGTTTAAACACTATATTGAGCTCTGTACTGTTGAATGGAGATGGGTGCTGTGTAAAATCCCAGCAGCAGAATTCTGTCATCTGACCTGAGTTCTGCTCTGAGGCATGTCAGGTACAAAGGGTGTTGATAGCCCTTGTACTTTGCTTAAAAGTCAATTTCAGTGCTAGCTTTTCAAAAGTTGGCCTTGCATGGCAGTACTGTTTCCACATGTTACCTTCATAGTCAAATTTGGCTCAGTAGGATAGGGCTTTGGTGGTAGAGAAAGCAGCTGAGGAGCTGGTAGGACTGTCGTTTTAAATTCTGCAGCAGTCCTGAAATCTGTAGCTGAAGTTGAGATGGGTCTGTTTTATCACAGTTGCACCTGATATGTGTGGGTCAGTACGCTTTGGAAATCTGACATACTGGTGAGTCAAAACAGCTTTGTTGTGCTGCAGTTGATTAGTCTATAAGTTAATGTGTCTGTATCTAGTTACATTATAAATCTCTATTTCTCAGTGGGGCATGCATAAATTACTGTTTGCTGTCAGAGTGATAAGGAAGCTCATGCCTGTGTTACCATAGGTGCTGTGAACTCCTTGCATGTAAAAAGTTTAAAAGCTTTCCCAGTAGAACAATAGAGGTTGAAAAAATAAGGGAATTTATATGACTTAGTGCTTTGTCTCTTGAGGGCTAAGACTCTTTCTGCATGTTGGATGTAGGCAAGCAACATGTGTTCCTACTGTGATGCAGGAACCTGCCTTTACTTCCCAACCTGCCCAACAGTCTATAGCTCATTCTCTTTCGCCGGACAGGAAAACAAAAACTTTCTTACAAGTGCTTAACTTTAGGGAATCTTTCTGTGTCTGACATTCCTTACAGAACCGTTGCAAGAGGACTCTTACATTTTTTCATATTATCATATTTCATCCAAAGAAATGTTGCAAAGGGGCTGTAAAATGGTGTTGAGTTTATTACTGCCTGGTGACACTTACAGGTATGCTTGATTTGGGGAAAAAGGGTTTTTTATGTTATCAGAACTTTTTTTTTTTTTAAGAGTGCAACTACATCGTTTGACCTCTTGTTACTGCATGCTTTAGTTTGAGATGAAGGAAATAACCTATTGGCATCTGTACATTGTAGAAGATTGCATCCTCCTGGAAGGAAAGCTGTAGAAGCTTACTTACTGGGTTCTGTAAGCTAGTACTGTCTTCAAAGTTTCTTTTTGTTGGCTTTATAGCTGTTCTGTTTTCTTGATGATATATCCCCTAACTCTCTCCAAACTCGCCTCAGGAATATGGTGCATCTAGGAGCAATGCTGTTGAATTATTTAAGACTATTAAGAGGTTTAGTGTGGCTGCTGGAAAGGTTACCATGAGGTATCCGCTTGTCCTGTGGAGCTTTGTCTGTTCTGTATGTGACTGTTTGTCAGACTTGTTCACTAAATGGGAAGAAGAATGTCAAGTTCAGTCTTGTATCTCATAATCTTGTGTTCCCAGATGTCTCAGTTTCTGTACCTTGCTGGTCAGGTTCTTGGTTTTACACAGGAGTCAAAACTCCTGGAGCCTGATTCTGTTATAACTGCTGATTTGCGAGAATAAGAATTATTTGTGGGGGTCTTCTAGCCTGCTAGCAAAATAAGTTAACTCAAAACTTTGGTTGTTTCTTCTTCCAGTAGCTACTTAATTTAACGAGCATAATTCTATAAAAATGTACTTTTCTTTATCAGCAGTAAGAGTTCAAAGGATAATATTAATAAAAGTGAAAAAATCAAAAGAAGTGAAATTAACACAGTTTTGGACTCCCTGGTCATTCCAGTAACTATTTTAGCACTTAGAGCTGTCATTCTTAGGGGTTGCATGAAAACCATGCTAGTTCATTCAACCATGTTAGTTGAATGCTCTAAAATTATTGACTGTAATGATAAGGCATGGTTAGTAGTGATGCTGATGCAATTTTCTTTCTTGCCAACAGAGTTTCAGAAGCAGGAAGGCATGAAGTCCCATCAGAACAACCTGCAGCTCTATGACACACCCTATGAACCAGAAGGCAGTGGTGTGGAATCCGATTCTGAAAGTGTGGCGAGTCACCGTTTACGAGAAAACAAATTGCCCCAGGATGATGACAGGCCTGCAGATGAGTATGATCAGCCATGGGAGTGGAACAAAGTCACCATCCCAGCTCTGGCAGGTAGGATCCCTATATCGGAACCAGGAAATCCTCTCTCACACTCATGGCATATGTACTTGCCTTTGGGAGAATTCAAGTATTTCTGCTCTTTTGGTGTGTGTGTGGGGAGAAATCTCTGAAAAGCAAATGTGGGTAGTCTCAAATCTTCACCTGCTGCAGAATGTGGAACATTGCACTTCTTGTTTGGTGCTGAAGCTGACCTGTTGTCAACCATGTCAGCACTT
Source organism: Harpia harpyja (assembly GCF_026419915.1). Classification (NCBI taxonomy): domain Eukaryota; kingdom Metazoa; phylum Chordata; class Aves; order Accipitriformes; family Accipitridae; genus Harpia; species Harpia harpyja. The sequence continues at coordinate 59,112,034 of NC_068969.1, forward strand.
GGTTCGTGTTAGTAAAACTTCTGTTTCTCCCACTCCTTGCCCCTACCCCCATTTCAATGGTTGTGATGTAGATAGTGTTTATTGTTGAGTGGCTCTATGATGAGGGAGTTGCTTTGCAAGGTCTTTAAATTGTGGGGCAATTCTTAAAGGGGCAGGACAAAAAATAGCTGTGTAATGTGCATGCAGTAACATGCTTCTACTCAGTGACGAGTTTCTTGGTATTTGGAGTATTTTCATTATAGTTGCAAGCATTTCTATGGATATGTAGAACTTGGTTTTGGATTAATCCTTTTGAACTCCTGAAGTTCTCCCACATCAGAACTTGTCAGTCAGGGAGATCTGATACAAACTGTTTTCTGTCTCTGAATGTCTGTGCTTGGTGTTGGTTACACTGCTCCTTCTTTTTCCTTTCTGTTGTTTTGTGGAAATGGCTGAGGGGGGCTTCATTCAGTGAGGATGTGATTCTAAAGGCCAAGGCTTTTTCTTTTGTAAAGCTTCTGTGTGCCCAGCAAAGCCCAGCTATATCAGCTGGTGCAACCATGTTCCAGAATGCTCTTGTGGGGTGCTAGATTCATATGTGCTCTGTGATTTTCCCCTCAATGGCATGTTCTAGTGAAAAGCTGTGTCTAGGAGCAGGGTTGTTCCCCTTTCTTTTTAGGAGTCAGCTTAGAAGAAAGCTTGGAAAGGAGAGTCATGTAAGGTGATGATTGTGGGGATGAGGAGGGAGGAAAAAAGATGCGGCTCTGGGAAGGAGCATGGTAGAAGCCTGAGAGCAATGATTAGTACTCAGGGTGCATTTACCCTGTGTAAATCCTGCTTGACAAACCTGTTTGCCTTCTGTGTTGAAACTACTAGATCTGTTAATGGAAGGAGAGCAGTAGGTGTCATCTATTCAGCATGCTGTGCTGTGGCATCAGCTGTGTTACCTGGTTTGGAATGCTAGATGTTAGACGGGTGGACTACTAGATTTGTGAAAACCTGTCAGGGTCATTGACCTCAAAGGGTAGTGCTCAGTGATTCATACTCTTCCTGGAGTCTGGTTACAAGTGTGATTCCTCAGAGAATCTGTTCTGGAACCCCTCATGTTTAGCATCTTTATCAGTAATCCAGAAGAGGAGGAGGGGAAGTGCATCTCATCAAGTCTGGATTGATATCAAATGGTGGGGAGGGTGTGTGTGTGCAGAGCTGCCATTCAAAGGGACCACCACTCAGAGGGACCTGGACCAGCTGGAGAAATGGGCTGACAACAACCTTGAAAAATCCAACCAGGACAAACTCAAAGACCTGTGTCTGGAGCAGACTAACCCCCTGCAATGATATGGACTGAGGACTGGCAGACTTGCTGGGTTACAGCTTTGCTGGAAGGGGCTTAAGGAGTCCTGGGGGAAAGTGGACTAAATGTGGCGAGCAGTGCTCCCCAACATTGATGAAGGCTAGCAGCGTCCTGGCCTGTGTGAACAAGAGCATAGCAGTAGATCAAGCAAAGTGACTGTTCCTCTTTACTTCACATTTCTTGGACAACATGTGTAATGCTGTGTCCAATACTCTGATGCAAGAAGGATGTTGATAAATGTTGCTGTCAGCAGAGAGCCACCAAAATGACAGGAAACTGCAGCACGTGACTTGTGAGGAGATGCTGAGAGAACTGGGCTTGCTTTGCCTGGAGAAGAGAAAGCTTTGAGGGGGATGTAATAGCAACTTCCCAATGCCTATGAGGAGATCTTCGAGAAGACAGAGCCAGGTTCTTCACAAATGAGCAGGTGTGTCATGGGAAGATGAGACATAAGTTGAATCAGGGGAGATTCTGACTCAATATGAGGAAATTTTTTCTCTGCAAGGACAGTCAAGCACTGGAACCAATTGTCCAAGTACCTCTCGCAGTCTCCATCTTTAGATTTTTGTGTGAAGGGATGACTGGATAAAGTTCCGAAGAACAACCTGATCTGATCACATAGCAGACCCTGCCTTGAGCAGGTTGGACTAGACACCTCCCACGGTCCCTTTCCACCTGAATTATTCTATGATTTTGCAATTCTGTGTGCCATGATATTGCCACGCTACAGAAATGAGAAGTGACTTCTCTCCACAGCTATACAGGGCTACTGTTCTGTAAACACAGCCTGTTGGGAAAATACCTTTCTTGGGTGTTTCTGACCTGATCCACTAATAGGTAGATGGACATGGGTGACAGAAATGTGTTTCTCTTCTAGCACTGTGGAGTAGAGCAGTGGCGATCTGTTTGAGAGTGATTCTGCCTCTCTGCTTCATTTGTTCTTACATCTTTAGGTTGTGGTTGATTTAGGTTTGTTTCCAAGCCAAGCTGATGTCTGCAGTATCCATTCTGTGACGTGTCTCTTGCTCCCACCCACATGGATGAATCTGAAGCAGCTGCTTAAAAAGAAACATCTTGCTTAGCATCCCCTTTCCTTTTGTTGGGCTCCTATGGAACAGAAGAGGAGGTTAAAGAAAACTGATTTCTACTTCCGAGCAGCATGATTTGCTCTGGTATGTGAGCTGTTAATAATCTTACGGAGTTCCAGGCTCAGTTGCTTTCCCATTAAGCATATGCTAATAGTTCTTTTGAGCCTGGATCTAAACCAGCATTCAGTTCTGCTGGATGCTGTGCAGGTAAAGTAGTCTTTTTCCCTAAAGAGCATGAACTCCAACACAAAAGTCTAACCTGCTTCTGTGGCTTCTAGTAGGATATACAGTTCTGCTGCTAAGCTCTGCCTGGTGGAAGCAGGCTTTGGTTCAGGCTTGCCTGAACTGACTCATCCCCTTTGCTGGACCAATTAAAATGCTTGCAAGACTTGTGCTGGGAGATTGCCTGGCTGTGAGATCCTGGCTATGATTTGGGATATCTATTGTGTGTCAAGGTAGGCTAATCAACAGAGATGTGTATCACTAGGTTTCCAGTGCCACAACGGCTATTCTGCAGATGCCGAGTGTCAGTCTGGTATATGTGTGTAAAGCCTTCTGCTTTGGGTTTGTGCTATGGCATTGGTGTCTGCCCCAGTTCAGCAGATATTTCCATGCCTTTTCATGTGTCCTTATAATGGCAGCAATGTTGCCTTTGCGTAGAGCATATGTGCAGCCTCCATCGCCTGACAGGTGAGTCTTATTACACAGCAGCATGGTCCACAGTAACTCTGTTGTAGAGGTGGGGTGTCTTCTACCTGGAAGGATCCACAAGCTACCCACAGCACATGTAGGGGCAGCACAGAGCCACAAGCAGTGAATTTGCAGTGGGTCTTAGGCTGCTCTCTGCATTCTTTCCCAGGGAATTTCTCTATTCTTCATTCTAGATTCTGGAGGGGTTTCCATCGTTTCCCGTCTGCCACCACGTCTGCTCCTTGCTTCCTCCTTTCTTTTGTTTGTCGTCTTCTTTTCCCCTTTCTTTTGTCCCACAGAGCTGCATCTATGTCTAGGCTCTCACTTATCCTCCTACCTAACACCTGGTCCCACTCTGTTACCTTCTTAGATCTCCTTGGGATTTTTCTCCTTCCACCTTCAGACATCTGCTCCCTATCACTCAAGACCCTCACCTATTAGCTGTGTGTGCATTTCTACCCATGAGGAAGAAGGATGATGTGCTTCCTCATTCATCCCCATCCTTCTAGCCTTCTGGGCTAGGCCAGATGCCATGGGAATGTCTGGGCTACAGTGACTACAGATTGCTGTTGAAGACATTCTGCAAGGAAGCTGAACAGTTAATTCTTGCTGACTGTGTTAGCTGAAAGGCTTCCAGTAATTTTTTGCCAACCTGTCCAGTGTTTGCTTGGCTCAAGGCACATTCAGCCATTCTTGCCTGTGTTCTTGGACAGTTTGGGCTTAGAGCTCCTTTTGAGCACAGAATATTTTGTTCAAAGGTGACAGAGAGTAAGTAAAGCCCTTGGACTGCATGAAAGAGCGGGGAGGAACAAATGCTTGAGCAGGTGACACTTAAGTCTTCAAAGGTGGAATTATTTAGAGCTCTTTATCTCTCTGCAGTTTGTTTCTGTGGTTTAGCATAGCAGAGGGATTCTGTGAGTTCAGTTTTTCCTTACTAGTTTTGATAATTTTCCAAAGGCTAAGAGTAGTATCAGAGTTACTGTGAGCTTCCCACACAAGGATGGTGATTGTATGCTACTCAGAAGTAATTTTTCTTTCAAAGTATGCAAAATAACTAAACCAGAAACTTCATCATTTAGCAACACTGAGATACAAGCTGTGGTACCAGTACACGTCTGTCTGCAGTGAGATCACGCTTTACAGATTTCTCAATTAGTACTACAGCAGCCACAGAAATGGGATTAGTAGTTTTAAAAGTTATTGTCTTAAGAGTCATATGTGTGCATATGGAAATCTTAGACCTTATTCTTCATGTATGGTGCATATTATATGTAGTGGCTGATTTTTAATTCACTGAATCCAGAGAAAAAATTTATTAGTTTATACTGCATACTACTGCATACTTTTTTGTGCACAGCTCATTTCGTGTTAAGTCTTTGAGCTCTGTAATCATCTTCATGCCCACTTTTTTGGTCTTTATCAGGTAAATTCTGAAACTGCTTTTGAGTGTTGATTTAAAAAAAAAAGAATCTTATTTTTGTTGATTTTTTTCTTCATCTGTAGTTTTTAGCTTGTCTACATATAACTAAATTAATAAGGCACAATCCATCCAATATGAGATTTTATGAATGGCCTATGTGTAAATATTCTTCTCAGCATTATGTAGTTAACACTTATGAAAGCACACTAAATTAAAATATTGCTTTACAAAAGTAACAGACTTAAGAAGTTGTTTCACTAAAAAGAGTTATGATATGGTTGAACTTCTTATGGGTTCAGCACGCAGAGTTGTGTTGTAAAATGCTAAGAGAGTAAACATTTTTGAGATGAATTAGATTTCTCTGATTGCATCTGTCATTCATTATAACTTTAGTATGTCTTGGGTACCTGATTATTTGTTACAAAGGAATGCATAAGGATTGGCTGCAAGCATAGATTCAAGCTGCTGTCTCACCTGGTGTCTCTATCCTTAATCTAACTCCTAGGAATTATGTTTAAATTAAGGAAAGAAAAGGTCCAACTTCTAAGTTTTCAGCTGTGGAAAGTTTGCAGTGGAGAAGTATTGACCCTCTGCTGAGATGTGTGAGGTCCTTTTCTGACTAATTGTGTACTGTAGTTCCGTAAAGTAGCTAGCTAATGTAGCTAGACAAGGTGGGGGTTTTTTCAGTTCTTAGCTGAAGTGGATTTCTCTGAAGAGCACAATGTTGGTCGAAGTGGTATTAGAAATTCTAGCAGTGGGCAAGTTGCACTTTAGAGGCCCACAACTACCATCTCCCAACTACTTGGAGTTGTGGAGGCTGTGAACCTGAAGGGACCCTCTGCTGAAACTTCCCTATTTGAGAAGTTCATCTGAAGGGAGCAACAGACTTTTGTGATGTGAAGGACAGACACAAAGAGACTTATGCAGCAGATGTTTTGGTTTGACAGGTGATAGGCCTAGAAAACAAACCAAAATGGCAAGCAACATGTCATGGTGTAACCCCAGCTGGCGATTAAGCACCATACAGGTGCCTGCTTACTCTTCCCCACACCACCACTAACCCACCCACCCACCCCACCCCCGCAAATGGCATGGGGGAGAGAATCAGGAAAAAAGGTAGAACTCATGGGTTGAGATAAAGACAGTTTAATAGGACAGAAAAGGAAGGGAAAATAATAACAACAACAATAACAGAATATACAAAACAAGTGATGCACAATACAATTGCTCACCACCCACTGATCGATACCTAGCCAGTCCCTGAGCCGTGGTGTCCCCTGGCGAACTCCCCCCAATTTATACACTGGGCGTGACGTCATATAGTATGGAATACCCCTTTGGCTCGTTTGGGTCAGCTGTCCTTGATGTGTCTCCTCCCAGGTTCTTCTGTACCCCCAGCCTCTGCTGGCAAGGCAGCATGAGAAGCTGAAAAGTCCCTGACTTAGTATAAACACTGCTTAGCAACAACTAAAACATCAGTGTGTTATCAACATTATTGTCATCCTGAATCCAAAACACAGCACTATACCAGGTACTAGGAAGAAAATTAACTTTATGCCAGCCAAAACCAGGACACAACACTAGAATTACCAAGAAGTTACTCATGCAAGTCTTTTAAGGAAAACATTTGTTCTTCTGCCATGATTTCAAGATTTATTGCTGAAGCATGGATAAAACCTGTTTATCTCCAACCTGGAGTTTGAGATGTGCCAGACTGAAAGTGTGCACAAGCTGTGAAGTCTGCTCAGGTTGAGGGGAGCATGTCTGCACTGTGGCTCCTAAGTACAGGACTGGGGCTGGGGCTGGTGTCGTTCTGACGCTGTGGAGCAAGCTATGTTTAGCCTTCCCCGGGGACTTCTGCTGTTAACTGCAGTGCTGAAAGATGTGTCTCTGTGTAGCAGAGCTGGAGTGCAGCATTTTGACTGGTTGCAGCTTGAGTTCTTTGACAAACAAATTTGGTTTTGTTTCATTGGAGGCTGTACAGCTGAAGCTGAAATGAGTTTTTCATGGCTTTTATGGGAAGTGGGCAGGATTTGTTGGACCTTCTGCTGAGCTGCGCAAACTGATTTGCCCACAAGAGCTGAGGATGGCAAAGTAACAGGAACAAAATGGCTTTCTGGTACATAAGTCTGGCTAGAAAAGGAGATAGCAACATCAGAGAGCCCGTTCATGAATGTCAGGCTGACACTGGCTCCTATTTGAGTGTGTGAGAAATCAGGCCTTTCCAGGCTGTCATGTGGGCATAGCAAACCTTTGGGTAAAGGAAATGCATGTGAAGTCTGTAGAGCCCATCTCAGTATTGCTTTACAAAATAAGTGGCCCTCTGTTATGAAGAGGGCCATCTGGTAGTAGTTTTCAGCACTGATCATGGACTCCTTGAAGGAGGATCTGTAGATGCCAAACTTGGTCACCTCTGCTGGCTGCAACTGCTGTTGCACAGAAAGCTGGTGCCTAGGACCCTGGGGGACTTGAAGCAGGGGAGTTCTGGTGTGCCACCGTCAGAGGGGTATGGCACCAACTACAGGGCAGTGGAAGAGAGGCCACATGGAGAGTGAGGAAGGGTCAGGTATGACATCGGTTCCATAATTTTAATGGCTCCGTAAACAGAAGTACCATAGCAATAAAAAACTTTACACTCCCAGCTGCATGGAATTGAGCTTCTGAACCTTCAGTGTATATACTACAGCTTTGGTTAAGAGGGGATTTGTAGCAACCAAAACTCAGTACTGATAACAACATTGTGTAGGTTGGTGCCTGATGGGGTATCACTCTTTTCAGTTTAATCTGCCTGGATATCCCTTTCAGACTGCTTCTGCCTACCAATTTAATTCACACACACACAAAAAAAAAAGAAATAGGGCAGGAGTGCAGAGACATGTCTGAGGTTTTCAGACAGAGAAAACATTCAAAAAGCATCTGAAATTTAACTTGGTGCTGTTTGGAGAACAGATCCTACTTCTAACCATCATGTTGTAAAGATACTGCTGTTTACAATCAGAACTGAGTTTCATGTTTGTTTTGTGAACTAAATTTATTGGTGTTTGCAAGATGTTGCTTGGTCAGAAGCTGACATTAAGTTCACCAGTTTTCAAAGAGTTCCCAAATTACATCCAGGTGTTTTTCTTAGAGTTGAAATAATAGTGCTGTTCATATATGTCACTGACAAGTATACACACGCAATGTTTCTCCTTGTTATGCTAATCAGCTTTCATTATCCAGTAATGAGGTTAAATCTGAGTTTCCATTTTAAGAAATAACCAGCATATTTCTGCCATGCATACTTCAGAATATGATTGAATACATTTGCCCAATTTTTGTGATAATTTGTGCCTAATTCCTCTGAGTAAAGGGGGAATTTGGGAGTGTCCTAAGCCCCATGAGGAAAGCATATTAAAATAACAGAAAAAAATACTCCAAAACATTTTCCATATCCAACACATCTCTATTCTGTATGCACTATTTTTTTGAACATTAGAGCTGTCTTCCTGTTGTATAGCATTGCTTTAAAACAGTAAGCACTACCAGCCACATGCCTAACTGGCTGTGTGTTAGAATAAGTTGAGTTCTAAATGCATGAGATCTATAACATGCTGTTGTAAGAAGCCCCTTTAATTGTCCTTGTAACATTTTCTCTGATATTGCTGTTGAAACTCACAGAGGAGGTGACTGCGCTGTGAATGTTTGTGCACATTGTGATGCCTGCTGACACAGTGAATTTTTCTGCCTGGTCCCCACTAGGTGACCTTCTTAAAACAATAAGCCATCTGCATCTGGGAGCATTAATTTTTGATGAAGAAGCAAGCCACAGAAGGCAGTGATAGTCAGGAATGTGGTGTGGGTAGCTCCTTTCACTGTTTCTGTCAATATTCTGTCCTTTAATTTTTTGAAATTACAGATATGTACAATCTGTAACTGCAAGTGTAGTAGGTGTAGAATGAGGACGGTGATACGCGATATCTGTGCTTTGCTACAGATATTGCAGTAGTCTAAGAAATTACAGCTTTACAAAATAAGTCATCTTGCTTTTCTTGGAATAATATAGTTTGTGAGAGAAAATAACACATGCCATTTTCCATTTTCATCACTTGTACTCTAATGTTTCAAGACAAAAGCTTTGTGCCAGCATTGTATAAGTGAATACGCTTTTAATTCATTGCTGCTTGCCAGTATTTCTGACGTGGCTAGATGGGTGTTGGCTGTCTGGATTTGCACCCAGATCACTGTTAGGATGATTCCACATAAACTGAGGCAAGCTGGGTTCTTGATGCTTTCAGTTGTTTGTTATTGTAATTATGGCAGGTGACTGAAAGCCTATCTTTGTTACTGTTACTTGTTTAACAGTATCATCTCTTGGGGAAGAAAGTATCAAATGTTAAGGGCTAGTTATTGTAACAAGGTTTAGAAGAGTGTGGATTTTGTTACTGGAAAAGCAAGAGAGTTTCAGGGCTATTTTGCATAGTTAGAAACACCTTTACATGACACATACAACTTTGTAGATAAACCACTACATCTTAATGCTAGTGGGTGCATGTTTATTCTCCCTGGGAAGTGAGAAACCTCTCTACGTCCTACAACTATTTTGGTCATTGTTAACCTTGCCTGGAGAGGTAATTATTGTGTATCTTGCAGCCCAATTTAATGGAAGTGAGAAATGGCAAGCATCTCCCTCTCCCTCAAATGACCAGCGCAGGCGGTTAAGAGCACCTGGAGGAGGCTTTAAACCCATCAAACATGGCAGTCCAGAATTTTGTGAGATCCTGGGAGAGAGAATAGATCCAACTATTCAACTGGAAAAACAGATGTAAGTAAGCAGAGTAATTGCTCTCTAGCTCTTTGCCTCCCCACTTACAGGAGCAGCAAGTGTCCCAGATCCTGCTGTCCAGCTCCCACTCCTCAGCATCCCCTGTTAGTGCTCACAAAAAACTTTTCTTCTTAATCCTGCAAAGTGTAAGTAACTTTTGTGTGGGTCAAAGCAGTGTTAAACAGGAAATTCATCTCAGGAACAGTGAGTTTTATCTGCTGAGTATGTGCAGTTATTCCACTTTCAACCATGTTGATTACATTGCACTACAGAAAACAGGTCTATATCATATATATACAAATTGTGCTTTAAAGCTGCACAAATTCCATATCTTTGTGGCTGCATAGCATGTTTCCAGTACCTCAGACATGCCATGCATCTGGCTGTAATACTGCTCCAGGGAGAGACTGATAAGACCACTTACAAAGCTTTCACAAAAGAGACTGTTATTTCTAATCTGGTGGTGTCAAATTTGAGGGTGGTATTTAGAGGCAGTTTTGTCAGCTCCAAACTAAAGTTCTGGGGTAATTCCGTGGAGTGAATGTCTGGTATCCACAAGGGTGGCCTCTGTCCTGCCTCGTTACCCTTCCTTGAATCATTTGGAGGGACTGGCTTGTGTGATGGAATGACCCACTGTCTCCTGTATCATACCAAAGGTGCAGCCCCATAGAAGGGGCCAGAATCCCCTGTTACACAAAGAAAGAAAAATCTTCTTGTGGAGCAGTTTACACAGGTAACACTGATACTTGTGAGCACTGAGAAGCCAGTGGATTCACACAGTAAAGTAAGGAAGCTGTGACTTGAATCCCTGAAAGCAGTCCCACTCCAGACACTGTCATTCTAAGTTGGATGCAGAATTTATTTTCCAAGGAGAGGGAGGGCATAATTTAGCATGGATGTGAGTGTGTTCTTTGTGAGAATACTTTGTTCCTGAATGGAAGTGGTATTGAAAGGATTAGCAATCCTTTTGCGCTTCGCATCCTCAGTAGGAGAGAAACCCCTCTGTCAATTCTGTCTGAGAGAAGGTAGTTCCTGAAATTCCTTTTCCTTTGACATTCTATTTTTACGTGCAATATTTGGAAACTTAAGCTTGAAACAGAGAATAATATCATTTGCATGGTGTTATAGTCCATCTAATCAACCTTAGTCTTTGAACCATCTGCTCATTGACAGATTATATACTTATCTCCAACAGAGGAAGTAGCAACTACTGTTGTGAAATCACTCACTGATACTGTTAGATAAATGCCTAAAAGGCTACAAATTTGACTGTAAAATTTGGTCCTCAGATTTGGGTAGTTCCCAACCCCCCCATTGGGGGGTTGTTCACTATACCCCCCCAAAAATATATTTAAAATACTGCAGGGAGTTGAACATCTGTTAATTAACTTGACTCATAAATATACTCTTTTAGTGTAACTGCAGTTATATATAACTGCAACTGATAATAACAACTGAAAACTGCAGAGCTAGTTTTGCTTCCTTTAGTTATTCAAGTGTTAATCACAAGATTCTTTTTGTTTCTTCATTATGCAGGATCAAACCTGAAATGAATGCACAGTTAACAATAATGTCAGCAAATGGAAGAGTTTAGATTTATTGTACCTTAGAATATCCATAATCATTCAAACTGCTCAAGTTTTAGTAGCATGAGACCTCTCCACAACACATGCCAAAACATTCCATCTTTCTTTACAGAAATGGAGACTGTTTTTGTAGAAAGGAGTACAAGATCTAGAGGAAAGGAAGCATGCAAGCTGACAAGTGGATAGGTAGGTTAGGAAGTTTCCCAAACAGGCTGACATACCAAGGTGTGATAATATATCAAGAAAATACTTCTAGTTGCTTGTGATTAAGGAGTGTCTAACTATGAACTTAGTGAACTCATGGACTCAGAGGAATTAAATGAATTTGTTCCATTTACTCAGTAATAGTGAAGAGAAGAAAGTATGTTCTGCTGTTTCCATTGTCTTACTGAAAGTGAATCCCTCCCACCCTTGTATACAAGATCTGGTGACTCCCTGTTTTGCTCTGACCAATTCAGAAACAGAGTAGTGTTGTGCATTATATGAGCTGTAATAACTGATTATACTTACTGTATAATTGATGCAGCTGTCCTGTCTTCAGTGGAGCTGTGGCCACTTAGTGCCTGAAACCTGACCATTGAGAAAGTAAGGGACTTCAGGAAGAACATTCTATAAACCACAATCAGGATGCTTTCAATCCTGGGAGGAGATCTCGATAAAGGTCAAAATGTGTGATTATGTTTGAATTTTGCTTTCAGGTTTGGATTGTGTGCTTATGTTTTCCAGGATATCTCAGAAGACATGCATGTCTTCAGGTTTTTATGTCCCATGCTTTTGCTTTGGTATCTTTCACAACTTGTCATTTCACTGTTTTGTGGCCACATCATTGACATTTGAATCTTTGACCTTTCTGCACAAATACCTGTATGCTGACATTTAAAAAATAGACACACCCACAGCAAACAGACCCAATACAGTTGAAACAGTAAATTATTCAGGAACTTTAAGCTGGTTATGGCACTATGCTTATCTCGCTAGCTAGCTGGAATAGGAGCAATCTGAGTGTCCCATTTAAATGGGCATATGATTCACAAGCAATTACACTTTTGGGTACTGCTGTTTACTCTCATCTGTAGCCAAAACAACTTTGAGGCATCACTTCTGAATGAGACATTCTCCCATCAGCAGTTGTCTTCATACATCACTGTTTTTCTTCCAACTGTTTTAAAAGCAGTTTTTGCTTCCTGGAACCAGCCCTGCATTCTTTTTCCATGAACCTCCCTGCCAACTGGGGAACACCAGATCTGAAGAATATGTGAAATACTTCCCTCTGAATATCAGAGTCCAGGCTATCTCCCTGGTTTTGGCTAGGTCATATTTTATTTTGATTTTATTTGGGCCTTTGGGGAGAAAAGAATGAAAAAATATTTCTAGCTAATAGGAATAATTTTTAGACTCTCCCAAATCCATTTTTGGATTTACACTTAGTGTTAATATTCTTCTCTTACACTCAGAAGACAAGCTAGTCTTTAAATTGCATGTTCAGAAATATCCTTTAGCAGTAAATATCTAATGTGAGATAGGGAGAACACTGCCTGGAAACATTTGCATCTGTGTGTCAATTTTATTTGTGAAGTGATGGAGCTGTCAGGGCCTCCCTTTCTAGCCTGTCTTGAATATACAATAGTATAACATTCTTTTTACCTTTCTGCAATGCAACTTCAGTTGTAACAGGCACAATGAATTTTTAATTTGAGCACCAACTTTTGTTTAGCACCTTCGTCAGATTTGACGATGGAGCTGACATGAGCACAAGGTAGTTAAGAGCATGACTTCTGTCAAAGGGATCTGTCTGGTCTTTATTCACTTACCTTTTAGCTGGAACATCTCCCTTAGAGTAAGTTCAGCAGAGAAATAAAATGAGAACAAAAGGAAGAAAATGTTTTTTGCACAAGGCCAGTGACAGCTGCTGGTAATAACAGAGAGAGAGCACTTCTGATGTATGCATTGTCCTGCTTAGGCAGGCATGTTAGTGTCACATCGTGCTTCAAAGTGCATCTGGTAATTGCAGGAAGAGAGAGATCTTCCTCTGAGATGCGATTGACCCAGTGCAGGGCCAGGCACATTACATTGCTCGGGGAAACTTGAGGGAAGGGTCAAAGCATTTACTACTGGACTGCGAGATTTTAATTGCTGATACAGAGCAGCATGTGCTGGGGAGGTTCTTTGTTTGCAGTGGTCAGTTTAGTATAAAGGACCCACCTCTCCTCTCCCCATGTCCTTTCTTCCCTGAATTGATCACACCCACTCCACCAGCAATCCACCAGAGATTTACTTAAAGTGCACCAAGTTGTCACAGCTGTGCTTAGAACAAGTGCCTTTGTTATAGATCTTCACACTTTATCACTTTTCTCCTTTGTCCAAGACTTATTTTAGCAAATCTTTTCCACAATTAACTGTTCATATTATTCAGATGTGATTTTCTTTTTGTTTACTTTTGTTTTCTTTTTGTTCTTTTGTATGTCAGTTGAAATACTGATATATCACAGGGATGAAATAGAGTAAATGTGTATATTGTGGATCTACTGCCTTGCAAGATAGAGATTACAATGTGTTGCTCTGAGTGGAAATTTCTTACATAAATATGTACACCAATCCTGTTGCATGCTCTTCTGATCTAAGTTTTTTCCTTCAGCTGACAGGAGCTACAGGCCTCCACAGGTTGTAAAGTTAAGTTCAGATAATGGAAGCAATGTGCTTTTTATCCATAATATGTTAGATTTTAAAGGTATCCATGTGATATTAACCATTATTCATACCTTAAAGAAACAAATTAGTGAAAGGAGTATGAGTTGGAGTATCTGTGTATATTAATCTCTGTTCTTTTTCCTAGATGGTATCATGGAGCAATCAGTCGCACAGATGCAGAAAACCTGTTACGTTTATGTAAAGAATGTAGCTACCTTGTAAGAAATAGTCAAACAAGCAAGCATGACTATTGTCTTTCACTGAAGTAAGTATTTGTCAGTAAAACATAAATGTCATTTATAAGCCATAACTTCTCTGGTGCAAAAAGAGAAAATGATCCAGTCTGTTGCTGAACTGGTTCGGCTCAGAAGGGCATCCGGAGAGTTTGAGACTATCAGTCTGTTATTGTTGGGCTGTCCCTGTAATACAGAGGTCTGCCTTGAACTGGAACACACCTGCTTTGGAAATGCAGTTCAGCTCCTGTTGTCCCTTTTGTTATTTGATCTGTGTATTCTCTGGTATAGTAGTCCTCTAGATATTTTCAAACATTGAAGCATTAATGGCACATGCTTCAGATATATGTAGGCTTAAATTTTCCCTTAAATTCTTGTAAGTCTTGGAATACAACTTTCGTTTTTAAGTATTTCACTTAATTCTTGCACCAGTATAGTGATATTTGTTATTAAACCAGAGCACAACTTCAAGAGGAAAAGGTGACAATGAAATTTATATTTTGCAATTTCGGACATCCGGATGCCAGCCCTTAATGTCCTTTTGCCAGTTGTAGTCCCTTTCCATGTTGTTACTCCAAAGTTTTCTAAAACATATTTCCTGGTGGTACTTATTTTAAGTCTCCCCATAACTTGCTCTGTGATAAGGTAGCTAAATGACTGATATTCTCCAGTCTGTGTTTTCTGGAGCATAAGATTCTTTCACTGCTCTTCTGCCATACATTTGTCAAAACTAGTGCTGACTCTGGCCTCTTGATACAGTCTATTAATTCATATACCAGCTTCCTGTGATGATGATCGTTCTCCTATGGCTCCTCCAAAGCTCACATAATCCTCTTAAACCCATGGTATTGCAGTTAGAATTCATGTCCTATCCATTAGCTGGTGATCAATTTTCTTTTTTTTCCAGGAGCTCTCCTGACATCCTGCAAATGCAGTCAGGGTTTTCTCTCAAAGTATCTAGCTGAATAAATGTTCAGGTTATTTCACCACACTTAAGTTATCATGCAAACCTGCTTCCTTTGCTAGAAACCTACTTCTATTTACTTGCCAACTTGCTGACCATTACCATCTACAAACTACTGACAAAGTTATGTTTAATGCTGTTGTTCACATGTGATTTTTACTCACTGCCATAAGGCTCTCTTCCCCTTCTCCCCCTGTTTAGGACACTGAAGTTTATAATTCATTATTGTTTTCTAATCCTTTCCTTAATGAAGATGGTTTTCCAATCGAAGTAAGATTTTTGAAGAGTTTTGGTAATTGTGGATATCTTGTTCCTTAAGCTCGAAGAGTTAAGTTATTGGACAGTTCTCAGGTTTTACTCACAATCCTTGGTTGAAGCATTTCCTCACAATCAGCCTGGTTTATGACTACTTTTAGCTGTTGAAGCCAGCCCTTCAAAGTGTCAAACACATGATACTATTTTGTGTTCTGATTCCCTTGCCTAGAGGCATCTGATCAGTCTGTGATGAGGTTATTTTGCACCTATACATGCTTACCTTGAGGTCAGCCTGAAATCCATCCCTTCATTCATTTCACTGTCATGCAGTCTTACCTCCTCATTACTGTTTCACTTACAGGACCTCCTGATGCCTTCATCTTTTGTTGAAATGTGAACACAGGGTGTGCCAGAGCCTTTCTCTTGTAATAGATGGCAGCAGTGGGAACAGCTGTGTGAGGTGTGATCAAGTGGATGATCTGCCTAGCCTGGTGGCAGAGCTACAAGAGGAAGTAGAAAGGTTAAAGAGCATCAGGGAGTTTGAGAAAGAGGTAGGCTGGTGGAACCATACTCTGCCCTCCCTTAGACAGAAACAGGAACAGCCACCAGAAAAAAACCAAGATCAAGGGGATCCTGTATCCTCCCCCTGCCAGGCAGAAGGCAGTAGCTTAAAGGAAAGGAGTGAATGGAGGGAAGTCCATGCTCAGGGTGGTAGACAAGCCACCTCCTTGCCTACCTCGCCTTCCCAAGTGCCTCCGTACAACAGGTATGAGGCTTTGGATGTGGAAGGTCAGTTAATGGATGATGTGAATGATGGTCCATCTACACCAGAGGTGTTGCCAAGGTCAGAAAGGCCTAACCCCTGTATCATGACCACCTCCCCAAGGAAGAAAAGATGGGTTATAGTTGTAGGTGACTCCCTTCTGAGGGGAACAGAGGGTCCAATATGCAGGACAGACCCACCTCTTAGGGAAGTCTGCTGCCTCCCTGGGGCCTGGGTTAAGGGCATCAGTAGGAAACTTCATAGCCTGGTTACAGCCCTCGGACTATTACCCATTACTGCTCTTCCATGTGGGTGGCGATGAAGTCACAACACATAGTCCAAGGGCAATCAAAAGAGACTTCAGGGCCTTAGGATGGTTGGTAAAGGAATCTGGAGCACAGGTAGTTTTTTCCTCTCTCCTTCCAGTTGTGGGCAGCGACACTGGAAGAAACAGATGGACCCAGTCTATTAATACATGGCTCTGTGCCTGGTGTCACTGCCACAGTTTCAGGTTTTTCGATAATGAGATTGTCTACAGAGCACCAGGTCTGCTGGCGTTGGATGGGATTCACCTTTCTCAAAGGGGGAAGAGGCTCTTAGCTCACAAGCTAGTGGGGCTCACTGGCAGACCTTTAAAGGAGACTTGAAGGGGGAAGGGGATAATATCATACTTGCCCATGACAAGCTGTGGGACAACACGCCAAGGTTAGAGGGGCTAGCAAGGGCCCTCAGCCTATTGCTCTGAGACATACTGGGTACACCGCAGCACACCTGAAGTCTTACAGAGATGAGCCAGAGGCTCATGAGGTAATAAGAGCCAACAGGGGAACACTGGTGACATACCTCAAAGGAATTAAGGTGTGTTCCTCTAAGAAGGTGACATGGCTGACAGCCCAGCTGAAGTGCGTCTACACCAATGCATGCAGCATGGGCAACAGACAGGAGGAGTTGGAAGCCACCGTGCTTCTAGAAAGCTACAACCTTAGTTGCCATTACCGAAACGTAGTGGGACGAATCTCATGACTGGCGTGCAGCTGCACAGGCTGTTCAGAAGGGGCAGGTGAGGAAGGAGGGGTGAAGGGATTGCCCTCTACATCAAGAAATGGACAGATTGTGAAGAGCCTTCTCTGAAGAATAGCCATGAGCAGGTTGAAAACTTATAGGTAAGAATTAGAAACTGGGGAAACAAAGGGAACGTTGTGGATGGTGTTTACTACAGGCCACCCAGTCAAGGGGAGCCTATTGACAAAGCCTTCTTACTCCAGCTACAGGAGGCATCAGGCACGCAGGTTCTCATTCTGCTGGGTGACTACAACCACCCCAACATCTTCTGGAAAAGTAGCACAGTGAGCTGTAGGCAATCCAGGAGACTTCCGGAGTGCATTGAGATTAACTACTTACGGCAGGTAATAGACAGCCCTACCAGAGGGGATGCGATACTGGACCTGACGGTCACCAACACAAGTGAGCTAATCAGAGATATCAAGATTGGAGGCAGCCCAGGCTGCAGTGATCATGCACTGGTGGAGCTCACAGTCCTGAGGGATATGGGTCAGATGAAGAGTAAAGTCAGGACCCTGAATTGTAGGAAAGCAAACTTCCATCTGTTCAATAAGTTAGTCAATAGGACCCCCTGGTAAACTGCCCTCAGGGACAAGGGAGCAGAACAGAGCTGGCAAATCTTTAAGGATGCTTTTCACAGAGCATGAGAGTTCTTGCTCCCCAAGTGTAAGAAATCAGGAAAGGAAGGCAAGAGACAGGCATGGATGAGTGGAGACCTGCTGGTCAAACTAAAAAGCGAGGAGGAAATGCACAGGGAAGCAGGACAGGTATCCTGGGAAGAGTATAGGGACGCTGCCTGGTTGTGTAGGGATGAGGTCAGGAAGGCCAAGGCGTAGCTGGAGCTGAACTTGGCAAGGAACGCAAAGGGCTTCTATAGGTATGTCAGCCAGAAAAGGAAGGCTAAAGAAAGTGTACACCCCAATGAATACAACTGGCAAACTGGTAACAACGGACGAGGAGAAGGCTGAGGTACTTAACATCTTTTTTGCCTCAGTCTTCACTGGCAATCTCTTCCCACACCTCTTGAGTGGATGGACCTCAAGGCAGGGACTGGGGGAGCAAAGTCCCTCACACTGTAAGAGAAGATCAGATTTGTGACCACCTGAGGAACCTGAACATACGTAAGTCTATGGCACCTGATGAGCTGCATCCCAGAGTCCTGAGGGAATTGACTGATGTAGTTGCAAAGCCACTGTCCATGGTATTTGAAAAGTCATGGCAGTCAGGTGAAGTCCAACCATATCCTGGGCTGCATAAGAAGAAGCATGGCCAGCAGGTCGAGGAAGGTGATTCTACCCCTCTACTCCGCTCTGGTGAAACCCCACCTGGAGTATTGCATCCAGCTCTGGAGTCCTCAGTACAAGAAAGACATGGACCTGTTGGAGCAGGTCCAGAGGAGCACCACAAAAGTGATCAGAGGGATGGAACACCTCTCCTATGAGGAAAGGCTGAGAGAGTTGGGGTTGTTCAGCCTGGAGACGGGTCTGGGGAGACCTTATTGTGGCCTTTCATTATTTAAAGGGGGCTTATAAGAAAGATAGGGACAGACTCTTTAGTAGGGCCTGCTTTGATACAACACAGGGTAATGGGTTTAAACTAAAAGAGGGTAGATTCAGACTCAATAGAAGGAAGACATTTTTTACAGTGAGGGTGGTGAAACACTGGAACAGGTTGCCCAGAGAGGTGGTAGATGCCCCATCCCTGGAAACATTCAAGGTCAGGTTGGATGGGGCTCTGAGCAACCCAATCTAGTTGAAGATGTCCCTGCTTATTGCAGGTGGTGTTGGACTAGATGACCTTTAAAGGTCCCTTCCAACCCAAACTATTCTATCATTCTGTGATTCTATTCTTGATATACTTTGTGTCCCAATGGGTTTCTAGCTTGAGTAGTCCTATGTCTTCCCCTGTTTCATGGTAAGAGAGATTTCAAGCCTCTGTTCCTTCACAGTTTTGTTGACTTTAGTGAATAAGCTAGGAAGTCTACCAGTGGTGCAGCCAATGTTCAGGTGGCTTTGAACTCTTTCCAGTGCCTCATCTTATTCACATAAGACACTCTGTTTCACCTCATATTTTCACCAGGACAGATGTATGGCTTGTACAGAAGTGCTCAAACAAGGTGTGTGGGGGGTTGTTTGTAGAGTTAACCGTAGACTCAATGGCAACCAGCCATCCCTTCTTCAGATTGTACTGAGGATGTGTATAGCCTAGTTCATGGTGGTGATCCCACTGCTGGAAGTAAAATTGCTTCTGTTTACAGAAAAGAGCCCCTGAAACATTCAATTGTAGACTTAAGTTGCTGGCTGATACCACTGGCAGGCAGTTAATTTCTGTTATGATCCATCCCTAGGATAAGAGTAGGATATGCAACTGGACTTCACTTTTAAAAAAATCATAAAGGAGCTGCAGGCATTGGGCTGCTGGCATGAGCATGCTTGGGGTTGTGTGTAGGTGCCTGACTGCAGTGGTTTTGATAAAGCCAACCAAATAAGAGACTCTTTGTAATAATGCACTTGTCCTGCAACTGCTACACAGAACCTGACCATGTGTTGCTGTACCAATCCAGTGCCCCACTTGCCACATGGGACTGGCATCAGGACTGGCATCATAGGATAGTATAAAAACAGGTACCTTTAACAGGTAGGCTTGGAGATACTTGAGGTTTTCTGTAGGTATGACATACCTACAAAAGATGGAGGCTTTTGAAGGTTGCTGTTGAATGTGTGTAGTCAAATAATGTTCGGAACAGACCATTTCAGCATCAAACTTCTGTTTTATTTTACTGCTGCATTTATGATGCATGAAATGAAAAGCACTGGCTGCTGAGCATGTGGTAAGACACTATAAAGACACATGGTACTTATGGGAGATATTTGTTAATAAAGCTGTAGCATAAAATGACTGAGCTCCGACCTTGTGAATTGAAATGCCAGAATGATCTCAGCAATGCCTCAAGACTGCCTGTTATCCCATGGGATCTAAAGGTCTCTAGATCAAGTGCTGTGCAGCCTGATCTGCTCCAAATGATAGCAGGCCCTAGCATGCTTATTCTAAGGCTCTCCACACTACTTAGCCAGAGACCACAGTGTGCCACACAGCAGATCTTAAGTAGTCTCGAGAGGCATAAGACCAGCAGGGACTTTTATGCTCTGACAGAACTGAATAAGAACTGATAACTACTATCCCTAGCTATTTCCAGTTACCCCTCTACTTCAAGCCTGCCTTTCCCTTGCACGTACATGCTTCATGCTTTCTGTCAGTGCCAGAAGATGTGCTGGTGCAGTGGAAACTAGAGGCAATGTGTTCCCCATGTACTGTTGCACAGGGCTGTGAAAGCCCTATAGAGCAAGGTTGTCCTAAACCCCTTTACCTGGGACAAACTCATTTGGGTTCTGTTTGATTTCCATTAAAGCACATAGCTCCTTCTGTTGGCTTGTTGAAACCAAAGGGAGGGGGCTGAGGTTTGGGACTACTGCTGCTGTTTTATGTCCTTGAGCTGATCTGTCTGTTCAAATAGTAAGTTACCTGTAATTCACAAGAGCACATCTTTGGCTGCATTCCTTGCCAGAAGCAAGAGAGAGAAGGATAAAAAAGACATCTTAGGAACATCTGAAATAAAAAGATTTACTGGATTTCAACCATAACATGTCAGCTTCTCCACCTCTGTCAAATCTCCTTGTGACTTTCTGCTTTTCTTCCGGTGTTGTTCTAAGAAAATTCCCCCTACTCATTAGGTAGGGGAATTGCCAGGGTAGAGCACCAAGTCCTCTGTCAGCTGTGTGGTTCAAAGTGACAGCATATAATATAAAATAAAATTTTGAAATAGGAAGGCATTTCATAATGGAAAAATAAAACAACACATGTTTCCTACATTGCTAGAATGTGTTTTTCTGATGTTACTGCAAAGTTGTTGCTTTTTTCCTTGTCCAAGTGATATTTCATCAAAATGAATGCGGAAAAGCTGTTCTGACAAAACAGCACTTTCTTCAGCAAAACAGTGTTCAAAAGGCTTGGCCAATTTTTCTGTTTGAGAGCATGAATGATGTTTCAAAGCCATTAACATTTTCCGGAAAAAAATACTAGTTTTAATAACTAATTAATATTTCTTGAACGTTCTTGTATCACACTTCAGGCATAAGATCAAAAAAAGCACAGTCTGATGAGCTGTCTGCACAATTCCTTTCCCATCCTTTGAAAACTGAAGGAAAATGTGTGGGAAAGCTGTAATTCAAAGTCACTTGGTGTTATGGTTGTGTTGCAAAGCATTTTAAACAAGGTGTGACTATTAGTTATATATCAAGTATTGTGTCTGTGTAAACATCTGTGCTTGAGAGTTCCAAAGCAATTTGATGCAGGGATTAGCAACTAGGAATTCTCCTGTTCTGTACTTGAAACTCATGGGAACTGTTGCAATAGGGAAGGAGTGAATATTGTCTGTAGTGGCACTGTTTTGTCACTGTTTTCCCTCAGTTGAACAAAAAACTTGAGAAAGAATTATTGCAACATTTGAGAAACCATAATGACATTCAGAATTCACATAGTAACAATATCACATGACTTACATCAGGTCCCAGCATCTTCTCTTGCAAAATGTGTATTTCATCTCTTCAAGGCTTTTACCAGTGTTCACATGTGTGACTTTGGGATTGCCATTTAGGTTCTGCTCTTTGAAAACCTTGGGCCTGGCAGGTTCTAACAGTTATTGCTGTTGAAAGAGCTGTGAAACTGGTATTCCAAAACCAGGACTACTCTATCTATACTACTGTCAGGCACATGTTCTGCTTGTACTTGTTCAGGTAGGCTCCAACATTGCTTAGAAAACTAAGCAGAAACTGATTCACAAACAGTTCAACCATGAGTTTTTTTCCTCATCGCTTCCTGAAATTTCAGTAATCTCTTTGCATACTAAAATCAGAGCTTAGATCAAAAGGGTTTGGAGAAGAGGAAGAGGGAGGACTACGATTTCCAGGTTCCTTTCTGAACAGTGTCCCTGTAATCCTAGTCACTGGTCTAGCAGAAATAGTGGTGTTAAACAAGTGTAATGCATTCTGCCCTTGCCAGTTACTAGTAGGCACTGATATGCTGAGTCCAGGCATACCAGAAGAGGGGAGACTGTAAGACAGACTTCAAGAACAAATGGGGAAGGGGAGGCAGTGCACAAGGCTCCTTAGTGTAGATGTGAACAGTTTCAAAGCGTATACACCTGGAAGTGCTTAATGGTTTCAAGGTAGTAAGCTGACTTTCTTCCAACTTAATTTGTTCTTCATTTGTCATGTCTGGTTTGATATTTCTACCTGCAACTAGTGACAGCTCAGTTGGTTTACTTGGAACAAGGCAGGCAGATAACGGATTCACAATGTAATTTTTGGAAACTAGAAGGAGACAAGAAGGGAGTGAAGCAGGAAAGTATCTGAAAACATAATCCTTGCTTTCATCCACCAGTAAGCCTGGAATAATGCACAATTTAAAGAGTTCTGGACATCCAGAAAAGTAGCCAGGATAGAAATTAGAACTCAGCCCATCTTTAACAACGTGGTGATGACTATTGTCTGCAAACACTAGCAATCAGTAAAATCAGTTCATTGTCTTAATGTTCTTGCCTCTCAGTTCTTCTCCTTTGTGAACAGAAAATTTGCATGCTTGACATTGCAAAGCTTTGAGGTCAGTTTCACACAGCTCCTAGTTGCCACCTCTACTCTTCCTCTTCCTCAGGCTTCACACAAAATGACCTCTGAAATCCATTTCTGAGGGCTTTTTATTCAGACTGGGTTTTACTTAATGAAAGTAATTCTGGGGTTTTTAGAACCAAGAAGCAGAAATGCATGGGAAGAAATAGATTGGGATGTGGTTTTTGTGGAATTATTTCACAAGAAAGCACAATAAAATCCACCTCCATTTCAAACCAGCCACAAAACACTATTAAGGGGAAGACCTGCAAAAGGGAAACTCTAGGTTTTGACCTGTTCTAATTCTAAAAGCTGAATAAACACAACATTTGCTGAAGAGGAGAAGATGCAAAGGAGGTAGGACATGAGATAGTATGGAGGTGGGAAATAACCATTTTTCAAGAGTCAGGACGCTAGGTTAGATGGCCATCCATTTCCTCCCTGTTTTCCAACATACTGCCTTGAAAAGAAAATGGGAGCTAGTGCTTGACTGAGGGCTGTTAGAGATGTTACTGAATAATCAGAGGAGATACCTGAGAATTAAGATGACTGAAGGTTACTGATAACTGAATAAAGATAACCTCACAGGTTATCATCTGCACAGGGCCAGTTGACAGTTCAATCATCTGGGATGTTCCACAAAGACCCTGGTTAGGAGTTGCTTTTAACAGAAAAGCTACGTGCAAATAAAATCTCCAGGTTTGTTAGTCTTAGGCAGTCAACTTTCAATGTCTAAATGAGCCAAATGTCCTAGAGGGCTGTGATTATAAAATGATTCAGTGAATGCAAGGAGAGGTCCTTCATTCATTGAGCTTAATCTAATACTGCACAAGTCAGTTTGCTTTGTTATTAATTTTAACATTGCAGGACTACGCCCCTGAATAATTGTAATGCAAACTGCCTGAAAAGAAGAGATGTGGGGTGACATCCCATTGCCATGAAATAAGATAGAAATCTCAGGAAATAGTGATGGAGTTTTGGTCCTCAAAATGCAAACTTTATGTGGATTGCATACTACTGTTTATGAGAGATGAGGGTGACCCTTCTACCTCTGGTCATATCAGTTTTGTATGCAAGTGTTTTTAAGTCATCTATCATGAAAGGAATTGATTTAGTGTAAGTGTTGCCCTATACTTCTCATGAAAAATTCATTGAGCAATTACCAGGAAAAGTAAGAGGTATAAGAGGTGCATGCTAACTGTTGGTAATATGCACCAGCAGCTACAAAATTACATAATGTATTATTAAATATCTTGCTTTTTAGGAGTGGGCGATTTTGTTACTGGGGTCAATTTCATTAGCAGTATTTCATAGCCTTCTTGATCAAAAATTTCTTTTTGTTATGATTATGAGTGGTATGCAGCATTGGTGTGAATTGCATTAAAGATTGCATACATTAATGAGATGTGTTACCTGCTGGGGAGATCTCTGTGATTGCAGCTTGCTCTTCAAACATGTTTTATCAAAGGAAGAGAAATTGACAAGATTCTTCTTTTGATAAGAAGTAGGGCTGCTGGAGCTGCCTTGTGCAGCATCACTATGAGGCATAGACAGTGCTTTGGTGAAACAGTACGATCACAGAACTATTAGTTCATGCCACACTTCAGCTGCTTTGCAGTGAAGGGAAAAAACAGCAGCAGAAATATTCCCTTGTTTGTAAGCAAGTGGTCTGAAGCTCTGATTGCCAAGCTGGAGCACTGGTCCAAAAGGAGCTGAAGCAGAGAATGGAATGGAATGGAATGGGTTACTTACCCCAAAGGAGCTGGGTCTCAGCTGGCCATGGCTTTAGCTTATTGACGGAGATGGTCTCCACCGTATTTGTCTGGCAAGCCCATTATACTGAAGTGTTTTCATCCTTTCTTCACGCAATCATATTTTGCTTTCCCAGGTTTGAGCTGACCATTTGCAGATGGCACCAGTAAAATAAAATACAAATAAAAAAACCATGAAGACTTTATTATTCTAAAATACACAAGTGCACAGGAAAGTACCATGTTCCCTGCTTCCAGGAGTCAATAGTTGTTCTTCTGCACACTTTAGGATAGCTGGCTCTTCAGCGTTTGTGTCAGACTAGGAGAGACCTGCATGCAGGACAATAGCTTGTCTACACTCCTGTCTGTCTGCATTAACTGCAAGATTTCTCTACAGATAGTTGCAAGGTGATGTCATCCCTGCTGGCTGGTTGGCAAAGGGCAAATCCAAACAGCAGGAGGTGAGCAATCTGCCGTGCAGCCTGCACCTTGTAGTGTCTGCCGTCACATTGGAATGACTTCTCACTTTCTTGAACCTCTTGTCAAAACTTATCCCTTTTGCAGGTCTTCCCCTTAATAGTGTTTTGTGTCTACCTTGAAATGGAGGTGGATTTTATTGTGCTTTCTTGTGAAATAATTGCACAAAAAAACATTTTCAGTTTCAGGAAAGTTTTAGTTAGGAGTCCTGAAATAAAATTTCACAGGTTTCTCTTATTCTTTTTTGATCTTTTTTCTTTAATAGTAGATTTTTACAAATGTTTCAAATCAAAATTGTTGAACTAGAAGCTCTACTTAGTGGTTTCTGAAAATATACAAATGGTAAAGATTAATCATAGACCCCTAGAGAGATCTAGATGGGAATGGACCTCTGGAGGTGTCTAGTCCAACCCCCTGCTCCAAGCAGGACACACTCATCAGGTTGCTGAGTGCTTTGTGCAGGCAAATTTGGAAAACTTCTGAGGATGGAGACCCCCTGACCTGTCTAAGTCTGGTCCCAGGACTGCACCATTCTCATGAGGAAGAAGCTCTTCCCTATGTCCAGTGGGAACTCTCTTTGTTGCCACTTGTACTTGTTGACTCTGAGAAACTTCTGTCTTCTCTGTAACTCTTCCATTTAGGCAATGAATTACTTCAGCCTGACACCCTCCATCTCATCTTTTCTTCTCCAGACTGAACAGACATAGTTCCCTCAGCCTATCCTCGTACATCCCACCCCTAGACCATGTTTAGCGGCCCTGCTCTGGACTTGCTCCAGTACTGGCTTCTTTTCTTTGGGGGGGGCCCTCACACCAGTTACAGTTACAGATACATATGCTGCCTCACCAGTGCTCTGTAGAGAAAGTAGTCACCTTCTTCCAGCAGCTGGCTACACTTTTGCTCCACAGCCCAGGCTGCAGTAGGCCTTTGTGGGCAGACTGTTGAATCATGTTCTGTGTCCTCTCCACCATAGTTCCTTTCCTGGCCAGTCATGTCCCAGCTTGCACTGCTGTCTAGGTTTATTCCATCCCAAGGGCAGAAGCTTTCTATTTGCCTTGGTTGAATTCCATTAGGCTGTTATCCATATCTTCTAGGTCTCATTCTTTTTTACTCATCTTCACAAACAGTGCGGCTTCCCGAAAGACTGAGCTGTCATGGTATAGAGGAGATGCTTTTTGTTCGTTTGTGGAATTCTGGTAGCCATAGACATCATATACTGTAAACTCAATGACTGTGTACTACCCAAACCTAAGCATCTACACAGGTCCTTATCAGGGAAGCAACAGCCATCTGTCATGACTACTTGGCTTGTAGCAGTTTGTTTACATTTTATGTGTTTTCTTTTTGTTTTAAAAAGGGCATGTGTCCTTACCCTTTCTGCATGAGAGTACACTTGGCAGATTTTTCTCCAGTTCTTGCTATACTACTGAAATTAGCATGCACCTGTGATTCCATTAATTTATCTGCACACTTTCAAGGTATTTTGTAGCAAAACAGATGCATAGTGAACTGAAGGAAGGGAACAATGCATCTGTCCTTATAATAAAGTATTTAAAGATGCCACCCTTGTTTAAAGGAAATAGAGAGCAATTATGATTCAAAAGAGATTCTTTTCTGCTAAGAAATTTATACTTAAAGCAAGATTTTAAGCATGTAGAGCTATAATTACAGTGCCTGCAGTGGTTTCTGCTCACCAGAAGGCATCACTTCGTCACAGAATTGTTGAATGTATCTGGAGGATATGTCCTTGATTGTACTACAAGCACTTCTGGAGGGAATGTTGCACCTGCTAAATAGAAAATGGCAGATTTTAGAGAAGCTGCTTTGAACATGGCATGATTTGTTTTCCTGCTCTTTGTGTCATCTTAAACTGGGTTTCCTTGCTGACATAGACTGACTCCAGTTTTAACACTATTGTCTTTTTCCCTGGACACACTTGGAAGAAACAATGGTTTGAAGCCAGAAAGTTAGGGAGTGGGACATCAAGCAAGCTGTAAAAACCCTCTAGTCCTCATTAAACATCTTGAAGTGTAGGAGCTGTCCTTTGCTCTTGTTTTGTCCTGGCTAAACTCTACGCTCTTAAAATAGCCTGTATGACATGCTAAAGACAGCAGACACTGAAGGGTCACTGCTGGGAAGAGATGAGGTCAACTCCACCACCTGCTGTACTATACAGCAGTGTGGGTGCTACCTGTCAGAGTGGCATTATGTTTGATGGGTTGCTTTCCAAGAGCAGACAGGGCAGTTACCATGTCACTATTCTCTTCCCTGTGTAATCATGAGCCTTCCCTCAAAGACACAGCATACTGTGCAGGCAGGCAGGTAGGTCATCTAGGAATTGAATGCTTCAGGTGCCGAAGTCAGAGTGGTTTCTGCCTGCAGAAAGGCTGCAAGATAGCAGCCTTTGCTCAGTACAGTGCAGGTGAAAGTCTTCATGCCATTCACCTTGGGAATGGGCTTATCTGAGGAATTTTTCCCAGCTGAAGCCACCAGGTTCTGCACATAGCCATGTTCTGGGCACTTGCTGCCAGGGTGGGATGAGTGTGGTCTGTCCTGAGGTCTCCAGGGCAGAGTGAGGCTCATGGGCTCACTGAGGACCCCAGGGCTGAGGTCTCCAGCCTCATCTGAGTGAGGCTCATGGCCTGCCTATGTGTCTATGTGTCTATGAAGAGAGCCTCAGGCCTCTGACAGGCCAAAACCAATGATACCTTTTTGTCTAGAAGTAATGATTGGCTGTAGTGAAAAGTAAATGTTCACAGGAAAACGTTGTGGGGGACAGGAAAGAGGTTGTTCTCTGGCATACCTCTGGATCAGTTCCAGGGTAAGACAGCCTTGCACCTGGATCCAGACAGCACAGGTGGTGAAAAGAAAATACTAGCTTAGGCTGCCTTTGTGTTGGACTGTCCATGGGGGTTTGCAGCTAGCAGTCACTGTCTGTCAGAGTCTGGCCACTGTTTTGGCATGTCACCCAACAACTGCTTGCATTTTGTTCTCACACATTCCCCTACATCATGAAGGAGAGCCTGTCACGGTGCTGCTCCCCTCTTCCCTATGCACAAGCATGAACTTAACACTTTGCTTTCCTTGCAGGAGCAGTCAAGGTTTTATGCACATGAAACTGATGAAAACCAAAGAGAAATACATCCTGGGTCAGAACAGCCCTCCCTTCGACAGTGTTCCTGAAGTCATCTACTATTACACCACAAAAAAGCTGCCTATCAAAGGAGCAGAACACTTGTCACTCCTCTACCCTGTAGCTGTACGGACCCTCTAATAACCTAGTCTCACCCCTTCCTGTGGATGGGAGATGAGAGGTAAGCTGGGTTGCACAGGATTTTTGCAGAAATTCAGTGCTTGAGTCTGTGATGGAGAGTGGCAGCCTTTAGTCTTGGGAACATGGGCGCTCTGCAGAGTTGTGTATGGGACTGTGTGTATGGTGCTCATACGCTGCAGCATGCCTCTAGAACAGTGCTTCTACGTAAGAGAAAGAAAACTTATTTTAGTGCAAGGATAACAGGTAACCTTCCCAGAGCTTCTCTGTGAATGAAAGTACTTCCCAACAAAGGTTCTTCCTCCACGTTTTGAGAAGAATCAACAAGTTCTTCTCAGCACTAAAACACCAGCAACTTTTATTCTCTTGCTACCCTGAGAAACTTCTCCATGTGAACGAGTAACCTGCTTCTGAGGGACCCTAGGGTGTTCTTGGTGGACCTGAGAAGGAGCTGCTTAGCAGCCAACTCCCTGCAGCTCTGGTCACTTAGCTTGGTGGTGTTTGATTTTTTTAAGGCAATTTCTTGATGTAGTCAAATGTTGAGCTCCTATTAGGCACACAATCTGAAAATAATTTTGTGAGAGCAAATCATGGTCAATTATTTATTAATAGGGAATGTAATTAAACAGTAGTTTGTTATATATTTTTATCCTTTTTGGTACAATAATCTCTTAAGGGTTACTGTCTTCATTTGCAAGTTCCATTCATAGATGCAGGCAGACAATTCTGTTTGGGGCAGTTACACTGTAATGTTTTAAGTAGCTGAGAATGAGTCATTTTAATATGTGTGTTAGTATTTATGCATGAGGGTGATTGAAGGCTTTTATAAAGCTTTAGTAGGCAAAATCTTCACTTGTTCATTCATCTGGATCAAACAGTTGTCCCACTGAGGTAGCAGACTAATAAGTGTGTGTCACACTGCCTTTCCATAAGATGGCTTTTGCAGCTGTATAAATGAGAACTGCTGTATGTAGCAGAGCAGAATTTGTTTTTCTCGTGTACCAAGGCATTCTTAAAACATGGTTCTTTGACACATACCTTCTGACCAGTGTTTATTTTCACCACGAGCAGAAGCCTCCTGCTGTATTTCAGTCACTGTCAGGCAGAAGCACTGCAGAAGCTGCGCTGTACCTTAGTCCTGCCAACTCAGTGCCCATCCACTTGAGAGATATTTTCTACATTCTCTGTATGCTCATTGAATGGGATAAATGAAAATAATATAATTGTGCAGAAATTGGAACTGGGGAATCAATAGCCTGTAGTCCTTACTTTGCCCCTTCTCCCACTTATGTGTAGAACGTTCTACATTAACCCATCAGCTGTTGTAGTAGCAAACTGGTCATATGCAGTTTCTGTATTTTACAGACTGCAATAGGACTGTGAAATTGTGTGTTATTTAATTCAGCTTTCTTACGTAGTATTCCCTTTTATGTATGCTTAGAAAGAAGTGCAAATCTGAAAATTGTAATGGAATAACCCTTTACTGCCTGCAAAAGTAGTGCTTCAGTGTATTGTCTAATCTGGTAAGAACCTCAAGGATGTCCCATATAATGTCATCGGTGATGAATGTTCTGCTTCCTTTTAAGCCTGCGTTGTTCTTTATATGACATCCAACACAGTTTGAACAGGAGTGGATCACATGTCTGTGAAGAGCCCAGTGTCATTCTGTGCAGCAAGAGTAGTAGGTCAAACTGCCCCCATCTCACCCAGAATTTGAAGCCGCATTGGAATAGGTTCTTATTGGTTTTCTGAGAGCAGGGTGACATGATGGAGTATAAAGAGACAACATTCCTCTCCCAGTGTAACCCAACATCCCCTTTTTCACGTACTCACCTACATGTACTATTTATTTCCCTAAAGTCTTTGCAGAACTCTTCATTCTCCTCTTAACATCACCCAATTGGCAAGAGCATACAGGCACTTTTAAGATAGCATATTCTTCTCTCACCAAAATAGGAGTTCATGAAGGTGGCAGAGCTCGCAGAGATTAGGAATCAGATTGCATCTGCTGCTGTCCAAGTCTTTGCCTGTGGGGGCTCTGGCAACTCCGTCATGCCTCTTGGGAAAGAAATATGTCATATTTCTTCTTTTGCATGTTGAAGTGCATTTTTGAATATCTGGCATTGTTGCTGTTCTATGGCCTGTTTATCTTCTTCAGTAATGGAAAAGTAAGCCCCTACTCTTTCTAACAAGTTACCAGTAGAAACCAACAGCATCATTAACCAAGGCCTTGCCAAGCTTCCTTAAGTACATTGTCTTTAGTTCATGGAGATGACTGTTGTACCAAATCTTTCTTGTCATGGGCCTGATCAAAAGTCAGCTGGTGCCACTTTATTGCTGTCTGCAGATTTTGGGTTGGGATCCCTTGCTTCATACAAATCAGGACAATATGCATCATACAAATGTGTATACAGTTTATTACAGCTTCAAAGATCAGATCGGGGTTCTTGGTTCAGCAAAAGGAAATCATATCAGAAAATGTTGGTTGTCTGTGGGAAGGTTTTTTTGATTATTTTTTAAAAAGACTTTTATAAAATACTCAGTAATTGCAGAATAAATAAAACCAGGATTTCATTTGCACTGTAATGTTGTATTTGTTTATTTAAGTGATTGTATGATATTTTTCCAGTAAATGAATATTCTTCCCAGACCTTTTAATGTACAGTGAAAATGCAGTGTGTTGCAATGTGCAGCATTGCGTATAGATGGAAGATCTCGTAGCAATCATGCCTATATAACACATTAAAAGTTTATTTAAAAAAAAATTATAAACCTCTTCCTTTTCTTCCTCTATCAATGTGTACTCAGATTGTCTTGAACAGCTAATAGCTGAAACAGCCTTTCAGAACAATTTGTGTTTGTGTGTCTTAACTGTGTATTGAAAGTAATCATTAGGCTATAATCTGGTCTGGAGTCTGGAAAATAATTTGGCTCAGTTCTGCCCTGAGTAATTCATTTGACAATGTGCACCTTTGCAAGGGCTGTGCCAAAACAACACCTGTGCGTGTGTGAATGACATTGCTGTCCAATTGCTTGAGGTGCTCAAGGAATCCAGTTATTGCTGTTTACAGCACAATGCTGATGAATCACTTTTTGCAGACTTTATAAGAAGTGTTAATTAGGCTTCTATTTTGATGAGTATTTCAGTGTGATGAAAGCCCCCAAGGTGTGAACATCTGTATGATGGGTAGGAGAGTTTTAGTGGCCAAGATTACATCTCACAGTTCCTTCCATAATTGGAAAAATTGTTAAAGTTTGTGAAGTATAGTCATCACCATGGGTTCTGTACTTGGTAATAGTTTATTCTCTGACTGAAATTAAGTCTTCAGAGCCAGGATGCAAAGCGCAGGGATCTCTTAAGTGCAAAGATACAAAACACATATTTCCAGCTTCTCAAAGAAAATGGCCTGAGTCTGTGCTCTGAGGGAAATCAGTTGCTGCTTGGAGGATGACACATTTATGTGCTGCTTATTATTATCACTTATTATTGTGCCCAATAAGGTTCAGGATTTGCCCTTTCTCTTGCTGTCATGGCTCAAGTTGGCAACACAAACACTGTGTGGCAATGTTTGTGGAGGCTGCAAATGCCATCCTTCATCCAGGCTCTGATTCCATATTCACCCTGCTGCACTGCTAAGCTACATTCTGGGGTACTCAGTTAGTCATCTGCTACTGTTAGTTATTCATGCTGTCCTCAGGTTGTACCTAGGGTGCCTGAGCAGAACAAGCAAGGTCTTAACACTTGTTTAAATAAATAAATAAATAAATAAAAGCCACCCAACACACTGCTGCACTAGCTCCTTGGAGATGGGGAAAAACAAAACAGAAACAAAGCAGACCTGTCTGCACTCCTGGTCTGAGCAAGGGGAGAAGGGAATGAACAGTGGAGAGTCAACTGTTTTTCATGCATTCTTTCCTTTTTAATGATCTGCAATGATCCCATGTAAAACACTGCAAATTACTTTGTTTTATTACTTCTTGCTGGAGTTCCCAGTAAGAAGGGAGGAAGAAACAAAGGAAGGAAATGGCAGCAGCTGAACAAAGTTGTTGGTCTGAAATAAAGCAAATAGAAGTCCTACTGAAAAAGGAAGTTCATAGGTTGCAAGGGATGACCAAGTACAACCCATTTTCTGCAGCATGTTATTGCCTGTCTCAGGCCTTGAGCTTACTTTGAGAACAATGTACCCACAAATCAGAGTTGCTGTGTTGACCTCAGTGCTACGGAGCTTGTAATTAGTTCAGTGACAAGATCAATCCAAACGTTGCCCATGCTTTCTCAAGTGTCTTTCAGGGTCCCTGGATTGCATTTATTGCTGTTGACAGTTCCAAGACACAAATACAGTAGCTTAACTGCAGCTTTGCAGGGCCCAGTTTTCTTTCTGAGCTTGGTTTGGAGATTGGTATTACTGTGACATTACACTGGATGCGGGTAACAGCTGAGTGTTGATACCTGCAGTAGTAGCGTAGGAAAAACAAAATGTTGCCTTCTGTGCCATACTATCAGAGAATTCCTTGGTCCTGGTATTATCCTGAGTGGCACACGGGGCCATCAATGCCTACCTATAAGCAAAGGTGATGTGGCATTTCTGTCATTGATTTCTATTTCTGGCATCTATGTAATTACTACAGCATAGCCTACAGCACTATCAAGTCACAGAAAAATCTCAAGGTTCCTACTGCCAGCGACACCACTCAGAGAAGTAATTTTGAGGGGCTGATATTGCATCTTCCCTGTTTTGTTTCAAGCCATTTTGGTACCAGAAAAGGACTGTTTACCTGTCAGCTAAAGGTCAAAGTGTACAAGTCTTGTAGACCAAGAGTTTATTCAAGAGTAAACGCAATTAGTCTCCTATGTCTGTGTCTTGAACAGACATCCTGGACTGGCTCCATCTGGCAGTCCGTATTTTGGAGATGACCGTTAGCTGTTGATAAACTAGAGGGAAATTCAGAGGGAGCTATACAGAGTGAGCTTGATTGGCAGAAGGAATGGGCCAGCATGAACCTCCTGGAGTTCCATAAAGGCAGTCCTGCATTGAGATGCACTGACGCCTTGCAAAAGGACAGACTGGAGGGTCACCGGTAGGAAAGGAGTAACAAAAGGTTGAACAGAAGTCAGCAGTCCACCTTTGCAGTCATGAAGGCCTACTGTAGTCAGGACTGTGTAGTGGAAGTGTAGCCAGCAGGTGGAAGAAAGTGGTTATTTCCTCTATAGAGCACTGGTGAGGCTGCATCTGGCTTGGGTGCCTCCAGGTACAAGGAGAGATGTCAACAAACTGAAACAAGTCTAGAGCAGAACCTGTAGGATGGTCTGGGCGTTGGAACACATGATGTATGAGGACCAGCAGTGAGAATCAGGCTGATTTAGCTGGGAGAAGAGAAGGCAAAAGTAGGGGTACCCCAGGGCCTGGGTACCCAGCCTACAAGGAGAGGAATGTTGCTTCTACTTCTAATCTGGTGCTTGCATCACCTTAGGCTGCTGATAACTTGAGCTCTTGCTTCTGTATTGCTCTCTAGTTACCCCACAGGAACTCTGGAAGGTATCATTGGAGCCCGCTGATGGTGTTCTGGTGCTGCAAGCTCAGTGGGGGAGATTGAGTAGTAGGGATTTTAGCAGAGCCTTTCTGCCATCAGTCAATCTGATGGAGGGTGGGAGTTTTCTTAGGCCTCTTCTGCCACTAGCACCTTCCCCATCTTCATTACTACCATTTGGTTTGAAGTGGCAGCAGGCAGCAGCCTGTCAAAGTGGGCTTGGAGCAAGGCACTGCATTTAGCATTGTGGGGCATATGGAACACTACACAGATGGAGCCACAACACAGGTTTGAAAACAAGCTTTGTTTTTTTGGCCAGTGTGGCAGTTGAGCTGGGTTGGGCTTGGCTAAACTTTAGTTACAAGGAAGTGGACAAGAATAGGGGAGTAATCTCAGGGTTTAGTTTAAGAGAAATGCTCCAGCTGCAGTAGGAGTTAGAAGCAGAAGTAGTAAAATGGTATGCCAGCACTGACAGCCAACACGTTCTTTTCTATTCCCATAATGGAAGGGCATAGACTTCAGTTTGCTTTCACCTGGGAGGGAAACCAGTGCATCTGGAATTGATTACCCCATGGGTGAAAGCACAGTCTCACCATTTGCCGTGAACTGATTCAAGAAACCTTAGAGATGGGCAGTGCCCTTGAACACCAGCAGTACGCTCATGACATCATACTCTGGGGACAAACAAAAGATGAAATATTTGGAAAAAGGTTAAGCTGTCATTAAAATCCTACTGCAGACAAGGTGTGCCATCAAGAATTCTGAAGTCCAATATAGAAATACAATTACTAGGGGTAAAATGGATGGATTGAAGGTGGCATATCCAGTGAAGTGGCAGAAAAAATTAGTATATTTCCCAAAGCTACCAACAAAAAGGAAGCTTAAGCATTCCCTTGGAATGGTAGGATTCTGACAAATGCACATTCCTGGATACAGTCAACTAGTGAAATCACTATAAATGGTGGCGTAAGCAAGATTGGGTTATGTGGGGACCCAAGCAACAGCAAGCCTTCCAGTAAGTGAAGCTGGAAGTGGAACAGGAAATAGCTCTGGGCCCTATCCAAACTGGTGATAAGTGCAAGATATCCTATATATCACCTCAGGAGGTATTGTAATCTCCTGCAGTGTGTGGCAGAGGAGCCCCGGTGTATCTAAGGCTGACCACTGAGATTTTGGAGCTGCAGCTACAAGGGGTCAGAAGCTAATTACACACCTTGAGAGAATAAGACCCTTTCCACCTAAGAAAGAGTCCAAGCAGCATCTGAAGTACCAGGAGCAGAACAACTGCTTACATAAGTGCTCCAATTTGCCTGTACTGCACTGGATGTTCAAAGAAGGGGTGGCACCTATCCATCATGCTACTGCCCATACTTGGAACAAGTGGACTGCCCTGATGACCCAGTGACCACATCTGGGAAATAAAGAACACCTTGCACAGAAAGCAATAGTATGGAGTACACTCACCCATTATGTGGCTGCATGGAGTGGAACAGGACAATCCAGTCAATTTCCGGAAGCCAAGGCTATGCATTTAGCCCTAGAAATACCTAACAGGAAAAGTGTCCCACAGCGTATGTTTACACTGACTCTTTGTTGGTGGCCAATGCTGAGTAGGGGTGGATAGAACCAAGGGAAAAAACAGGGATGGGAAGGCTGAGTTAAACTCATTTGGGCCACCAAGATGTGGCAACAAATTGCCTGCAGCAAAGATGAGTATTCATACATCATGTAAGTGCACAGATCCCAAACAACTGGGCCACAGAAGAGTGCCAAAATACTAAAGCTAACCAATGTACAAAGGGGGACATCACAGCCCTGGCTGCAACAATGAACCTAGACTGACAACACAAAGGAGAATCAGTCATGGCCCAATGGGCCCATGAGATGGCAAGCCATAGAGGCCAAGATGATACCTGCCACTGGGCCAGAGAAAGAGGGACAGATCTTCCACTAGCAATGACTACCCAGGTCATTCAGGATTGTGAAGTATGTGCTGTAGTAGAGAAGCCTGGCAGAGGAAATTACCTGTTGCCTACACCTGAATGAATATGTGGAAATTTGATGAAGCTTGTTGGCAAGTTGACTATATTAACCCACTCCCCAAGTCTGCCTCCAAGGAACAATGGTCTTAGCCATGGTATAAATATTGACAGGATGGTTGGAAACCTATTTAGTTGCACAAGCCATGGGAATGTCTGGAACATGCTGATGATTACATGGAATGAATCTGTAGGAAGAGTTACACGATCGTGTCTAGAATAAGGGCTAGATTATGTAGGAGGTGGTATGGGTTGGGCCTGGCTGAAATTTAGCTATAAATGAATAGAGAAGAATAAGGAAACAATTTAAGAGTAAACAACCTGTTAATTGCTATGAAAGTTGGAAATGTGTCATGGGGGAAGTGTGGAAATACTTTTAGAAAGGGCAGACTCTGACTGCCAGGGAGGCAAGAGCCAAGTGTGAGACACAGAGAGAATTTGGATGAGCCAATCACGAATCAGACATTTTCTACCAGTCTATAACTGGTATTGTCCAGAGTCGCTCAAGAGAGACCTGGAAGAGAGAGCCCAGAGAGAGCGAATATGGGGAGAGACTAGAGAAACCTGGGGAGAGTCCAGAGACTCAGAAGACACCTCAAGCAAAATCCTGGAGAGAAAATGGGGAGATTACGGGAATACCTTGGGAGAAACAGAGAGGACCCCACATCCTTACCCCCAGCCTACACACAGTAGGGCTAGAAATGCTACACTGACCCACCTAACTTCTCTCCCAGACCATGTGGTCTCCCACACAGGGCAAGGAAGTTATGTCAGGAACCACTACAGTGACCAACCCAGCTTCTCTCCTGGACTGCACAATCTGTCCTGCAGAACAGGGAAGTCATGTTCCTCATTGTTAACATCACACATATCCATAACTAGAGTGCACACATATCCATGATTAGAGTGTTTTGGTGTCCGACTCCATTTAGTCTCTGCACTGTCAATTTGGTCTTAAACTGCAACAACCAGCCCTAAGCTCCCTGTTCCTTATTAATTCTTTATGGTCATTATTGTTAATTATTTCCAAATAAAAATGTATGTGATATAATTGTATAAAATCATTATAATAAAAAAGATTCCAGATAGTGACTTCATATGGCCAGGATGGACTCAGACTTGAAGCTCTGGAAGAAGCTCCCTATTCGGCTGCTGCTGTATTTCAACCTGGGTGTCATAAGTTCTGTGAAAATAAGGGACATTTAAACAATATCTTTGATTTTTGCTGTTCATTCATAACCTCCTTTCAGCACAAATGAAGTAAACTTTCCTCTGAAATCATCTTATTGATTATCTCCCTTAATTAGATCCATTAACGGAGAGGATGGCCTTTAAGCTTTTGCCATCTGTTTGTTGTGTCCACACATGGAGAATATTCTTGTTTTCATAGAATCATAAAATCATTTAGGTTGGAAAAGACCCTTAAGATCATGGAGTCCAACTGTTAACCTAACACTACCAAGTCCACCACTAAACCATGTCCCTAAGCACCACATCTACATGTCTTTTAAATGCCTTCAGATATGGTGACTCAACCACTTCCCTGAACAGCCTGTTGCAGCACTTGATAACCCTTTTCGGTAAAGAAATTTTTCCTAATATCTGACCTAAACCTCCCCTGGTGCAACTTGAGGCTGTTTCCTTTTGTCCTGACACTTGTTACTTGGGAAAAGAGATGGACACTCACCTCGCTACAACCTCCTTTCAGGTAGTTGTAGAGAGAGATAAGGTCTCCCCTCAGCCTCCTTTTCTCCAGGCTAAACAACCCCAGTTCCCTCAGCTGCTCTTCATAGTATTTGTTCTCTGGACCCTTCACCAGCTTCATTGCTCTTCTCTGGACATGCTCCAGCACCTCAATGTCTTTCTTCTAGTGAGGGGCCCAAAACTGAACACACTGTTCGAGATGCAGTCTCACCAGTACCGAGTACAGGGGCACAAACACTTCCCTAGTCCTGCTGGCCACACTATTTCTGATACCAGCCAGGATCGTTGGCCTTCTTGGCCACCTGGGCCCACTGCTGGCTTATATTCAGCTGGCTGTCAACCACTACCCCCAGGTCTTTTTCTGCTGGGCAGCTTTCCAGCCACTCTTCCCCAAGCCTGTATCATTGCATGGGGTTATTGTGACCCAAGTGCAGGACCCAACACTTAACCTTGTTGAATCTCATGCAGTTGGCCTCAGCCTGTAAATCCAGACTGTCCAGATCCCTCTGCAGAGCCTTCCTTCCCTCAATCAGAGCAACACTCCAGCCCAACCTGGTGTCATCTGCAAACTTACTGAAGGTGCATTCGATCCCCTTATCCAGATCATTGATAAAGATATTAAACAGAACTGGCCCCAGTACTGAGCCCTGGGGAACATCTCTTGTGACCTGCCACCAAGTGGATTTAACTCCATTCCCCACAACTCTTTGGGCTCAGCCATCCAGCCAGTTTTTTACCCAGCAAAGAGTACACCCGTCCAAGCCACAAGCAGCTAGTTCCTCTAGGACAATGCTGTGGGAAATAGTGTCAAAGGCTTTACTGAAGTCCACACAAACAACATCCACAGCCTTTCCCTCATCCACTAAGTGGGTCATCTTG
This sequence comes from Harpia harpyja, assembly GCF_026419915.1. NCBI lineage: Eukaryota > Metazoa > Chordata > Aves > Accipitriformes > Accipitridae > Harpia > Harpia harpyja. The sequence continues at coordinate 59,150,230 of NC_068969.1, forward strand.
TCATAGAAGGAGATCAGGTTAGTCAAGCAGGACCTGCCTTTCATAAATCCATGCTGACTGGACCTGATGACCTGGTTGTCCTGTACATGCCCCATGATGGCACTCAAGACGATCTGCTCCATAACCTTCCCCTGCACCAAGGTCAGACTGACAGGCCTGTAGTTCCCTGGATCCTTCTTCTGGCCCTTCCTGTAGATGAGCATCACATTTGCCAACCTCCAATTAGCTGGGACCTTCATGCTTAGCTAGGACTGCTGATAAATGATGGAAAGTGTCTTGGTAAGCACTCCTGTGACCTCCCTCTGTACCCTTGGGTGGATCCCATCCAGCCCCATAGGCTTGTGTATATCTAAGTGGTGTGGCAAATCACTAATCTTTTCCTGTTGGATTATGAGGGCATCATTCTGCTCCCCTGTCGTGGTTTAACCCCAGCCAGCAACTAAGCACCATGCAGCTGCTCACTCACCCCACCCACCCCCCTGCAATGGGATAGGGGAGAAAATCGGGAAAAGAAGTAAAACTTGTCGGTTGAGATAAGTACAGTTTAATAGAACAGAAAAGAAACTAATAATGATAATGATAACACTAATAAAGTGACAATAGTAATAATAAATGGATTGGAATATACCAGTGATGCACAATGCAATTGCTTACCACCCACCAACCGACACCCAGTTAGTCCCCGAGCGGCGATCCCCCCACACCTACTCCCCCCAGTTTATATACTAGATGTGATGTTACATGGTATGGAATACCCCGTTGGCCACTTTGGGTCAGCTGCCCTGGCTGTGTCCCCTCCCAACTTCTTGTGCCCCTCCAGCTTTCTCACTGGCTGGGCATGAGAAGCTGAAAAATCCTTGACTTTAGTCTAAATATTACTTAGCAACAACTGAAAACATCGGTGTTATCAACATTCTTCTCATGCCTAACTCAAAAACATAGCACTGTACCAGCTACTAGGAAGACAATTAACTCTATCCCAGCTGAAACCAGGACACCCCCGTCTCAGTCTTCTAGCTCAGCAGATGTATTTATAGAAACATTTTTTATTGTCTTTTACTACATTAGCCAAATTAAATTCTAGTTGGGCTTTGGCCCTTCTAATTTTCTCCCTGCATAACCTCACAACATCTTTGTAGTCCTCCTGAGTTGCCTGCCCCTTCTTCCAAAGGTCATAAACTCTTCTTTTTCCTGAGTTCCAGCCAAAGCTCTCTGTTCAGCCAGGCTGGTCTTCTACACGGGCTCGTCTTTTGGCACATAGGGATGGCCTGTTCCTGCACCTTTAAGATTTTGCTCTTGAAGAATTTCCAGCCTTCCTGGACTCCTTTGCCCTTCAGGACTGCTTCCCAAGGGACTCTGTCAACCAGGCAAAAGTCTTCCCTCCAGAATTCCAAGGTAAGAGTTCTACTAACCACATTCCCTAATTCTCTGAGAATTGAAAACTATCACTTCATGATTGCTATGCCTCAGATGTCCTCCAACCATCAGTTGCACCAGTTTTGCTGCTATTAAGGCTGTTCTTCACCTGTTAATCAAATTAAGCAGCCACTTCCCTTACTTGTCTTTTATGCTCTCACCACATTACTGCCTGAATTATTCTGATTTCAAGGTGCTGAGTACAGGCTGAGTTAAAGAGTTTGACTTGCAGAGTCCAGGGTCTGCTCTTTCACTGATAGGAGCTGTTGTGAAGAAAGCTAAAAGTGAGATCGTGCCCCTCTTTCACTTTGTCGTGGTTTAAGCCCAGCCGGTAACAAAGCACCACAAAGCCGCTCGCTCACTTCCCTGCCCCTCCCACCCCCCCCAGCCACGGTGGGATGAGGAGAAAATATAAAGGCAGGCTCGTGGATCGAGATGAGGACTGGGAGGGATCACTCCCCACGTACGGTCATGGGCAAAAGACAGGCTCAACTTGGCGAAGAAACAAAATCTATTTAATTTGCTACAAATCAAATCAAAACAAGTATACTGAGAAGTAAAACCAAATCTTAGAACACCTTCCCCCCACCCTTCCCTCCTTCCCGACTCAACTCCACTCCCAGTTCTCTCCACCTCTTCCCCACAGCGGCACAGGGGAACAGGGGATGTGGGTTGGGGTCAGCTCGCCACGCCTTGTCTCTGCTGCTCCTTCCTCCTCAGGGGGAAGAGGACTCTCACTCTTCCCCTGCTCCACCGTGGGGTCCCTCCCACAGGAGACAGTCCTTCACGAATTTCTCCAATGTGAGTCCTTTCCACGGGCTGCAGTTCCTCACAAACTTCCCTGGCATGGGTCCTTTCCATGGGCAGATCTTCAGTCACACACAGCTCCAGCACGGGCTTTCCCATGGAGTCATGGCCATCTTCAGGAGCCTCCACTCCCCCGCTCCCCTCCATGGGCTGCAGGGGGACAGCCTGCCGTCTCACCACGGGCTGCAGGGGCATCCACCTCCTTTGGCACCCCTCCTCCCCCTCCTTCCTTACTGACCTCGGTATCCGCATAGGTGTTCCTCTCACATTCCAATCCCCCTACTCACTACCCCTTCTTAAATCTGTTCTCCCAGAGGCACCACCACCAATGCTGATGGGCTCAGCCTGGGCCAGAGACGGGTCTGACTTGGAGCCGGGGAAGCTTCTAGCAGCTTCTCACTGGAGCCACCCCTGCAGCCCCTCCCCCGCTACCAAAAAAAAAAAAACATGCCACACAAACCAATAACACACTTGGAAGCCACTTTTAAGCTGAGACTTTACTGCTGGCCCCCACTTGTGCTACATATCACAGCTTTGTAGTACCTACACCTACGTAAATCCTTGCCTTGTACTTCCTTGATTCTGACCCTGATCCTGACCTATTGCCTTGGCTTCCTTGCTTAATTTCTGGCCTGCCGTGTCACTATGGACCTGCTGTTTTACCATGGGACTGAGACTGACTTGCTGACTCAGAATCATGCCTGAAAAAAGACCTGCTGCATCCTGTTTTCAGCCATAGGCTCTGTTTCTGTAGAGGTCATGTGAAAATGATGGGGTCAGAGCTTGTCAGCAATGGTGTCCTTCCTTGGGAGAAGACTCAAGTTTTATTGGCCATACTAATGCCCTGGGAGACGATAGCAGAGCTGCTTTGTACCAGACACCACTGCTCAGCTCTGGTTGTTTTCCATACTTCACGTAAAGGGTGACCCTAAGCGTGTTCTCCACACTGGGCACAGTGACCTTCACTTTATGGCTGCATTGTAAAGCATGTTGCTAACACCCACTAGTGTGCTCAACACCACATTTTGAGCACCCAAAAAAAATCCTGAGGAGACGTGGATGAAGCAAAGAACTATCAGCTACCCCTGGCAGGAGGAGGGTGTGTTCAAGACAGGGAAATGATAAGAGGAAGAGCTAGGCCCCATCCCAGCAGTACTGTCTTCTTGACCCCCACCAGATGAAGGAGCAGTAGACAGAACTATTCCTGCCCTGAGCCCTGCTGGAAGGAGCAGGGGGACCTTTTCCACAGAAGCAGGGCAGAGCACATTTGCCCTTCTCTGGCAGCTGCCTGCATTAAGGGGCTTTGGGGTCTCGTGCTCAGGCAGACTAGGAAAGAGCTGCACAGCTAAGAAGCACCTGCTGAAAGCCCCTGCTTTCCTGAGGTGGAGTGACAGGTAAGCACTAACATCTAAGCAACCCTGGGTTTGAGTATGTTTTTATCTTCTGTCCCAGGCAGAGGCTCTAGTTCTACCTTAGCAGGGCAGATGTTTGAGATCATTCTTACCTGGGTCCTGGGCTTCCCCAGTGTGCCTGGGCCTGCTTTGCTAGAGATAACTTGATTTCCATTTCTTGGCCAGTCTTTGTACCACCCATGTGCGAAGCGTGTGAGCTGGAAGATGGAAGACTTGTCCAATGATAGCAGTGAAAGAAAAGTTGTAAAGAGCTGAGCTGTGACACCTTATGTGATAGAGTATCCTTCAGCTCAGAGCTAGGCACACCCCTTTCTGGAAGCGTAAGTTGTCTCACCACTCTGGAACAATCTTTTAGGCCAGTGTTGCCTCCATACTCAACATGCTGTAGGTGGGAGACCTGCATTTGGCCAAGTCCTAGGGAAGAGAAATGCTGAAGTATGGAACTGTGTCGTTGTGTTCTAAGTTCCAGGAGACCATTATGGGAGGTGTATTCTCTTCAGGGCCCATCCCCATGGAGCCTAGAGGTTACAAATAGTCTAGAGAGGAGGTTGCTGAAATAACACTGTTATAGTTGGATACATGTGGATTTTCCACAGGGACGTATGAGAAGGGGACATGGGGAAGGGCAAAAGGGGCATCAAAACTCTTCCACCAAGGAGTGTTTTTGGTAGGAAAACAAAAATTATCCTACACTTGGAAAAGACAAAGCCCTAGCTGAGTATTTCAGGAAAACTTTCACTGTAAAAAAAGAAAAAAATCTTTTGAACTGCAATTGTGAGTTCTAAAGAAGAAGAAAGAGTCTGCTTTCCAAAAGGCAATTAGCATCCTCATAGGGCTTAGGGTAGGATGGATGGAATGTCCTCTGAGCCCCAAAGAGTCAGGGATAAATCCTTCCCATTTGTCTAGGCTGAAGGAACTTCCCTTCCGTCAGCCAAATATTGCAGTAAAATCCCAAGGAAAGCATAATTTATTCTGAACAACAAAGACAACTCAACCAGGCACCCCGCTACATCCTGAATGAGTGGCCATGTAAGGAGCTATGCTACTGTGACCGGGCAGTCACCTCTCTGATAGGTGTGGAGTCAGCTAGGCATCACTCCTATCCAGGCCCAGAAAGAAGCTATAATATGGCATTCCCACTCTACTGCATGTGGTGGTAGACCCACCTCCTTTGGCTGCATCTTTCATTGCCATGTCCTCTCTCAAAGCAGTGCTGCCTAAGGAGCAGGAAGTGGCGGGGAGAAGGACCAAGTTGTTTCTGTGGAGAGGAGAGCCAGAGTCTTGGCCTTTGTGACTGGGATCTAGCTGCTTAGGAGGTGTCTGAGAAGGAAGGCTGTGCTGCAGCTGTGGGATCTTCCCCACAACAGGGAGCTGCAGCACCAGAGACCAGCAGTGGGAGAGCAGTTGCCCATGAGCCAAGTGGGACATGGTAGGTAGCCAAGAGCCCCACCACCATTTGCAGTGGAGTTGCTGGAACTCCTCCTCTCTTCTTGAGCTTGTCAGTACTTGGACTGCCACAGAGGTCCTATCAGCATTCCCCCCAGTCACCCTCTGCTGCATATTATGGCTGCCTGGATGTTTCAGGAGGAAGAACTATCTGAGGTCAGATACTTTATGATGAGCATTCTTTCAAAGGTCTCAACAGGTGGCAGTGCCTCACTTCCCGTAAGTGAAAATACAGCTCCAGAGCAGCTGAGACAAACTCCAGAGGCAGAAGAACCTCAGGTCTGAGTACCAGAAAAAGGACTCCCCCTTGGCTAAACTGAGAGGCAAGTACCCACCTGGATGGCTGTTCTCAGGGCAGTTGGGAAAACTTTCTCCTGAACAGCAACGGCTGAGCCTTTCCCATCTATGGGTGTGTCAAGGCCTGAAAGGAGTCGTTTAGGATGACCTCTCTCCCCTTGGGACCAATGACCAAGTTTGTGATCCCCTTGGACTGAATTAAGGTGAAACGGCACCAGGCAACCAGTTTAACAATTTATTAATACAAAATGCAAGGCATGAGGTTAGATGCAATAACTCAATGGCAACAACTTAACTGGACAACTCAACTAGACAAACCCCGTGCCACATGTATAAGGAGAGGAGGAGAGACAGAGACAGAGGCAGAGACAGACAAAGAAGATATCACCACCTGTGGATCCAGTGGTGTCCCATTGGTCCTTTTTATTGTTGGTGTCTTGGTGGGGGGGGTCCTGCCCCTAGCTCCTGATGGCACCATTTTATACAGTCCGAGTCCCAAAATCTCCACCCAGTTCCAAGAAGTAGTCAAGGCAACAGCACGTTTGCCACACAGACTTTGGTACCCATGTGACGATTGTGTGGTGTCTCCAGTCCATTGCACATGCAGATATATTCATAGGGGGTCATTGGTTGTTGGGTGCCCCCATTAAGTGTCATGATAACCAGTCGACCTTTTGTTGTGCCTGCGCCGTAGCTTGTTGACAGTTATTGCACCAGGCTGTGGGTTCTTGTGCAGGGCTTTGCCCTGTAAACAGGCACCATGTGGTTTCCTTTGTGCCAAGAAATGTTTAAGACAAATGTCTGTCCCCTACAGGGTGGCAACAAGCACTGCTGTTACACCTCCTGCCATCTGTGGTTCTCAGGATAGGGTGAAACAGGACACTTCATCTCCTGCTAAGGCAGCAAGCACCACCCTGGGCTGCACAGGAATGAAGCAGGAGTAAGAGACATCACTGAGATACAGTATTTACAATGCCAGGGAAGACATTGCTTACCTCAGGAGGTTCAAGGGAGCGATGCTTGTCACAAGAGAGCCTATTCCATAGTTTCCGTATGGGAACAGAGTCCTGCATGTCACTGATCTCCAGAGGGTGGGAGAAGGTGTACAGAAACAGAGCAAGTACCATCCAAAGGCATTTGCAAGTAGGATAACCTGGGAAGTGAGCTAATGAGGGACAATCAATCAGCCTCGTGGGCACAATGTTCACATATGGTGTCACAAGGGCTGAGTAGAGAGGAAGAATCACTTAATTCTGAAAATTTATTCTGGAATGAATCTTCTGGCTATACTCTTGTGAAGAGATCCAGGGTGCAGTTGCCTTTCATTGCTGCCAGGTGTGCACTGCTGTCTTATGTACAATTGTGTGTCCCACAGAACTCCTTCATTCTTTTCTGCAAAGCCGCATTCTGTCCATTCAGTGTCAATTCTGTGCTGGTACAGGACCTCAATTCGTTGTGTGTGCATGACTTCACAACTCCCTTTGTTCACCCTTGGCCCATTACTCCAGCTTGTTGATGTCTCTCTTGAATAGCAGCCCTGCCCTCCATACCTACTCCTCCCCACCTCCAGGTTTGGTACTTTCTGTGAATTGGCTGCAAGGCCACTGTGCCTATCACCCTGGATGTTCATAAAGACGTTAAAAGGTGTTGGCCTAATTATCAATCCCTAAGGGCTTGCCATTCATACCCAGCTGCCAGCTGGACTTCGTACCACACAACACAGCGTTTTGTGCCCAGTGATCCAGCCAGTTTGCCTTGCACCTTACAGGTCACTTGCCAATCCCTGCTTTACCCATTAGGCTACAAGGATACTATGGGAGGCAATGTCAAAGGCCTTGCTAAAGTGTGCAACATCCACTGCTATCCCCCCATCTGGTCATCCAATCATCTCATCATAGAGTAGTGTCCAAGGAAGACATCCTCCATAAGCTTCCTGGAGACTGAAATGAGACTAACTGACCTGTAGTTCCCCAGACCACACTCCTTGCCTTCTTGACGGTGAGTGCGAGGCTCACCTTTTTCCAGTCATCAGGATCCTACCTTGATTGTGTCTTCCTACAACCCTTGATATAGCTTATTAAGTCAAGCTGAAGAAAAAGTCCATGAAATTCTGTAACAGGTTAAAAGTTTAGGTATCTTGATATATATGCCTGTGAAATTCTGTTCAACAGTGTGCTAAAATTAATCTGGAATTTCAAACAGCAGTTCTATGACTATAAATATTCTGTATGTAACATAAGCAAAGAAACATTTTAGTATTTAAGGGAGGAAGTAGTACACATAAGATCCAACCTTTTTATGATATAAATTATTAAATTCATATGAAAATCAGTTTACAATGGCTGAAGACTGGACCATATCTACGTCTTTGGTAGGAGTTAAGATTTCAGCCTCTTGTTCCTTAGTTTAACTTAGATAAATCCAGCATTCAAAGAAAACACAAAGTCAGCATTTTTTCTTTCCTCAGGTGTTCAGGTGTGTATCTGCTATACACAGTCAATTTTTCCATTATTTGATTGCATCCCCAAGAGTCCTGTTGCCAGAAGGTCCATTCTGCTATTGCAGTTTTTAATGCAGGAGGTGGCTCCATGGTAGAAATCGACAATCAGACCTAGACCTAGTGCGACCCTGTGGTCCTTCACACCGCATTTGCCTGAGCTGACCCTTCCTGAACAGGGCACTAGTACTGATCTGATCAAGGACTGAGCTGCCTCAGGAAGGCAATTCAACCAAAAAACTCATCACTGTTTTGCTGGTGAGCTTTCAGGAGAGCTGTCACAACTGGTTCCCCTTGCACCAGCAGACCAAGAGAGGAGTGGGAACATGTGACGGGTTTGAGACATAACTCTCAGTCTCGCACAGGGAGACAGGAGTGGGCCCTGACACCTACAACTTTGAGCAGATTAATTTGCTATGGAGCCTTTCCACAGGAAAAACATCAAGCATAAATACATGGGAGAAGCTCTTCTCCTGCCTGTGCAGTGTGGTATGACTCAAACTTTTAAGTATGTATAGTAACGCCTGCACAGATTAGTTAGGACTTGTCCAGGCTTATTGCACAAAAAGTGTACCAAATAAGGTACAACAGTGGCAAAGATGTAATTTGGAGCCAGCTTTTCTTTCTGCTCCCTTATTCTTCTAAATATGTGGGCATTTTTTCGTGGTATTCAGTTGGCACACAAACAATTCACTTCATCCTGATTTTTGTTTGGGAATTTATGTTATAAGATATATTTCCATTTACTGATATGATGTGGTGGGTTGACCTTGGCTAGCTGCCAGGTGCTTACCAAGCCACACTATCACTCCCCCTCCTCAACTAGACAAGGGAGAGAAAAGGCCTGTGGGTCAAGATAAGGACAGGGAAATCCCTCGGCAATTACTGTCACAGGTAAAACAGACTCAACTCAGGGGAATTAATTTCATTTCTTGCCAATCTAAACCAGAGTAGGATAAAGACAAATAAGAACAATCATAAAACAACTTTCCCCCACCTCTCCCTTCTTCCCAGGCTTCACTTTACTCCTGATTTTGTCAACCTCCTCCTCCCCAGTGGCACAATGGGATGAGGAATGGGACTTGTGGTCAATTCACTACATGTTGTCTCTGCCGCTCCTTCCTCCTCACGCTCTTCCCCTGCTCCAGCGTGGGGTCCCTCCCATTGGAGACCGTACTCCACAAACTGCTCCAGCATGAGTCCTTCCCACGGGGTGCAGTCCTTCAGGAATAGACTGCTCCAGCATGGTCCTGCCAGCACACCTGCTCCAGTGTGGGGTCCTCTCTCCATGGGGTCCACAGGTCTTGCCAGGAGCCTGCTCCAGCACAGGCTTCCCACGGGGTCACAGCCTCCCCACGGGGTCACAGCCTCCTTCGGGCACATCCACCTGCTCTGGCGTGGGGTCCGCCATGGGCCGCAGGTAGTTATCTGCCCCACCATTAACCTCCATGGGCTGCAGGGGGACAGCCTGACTCACCATGGTCTTCACCACAGGCTGCAGGAGAATCTCTGCTCCTGCACCTGGAGCACCTCCTCCCCTCCTTCCTCACTGACCTTGGTGTCTGCAGAGTTGTTTCTGTCACATATTCTCACTCCTCTCTCCCACTGCAGCTGCTGTTGTGCAGCAACATTTCCCCCTTCTTAAATATGTTATCACAGAGGTGCTACCACCATTGCTGATTGGCTCAGCCTTGGCCAGCAGTGGGTCTGTCTTGGAGCTGGCTGACATTGGGTCTATCGGACACAGGAGATGATTCTAGCATCACAGAAACCACCCCTGTAGCCCCCCTGCTACCAAAACCTTGCCACGTAAACCCAATACATATGATCATCTTTCTTTCTTTCTGTACATTAATTCCCAAATATTTGGTTCTTAAACTGACTGCATACAAATTTCATGTTTTCTTCATTCTTGTCGATGAACTGGATATATAGTATAGCTGAAAAAGTATCCACAGTCTAAGAGGCTGAAACAAAAATTTGCATGAATAATTGTAGTAGAGAATGAAGCAGCTTTTATCTTCTGCCTACCCCCTCCCACACCCATCTGGATTTGAGGCCACATCCCAAACAGTGAGAACAGGGCAGGACTGTGATATTGATACAATTCAGGAATATCCTTACATCTTCTAGTGAAGTAATTGAGAATATTCTCTGCTGAGAAAATTGTTGGTGCTTTTTAGATTAAAGTTTTTCAAAGGAAAATGTATTCCAAATGTGTCTAGGCTCAACACTGCAATATTTCTTTATGCGAGTAGTCTGACTGTCCTAGACTCTCCCTTACTGTTTCCTGTCTGTGGAACACCCATAGACTGGAATGATTAAGTCTGAATCTTTGAGCTGACATCAGATCAAAATGGCGTTTTACTGTTATGTTATTGTGTGGGAGAGGTGTTGATTGTTCACGTTTTCTGCTGCAGATCTCTCTCTAACTACCAAGTTCAGACCCATGAGGTGTGGAATTCCTCTTGACTTCAGCTGTAGTTAAAAGCAGTCAAGAGTTATGCAGCTCCCACTAATCACTAAAGAATGAAGAGAGCCATGCAAATACTATTAATTCTAGTTGGCTGAACATCACCATTGTTTTACTGAGTGTTCAGGCTTTGCACTCTGAAGGATTCCTGTAACATCCACCTCAGGTTTCTTGAGTTTGAAAAAATCACCTCAGTATATACTGATTTATGAACAAGGCCAAGCAGTAAATAATATTTTTCTAAATGAGTACAACTATACCAAGATACATTTATATGATATTGTGGAGAAGCCACACAGCACACTGAATGATAGAACAGCTAAGTAGTACCTAACCAGATCAACAGCAAGCTTTCCATAAAACATTTATGTCCTATTTACATGGCATTAAACACGTATTTATATAAACTTAAATTTACAGTTCAGTTGCAGAATTAAATATTTTGCACTAAATCTGACCCTCTTTGGAAAAGCAAATCAGAGTAAATGTAGTTAAAGTTTTATTTAAGCTTTGTTTCCCCAAAAGAAACCAGAAACACAGATCTGAGCCTGACATTCTTGTCTTTCCACAAGGAGGGAAGGAAGAATTTTATCCCATGTTGAGCCTCCCCAAAAAATCCAGTCCACAGCAACTTCTGGATTTTGGCCGTATTGACGGATGCGTTCTCTGCAAACAAGACAAAATGGTTGTCTTTCTTGGTCTTAGTCCAAAAGACTTTAATTTTGCCATAGTTCTTCCCCCACTTTTTTGCTGGTAGCACTTGAAGAGTTAATCTAGCCATAAAAGAAAGAAGAACTTTTGATGGAAAATCTCATTGTTAATTCCACACAATGCCCTATCTTCCATCCATGTTCAACAAAGGGTTCTTTGTGCACTGACAGAGAAGCTTTCAACACTATAGCCCTCCCCATTGCACTGGTTCCTTATCCTTACCCTTTTTGTGCAGTGAGAAAGGAATAATTTGGCATAGTTGGCACAGTCAGTGTTTATTATACTGGCTTGAATGATAATGATAAAGAAACCAATAATGATAACAATGATAATTATGATTATAATAATACGATAATAATAATAAAAGAATTGGAATATACAAAACAAGCAATGCACAATGCAATTGCTCGCCATTCGCTGACCAATGCCCAGTTAGTTCCTGAGCAGGAATCCGCCACCCCACTGTGGGATACTTGGAAAGTAATGGGCACATAGTGAACAATCCAGACTCGATGGAATTGATCAATTTGTGAGCCAAAGATGTTTTGTAGGCAGCAGGCTTCAAGGACGCTTTGCTTGTGGACACATATTTAGCTAACGGTAGTAAGAGCATTTCAGACGCCCTTAGAAGGCCTTGAACAGAATAAACAAGACGACAAAAAAAGAAAGATGCCAATTAGAAGAACACAGGTGCGCATTCCACGGTAAAGGGATCTTGGCACAAAGAACCTCAATTCGGCAGCTTATCTTGACCAATTAGACTGAGACAAGTTTCGCATGTTTTAGTTAATACAACCAATTATGCCTTATGTTTATGCGCGTGTACAGTGTTGTTATAACCAATCATTAGGTGTAACTAGGCGCGTGGACAGCTCATGCTAACCAATCTCTAATTTGCTTATGCGTGAACAGTAACTAGAATGAACATATAAACCGATCTATCTTGGCAATAAAGTGGCATCTGCTTGATCATATTGATTGTGTGCAGTGTCCGTGACTTCCGCGTCAACACCCCACCTCGGCCAACTCCACCCAGTTTATATACTGGGCATGATGTCACATGGTATGGAATATCTCTTCAGCAAGTTTGGGTCAGCTGTCCTGGCTGTGTCCCCTCGCAACTTCTCGTGCCCCTCCAGCCTTCTTGCTGGCTGGGCATAAGAAGCTGAAAAATCCTTGACTCAGTATAAACACTACTTAGCAACAACTGAAAACTTCAGGGGGTTATCAACGTTGCTCTCATACTAAATCCAAAACATAACACTATACCAGCTACTAGAAAGAAAATTAACCAGGACAGTAACATATTTTCAAGATAAAGTAGCACTACCTTGTTCTGGTACACCTAACAAGATCTCAGAATTCAGGGCATGACACGTCAGTACAGCCCTCCATATCCATATCCGTATCACCCTCTGTATTGCCACTGAGATACCTCTACACGTGCTTGGCTACAGAGCTGTAGGCAAGCCTATGACAGCACCTGCAATAAGACAAAGCTGAAAGATATGTTCTGCAGGAACTATAGATTCATGCCTTACCAAGGTGAACATATTCTCCTCCTAATTACACCCAAACTTTACGTTTAACTGAGGAGCAGCTGTTAGAAGAGATTCTTATGCATGCTTTTGCTACTTTGCAGAACACTAAGGCAAGCAGAGCAAAATAGCTCTAGCTTAATAGACCAAAGCAGCAAAGCAAAGGAGCCAGAGCAGAATCTGTCAAAACAAGGGTTAAAAATCTGAAAGTCCTTGTCTTTGCTACAGGAAGGCTTGTAGCCCTACAGCCACAGTCACTTGTTGCTAGTTTGTGGCCCATGTGAATGCCCTTGTAGTTAAATTGAACTTAAGCAGTTTTCCAAACACATTTCTGGTAAAGATCTGATTTACAAACTTTCTACAATAACAATGCTACCAGAAGATCTAAGATTATAGGTTTTGCTACCTGTAAGGTTTTGTGTGTAAGATTTTGCCATCTGTCTGTTGTGTCCACACATAGAGAATATTCTTGTTTTGCTGCTATTAATTTGCTGCTTGTCACAGCAGTGTGACATGTGACACACATCACGTGGTGCTGGTGGAAGCCAGAGTGATGTGAAAGAGCAAGAGAAATGACAGGCCTGTGCATGTTCCCTGTCTTGGTCACTGCAATCCTCTGCCATGGTGGGGTAGCAAGGCTGCCCTCAGCCATGAAAACAGGAAATCTTGTTTAAAAGGGCAACTGTGGGAGCAGGAAAATATGTCACAAATTTCAACACGCTATTGGAAACCTGAATTGCAGTAAGCACACTCTGCTGAGCAGGAAAGAGGTATTCAGACAGTCCTCATTACCGTTTAACCTAGTTCAGCGGTTGTCTATTTTTTTTTCCTTTTTCTCCTGCCAGCTATTTTTCTTCTCTGTTTTCAATGGTTTGAGCCCATCTACACTCACAGAATCTACAGTGCTGGAACTTGTAGTTCCAGAGCTGGATCCAGTTCAACTTCACCAACTCAGAAACTCACTGTTCATTTACGGGACTGTAACTGTGGCCTGAACAAGGTCACTTGTAGAGGTGCTTTTCCCATATTTCATTAAAGCATTTCAGGAAATAATAATACACTTCTTTGAAATAGCCTTTTAACATGCAGCTGGAGGTAGAAGCATCCTTCCAAGTTTGCCTTGTTCTTTCTTCCAGTTTGCAGGTAAGTCTTGATGAAAGCTACTGTAACATTTTGGGTGACACCAGAAGCAATATTTTTGTGTGTCCTCAATTAATCTAGAACAATTCTAGTAAACTGGTGTCTTTGATCTGTTTGACCTGTTTGGGTTTTTTTTTACATTGCTGAGTCTGGGGAGGTGGAAAACTAGGCAGGGAGAAATTCTGCTCAAGAAGGACTACGTGCAGTGTTATTGTTCCTGGTATAATATTTCCTAAGTTTAATTTTACGAAATTGAGAAAAATAATTACAATGATAAAAGTTGTTTTGGGTGGTTAGTTGGGTTTTATATGCTTGCTTGTTTGTTTGCTTGTTAAAAGAGGGCTTCCCTGTGCAGTTATATCAAATGGCTATCTATATTCTGTCAGTGTCTGTCTGTACATGGAGGTTGTTTCAGGTCAAATTCCAAATGCAGAAGAAAGTATTCAGCAGAGGAGAGGCTCAACGCAAAACTGTTGACCTTGAAACTTGAACTTTGGCTCCTTCCCTGTCTGCTGAGTCCCTGTTGAGTTGTGCTTGTCCTTTTTCATTTTACTGCATTAGCTTCAATTTCTCCTGATTCAACTCTGTGCAAATGGGAGTGGAATCATAACTTTGGTTATTTTAAAAATGTGAGACTGAACTGAAATCATGCAAATTAGGGTCAACTGCTTCTTGCCTTGTTTCTTCTTAGGCTTTTTTGTTTGATTCTTGCTGTTTCCAGAACTATGTAGCACTGAAGGTGTTGTCAGAGAGCTGGAACACACAGAACAACCAACACAGCATCAGTCACCATCTTGGCTGCAGGACAGACCCCTTCCCCGCACCACCAGACGTGCTGCAAACTGATTCGCGGAGTTCTTAGACGCAGTTCTAGTTACTTTCATTTTCTCAACGTTCTGCAAAGCCCAAAGCCTTCCGGAAAACGCATGCTGTGACATTATTCTGGGATCATCAAAGCTGCGGAGCTGCCGAGTTTTTTCAACGTGGAGCCGCTAGCTGCTCACGTGTGCATCCTTCCTTCACAGTCTGCATTTCTGCAATTTACAGCCGTGTGCCACCCAGCGGCTGAAGAGGGGGGCTGGTTCGTGTGCAAAACGAAGTTTTCCTGCTTTTAAAGAAACGACGCACTAACCAAGCCCAGAGCAATCATAATGGGGACAGCTGCGATTTTTTTTTTTCTTTAAGCTTAATGTTAACTTAATGTTCATCATATTCGAGATTTTTCTTCATATTGAGTTGTCTTGTTACTAGATCCTAGCATTTTGGTTATTTCAACAACAGCAAGATGGAAAACAGAAACTGTCTTTAGCCTGCTTGTGGTCATTTCAGTTTTTAAGTTTGTCTCTCCAGCTGCATTTCTCCTTTCCTTCATCTTAATTTCTCATCGTCCTCCTTTTGCCACCAACTGGAAAAGCTCAAATATAAATGCCAAATAATTTGGTTTCAGTTTTGGAAAATTAAAAAAATATACATATTTTGATGCAAGAATGAAAATGTTGACTTTTAATTTATTTCATCTTCTCCAGACCAGCCTGGCCTGGTGTGGCCACTCCCAGCCCATCTGGTCATGCTGGGGCAGTTGGACAGTGCAGCCCCCCAGGACTCTGGGGCTGCATGCTCTGCCCAGAATTGCTGACACTCTCCAAGCTGGGATGGGCCTGGACACTGCTGGGCTGCAGGGGAAGGGGCTGGAGAGAATACAGTCTTAGCCGACCTTGTGAGGACTGAACTTCCCCCAGCTTGGGCCATGGTGGGGCCCTGTTTGATATAGGGGCAGAGCATGAGGGAACTCCACCAGAAGTGGAGTCCCTCCCACAGGCAGTGACCCTTGTTCCCCTATTCTCACATCCCCCTGTCCTGTCCCCCACAGCTCTAAATCTTCATGTTCCCTGACCCTCTGTCTCTATGTGGCACAACTGGGGGCTGTGTAGAGACACCCCGTGGGCAGGGAGTGCAGGAAGAGGGAAGGGTGATTTTCCCCCAGCCTTATCTAGGTCTCTAGAGCTGATATACTGGGGGATCACCCCACTCAGAATCTCTTTGTCCTGGGGACACAGCTGCCTCATAGGGCAGAGTTCAGCAGGGCCATCTGAGGCTCCAGGTTCAGCTGAGTGATGGGACATAGATGCAAAACTACCTGCAACACCAGGGAAGCAAACATAACCCTCGACAATCAGCATGGGTATGACTGGGAGGAGATCCCCATCTCATGAGAGGAGGGGCCGGGAAGAGGAGCACTAGATCCTATTGCTTTTCAGGAAGCCCAGCTGCCCTGCTGCTCACTACACCTGCTCTGGTCTAATTGCTAGCCCCAGCTGTTTTCTTAACACCAAAAGAACTCAGGTGTCTTGGCTTCTTCACCAGTCCCTAGAGACCCTGCTACTCCATTCTGTAGACACCAAATCCCAGACTCCCACCCCTAGACCCTTTTGCCCACCTAGCACTGCTTTGTTGCCATACATGATGATGTCATTGATGTATGGTAGATATACAGGGGGATCACCCTGTTCCAGAGCTGCTTGGATTAGTCCATGACAAATGGTAGGACTGTGCTTCCACCCCTGGGGCCATTGATTCCAGGTGTATTGAACACCCCTTTCACATGAAAGCAAACTGTTGCACACTGCTGCCAAAGGAATTGAGAAAAACACATTGGCAATATCCGTTGTAGCACACTGCTTGTCTGCCTTTGACGCCAGCTTGCATTGGAGCTCTAGCACATCAAGTACAGCAGCACTTCGCAGTGGCGTGACTTAGTATAAACACTACTTAGCAACAACTAAAAACATCAGTGTGTTATCAACATTATTCTCATTCTAAATCCAAAACATAAGAGTATACCAGCTACTAGAAAGAAAATTAACTCTGTCCCAGCCAAAACCAGGACAGTTGTGTAAAAAGGTAAAAGTTAATTTTTTTTTTATTGAAATACAAAGGGAGCAAGACAAGTACCTGCCCATTGTGGTGGCAGACTTTTATAGGCACTTGTGCCACAGACCCAGAACCATCCAGCTGTCAAAATGGTACATCACCAGTTTTGCCAGTAGTTTTTGCAATATTGGCAAAGTGAGCACTATGGACAGGAAGGACAATCAAATTTCATTAAGCGTGTTTGTCTTAATAGGATTATCCAAAAGGGTTAGTGACCTAAACAGCCAGATGTCCAACCTGGACGACATGTTTAATTAGAACCACTGAAACTGTAGAATCTGTCACAATTTTTATTGTTAATATTCTATGTAAGATTCCAGAGTTTTAGACTACCAAAATTATGATAATTTGTTATTGCTGACTCGTTATTGCAGTTCTATGAGGATTTCACATCAGAACCAACACAAGCTTATACTGTGTTACATTTAAATTGAAACTGTGTTTGGCTTTGACTGTAATCACAATTGCTTGCTTTTCTCACCCAGGCTGAATTTGTGCTCAGGGCATTCTAAATGCACCATGGGGCTCTATCATAAGAATGTGCCCTAAAAGATTGGTGTAGATAATTTGGAGTGTTGGGGAGTAAGTGTGCCAAATTAGGTTGATACCAAGATGCTTTGGAATAGTTTCAGCTAATCACCAAAAAAATGATTGAGGGTGGTGTAGGCAATGCCAACAACGTGGTACTTTATCTAATTGAGAAATTATATTCATAAATTGAATGATAGGATTATTGTTCCATTCTTGGGATAAGGAAAAACAAGATACAAATAAGGATGAGCATAGTACCACAGATGTTGTGGTCATCTTAAGTTTATGATTTCCTGTGTGCTCTCTGGTCTCATCCAGGCCAAAGAATCCATCCAGATACAATTTGTTACCTGAAAGAGATAAGAGATTAGCCGGTTTTGGACATTAGCCAAGCCTCAGTGATAGTGAACGAGAGTCCCAATTTGGAAATGGCTGTCTATATGCCTTTTTCCTGGGGAGAGAGTAAAGTGACAGACATTTTACCCATTGAAGAGTGGTCAATAAGAACAGTGTCACCCTGAGAAAAATGATGAGTTGACAGTGGGTTCTCTGGAGGTTTTGTGGGGTAGGGTAGTTGGAAAATGAGCTTGTTTCACTGGGTATCCAGTGGGTGTTTGTTGCTTATTTAGGCATCAAATGGCCTCGGGTAAGACTTTGGCCCATTTCCTGGATATAAATTTTGTCTTAGATCTTGTTTTAAAGGACCATTCCACCTCTTGACCACACCATTACTTTGAGGTCTATAGGGCAGTTGGAATACCCAGGTGACTGCATAGCATTCACACCATCCTTGGACAAGTTTATTTTTAAAGTGTATGCCATTGTCACATTGCATGGCAGAGGGCACAGGAGTATCATCAAACCACTGATTAAGCCTTCCCACTGTGGCAAGACTATCTGCTCTTCAGCAGTAGAAAGCTTTCCCTAGGCCCGATGCCATTTCAAATCCGGTAAGAAGATAGCGCCACCCCTCGGATGTTCGAGGGAGAGGTCCAACACAATCAGTTTGCCAAGTGGACCAAGGAATTTTACCCTCTCTGAGGTTAGAGAAGGTTTGGCCTTCCTTGCAATGTTTTCTGATTTCTGCACATATTGCACAGCTGGATATCAAGCCAAGTCCTTGTCAAGTGGTTAGTGGCCACCACCTGATATGTTCTTAAGTAAATCATCTGTACTGGTATGTCCTAACCAGGCATGCAGCCAGTGGGCTAACCAGTTCCATTTAGTGAAATCAGGGTCTATAGCAATATTAATTCAAGCTAGCCCATCAGCTTTGGCAGTAAGTTTGCTTAGCTTCCTCAGTGTTTGTTAGCTTTTTGGTGGGTGGATACATGTCCTGCTCGAAGGAAACTGGGCAAAGCTAATTTTTTTTTTTTTTCCCAATATGGGCATTCTGAAATTTCTCTTTTCCATACTTGCCAGTCATGTTGTTGCAAGTTTTCCAAGCCACTTCAATATTGTCACTACAAACTATACTACCCTTACTCATCAACACCTCTTATCATCACTTAGCCACACATGCCAGTAAAAATGAGTCTGTTTATTGTTCTCAACTTTTTATTTTAGGACAGATGTAACTATCTAGCTGCTAATGTTTCCAGAATTGTTTGTTGTTTATTTTGCTTACAGGTTTCTTACACATAACTGTATTGGGTTTGCTTGGCAACGTTTTGGTAGCAGGGGGGCTACAGGGGTGGCTTCTGTGAGAAGCTGCTAGAAGCATCCCCTGTGTCCGATAGAGTCAATATGTCAGCCAGCTCCAAGACAGACCCACTGCTGGCCAAGGCTGAGCCAATCAGCAATGGTGGTAGCACCTCTGTGATAACATATTTAAGAAGGGGGAAAAGTTGCTGCACAACAGCAGCTGCAGTGGGAGAGAGGAGTGAGAATATGTGACAGAAACAACTCTGCAGACACCAAGGTCAGTGAGGAAGGAGGGGAGGAGGTGCTCCAGGTGCAGGAGCAGAGATTCTCCTGCAGCCTGTGGTGAAGACCATGGTGAGTCAGGCTGTCCCCCTGCAGCCCATGGAGGTTAATGGTGGGGCAGATAACTACCTGCGGCCCATGGCGGACCCCACGCCAGAGCAGGTGGATGTGCCCGAAGGAGGCTGTGACCCCGTGGGAAGCCTGTGCTGGAGCAGGCTCCTGGCAAGACCTGCGGACCCCATGGAGAGAGGACCCCACACTGGAGCAGGTGTGCTGGCAGGACCATGCTGGAGCAGTCTGTTCCTGAAGGACTGCACCCCGTGGGAAGGACTCATGCTGGAGCAGTTTGTGAAGAACTGCAGCCCATGGGAAGGACTCATGCTGGAGCAGTTTGTGGAGTACGGTCTCCGATGGGAGGGACCCCATGCTGGAGTGGAGGAAGAGTGTGAGGAGTCCTCCATCTGAGGAGAAAGGAACAACAGAGACAATGTGTGATGAACTGACAGCAACCCCTATTCCTCATCCCCATGCACTGCTCAGAGGGAGGAGGTCAACAACTCAGGAGTAAAGTGAAGCCTGGGAAGAAGGGAGAGGTGGGAGGAAGGTTTAGTTCTTATTTTCTCATTATCCTACTCTGATTTGATTGGTAATAAATTAACTTCCCCAAACTGAGTCTGTTTTGCCTGTGAGTGTAATTGGTGAATGATGTCTCCCTGTCCTTATTTTGATCCACGAGCCTTTCATTATACTTTCTCTCCCCTGTCCATTTGAGGAGGGGGAGTGATAGAGTGGCTTTGGTGGGTACCTGCTGTCCAGCCAGGGTCAACCCACCACAATAACCTGCACAGAAACTGCTGAAAATGACAAGAGAAGTTGAGGGTCACTATGTATTTCATAAAGCAAGGTTTATCATGATAAATCAATGCTACATTGCTGTTCTTGTGCATTGCTCATTTTTCTGAGCTGATCCAAAGTCACACTGAATGGATCTGAAGAAAGTCCTACCAAGAATCAATGTTTAAGTTGCTGCAGACAAGATCTGTGTCAATGTTACCTCTAACCACTAAATCTGGTAGAGTGAGGTATGAGTTGGGTTTTTAATATGCACTGCATGTCACACAGCTTTCTGTAGTCTGCAAACTGCTCCAACAGTATCTCCAAAGTATCTCTTTTCTGTGGCTGTTCATGGAATAACAGTACTACATTCCCAAGCAGCCTGTTGCTTTTTACAGAAGAGGGGGGAAGATGCAGAGTTAGATTGCAAATAGGTCTGGAAAACAATATGAAGGTGGGTCTTGCAACAGTCATAGGTGAAAGGAGAAAGATGGAGGGATGTGTGTATGTGTGGGAAGTAAGACGGTGCTCCAGCAATACATTTTTACCAGCAGTTCCCTTTAATTGTATCAGAAGATCTGTCAAATTTACTTTCCCTCAAAGTATGAAACTCTGTGTGCATCACATATGTGACAGGATCAGTCACGGAAAAGAGAAAGGGTGAGGTGTTTTGAAGAATCCCATCTAACACAGTTCCTTTAGCCAGAGGAGCACTCAGATCCTCTTGTTCCTTTCCTGTGCATCAAAGGAATGCAGCACAGATCTGCAGGCCTATATGCGGCTGATTGATAGTAACAGCATGAATAGGACAGAGAGAAAGTGCCTTGTGCTGCAGCAACATAACCATACTGTTGGCGGGGAGCAAAAGGTGGAAGTAATTTACTTTCATCTGAAATGCTATGCTTGCTGGGTCTCAAGACATCAAAATATGCCTCACGTCTTAATCTCTTCAGAAGATAATGTTTCTCCTTAGATTGCTCTTCACAACTCTTGAAAAAATTTTGGCTGAGAATTTTTGTTTAAACAAAATTCAGTCAGAAAGCTGATGCTTTCTGTGAAATTGGTGATTCCTGTCAAAATCCTGCTTGGATGGTGTCCTGGTTTCAGCTGGGATAGAGTTAACTGTCTTCCTAGTAGCTGGTACAGTGCTATGTTTTGAGTTCAGTATGCGAAGAATGTTGATAACATTGATGTTTTCAGTTGTTGCTCAGTAGTGTTTAGACTAATGTCAAGGATTTTTCAGCTTCTCATGCCCAGCCAGTGAGAAAGCTGGAGGGGCACAAGAAGTTGGCACAGGACACAGACAGGGCACCTGACCCAAAGTGGCCAACGGTGTATTCCATACCATGTGACGTCCCATCTAGTATAGGAACGGGGAAGTGGGGGCGGGGAATCGCCGCTCGGGGACTGGCTGGGTGTCAGTCGGCAGGTGGTGAGCAATTGCACTGCGCATCATTTGTACATTCCAATCCTTTCATTATTACTGTTGTCATTTTATTAGTGTTATCATTATCATTATTAGTTTCTTCTTTTCCGTTCTATTAAACCATTCTTATCTCAACCTGCAGGTTTTGCTTCTTTTCCTGATTTTCTCCCCCATCCCACCGGGTGCGGGGGGAGTGAGTGAGCGGCTGCATGGTGTTTAGTTGCTGGCTGGGGTTAAACCATGGAAGTTTTGGCCAGGACAAGACAGGAGTTTACTATACAAATTTATATCTAATAGGACTGAAGTAAGCCAGATTCATATAGTCACTAATATCTCATGCAAATAATTTCTCATTGATGTTAACAGATTTTGAAGCAGTCCCTAATTGCACCTTTAGGGAACAAGAACTACCTTCCATGGAATTCCATGATAGGCTTAGCCAGGCTTGACACATTGTCTGAAGGCACCAAGAGCTCTCTATATTTTGTCACTTCAAAACCAGAACCTCTGTAGCAAGACATCTGTGATTCTCTTCAGAAAGTTAGCCTCTACCGCACCGTACTTCACTCTGGCATTAAACTCTGAGATTCTGTGCTGTCACAAATGAACGTGTAGTCTGTTATGGGGATTCAGGTCAGACAGAAATGGTTTATTTCTACATCTGTTGGAGAAAACAGTGGCAGATGTTCAGCCTTCTATTGATACAAATTCTGACTTAAGACAATAATACTAGGATTTGTATAAAGTTATAGCAGATATAAGCTATTTTGTGAGGGGATCTAATATGGGAGAGTAGTCACTGTATGAAAGAATACGTTGTTACAGCATGTGAACTTCTCTTTTCCTAACTTTGCATGTTTGAGGGCGCATAGAAAAAATAACAGAATGGTCATTACGAAGACTCTTGCATGATCACTGGCTAGGGAGGGCTTCCAATGAGCCAAAATATGTGTATTTGCATATTGTGCAGTGACTGGGAAACAACCTTGTTCTAATCATGAACAGAGCGCCAGAATCAAGAATCAGAGTGGAAAAAATGGCAGGCATAACCTGTACAACATAATTTCATTTCAAATGTGTGGTACACATCCAGAGGGAAGTAAAAGGAGAAAAATTAAGATAAGAAACAGCATGAACAAGGTAATGCATATTCTTCTTGAAACGTGAAATGTACAAAGCAGTCTCCCTCCTGATTCTGTAAAAGTCAGTTCTTCGCCAGCTGAGGAGGGAGACAAGGATGCTTAGCACAGAATTACCAAGGGAATTAATTCTCTTATTTTAGCAATGCATATAGTGGTGCCCCAGCCTAATGCATGGAGGACCCCGATACAGAGGAAAGCAGGGCTTATCTACCTTATAATACAGTTTTTGTAGACCAATCAAATTACTTATGGTAAGGGGTGGGCTAATCAGTTACCATCACCCATGTGATCATTGTGTACTTGTTCCCTGCAGGATCAGTACATGCTTGGCCTGTCCAGGTGGTGTGGACGTATGGTCAGTGGTGTGTTAATTTTCATTGCTCTAAACCAATGTCCTGTGCAGATGGGGGGGAGGTTTATACTGGATTCTGGTCAATTACTGTTCTGGCCATGGTTATACACGTCACTTTTTTGAAAGGTAAATGTTTTATTGTTGGTATGGGGTGTTCTGAGCCAGTAAGAGCTGGCCTACATTGGGTCTTCAGGTCACATCAACCCTGAGGTAAAAGCTTATAGTTCCAGGTAGCGTTCATTCTTCTAAGGAAGTTGTACTGTGGTTAGCATCTTGCCTTTCACAATTCCTACCTCCATCCTGTGTGACTGTGCAGTAAAGCAAGTCTATTGCCAGGCTGATAACACCACTTAGGCAACTGTTGCTTTCAGACAGTTTGCTGCTGTGTTTTCTTAACTTATTTCCACAGTCACTGCTATTACTTGGAATGAAAGAAAGAATAAGTCTAGCTTGTTCTCAGTGATGTGCATCCAACCTGTGTGCATAGTCTAGAGGAAGACATTGTTCACGCTGGAGCTGTAAAGGTGTTGTAAGCTTTAGCTACTTCAAAAATCCTTGGAGAACCAGTGACCTTTTATGCCCCACACTGATAACTACTCTCCTACAGGTTTATTACTGTCAAGGATTGCAGCTATGTCAAAGGCAGGGGGCTGCCTGGGGTGGGGAGAGGTGTGGGATTCCCCAGGGGTGACAGAAGGGGCCATCCTACCAGCCCAGGCCTGTCCCCCTGCCCCAGCAGGGAGCAGCACAGGCCAGGGGGCACCAGGGACAGCCCCAGCCCCAGGTACTGGGCACCTCCATGCGGATGGGGACAGGACAAGGCTGGGCAGGATGTGGGCCCACATGTGGCCCAGCTTGGCAGGGCCCGTGGCTGGGCAGGACAGGGCTGTGGGGAGCTGGAGATGGGCCAGGCTGCTGGGACAGGGGCTGACAGCCCTGGGGGACAGCATGGCGTCCTCAGCCATGGGCAGTGTTGGGGGTCGCCAGGGAGAGGTGAAGATGTCAGTGCCCTCAGGGCCCTGATGCTCTGTGCCCAGAGCAGTCAAACTCCACATGTAGCGTAATGGGGCTAGTAGCTGTTATGTGTCTAACTCTGGGCATGCAAGATCTGTAAAATGAGCCTTTGTAAAACCCTGCCAGCAGAAGCAGTTTGTACCAGATATATTAAGATCAATGTGTGAGCATACTGCAAAGAACCTCTTCTTCAGGACTTACAGCTAGAAAAAATGGTTGAACACTGAAAAAATGTTTATTTTCATGAACTTTGCTAACTCTGGCTTTTATTATTTCCCATAAAAATATTAAATTATTTCTAAAATTTCATATTTTCTTGCATTCGATGATCTCCTGAGTGAGTCCCATAGTGTAATCACATGTAGTATGAAAAAACTACTTTATTTGATTGGATTTGAACTGCTATTAATTTAAGTGGAATTTGTTCAATGGACTGAAGAAAATATTGGAAGGAATGTCATAATGTTAGGGAAGTTTTATGATGCTTTGGGTTGACTTGAAGAACGTAGAATGAAGAAGAAAATGTTCCAAACCGGAAGACTGTGATTTAGCTTAGAAGATAAAAATTGACTTTCTTTATGGAAAGACAAATATCTTCATTTTTATGTTCTATTTTCAAGGGAAATTGGATGTTCTTTCTTTTATCATTGTCAAGAATGCATTTTTCTGCAGATAGATAGAAATTTTTGTTGAGTTAGCTGACAAAATGAAAAATATATGTATTGCAGGAGATCATATAACTTCACAGTCCAACCTGTGGTAAGATGAATTCTAGAACTTGTTACATCAACAACGCTTATATTAGATGTTTTTCTTTTTTGTTGTTGTTTTGAGGAAAATAAAACCTGAAACTTACTCTAGCAGTACGCCCTAGTGCTGTGATTGGAAGGAATGCACAATTTGTATTTCCAGATCTTCCCATATCTACCACCAGAATAACATCACTACAGTCTGGAATCATTAATTTAGAGCTTTCCAGTATCCCTGTCACATCAGAACTCCATTCTCCAGCACATTTTATGTGTAAGGAAATGAGATATCAAAAGTGTAAGTCTTGTCCTGCTATTACACAACCATTATGTGACAGATTTTGGATGAGCTGAAAGCTCTTGAATTCCAGAATCCTATCCTAATGGCCGTATCTTTTGTTCATTTTTTTGTTCCTCTTCTCTTTCATAGTCAGATGTGGTTTAATAGAGTAAATTAATTTATTCAGTTCTAGCACACAAAAACAACAATACAAAAGGAAAAAAACCCAAACATCTATTTTTGTCCCAGTTCAGTTGCATAAGAGTTGTCAATAAAGTTGCTTCTTCCTTTAAGATGTATCAATATAGAAATTTCCAGAAGAACATCTGTTGTGGTTTAACCCCAGCCAGCAACTGAGCACCACACAGCCACTCACTCACTTTGCCCCGCCCCCACCCAATGGGAAGGGGGAGAAAATCGGGAAAAGAAATAAAACTTGTGGGTTGGGATAAGAACGGTTTAATAGAACAGAAAAGAAGAAACTAATAATGATAATGATAACACTAATAAAATGACAGTAGTAATAATATAAAAGGATTGGGAGGTACAAATGATGCACAGTGTAATTGCTCACCACCCGCTGATTGATGCCCAGTTAGTCCCCAAGCGGCAATCCCCCCAACCCCACTCCCCCCAGTTTATATAGTAGATGTGATGTCACATATTATGGAATACCCTGTTGGCCACTTTGGGTCAGGTGCCCTGGCTGTGTCCTGTGCCAACTTCTTGTGCCCCTCCAGCTTTCTCGCTGGCTGGGCATCAGAAGCTGAAAAATCCTTGACTTGAGGCTAAACATTACTTAGCAACAACTGAAAACATCAGTGTTATCAACATTCTTCTCATGCCTAACTCAAAAACATAGCACTGTACCAGCTACTAGGAAGACAATTAACTCCATCCCAGCTGAAATCAGGACAATATCAAGACCCTTAAAAAGGTTTTCCATTCATATCCAAATGGAATTGTGGGAATTGATTGTATAAAATATTCCAGTAAAAGATGGAAATTATTCTTTAGACAGTAACCCATGCTTGGAAAGCTTGTACTAGTGAGTAAGTCAGAAATGGAACAGTTTATTCCATATAATGAAAGGATGCAGCTACTTATTCACAGTGACATCTATAGCAGAAGTACAGTAATTGTAAGTCTTAAAACTTGATTTAGTTCTTTCAAATCTGTATTACATGTAACAAATCCATTGTTTATTTTAAAAGGAATAATTTCAGAGTAATGATGCCACATTATTATGGGAGTACTTTACTTGCATTAATTAAGGTTAGTCTGTTTTATATATATAAATTCAGACTGATTGGTGGTCCAGGGTGTTATACCTATGTATCGTGTAATTTACTACACTGGATTAGGTGGCACAGTGAGAAGATAATTTAAAAAAGCCCAGTGTAGGAATTCACAAGGTAAGATCAACTGTTATATAACACTGTGTTCTCCTTGATGGTCAGAAAACAAGGAAATACAGGCCCAGATTTGTTGCTTTCAATGGATTTACTCATATACTAATAAACTCATATCCAGGTACAAAATTAAGAGCACTGGAATTCAGCATTAGTTAAATAGAGATCCCCATATCTATGGCATAAGACTATAACGCATTTTCATTGCTATAAACATAGATACTATAGCCACACATGTGAAGCATAATATACCAGTACAGCTAAACTGCTATGAAATCTGTCTACTGATTGAGTTTCATTAAAAGTTAGAGGCAGAGTCCTAAAGAATATTTTAGATATGCATACAATTAAGTATCAATTTGATTTTCATGTGAATGCAGTCAGCTGTCTTTACATGTATGTAGATGGCTATTTTTGCAGCTCCGTATGCCTCAGTCTCTGAGCCTGTAATTGTGGAGATCCACTGGCCCTTGAAAAAAAACCCAAATTTAATTACAGAATGTCGCTTATATCCTTATATACAGCATCCAATTGCTGGAAGCATGTGGACTCTGTTGTACCACCATGAGCAATTGTCCATCACAAATACATAAAGAACTGTTCTAAAAAAAATTCTACCTAGAAGTTTAATACACTAGGAAAGGCAGCAGTTTTCAGAGACATCAGTGTCATTTCAGCTGAGTGAAATGTCAATTTCTAAATTAGAACTCACTTGTCACAGCATAGTTTTAATCTACAATAAATGTTATTTATTTTTAGAAAAGCACTATTTTTTATGTTTTTTCTGCTCCTTTTCATACTGTAGGGATAAAAGCTTAGTAACAGGGACAAGTGAGAAGTTGGACACCTTTTTCTTTAAAAAGAAAAATCAAGATAGCAAATTCATCAGAAAGACCACAGAGGAAAGAAACAAAAGGAAAATCCTTTCAGGAGGCATGGGTAATTAAAATACAGAAATGTGCTATAAAATTTGGTATTCAAATCTGATCTGCAGTGCTGTCATCTTTAAAACTTCATCAGATATTCTGTGTAACATAAGGAACTGGAGAAAACTAAGCTTATTCAAACTCCTGTAGAAGGTTTAGCAAGGTAAACAGAAAATCAGAAACTGAACTCAGCTGAACTTTCAGTTACAAGAGAAATCAGAGTAAACATAAGTTTCAGTAACATCCTCTTTGACATGCAAAATATATATCGTAATTATTGGGACTATTTTGGCATAGAACACCACAGGAATATAGCTCTTATTTAAAGAATTTGGTCTAATATAATGTTTATTCTAGTAGACTATTACTACATGTTTACTTCAGTTAGAACATGCTGAATACTTTCCAAAAAATGATTCATTAATATTTGGCCACAAAAAATTGCTGGTGTGAATTTTGTCAGAGACAGACAGGATTGTGTTATTTGAAGATGTTTGTTTTTTGATTCCAGGAACCACCAGCACTTATTTTTCAGCAACCGCTGTAAATGGAACCCCAAATCAAAAGCAAAAGTCCAGTTTTAAATGAAGCCAAAAATAATCCAGTATCATCACTGAATCAATCATAGACCAGACAGTTCAGATAACATGTTTGCAAAGTGTCCACTGTGCTTTTAAAACCTGAACCTAACAAACAATGCTACACTATTACATGCTTCTCTTCTCATTTGATTTGGTCAAATCTACAGGTGCTGCTATTCATTATAGGTCCAAAGTTACTAGTATTACAGCAAGACATTCATTAACATTTATTTGAAAAACATGATTCACAAAATGAACTTCCAGGATTTTGGAAGGATTAGTAGGAAATCTTATTCCTGGTAGTAGGGAGCACTACTCGCAACAGACCTTTCTATGTATAATCACAATACCAATAGTAAGCCATACTCAAGAAAAAGGTTGGGTGTTCTGGTTTTGGCTGGGATAGAGTTAATTTTCTTCATAGTAGCTAGTATGCGGCTATGTTTTGGATATGTGCTGAAAACAGTGTTGATAATACAGGGATGCTTTTATTATTGCTGAGCGGTGCTTACACAGAGTCAAGGCCTTTTCTGCTTCTCACACCACCCTGCCAATGAGTAGGCTGGGGGTGCACAAGAAGTTGGGAGGGGACACAGCTAGGACAGCTGCCCCCAACTGATCAAAGGGATATTCCATACCATATGATGTCA
The DNA here is from genome assembly GCF_026419915.1 of Harpia harpyja. NCBI lineage: Eukaryota > Metazoa > Chordata > Aves > Accipitriformes > Accipitridae > Harpia > Harpia harpyja. The sequence goes on from NC_068969.1 coordinate 59,178,721, forward strand.
TGCTCAGTATATAAAGCTGGGGGAAGAAGAAGGAAGGGGGGGATGTTTGGAGTTACGGTGTTTTGTCTTCCCAAGTAACCATGACATGTGATGGAGCCCTGGAGATGGCTGAATACCTGCCTGCCGATGGGAAGTAATGAATGAATTCCTTGTTTTGCTTTGCCTGTGTGTGCTGGCTTTTGCTTTCCCTATTAAACTGTCTTTGTCTCAACCACTAGTTTTCTCACTTTTACTCTTCTGATTCTCTCCCCCATCACACCGGAGGGGGGATGAGCGAGTGGCTATGTGGTGCTTAGTTGCTGGCTGGGGTTAAACCACGACAGGGTGAAGGATTCAGTTTACATGTGCTGATATCATTATCACTGAACTGAAATTAAAATTAGTGTTAGATGGTCTTCTGGGATACTTTTTGCTTGTAAACATGAGAATAAGAAACATGAGCTGTAGCTGAAAAGTTCTGTTAACAAACCAACCTCAAGAGCCTTCTACCTTATCAGGGTTTTTCATGACAAGCCAGCACAGCTCACATTTTTAGAAGCCAGTGATTTGGATATAATTTTTTGATGTAACAGATAATCATGAACTGCTTGTTGCATACAATAATGGATGAATGTATTTGGAATAGTGTGTCTAACAGGCATTTGGGAGTTGAGTTGCATTGTGTTGGGCTTTGTTTATTGTTGTGTTCATGTCAGTGTTGACTATGGCCTCAGCCCTGCTTCTACCATCCTTGAAGAACGTCCATCAGACAAGGATGAATTATCCTCACCATGACTAAATATAATAGCAAATTTACCTACTCATTTTCACTGAAAACAGACAGTAGAGTGTTTACAAGAATTTATTACCTGCAGGCTAAAAGTTAGGTCTACTAAAATTCACATCAGCCTTTTTCCTGATTTCTTACTGAGAACATTCCTTCCCTCCCACATCCCGTTATACATGTGTGATCTCAGAACTGCAGTAAGCTATTTCAACTACCATTGCACAGCAGTGTGATTAAATGCACAGCTTTGAAAAAGCTGGGCTCCTGCCTTTAACCAAAATTGTGCAGGGGTAACTTTTAGAGAAGCACAGGGAATGATGGTTTCAGAATGAAATCATCTGAGTTGAATCAACAGGCCAGCAGGAGAAACGTGACAGTCAGAACATGTAGTCTGTTTTCACCACTGCTGCAGTAGAAGGCCGTGCTTTTAAACAACAAACAGGAATGGTGTGTGCAAACTGAGTGGAAGCAAGTTCTGTTTCCAGAGCATATGCTATCATTTCAGATCTAATCCAAAGTCTTGATGGCTGGAAGGTTACTGGGTTAATAATGAGGTGATTGTTCCCCCATACAGAGACAGAACTTTACAGCTGGCTTCTAACAATTCAGAGAACTGGAACTTTTAGAAATGAAAGAGGACGTTCTTGGAATGCCTGCTTCAAGCTTGTTCCTCTATGTTAACGATATCTAGAGATCGTGCTGCAACTACCTCATTAGATGATACACTGGTTCACTGACAGACTGATGTCTCAGCATTGCCATCTCATGAGATCAGGACTCTCTGCAGAGGACCATTGCCTCCTTGTAATGTGCCTGATCTCTATGGCACATCCACAAATTCTGAATTCCTTGTGAAGACAGTTATATTTTGCATGGGAGAGAACACTGAGGCTTATTGTCAGTAGGAACTGTGATTTAGCAGATGGCAAAACACCTAAAAAGTTCTGCCGTTCTGTCCCTCCTCCTATCAAACCCCTACAATGCTGCTGCTTTATCATCTAAGCACTGTTTTCAATCATCTGGTTTTCAATCTAGTTTCCTACATTGTTAATTTGAAAATTTGTATGCCTTTTGAAAGAAGGCACCATGCCATAGTCAAAAGAGCAATATTTCTGTTTCTTGTTAGGACCACACGTTTACTGCATTATCTGAGCAGATGTGTAACAAAAATGCTGCAAATTTTGCACTCATGTGGCTAAAAATTATGCAAGTGCTTGCAACTTTTTGTACCCTAATTATGTACTGCAGAGCTCTCGCTTCCAGAACTGAAGCTACATATTTGATCAAATACATTTTGAAGCGGAGATTTCATAATAGTAAAAATTAAATCCTGTCTGTTAGGAAGGTGTGCTTTGCTCAGGATTGACTGATCACAGATTGTTTTTAAGAAGAAATATTCCCTCAAACGTTTTCCCACATTGGGGAAAGGAGGGGCAGCAGCAATGGGACACAGAAAGATGTTTTCTCATGCATCTGTGACCACGGACAAGTCCACAGCAGGTACACTGCTGAAAAGGACTGTGGCCCACGGGTAAGGCCACACTGCAGCAAGTACACTCTCAGGAAATAAAGGAGCCAAAACTACAGCTTTTTCCCAGAGACGTGTTTCACCGGTGTCATTGTTTAAGCCCAGTAGACAGCTGAGCCCCACACAGCCACTCACTTACTCCCCGCAGCGGGATGGGGGAGTGTAAAAGGAACTAGGCCTTAAGCCTCATTGTTTTAAGACTGTTTGCTTTATTGCATAAGACTATTCATATTAGACATATAACTAATGATTAGAAATTGGTTTAGAGAAGATTAATAGAATGCAGGTGCATATAAAACAGTATCTATGAGTTGCTTAATTGTTTTATGAGACTCCCTCTTCATGGCTGGCTTAAAATCCAGTCAAGCTGAATCAACAGAGAACGGATCATACATCTTAGACCCAAGACATGAGAGTAAGTGATTAACTTTAGAATAAGATAAATTAATAAAATAACCTGAGTAGTTTTCTTGGAGATCCATAGATACCTTTGAAATGTAAGAAGATAAGTGATGATGGTGACCGAAGACTTTCTGCCGTGACCACCAATCCCAGAAGAACTGAGACATGAGAATAGAGAATAGATGAAATAAGATGATGGATGATAATGATATGAAAACAGAGAATTGACTGGAAAATTACAGAGACTTCGGATTAAGACAATGGGTAGCAAAAGGGTATATAAGATTTGGAAACTTTTGGAAGTCCACCATTTACTGCGGTGGTGGCCCAACTCTGAGTTGTTAATAAAGCAAACCTAGAGAAACCCACATTCGTAAATTCTTTAACAGAGAGACAGTTGGAAAAGGGTCCTGGCTGTATTCCCTCCCAACTTCTTGCACACCCCCAGCCTACTTGCTGGCGGGGCAGTATGAGAAACAGAAAAGGCCTTGACACTGTATAAAAGCTGTTCAGCAATAGCTAAAACATTACTGTGTTATCAACACTGGTTTTGTCACAAAGCCAAAACATGGCACTATAAGCCCTACTGTGAAGAATATTGACTGTGTCCCAGACAGACTCAGTACAATCTGCATCTCTTATTCCGTACCATTTACACCATGCTCAGGTCCCACAATACCCAGTACATCCTCTTTAAAGACCCTTTTACTGTCCTTTCATATATACACAGTTATCAGTCCCTTAGTCTATCAGCCACCCCTTTAAAATGTCCATTGAGTTCATGTAGTCCACACTTTGGGCTCCATTTGTTGTAATGCTCATTTGGGACAGGGGAGATGGTGTGTTGTGTGGAGTTATTGGTGCACCAAAGCCAACTCAGGTCAGGTTACTCCTGCACTTGCACTGCTTCTTGTGAGGCTTGTCCCCCACTACATCCAGTTGTTTCTGCTATATACTACTTCCTACAACATGTCTTAGAGACATGGGTTCCAACAATTTAAAGTTATATCCATTACTGTCTTGACCCCTGGTGCCTTAGGGTTTAACATTGCAATCAACTCCTCACCTTGCTCCAGTGTGGATTTATCCATGGGCCACAGTACCTTCATCCTGGAGCCTCTCTGAGCAGCAGTCCAAGAGCAGAGCTGAGAACTGGATGACAGGCATCATTTTGGCCAATCCATAAAGAGCACGTGCTCCATGCATTGATCACCATGATCATGCCTCATGGCACCTTCCTAACTGATTATGAATTAAGCCCAGGAGGCACCTTTCAGCCCTGCTTTCTTCTGCCTGTTGACTTCTAATGCTGAGTCCAGAGCTCCTTATTGGATCTTACTTGCTTATTGGCAAAATAAAATTAACAACTTCACACACTTGGCCCTATTCAATGAATTACTGAATCTAGGAGAATATACAGAGACAGTGGTATCTTCACAGACAAGGGCTGAGGAGTGGGGTCCCCAGTTTTTGCCTTCCTCATTTCACTTCTGAATGAGCTCCATGCAAAAAGGTCTGAGTCTTACCTAGCACAGGTTATGTCAGGATCTGTGGCTATAGCTATTATTTCTGTGTTTCCCAAGCACAGATACTGGAGATGGCAGGGATGTATGCTGAGCTCCACCTCTTCAGTTGGCCCGCAGCATCCCCAGCCACTGTCAAACTTATAGTGTTGCTCAGATTTGTCCATATGTGTTCTAGTTCCCTTTCCCAATGTATCTTGCTGTCACTTAAAGGTTCTTCTCTCAAACATAATCAATACAAAAAGCTCTGGGCCCCAGCCTCTCTGGGAAATCACTCCCCAAACTTCACTGGGGAAAGTGGTTACAGATGCTGCATTGTTGAGAATGTGCAAATATTTTTGCTGTCTGAGTCAGGAGACAGTTCTGAAATGTTGTGGCTTTGTTATAAATCTCAGTGTTTGGTACTTAAGGGATATCTTCTGGGCTGAGGTAAAGGAATGGTGTACCCCTGGAAAGGTGCCCGCTAGGAAAAATTTCAACAAGACTGATGTACTCTCATTAGTGTGTCTGGCCTTGCTGGGTAAATATTGGGTAAGCAATTTCCCTATTAATAAAATGGCAATAAGGTATTGTCACAATTATACACTACAGAGACTTTTGAAGAAAGGTAAATGTCTAGGCAAGTACAAATGCACACAGTATACTTCCTCTTTCTCTTTGTTCTAGTCAAAGTAGCTTTACAAATATGATCATACACAATGGACTACTTATTGTTCTAAGGAAGCCCACAAAATATCTTTTCAGTCTGTCAAGCAAGAATCAGAAGTAATAGATGACCGTTTCGACTCCCCTTATTGAGTATTGTCTGTTGACTGAATTGTTCCCCTTTACTGCCACAAATTCACTCCTTCCCAGTTGTGTTGTCACATCACCCTTCTTCAGACCAGTGGATCCATGTCTTAGCACTTCACAGCATAAGGACACACTGTTAGGAAAGCTAGTTCTTGAAATGCAGAAATCTGTAAGGGAGAAGAACAGGTCACACTGCTCCATAACAATATGCTTAAGCAAACTTTACCTTGTCAAATGTTTCTGATCATTATCTGCATCAGTAATACCATCCAAAAAGGTGGAAGTATATTTGTAACAACATGAAATGAACAGATATTTCTTGAAATAATTGTTAAAAATTAATCAGTGCTTCAGAAAGATGGCCATTAATGTCAAGATCAATATAGGTTTAGGCCTGAAAGAAATCCAGCAAAAACAGAATCCAGTGCACTTTTACGAGACTATTTAATTCCTAGTTCCTGGGAAACTATAAAGGGCATAGTTTTTTTGCTCAAAAGTGAAATATTCCAGGACCGGACACTATAATCCCCTGAAACTTAAGCTAAATGTGGAATATTTTTTTTTTACTTTGTCAGGGAGATCTTCCTAGATTCCATTATCTACACAATGGAAGTCCTGGAGGACTTGGCCTGTGTGACACCCACAGGCTGGCCCTGTCAGTGTTGTTTTACAAGATATGGCTTCAAATTAAGGTTTCTTCAATGCCCTCCTTGTTTCCACTGTACTTTCTATGCCCTACTATAAGCCATGCATGTGGGACTGTGCTATATCTAATGGGCAATAGTTTCACAATTTCTGTGGGATAAAGAGCTAATCACTGGAAGAGAAAGAAAACTCAGGATATAAGTAGATATATATGTATCTGGCTCTTATGTTGCAGGAAACTGACCCTCAGAACTTTTGCCTGAGAGGCTTGGGTATGGAGAGATAGTGCTCTAGATCATTCAGGGTGTTCTAACTGAAGTTTTGAGGATCTTTCTCAACAGATATTTCTGCCAGTGGTCCAGTTTTGTTAGATGTCTCCATTCAGGATTTAGTTTTATTGCAGTTTTGCTTTGTCCTGAGGACACTGTCATGACTCACAGCCCTGATAGTTGCTATGCTGCTAGTTTACAATATAGGATTATGACGTAAGAGAATCCCCAACTAGCAGACCTTCCTAGCTTAAAGAACCTATCTTTTTCAGAGTAAAAGGGGACTAGCACAGAAAACATAGATAACAAGCTTTTCTCTCTAGAAATCATTCTCCTGAAAATGCTGATATTGTTAGCTTTATTCCTAACACAGACAAAGCCATATTTATCATGAAGTGGACAGCAAACAGTTAGCTTGGGAACATTCCATTTACTTTTATAAGCCACACTGACTTATACTAGTTAAAAATCTGTTTTATCATGGACTTAGTAAATGAGAGCACAATTAACGATCCAAATAAAAAGCAAATTATACAGAATGCATTACTAGGAAGCTGAAAATTTGAAAGGTGTGTGCAAATACTTGCTCTTGATGATATTAAGAAGCACACATAGCAATCTAAGCAATATTTCTTTCATCTTACATTTCATGTTAATAGTAAAAAAATATCCCAGCCCATGGCAAAAGTCAGTATGGAGTGTCACTGATCTGCAATTAAAACTGTGTATCAAATTGTTTAGCAGAAAATGCATACAATGTGCTTGTCCTGCATAGACTTGAAAATGGAAGGCTGTGTGTAGAAGACAACATATTTCAGAAAGTCTCAGTGCTGGTTTTTTTCATAAATGCTCCTTGTGGACCAAAATTAATTATAGTTTTAGGAAATTAAATACTCATACTTCTGTAAAACAGAATGTGCTTTGAGTAATGGAAGTAAGACATGCAGTCTTCATTGTTTTAGCACAATATGTTTAGTGTACCATAAAATACATGGTGCAGCTTAAGCAATGTGTTTCTTGTACTTGCCAGTTGAGATGAATGCTTATATTTACTATGGAATACAAGTACTGTACTTACTCACTGCTATCACTTTGTTAAGTAGTGCAGTAGGGATTTGCTTACTGTGCTGAATCTCACCTGCCTAAATGCATGTGCTATAGTTCTACTGGCAGTAGAACACTGTAATGTCATGGTGTAGTTATACATGTCATACAACAAATCTGTAGTCTGCATTAAACAGAATTAGTTGTACATGTGTTGCGTAAGTTCACTTGCACCCTGACCTAAAAAGGAAAGAAGCATCTGCAAATATGTAAGCATACAATTAGCTCACACAGAACCAGGCACTGCTACTAGAGGGCCCACAGTCCTCTAGACACCTACTAAATCCTGCATGATTTGCCCATGAATTGGAAAATAGAGCACATTGTAGTGGTAATAGCTTTTCACTTTGTAGCGATGTAATAGCTTTTGTCCTAGTAATAGGAGTGGTCAGGTTGTAAGGTTAAAACCTCATGCTATCCATCAAAATTTTTCTTTTCACACACAGAAATTTCATCCTCTGTATGACTATCTGTTGGTACAACATACAGGAAAGAGGGGGTTTCCAGCTCTTTGTGTACATTTCCTGCCACTATAAGAAATCTGCATCTGGAGAACTTGTTCCTGATTTCACCTATGTTGGGATTCAGGTCAAAAGAATGGCACCATGGCAGAAAAGAATCAGTCTGGCATGTGACTATTGTCTATGCCAATGCCTGATGATTCATTTGAATATACCGTTTGTTTGGAATCACAATGTTTCTCAGCATGATACTGACTTTGTCTACAGAAAACCCTGATGTAAGAGAGAGCCATAATGACAGCGGACAGTTTAGGACCTGCACTTAATTTGGCATACATGTCTGTAGCAGACCTGTGCCAAGGTTGGCCCATATTGTCATGATCTTCTTAGAGTAGAAATCTTCCATCTATTCTGTGATATGCATCCTTTACAAACAATTACCTTCTTAACAGCTTTTTTGTCCTTTTGGAGAAACATGCTTCCTTCAGGTAAACCCAGGATGATGGGAGATACAGCTTATAGACAGAGCATTGAGCTGAAGAGCAAAAGATATTTTAGTACTGGCTCCACAATGAGACCTCAGTCCTTCTCAGTCTGAGTTTTTACACGTACAAAACATGGAGAATCACCCTGTTGTCCTTTACTATAAAGTGTTGTAAGAAAGGTACAGGGGAAGTGAGATAAGAATGTTTGGACATAAAATATTATTATCAGCTCACCTGCTTTGTGACCTTGGGGAGTGCATTTATCTCCATGTGTTTCTGTTTTAGTTTTTCAGTCTTCTTCACACACTCTGTTAATTCTCCAGGACAGGCTTTTACTCCTATTGAGCATAAGAAGAGTCCTTTGGACATTGCAAGTTCTAACACACCAGGAATAACAAAGTCATTTGGTAAACATTTACATTGTTTTCCTGCTAGCACTTCTGAGATGTCTTCTATACTTCCTACCAAACTTACATGCAAGAAATCTTCCTCTATGGTAAAAGACTCAGCGAGCGTCAGGGTAAAGTAGAATTCAACTTCTTGACTACATTCCTGGGAAAGGACTGAAAGTGACAGAGTGTCTGCCCAGAAGCACATCTTCTTTGAATTATTTCTGACTGCTCACAAGAAAGGTTCCTTATTAATAAATTAATGGCTATAGTGTCACAAGTATGCACTAAGTTGTCCATGTAAATGTGGAAGATGTGTGCCTGCCTCCACAGTTGCTATGGTCTGATGGTTGGTGTGCTGGCATCCAGCTGTATTGAACATTTAAACTTTGTGAGGAACTGGACTGTGGTTTGTACCTAGACTTCAGGAAAGCAGACAATAAGGAACTGAAGTGAGAGAAAGTGATGCAAAGTGACCTAAATGGAGTTCCTTGATGTGTCCACTCTACACTTGTATGATCAATGTTACAGCACTGACCTCACCGAGATGTATGGTAGTTAGTGTGGGTGCAATAAAAACACTGATGACAGTGCTCAAGTACCTCCACGTGCATCCCATTTTAAATTTTTTTTCTGTAGCCTAGTATGTGGTCTATATAATGTTGACAGCAAATCCATTGGAAGATTTTTTTCCTGTCCCCTTGCCCTTCCTCTTATAAATGCATGGTGCATCACATACTAACAAAATAAAGTCTTCCCTTCACTTGCTGGTTTGCAAGGAATGGTGCAATTGTAATCAGCACAAACCATTCTCCTAATCTTAGGGGAGAGACTGTTCAGAGCAAAAGGAGTATTTGAGTGTCCTTGGTGAAGTGAAGTGTTAGTATCTCAGCATATCTCTCAGCAGGAGCTCATTTTCATCATTTCAAACAACTGGAGAGCCCAATTTCTCATTGCCTCTCATTCAGTGAGCTGTTTGCATCCCAGGGTTTGAATATCAATGCCTCTAAATGTTGATGTTTCCATACCCTCTCTGCAGAGGTGCAAGTGAGTTACGGCACATATGCTCATCAGATTGGCCTTCATGAAGCTGTTATGCACTTTAACAGGAAGGAATTCATGATATGAATCTCATGACCTGTGGATAGTGCTCACAAATCTTTCCTTCAGCTTGATTAAATACCTGACTTTTTCTATTTCATCACAACACTGTTGCCCAACCAAGTTGGTTTTCTCTTGTCTGATAGATGTATTTCTATACAAAGTCATATGTGGGGATCTGATCTGTTTAACTAACCTCTACTGTTACTTGCTTTCTTTGGAGGAACACTTTTTCTTGAGGTTTAGACTGAACGAAAGAGTATCTTCACCTGGACCAGAAATGGCGATCATGTTGTATATGAATCTGTTCACCTTTGCACTATTTTATCAGTGGAAGAGACCTCTGGCTGCTGCTGAAGAAACACCTTGATTTGCCTTAGTTCAGCCCTCAGTTCTTAATTTATGCAACAGATTTCTTGACTCTGCCCCTCATCTGAACTACAGCATAGAGTTCCACAAGGTTTCATTGGAACACTTATATGAATTGACACGTGAAATTGATGTGAAGCCACATGAAGAGCTTTGCTGAATTTCTAGATCTGAGAAAACAGGGAAAGCACAGAGGGACGTGCTCCTTTCTGAGAGGAATATAAATGTCTCATATGCTTAGAGGGTGTTGAACTGAGGTGAAAGAGATAATAGAAAACAAAATCACGATGACAAGCAGTCATTGGCCTATGGGGGGAAGTGATTAAAGTCAGCAAGGAACTGACTATCTAGCCAATGGAGAGTCCTTAAATATTTACAACATTGCTTCGTAATAACCTGTTATAAGGACTCAAATAAACTGCTACAAAAAGGAAGTATATTTCTGAGGGCACTGTACATTTGTTAATAAAAATGTATAACTGTAGTATGAAGTAAAATAGTCAGATTCACACTGTCTTGCAGAGAATTCTATTGATTTAGATTTCCTGAAGCATTGCCCTTTTGCCTCATGAAGCCATTGAGCCTGTGAACTTACTCATGTTTCACACTAGCAAAATAATGAAAGCCAGCATGAAACCTTCCCCATCCTCTTAGGTCTTGCTTATTTTACTTTAATTAGCTAACCTCTATCAACTGCTATGCAAACTTACTTTGTTTTGTTAGTTAATACCCTTCTTGCAGTGAAGTATATATGTACCACCAAGTGATTTAAACGACAGCAAAATAAATCACTCTTTTAGTAATGCAGGAAGGGTAGCACAGAAGTTCATTCTGTTACCTGATCAGAAAATAACTCCTGAAACACACAAAGTATGTTTAGAGAGGACACATTGCTTTATTCTGCGTGGGGTGCAAGGTGGAAGATTTCCACAAATTGAGCACACCTACTGAGGTTTTCAGTCCATACTTATACACTACAGTTAAAACACCATGCCTATCTAATACATATATTCTGCCTAACTATTGCATATTCATTATGTTGAGCAAGCATGATGTGTTGTTCTCTTGAGCAATCATCCCAGAGTCTTCTACGCCTGTGCAGGGGTCTCTGGTGGTCTTTGGTGGTTGGCTGGGGACAATACCCCTACTCCTTTTGTGGTCATGTGTCATCTGAGGACACCAGGGTCTTTGTTTCTCTTGCCAGTTCCTGGTTTCTCAATGCCAAAGGAGGATGTATGTCCTTAATTAGCAATTTTGTCACTCTGAAATGTCCATTATCTGGTGCCTTGACTGTTATCCAAACACTCCTTAAGCATCCTCTGTTGTAAGCAGAATCTTAAACTAGACAAGCTTTACCTTGAGTACACATAATCTAAAAAGTCCTTGAATAGCAAACATACCACACTTCTCATGTTTTAGGTTTTTTCTTTAAGCTATCACCACCTTCTTATTTGTTAATCAGTCTTTTGAAGGCTTGAGGCAACAATTCCATTTTATCGTATCAGCATAAATTCATGTCCCCCTCACATAAGTAGAGCTTTCCCCTGCTGAAAAGACCTAGACATATAAATAATTACTGTTAAGAACACAAAGGATGTTTTGCATAGGTTAAGGAAAATAATTTGAAAATCACGTGCTCAGTTGAATCACCAACATTGTGTGTATAATCATCATAAAACCAGGATGCACCTCAGCAGTATGAATCAAAGGCAGTGAAGTGGAATCAAAGCCAGGCAGTGGAGAAAGCCTTCTTGTCATCATAGCATAAAAGAAGCTCAAACCAGAATTTTAATCATGCTGGGAGTTAGAGTTGAGACCAAACTAGCCCTCCTCATGTTCAACACTGCCGTCTTTTATAATGTAAGTAGTGTTTGGTGACAAGTTGTTTCTTAACAGCATCAATGCTCTGACAAAGAGTCAAAGTGAGATTTTAGCTTGTAACTTCAGTAGTAAAGAACAACCCAGGAGAGTGAAAAGGTTCTATTATCTCTTACAGACTGCTTTTCTTCTGAGCTTGGGGAAACTTGCTTGCAGGGCATCATCTTTAGATGTGGGCCATGTTTTCACCTCAGACTTTTCTTCTGTGACAGGTGGAGCCTCTGTGATGCCAGCACACATAGCAAATATTTAAAACTTTCCCCAGCACTCTGTTCATGACATTCAATTAATCATGCCAGATCTTTCCGCCAGAGGCAGCATTAAACTTAACACAGCAAGAGCTGAAAATGAAGGTAAACAAGACAGAAAAGTAAAAAGGAGGGCTTTCTGTTGACTTTAATAGGTTTTGAATCAGGGACTGTTCTTTAGAAATCAGGACATTTGCATTTATGTTGAAAAATAGCTAAGGAAAAATTGTGCAAATGGTGCCAGAAAACTCTTTCTTAGAGATCTGAAAATGTAGCTTATTAATTCTAAACAGGTTTCTCTATGCATCATAAAAAGGTGAGAACTTAACTCTAGAGTTAAGAGTCCAAATATAAAATGAACAATAGAAAATGTAAAAGACAAAAGCAGTGACTCATGGGCAAACAGTTTTGCTAAGTCTTGCAATTTTGCTGACCTAGACTTAGAGCTTTTCTCAAAGTGCCTGTTCTTGGAGTCTTGAGATGAAAAGAAAAAAACACTTCAGCTGTCATTTAACAGAAATAACTTTCAGAATGTGGTCAAAGGGCTTGAGAACCTCAGCAATAACACCTGGCTATCTGACCTGCAAAAGAATCCACCTGCTGTAGTTGTTATTATTAATTTCATTGTACCTTATGACTTTCAAGTCTGTCTCACAGTTTGTAGGTGGTTCATGACCCAATGATTCCTAAAAGCTTGAGCTTGGAAATACTGCAAAAAGTATCTTTGGATTAGTGTTCTAATATTAATCTGAAGTTTGTACAGTTGCTTTTGGACACTGTGCCTAAAAAACTTATGACAGTGGGTGCTCCTAGAAAATATCCAGAACTTCCAGACTTCAGCATATCTGAAATTCCACAAACAAGACAGCCTAGCTTATTTGTCCTTTTGTCTTCCATGTTTTTTGAAAGAAAAAGGTGAATTACGTTGCTCAAGGATGGAAAATATCCATAAAGCAATAGATTCTTTCCTTTATCATCAAAGAGCTGTTCCTTGCTGTTAATTTTCTGCTAGAATATTTATTGCAGTTTTAAGTATTGTAATCAGTATGGGGAAAAAATATCAGTGAAAATGTTATTTGCAGTTCACAGAAAAGTGTTCAGATTAGGATTTTCTCTCAAAAGAGATGAGTCAGGTTTTATCCAAGCCTAATCACTTTTAAAATTGGGAAGGTTGTCTGAATAAAAATACACATCTGAAAGTGCTAAATAGGAGGAGGATCTTAAGGAAGGGCTGTTACAAGCTCTCCCTGTTTGGCAGAGACCTTTGTGAACTTAGGAAGGATCCAGCATAATATTAGTTTTAAAAAGCAAGCACTAGAATCCACCTGGAAAGCTACAGTAGGTCAGAAAAATGTTAAAGTTGTAAATACAGAAAATGTGAAAAAGTAGGATTTGATTAAGAATAAACCACATGGCTTCTTCAAAGCAGGTATTGCAATGATGCAAGACAGAAGTTCAGATTTTGTGAGAGCTTCTGAAAATTAGGTGCTTGGAGGAAAATGTCAAAGGTGGGATGTTTGTTACAGGACAAGGTGCAAAAAAGTTTGAAAATGAAAGTTAAAAATTACATTAAAGGGAAATTCATGCAGCATAGCCAAAGGAGAGCTTTTTCTTGGGAGGTTTTCCTCATGGCAGCATGGCCAATACTCTGCTTTGAAGGGCATCCCATCCAATTATTTCCGTCTTTAGAATGGCACTCCCAAGCAACTTTTGGTGACTAACTCCTTGTGAGTACATGCATTCAAAAGTGAAAGAGCTCTGTATGATAACCAACAGATGTAAAATAATGAGCCAGAGAAGCATGCCAAGGAGACATCTATGTGCTGCTATACGTTGAACAAAGACAATATGTGGTCTGTCATGCAGCTAACAATAATGCAAGAAAAAAGCATGACAGTTCAGATATAACTTGAGTGTGGTATAAAACAGACAAGTGGAAGTATTGCAGCATTCTATAGAACTACAAATACTTTCTCCTGGGAGCTCATATCTGCCCAATTTAATGCCTGTGCAAGTCTGGTGAGCTCATAAAAATCAGCTGCATCCCAACAGACGTGGGAACACCTTGGCAAATTTACATCAGTGTAGTTTCATCAAACCCCATTGCACTGCTGGAACTGCACAGACAGGCAGCTGAAGAGAGAGCAGCCGAAGAAGCTAAATAAGCCCACTAGCCGTTGAGTTCAGCTATTCTTTCAGGCCCTGTTGTGAGGGAGAAAGGATATGCCTAATCACTCTGCATGCTTTGGCAGGGAAAGCCCACTTCATCTGGGCTTTTCTGCAAATGACACGAATATCACCTAGCTGTTTTACCAGGAATCAACTGCCCATGCATAATTATCCCTTCCAGAGGGGAAGCACACTCTCAGTGCAGGGAACACCGCTCCCGATTTTTGTCATGTTGTAGTAAAAACTACCATTGATAGGAAAGTGCATTCATGCCACTATCAATAGGGTGCAGCCTTTGCTAACTGCATCTGTCCTCACAGAGCAGTGCCATGTCTGCCTTTTGGGGGGTGTATTTTCACGCCAACAAAGTTCTTGTCAGGTGGGCTTCTCATCTGTTTGGTAAGCTGTGGATTTTTGTTGAAGCTGTTCAGGACACATACTGTCTTCTGAACTGACCTAGACCAGCACGGCCCAGGTAAGCTTCCCAGGCAGTACTGTGATGGGGTTGGTGGCACTTGAGAGTTACCTAAATAATATAATACGTAATTTGGGCTGCTTCAATCACACATAAGCCACTACACTAATAGTAGTAGGAACCAGATCCCCTATAGAAATTCTCATAAACTTTGATTTTCTTCAGTCAGATTAAGCAAATCCCAATTAGGTATAAATCTCCAATCTGATGATCTCACAGGAGTGTTTCAGATTACACTGGCAGGTCTAGGCCAGCAGTGAAAACTGGATCTATTATTAGGCCAAATATCACCTTTACTCATTCAAAATTCTTTTCCTTCAATTGCACATAATATTTTTCCCCTTTGTTGTTAGAATGCTGACTTTGTTTTTCTATAACATGAGTTTCAGATTTCAGTGAGAATCCAGTTGCAAGGGGCATAAAATAAAAGCTTCATCCAAGGACTTTTGAAATATGTTTAGAAGTTTCTATTGCCTTCAGTTATCTGTGTACCATGATACCAAAAAGATGGTCAAAGAAACTCTCTAACACTCATTTTGGAGTTTTAGAAAGCAGGCATTCTTTATTGCAGCGCTGGATGCACGGGGGATAATTCCACCTAGTGTGCATGCCACAGCTTCAGCACAAACAGGTTATATGGAGTAACAATTACATATTAATCAGATTAGTATACATATACATAAAAATTATTGTAACTGGTTATCATAGTATTGCCTACATCTGATCATGCACAATGAAGAATTCATTTGGGTCAAAGGGCTGTTTTTATGACCACTGACCCATCTGAGATTCTGTTGGCTGTCCTTGAAGTCTTTGTTCTTGTCCTTGTTCTTTGATCTGGAAGCTTAATGCAGTTTCAATCACATGTGGTCAGTTTCAACATTGTTCTCATCTAGCATACAGGAACATCTAGTCATAAGAGCAAAGAACTGCAAAACTTATGATTAACTACCTCTACTAGTTAATTGCTTGGCTATACTTTTTTATATTGTTTCAATCATAGTGTTAGTATAAGATTTCTAATAATTATTTACCAAATCTCACTTTTACAGTCATCTAGCAGCAAACCAGTTTCCACAGCTGGTACAGAATATTAAAACCATCAAAATATTTAGACATACCATACAGAATGTATGGACATATGCTATCAACCAGACCCTAATTTTTTCCAAGGATCTGGGTCATAATTGTATAAATGCAAGCTAAAATTCAGCTCCATCAGGCACAGAGGTCAGCTCCAGCTCATTAGTAATGAATCAGTCTGGGTTCACCAACATTCCACTGAGATCACATTCTCAGTAAAGAGTGGGTCAGAAAAGGATCATGGAACTTTTAATGAATACGAGTAGGGAAACATCCCAGCACTACATTTCATCAGGAGTCCATGTCTCTTCAGGTTTTTTAACTTAAGGAGAGCAAACTATAAAGTATGAGGAATGGTGTATCATCAGAAGCAATGAATCTTTAGGCAGCTACTATAAAAAGTAACACACAACCTCCACCTTGCCCACACAGCTCTGTAAAGTATCACAAAATTTGGTACCCTTGTACAGCATTCAGACACCCCTACAATTAGAAACATAGCACCTTGAGAAAGTATAGAAGTTATCTAGCTGGATGAGAGTGAACAGATCTAGGTCTTTGCTACATCCACAGTTGTGTTCAGCCATAATCTGTAGTCTCTAGTTTGCAATTTACCACTTTCTTTCTCCCAAGACACTGCTATTGCTAGAAAACTTCTTCAGTGAGTCATCAGTACTTTTCCAACTGGGAATGAGGCATATGGCAGTCATTTCAACTCACATTAAGAAGTGACTGACAGACATGCATTATTTTTTGTTTTTAATGACATAAAATGCAATGCAACAACGCCTTGGATAAGGCAGGGAAAGCACACAGGCACTTTCTCATTTCTGGACAATAGCTGAGTCTGGTTTGCTATGTCTGTCTGATGAAAAGTAAGTCATGTCAATGCTGGATTTCAGCATAAGATCTCTGATTTAGACTATCTCATTTTCATTTTCTTTCCTATGTCATATTATGCAGCCAGTCTAATAGGCTGTAAAACAGGCAGTATATGTGCAAATGCATGCACCCATGTCTTTACTAAGGAAAGAAAAGATATGTATTCATCTGGATGAGATTCAGAATAATATTATGACATTGAGAATAAAATACGCCCAAAACACCGGAGTCCAAATGGTAGTATTCCATTAAATGTATGAAAGCTGGGAAAGAAATTAACTGCCAGGTAAAATTAGTCATGTTATTATAGTTGACTCAATAGTTCTATCAACTATCTTGATTTACATGCCCCTCTGCTCCCCCAGAAGCCAGCAATGAGAGAAGGCTTCAGGAAGAACAGGGCTGATTATTTGCATGAATAGCATTTTAACAGGTCCTCTAGCAATAGAATCTGAATGTCTTGGTCAAAAAGTGTTTTCAAAAAGAGCTATCCTCTGAACCTCCCAGGTTATGAACCACATGTAACATTGTTAGGGCAGTAAGAGAGGTGGTAGGAACAAAGAGTGAAAATAGAACCACCACCACCAACTCAGCACCTACTTCTACTCAGAACAGCTTCAGCACAGCTTTTGATCTGTCTTTTCCAGCATGGCTTTTGCAATGATTAAAGCTGAGTCTTGGTATGTGGGCTTTGGATTTAAACAATGATTATCCATTTTGCAGAACTGGGACATGGATATGAGGTCTGAAGAAGAGTAATTTATTTGACTGATTGCCTTATTTTGTGTTATGGTTGAAAAATTGTTGAGAAATTCCATGCAACTGCTCACATCATATTTCCTGTCACCCAGATAGCAGTGGTGAGAATTTATCCTCTACATTGGCATTTGACATTCAAAGTCCTCTGGACAGTTTGGACTGGGTATTTGAAATAACATGACATGTTCTAACATAGAGATAAATGTTTTTAATCCAAGAATGACTGAGTGGATGCATTTATTTGCTTTTATAAGGATTCTAGTAGGAATTGTTACATTCCTGGATTATTTGCTGTTTTGCAGATATTCTTATTTCCTGGGTTTTTTTCTGAGTACTTCTAAATGTCAGAGTTTTCACTGGAATTTTTTTGTAATTAATTCTGGAGGGACGAGTATGCAGATAAGTTATTTAAACCTACTTAGAGTATTTCAGAATATTCTGAACATTCTGTTTCATTTTGCCTTGTATCCTTGTTACAATCAAAGGAACCTATGCTCCTAGCTCACTTCCTGCATGCTTCTGGCTCTGTCTGGCTAACAAGGTTCACTGATGGACCAATATCATGTCTGCAGCATGGACATGAACTTTCTGTGATGAAATAATTTCAGTTAGCCAGGTGCAACATGTGTAAACCAGGCATGCTGCCTTGCTGTTTAGAAAAAGGGAAACCCATTGTTATAGCAATCTAGTTACAGACTTTTATTCTAAAACCACTTTGTTTCCTGACTAATGAAATAAACAGGCTATGTAGCTGCCCTGTTTTGTGATTTATTAGATCAGTAAACATTTTTTCTAAGATAATAAAAATCTGTTCACTCTTATCCAAATACAAGAAGGGGGTTTTTTTGCTGAAGACATTTCCAGATTCCTTGTTTATCTTTTTTATTATTACTTATTTATGGTAACTTTCTTGAGTGTCTGCACATTACAATCTGAGCAGCTGTGTACAATGTCCATTCACAGATAAGGATTGGAGAATCAATTACAGCTGTTGCTCAGGAAAGGACTGTCATCTTGGTCATAGATGATCTCTCCATTTCTGTATCTCTTCATAGAGCTTCTGCTGCAATCACCAGACTATTGGTATGTGTGAAAAGCATTGAATTTCAGCATTAGGGAGCTTGTCTAAAAATCAAGTTGATATTTGGTGCCTTTGTTCTCCCCTCCTGATAAAGTAATATGTGTCTGCAACCCTGGAAGCATCAAAGTGCTTTGTGTGGTTTTTAAGAGTTAGCTGCTCAAAGCCCTGCTCTAGTAAAGCCTCAGAGATGTGATGGAGAGAAATGCTGACCCAGCTAAGACCAAGATCCATCCAGTACAGTGATGGCAGTGTCCAAAAACAGACAGTAAAATGAGTATTATATAAAAACAGATCTGCAGCAGTATTGTTCCTGTTCTGTCTTTCGAATCTCAAGCAGTTCAGGGATTCTGTATGTCAGAAGTGTTATTTGGTAATTAGCGGACCTCAAAGAAGTTTTGCTCCACAGATTTATCTGGTCTTTTTTTTTTTTTTTTAAATCAGTTGAACCCAACAACGACAGAGAAACATGTCCCACGGGCAAAATGCCACAGTCAGTGCATTTGCTCCAAGATCTCTGCAAAGAACACCTTTCTGCAAAACAAGGCCTTTATCTTGCAGTGAAGTGTGTGTAGGATTAGTGCCCAAATCTCCTCCTCATTGCTCAACAGAAAATGCAAAGAAAAAGCACGGGTAGTGCTTGACTCTGGTGGCCCTTCCAGAGCTCCTGGGCTAAGAAGGTCCTAAAGTGCTCTTGCCTACCTATTACCCAAACAAGGAGTCAGTCACCTGAACTGGTCAGCTATGACAAATTTTATCCCAAGCAGATTTTTTTTTTCTCTGAGTGGTGTTATCCCGACAGCTGTCACCAAGGCAAATGACACGGTCCTTTTAAGGAATAGTCTGTATTGATCCTGACGGGAAGACCATTGAACGTCGAGGAGTCAGCCATTCACAATACACTTAAGTTGAGTATGCCCAGGCCTGTGCTAAGCAGCTGTATGCGGCACATAGAGCATGGCCCTCAGGCTGCCCAAATCCCTTGGCTGCAGGGTAAACTCAGTCAGCTCATTGTAACAGAGGACCCTGCAGCCAGCTCCCACTTGACGCTAAAGGTGACATCTCCTGCATGGCCTTGCCTTTAACAGTGCAGAAAGAAGTTTTCAAGTGAACTTTGTTACTAGTTTCACTGTAGAAATGATAGGGCTGTTTCTTTGCAAGAAAAACCTGTAATTGCTTGAAAGACCAAAAAAGAGAGAACGTCTGCAATGAACCGTGTCTGCATGGCATGCTGTGTTGGAGACTACTTAATGATGAGAGCAAACAACTTGCAAACTGAGCAGTCACTAAACTGCAAATTATCTCCTAAGTTATGTGACCAATAGTAAGAAATAATGACTAAGTTACTTGAAAATCAGAATAATTTAGATTTAATTGCAACAAAGACAATAATGATATTTAGAGCCCAGCAAAGCGTATTTTATCAGCTGGAATCCCCAGAAATGGATTTGTGCTCTCATATTCATTTCCATTTGTATAACATGTTTTGCATATACACTTAAAAATTACATGTTTTGTTCTTAAGGCCTTTTCTTGACCTAAGATGATTTAAACATCGGGAACACAAGAAGCTTTACTGTCTTGTAAGTTCAAAACCCACAGCCAGCCAAGAAGTGTCATGGCCGGCATAAACCAGGACAGCTTCAGAGGGGAAAGGGAAAGCAGTGATAACTGGATTTTCTACCCACTAATGATCTCACATAACCAGTTCTTGAAGTACTCAGTGCTTATGATTGAAACTATGTTTTCAATAGATCTCAACTTATGTTTTCCATACCTAACTAAAAGACAGATTTATTTTTTCCAAATTACAAACTGCATTAATCAATGTTTTTTGCACATACAAATGCTCACCTTTTGCTCAATGTGAAAGCGACATCAGCAGAAAAAGTGTGGGCTGAGAGAAGCACAGGCTTCTGTCTTGCCCACTCCAAGCAATTAAGGGGAGTTACTGATTTGCCCAAGAAAACATGAGTTTTTTTCTTTAGTGTTTATTAAATCTCTGTGGAAAAAAAGGTAGCAAATAGACTAGTAAATTAAAACTCAGGTAAGCTTACAAAGAAAGGATAAGAACTACGAGCTAAAAATTTGGGGTCTTAGTTTGGAAGAGACGAGAGACATGGATGGTTGGGTCGTTGTCTTTCACTGAAGCATTCCACTGTGTTTCTAAAGATTATATATGTGTGTGTGTGTGTGTGTGTATAGCAGTGAATACAGGAAAGGTATTTAAAAAAAGCATTCTTCTCAGTACCGAGTTCGAAACGTTTTTTTCTAGGTCACAAAGATAGGGCTCAGAATCCACTCCTGGTTTCTGCCTTGAACTTCTTTTCTCCACAAGTGTGGCTTAGTCCTGCCGAAAGCAATATGCTAGCCAAATAGCATCCCAGACCATAGCAGTTCTTCAGGAGACTTCCCTGTGCCTTTTGGTCTTTGGAGTGAAGGGAGTTTTTTTGGTTTTCTGGCCTGTGTCTGTGTAAGAATTGTGTATTCTCACTTCAGACTGCAGCATGTCTTTCTTGGAACCATCATCAAGGAAGGGTGGCATTTATACATAGATTGCAGCATTCACAGCATACCACCACTTCTCTACTATAATTCTGACCACTTTTAGAGTCTTTGGAAAATTAGGAAAATATAATCCAGGGTGCGAATGAGTCTCTGTGCAAGTTTGCAAGAAGAATGTGAGGTCCTGACACCCCTGTGCTGCTGACTTACCCAACTTGGACCAGGATGCAGCAAGAATTTTCCTCTTGGTTGCTTGCCTTTCTCCCAAAGTAATGAATGTGGTCGTTCATAGAACGTATATAAAATAATGATAGTGGCCCATGAAGAGCAGGTGACAGTGTGCACAGGCTTACATGTGATTACAGACTCAAACCACACAGTATCCAATTTTCATCATAGAAAGACATGTATAACAGAAATCACATCTTATTTTACCTTATTTTGCCATTGAAACAAATTTAAGCACAAACAATGTGCTGTTTGTTGTTCTCTGATGGATATGAAAAACAAGACTTTCCAAGTCGGATGATGTAATTGAAGATACCAATCTAAGGAAGCATGTGGGGAAGCAAAAATAAAACAAGTGTTCTCTGCCACCCTGGCAAAATAATACAGCCTTTAAAAATTGTAATAACAAAAAGAAGTAACATTTTTCAGATTTTCTTTGGAAGAGATTTCTGCATATGAGACCCTCCTGGGATTTGTCATGTTGTAACAACTTTAAAAGTTCAGTTATTTATATACTGGTTTTCTTGCTTAAATGTTCTCATTTAATCAGATCTGAATTGAATGTGATCCACCTTCAGAAGCCAGGGCATAAACTCAACAGGTTGAGAAAACAGAGCTTCAGGAACAATTAATTCTCTGTTATTACACTGGCCACATCAATCTCTTCTGACTTTCTCATACCTCTTATGTTCTGAGCACAGATTTGATATTAGACTACTCTTGACAATTTGTCCAATTTCCAGCATCTTTCAAAGCATGTACACCTCCACATTCATCTGTTAATTGCACATGGAGCAGTTCTTCAAAGGATAATGCAAAGTAACTTAACAAGAAGGCCAAATTACCAAAATGATCAACACTTAATTCTAATTTTCAATTAACTTTATGTAAAAAATAGGGTGGTCCAATTAGTATCCCAGCAATTATCTGACAAGTTTGAATCTGTTACTACAAAACCCCCAAATTATTTCAAACATGCTACAGTGAATGGACCAGCAATAGTTTTTTGATAAACAGATTTTTATTAATTATTTTTGTCTTTGATCTTTTAAAAATATTTTCAAAAATTGTTACCTGGTTAAGATGGCATTTAAAAGTCTCACCTTGCATCTGATTTGATTTTGCTGTGAATGAAATCTGAATCTAATCTATCTAACTATGTGTACTCGTGTTTTGATGAAGTTGTCATTCTGAAAACTATAGGAAATTGGTTTCACTTGAGAATTTCCAAGTATTTTTCAGAGCTATGTCTAGAGGCTTGGCAAAGAACAAAGTCAGAGAGTTGACATTACAGGCCGACTTGGCTGAAAAAAATCTATAAAATTGTCATCTTTTAAAGTAGCTAACCCAAAGAAACACAGGCTCTGGAATCTTATTGGGGTTCTGGACCTGACTTCAGGTTCAGGAGCAATGTATCATTGCACCACAACTAATGCCACCAGTTATCATCCCTGTGGTGCAGTGGTAGCTCCATTTTCAGAGAGTCTGTAATCAAGCACTGCACCACAAATAAAAGTTTACCCTAGAACATAATAAAGCGAAGCTGTAAATGCTGGAGGATAAACAGGAAGTAGGGGGCACAAACTGACCAGAGGACATAAAGTAGGCTGGGCAAAGGAGAAGTAAGGAAAATTCAGTTTATCATGTATTTAATTAATAAGGATTAGGGCTTTACTAATTTTCTTACTGATATGTGTTGTTATATCCTCTCTCCTATTATTTCATATTTTCATAATAGCACTTTCAAGTTGCCATCAACAAATATGCCCCCAAATTATAATGCATCTGAAAAGACGTTAGTGCAGTGTGAGAGTATGTCTACTGGTGTAACTGATGCAACCTACTTGGATTAGGTTGCATCCTTAAAACCTGATTTTATTCCACCAAATTTCTTTTTTGTAGACCTGAATCTATGTTACTTTTCAAGTCTATATCCAGACACAGACTTCTTTCCTAGTTTTAATTGTAGGCTACAAAATGGATTAGTATTTAAGTAAATTGAAGGAAAACCAGGCAATAGTCTGTAGTTTTTTAACTTCAGGGATAAATAGTAACATGCATTCTTCAAAATGTCTGCACACATGTATACATGAATATTCATTCAGTAACAGGAGGCTAGAAATCTGGAGTTTATAGACAAGCTCATCTGGAGAATCTACTCCATAGCTTGCTCTCAGTGCAAGAGTAACTCTCCATAAATTTCTTGTTTCTTATCTGCCAAATGGGGTTAACATTTTCTCATCAGCAGAACCAAAATTCTTCTCACAGATACACCATCTGGAAGAACTTAGTGGTCCACATTCTGCTGTCTCTTGTGTGATCCAGAATAACTATGCCATTAGATGATAGCAATGCGGTTTGTTTTGTTGCTCTGGTAATCTCCAACCTTTCATCCCGTATCTATATTCTGGGCTGTTCTGTCTAGAGGGATTTAGTATGGGAGCCCAAGATTTTGAGCCAGGTAGGAGACAGTAGTTTTTCTGGAAATAAGCTGTTCTTTCTCAACAGTAAAGTCTCTCTACTCTGCTCTGGCAGTGCTGAAGGAGAGTAAAATAAACAACTGTTTTGGGAAGGAGAGGATTCCTGGGTCAGAGGCACTTAGTGGCTCAGATTTCTAGGCTCTTCCTGTAGTTAGTGGGAAGAAAGAGGTGTCTGCAGAGGGAAATCATTGTGTCATAAGGTAAGTATCCCTAACAGGGATACCATTGACTGGGAAGCTAGCTTAGTGGAGGTGCTTGCTTCTTGAGATGCTTTAAGCTGAGTGACAAGAACTCCACCCCCAATGCTTGTGCACTCTGCACAAGTGGGATCATGACCAGTGTCCTACACCTACAGGAACAGCACAGCTTAAATCAGTTTCTGATTCTGTAAACTGGAACTGCTGAGATCTTAATGTGAATGTCATTTATTGAAAGGATGCTGCCATATCATCCTGGACTACTGGTTTTGTTGGTTTATATTCTGAGCACTGAAAAACTTGTTAACTTTGATTCATTGCCAGCATTCTGCCTGGTATAGCTTTAAATGACATTGATTGCTGCACTGTTGGCAGTGCCTACGTAATCACACCAATCCATTGTATTTATCCTTCATAGTGTAGGCGCAAATGGATATGTCAGACCATAACGTCTCCAGCAACTAAATGCTGGGAAAGAAGATACACAGACAGGCAGAGAGAGCAGATTCCATTGAGGCCCCATGTGCTGACTATGTGTGCCTTTTGGACTCCCTCTCTCCCCTGCCCTCACAGATGCTTCCCCACCCCCCACCCGATTTTACCTATACAGAAGTGAACCACACTATTACAAATTCAGAGTAGAGGAATGTCCTGACACAAATGTTAAAGACATCTGTGGAAAGATGATTTTCAAGCAAAAGCCAGGATGGACTGACACTTCTCTATGTCTTGAGATCACTCCTTGTACTGTACATGGGAGTGCTTCCCATCCTCCCAAAGTTGTTCCACGCTGCAGGAGTTGCCTGTGAGTCCCTCCATTAGAAAGACCCTCACTGTCAAGTACTCACAGTTTCTCTCTTTGGTCTCATTTAATCTCCCCTCTTCTCTACCTGTCTGTGACTTTTTTCTGAGTAGGGACAATAACAGGATACAACCCTTTCACTTGCCTGTGTGCATGTCAGTTATTTTACATGGTAGTAGGAATTTTTTTTCTATTGCATTTCTTAAGCTTTGATCTGTATGAAACACTATAAATTAGAGATGGGTCTGAGCTGCAGAGTCTGTATATTGGAATCAGGGTGCTACTCTGAGTCCATGGTCAAATTCAGTTCTTGAAACATTTCAGGCAATAGCTTCTGTGTGCTCTGCTATCAATCAAGACAGAAATCCATTTCAGCTGGCATAAGCTGGTCTAGTCCTGTTGAAGTTATCTGGCTTGTACGGGCTAAGAATCTAGCCCAGCATGGCTGTTCTCCAAATTGTGACAGGACAGGGCCTCCTCAGAGAGGCCCTCTGTATCTTACGCTCTTCATTTCAATTTCCCCTGCCATCTGTTTTCCTGTGGCATCATAACAATACTTAGGAAATTCTGGTCAGAGTCATCATGAAAAGTGGAGCAGGTCATCCTGCTTATTTTCTGGGACACCACCATAAGAACTTGTGTTTTTAAGTATTTCTTTTTAAATTTGAAAACCTGATGCTAAATGTTAACCTCTGCAAGCCTTCAAGCCGTAGGAAAGGGGAGGCAAGGCAAAGTGAGGTGAGGGAGCCTGCACTTCCAAATTTAACATGGTACTGGCATGCATTTGACTGGAGGAGTTATTTATTTAAGGAAAAACAGT
The DNA here is from genome assembly GCF_026419915.1 of Harpia harpyja. NCBI lineage: Eukaryota > Metazoa > Chordata > Aves > Accipitriformes > Accipitridae > Harpia > Harpia harpyja. The sequence continues at coordinate 59,204,159 of NC_068969.1, forward strand.
TTCTAACAGAGGTGAATTGCATACTCTTTCTTAAAAAAGCAAGTCAAGGACACAGACTGACTGTTCTTACTACAGTATGTATGTCTCAGATTGAGAACAGAGTTGGAGAAAACTGTGCCTCCAGTGCTAAGATCTCAGTGTATTTAGGAATGTGAGCTTTACACCTTCTCTGAACTAGTTTTGCTACAGCACCTCCTCCAAGCCCAAAAGCAGTCCAACCCAATGAGCGGGAAATCAGGCAAAGTTGCCAGGATGCCTGCATGGATGAACAAAGGGTTCCTGGGAAAACTCAAAACCAAAATGGAAGCATACAGAGAGTGGAAGCAGGGACAGGTAACCTGGGAAGAACACAGATACACTGTCTGAGCATACAGAGATGCAGTTAAAAAAGCCAAAGCCCACCTGGAACTGAATCTGGCCAGGGAAGTCAAAGGAAAAGAACTTTGTTTATCATTTCTACTGTCAACAAAGATGCTGTTCACAAAAGACTTCTTGCTGCACTTTTAGATAAAGGACATGCAGGTGGTGTAATCCTCTTATCAAATGGGAGCTGCCTGCAGGCTCCTCTGTTATAATCAGCCAGATGATATGTTTTACCCTGCAGCCGAGAGATATGCAGAGAACAAGGCAGACCTGAAGGCCAAGACATACATTCTGCATAGTGTGGCATAACACAGGCTAGGATCTACTCAGGATAGCTGTTTTGTGGATCATTAGGTCTAAACAATAATCTTCTGTCAAGATCACTACAGTGGCCCATGCTATATTCCTAAATATGCCTTGAATGTACCTAAGCACTCCACTGTAGAATAGGATCTGAGTTGTAGAATAGAATCAGGAATGTGAACATAATGAATTAGACATCATTGACATTTACCACTTCGGTCTTTAACCTAAATTTCTGCCTGCTGTTATCACTTGTTTCTTGGATGCCCGGTCAGACTCCAGAATAGTGTTGTGCTTCATAAAATTTAAAAAAAAAAAAAAAATTAATTCTTGCCTTAATGACCTAATATTTTACATCTGGATAACATAGTGGAAAACCTGTCTGTGGAACAACAAAATACAGAAGGTGGAAGTTAGTACAGCAACAAAACTTTGTGAATATCTGACAAAGCCCAAGTAACTGTAGCTCTTCCTGAAATAATACAAAAACCAGGAAACAAGTCAAAGAGAGAGAGTGAGTTTCCCTGGCAACAAAAAGCATGGGAAAATTCTTAGTTCAGCTCCTGCATTCCTGCTCTCAGTTCTCCATTTGTTTCATGATATTTTGAGCACCAGCTTTCCTAGGAAAGCCAGGAACCTGGTGCAACCTTATCAGAGACACTGCAGTCACTCAACAATTGTGTAAGAAGCCACTCACCATCTTTGTGCCATGGAGAAGCATGAGAGCCAACTGGACAGGCTTATCTTCCCCTGGTATCAACCTTTGCCTTTACTACAGACATGAATCTGACTTTAGCTAAGGCAATCAGAACCCTGAATAGGAGCTATGTTACAGAAAAGCACAGGTGAAAGTCCACTCCAGGATAGTATCAAAAGACTAGTTTTCTTGTCCAGTACACCTTGTTTGTGGTGAAATTTTCTTAGCACTGCTTAGCCCCTTAGTATATAGCAGACTGAGTAGTCAACTGAGCAAGCAAATTCTCCTGCAGAGGCATGCACTACAGCCTTTCCTGGATGACAAAAGCTTTGGGATTATTTACTGAATATATTTGCAGGGCCAGGAAATCAGTTCCCAGACATTCTCACTCATAAATGAGAGCCTCAGTTTTTACAGAACTCAACTCACACTGCAGGGTTTAACTCACAACCTAGCACCTCCCACTGAGAACAACAGAGACCCCTCCTCCCTCCCCCATCCTAAGGAGACAAAAATGGGATACAGTAATTGCCAGGATATTTAAAATCTGGATGTCAGGGTATCTTTGGGTTATGGTTTTATTTTTATTGCAATTGCATGAGTAAAAAAGAAGGTACTGTTTTACAAAACAAGACCTAGTGAGGAATGGAAGACCTATAATACCAGGGAATTTATATTACAGTAATAAATTATTTTATTCATTGTTCCCTATTTTCATTCTGTTTCTTCCACATCCACGTTACAAGGATAAAACCAGAGTTTATTCATATGGGTAAGGATATTGACCACTGTAGCAGATAACTAGTGCAACATATACATCCAGGTGAGAAGCAGGCTACTTTCAGTTTTTCAGGCTACTTTCAGATCAGCTAATCTGTGGCTCGTTTAAGATCACCCATTTAAAAGCACCTTCTTCTAGCAAGTCTAAGGCACACTCCTCTGCTCCAGCTTGCCTATTCTGCTTCACAGGGGTTGTGCAATCATGCGTAACTTGCACAGTATAGTACAAAAAGACAAATAATCAAGAATCAGAGGAAAAAGTATAGATGCCTGTAAGGGCACTTTTTTCTCCTGTCTGCCTGGTAGATTTTCCACTGAGTGTGCTTTAAATGGTCGATATGTCATTTAGACTCTGCCAGTGTTTCACATTGATGTCTTGTCATGGCTTGTCCAACTACAACTCCTAGCAGCCTTCACATGGCTTCACAGCCTTCATAGGTATTGAGCTAGAGATGGTTGCTGATTCCCACTTTCAGTCCCCAGTCAGTCTGTCTGTGCTAGGACAGAGGCTCCAGACAACTATTTAATATTAACTCCTGAGAGCTCCTGCATGATGGCACTCTACTCATGAATACTCTACCCTGCTGTGATTTAGTTCTGTGTTTAGATTCTGCCTGGAGGCAGAATTATACTGAGTATTATCGGTGATTAGACAAGAGAGGTGCAGAGACCCTCCTTGTGTCTGCATTGTACAGAAGCAGTGCACGTAGGCTGTCTGCCTCTTTTCTTCCATGGTTCTTCCCTCATCCTCTGAGCAGTTGCATTTGAAGACACAATAATGATGCAGAAGTTACAGAAGCACACTATCTAGACAGCAAACTGAGTAACATAGCAGAGTTTGACTTTTGGAGGCGCTGTCTTAGGAGGAAAATTGGAATATGCCCTATCTGCTGAGACCTGTGGCTCCTTTTCAAGTTTCAAATGCTGTTGAGACCTTTCAGGGCTGCAGATCTGTGTTTTGTAATTATTCTCAGCCCTGGAGGTGGATCCTGCTTTGTCTGTGGAAGCAGAAGATGTGATATGTTAGGCTGGTCAATGAAGTTCCTGCCAGTTGGGGCTCTCTTCCCGGATCTGTACTTCTACAGCCATCAGATGCATCAGTCAAAAGCTATGGCAATGTAACCCCTGGGGAGTATTGTTCACTGACACAGAGTGCATATTGCATAAAAGGCAAGTATCAGACAGATCATATGGCAGTTTCCACTTAAGAGGTTCCAATCTTGTAATCTTCTCAGTCTTGTTCCTGCCCCCGTTTTCTCCCCCTTGCTTCAGATGTGTGCACAGTTCTTTGTGCAGCTGCATGAAGAACTGAATTTGGGAACTTATGTAGCTGAAGGAAAGAAATTATGCAAAAGAATAGCTTTTTAAAAACACCAAATTGGTGCAACAGGGCAAAGAAACAAACAGCTCTACAAGCTCAGCTTAGGAAGTGGTCTGGTGCAGCACAGGGATAGGAACTGACAGCCAGGAAGGAAATACCTCGGTTTGCATAAGCCCAAGCAATTAGGGTAGTTTAGTGCTTCTCAAGTTAAAATGTTGTTGCTTGCATAGTTAAGCACTAGAGATCATTCCTGCTCTGCCCAAGCAACACAGGCATTTCCAAAGAGATGAGAAAGGTCTTAGCTGTGAATTTTCTGGAGCACATCATCACATAGAGATGATCATGTTTGGGTGTTGGGAGGTGTGGGCAAGCCTGCAGTCATTACAGGACAGATTGTCTATGACAGCTGTCCCACTCTGCAAGGAAGATGCTTTCAATGAGAAGTGCAGTGTGAGATGGAAAATATCAGGGGAGACAAACTCTTGCAGAAAGTGAGTCAGGGGAGCCAGTGAATGGCTCAGCTGAACTCCAGTCAATGGCCATACATGTTGGCAAGCTGGTTGATCTGGGTTTAACAAGCTGAAAGGAATTTTCTTTCATTCCTACTGCCTATTTTAAATGTCGTAAACAAATTCTTTTATTTGTGCTTCACGTTAGGGTGGCTAAATTAATAGGGATTTGTAGGTAATAGGAGAACTTCTGGGTTTGTCTTAGAACAGTGTGTGACAAATCTGAAAATCAAGGTACTTTGAGATGTTCATCTGCACCCAGCCTTCCAAGACCTTACTGCCAGTGTGCACAGGACTACAGAGGCCCGGTTGTTTTTCCTGTGGTTGGAAAGGAAAGAGTGTATTCTATGGGTCAGCAGAAAATTCTGGCTTATAATAAGGTAGTAGAAATATATCAAAACACCAACATTCTGAAATAGTCTGTGATACCTCACAAGTAGCCCTGTCAGTAACTCTACCGTGCCACAGCGTGTGACTTAGGTATGTTAACACTCAGTACTCATCTACAGGGACTGTTTCTCCTGTTCTCCAACCTGTCAGTGTCACCATTAATAGGATCTTTGGGGATAGGTAGGGGGTTGACAGCAGGATAGGAATAGAAGGAGAGCAGGACATTTGTATTTACTTTCTCAGAAAGAAAATGCTGTGTGCAGAAAGCTGAGATTTTCTTAGCCCCGCAGCAGGAGCAGAATCAGCATATCTCTGGCAAAAGAGCTGTGCAACACTTGGCTCTACAGACCCACACAACGTAGAGACTCTTGCCTTCCTGTGATAGTGGAAGTAAGTAACACAGCAACATCAGAATAATGGGGACAGGGAATCAAAGAGTGAGATTAAAGAAAGGAACACAGCAGGTATATCAGTGAAAGAAAACATCACAAAAGAGAGAACTGAATCGAAAACACAGAATAAGGCAAGGAAAGAAAGACTCTAAATACTGAATAAAAGTTAAGCAACTATAAAAGGAATTAGGAAAATATTAATGGAAGTGGAGAGGTTATGTGAAAAGGAGAAAGAAATGTATCAGCCAGGGCGGAGATATGTGAGAACAGTGTAGCACATCTTGATCTGCTCTTCCAAGCAAGACTGGGAGATGCAACAGGTGGATAGATTTCCTTGGGGTTACCTCCACTAACACTAAGCTGTTGACAGACCCTCAGTGAAACCGGAGATGCAGTAGTGTGGGAGATGAAACCATAAAAGCAGTTTATTTACATGTGAATATTTTTATTTCTACTTTGAGAGAGCTGTGGTTACAAAGAATGACAGAGCTCTGGACCATTACTGTGTTAAGGCATTATCTTAAATGATCAAGCCTGTGCTTGGACATTCCCTTTCGGCTACTTTCTGATTGTTGTTCACATGACAGCAGAAGGAAAATGGATTATTTTGTGTATTCATACAACATCTACACAACATTGTAAAATTTTGCCTGTACTCTTGTCTACAGACAGTCCATTAGACTCACTTAAGTTCATTTGCCATTTCTTATCCCCTGGAGGGTAGCTTGCTTGTAGAGAGTTATCCAGTGTGTTCAGAGGCACCTGAGATCCTTTTAGGAAGTATTGAATCTCAAGCCAGTCAGAATCAGCATGAAATAATCCTGTGAAATCAGGGAGCCCCTGAAGAGGCAGAAGAGGGTAAGCACAATAAATGGTTGGAGAAAGTCAGAAAGTGCATATCTGAAAAATTAATGGAGATATTCAGCTGACCTCCTTGTGTTTCTGATTGCTTGGCTTTGCTTTGCTTGTTGAAAAAGTAAATTACTTTTTCCCACTACTCATGACAAAAGAAAAGAATTAATCACATTAATGAAACATTTATTCTGAGATTCAAAGTAGTTTTCAAATATGTTGGATTTGGTTGCTTGAGGGCTTTTTTTGGTCTCTTTTTTCTTCCCCTTTCCTGCTTACCATTGTGCACGGAAAGGAGTGGGAAGGAAGAGGTAAGTAGAGTTAAGGAAATCTGAGCAGACAGTACAAAGTTGGAAAGGTTCTGACAGCATGTAATGAAACACTTTTTCCTGAGAGAACAGTCAAGTATTGAAACAGGTTGCCAAGAGAGGTTGAATAGTGTTTATTCTTGCAGAGTCAAGATGCATCTGGATAAAGCCCTGAGCAACCTGATATGACTTCATAGCTGAATCTGCTTTGAGCAGGATGCTGGTCCAATGACCTGAAGTCTTTGAACCTCAGCTGCAATCTAAAAGAAGCAGTACTCCATTAAATCAGTGAGAGCTGTTGTTGGCTAAATACACGTGAAGTCTTGACACAGAATGTCATTCTGAAGAAGAGAGGAGAGAGCCTAGGGCTGACAGCCAACTAAGGAAGGGAGAGCTGAAAGCCAGAAAGTTTTGCTCCAAGGTAGAAGGTGAAGTTAACCAAAGTGAGTGTGAGAAAAATAAGAGCAAAAAGTGCTTTGTCAGGCAGGGATGGACTATAAACCAAAGTGGATTAGATGTGGGAAGGGACAGTTGCATCACATTTCAAAATCATAAATATTTCTTGGGCACTTTACTGTCTATAAAAATGATTTTTGGACACAGAATTCTGGCTGATTTCAAATTAGGAAGTGTCTCTTATGAAATACATAGATCTGTGATTCATATCTTCACACCAGCTGACTTCAGGTTAAGTTCCAGCCCAGAAGACAATGCCATTAACTGAGTGTTGATGCTCACTTCCAGACACACCTACTTCACAGAAGTAGATTTACACACAAATATTGCTCAGGAGAGCAAGAATAGTATAAATAGCCCTACATTTACAGTGAAGCTTGGGGAATGTCATAAGAAGAAAATTTTAGTTAGGATGCAAGGGTTATTTCTAAGCCTGTACCTTACCAAAATTTTTTTTCTTTTTTATGTCAAAAGCAAACTGAAATTTTTACAGTCATTACTAAAATAACTGGGCAATTATCTGTTTTGGATGAAACTTTTATTTGGTAAAATCTAGTTTCAAGATGACAGTAATTATTTGTGAATTCACACTGAACTCAGCTAACACTCCTTCCTCCCCTCACCCAGCCAAATAAGAGTAAGGAAAACCAAGACAGGGATGCTGATCCATGTTTGGAGGAAAGAAGAGAGATTTGTTTTTAACAGTATGCTACCTTTTGAGAGATTTTTCATGAAAGAACAGTTGAAGACATAGCAGAATGCAGTAATAACAAAGAAATGCAAAATGGATTAACCAAAGATGGATCATACCACACCAGAACTTGAATGATGTAAGGGAGAAAAGTAATTAGTATACTTACCAGTCCAGGATGGTTATGATTGACCAAGGATATGCATTTATGGAAAGAACAAAAGGAGAGGTAGAATGTATATGTTAAGGTGTTTGGGAAAGTCATCAGTCGTAATAAGCGCCTCACCTTGCTTCCAGAACTGCTTTCAGTTCTGTTCCTCTTACAATAATGGAGGGTGAATTCATACTGGACCTGATGCAGGTAAAGGTCGTGATGGTATCTGGGGAATGAAGAGCCTGCCTTATGAACGAAGATCAAGAACAACAGACTCTAAGGAGCTGCTGGAGAGAGTGACTTCACACTGATGTATAAATGTTCTTTCAGAATACTGTGTGTGAGAAATGCACTCACACTGAATTTCATGAATTTTA